>NC_064923.1:205373233-206623233 GCF_023897955.1 Schistocerca gregaria
TACTTCGACACAGTATTTTAACTAACATGGAAATCAGATCGTTTCTGGTCATCAGAGAGCTTGATGCAATACTGGATGAGCACGTAACCTGAACTGGTAAAACAGAAGAAAAACTAAAAGACTTCGCTATCCAAACAATGAACAGTGTAGAACAGTGGTTCAGTTATAACAAGCTAATTATAAACAAAGAAAAGACAGTAGCGCTGAACTTCTACAATGTAAAAGGAAGACACCAGCCAAACATAGAAATAGAACTTGGGGACAGAGTTCTTGAAAGTGTTGACAGCACTAAATTTCTGCGACTCTGGCTCCAGAACAACACAAAATGGGAGGTACACATTGAATATTTGCAAAGAAAACTAAGCAAAACCTGTTACATGATACGGATCTTAAAAACTTGTTGCAGCAAATCCAGCCTGTTAAATGTATACTATTCCGATGTGCATTCTGTAATTAAATGTGGCATAATCTTCTGGGGCAATACAACAACAAATATTAAACTTTTCAGGATGCAAAAGAGAATACTAAGAATTATTGAAGGGGTAAACAATACGAAATCATGCAGACCCATATTCAAAAAACTGTCAGTTCTTCCTCTTCCTTGCATTTTTATCTACGAAACATCACTTTTCATCAAACAATATATTGATAGACACCCAGATATCTCATTAAAAATGAAGATATACATGCACACAATACAAGGCAAAAATCTGACCTTCATATGAAACAGGTGAGAACATCATTGTGCCAAAAAGGCACTCTACATACTGGGATAAAGATTTTCAATAATCTACCTAACCATATTAAATCAATAGGTAAACTCTGTAGTTTTAAGGCTGAAGTAAAGGCATATTTAATTGACCATTGCTTTTACAGTCTGACAGAATATATAAAAGCCAAACAACAAAAATAAAGGTGCATTATTAATATTCTACTTTGTGTGTTGCCTGTAATGTTTGTTGTATGTATGAAGCTAAATTACTTCAATATCTAGGCCTTAGCATTGCAATACAAACTGTATTCTATCTTGTAAATAGATAACCATTTCCAATGTCCTTGTATATATTCTATACATATAGGATTTGAAGGACTAAATAAATAAATAAATAAACTGAAGATACTGTTTTTGTGTACGGGTACAAGGCTTTATTTGGAGACATGGTATTTCAATATTGCGACGTCCTACAACATTGTTCAAAATGCAGCAGTTGTCAGCGAAAATACTTCGTTCGTAAGGGACTGTTTGCCAAGGGCTGCGAGTGATTGATGATATTGCTGTCAGTGGTGTTTAAAATAAAACTGAATTTACTATATATGCGTGTGTTACCACTTTTTTTTTTACTTCATTCTCAATTCCTGTATGGTGATGTACACTGAGGCGACAAAAGTCATGGGATACCTACTAAGGTTATGTTGGGCCTCCTTTAGCCCGGCGTAGTGCAGTAGTTTGACATGGCATAAACTCAATAAGTCGTTGGAAGTCCTTTACAGAAATACTGAGCCATGCTTCCTCTACATCCGTCCATAACTGCGAATGGCTGCCGGTGCAGGATTTTGTACATGAAACGACCTTTCGATTGTGTCCTCTAAATATCTGATGAGATTCATGTCGGGTGATCTGTGTAGTCAAATCATTCGCTAAACTGTCTGGAATTTTTTTCAAAGCAATCGCGAACATTGTGGTCCCAATGACAAGGTGCATTGTCATCAACATGATGTCCATGAATGGCTGCAAACGATCTCCAAGTAGACGAACATAACCATTTCCAGTCAATGATCCTCGTGAACATAGACCACACCATTATGGAGCCAGCACCAGCATGCACAGTGCCTTGTTGATAACCTGAGTCCATGGCTTCATAGGGTCTTCACCACACTCGAATCTTACCATCAGCTCTTAGCAACAGAAATCAGGACTCATCTGTCTAGGCCACGATTTTCCAGTCGTTTAGGGTCCAACCGATATGGTCACGAACACAGGAGAGGCACTGCAGGCGATGTCGGTGATGTTAGCAAAGGCACTTGTATCGGTCGTGTGCTGCCTTAGCCCGGTAACGCTAAATTTGGCAGTACTGTCATAACGGGTATGTTCGTCATACGTTCCATATTCATTTCTGTGGCTATTTCACGTAGTGTTGCTTGTCGGTTAACATCGAGAACTCTATGAAAACCACTGCTCTCGATCGTTAAGTGAAGGCCGTCGGCCAGTGCGATGTCCGTGGTGAGAAGTAATGCCTGAAATTTGGTATTCTCGGCACGCTCTTGACATTGTGGATATCAGAATGCTGAATCCTCTAACGATTTCCGGTATGGGGTCTTCCCTGCATCTAGCTCCAACTATCATTCCGCATTCACAGTCTGTTAATTCACGTCAGAAACTTTTTCACATGAATCAGCTGAATACAAATAAAAGCTCCGAAAATGCTCTATCTTCTCTTTGGTAGTGGAGAACCTTCCTAAACTACCGATATTCCTCAGACATTTCTACAATTACCTGACTACTCTCCAATTCACAATTAAGTGCCTGGCAGAGGGTTAATCGAACCACTTCAAGTTATTTCTCTACAGTTCCACTCTTACTTCTCAATTCATTACCATAGAAGAGACACTCAAACCTTACATTATTGCTTTCAGGATCCATAGTCGGCAGTGTTTCATACCGAAATCATTTGCAATGTTACACCAGAGAAGCTACTCATTCCCTAACATTTAAAAACAAACAAATGCCATATCTCTTCAAACATTAATAGCTTAGCCGTTATTTCACGTTAAGCTCTTTTACATCATAATATTCTGTCATAAATTGCTACCAAAAACCAAAATTTCAAATTTAACATTCTTTCATTCTTCTTCTTCTTCTCCTTCTTCTTCTTCGCCTCGTCCTTCTCTTCCTCCTCTTCCATATCCTCATTTTTATTTTGTGTTCCTTTGGCAATATTTCCATGTCAAGATGTTACAGTGAAAAGCAATAATAGACTCTCAGTACGGTTGCCGGACGCTAAAGACTACACTGTTGAGCGCCCATAACACCATATCCATCCACAGTACGGTTGCTATAGCTTTGCATGGGTATTAAATCGGATTATGTATAAAAAAGAAATAAAGAAATTAGAAGATTTTGAAAACAGGTGTTATAATATACTATTGAAGGTAAGATGGATTGTTCGAATATGGAATGAATACGACCTGCAACGAGTGAAAACGAAAAACCTAATGAAGAACGTAATGAATCGAAGAGATATAATGATTGGGCACAAATTACATGAGACATTGCTGGAAACATTAGCTGATAAGGTTGTGGAGGAATGAACCGTAGCGGCAGGCCTACAAAAGAGTGTGTTAGGTAGAATGTTAATGGTATAGCATAGAGTAGCTATGCTCAAAATGAAGAGAACAACTGGCAAGCGACAAGATTAGAATACTATAAAAAACCAACGTTAGGATTCAGCACCAACCAAGATAAGAAGGAACGTACAGAGCACCAAGAGAGGTGGCGCAGTGGTTAGCAAAGTGGACTTGCATACGGGAAGACGACAGTTCAAACCTACATCTGGCCATCCTCATTTACGCTTTCCGTGATTTTAAATTGCTTCAGGCAAATGCCGGGATGGTTCCTTTAAAATGGCAAGGCCGATTACTTTCCCCATCCTTCTCTAATCCTATCGGACCAATGACCTCGCTGTTTGGTTCCCTCTTCCAAATCAACCAACCAACCAGCTAACCATACAAAGCAATAAGATACTTATGTTACCAAATTCAGTTCTTGTTGATAGCACTGAATGTTTTGATGAGGCACTTCACACGTGATGGGATAAGGACGAGTAGGTCTTATGGCCATTAGCATTCAACTTAGTTTTTTTGCGCGAGTAGCTGGACGAACATCACGACCGAATCACCAGCAGCTAAACCGTCACTCGCTTTTAGTGGGCACTCGAGGGAAGAAATTTTGATCTTGATACTACGAGTTCACTGACATAGTTGTCATTGTCGAGAATTCGGGGTTATCAGTGGTGCCTGCTGACTGGTTGTCGTCATTCAGGATAGAGGGTAACGAGGTCTGGAAGACGGCTTTCAACTTTCTTGCGAACCACATACACTTCGCCCTCACTGCATTCGAAAGTAAAGTGAGACGATTCATTGTGAACATGTGTTACGCAGTCGTTGTTGACGAATTATACTGAAAAACGGATGTTATAGCCCGCTTCACATAGGACTGTCCTTCCGCGCATAGTGGCAGAGCGATAGGGATGCGTGGAGGGGATGAGGTTTACGCATACGTGGTGGCAGAGAACGGGCAAATGAAGTCCGTGTTGTTGAACTTTGTTGCTAAGGAGAACAATAATGTTAATTTGCCTTCGGTACACCGTATCATACGTTCAAATCTATGAGGGAAAGTGCATTTTAAAACCGATTTCAATCATTCGTCTACATGAGAGAAATCTAACTTGTGAGTCTTAATGTGGCCACCGCTCAACAGCGATTGTCTGTGTGATGTCGGAAGGCAAGAAGAGCTGATACAGCTTTGTGAAGACGTCAGTAACAATTTTTCTCAAAACGACGATTGTCTAATGACAAGATAATCGAAAATAGTTGCAATAATTGCCATTTATTGCGTTGTGGACTGTATCATAAGTAAAAATGTAATACATAACAAAATAAACTTCAAACTCAAACCGAAATCGATATATTTGTTTGACAACTTCTTCTACTCTACATAATTTTTTAAATGTATATATATGCGCGTATGTGGGAGTTTTTCACTACAGATCTATGTGGAGGCCCGTTCGTCCTGTCAGTGGGTAGGTGGCCGCTCCTTCAGCAGGGCCCGAGCAGGCACACGGGGGCAAAGGCTTGCTGGTTATTGGGAGCTCCAACGCTAGGCGGGTGATGGAGCCCCTTAGGGAAATAGCGTACAGGGCTGGAAAGAATTCCAACGTGCACTCGGTTTGTCTATCGGGGGGCCTCATCCAAGATGCGGAGGCGGCCTTGCCTGCGGCGTACGGGTACAGTCGTCTGCAAGTAGTTGCTCACCAATGATGCCTGTGGCTTGGGTTCTGAGGCGATCCTCAGTTCGTACAGGCGGCTGGCGGATTGTTGAAGACCGCTGGCCTCGTATGCGGGGTGCAATCAGAGCTTGCAGCATCGGTCTCAGAGTGGATCGGGGTCCTTTGGTTTGGAGCCGAGTGGAGGGTCTCAACCAGAGGCTTCGTCGACTCTGTGACGGTCTTGGCTGCAGATTCCTATACTTGCGCTATTGGGTGCGGAATTGTAGGACGCCCCTAGATAGGTCAGGGAAGCGGCTACTCGGGTAGCAGAGTACTTGTGGCGTGCACATTTTTTTTCTTTTCTTTTCTTTTTTTTTTTTTTTTAGGCTAGGCAGTAGAGCGGTGTGTCCTGATGAACACTCACCAGTCGACGTGCAGGCAGGGAAATCAGGACGCGCTCAGTGTAAAGACACTTCAGCTATGAAGATATTAGCAGTAAATTTTCAGAGCGTTCGGAATGATGTTCCCGAATTTACTGCCCTCCAGCAAGTGGCGCGCAAATTATTCTCGGGACTGCGACCTGGCTGAACACTGAGATAGGAAGTTCTGAAACATTTAGTGAGTTTTGGAACATGTATCGGAAAGACAGACTAGACACCGTAGGAGGTGGTGTCTTCATTGCAGTTGATAAAAATTTTGTGTCTACTGAGGTCGAAGTAGAGTGTGATAGTGAGTTATCTGGATACATTTAACAGGGCTAGGAGAAATAAAATTAATTGTTGGGTGTTATTACCGGCCACCAGCTCCCACCGTGACAGTTCTAGAATCATTCAAAGGGAGTCTACATTCTGTATCGCAGAAGTACCCGGATCAGGGTATATTAGTCGGAGGCGACTTCAACCTACCTAGTATAAACTGGGATGTTTATGAATTCATTACAGGTGGTACAGACAAGCCGTCGTGTGAATTACTTTTGAACACATTATCCGAAAACTGTCTTGAGCGGACCTCATCGACGGTATCAGTGTTCAGACAGGGATTAGTGATCATGATTGTGTCATTACGACTATGGTTACGAAAGTCAAAAAGTCAGTCAAAAAGGCTAGGAGAGTATTCTTACTAGAAAGAACAGATAAGCAGTTGTTAGCATCCCACTTAGTAAATGAATCGAATTCATTTACTTTTGGTATGATGTACGTGGAAGAATTATGGGCAAATTTTAAACACATTGTTAATCACGTATTGGAGAAGTATGTGCCCAAAAAGTGGGTTACGGACGGAAAAGACCCACCGTGGTTTAACACCGCAATTCGGAGAATGCTCAGGAAGCAAAGACAGTTGTACTCCCGGTACAAGAAAGATCGGGAGAATGAGGACAGGTAAAAGTTAGTAGAGATTCGTGCTGCTGTAAAAAGAGCGATGCGCGAAGCATACAACCACTACCACCGTCATACCTTAGCAAAAGATCTTGCTGAGAACCCAAGGAAATTCTGGTCTTACGTAAAATCGGTAATCGGGTCGAAAGCTTCCATCCAGTCACTCACGGATCAGTGTGGCCTGGCAACGGAAGACACCAAAATGAAAGCTGAAATTTTAAATTTAGCATTTGAGAAATCTTTCAAGCAGGAGGATCGTACAAACATACCACAGTTTGAGTCTCGTACAGATTCCCGTATGGAGGACATAGTGATAACATCCCTGGGGTTGTGAAGCAGCTGAATGGGTTGAAAATAAATAAATCGCCAGGTCCTGATGGGATTCCAATTCTGTTTTACAGAGAGTACTCCATTGGCTCCTTACTTAGCTTGCATTTATCTCGGATCTCTTGCCCAACGTAAAGACCCGAGCGACTGGAAAAAAGCGCAGGTGACACCTGTATATAAGAAGGGTAGAAGGACGGATCCTCAAAATTACAGGCCAATATCCTTAACATCGGTTTGCTGCAGGATTCTCGAACATATTCTCAGTTCGAATATAATGAATTTCCTTGGGACAGAGAAGTTGCTGTCCATGCATCAGCACGGCTATAGAAAGCATCGCTCCTGCGAAACGCAAATCACCCTTTTTTCTCGTGATATCTTGCGAACCATGGATGAAGGGTATCAGACGGTTGCCATATTCCTTGACTTCCGGAAAGCGTTTGACTCGGTGCCTCACTGCAGACTACTAACTAAGGTACGAGCATATGGGATTGGTTCCCAAATATGTGATTGACTCGAAGACTTCTTAAGTAATAGAACCCAGTACGTTATCCTCGATGGTGAGTGTTCATCGGAGTTGAGGGTATCATCTGGAGTGCCCCAGGGAAGTGTGGTAGGTCCGCTGTTGTTTTCTGTCTACATAAATGATCTTTTGGATAGGGTGGATAGCAGTGTGCGGCTGTTTGCTGATGATGCTGTGGTGTACGGGAAGGTGTCGTCGTTGAGTGACTGTAGGAGAATACAAGATGACTTGGACAGGATTTGTGATTGGTGTAAAGAATGGCAGCTAACGCTAAATATAGATAAATGTAAATTAATGCAAATGAATAGGAAAAAGAATCCCGTAGTGTTTGAATACTCCATTAGTAGTGTAGCGCTTGACACAGTCACGTCGATTAAATATTTGGGCGTAACATTGCAGAGCGATATGAAGTGGGACAAGCATGTAATGGCAGATGTGGGGAAGGCGGACAGTCGTCTTCGGTTCGTTGGTAGAATTTTGGGAAGATGTGGTTCATCTGTAAAGGAGACCGCTTATAAAACACTAATACGACCTGTTCTTGAGTACTGCTCGAGCTCTTGGGATCCCTATCAGGTCGGATTGAGGGAGGACATAGAAGCAATTCAGAGGCGGGCTGCTAGATTTGTTACCGGTAGGTTTGATCATCACGCGAGTGTTACGGAAGTGCGTCAGGAACTCGGGAGGGAGTCTCTAGACGAAAGGAGGCGTTCTTTTCGTGAATCGCTACTGAGGAAATTTATAGAACCAGCATTTGAGGCTGACTGCACTACAATTTAACTGCCGCCAACTTATATTTCGCGGAAAGACCACAAAGATAAGATAAGAGAGATTAGGGCTCGTACGGAGGGATATAGGCAGTCATTTTTCCCTCGTTCTGTTTGGGAGTGGAACAGGGAGAGAAAATGCTAGTTGTGGTAGGAGGTACCCTCCGCCATGCACCGTGTGGTGGATTGCGGCGTGTGTAAGTAGATGTAGAAATTACTATGCGTAAAAAAGAATTGCTGGTGGCAATCACTAGTGCAAAAGGCTATCGTAAAAATTGTTAGTATGTTATCATATTTTTCGGTGTCAACAGGCATTATAAGTTAAAACTATCTCGTTCGACATTACAGTGGGAGAATACATTTATGATCCAATGAATAAGCTAACAATTAACCATCTTCTGTGACTAACTCGACGGAATGCCCCGATAACGTCGAAAGCCACCGATATATGGACAGGTAACCCTCCTTTTCATTTTAAGGCAGTTTCCAATTCGTACTATGAAAATGACAGGAGTTTACTTGTTGAAATACTGGTGTTTTTGGCGAATTTACCCAGTCGCATTCTCGCAATTTATACAACAGGCTGGGGGAAGATTAACTTCTCCTTGAGCAATGTGTTGAACATTATAGTCTGAATACTTCACAGGCTACATATTCCTAACCAATAAAAATAGGAAGTTCTCGCGTACAATGCATGTAACTGATGTGTTGAGAAGAACGTTTTTAAAATATTAGTCTTTAAAAACCAAGAAAGACCGTTACTTTGTTTCAAAATCTAAATCGTGATATCATCTGCTATCTGATTGCATGTCCGAACCACGTGACTGTAAATTTAGAATGATGTGTTCAAGGCTTTTATCCATCTTCACCTCCCTGCGAAAGTCCAGTGTGCCCACGCTGAAGAGGGATGCTGTCTATTGCTTCATGCACAAGGCTTTCAGTGTCTGTTATATTGAATGGTTTTTTCCCTAAATAGCTTGTAACCTGTGCGCAGATTAATTCTATCAGATCATACTGACAGAAATATGTGGGTAAACGCAAAACTGTGAGACCACATTCACATGCAAGACAGTCAAATTTGTACATCCTCTCGCTTGACTTGTATAAATTAACGAGCTGCAGTAGTTCAGCGCGAGTTATTATAATTCGTTCGCTGTATGACTGAAACTGCATTGTCACAAAATATGGCAGCAGCGCAGCATATGGGAGAGAAATTCTCTCAGTCCAGTTTTAACTCGCGGCTAGTAGATCTGAAAGAGAATGAATTTTATTGGCTACTACCATTAAATCGTGGGGGACGCGCATAATGGCTGAAAATAGGGCCTCCTTCCAACATGAAGCTAGCTATAGTGCTCCAATATTTTGCCAGCACGTAACTGGAATGTTGAAACTCTCACTGCCATGTCAATTAGTTGTCTCTACTGATACCTGTTTTCATTCAGTTCCAGGTTTTGCGAATCTTGGGTTTTCTTGGGCACATGTGGCCAACACACATCACTGTAGTAGTATTGTTATCCACAAAGGCTATAGATAAAAAAATACGGCAAATCATGTCAACAATGAGCTTCTGTTCATCCCACTCCAAGTTACTTAAGAGGGGAAGAATAAAATACTTGACCAGACAGTTAAATATTTTTTTATGGGAGAAAGTGCACTAATTTTTCGACATGGTTCAACATTTTTTCACTGGGCAGATCACAGACCTGAAGCGTGGATCTGGGAGAACTGCAAAATAACCATCTGCGACTCCCACTATATCTTAATTAGACTCAAATACTTTAACCACAATTTTCTTTAGACACAGGAGTAGGTGGAAAGGGACAAAAATGCTAAATAATCTAGGCGTTCCAACTTCTCCTTCTTAACATTCCTTTGTTTCCCAATGACCAAATTATGGAATAGTTGTTTAGCAACCAAAATCAAATCTATATATTCGTCCATCCATCCTTTTAGCATACCAGCCTTCATAGCAGAGGTCGTTAATGAATACTTGTGCAGTGGCGCTCGCCTGGGAGGTAAGCTGGTCCGAATCCTAATGCTGAATGAAATTTTCGCTACCAGTATTTGTCCACCGAGGTGAGGAGATGTGATAGCGTAAAGTTCCTCATCACCAGTCTTTGAGCCAATGTCGTGGATTAAATTCCAAGCCGATGTACAGTGTCTCATGAAGTGTTAACATGTGACACTGTTGATGGCGACCCGTCCATCCGGATGGGATGTTAAGCCCAGCTGCCCCTCTGGAGTCATTCTAGAGGAATAGGCTATATGCCAGCAACAGGTTTGACCATCTCCCTTCTCTCATCATCATCAATGAACAAAAATATAACACTACATTACATACGCATCCATTACACTCACCTACACTCCAAAAATACACATGCGACACAACTCTTACATATCGTCTAGAGTGGTGTGGAAGAGTGTGCGGAAGAACATCCTCTCTGCTAGGCAGCTGAACCCAACCATGGGATATCCCAGCCAACAACGCCCTATTACATTTACTTTTCATCCTATTGTCATTTACAGGCAAGTGTATTCCTTTTTTTCCATAAAGCCAGGCCTCTTCTCATCTTTCTCTCCCCTCTTTTTACCGGCCGCGGTGGTCTAGCGGTTCTAGGCGCTCAGTCCGGAACCGCGCGACTGCTACGGTCGCAGGTTCGAATCCTGCCTCGGGCATGGATGTGTGTGACGTCCTTAGGTTAGTTAGGTTTAAGTCGTTCTAAGTTCTAGGGGACTGATGACCACAGATGTTAAGTCCCATAATGCTCAGAGCCATTTGAACCATCCCCTTTTTTCTTTCATCGAATTGGTTTAGGAAATTTGTATAGAATTTACCAGTTATTATTTTATCCTTTCCAAGGTAATCAATAACAACTTCCCTTTTGCAGCCCAAAAAACACTGATTATAACCTCTCCAACAGGTATAATCGATTTTGTCATTTATGGTACCTGGCACGCAGTTTCCAGCCTCTGTTTAGATGAGTGTTTTCGTTTCCGCCGTGAGGTGTTGGGCACATTACTCATCCTCGGTAAGAACTCTATGCACACATCCTGTTTCGTTCTTTTCAAATCTGTTCAAAAATTGCTAAGAAAGATGGTTTCGCATTTGTTTTAGTTAGCATTAAACAAATGCAACACCAGTCTTGCACTAGACGTTTTCATGGTTAACTATGTACCGTAATATTGTCCCAGTGTTAGCGGATTTCGTGACTGTGTGCTTTAGCGCAGTAGCGCTGAGACGATTTTATCGCTGGCAATAGACACTGCGATTATATTGAAATTAATTGCATTATCTACGTAATTTAAGCGAACAAGGACTCGTAACATTTCTGTTCTTTCTCTTTCTTTTCAGCGGTTGTCTGGTACGGTCATAAAATATATTGCTTGGTCTATGTTATGTAGAGATTTTGTTAATTGTGCTTAATTTACATAATAATAACTATTTAATTTCATTGCGTTTGTTATTATGGCTAATCATACCAGATTTCCACAGCTTTTTTTCATGAATTTGGTAATTAAATGTGGTTTACTTTGTGTGGGAATGTCTGTTAGTGAATGATCGCGTATTAACGGCACCAATCAGTGTATTACGTTTGGCTTGCTTTCAGAATAGAATCTGCATCTAAAATTTCACTTTTCACAAAACGAAGTCCGATAACTTCTAGATGTGAATCCCCAAAATTATACTCGCCAACAAACAATCCCAGTAGAGGAGCCTAGCTAAAAAAGAATATCTGGCGAGTTGCTTCCAAATTTCAATATTTAAAAATATTTTTACATAATTTTTCAAATTACGTAAACTTCTTGCTTTAATTGACGACTCATTTAACTCATTTTGATTTGGACTTGCATTTGGCTTCAAACATCTTAAAAGCCAGAATAATATAAAATTAAATAATAATTTCAGTTCCAGTAATAATAATAATAATAATAATAATAATAATAATAATAATAATAATAATAATAATAATAAGCCACCATTAAAGTACGTAAAGCGTACAGCACTCTTTCTTCTCATATTCCCACATCATCTGCTATTTCATGTTCCAATACTTATTGCGCACTTACTCAGTGTTTTCGTTTGTGGTTGTTGTTATCGAACAAAGAAAAGCAAAACGACCCCCGATTGATCTGCTCGTTTTATAATTTTCGAAAATTTAAAAGCATATCCTTTCATCAATATTGGATGAATTTCTGTTAGCGATAAACCGCGAAAAAGAGAAAAAAAGATAATTGTATTTCGACACGGCAAGTCAATTTATCCATTTCAACGAAAACACGCAATACGATTACTTCAAATGGTCGTATAAACAAAACTGTTTTTACTGTCAATAGGAAATTTTACTATCACAGCCTTAACTGTAGCAGACTATGATATTCATACATAACGATTACTACGTATGAACACTGATACTTGACGTTAATGCTTTACTTACCGTTACATGACCATTAAGCATAAGCTGGTCAGATACTTAGGCGGTATCTCTCTGTAATCCTAATCATTGACATAATGGTGATTCGTGAAAAATTTTACCAGTGTGATACAATATTACACAAATAATCATATTGTGTGTTTCACTATTGCGACTTAATATAATTGCGATATTAGTTTTACCTAATACCCTAAAATAGAGCGTGTTGTTTATTTCGCACTGTAACAAACATGTTTGAAAAAGTCGGTCGCAGAACCAGGACCATTCGTACAGCCATTCCAACATATATCTTACTGCATCTATGTTACACCATATTAAGCAAGATTTAAACGACGAACCAGAGCTGGCAGCCAGACAAATTGCGCGTATCGATTAATTCCCTTTGAAAAATATGTTAATTAGACTGAAATTAATGCTCATCTAACGACACTACTTTTATGTGCATCGTTATGTGTTTCCGTGCAAATAAATGCAAACAATATGTTTATCGGGGAGGCTTTTGAAGTCGGCCACTTCTATACTTGTACAAATCAGTTCGAACTTTGCGCTAAGCTAGGTAAAAAAGTGAACTAAAAACGAAATAATATTTATCCGTTGTCGAGATTCGATGGTTTAAAGTCGAGCTAAATGTAGCACGTAAAATTCATCATACTTGAACTGAGCGCGGAAACGTTTTTAGAGAATTCAAGTAAATAAATGAATAAATAATGCCCTCTTACAATAAAATTGAAGACTGGCTTTCAAAAATCCATCTCTTTTCGGATTTTACGTGCAAAAAGCGTTTTTGTGACTTTTTTTTACGCGCACGACTTGTGTATTACAAACTTGTGGGATTTGTGGGAATCAGTTCAAATTTTGTAAGAAGCTAGAAAAATACATGTAATTAACGGACATCATGTTGTTTGTGAAAGCTTTATCTGTTGCGGCGATATGAACAACATGATTCGAAAGACAATAAAGAAACATATACCTCCTGAGCCAACAAAAATCTAAATCGGTTGCCAAGCTATGGAGACCTAACGTTGAAATTATGGCAGAGGGAAAGATGGCAACCAGAATGAAAAATGCTTCTATCATAGTACAAAGAAAGAAGAACATGTCCTGGGAAGAGTTAGGTATGTGAAAGAAAGCAACTAGCTTTTCGACTTATCTAGCAGCTTCAAAGACATTGAAATAAAAACATCTCGATGTATTTGCGCTTTTTTACGAGTGAGTCCTACTTTCCCAGCGCACTGAGCTCTCTTTGCTGTGATGTGTTGCAGCATGTGCATCTTGCAATTTAAAAGCTATGCTCAGCACCCAGAAGATTAGGCAGCCATAAGTGAACAATATAAAATATCATATAGATGAAGAGCATACATTTACTAGCTAAAGAAGTTTTTCTGGTTGTGGATTTGTTCCTGAGATGGGAGGGGGGGGGGGGGGAGATTCCATCATGTATCTTGTTACTTTACGTGACACGATGCATTATATTACATGACATGGGTACTTACATTAACAAGCAGAAAAGCGCGATAATGCAAGATGTTCTGCTTCAGATGTCGTTGAAGCTGCAAAATAAATCGGAAAGTTAGTTCCTTTCTTTTGCATCTCTAACCCTGCACAGGACAAATTCGCTCTTTTGTGCTGTGATAGGAGTGTTTTTCATTCTGGTGGATTAATATGTTCTAGATTTTTCACTCCCGTTTACCCCAAGGATCACTGTTCTCCAAAAACAAACACTGAAAGAAAAAAATGCACTGCGAACATTGCACCCAGAGATCCAACCCTTTTCATACATTTTTATGCTAATTTTTCTAGTCTACTCGTTCGTTTTATCACATCATATAAGTTTTTGACTTACGTGGGTACTAATCGTAACTATACTGAATATTCAAATTGAATTGTTAAAATATATTTAAAGTTTATAATTAATACTTTAACATTGACAGGAATATAACAAAACGAAAAAATATTAGCAGCAACAATCAAACCCAAGCCGACGAATTGCCAGTCACTGCGCTTGAACACTGCACAACATGTAATTTCACAATTTAACATGAAAAATTTTATTACTGTAGTGACTGTTTGACACTGTGCGATGTATGTAGGAATCAAAGACACTATAATCTTACAATGATTTATATATAATTTTTGTTGTTATCTGGAATGTCAATTTTCTGACTCTATAGATATACCGTATTGTATCAGAAGAAATAAAAGAGCTCCTTTCAACTGATTAATAGGTGAGACTCGAAATTAATTGTTCTTCTACAATTACATTGTCATAAATATCTAGAGAGTTCCAGAAGTCTACGTTGACATGAATTTGGAGAGACGCTGGAGACGTGGCGAACGAATCTGCAGTCACACGGTGATTCCTTATGCACTCAAGAACTCACAGTTACATAGTGTTAACAGCACTCTACCAAGATTTCGTCACTGAATATATCAAGCAAACGACGAGTTTAGTTAACAGTACATCACTTTAAAACCAATGGTATAGACCAAAATCTCGCCAAATAATATTACAACATAACATAAAACAATATAAAAAACCACAACTAATAAAATCATGTAACGACTGGCGACCATGACAGGACACAACTTGTCTTCACATAAACATGAAAATTATAACGTATTGTATCTTACAAATGTCGTATGTACTATTATTATATGAAACTAATATCGTTCTTTTTCATATATGACTGCTCGAGTACTATTGACGGAGAGGTGAACATAAAAGTGAACCATGAGAGCAAAGAAATGTAACAGCAGTCCACTACACAGCAGGCTACGAAAAGTAGGTGTACATTTTCATCTCTGCTGGCTTTTCTACAGGTGTTGTAGGGAAAAATTAATGGCAAATAGGTACTTTCCTTTTTGTAGATTAGATGCAGTTAGTGCCAAAGTTTGTTTGTGTCAACTATCTTGCGACGACATCAAAACGTTAGTGATATTAGATTGTTTCTGGCGTGCTGTTGTGTATCAGGCAAAAACGTTTTTTGCGGCACACTATTGTTGAGGACCCACTTGCAGTTAATTCAAGCAATATAAACTGTCAGACGAGCTGCATAAGATATTAATAATTTTATGATTAGGTCACAACTGCAAGCTAAAATGGCAGAACAGAGCGAACAAAATGTTCCGCAGGCGAATGTGCAAGGGCTGATGATCTGAATATGTCACTGTTAGCTCGTGTTGAACGAATGTCGACAGAGTTAGAAATGTAACTCAAAACCGAATTTCAAGATAGTCGAACAACGCTGAGGAATGAATTGAGGAACAGTCATACAGCGTTAAAAACCAAATTGCAGACAACGAAACTATATTTCAGACTCAACAAGTACAGTCGCAAACTGTACTCAACAGTACAATTCAACTGATTTCTAATGAAAAACGAGTTTAGCCACAGAATCTGTTCATTTTCTAGATGTACGTAAACATTGACGAGACGCATTTAATGCTTTAAAATCTGAATTTGAAAATATGAAATTAAGCCAAGATGATCTGTCGAGTACTGATGCCTATATCACAAGCGGCAGATGATGTGACTCCGCGTTAGTGTGACATTATAAATACTCAACTCATGCAACAAACGGAACAATTTATAGACTTTTTCCAGCCGTGGTTAGGTGAGCTCTACACAGCTGACTAATATTGTCGAACAAAAGGTTCAGTTTGTGGTAAAGGACGTCATTTTATACAGATATTTATCCAATCAGAAATTTGCTAGATGTCTGCAAGAAGTTTCAAGCAGGTCGAAAATGTGAGCAGGCAGTAAATGATTTACCTTGCGCTTGCCAGGATGAATATTAAGTTGTCGTGGACAATGAATGTGTGAACAAAAGATCTAGTCCACACATAATGCAGCAAGCTTTTAGAACTTATGAACAGATCCATACACAAACTTTGCCACGTGTTGTAATGACAAATCATGTTAGTGATTATGGGGCGTTACGTATGGAGGACAAATGGACAAATTAATTAAGTCACATAGTTTCATCTTATAATTCGGAAAAGAAGACTGTACATCCAGTAGTTCTTATTAGGTCATTTAAAGGAGTTTACCCAGAATGGGCGGAAAACCAGAAGATTAGTTATGTGGGTTGGCAAATTTTAGGACATGGAGCGCTACAGGCAGTTGAAGCAGCAGAAACCTGCAATACGTCCGCTGAGTCTGAAAATGCATTTGTTGCGAAATACTGGTCTTCTTCGATACGATGGAGGATGCATAAGCATATACACAATCCTGAACTTTACGTTTAGAGGTACTACGCAGATGCTTAGAGAGATAACATAATAAGATTAAGTTTTCGACATAACCAGTATCTGCCAAAGACCTCATTAGAATATTGATAGGGAAATTGCTATTGGACATACCAAATAAATTATTGCATGTCAGTTGAACCAATTTTGATGAGTTTTTGACTGCAGTAGATGTCGTAGATATGTTGATGGAAGACACTAGAGCCAGAGTAAACAGTGGCAACAGACATGACGAGTCAAACAGAAAAATTAAGGAAATGGACATACCAACAACTATCAGCAACATGCGAATGCTGATGAAAACCAACAAATAGGTTCGCTCAGCACAGGATTTAACGAGGCCAATAGTCATAGAAATGGAAAGAGCAATAACATTGGGTACAAATACAAGAACAGGAAACATGATAGGCGATTTTATCCCGGTTATCAACAGCACTGTAATCAGAATAGTTATATTCCACCACATCAAAATGAAACCAGTAATGATTGGTGGAGTCAGTCACAGATTGTTACTGACGTTACAGATGAACAAGCGTCACCGAACCACCGAACCATCGACGGCACGGCCAACTTTAACCCCGAAGGGCAGATCGGAGTTAGTGAATGGAAATGTGACAGTAATATTAAGATGATAAGGTACAACCATACTGCTGACATTAGAGACGAATTATTACACGGTGACGAGCCTTGTAACTTCAAATTGAAAAGCATGCCACAAGCATATGTGAACATTCTTGGATTCAGCGTTATAGCGATCTTAGTCACGGGTGTAAGAGCAAATTCTATCCCTAAGGCTCTTATGAAGAGATAACAGTGACGAGCAAATTTGCCGGCCTTACCCGTGACGAACTGCAACATACTTGGTGCTGTAGGAGGAAGCTCTCATTCAATTAGACTGCAACCGTGAATCAAAATGGACCTCGGCAAAGGAGCAATAGACTGCACATGCCTCGTGGTACGTAATCTTGTTGTGGGTGAATGCAGTAGTAGCCTCTGCTTCCAATAAGCTCATGTTAACTTTAGACAGAGTACCTCTGACTCTTAATCTGGTCAGAAGCAGGAACTGCATTGGCATTATTGTCGAAGGATTGCCATAAAACTAGTTACTTGGAGTAATAACAGGAAGATCACTAACCCAATGGGTAGTGATTCTAGCCTAAGCGTATTAGAGCAGGTTAAGACAAAAGAAACTGAATCTAAAGCCCTAATGCCTCAGCAAAAGCATGACTTAAAGCAGTTATTACAGGATTATGGTATGCTGTTGGAAGAGAAACCATGCATTATAAGAGGATATGTCATTGAAACGTGAGACCTCATAACATACTGTCACAGGTATTATTTAGTTCCTTGGGCACTAAGATCTGCCATCGACTGATAAAGCGAATGCTTGCTTGAGGTATTAGTGATGCTTTAGAAGAATCTCTGGAAGCCAAGATTAGTCCAGCATTGGTCACAGTGAAGAGAAAATCTCATCAGAGGCAAAACTATTATGAGCAACAATAGCAGAAAATACAGACATTTCCCATGGTCACGAAAGCACTAGTGGAGACCCATCCAAAAGTGTCATTGCTTAAAAGGAAAAATGAGAAATGATCACCGGTGTACTCTTAACCTGACAGGATCATTTATATACCTAATCCTGGAGGCTATGTATTAGGTCACCCGAATAATAACAAAGTGAAGAGAATGTACCCTCATTAAGATCTTAAATCTTAGCATACAGAGGTCACATGTAATCAGTGACTGATAATTTTAATAACATGTTTAAACGTTTTTTAATAGTGTTAAGTCACAATTACACTCACTAGGTGAAATTAATTTTTACATATAGATATTATGTTGTTTGAACTCTATGTTTACTCGTTTTAATTGTTTCTATGAGCACTGCAACAACGATATCACGTTATTTTGTGATTATTAATAGCTTCATACTGTGTATGATTTATTCCTAAATAGAATACACACAGCAAGTGCAAAATGGCTAAGCTGGGATGGCTAGAGGATAAATGTAAGGATGTAGAGGCTTATCTCACAAGGGGTAAGATAGATACTGCCTACAGGAAAATTAAAAAGACCTTTGGAAAAAAGAGAACCACTTGTATGAATATTAAGAGGTCAGATGGAAACCCAGTTCTAAGCAAAGAAGGGAAAGCAGAAAGGTGGAAGGAGTATATAGAGGGTCTATACAAGGGCGATGTACTTGAGGACAATATTATGGAAGTGGAAGAGGATGTAGATGAAGATGAAATTGGAGTTATGATACTGCTTGAAGAGTTTGACAGAGCACTGAAAGACCTGAGCTGAAACAAGGCCCCGGGAGTAGACAACATTCCATTAGAACTACTGACGGCCTTGGGAGAGCCAGTCCTGACAAAACTCTACCATCTGGTGAGCAAGATGTATGAGACAGGCGAAATACCCTCAGACTTCAAGAAGAATGTAATACTTCTAATCCCAAAGAAAGCAGGTTTTGACAGGTGTAAAAATTACCGAACTATCAGTTTAATAACTCACGGTTGCAAAATACTAACGCGAATTCTTTACAGACGAATGGAAAAACTAGTAGAAGCCGACCTAGGGGAAGATCAGTTTGGATTCCGTAGAAATATTGGAACACGTGAGGCAATACTGACCCTACGACTTATCTTAGAAGCTAGATTAAGAAAAGGCAAACCTCCGTTTCTAGCATTTGTAGACTTAAAGAAAGCTTTTGACAATGTTGACTGGAATACTCTCTTTCAAATTCTGAAGATGGCAGGGGTGAATTACAGGGAGCGAAAGGTTATTTACAAATTGTACAGAAACCAGATGGCAGTTATAAGAGTTGAGGGACATGAAATGAAAGTAGTGGTTGGGAAGGGAGTGAGACAGGGTTGTAGCCTCTCCCCGATGTTATTCAATCTGTATATTGAGCAAGCAGTGAAGGAAACAAAAGAAAAATTCATAGTAGGTATTAAAATCCACGGAGAAGAAATAAAAAATTTGAGGTTCGCCGATGACATTGTAATTCTGTCAGAGACAGCAAAGCACTTGCAAGAGCAGTTGAACGGAATGGATAGTGTCTTGAAAGGAGGACATAAGATGAGCATCAACAAAAGCAAAATGAGGATAATGGAATGTAGTCGAATTAAGTCAGGTGATGCTGAGGGAATTAGATTAGGAAATGAGATACTTAAAGTGGTAAATGAGTTTTGCTATTTGGGGAGCAAAATAACTGATGACGGTCCAAGTAGAGAGGATATCAAATGTAGACTGGCACTGGGAAGGAAAGTGTTTCTGAAGAAGAGAAATTTGTTAACATCGAGTATAGATTTAAGTGTCAGGAAGTCGTTTCTGAAAGTATTTGTATGGAGTGTAGCCATGTACGGAAGTGAAACATGGACAATAAATAGTTTAGACAAGAAGAGAATAGAAGCTTTCGAAATGTGGTGCTACAGAAGAATGCTGAAGATTAGATGAGTAGATCACATAACTAATGAGGAGGTGTTGAATAGGATTGGAGAGAAGAGAAGTTTGTGGCACAACTTTAGTAGAAGAAGGGATCGGTTGGTAGGACATGTTCCGAGGCATCAACGGATCACCAATTTAGTATTGGAGTGCAGCGTAGTGTGTAAATATCGTAGAGGGAGACCAAGAGATGAATACACTAAGCAGATTCAGAAGGATGTAGGTTGCAGTAGGTACTGGGAGATGAAGAAGGTTGCACAGTTATAGAGTAGCATGGAGAGCTGCATCAAACCAGTCTCAGGACTGAAGACCACAACAACAACAACAACAACAACAACAACAGAATACACACAGACACACACACTTACTTAAGGATGACAGACTTTAATATTAATAGTGTCTATCTATTGCTAATCTACACCGATTCGTGAGGTGTCTATTCGACTCTATTTTGCGTATTTTGTTTACTCTTTTGTCTCTTCCGAGATAGGACACCGATCCCCATGGTCTGAGTCAATAGAGATGGATGTGAAAGTGTATATACTAAGGTACAACTGTGTCTCATGCAAGTATCCATACCATTACTATTGTAGCTTACTTGTATTACAGAATGTTTGAACGCGCATGAACAGATATGACTGTGAGACTATCTGTTTTCTAAGAACATTCGGGCACAGTGTTTTCAGAGGTGAACTCAGTGAACTGTTTTCCTGTGCAATGATTTTCAGAGGCGTATAATTACGTGTACTGCTCTTGTGCAGTGGTTAACGTCAAATTTTATTGAAACTGGTGTTTCTATGTTACTTTTCAATCTGTAATTTTGTGAAGACTATGCCGCCACATAAGTATAACGTGATCCGTCATGAGCGCTCAGTTTGTGTCATGCATTGTGATTGAACCTATTTGCACAAACTCCTATGAGAAGTCGTGTTGCAATAGAACATTACATTTCTGTGAGTGGTGAGCATTAATCATTAATTAAAACTGTGCTAAAGACTTTCAATGTTATTAAAAACACTCGAAACAACTGTGTGATCTGAAGCTTTTGCTGATTTATGCGAACCAGATAATGTACAGTATCTGTGTTGTCAGTTATTAAATTTTCGGATATAAACTCTGAATCTGAATTTCTAAGGACCATAGATTTCTCGTGTGACAAATGACTCTCTATAAGAATTCATCAATTTCTTACAGGTGTAGAAATTGACTTTAAAAAATTCTAATACCCTATTACGATTGTTCCATTACCTATTCTCGAACTGATTATCATACCAAACCGAAGGACAGTTAAGATCCACTTCTAACACCCATCCTAAACCAGTCATTCTGCAATCCTAATTCCGGTCGACTTTCCCGTCAACTTCTTCGTCGGCTACCACCTACGACACAAGAAGACAATGATTGTATATATTTAGAACATTGTAAATTCTATGCTAAGCGAGACATGTATCTAACAAATAAGAGAGAGACATGGAAAAGTTCCGTGAAATCTAGTCGTCAAACACGGTTTACGTACAGAGACAGCTAGACTTATTCATGTATTGTTGATATACAGCGAGTCATTCATTGCAATTCTCAACACTGAAGGCCTCGATGCCGTTTTTCCTGTTTTTCCGGTCATTCATGCTAGAATGAGGAGGCAAATGATAATCCAGGGTATTCTTTTTCAGTGTTGAGAGCTGTAATGAAACGTAGTGAACATTACACAACACTTAACACACATCATCGTAAGTATATCTAGATGATGCTATAATTATTGTCATGTCAAACGTGAACAACGCTTAATTAGACAAAATACCAGTGATGTGTGATCGAATAAGTTGAAAGAATTTAACAGTATATTATTGAAATTGTGAATTGTAAAACGTTTGTGCGGGAGTTCATCATCGTCTTGTGTCTTATTGTGCTGTACTTCTGAGAAGGAAATTGTAATGTCACAATTTAATATGAACAATTTTATTAGTGAAATGACTGTTGGACACTGAACGATGTATGTAGGAATCAAAGCCGCTATAATCTTACAGAGAGACATGAGCAATACTATAATATCTGATTTCTATACAATTTTTGTTGTTATCTGGAATATTAATTATTGTGACTACTGTTCTTCGGACTATTGTTCACGTTAAGATTATCTTGAAACTACTGAAGCTCTATAAAAGTATTGTCAGATGAAATAAAAGGACTGATCTGAACTGATTAATAGGTCAGATTCGAAATTAGTTATTCTTCTAGAATTAAATTTTCTAAAATAACCGGAGAGTTCCAGATATCTACGTTGACGTGGATTTGGAAGGACGCTGGAGACGTGGAGAACGAACCTGCAATCACACGGCGATTATTTAACCATTCAAGAACTCGCAATTAAATGGTGTTAACAGAGCTCTCCCAAGACTTTGTCACTCAAAATAATATGCAAACGACGAGTTTAGTCAACAATACATCCTTGAGGGCCAATAGTACAAACCAAAATCGTAGCAAATAATATTCCAACGCAACATAAAACTCCACAACAAATATAATAATAAAATAAAAAGCACTGATACACCTACGTATTATTCCTCAAAAGTAACTCATATTCCACTCGTAAATCCTTAGGCAGCGTTATACCTTTTCTTATGGCGCACCTACGAGAAATATTCTGGGAAACTAAATGCGGCATGTACCTGAGTCTACTCACATGATAAGAGCCAAATCGATTAGCCCTCGCCCACGCTCTCCCCTTGTTAGATTTATAGTTAGTGTTGGTCAACGCAACTTTAAGTGTCCCGCAGTCGAAAACAAGCAGCTGCGTCCCTTCTCTGAGGTGATAGGAATACGGCCGACAATCATTTCAGCGCTCGACAATGGTTTCTAGTTATCGTCGACAGAGCACTACAGAACATGTTTTCGCCTATTTTGTTTGCGTACCAGCACCCGTCGAAGAGAAATGTCGTAACTTTTGTCCAATTTATGGCTTGCATTCGTAGAGAAATAGCACAATTTAGTGCTATATTTACAGTGTGCTGTAGCACATTAGCACATGGTCACTGACCGCTACTGCATTTATGTACCTTTCTTTGACTTTAATGTAGAGTTAGTATGTGTTGCAAGTCTTTTGAACGATGCTGCAAATCAGCCACATACCGTTTGTGGTATCGATAGCAACGATGCCACGGAATAGTTTCTCAAGTTGGCACTACGACAGACTCAGGCGACAGCGCCCTCTAGCCGCTACTGTCGAGATCTACGAGCTCCGCGACTGCTTCAGCCCATTTCATCAGGTGCAGCCAGCCAGGACACTTCGCTTCAGCATCGCACCTACGTACAAAGTTATGTAATCGTTTATCACCTTGTTTTTGCACCAGTAAACCATTTTCTTGCAGTACCGACGTAATTTTCCTGCTCCTACTCCTGCCCACGCGCCGCCTTCCAGGTGGGATGCAAAACCGTTGCCTGCAAGCGGAGAAAGTAAATGGTGAACTTCCCCATATCGATCGAATCAATATTTTAAGAGGTACGATTTTTCAATAAATTACTAAATGAACTTCATTTGGATAAACTGAGGAGTTTGTGCAAATGAAAGGTTTGCCTAAATCTTGGAAAGGTAAGAGTGTCAGATGCATCACAAAAACCACAGGTGATTCGTGGGATAATGGACATATATGCCTTTGGGATAAGGAACAAGAAGCAAAACTTCTTTGCAGTATTTTAGAAAAGAGAATGGCATCAGATAAGTTGAGATAAAGTAGGAGGTGACCATAGGTAATAGGCCATTAGGAAACACCAGTGTTTCAAGATCATTACTCACAATAAATGAAGTTCGTGGAGCTAAAATCTACCTGCGGTAAGGATTGATCCTCGGTGTACTGAAACAAGTGATTAAACGATACTTAGCCACGTGGTCTAGGGCGCCTTGCCACGGTTCGCGCGTTTCTCCCCGTCGGAGGTTCGAGTTCTTCCTCGGGCATGCGTGTGTGTGTTGTCTTAGTACGTTAGATTAAGTAGTGTTAAGCCTAGGAACCAATGACCTCAGCAGTTTGGTCCCATAGGAACTTACCACCAAAAATGATATTTTATCTCCGCTGTCCACTTCAGATTTACACTGCCTCGTTCAATGTATCCGGACACCCCTGCTCACTGCGGAATTCGTCATAAGATATCACAAAATGTGTGTGTGTGTGTGTGGGGGGGGGGGGGGTGTTAATTCATTGTCAGTAGAGAAGCAGTAGCGGCAGAATGGATCAGTCGAGCGCAGTGACTTCGAATGTGGACCAGTCATCTGATGTCACCTGAGAAAAAATCTATCAGGGACATTTCACCTATTCGAAAACTGTCGAAGTAGACTGTTGGTGTTGTGACTCTGAAGTGGAAAAGCGAAGGACCGACCCTAGCTGAACCAAGACCAGGCAGACCTCCTCTACTGAAGCACAGGGATCGTCGACCATTGCAGAGGATGGTTGTTAGGAACCACGTGAAACCAGCGGAAGTGAACACCCGTGAGTTCCAAAATGGCTATCAGCAGTCCAGCTAGCGCGATGACCGTGCACAGGGAAGTTAAAAAATGACGTGGTACAATGGCAGATCACCTCTTCATAAGGTAAACACTTCTGTAGTCAGTGCTAAGTGACGCTTGAGGTGATGTAAAGGGTGAAGCCACTGGACAATGGACGGCTGGAAACAAGTAACTGGAAGTGATGAATCCGGAACTCTCCCGTGGTAATCCGATGGAAGTATTTGGTTTTAGCGAATGCCTAGAGAATGTTACCTGCCATCAGGTGTAGTGCCAACAGTGAAGTATGGAGGAGGTAGTGTTGCAGTAATGGGGGCATTTCTCGTGGTTAGGGTGTGGTTGCCTTAACGCGCTTTAAAAAACACTAAATTCAGAAGGATATAAAAAAATTTTTCAGCATTGTATACGGCATACAATAGAGGAACAAGATGAACAGAAATGAGTATTATCAGCTGCTAGCTGATTTAAATTAATGCCCAGTAGCAATTGACATCAGTAATTTCCTTTTGCCTTGATTCATAATGGTTGCAGGATCAAAATGTGTCTGTTCGTTCGGACGTGTCGAAAAAACAGACACCACGTATAGGTAGAGGAACAGTTCGTAGACGATGAGTGTTTATTTCAGCATGACAACGCACCATGTCATAAAGCAGCACCTGTGGGGTATTGGCTTGTGGACAATAATATTCCTGAAGTCTACATAGAGTCCTGACCTGTACCCAATGTAGCACCTTTAGGATGAGTTAGGACGTCGATTTCGCTCCAGACTCCAAGGATCCAACAACACTACCTTCTCTTGTTCTGGCTCTTGAGGACTAATGGACTGTCAAAAGACAATCATATACCTCAGTGAAAGTGTCACCAGTAGAGTTAAAAACGCCATAAAGGCGAAACGTGGACACAGCCCATATTAATGCCCGCTAACGGGTGGTCGAATACCAGAGAAATGCTGACACGGAGATATGCGGACAGTATGGTTTGCCGGATTTCCACGCTGTTTAATCACGTGTGATAGTTTCTTGAGACTGAAGTGCATTTTACAGACTACCGCTTATTGTATAAATACAATGTACTGTTTGAGTGGAGGCAGTTTTCCGCAGGTGCAATGTGAAATACTGCGATGATTCAATTCGATAAGCGAAAACTATTTAAAACGTAAGCACTGTCCCAGAGAGTCATTGTAAACCGCTTTCCGAAGTAATGTATGTTCTTATAGTTGTATCGATTTAAGCTATCTAAAAATCTGTATTAAAATACTTTCAAAAAATTCAATCTGTGGAACTAGGGGCTTGTTTTGTTTTAAATATGTAGTACGAAGATATATGAGGATATTCAGGGTTTCTACTCGTTTCTAGAGTAGAGAACATCGACTATTATGTGAACAGTTTTCATTTTTCGTGTTAAAAACCATCATGTCATCTTTGGCAGAAATTTCGTGGTGGTAATTATCTGCTGGACTTCTTTTTGCATAGGCTTCATCATTTTTTTGCTGGAACTGCAGTACACTTCTTTATTACTACAACTCATAATTAATGCAGACAATGCTTCATTAATTTCAGGTAGGACATTTTGTTGCCAGCTCTTCATAATTTTTAGTTCTCTCTGTTGAGTCGTCCAGCTGCAACTGTTTGTTCTTCTTCCCTTCAAGATTATTCTCCAACTCCATCTACATGAATTGTGTGAACCCCGCTTTCCTCTTCAAACATTCCATCAAATAGCTAATTCTAGGGCGAGATTTTCAAATAACTTTATTTATTTCAGAATTTAACGTTCGGTGACTTTTTCCGTAGAATTTTCACATTGTGATGGAGATATACTCATTCTGTAGCCAGGTATCCACAAAGTAGTAAAAAAAAAATGAGTCTTTTGTTATCAGGAGCATGCGTATGAAGTCAACCTACCCATTTCTTATTTCCTCGGATTCTACAAATGCCGGCGCTGCACACGTGCTGACGTAGAGTCTTAAATCTCCATTCTGACAGTATTAGTCAGTTGGAGCGAGATCTTCAAATTTTATCCGCAAGCTCTATTGCATACGGAAATATCATCCAGAATTTTCATTTGAGGGAAAATTGGCGAATGGCCGATACTGAAGCTGTCTCAAAATCAACATGCACTTTTCTTGGACACCACTGAGAAACTGCTTGTTTAATCAGACATAATAGGTGAGCATTGGTGTCTTTCTATTTGTTAGGGAGCAGTGTAAGCTGTTTCGTCACTCGGGCCTCTTAAGTCTGACAGTATGATGTAGATTTGTTCAGACTGCTTGCTGCAGCTCTTGAGTGTGCTAATGAAACTATATGGTTCCAGAGACCTTATCAAGTCTCAGACAGCTATGCACACTGAAGCGACTAATGAAAAATTGGCTGGGATTCGAACCTAAGTCTCCTGCTCAGTAACAGATACACTAACCACTACACAGACTGCCGTTGCATGCCTCTCTCCTCAGTCCAAAGTCCCATTCGCGGCTCAGCCCATTTGGTTTCCACCTAAATTTGAACAGTTCCATCCATAAAAAAAAGGGAAGACTTTTTAAGCTTACTTTTTCTTTACTTCCACTAAAAATGGTTATCCTTTCCTTCTAGAAGAAAATTCCTGACGTCACCCATTTTAAGAGATCTTCATGAAGATCAATTTCAGAACAGTTCTTGGGTTCTTGCTTGTTCCCCCGATCTTCACCTCACTGATAACGCAAAACCCTCTTCATATTTTCTTAACTGCCTGCTTAACTGAGTGGTAAGGCGCTCGCCTCCCATGCAAACGGCCCCGGGTTCGATTCCAGGCTGGGTTCTAACATTCCTGTTAAACCTGACTGTTAAAACCACTCAAAATAACCGGGAATGGTTCAAATGGTTCTGAGTACTATGGGACTTAACATCTGAGGTCACCAGTCCCCTAGAACATAGAACTACTTTAAACCTAACTAACCTTTGGCCATCACACACAGCCATGCCCGAGGCAGGATTCGAACCTGCGACCGTAGCGGCCGCGGGGTCCAGACTGTAGCGCCTAGAACAGCTCGGCCACTTCGGCCCGGCTCAAAATAACCAGTTTCTGAAATAACCAATTTTCAGTCGTATATCGTTATTATTTCTAGTAATACACGTATACCTGAAACAAGGACTGATAAGTTCTAATGAAGATGGTGGAATAGGAGATATCGATCGATATGGAGTTGAAGCTGTGCCACAAATCAGTCACATTGTCTCCAGCAAAGATGGCGAAAGTGAAGCTGACACCTTACATATCACCACCCTTCGAACTTAATTTTTGCACTGAAGGTAGGCAATGATTGAATCATTGTCTAAGTCAGTCAAAAATTATTCTGTTATCTAAATTTTGTTGCCTACTGTTCTGCCACGTTATTCTGTTCTATGCTAGTTTGTATTACTAACTTATATTTTTATATTCTTCCACATTATTATCAAAAATATGTTTCTATTGACAAGGGAAGAATATTTTTATTCTATTATGATTATTTTTTCATTTTCTTTATTTATTGAATTGTGAAGTTTGTTTTTTAAGAAGTTTGTTATCGAAAGTGAGGAGTCTTTCACATCGATTTTCTTAGAAATATTGTTTTTATAAATTTAGTAATTAAGTAAAATCTATTCCTAACTCATTTTCTAAATATCATGTACAAGTAAAATGTTTTTGTTTCTAGACACTCATTTCAGCATTGTTACACTAACAAATACGAATTATTTCCAAGAATTGTTTTGACAAAGAAATATACATACGCAAGTATTGAGATATTATCCTAACAAATGGTACAAATGTTTAAGAAAAAGGGAAAACATCCAACAAGATCATTTTTTATTCTTCGATTTATAAGGAGAAAATAAGTAAAATATAGTTATTCTTTTTTTATGAGGAGAAAATAAGTGGCATATTGTTTTAGTGTTTGTTATGCCTTACTTTTGTTCTTTATATACTGTCCATTTCAGAACTAATGACTTATTTTTATCGATAGTCTATTTTTTTTACTTAAGTCCATAGTCAATGACTGTTATTTTGTAGTTTATTAGCTGTCTGGTGTGCTGAACTTATTTAGTTTTTCACACGTTTCTTTTGCACAGTTCCTACATCACATAATTTGATTTCACACATTCACACAATCCTATGAAGGTTTAAGCATGAGGTTGACGTATGTTGTTTTTTTGCACGAAGGTGATGGACTTGAGCCAGATGGATGTGGGCAAGTATTTGATGTACAGCTTCGTTCGTCATTCCTTGTTGGCTTTGCAAGTGTGTGTTGCTGTTGTGGAGGTCCCATAATGGTATGGAGCTGTGAGTGCAGAATTTCATGGTTTACTGGCTTTGTATGCATGAAAGTCATCATTATGTGTCGCTGAAAGCAGTCGTTTCTTGTTGTAATACTTCGCAGACGACTAGTTTACAATAGGATGGATATGTCGTCTATTCTTCACCCATCTTCTTTCTTGGTCTCATTGTTGCAAATCTTCAACTTCTGTTCTTCCTGCTTTTTCTCTGCTTCTTACTTGCTTCTTGGTTCTTCTCTGGGCAGGATATGGAAATATTTATTGATGACTAGTGGCTTTGAAGTTCTCCTCTTAGTAACAGTTTGATAAATTGTTTGGGGCGTGTCATTTTCACTTTCTGAAAGTTTTCTTCAGTTTCATGCATAAGCGTGCTGTTTAATAGCAGTAGTGTGACTTTTACACATTTATTTTTTTGCCAGTTGTTGCTTGCCCAAGCGGTCTTCTCGTCGGGCCGTTTTTTGCTCACTCCACTGAGTCGGGGCGTTCCGGGGTTTACGAGCGGTGAAAGTCCTGTGTTTGCCTGTCATTCCCTGAACTGGTCCCTTCTGGCATTCGGTGTCCTGTCGTCTCTCTGCAGGGTTCCGCCACTGTGTGGTTCTGTGTCCTGCCCCAGCAGGGTTCTGCTTAGCTGGCAGATTTATGGCCCACTTCTGATATAAGGGCCTTCTGTTGGTCTCGCTGTCCTTTCCTTTCTCTCGATGCTTCTGCCTTGTAGGAATCGTGTCTTGCTAATTGGGTCCTTTCTTTCTTGATACTTCTCTCATTGCAACTAGTAGGTCGTTGTATCTGGTCCTTGCTGGAGTTTTTACAATGGTTCTTACAAAAAGTTTTACTTATAATCATCTAACATATGTCTAGTATCTACATTGTTTTACGCCTTTTTAAAAAGCTTTACAAATTTCGGCGCCCTTTCCATGTTACAATTCTAAGATATTTTGAGTCTTAACTTATACAAGAAACCTCAAATTCGTTTTTTATATTTGTGTAGTGTTGTGGTGTATAGCATTTTAGTATTTCATGCTGTTAGACTATCTATGCTTTATCCCTTCACCTTAATCTATGGTACTATTGGTGTTATTTTTGTTTTTGTTTTTACTGAAACTACTTTCTTTTTCTCACCTTCCTCTCTCTTCATTCTTCTTTCTCCTGACGATCTTATGTGCAACAAAATCTTGAAATATTGTGCTGATTATTCACCACTAATAAAATTACTCTTCAAACTTTTTGATATGGCTCACATGGTGAAGTCCTAAGGTTTTGCCTGTTTTTGGTTTCATTAGTTCCACAGCATTATCATGAGCAATTCGGCTAATTATAATAGGTCCTTTGTATGCAGCATAAAACTTGTATATTTTGTGTTTCTGTTTGCTGGAGAGATGGTGTGTTTTTACAAATACTTTATGGACTACTGGGAATGTTATTTTAATTGCTGTTCTATCTCCTCTTTCTTTTCTTTTAATGACTGCCTTTCTGATGTTGGAGAGTGATGTTGCTATGACTTGTTTGTGCTGTCTACGTGGTACAATAGGAAATCTAACATTTTCTCTGGTTATGTCTGGGGGTTCATTATTTTTAAGTACAGTAACTGGAGGCAGTAGTATAGTGCTATGTGGCATTTGATTTATTACTTCTTGAAAATCTTTAAGGTATATATCCCAAGTGTTGTGTCTTTTGCCTGCATATAATTGGCATAAAATGCCTATGTCCTTCATAGATCGTTTCGCTGGATTTACACTAGGTTTGTACTTGGATATGTAAATGGGTTTTATTTTGTGTTGTTTTAACGTGTTCTGCCATTGCACTGATTTGTATTGTGGGCTATTATCCGAAATTATTCGTTCCGCTCGACCTACTTGTCTGAGAAAATCTTGTCTAAATGCTTTACTTATAGTAAGACCTGTTGCCCATTTTAATGGTGTCAAGGTAACATATTTAGAAGTAAGTTCCAAACCACAAATATGAAAATATATCCATTTCTTGTGCGTGGGAGGGGCCCCATCAAAACTGTTGCAGCTATATGTTTAAATTTTTAGGGACTATTGGAAACATAGGTGTTTTGGTTTGGGAAGTGACGTGTTTAGCCCTCATACATTTTTTGCATTTGACTAATACTGTTCTAATTCGTCTTTTCATATTAGGAAAATAACTTGTTTGTTTTATTTTTAAAAAGCATTTCTTTGGTCGAAAGTGGCCATTACTTAAATGTGTATACCATATGTACTTATTAATTAGTTCATCTGAGATATAAATTAACCATTCATTCGTTGTGACATTTCGTTTAAAAAATAAAACATTGTTTTTTACGAGATAGTGCTGTCGAGTGTCTGGAAAATCCTTACTTCTCCACTTGTGTTTCATTCCTAGTATTTCGGGATCCTTGTCCTGTTCTTTGCCTATGTTTTTCAATGCTGTCGTAATATAGTTTTCGAAAGGTACTTGTTTCATATAGTACATTGTAAACTGGTCTTCTGGTGTTTCCAAACCTATGTTATTGGATGCACCCTGTGGACATCATGATAAAGCATCTGCTAATACATTCGCTGGTCCTGGTATGTGTGTAATAGTGAAGTCAAATTCTTGTAGTATTAACAGCCATCTGGCTAACCTCCCATGAATTAGTTTGGTGGATAACAGAAATTGTAATGCTTTGTGGTCAGTGTATACTTCTGTTTTTCTTCCGAATAGGAGGTATCGAAAACGTTGGAAGGCCCATACAATGGCCAATGCTTCCAGCTCCGTGACTGAATAGTTTTTCTCGCTTTTTGTGAGTACCCAACTGGCAAATGCAATTGTTCTATATGATCTTAGCCCTGCCTGTTCGTATTCTTGGAATAAAACAACTCCTAAATCTGTTTTCGCGCTATCAGTGGCCATACAAAATTTTTGTGTTAGATCAAGATGTGCTAAAATCGGTGCTGTTGTTAGTGCGTTTTTCACTTTTAAAAATTCTTCATTGGCTTGTTGATCCCGTACCCATCGCGTTTTTTTTTCAGTCAATGCACACAGGTGTGGTGTTGCGAGAGATTCGATCCAAATAATTTTTTTATATAATCCGGTGAGACCTAGAAATCCTCTGAGAGTTTTCTTATCATATGGAGTACAGAATTCTTTGATTGCCGTCAGTTTTTCTGGTTTGGGCATTACACCTTTCTCGGAAATTATGTGTCCTAGAAATTTGATCTCTCGCCTTCCAAATTTGGATTTTGTTATATTTACTGTGACCCCATGCTCTTTCATGATCTGTAAAAACTGATTTAATGTGTCGTTTTGATGTTCCTAAGAGGGTTCTGCTATAATCACATCATCAACATAACAAGTAATTTTTTTGTAAAATTTCAGGACTGAGTATAGTATTAAATCCCCTAATAAACGCTGTTGATGATATGTTTAAAACAAATGGCAATAGTTTAAACTGGTAACATCTACCGAATACGATAAATGCTGTAAATTTTCTACATTCTGGGGCCAATTCTATTTGCCAGAAACTACTCCGTAAATCAATTCATGAAAATATCTTAGCACCGTGGAAGTTTTGTATCAATTCCTCTAATTAGTGATTATGATTGTCTCAGTGATTATGATTGTGTTGATCTGTCTGGAATCGAGCACTAACCTGATGCTCCCATCTTGTTTTTGTACAATGTGGAGCGGGCTGTTATATGTGGACGTAGCTGGTTCAATAATATCGTTAGCTAACATTTTAGATATCTCCTGGAATACTTTATACCTGTAGCTTAATGGGATTGTATAGGGTGGCACTCTAAATGGTTTGTGCTGTTTTACTTCAAACTTGTACTGAAAGTGTTTAATACTGCCAGTCTTAGGTAAAAATACCTCTACTTTATCTCGTAAAAGACCCTCTAATTCTCTTTTACTGTGTTCCGAAATATCTTGAACTTCTTGCAATTTTTCGTCGATTTCTTTTTTGAACTTCTAACATGAGTTGAGGCGATTCCCCCTTTTGTGCATACTATTCTAATTCTTCATCCTCTTTATTTCGCGTCATTCTTAATTGTTTGTTTATAACTGATATTTCTTCTAATTTTAGCTTTTGCTCAAAGAGAAGTGTGACATTCCCGAATGTTACGCTACCTTTCCACATATCTATTGTCGCTCGTCTCTCATTTAAAAAATCTGCACCTGTAATCAAATCTACAGTTAGTTTAGGTATAATCACGAAGTTGGCTTCGATCTTTTGACCTTGACACGAAAGAGTTAACCTTGTTTGTCTCGTAACTTCCGCAGCATTGTTTCTAATAGGACCTCTTATTTTACTCTTACGTGTTTTCAGAACTGGCATTACACTACGTGAATAAATTTTCTGAGATCGCAGTCAGTTCACTCCCGCTATCAATTACAATATTGATTGGGATGTGCTTTACCATGGCCTTCACAATTGGTTGAATTTGAAAGGGTTAGTTCTGTTCTTCTTCTTCTTGCAACAACGAATCCTCCACTGAACCATACATGAGGCTTTTTAGGAATTTCCCTTGTGCATTCGAACTTTCTGTAGAATAAGCTTTGACTGCTACTTCTCTCTCTTTTATTTACTCTTCTCCATTTCTTCCTTCATCTACGCTTTCTTCAACGTCCTCTACTTTTTGCTCATCCTCGTCTATCTTCTCCTTCTTCGTCGCTACTTCCACATAATCGCATCTAAATGCTCTAATTATCGCTTCATAACTTCCTTCATTATATATGTTGTGTTGTGTGCCCAGTCGTAACTTATTTTCAACTTCTGTCGACTAAGCATTATCCTCATTGAATTCGCATTCCCTGGTTTCCATCACAAATAGCTCTGCAATACTCATTACTTCGTCCTTTCCTCCTACATTCGTTGTGCATGCCTCTGGTAATTCATCTTCCTTGTCAGTATCTCCCAATTAATTTCGTTCCAACACGATATTGTTATTTTCTTGTCTTCGTTTTCATCTGGTCTCTCTCCCTTCTTCTCTTCTCGTGATAAGATTTTTACTTCTATGTTCAAGTGCGGCAATTGTCCTGGGTCGGTGCGTCATTCTCTTTGGCATGGGCGCTTAGCTGTCAATTCGAACTTTTATCGGGGTTTGGTGGTCTTACCTCCACCTCTTCTATCTGTATTCTCTTTTCTTGTTCAGCTTGTTGATAGTGGTTTCTTTGTTGATACTTTGTCGGTCTATTGGTTCTCCAATACCCGTTCCGGTTGTCGTTATTCCCTCTGTAATAGTTGTTGCCGTTCCTGGGTGAATTATAGTTATGGCCACATTCTCTACTAAAAATCTATTGTCGTTTCTTGGTGCAAAGTTATCACATGGTTCGTAATTATTGTTTCTTCGTACTGTGTCTTGTGGATTCCATTGCTTTTTGATTTCGTTTTTACGTGCGCTTCGTCTTTTTCTTGCGTCATCTTCCCAAAATATGAACTCCAGTTCCCTTAGAATACCTTTAAATGCTTCGACGTCATTGCCTCCGCTACCTACTAATGACTGCCAGTATTTCAATGGTAGCATCATCGCGCATAATTTAATCAACTATCCGTCACTCTATGGTACATCTAAGCATTGATTTTTCTTCGCCATTAATTTGAAAAATTTCACGGGACTCTTCTCTTCTGAATTTTCAAAACATTAATAATTCGTACTTCACTCTGTTCTGTGTTTCGGTGGACCAATATCGTGAGAGAAACTTCTCTCTGAAATCTTCGTACGATCGGGATGTCGCTGCAACATTCTGCATGGTTTCTGCGGCTGTTCCTGACGTGTGTGCACATATAAAGTCTAATTTGTGTGCTAGCGTCCAGTGTTCTTGTTATCCTACTCGGAACAGATCAATAAAAGTTCGTGAATGTGATGAGTTACCTTCTCGAAAGTGATGAAATTTTCTGACTGTGAGGAAATGATCGTTGTCGTACTTCATCATAGTTCCATATGAAATTCGCGATTCTTCGCCACTTTTGTTTCTGATCATTTCTCCCGTCGTTCTTTCCGGTTGTGGTAGATCCATTGGATGTTGTCCACTGTAACTTTCGCCTATCCTTGCGTAGTATCGTTGGAGTGGTACGCAATAATTTTCTTACATCGATTGTGAGAGTGTAGCTGAATGCATTGCACTGTACTCTTCGAGACCTGGCTCTCCATTGTCAGGTATTGATTGGGTATCTTGCCTGGCTAACCTTGCCGCTTCATTGCACGATCCAAACTGTCTTGACACATACATTTGTGGTTCCGCATGTGTTTGTGATGACGTTTGTTCATCAAGAATTTCGAAACGTGTTTGTTGCTGTGCAGGCTGTCTGATTTCACGTATGTTACATTCCACCTGTGATTGGAATCGCAAATGCGTAATATCTTCGTTAATTGCTTGTTTTTCCTTTGCTATTACAGATACGGATGTGGTTGCAGACTCTGTGCTTGTTCGATCCTGTTCACTACGCCCTTCAATGGTTTGCAACAACTCTGTTCACAATTTCTGAAACTGTCGCTTCGTTTGCGCTTCTATTTTGACTATTCGGTTATCATATCTTTTCAGCGATGCTTTTGTGATACGTTTGTGTAACACACTGTTTTCAACAATTTCATGCGCTGTACCTGCTGCTTGTCTAGTAATTAAGTTTATCTGTTTCTCTAGTTTCTCGACTTCTCGCTGGGTGTTGTTACGAAATGTTTTGAACTCGTCCTGAGTGTCATTGCGCAATGTTTGTACGTCCACTTGTACCTTGTCAATGTCTGTTCTCAACTGATGGTAACCTGTTATTATGTTTCCTATCACTTCTCGAGATTCTTTTGCCTCGTCTTCAATATGACTTAGGTGTAACTGAATTTTTTTGTTTTGTTCTTTAATCGCACGCATTTGTCTCGTGGTTTCTGCATTTTGTTTCGTCATTTCTGCATTCTGAATTTTAATTTGGTTCGCAATTTCTTTATTTTGTCTTGTCATGGTTTCCGTCATTAATTGTAATAATTCTGTCAGATTAGTGGGTCCTATTGCGTTTTCTTCCGACGTCTTACGCTCTGTGTTTTCACCCAATTGGTGGTTTGCAACCGATTGCATTGAACTGTGCTGTGACACGTTTCTGCTCGTATTCCTTGTACTCTGTGGTGCGGGAGCTCTGATTACTTATACTATGAGTTCTACGTATGCCAGACGCAAGTTAGAATCCTCATCGACTGTCTCACTACTTTCCTGCTCCTCTGTCGTATGCTGACCTAGGTTTTCTGTGCCTTGGCGTACATTATCCTCGTTGTGGTGCGTTTCTGTCCTATTTCTCGCGATACTGCATCGTCTGTTGTACTCTCCTCTATTCTCTGTCCGTCTTCAAGTTGGGTCTCTACCTCAATTCGGTCAAGGTCTCGATCTGCCATTGCTAATCTTTCCGAATCCCTTATTTTCTGTTTTAAAAGCAATTTACGCTCTCTACTTCGCGTCAACATGTGCTCATACGATTCCACGCGTTTCATAAACTTTTTGCACACACTACTTGACAATCAATTCACTTACCTGTTGGGTCAGAACCAACTTGTCAACGATGTATCCACCACCTGTGCGCTTGCATTGAGGAGAAAACTTAATTCTAACAACTTTTAAAATTCATAACTTAATTATGCTATTGTCTCTGCTAGAATATCTCACTATGTGTCTCTGCAGCTACTGCTTTCAACTATTTATGCCTTTAAAAAAAAAATTTTTTTTATTACGTAAATTTTTAGCAGGATATTTTTCTGGCCTAGTTAGGCATGTGGTCGACCTTCAGTTATGGTATTCTACCATCCTGGCAGGGTCACCATTCTCTAACATTCTGCGTGGTGTCTGTTTGTTCTATATCGTGTCTCCCTACCACTTTCGCACAACAATGCTCTGAGCGTGTTTTTTTAGGGAACTGACTAGTTTGAACCTGGGACCTTTTGCTGGTAAGGAGACGCCAGACCACACATGGCATGTAGAGTTCAGAAGAGTTCAGTGAGACTAGCGATGATATAACCAAATACTTAATGATTTCAGCGTCAGCTCCACTGCACTCCCTGTAAAAGAATCTTAATACTAACTAAATTTAGTGGAAGGGGTTCAAGTCTTTCCTATTTTTAGTTAGATGGTAAAATGACGTCGAAAAAGCAGTTAAGTTAACCATTGGAAATTTTATTCTATACACAAAACATTGTTTTGTTTTTAAAAGGAAATGTTTTAATACTGGATGGTAAAAACCAACTGCGTTCAACAAAAATGTGAACTAATATTCCAACATTCCCTGAATGGGTTTCCAAGTTCTACAATGGATCGAAGGATGACCTATGCCATAGCACATCTATAATCTAGGTTTAAATTAAGTTTCACAAAAGAGCAAACTATCAAAATGGTCTACAGTGACCCTCAGTTATCTTTAATTACTTATCTAACGTGTCGTAAATTACAGTGGCTGATGTGGCTTCTCAATAACTATATAATAGAAAAATCATCGCGTTTCAGATTTTTACTTCAAGTGGCAAATGTGAACACCATGAGCTTTAATTGACGATCGACACTAGTATTGCGCAAAAAGGGGGTGTAACAGATGAGACTTCTGCAGTTCTGAGTGAAGCTAAATGCTCTGTTATGTGGCATCGCGTGCATTCATTACCTTGTCGGTGTTCGTCAGGGGACGGTGGACAGCACAGCTCTGCTCACCTCACCGTCTCGGAAGCAACTCTCTCCTAACTTCTCCTTACTACAATTTACCGAAGTTGGTTTAAAAAAACTATCTGGCTGTGTTTTCTTTCATCTGAGCAATCAGGGTATCAATTTTAACCTTAAGCTCCGCCTACAAAAATTCTGTCTATCCAATGAGAAACGCTATACTTTTCGTGGTGGGGCAGTGTTTTTAAAGTTTGCAACGTAACAGAGACGCGAAAAAGTCTCACGCTAAAACTTGCGGATGGGGTAGGCCTTTTTGTGTTATCGTAAGATCTATACTGTTCTTCTGAAGGGCTCTAGCTTTTAACATGGGCTGGGGGGTGTTCCTAGCGGTTAGCTGGCTACGTGGGTGTCCTTCCCTTATCGTAGGGCCTTCCATCTTAACACGGTTCTGCTCTCGGCTTCTGTTCTCGTTTCTCCTCTTGGTACTGCGTCTGTCTCACGGTGGGAAGGTATGACATGCATTTAGGCATTCTTGTGTTAGTCTGTGGTATTCCATTTGCTCACTCGTTACTCGTATTACTTTGGTTAATTTAATGTCACGATTTATTAGGAGCTATGTGACATACTACTGGATTTGTTTATCATCTCAGGGTTTTCATGTAAGGTGTTGGATTTGCCTGACACCTTACTGGGTTGGAGATTTTATCCGCTCAGGGACTGGGTGTTGTGTTGTCCTCATCATCATCTGATTCTCATGACCAGCGAGCAAGCCGCCCAATGTGGCGTCGAATGAAATAAGACTTGCTCTTGGTGGCCGAACTTCCCCGAATAAGAGCTTTCCGGCCAGTGATGCCAAACGCTTATTTACAAAATCATAACTGTTATTATGAAGAGTTCCCATTTTAACAGCGTATATAAGTAAGAAAGAAAGAAGATTAGGTTTTTTAATGTCATATTGTCAACAAGATCAAATGGTTCAAATGGCTCTGAGCACCATGGGACTTAACTTCTGAGGTCATCAGTCCCCTAGAACTTAGAGCTACTTAAACCTAACTAACCTAAGGACATCACACACATCCATGCCCCAGGCAGGATTCGAACCTGCGACCGTAGCGGTCGCTCTGTTCCAGACTGTAGCGCCTAGAACCGCTCGGTCACTCCGGCCGGCTCAACGAGGTCATTTGAGGTGGAGCAAAAGCTCGGATCGTATCAAGAATGGTGAAGGAAATGGTTCGTGCCCCTTCAGAGAGACCATCCCGGCATCTGCCAGGAACGATTCACGGGAATCATCGCGCAGTTTCTTCTCGAGCTATCTTCTTGGTCTTCATCACTTCTAAAGCTGCCACAGCAGGTGGTTCACAGAGATGTTCGGACATATACTTCCCATTTCCATTCATTAAACGCCTCTTCCCTTTGCAAGATCGGACTTTCACGTAAGCGCACCTATGTAACAACACCTTCTTGAGATTCCCTAAGTTTACGACATTCGAACCACTACAATGAGTCTAAGGCCTGGCCTTGATCTTTGTAACAACTTCCATACAGTACTCATACTAGGAACTTCGGATGCAAAGTAAGCACAGGCGCTGTTCAAGGGTATGTGATATTTAAAAAGAAACGGCAGAGGCCATTGCATCAAATATTAGTTAATATGATAGAATATCGTCTAATTTTTGGTTTGTTTTAAATATCTGTTGAAGTTTGTGATGCAAGCAAGGGACGCATAAAAAGTTTATTATGGGAAACGTTCATGAAATAAACCGAAAATGAATTTTCAATTTATTTTTTATTTATTTATTAGTAGAACTCATGGACAGTAAGTTCGAATTAGTTTCAATGATGAAATATATCCGAAGAGCCTGAAAAATAATTAACTGTGTGGCGTGACCTTCCTGCCACACTCACTTTTTTGAAGCAACACTTCAGTACTAGGTCGGTGAAGAGAAATGCCATGGATTACATTCACAAGGACAGGATTGCAAATTGTATCCTAGATGTTATCAAGCCCACTTATAGGTTTGTGGCCGATGCTGAACTTCTAATCTCAGAATACAAATGAGTCTCTAAACTTACCCATATGGAAACGATGCCCTAAAACCACATTTTCTCTGCTACTGTTGTCAGAATTGCAACTTGTGATGCTCTTTTTGCATTTAATAATGGGAACGTAGGGAAGAAGAAAGTATTGGACACAATGGGATGTAAGGAAGGAAATTTCACTCAAGACGTTTTGAGAAAGCCTCTCAGTGGCTGAAAAGTCAGTTGAAGACCTAGTAAAGGGAAGAAAGCAGAAAAGAATGAACCAGAAGAGAATCCATGAAGGAAAAAGGGACCCTGAGTACAAATCTTGGGTCTTCTGAAGAGATGACAAAAAATAAACGTTAGGCTGAACTTGAAATTGCATTCCCTTAAAATTATGTTTTTGAAGTTAATGCACATTTTTATCAGATCTATGGAGATTAGAATTATGAAATTTTGTACAGTTATTTCTATAAACCCAATGAATGTTGTCTCAAGAGCAAAGTGTGGAATTGTGAGTTTAAGCTCAAATATGGGGCAAAGTGCTTCGATTTTTGCCTTCATTCTATTTTGTTGTTGTTGTTGTTGTTGTGGTCTTCAGTCCAGAGACTGGTTTGATGCAGCTCTTCATGCTACTCTATCCCGTGCAAGCTTCTTCATCTCCAAGCAACTACTCAACCTACATCCTTCTGAATCTGTTTAGTATATTCATCTCTTGGTCTCACTCCACGCTGCCCTCCAATACTAAATTGGTGATCCCTTCTTCTAGTCAAGTTGTGCTACAAATTTCTCTTATCTCCAATTCTGTTCAGTACCTCCTCATTAGTAATGTGATCTACCCATCAAATTTTCGGCATTCTTCTGTAGCACCATATTTCTGTAGCACCACATTTCTGTTCTCATTCTATATTTTACTTACAGAATTATGGTCAAAAGTTATTAAATTTTCTTATTCGATATAGTCAAAAAATCTTATGTGCAAAGCTCCCTATTTGCAAAGAAATTACACAGAATTTTTTTTGTAGAAACCTGTTGAATATTTTCTGAGAAAAAGGTACCTGTATCATTTCCAAAAATAAAACTTTTAATTTCTGTAAAAAGTTAAATATGTCTAATTGAAGGAATCTAACAGTTAATGTGTTTATTTCTTGTAAAAATGGTCCAAATGGCTCTGAGCACTATGGGACTCAACTGCTGTGGTTATCAGTCCCCTAGAACTTAGAACTACTTAAACCTAACTAACCTAAGGACATCACACACATCCATGCCCGAGGCAGGATTCGAACCTGCGGCCGTAGCAGTCACACGGTTCAGGACTGCGCGCCTAGAACCGCGAGACCACCGCGGCAGGCTATTTCTTGTAAAGCATGGAACAAAATTTCATTGTCGTCTCTTCAAAAATGTTAGATTTGGTGCATCTTTTAAATAGTGTGTGTTTTTCATGAACGTCCCCCTTAACCAATATGTCAGTCGATGTTACTGGTGCCGGCTGCTGTGGCCGAGCGATTCTAGGCACTTCTGTCCGGAACCGCGCTGCTGCTACGGTCGCAGGCTCGAATCCTGCCTCGGGCGTGGATGTGTGTGATGTCCTTAGGTTAGTTAGGTTTAAGTAATTCTAAGTCTAGGTGACTGATGACTCCAGATGTTAAGTCCCATAGTGCTTAGAGCCATTTGAACAATTTTAATGTCACTGGTATCCGACTGGTACTGGGGCCTGTCTACACATCTGACGACGAAGTTCGTTTCAGACCTGTAACATATTTCAAATAACTTCCTGGAATTCAGCCAGGTAACACCTTCACAACACACACATCTATGCCCGAAGCAGGATCCTAACCTGCGACCGTAGCGGTCGCGCGGCTCCAGACTGTAGCGTGTAGAACCGTTCGGTCATTCCGGCCGGCTGGGCGGGAGAACACCCCGCCATTTTCAAGGCAATAAATAGCCATGCCAGACTTTACCATCGCACTCGTACGTATCGGCATTAATCACGAGCGACCGAGCTCGTAAGTCACTGCTGTGAGTAGCTTAAACAACACTACTTGCTCCCGTTTCCGAGCAGCATATCGGCACGTAAAATTGTGTTGTCAAATATCCGGTGTTCGTGAGTTCGCGTATCCGCCTATCTCCGGACAACAGGTGTCCGAATACTGTTGAACAGACTGAGTGCGTGGCGGTGTGAACGAATTGGCTTTTGCCCCTCTTCAGGATTCGGCCCGCGTCGCTAAGGAAATAATATTTATCAATTTAGGCTGGACGAGAGAGCGGTATTGTTCCAAACGATTGAACGCTGTTGGCCGTAAGGAGGCTGCGGCGCGAAGGCATTCCGAGAGCTGCGCTTATGGAAATATTTTGCCTCTCCTGGCGAGAGAGTGCCGCTGAAGATGGTGCTTACGGAATGGGCAGGCGAGTTATAATTGGTGCGCTCCAACGCCGGAGTTAAATCAATAGAAGCCTCTCCGGCGCGCCGGAGGTAAACACTTGCCGAGGCGAAAACAGGCGGACGTCTGCACTCCGTCCCAGGTCTGACCGTGGCGACTACTGCCAACGCACTGTTTGCATCTGCTCGGCCTACAATGCTTCGGCAGGCACGGGAAACAGGGGTTCTCTCGTAAAGCAGAACGCGCGACTTTCAGCGCGGTCTGTTTAAGGCATTTTTAAAAATAATGTCATCCTTTTATAAATTAATCACTATAACTTTTCTCGTCGCTCGCCTATTTTACCACCGACAGTAGCTAAGGCATCATATTACTCAGGTGAACCTGACTTAAAATCTCGGACCGGCCATTATGATGTATATTTTCTGCGGTGTTGTTGTGTAGAATGTATGAGTGGCGATATATTTTTAGACTTTCGGAAAAAAACATCATCGCCGGCCGGTGTGGCCGAGCGGTTCTAGGCGCTTCAGTTTGGAATCGCGCGACCGCTGCGGTTGCAGGTTCGAATCCTGCCTTGGGCATGGATGTGTGTGATGTCCTTAGGTTAGTTACGTGTAAGTAGTTCTAAGTTCTAGGGAATTGATGACCTCAGATGTTAAGTCCCATAGTGCTCAGAGCCATTTGAACCATTTGAATTTTGACAACGGCTCACTGAGCTCTGTTTCTCACTAAACCATCCCAGGATCGATGGCCTAACAGCGACCACGGCTTTGTACCTAACAGGAATAATAGAATTAAAATGTTCTGTTCCAGAGAACTCGGTGCACTGAAAAAGTGACTGAAGGTAAATATGGAAAGAAGGACGGCAACTATCCTTTCGCCTCTAGTGATTCAACTTTTATTTCCGTCATCAGTCTCCTGACCGGTTTGGTGCGGCCAATGTCCTGAATTATATTCTGAATGTATTCCAGTCTCCATCTTCCTCAACAACTCCCTCCAGTACCGTGAAGGGTATTCCCTGATGTCTTAATGTATGTCCTGTCATACTGTCCCTTCTTCTTGAAAATGTTTTCCATATATTCCTTTCCCCGCCGATTCTACCGAGAACCTCTTCATTCCTTACTTTAATTGTCCGCCTAATTTTCAACATTCTTATGTAGACCAGATATGAAATGATTCGATTCTGTTTTGTTCTGTTTTCCCACACCCCGTGTGTCAACACCATTCAATGCTGTGCTCCAAATGTACATTCTCAGAAATTTTTTCCTCAAATTAGAAACTATCTTTGATACCAGTATATTTCTCCTGGTCAAGAATGGCCTTTTTGCCTGTGCAAGTCTGCTTTTGTGTCCTATTTGCTCCGTCCATCAGTGGTTATTTTTCTCCCTAGGTAGTACAATTCTTTAACTTCTTCTAATTCATGACCCCCAGTTCTGATGTTAAGTTCCTCACTGTTCCCATTGTCGTATACAGAGAACGTTGGCGAGCATCTGAGAACATCTACGTCTGAAAATGAGGGGGGAGGGGGGGGGGGATTTACGAGAGTTTGCTGCCCAGTACCTCTGCAACAGCAGCACGCCATCCAGGATGAGACACAAACTGTAGCAGGCTGGATGGCGATGGCGACGACTCCTTACAGTGCATGTGCGCCAAGAAGTTCACTGTTCCAGACAAAGACATGATGCAAAACTAATAACGTTTTCTTTATTTAAAGGCTGCATTACAGATTTCCAACGAATCTCATCAGTATTAGGGTTTTGGATTAGTAGTAAAAGCTACTACAATTACGTCGTATTGCGAGGACCCAGGTCCGACCAATCCATTGCATATCTCGAATAAAAATCAGCACCAATGGCTGCTGAAGACGTCTTGTACGAGGAGTCATCTTCATACCGTCAACGGCGTGGTCAGAGTGCGCTGAGGAACGAATAGAAGTTTTGCTAAAGAATCAATAATGATCAATGAGCTGAGGATGCAGAAGACAATGGAAACCACCAAATTAATGTGTATCTGCAAGAAAATGTGGCGTGTCATGATATCTCTCCACTGGAGAAATATTCTGGATTACTCTCCTTTTCTGATCTCCAGGAGGGGATTGCCAAGGAGGAAGTGACTATGAGAAGAAGATTAAAAGTCAAAGAAAGGGTAACATTCTATATGTTGCAACATGGAATGTCAAATGTCTTAATGTGATAGATAAGCTAGGAAATTTGAAAAGGAAAGTGCAGAGGCTAAATCTTGTTATAATAGGAGCCACAGAAGTGAAATGGGTAGAATGTAAAGAGTTCTAGTCAAATGCGTATAGAGGGTAATAGCAACAGTGGCAGAACATGGTGTAACAGTTGTTGGATTCGTCGTAAATAGAAAGGAAAAGTAGACAATGAGTTACTTTTAAAACCTGAGTGATGGTATTGTTGTTATTAGACTTCGCAGCAAGCCAACACAGACAACAATAGCTAAGGTATACATTCCTATGTTACAAGCATTTGATGAAGAGCATCTTCTAATCAGAGTGCATATAGAGTATCGCTTCATTTGTATGCTTTTCCTGTCAGAAGGGACACAGTTCGTAGTAACTGACGGAACGGAATCGAGTAAAACAGCAGTGATATCTGGCATTCCCGACATAAGTGCTATAGACTTACTGCTGTTCCTATTCTGTATAGATGATTTAGAAGACTATCTTAACAGCCCTCTTAGATTGTTTGTAAGTGCTGCTGTCATTTACCATTTAGTGAAATCATCAAAGATCAAAACAAAATGCAAAACTCATTTAGACAAGACATCTGAATGGTGCGAAAGGTAGCAATTGACTCTAAATAAAAGTGTAACGTCATCCATATCGGTTCTAAAAGGAATTCTTTAAATTTCGGTTACACGATAAATCACATAAATATAAAGACTGTTAATTCAACTAAACACCTAGGGATAACCATTACGAAAAAGTTAAATTGGAGCTACCCTGTAGACAATGTTGTGGAGAAGGCGAACCAAAGACTGCATTTTATTGGCAGAACTCTTAGAAGATGCATAGTATCCACTAAAGAGATAGTCAACACTAAACTTATCCGTCCTATGATAAAGTGTTGCCGACTGCGGTGGTCTAGCGGTTCTAGGCGCTCAGTCCGGAACTCCGCAACTGTTACGGTCGAAGGTTCGAATCCTGCCTCGGTCATGGATGTGTGTGATGTCCTTAGGTTAGTTAGGTTTAAGTAGTTCTAAGTTCTAGGGGACTGATGACCACAGATGTTAAGTCCCATAGTGCTCAGAGCCATTTTTTTGATAAAGTGTTACTCTATGGTATGGAATCCTTACCAGATAAGACTGAAGGACGACATCGAAAAAATTCAAACAAGTGGAGCTCATTTTGTACTATCGCGAAACAGGGGTGAGAGTCTCAGGATACGATAGGGAAGTTAGGGAAGCACTCGTGTAAACAAAGGCGTTTTTCTATGCAGGGAGATGTTTTCACAAAATTTCAACCTTCACCCCTGTCCTCCGAATGCGAAAATATTTTGTTGACGTCCATCTTCATAAGGAGAAGTGATCATCGTAGTAAAATAAGAGAAATAGAGCTCCCAGGGAGAGATTAAGTGTTTTTTCCCACGCTTTGTGTTCAAGAGTAGCACAATAGAGAAACAGTGTGAAAGTGGTTCGATGAGTCCACTGCAAGGCACTTAAGTGTTAAATGTAGTGTAGTCCTGTAGATGTATATGAAGAGATAGAGAACGCTTATGAGAACACTGAACGGGTAAGGAGATGAAATTCGAATAATCGTAAGGGGTGCGAATGTTATGGTACAGTAAGGAAAATTAGGCAGATTTACCAGAGAATAAGATCTTGATAATGGGAATAAAAGAGGAGAAACACACCTTGAGTTCTACGATTAACTTCAGCTAATATGAGCAAATACACTGTTTAGAAAGCACAATGGAGGGGCACACTCAGAAAATACCTGGAGCCAAAGGAAGATAATAACTCGATTACATGATGGTTATGTATAGATTCCGAAGTTAGATTTTGGATTGTGAGGCGTATTCAGCAACAGATACAGACAACTCAGTGATGATGAACAGTAAGTTGAAGCTAAAGAAAATCTTTAGGCCGGATCAACATACAAAGAAAGGGGACAGTGAAATACTCTGGAATAGAGATGCCCATTTTATGTTCAATAGAGAATATCATACAAGATAATTCAGAGACGGTCGTATCTAAATAAGCTAACCACAGAAGTTTTACAGAAAAATATAGGGATAACAAAAACAGCTATGAGGGAATAGTAAGTTACTGAAGAAACATTTCAATCGTTTCGCGAAAGAAGGAAGCACAAAAAGTACAGAAAAAGAGTGGGATACATTAATACAAAACACTTATAAATTGAATCAATTGAATCAGTAGGAAGTACAAGGAAGCTCTTGCAAAATGACTGCAGAAAAAAATTTGAAGTAATTGTGTGGACTCAATGATTCTTTTTCTTTACTGAATAAATTTTATGTTTAATGCTTCATATTAAATTCATAGTTGCGTATTTTAAGTGTTAATTAGCTTCTAATCTTATTTTATTTTCAAAAATACAATTATTAATACCTTTCGATATTTTCTGTTCTTTGTTACTGACCTTTAATTCATAAGTCTTCACCCTTAGACCACAAAATTGTTCCATTATCATTCCGTTGCACTGAATCTTCATCTTTCTATAGCCTTCTTGTTTGTAGTCAGAATACCATAAATGCTAGCTTTTGAGTAAACACTCATATCAGAGAGATCAATCACGATCTTCATGCCTTCATAAAAATCTTCAGTTTTTATGTGTAAATGCGTGCATCTGTATCTCAATTGCAAGGCTCTATATTTTCACTGTATTTTGATTTCATAATTCTATAGTGAAAATCATACATCAGTTCTTTAGATACATCAAGTATACTCATAGCAACGAAAACTGATTTATTGAACTCAATTTTGGTTTTGTTCTTGTGAATTGAAGCAAGATTTTCATTAGGTATTGTTCTTTCTTTGATGTTTGGCTTTGCCATAATTCTTTCCCACCTACCTGCATTTAAAACTAATTTTATACCTTCTCCATTTCTTACGTCTGCTACCGCTTTTCCCAATTCTGTATTAGTCATCATTTATGAAAATCCTGTTCAAAAGTGTTTGTCGCTCTGTATCTCATTTCTGCGTTCAAGTCTATATATTTCATAACCCATCAGATTGCTTACATTTCAAGATTCTGTGTGCTTTTGTTAGCTTTGTTCACAGAGATAGGTACTGTTTAGGATTTCAGTAGCGAACTACATAGTTGCGTTTGTCACTCAGAGTAGTCAACAGTTTGCTTTCTTTAATTCCTGGTACAATTTTATTTTCAGAAGTGAGTGGCAATATGGAGTCTTCATATAGGTTGTTTGAGTCTCGGTATGACAAATAATTTGATGTCTCACTTGAATCATAATCTTTTATGTATTTATTATTTGCCTTCATATATCTTCTACAATACTGGGATGTGCCACCTTTCTCAGTCATTAGAATCATGTCATAATCAATAACTCAAGCTATTGTTTAGTCATTTTCAAACCTCTCAGGAGGAACAAGATGCTGTAAAATACGAAGCTGCATAAGATCATATGCTTTTATACAAGTTCTCCTAAAATTTTCGAACACATGAGCCAACAACAAAATGTAAGTATTTAGGTATGGATCATGGTGTTCGCCAGGATTACTCTCATTTAAATTTTGGAAGACCTGTTTTGTATGTTTATAATCTTTGTCACTTATGGAGTAATTGTTCAGTTTATTGTAAAATTCGTTTTTTGGTGGAAGCTGTGTATCTTGAAATTTCTTGCAAGAATCCTTGTAATCATATAGACAGACACCTTTTCTGATCGCTAGATTGAATAAAACGTCTGGGAATAATTTTGTAATGTTTGTCATCTGATCCTTCTTCAAATTAGACGAAAATTTGTCAAGACCTGAAGCTATAAATCTAAATGTCTCAATAAACTCATCTTCAAATTTTCTATCTTCTTGCCAGAACTGATGTACCTCTCTTCATTGCTAGGAATCCTACCTATTTGCTTATCATTGTAATCAACCTCTTTCACAAAAATATGTGAATAACATCCTGATAAGTTGTGTATGATTACAGGAACAAATGAAGGCTGCTTCAATTGAAGATTACATAGATTATGTAGAGGGGTAACAGACTTTCCTGTCAGATCATCATAATGATAAACTTTTAGATTTTTCTTTGAATAATGGTGTCCACAGAATACACAAATTTTTGATTTTGCATGTCTTGATTGTTCTTCAGATGTTGGTGGTTTCATTTCCTCAATTTCAGAATAAATTCTTCTACTTTTCTTCAACCTCTTGTTTAATATATTTTGTACAATTTTATGAGAGTTTGGTCCTCTATACTAATAGGATTTTTACAATCTCTATTAATATATTTAATATAATAACAAATACCACTAGGTTTGTGCTTTTAATATTTTGTAGTACAATATTTGTTATTTAATTTTAATTATATTGACTCCTGTTGCTAAATTATATCTGTCTTTTAATATTTCCTTGGATAAACTGCTATGAAAATCATACTCTTTTAATACAGGATATATTTCAATTAATTTGACAGTTTTTATCATTTTTGTTTTTGGTTCGCAACTAAACAGTTTTAAATGCCAACTTTCAGAATCTGCATAAATAATGAAAAGAATGTTGTCTGATATCGATAGTTTTTAAAACAGACATATAATCCTTTGTTTGGTAATTCTACATTTAATAGTTTACTAAATAAATAAAGTGGTGTATAGACATTCAATTATTCCTTTTTGTTAAAATGTGGTTAATGCAGATGAATATTGATTCTTTTTGTTTTGTTATCTGAGTTGAAACAACTAGAGATAAATAAATAATAAAAGAGTAGTGTGAATTTTCACCATTTTTGAAATAAAGCAGATTTGTAAGTTTTTAATTCTTCCATTTCATAACTTTTGGTGGATACACTTTATAATTTTCATCAAATGAATAAACAGTAATGGACACATTAACTTAAATCTCAATTTTTGGAATGTTATTGATCACAACTAGAAACATAATCTTTTCACGTTTTTGATCAATATCAGGACCAAAATTTCTATATTTTATAACTATGCTACTTTTTATTTCCAGGAAACAAAGCAGCTTCTACAGGCCATAGAAAATAGTTTTGATCATTATTTTTCACACTAATACAAGTTTTCATATTTATTATTGTTTCTGGCAAGTCAATATGAAATGAGTCTCTTAATGGAAAACATCTAGTAATTCCTAATTGCAAGCCAATAATACTGTTTAATGCCCAACCTGACCACTTTTTCAATTTTTATAGTTTCTAATCAAATTGGATCCATTCATGACTGTATAATTTTTTGTCTGAAAATTAAATTCAGTGATTCTTTGATCTGTTTGCATCTGATACAAAGTAGAAGAAAATTAAATTACAGACCATAATGAATTTATAGAAAATTTTACGCTATTTTCATAATTTTTGGCTTTGAAGCAGTCAAAAAAAAATAAGGCCCATTTAATTTTAGATTGCTTTAGAAATTTAAAGTCTGTAGTCTGTCTTCAAATGCTTGATTTACTGGATAATCATTAACTGTTCTTCTATTTCTCAATTTCCAAAGTACATTAGTAGAAAAGGGAAAATTTTTTCAGTGGTTTAGTTTTATTGTTTTAAAAATTTCATTATTGTTTCCAGTTGAAGAATAAGGTAATTGGTTCAAAGTACTTTCCTGATGCGTATTAACAAATGTAATTAGATTAACTTTTTCAATGTTACTCTATGCAGTCAAATTATTTCTTTTACAATAATCACAAAATTCAAAAATTGTGGAGTGATCCATTTTAATCTTTAGTTACAACAGATATATTTTAACAGGATAAAATAAAAGATAAATTTAAGTGGGCTGAACCTGAATCCTTAATTTGTTGACAACCAATTCATTTTTTGAAGATATGTTTTCAGTCAGCTTGTTGTTCATATTTTTTCTTCAACAACAATATCTCTAAATGTTCTTCACTCGAAATTTATTGTAAATGACTTTTGTAATAATATACAGAAACATTTTCACCACATACACAAGGAGACCATTTACTGTTGTATGCTCTTATGAGATTTTCATTTAAACATGATCTATATACATTCATATAACCATCTTCTGTGCATTTCTATAAGGCAGATTTATAAATTGATTTCTCTACTTCACAAATTTTACACTTCTTAGATGTAATTGCATCTATTTGTATGATTAAACATTTAATAAGGAAAAATGAAATTTATATACTAGAACAATTTGCAGATTTTTCCAGTGTATTTTGTAACACATTTATGGGGTCCGGAACTAAAGCCAATGGTTTATTGCAGTGTATTCCTAGTAGCGATAAATCAGTTTCATGAGCTCTAACTACCTTTTTGTGACTTAATTATGTTCATGAAATATATCGTCCTTAAAAAAACCATTAATATACTTGAATACAGTTTTTATTCTAGCAGCTTATCTCAAAATTCTCTCCTAGTAACTTCATGTATTTTATATTTAAAATTACATTCACCTTATTCTGCATAGAAGAAACCACTACAAAAGAAAAATATTCTGCATGAATATTTGTTGACTGTACCCTTTAATGCTGCATGCTGTCATAATCCTGTACTATATAGTGTCTTTGGATACCACAGAATTTATTGCAGTGTTTGTAAATTCACCATTTATATCAAGTTACTAACAAATAAAACAACTTTACCATTAGGTATTTGATATACTCCATGTGTTTTTTGTAAGACTTGTGGTTAGAATGTTAACCAGTTAGTTATTATCTGTGATTTATTGTATATACATCACCAATTCTTGTAAAAAAATAGCGATTGCAAATAATAATTTGTAAATAATAGATTTCAGCTATCAGTTGTCCTTTTTAAATTTTATTGGCAGATCTAGATTTCAGCTAGAAACTAGCCATTGTCAGTGCACTATCATTTTTAACCAATGCATGTAATGCCTGTTGGTTGGGCTTCATCCACAGTTCATTGATCCAGTGGTATAATTTCATCACCATTTTCAATAAATTTCAATAATTTTTCATTATTTTAGATGCAGTCTAAAGATTGCTCTGGCTGTAGGTCATCTTCCACTTTTTTTAGACATATTTATAAATTGTTGGTATTTTGGTTGATGTAAACTTTTGGAGTAAGGTTACAAATAATTGATTTTATTCCAGTTAAACCATTCTTGAGCTAAAATATAGTTGTCAATTATTAATGTTGTTTTGGCACAAGCACTTGATCCCGTTACTTAACATTGAATAGAACTTGGTAAAAATTTAGCATATTTATTTTTTGATTTATTCTATGGGATTAATATTTTTGGTTCCTAATCAGTTTTAATTTAATTAATAATATTTTTATTAGTAGTAAATGAACCACTTATCCAGTTGGGATGTTAGTCATCTGTTCTCATAAAAATATTGGCAGCACCTATAGAAGTTTGCCATAGCAATGTTGCACTAGTTGGTTTTTATACAACATTTGCAACTCCCCATATTACATCAAAAAAGATAAATTGTATTGTGGTGGAGAAACAATAGAGATTCCTGTTAGTGAATATATCTTGAAAAGCCTGGAAAAATTAATTGGTTCAAAAAAGCCTAACATACACACAAAAAGAAATAAAATATTTAAATAGCTTTTTTGAGAGTTATAATAAATTATATATGGGTAAAATATGGTAGTGTACAGTATTGGGATTTAGTTAGCCAATGAAAAAACTGTTGCTGATGATGTTTCAAAACAATGTAATTTTAATTTGGCTGATGGATTGTTTGTAAAACATATAAACAGATTTCATTGAGAAACTAATATTGTGGCTTGATTCGAGCCTAAAGCTGAATTTGGTGCACCAATAATTCATGAACTACATAATCCCATATATATTCCAATTTTTGATTCTATTCAGGATTTAGTGATAACTGTAACTGACAAAAATAATAATTGAATTGATCTCAGCGGTGCTTGTGTGATAGGTGTTTTAGAAATGATTCAATAAAATTTTTATCCTTATTAAATGAACACTACTGAGAGCTATCAGTTTTACTCATTCCTTGTGACTGAGATTAGTAAATATAATTTAAATGCCCCTAACTAGGACACTAAAATTAAAATAAATGTAAGAGATGTATGGTTTTACCTTAATAATGCTCAATTCTGCATAAGCTCTAAGATTGTTACAGCTGATCAATCATATTACCCAACATATGATGGAATATCCAATGAAAAATTAATCGATAATTATGTGGCAAAGCTATTTGATTTTATAACCATGAAGAAAGGAAGCGATATTCTACCTGTAACAGTATTTCAATTTATTTCCTCATCAGTTTTGTTACTTTGACTTCATTTCTTGCCGATGTGTAAGTACGGAATAATGGTAAAATAAATAGCAAGGAAAGCTGAGTGCTTTATCCGCTCGAAATGTGGAGTTTCTAAAAATATTTATGTGGGAAGGTGATCTTACTGTTCTTAGATGGTCTATCGAAATGATCCTGGAATTCAAATAAAAGATGCTCTTCCAAATGTGGTAAAATTGGTGTGGAATCTATAGAAATTCGTTTATCTGTTTTTAAATTTGAACCAAACTACGAACCTGAGGATGAAACAATTTATTGGAAAGCCCTGAAGTAACTATATTTTTCTATGAACTAAAAACTATAGAAGTGGCAGGATTAAACTGGAAGAAGAATTTTGAACTTGCTGTTACAAAATATTGAAGCTCACCAGAATCTGATATGCCTTATTTTTTAGGTATGTTTCAAACTAATCGTAAAAAGAATCAACTGCTTGATTCATCACTGCACGATCATGTTAAACTACACAATATCTTCGAATGCACGATCTTGTGGCGACATCCATTAATAAAATACTCTATGATTTCATGCTGCTTCAAGTGGTCAGCTGCCCATGACATTTTCGTCACAGATTTCTGCCATGTGAAGTAGGCGACATGTGAATTCCACTGCCGTTCTTATAAATCCATGCCACCACCAGTGACATCAGTGGTAGTGGTGGCCAGTCAAGCACCATATATGGAAATGTTTTAGGGGCATGACCCTCGCACCTACTTCATCTTTCCAATCACAGCATCCCAGGCCATACTCAACAGCACTCCACTGTCGTTATTGAGGATGTTGTCTGATATTTCGACCTCTATTGCCTCATTTACAACTTTATATCAGAAACCGTTGGTCCTTTTAACAACAGAAGTATTGTTGAATGCAATTCGGTATCAATTTTCCAGTCATGCTCCGCTACAGCTGATTTTCCGCGATATTGTAGGTGGAAATGCCTTTCATGCTCTACGCGGCGCCGTTCAATAGTGCGGACAGTATGACCAACACAAAACTGCCAACACCCACATTGCATTTGGTATATTCCAGGTGTTCTTAGGCCTACATTATCTTTCATACGCTTCATTAGTTCTTTGCTGGGGGCCTGATGATAGTGTTGATCTTACGTTTCTTCAGGATCCGGCTAATCTTCCCTCTTACTGCGACACAAAACGGTAAAAACGCAATCTTCTACGTGTCTTCTTCAGAGGCCTTCTGTTTTTTTTTTTTTTGGCTTAGATGAAACTGCTTGCAAAATTTGTCTGTTCTTGTAACCGCTTTCCTTGAAAATGTTATTGAAATGGCACAGTTCTCTTGGCAGATTTTTGACGTCTGAGATGGTTTCAGCTCGATGGACCAAGGTCCTCAGAACAGACTGTCTCCGTGCTGAGTGCTGATAGCTGGTGGTGTGCAGGTACCGTTCCATGTGGGTGGGCTTGCGGTAAACTCTGTGACCGAGACAAAAAAAAAATGGTTCAAATGGCTTTGAACACTATGGGACTTAACTTCTCAGGTCATCAGACCCCTGGAACTTAGAACTACTTAAACCTAACTAACCTAAGGACAACACACACATCCATGCCCGAAGTACGATTAGAACCTGCGACCGTAGCGGTCGCGCGGTTCCCGACTGCAGCGCCTAGAACCGCTCGGCCACACCGGCCTGTGACCGAGACACCCATCGGGTTTACGGCACACAAAGAGGTCCTGAAACGACACGAAACTTTCCTTCTCTACGTCCATCGTGAAGTTTATAGAGCATTTTGAAAACATCGCCTTGGACATGGTCATTAAAAGCTGGAAGAGTGTCTGGAACGCAGCCACGACAACATAAAGTTCACAATGGAAATAGAGAAGGATGGTTCTTTGCCGTACCTGGATAATACGAGAAAGAAATTTTGAAGACTGTACTGGTGGCATGCAGCATTTTATGGAAGTGAGTTTGGCGCACTGGAAAAGAAGAGAATTGATTTGAGATGTTATCTTATGGAAGGATGCTGAAAACTAAAAATGAACAGAAAAGACACGTAATTGGGGACCAACCTGTCTGTAAGTGTTACTCTGATATGCCGAGTCTGACAAAGGAGAGGAAATCCTAGTGGGCCGAGTCAGTATAGTCGAAAAACAGATGACTACCCCATCCCTCAAGATAAAAGTTCTATAAACTTAATAAATATTCCTACTTCAGACATAAACAAAGGTACATTCTTATCTTGCGGAATGTAGTGGCAGCCGGTGGTATCCAGCCACTTCTACAGTTTTTAGTTCATAGAAAGATATAGGTGCTTCAGGGCTTTCCAGTAAATTGTCTCATTTTCAGGCTCGTAATTTGGTTCATATTTAAAAACAGATAAACGAATTTCTAGAGATTCTACAGCAGTTTTACCTTCTTTTGGAAGAGCATCTTTTATTTGAATTCCTGCATCATTTCGATTGATCATCTAAGAACAGTAAGATAACCTTCCCTCATAGTTTTTTTATGATTTTTAAAGACTCCACCAAACATTATGAGTGGATAAAGCACTCCGCTTTTCTTACCGTTATTCCATACTTATTCTTGTGCAAGAAGTGAAGTGAAAGTAACAAAAGTGACGAGGAAATAAATTGAAATACTGTTAGAGACAGAATATTACTTCCTTTCTTTGTGGTTATAAAATCAGATAGCTTTGCCACATAATTATCGATTAATTTTTTATTGTATATACCATCATATGTAACTCGGGTTTGATCGGTCCTTCTCGCAAGCAACAGGAACAACGCGACATTTTATTTAGAACTGCTGTGAGGCATTTTTCGATCGGCACAACTCTCCGAGTTCGGCAGAATCGTGGCGTCAGCACTGTTGACTCTTCGTTTCGTGGTAAGAAGGACGTACATCGGGTCCAGTGGCTGTTTGCGCAAAAAGATGCAGTCTAGCGATCTATTATTACAATCCTTTAAAATGAATGAGAATGACAGAAGAGAGGGATGACAATTCTCAACTCGCATAAGCGACCAGTACTACTTATTTGCTATGGAACGCCATTACAGAACCATCCAGAGACAATTTAAACATGTAGATGACAATGAAAGAGCAAAAATTTACAACGTTCGACAGATGGGATTTATTGTTCTGCACAACAAGAAGCACTTTTTGCTAAATTTTCAGGTATGGAGCACATGAAGAAATTGGTGGTGCGAATAGCAAAATTCCTGAAGGCGCATCCGTATACCATTGTAAGTTGCAACGGTTTTCGATGGAATGAACGAAGAGTATGGAGACTTCATACATTACTGCGAAGTACATAGGTTAAACCAAGGAACATTCGTAGAACGGTTTTTAGATTTAAAACTCGCTATTGTTGAATTTATGTAGGAAAAAGGAGTACAGGAACGAAAATCAGAACGTCCGGCATGGGCTGCAGACTTCACATTTTAAATGGACTTGACTGCACACTGCTCACTGTAAAAGACAGGAAGGTAACTTGCTTCAGGTTTGATGCCGATGCATTTAAAAAGAAAATCGCGTTTTAGAAGGAACCCATTCTGACATGCAGTCCAGATCCCTAAAGCCGCCCGCGGTGGTCTCGCGGTTCTAGGCGCGCAGTCCTGAACCGTGCGACTGCTACGGTCGCAGGTTCGAATCCTGCCTCGGGCATGGATGTGTGTGATGTCCTTAGGTTAGTTAGGTTTTGAGTAGTCCTAAGTTCTAGAGGATTGATGACCACAGCAGTTGAGTCCCATAGTGCTCAGAGCCATTTGAACCAGATCCCTAAGCTCACTGGCGTTAAGGAAAGCGCGAGGTCTGAAGAATTCATCGTTGCCTTTCGAGAATTGAAAGGATCGTTTTATAAACGTTTTTGGGGACACTGTCAGTCTTACGTCTCTTTTCTAACTGTTTCCGAGATCCTTTGCCGTTTTCAGTTGAAAGCTCCCCGCGCAGGTGCAGACGTACCTGATTGACCTGCAAATTAATTCCAGTTTCAGTGACAAATCTTTTTACCTTTAAACTGTCCAGGACGTCTACATTCCATTCCTCAGGTAGGTTCTCCAAGTCTCCACAATGGGGTTATAAAAGTGTTTCATCATTTCGATCGACATATTTGTGTGAAAGACTATAAAATCAAATAAGTCACGATTAAGTGGCAACTCGAGTGCGAAACTCTGTGACATTGTATGAGTCTGTGCATATGCCGATCGTTTGTACCAGATAAAAATTATATTATATATTCAAAATAGTTAATAAATACTGAAAACATGTTTTGTTTTTGATCTATGTTGCAGAGAAATGTGAAACATAAAACCTGGTCGCACGCACCGCGACTGCAGTGTCGTTTGACGGCGGCGCTTTCGCTGTTCCCACTCTTCGCTCTCCTCGCGCTCAGATAGCGCGGCGTGGCCGTGGGGGGAAAAGTTTTCCGAATTCCTCTCCTGCAATTGCACCCTACGTCCTCAGTTACTTGCTCTATGTACTCCAATTTCCAACCTCTCTCTCTATCTCTCTCTCTCTCTCTCTCTCTCTCTCTCTCTCTCTCTGTCTCTCCCCCCTTCCCCATGAACCGAGGACCTTGCCGTTGGTGCGGAGGCTTGCGAGCCTCAGCGACACAAATAGCCGTACCGTAGGTGCAACCACAACGGAGGGGTACCTGTTGAGAGGCCAGACAAACATATGGTTCATGAAGAGAGGCAGCAGCCTTTTCAGTAATTGAAGGGGCAACAGTCTAGGTGATTGGATGATTGATTGCACTGACCAACAAAAACGCCATTGCTGTACTGGTACTGCGATCGGCTGAAAGCACGGGTAAACTACAGCAGTAATATTTTTCGATGGCTTGCAGCTTCACTGTATGGTTAAATGAAGATGGAATTCTCTTGAGTAAAATATTCCGGAGGCAAAATAGTCCCCCATTCTGATCTCCGGGTGGGGAGTACCCAGGAGGATGTTGTTATCAGGAGAAACAAAACGCGTTCCATGAATTGGAGCGTGAAGTGTCAGATCCCTTAATCGGGCAGACAAGTTAGAAAATTTAAAAAGGGAAATGAATAGGCTAAAATTAGATATAGTGGGAATTAGCGAAGTTCGGTGTCACGAGGGACAGAACTTCTGGTCAGGTGAATAAAGGGTTACAAATTCGAAATCAAATAGGGGTATGCTGGAGTAGGTTTAATAACGAATAAAAAAATAGGAACCCGGATAAGCTACTATGAAGAGCATAGTGAATGCATTATTGTAGTGAAGATAGACACGAAGCCCACGCCTACCACACTAGAACAGGTTTATATGACAATTAGCTAATCAGATGATGACAAGATTGAAGAAATGTAGATGAGATAAAAGAGATTAATCAGATCGTTAAGGGAAACGAAAATTTAATATTCATTGGGGAGTGGTATTCGATAGTAGGAAAAGAAAGAGATGGAAAAGCAGTAGGTGAATATGGACTGGGGTTAAAGTATGAAAGAGGAAGCCGCCTGGTAGAATTTTGCTCAGAGCATAAGTTAATCATCGCTAACACTTGGTTTAAGAATCATAAAAGAAGGCTGTACGTGTCGAAAGGACACCGGAAGGATTCATATTGTCTATGTAACGGTAAGACAGAGATTTAGGAACCACATTTTAAATTGTAGAACGTTTCCAGGGGCGGATGTGGACTCAGACCACAGTTAATTGTTTATGTAACTGTAGATTAAAAGTGAAGAACCTGCCAAAAGGTAGGAATTTAATTAGAAGGGACCTGGGTAAACTGAAAGAACCAGAGGTTGTAGAAAGTTTCAGAGGGAGCATTAGGGAACGATTGACAAGAACAGGGAAGGGCATACAATAGAAGAAGAATGGATAGCTTTGAGACATGAAATAGTCAAAGCAGTAATGATCAAGTAAGTAAGAAGACGGGGGCTAGCAGAAATCCTTGAGTAACACAACAGACATAGAATTTAACTGACGAAAGGATAAAATATAAAAATGCAGTGAATGAAGCAGGCGAAAAGGAATCAAGGTCTCAAAAATGAGATCGACAGGAAGTGCAAAATGACTAAGCGTAAATGGCTGAAGGACAATTGTAAGGATGTAGAAGAATATATCACGGAGGATAAGATTGATTTCGCCTACAGAGAAATTAAAGAGACCTTTGCAGAAAAAGTATGAATATCAAAAACTCAGATAGAAAACCAGAACTAAGCAAAGAAGGGAAGGAATAGATAGCGGGTCTGTACGAGGGCGAGGTATTTGAGGGCAAGAGGACGTAGAAGAAAATGAGATGGGAGATGTGACACTGCGTGAATAATTTGACAGAGTTCTGAAAGATATAAGTCGAAACAAGGCCCCTGGGAGTACACAACATTTCGTTAGAACTACTGATAGCCATGGGAGAGTCAGGCATGACAAAACTCTTCCATCTGGTAAGAAAGATGTATGAAACAGGCGAAAAACCCTCAAACTTCAAGTAGAATATAATAGTTCAAATTCCAAAGAAAGAAAGTGCTCACAGGTGTGAAAATTACCGAACTGTTAGTTTAATAAGTCACGCTTGCAAAATACTAACACTAATTCTCTACAGACGAATGGAAAAACTGGTAGGTGCTGACCGCGGAGAAAATTTGTTTGGATTCCATAGAAATGTAGGAACACGTGAGGCAATACTGACAATATGACTTATCTTTGAAGATAGGTCAAGGAAAGGCAAACCTACGTTTGTAGCATTTGTAGACTTAGAGGAAGCTTTAGACAATGTTGATTGGATTAATCTCTTTCAAATTCTGAAAGTGGCAGGGGTAAAACACAGGCAGCGAAAGGCTATTTACAATTTGTACAGAAACCAGAAGGCAGTTATAAAAGTCGAGGGGCACTAAAGGGAAGCAGTGGTTGTAGCCTATCCCGGACGTTATTCTATTTGCATATTGAGCAAGCAGTAAAGGAAACAAAAGGAAAAATTCGGAATAGGAATAAAATCCAGGGAGAAGAAATAAAAACCTTGCTGTTTGCCGATGACATTTCAGTTTTCTCAGAGACAGTAAAGGACTTGGAAGAACAGCTGAACGGAAACGAGAGTGTCTTGAAAGGAGGATATAAGATGGACATTAACAAAAGCAGACCGAGACAATGGAATGTAGTTGTGTTAAATCAAGTGATGCTGAGGGGATTAGATTAGGAAATGAGACACTTAAAGTCGTAGATGAGTTTTGCTATTTGGAAAGCAAGGTAATTGATGATGATTGAAGCAGGGTGGATATAAAATGTAAAATGGGAATGGCCAGAAAAGCGTTTCTGAAGAAAAGAAATTTGTTAACATAGAGTATAGATTTAAGTGCCAGGAAGTAGTTTCTGAAAGTATTTGTATGGAGCGTAACCATGTATTGAAGTGAAACGCTTTAGACAAGAAGAGAATAGAAGATTTGGAAATGTGGCGCTACAGAAGAATGCTGAAGATTAGATGGGTGGACCATGCGGTTAATGAAGAGGTACTGAATAGAACTGAGGATAAGAGGAAATTGTGGCAGAACTTCACAAGAAGAAGGTATCGATCGGTAGCACACATTCTAAGGCATCAAGGGATCACCAATTTAGTATTGGAGGGAAGCGTGGAGGGTAAAAATCGTAGAGGGAGACCAAAAGATGAATGCACTCAGCAGATTCAAAAGGATATAGGTTGCGGTAGTTACTCAGAGATGAAGAGGCTTGCACAGGATACAGTAGTATGGAGAGCTACATCAAGCCAGTCTATGGACTGAAGGCCACAACAACACATTCTAATCTCTGTCTTCCTCTGCAGTTTTTACCCTTTATGGCTCCCTCTAGTACTATGGAAGTTATCTCCTGGTGCCGTAAGAAATGTCCTGTCACCCTGTCTCTTCTTCCTTTCAATGTCTTCCACATGTTCCTTTCCTCGCCGAGTCTGTAAGGAACCTCCTCATTCCTTACCCTACCAGTCCTTCTTCTGCAACACCACATGGCAAAGTCTTCGATTCCCTTGTGTTCTGCATTCCCCACAGTCCATCTTTCACTATCACAGAATGCTGTACTCTGAATGTACATTCTCAGAAATTTCTTCCTCGCCGTAGTTCAACAACAAAGTTAGGAAACTACTGCGAAAGCAAAGAGAGCTTCAATGCGAATTTAAACGCAGCCAAAACCTCTCAGACAAACAGAAGCTAAACGATGTCAAAGTTAGCGTAAGGAGGGCTATGCGTGAAGCACTCAGTGAATTCGGAAGTAAAATTCTATGTACAGACTTGACAGAAAATCCTAGGAATTTCTGGTCTTACGTTAACTCAGTAAGTGGTTCGAAACAGCCCTATCCAGGCACTTTGGGATGATTATGGCACTGAAACAGAGGATGACACGCGTAAAGCTGAAATACTAAACACCTTTTTGCAGAGCTGTTTCACAGAGGAAGACCGCACAGCAGTTCCTTCTCTAAATCCTCGCACGTACGAAAAAATGGCTGACATCGAAATAAGTGTCCAAGGAATAGAAAAGCAACTGAAATCACTCAACAGAGTTATTTCCACTGGACCTGACGGAATACCAATTCGATTCTACACAGGGAACGCGAAAACACTTGCCCCCCTTCTGACAGCCGTGTAACGCTAGTCTCTAGGGGAACGGAAGGTTCCAAATGATTGGAAAAGAGCACAGGTAGTTTCAGTTTTCAAGAAGGGTCGTCGAGCACATGCGCAAAACTATAGGCCTATATCTTTGACATCTATCTCTTGTAGAATTTTAGAACATGTTTTTTGCTCGCGTATCATGTCATTTCTGGAAACCCAGACTCTACTCTGTAGGAATCAACATGGATTCCGGAAACGGCAATCGTGTGAGAGCCAACTCGCTTTATTTGTTCATGGGACCCAGAAAATATTAGACACAGGCTCCCAGATAGATGCCATTTTCCTTGACTTCCGGAAGGCGTTCGATACAGTTCCGCACTGTCGCCTGATAAACACAGTAAGAGCCTACGGAATATAAGAGCAGCTGTGTGGCTGGACTGAAGAGTTTTTAGGAAACACAACACAGCATGTTCTCAATGAAGAGATGTCTACAGACGTTAAAGTAATCTCTGGCATGCGACAGGGGAGTGTTATGGGACCATTGCTTTTCACAATACATATAAATGACCTAGTAGATATTGTCGGAAATTCCACGCGGCTTTCGCGGGTAATGCTGTAGTATACAGAGAAGTTGCAACATTAGAAAATTGCAGCGAAATGCAGGAAGATCTACAGCGGATAGGCACTTGGTGCAGGGAGTGGCAACTGACCCTTAACATAGACAAATGTAATGTATTGCGAATATATAGAAAGAAGGATCCTTTATTGTATGATTATATGATAGCGGAACAAACACTGGTAGCAGTTACTTCTGTAAAATATCTGGTATTATGCGTGCGGAACGATTTGAAGTGGAATGATCATATAAAATTAATTGTTGTTAAGGCGGGTACTAGGTTGAGATTAATTGGGAGAGTCCTTAGAAAGTGTAGTCCATCAACAAGGAAGGTAACTTACAAAAAACTAGATCGACCTATACTTGAGTATTGATCATCAGTGTGGGATCCGTACCAGGTCGAGTTGACGGACGAGATAGAGAAGATCCAAAGAAGAGAGGCGCGTTTCGTCACAGGGTTATTTGGTAAGCGTGATAGCTTTACGGAAATGTTTAGCAAACTCAAGTGGCAGACTCTGCAAGAGCGGCGCTCTGCATCGTGTTGTAGCTTGCTGTCCAGGTTTAGAGAGGGTGGGTTTCTGGTTGAGGTATCGGATATATTGCTTCCCCCTAATATACCTCCCGAGGAGATCACGAATGTAAAATTAGAGAGATTCGAGCGCGCACGGAGGCTTTCCGCCAGTCGTTCTTCCCGCGAACCGTACGCGACTGGCACAGGAAAGTGATGTAATGACAGTGGCACGTAAAGTGCCCTCCGCCACACACCGTTGGATGGCTTGCGGAGTATAAATGTAGATGTAGGAGATCTATGTCTGACGCTACCAGACTTCTCTCGGCTAGGAATGCCTTTTTCGCCTTTGCTAGTCTGATTTTTAAGTCCTCCTTGTCCCGTCCATCACAGGTCTGCTTTATGATCCCCAAGTGTGATGTTAAGTTTCTCGGTGTTCTCATTTCTGCACTTCTCATTACCTTGGTCTTTCTTCGATTTACTCTCAATCCGTATTCTGCACTCATTAGACTGTTCATTCCATTCATCACCTACTGTAGCTCTTCGCTTTTACTGAGGACAGCAATATCATCAGCGAATCTTATAGTTGATATTCTTTCACACTGAATTTTAATCCCACTCTTGAACCTTTATTACCCTCATTGCTTCCTCGATGCACAATAGGGGCGAAAGACTGCATCCCTGTCTTACACCTTTCTTAATGTCAGCATGTCGTTCTTGGTCTTCCAGTTTCATTGTTCCCCTTTGGTTCTCGTATGTACTGTGTATTACTCACCTTTACCCATAGATTAGCCCTGTTTTTCTCGCAATTTCGAACATCATGCACCATTTTATCCCTTCTCTATAGAGTTCTAATCTCAATAATATAGCACAACAAAAAGCAATATATTCTTTACAATTTAAAACTGCGTCTCCTTTAAAAAGAGGCTTTTGCTTATTATAAAGCACTACACAAGGTGTTTCCGTAAGAACGTGCAAAAATTTAACAGGACATAGAGGATGCTCCACTGAGCAGTTTGAGGTGGGGAACCTGGGGTCTGAGAATCCAGCTTCCATTACTGTGTATTTATTTTTACATTAGCTAGAGTTCAATGCAAATACCATCATTGACACAATGCACGTACCATTTGTACCTCATGTTACAAAATGTGCTGAAACAGAGGTTATCAACCTCAAAGCAAGCGTGACGTCGGCGAACAAGATTCTGGCGCACCCTAACAAATATCCTTGGTGTGTTTGGAATCAGATCAAAGGCAGCTACAATTCTGGCAACTAATTCCACCTTCGTACCCTCTGGGGGTCTCATACATGACCTTGACCCCAAAGGAAACAATCAAGGGGATTCACATGCGGTGACCTCGCAGGCCCTGGAATAGGACCTTACCTTCCAATCCATCGCCAGGAAATACAGCATTGAGATGGTCGCGGCCATCCATACTGAAGTGAGGCGGCGTGCTGCCATGTTGCATCCACGTCCTATCACGAACAGCCAATTGTACGCCCTCCAACAACTCAGGTAGAACTGTTTGCACGAACCTCAGGTACACGTCGCCATTCAGACGGCCAGGTAGAAGATATGACCCAGTGGGACTGTTACCTACAATGTCGGCCCAGATACTCACAGCAAAACGTGCTTTATGGCGTGACTCTACTACAGCGTGCGGATTTTCCTCATCCCACTCATGGCTGTTCCTTCTGTTCGAAATACCATCACGACCAAATCGGTCTTCGTCAGTGAACAGCACAATTTGGAGGAAATCTGATCGATCAGTCAACTGTTGGATCAACCACTGAGACAGTGCGACCCTCGGTGCAAAGTCGGTCACAAGAATTGCATGGACTCGTTCTGGGTGATATGGGTGTAATTGTTGTTCGTGGAGTACTCGCCACACGCTAGTATATGCAAAACCCATTTCATGTGCAACACGACGAGTACTTGCATGGAGTTCGCTGTAACATATTCCAGAACGTTCTCTTCAAAATCGTGTGTACGAGTGGTCCTTATGTTGGTAGGTCCCTCGTTTCTTCTTTCCAATCAACCAGTTTCCGGCGTTCGTCGATAGCGAGAAATGAACACTCGTGTTAGGTAATTGTTCCCTGTACACCTCTCAGCAGCGAGAGCGTTGCAACGTACTTTCCCATACAAAGGTGCGTGTCAGTGAGTTCTGCGAAACTGTGCCGGTACTGCTCCATCGTAGTGTACTGCACGTCTTTGAATGGCACTGAGTAATGAACAGGTCTTTCGTTTGTTCGTAGCACATTCTGTCATGGGACAATGTAAATACAATACAACAGAGCTATCTTATGAACAAGAAAAGTAAACAAAACCCGCATCATGACTTTCAAGTAACCAAGTTCGTCTTCCTTGTTTCCTTACAGTAAATAAGGAATGGCTCAGAGCACTATGCGACTTAACATCTGTGGTCATCAGTCACCTAGAACTTAGAACTAATTAAACATCCAGCATTATTGAAAAACAATAATGCTGGACAAGGCAGCAGACAAGTTTACTTCAATATATCCTTAAGCTGGCTTCTGCGACCTCAGATTCCCTATCTCAAATTGTTCAGTGGAACATTCTTTATACCCTGTTACATTTTTGCATGCTCTTACTTAAACACTCTGTAGAATAATAAAGAACATTATGTCATTTACACTTTAAAACTGCATCTGCTTTAAAAACAGGCTTTGACTTGTTATAAAGCTCAGTTTTTGAACGCTCATTTCCTGTTAAGCTCGGTTCAAAACTGATTTTGTTCTGAATGAACTATTCAGTTAAGCTATGTCCTTTTCGCGAGTTGCTGCAGTGGAGGCCCCTTTTTGTCTGAACAGTATGATTCGGTGCATTATCAAGAACAACAATAACAGCTGGAATCTTAGGAATCAGTTTCTACTCTAAGCATCTGTGATAATCCTTCCCATCCACCTGAGAATCTTGAGATTTTGATTTCGAATCATAAACTGATTCTGTTCCCCGTATGAAACCCATTGCCCCTCCAGCGTCGACAACAATATCTCCTTGGTCAGCACAGTTATTAGTCATTACACTCGGGACTTCTTCATGATGCCAGCATTTTTTACATGGTATTAAGTGTTTGTAGCCACGTTCATCCCAGGACGCCACTGCTTATTTAGCCCTGTTTCATTATTTGTGGTTACCCTCAAGTATGCAGCACGGTTTTCAACAATGCCACAACGTTATGTGAAGATGGTTTTCGTATTTTTATACTTTTGTAACGAAATTCCACCTCTTTCAGACTTTTCCAATATGATTTCCTTCCCTCCTAAAAATTTATCTCGGTGTTTGAAAACAGGAGCAGCTTTCTCAACGCTGGAATTGCCATCCTCTGCTCAAAATACACCAAAAACTTCCTTCGAATCAGTGCTTCATCGAAATCATGTAGAGAAACTACGTTCCTCGAATGTCTTTGTTTTAGAGTAATTTTAACTTTTTACCTGAGTTCTTCCGTTTTCTTAAAGTCTTTCAAACTGAAGTCTTTTTGACTTCTCTACAGTTTTTGCCGCTCACAAGATTGCTTTCTGTAGAGCTATCATTACCTGATTCTGCTTTGCTTCTTCTTGGCAAATTCTAAGACATTTCTCGAATTTTTTGTGCGTCAGGTTTCAACGTCACCATTAACAAATACTGCATCACTGTAATTGTCATGTCAAGAGCTATCGAATGCAGTTATATAAAGTATACGGTTCCACTTAGAAAAACATACTTGTGTCACTATCTCCATGATACCAGCGCTAAACACATTAACCAAAAAAAGAAGAAGAAAAGAGAATAAGTGCCCCTCGACACTCTAACATTTGCCGAAAATCGCGTTTCGAAATGTATAACCGTTCACGGAATAAAAGGGATGTTACGTCTTATATGCCTGACCCTGTATATGTCCTCCTTTATTAAGCTTGCAATCAGTCTCATTTTACCTGACTCCCAAGGACGTATAGAGTCGCATTTGATTGTCACGACACTGAAATTTTTATCAGCTGCAAAAATCGCGGTTACCACTGAGATTAGTCGTCACTGTTTAGTCAATTTTTTTGCAGAAAGCAAAAGAGACTGTATGTTTCGAGATAGGCTTTGGTAGAATCTCACTATAACAGCTACATTCAAATTATGTGGCAACAAGTGTGGGTTTCTAAGAACTGGCTTTCTAAGAATCGCCGGCCGGAGTGGCCGTGCCGTTCTAGGCGCTACAGTCTGGAACTGCGAGACCGCTACGGTCCCAGGTTCAAATCCTGCCTCGGGCATGGATGTGTGTGATGTCGTTAGGTAAGTTAGGTTTAAGTAGTTCCAAGTTCTAGGGGACTGATGACCTCAGATGTTAAGTCCCATAGTGCTCAGAGCAATTTGTACCATTTCTAAGAATCATTTTGTTTTGGCCTGTCCATCAGCATATCGTAAGTATGCAAAGTGGACTTCACATAGGAGTCTGGTAGCAGATTATGGGACTGTACAAAGGTGAAATAACTACAGCACTGAATTTTTCTTTTGGCTACACGAGGCGTATTCCGAAAATAATGTCCGACTTGTCGCTAAATAGAAACATTGAAAATACGATAAAGCTTTGCATAGGCGAGTTGGACAGTGTCTGCCCGTTGATCGACTCACGCCTGTTCAAAATATGGTTCAAATGGCTCTGAGCACTATGGGACTTAGCATCTGAGGTCATCAGTTCCCTAGAACTTAGAACTACTTAAACATGACTAACCTAAGGACATCACACACATCCATGCCTGAGGCGGGATTCGAGCCAGCGAGCGTAGCGGTCGCGCGGTTAATCTTAATATATATTAATGACTTGCCATTCTATAGTCCAGAAGAGGCAAAGTTAGTTCTCTTTTCTGATGGTACAAGTATAGTAATCACACCTGACAAACAAGAATTAACTGATGAAATTGTCAACACTGTCTTTCAGAAAATTACTAAGTGGTTCCTTGTAAACGGACTCTCACTGATTTTGATAAGATACAGTACATACAGTTCCGTACAGTGAATGGTATGACGCCATTAATAAATATAGACCTTAATCAGAAGCATATAGCTAAGGCAGAATATTCCAAATTTTTAGGTCTGTCCATTGATGAGAGATTAAATTGGAAGAAACACATTAATTATCTGCTGAAACGTTTGAGTTCGGCTACTTAGGCAATAAGGGTCATTGCAAATTTTGGTGATAAACATCTTAGTAAATTAGCTTACTACGCCTATTTTCACTCATTGCTTTCATATGGCATCATATTTTGGGGTAATTCATCACTGAAGAATAAAGTATTTATTGCACAAAAGCGTGTAATCAGAATAATAGGTGCAGTCCACCCAAGATCACCCTACAGACATTTATTTAAGGATCTAGGGATATTCACAGTAGCTTCTCAGTATATATACTCTCTTATGAAATTTGTTATTAACAACCAAACCCAATTCAAAAGTAATACCAGTGTGCATAACTACAATACTAGGAGAAAGGATGATCTTCACTATTCAAGATTAAATCTAACTTTGGCACAGAAAGGAGTGAATTATACTGCCACTAAAATCTTTGGTCACTTACCAAATAGTATCAAAAGTCTGGCAGATAACCAACAAGTATTTAAGAAGAAATTAAAAGAATTTCTGAATGACAACTCCTTCTACTCCATAGAGGAACTTTTAGATATAAATTAAGAAAAAAATTAAAAAAAACAAAAAAAAATTATAAAAAATAAAAAAAGCACAAAAAATAAAAAAGTTGTTATATTAACTTAAATATGTTGTTAAATTAACTTAATTATGTCATGTATTGGAAAATTTGACTCATTCCACATCATTACGAAATATCGTATTCATGATCCATGAACTAGTATTAATCTAATCTGATCTAATCTACTGTAGCGCCTAGAACCACTCGGCCACACAGCCCGGCCTCACGCCTGTCTTTTCAGTTATAAGCGCACAGTGAACAGTTTAAGATGCCTAGCAAACAGTGTCTCCCGCCAAGAGTGCCCGTGAGAGATTTCGCCTGATTTGATGCAGCCCACAAAACGCAACTGTCACGCGCAGCCTTCTTCTTGACAGTTCTCGGCCTCAGGCTGCAGGGGCAATGAGGACGCACCTGCAGCATTTTCGATGGGAAGTGTTTCATCGCCCTCTATACAGCCCAGACTTCGTTCCCTCTGATTTTCATCTATACTGACATGAACCACTTACTGTGAAGTCAACGTTTTGGCCACAGACAACGAACCGCAGATCAGCGTAGAGAATCGGCGAAAAGTGCAGGCGACTGCTATCTATGACGAGGGTATTGGAAAGTTGGTACAAATGTCTCAGACGGAGCGGCGACTACGTAGAGACGTTGTTGGAAGGCGTAGCTGAACTACTGCAAATAAAACAGTTTTGATTTTCAATGTGGCTTATATTTCGCGATCGATGGTTCTTTACTTTCGGAATACGCCTCGTATAATACATTTTACTATTGAAAGCTACGACGCCAGGTGGTTTTTATTTTAATTGATGTCATACTATAAAAATATTGTCACACAGACATCTGAAGCTGATCAGTTGATTGAAACCGGCAGTTAGTAAAGATATATTTAGCAGCATGTTTTAGCGGTTATGAATTTTACCTATTTAAAAACACCCACGAAATGAGGAACGCCACAACCCGCACAAAACGCATCTTTGTGAGTTTCAGGCATAGGATGACTGACCATGGATCGGAATGGCTTTTTAGCGCTTGACGCGTCGAAAAGTGGATGACCAGCAGTGAATCACAAGAATGCATTTGACGCGGGCCGGTGATCCCATTTGTAGTCTAGATCCGAACAACTGATTCGACGAACTGATATCCTGTTATGACTTCGGCACTCCGTCGTCGAATGCTTAGTGCCTTGCCGCTGTTCAGTTACTCTGTGAAATTCTTCAGACGAATAAGGAGAGTAGCTACTAAGGCTGGGTTTGGCTTCAGAGATTTGGCAGGGAGAAGATACATGTAAAATTCAAAGTGGCTCGTGAACTAGATTCTTGTTCCCTCCCTTCATGTGTGGAAACGCTGTCTGCATTAGAATGGGCCTCCTTTGCAGTGCCGGACTGACAGCTGTCGTGGACAGCTCTGTTCGACAGTTGGCCGTCTGCTGGAAACTCGCCGCCATCAGATACGGGCGCTTTTGATTCTCTCGGTGCAGCTGCGCCCTATCGGTTTTCTGATTACGTATCGGCGGTGGCCATCCGACCGAGACCCGCATCCGTCGCGGGGACGGCGTCCATGTTATCGATGCCTTGTCAGAGGGCAGTAATAACGTCTGCGCCCCGATAACGCCGACCTGATGGATGGAGACTGACCCACATTCGTTTCTCTCTCTCTGTCCCGTTGATGGACGCAGAAACACAAAGGATCCAATCCACCTTTCATCCTCTAGCGCTCCTTCTGCTCATGTAAAATACTCCTCCCACCCTTCCACTCACGGGCTTCCACAGGAATTTATCCAGGCGGAGGGCAATATCCTAATAATGGATATACACTGGTGTCCAAAATTAAAGCAACAAATTGCTATTATCCCCGTCCTGTGCCTAATTCACGATATAATCACACAAATCGTCAACTGATGTCGTTATGATCATGTTCTGTACGGAAGATGGCATTCCGATCAACGGACAATCACGCCAGCACTGACGTCAGGGCACCTATCAAGCTGGGTACTGTTTGCAGGGTAGTCACACATCCACACTCGCTGTGTACACAGTCACAGACGGTGCAGTTTGGCACAGAGAAGACGCCTACAGACTCTGTTGTGGAGGGCCATAGGAAGAATGGAAACAGGAGAGTAGTAAACTGATGTGGCTCGAAGGCTTAATGTGAATATTTCTGTCATTTCTTGGATGAAGCGATAGTTTATAGAGACCGAAACTGTATCCCAGAGACCACGACAGAGCCGACCACGTGTAACATCAGAAAGAGTGGACCGTTATGTTCCTGTAAGGGCACGACGGTACCGTCTTAGTACTGCATTGCAACTGGCATCTGAGACCTCGCAGCATCCCATGGACGCTTTGTATCGAGGCAAACGGCATACAGAAGGCTTCAGAAGAGTGGCCTTTATTGTGGAAGACCTGCTGTCTATTTACCTGTGGCGTGTCTACACGGAAGGCAACGTCTAGAGTGAAGCCCTGAACATTCCACATGGGCGGACGAACGGTGGGCCAATGTTCTTTTTACAGATGAGTCCCAATTTAGTCTGCAGAGTGATATTCGACGGGTTCGCCTCTGGTGGGCACGTGCAATACAATTTCGGGACCCAGACATTATGTAAAGAGACTACTATCGAGGAGGATCCCGAATGGTGTGGGCAGGGATTATGATGACCGCTCGAACATTTCTTTACAAAAGTGTACGGGTGAATCAGCAAGACTCATCTGATGTCAGGCACTGTGAGGAGAGCTTCGGATCTCGTGCGCTGTTGTTACGAGATGCTGTGGACCCTGACTGCGGACTGAAGGACGATAATGCTCGACTCCATACTTTTTTTTTTTTTTGTGGAAACAGAAGATATTGCACGCACGACGTGGCCTGCTCGCTCTCCCAATTTAAATGCCATAGCGCATGTCTGGGCTCCATTAAGGAGACGGGCTGCATCACGTCAGCTGCCACCACCACTCTCCAAGACTAGCGAGCAGATCTGCAGGAAGAATGAGCGTTATTGCCTCAACATGAGATTGATGACGTTATTCACAGCATGTTCCGTCGTTGTCAGGCCTTTATTGCTGTCAGAATTGGTGACTCTCCATACTGCCAGAATAATGAGAGTGCAAAAACGTTAATCTGCAAAGAAAAGGGGGGGGGGGGGGCAAGAACATTTTCGTCTACCGTTATGCATGTTGCAGTTGCTTACGTTCTGTATTCTTTACAGTGTTTCTGCTTTACTATCACCTGTTTCTACTGTTTTGTGGCAAAATGAACGCTAACTTTCAAAATTTCGATCTGTTGCTTTAATTTTGGATACCAGTCTAAATCAATGTGTGTGTTTTAGGACGTGGTAGCATAAACAAAATTTTTATTTCATCTCTAAGGAATTATAGATACTAACATTACATTTTTTGAAAAATATATTACTTTGATACATAAAAGTTGAGAATATATCACGCAGAGAAGATATTTGTACAATATTAATATAAATATGGATGCTGTGTTTAAGATTTAACAACCTAAAATGACAATCTTCATGTGTTAAATCTAGAAAATGCAATGAACACGGAAATGAAACTAGGAAATATTCACTAAAGATGTTTCTATTTATACACCAAATATCTTACTTTGATCCTGAACATTAAAAATCCCAAATAGAATAAAATATCAGACTAATTGAGAAGATCCTGCTGGAAAAAACAACAAAAACAGGCATAAAAATTCCATTGATTTTTTTGGGTATAGCATTGTAATGATTATTCTGACACGGAGCGCCGCGAATTTCTCTTCATTTCAGTGTAGCGCTTGCGTCCTACATCATCTAACTATTTGTAGTATCGTTCCCAGAACCGATCGCGGTCCTCTGGTTTGGAGCCGAGTGGAAGGCTTAAACCAGAGGCTCAGACGATTCTGCAGAGAGCTGGGGTGCAAATTTCTCGACCTCCGCTATCGGGTGGAGAAATGTAGGGTCCCCCTGAATAGGTCAAGCGTGCACTACACGCCGGAAGCGGCTACGTGGGTAGCGGAGTACGTGTGGAGTGCACATGGGTTTTTTTTAGGTTAGAGAAGTCACTCCCTAGGCCCGACAAGACGCCTCCTGAGACGCGGCAAGGCAGGAGTAGGCAAAATGCAACAGGGAATAACAATATTAATGTGCTAATAGTTAACTGCAGGAGCGTCTATAGAAAGGTCCCAGAACTGCTCTCATTAATAAACGGTCACAACGCCCATATAGTACTAGGGACCGAAAGTTGGCTGAAACCACATGTAAACAGTAATGAAATCCTAAACTCAGATTGGAATGTATACCGCAGAGACAGGCTGGACAGTGAAGGGGAGGCGTGTTTATAGCGATACGAAGTGCAATAGTATCGAAGGAAATTGACGGAGATTCGAATTGTGAAATGATTTGGGTGAAGGTCACGGTTAAAGCAGGCTCAGACATGGTAATTGGATGTCTCTATAAGCCCCCGGGCTCAGCAGCTGTTGTGGCTTAGCACCTGAAGAATAATTTGGAAAATATTTCGAGTAGATTTCCCCACCATGTTATAGTTCTGGGTGGAGATTTTAATTTGCCGGATATAGACTGGGAGACTCAAACGTTCATAACGGGTGGCAGGGACAAAGAATCCAGTGAAATATTTTTAAGTGCTTTATCTGAAAACTACCTTGAGCAGTTAAACAGAGAACCGACTCGTGGCGATAACATATTAGACCTTCTGGTGACAAACAGACCCGAACTATTTGAATCAGTTAATGCAGAACAGGGAATCAGCGATCATAAAGCGGTTACTGCATCGATGATTTCAGCCTTAAATAGAAATATTAAAAAAGGTAGGAAGATTTTTCTGTTTAGCAAAAGTGACAAAAAGCAGATTACAGAGTACCTGACGGCTCAACACAAAAGTTTTGTCTCAAGTACAGATAGTGTTGAGGATCAGTGGACAAAGTTCAAAACCATCGTACAATATGCGTTAGATGAGTATGTGCCAAGCAAGATCGTAAGAGATGGGAAAGAGCCACCGTGGTACAACAACCGAGTTAGAAAACTGCTACGGAAGCAAAGGGAACTTCACAGCAAACATAAACATAGCCATAGCCTTGCAGACAAACAAAAATTACGCGAAGCGAAATGTAGTGTGAGGAGGGCTATGCGAGAGGCTTTCAATGAATTCGAAAGTAAAGTTCTATGTACTGACTTGGCAGAAAATCCTAAGAAATATTGGTCCTATGTCAAAGCGGTAGGTGGATCAAAACAAAATGTCCAGACACTCTGTGACCAAAATGGTACTGAAACAGAGGATGACAGACTAAAGGCCGAAATACTAAATGTCTTCTTCCAAAGCTGTTTCACAGAGGAAGACTGCACTGTGCTTCCTTCTCTAGATTGTCGCACAGTTGACAAAATGGTAGATATCGAAATAGACGACAGAGGGATAGAGAAACAATTAAAATCGCTCAAAAGAGGAAAGGCCGCTGGTCCTGATGGGATACCAGTTCGATTTTACACAGAGTACGCGAAGGAACTTGCCCCCCTTCTTGCAGCGGTGTACCGTAGGTCTCTAGAAGAGCGAAGCGTTCCAAAGGATTGGAAAAGGGCACAGGTCATCCCCGTTTTCAAGAAGGGACGTCGAACAGATGTGCAGAACTATAGACCTATATCTCTAACGTCGATCAGTTGTAGAATTTTGGAACACGTATTATGTTCGAGTATAATGTCTTTTCTGGATACTAGAAATCTACTCTGTAGGAATCAGCATGGGTTTCGAAAAAGACGGTCGTGTGAAACCCAGCTCGCGCTATTCGTCCACGAGACTCAGAGGGCCTTAGACACGGGTTCACAGGTAGATACCGTGTTTCTTGACTTCCGCAAGGCGTTTGACACAGTTCCCCACAGTCGTTTAATGAACAAAGTAAGAGCAAACGGACTATCAGATCAATTGTGTGATTGGATTGAGGAGTTCCTAGATAACAGAACGCAGCATGTCATTCTCAATGGAGAGAAGTCTTCCGAAGTAAGAGTGATTTCAGGTGTGCCGCAGGTGAGTGTCATAGGACCGTTGCTATTCACAATATACATAAATGACCTGGTGGATGACATCGGAAGTTCACTGAGGCTTTTTGCAGATGATGCTGTGGTGTATCGAGAGGTTGCAACAATGGAAAATTGTACTGAAATGCAGGAGGATCTGCAGCGAATTGACGCATGGTGCAGGGAATGGCAATTGAATCTCAATGTAGACAAGTGTAATGTGATGCGAATACATAGAAAGATAGGTCCCTTATCATTTAGCTACAAAATAGCACGTCAGCAACTGGAAGCAGTTAATTCCATAAATTATCTGGGAGTAAGCATTAGGAGTGATTTAAAATGTAATGATCATATACAGTTGATCGTCGGTAAAGCAGATGCTAGACTGAGATTCATTGGAAGAATCCTAAGGAAATGCAATCCGACAACAAAGGAAGTAGGTTACAGTACGCTTGTTCGCCCACTGCTTGAATACTGCTCAGCAGTGTGGGATCCGCACTAGATAGGGTTGATAGAAGAGATAGAGAAGATCCAACGGAGAGCAGCGAGGTTCGTTACAGGGTCATTTAGTAATCGCGAAAGCTTTACGGAGATGATAGATAAACTCCAGTGGAAGACTCTGCAGGAGAGACGCTCAGTAGCTCGGTACGGGCTTTTGTTAAGGTTTCGAGAACATACCTTCACCGAAGAGTCAAGCAGTCTATTGCTCCCTCCTACGTATATCTCGCGAAGAGACCATGAGGATAAAATCAGAGAGATTAGAGCCCACACAGAAGCATACCGACAATCCTTCTTTCCACGTACAATACGAGACTGGAATAGAAGGGAGAACCGATAGAGGTACTCAGGGTACCCTCTGCCACACACCGACAGGTGACTTGCGGAGTATGGATGTAGATGTAGATGTAGATGTAGATGTAAGGTGTCAGGCAAATCCAACACCTTCCATGAAAACCCTGACATGATAGCAAATCCGGCAGTATGTTACATAGCCCCGAATAAATCCTGACATTAAATTAACCAAAGTAATAAGATCAACGTGTGAGCAAATGGAATACCACAGACTAACACAAGAACGCCTAAATGCATGTCATACCTTCCCACCGTGAAACAGACGCAGTTCAGAGGGGAGAAACGAGAACAGAAGCCGAGAGCAGAACCGTGTTAAGCTAGAAGGCCCTACGATAAGGGACGGACACACACGTCGCCAGCCGACCGCCAAGACCACCCCCAGCCCATGTTAAAAGATAGAGCCCTTCAGAAGAACTGTATAGATCTTACGATAACACTAAAAGGGCCACACCAGCTGCAAGTTTTAGCGTGACACGTTTTCGCGTCGCTGTTACGTAGCCAACATTAAAAACATTGCCCCACCACGAAAAGTATAACGTTTCTCATTGGATAGACAGAATTTTTGTAGGCGGAGCTTAAGGTTAACATTGTGACCCTGGTTGGTCAGTTGAAAACACAGCCAGATACCTTTTTCTTAAACCAACTTCGGTAAATTGTAGTAAAGGGAAGTTAGAGAGAGTTGCTTCCGAGACAGCGAGGTGTGTGGAGCTGCGTCGTCCACTGCCCCATGACGCTGCCTAAACACCGACAAGGTAATGAACGCACATGATGCCGCCCGCATGAGAGCGCATAAGCCTTCACTTAGAACTGCAGAAGTCTCATCTGTTACATCCCCTTTTTGCGTAATACTAGTGTCGATCGTCAATTAAACTTCGTGGTATTCACATTTGCTACGAGAAGTTAAAATCTGAAATGCGATGATTTTTCTGTTATATAATTATTGAGAAGCCACATCAGCCACTGTAATTTACGCCAAGTTAAATAAGTAATTAAATATAATTGAGGATCACTGTAGACCATTTTTGATAGTTTTCTCCTTTATGAAACTTAATTTAAACCTAGATTATAGATGGGATATGGCATAGGTCATCCTTCGATCCATTGTAGAACTTGGAAACCCATTCAGGGAATATTCGTTCACATTTTTGTTGAACGCAGTTGGTTTTTATCATCCTGTATTAAAATATTTCCTTTTATCAATAGTGCAATTTATAAACAATGTTTTGTGAGTAGAATAAAATATCCAATGGTAAACTTAACTGCTTTTTCGACGTTATTTTACCAGCTATCTAAAAATAGGAAAGCCTTGAACACCTTCCACAAAATTTAGTTAGTATTAAGATTCTTTTACAGGGAGTGCAGTGGAGCTGACGCTGAAATCATTAAGTATTTGGTCATATCATCGCTAATCTCACTGAACTCTCCTGAACTCTACATGTCATGTGTGGTCTGGCGTCTCCTTGCCAGCAACAGGTCCCAGGTTTAAACAAGTCAATTCCCTAAAAAACACGCTCAGAGCGTCGTTGCGCGATAGTGGTAGGGAGACACGACTTAGAACAAACAGACACCTTGCAGAATTTTAGAATCATAAATAATTTTGCTGAATGTATTCCAATCTCTACTACCCTATACAGTTTTTACCCACTGCCGCTCTCTCCAGTACAACAGAAATCATTCTCTGCGTTTTATTACACGCCCTAGCATCCTATCCCTCCTTCTTCTCAACGTTTTGGTTACTTTCTTAGTTCTTATCTTATCACTCTATCTAATTTTCGACATTCTTCTATAGCACCACAACTTGAACGCTTCGATTTTCTTCTTTTTTCCGCTGTCCCACAGTCCATGTATCACTACCATTACAATACTGTGCTCCAAACGTATAGTCTCAGAAATTTCTTCCTCCGATTAACATGGACTTTTACTACTAACGCGCTTCTCTTGGTCAGGAATGCTCTGTTTTCCAGTGCTTTTTATATCGTCATTGCCTCGTCCGTCATGGGTGATTTCGTTTCCAAGGTAGCAGAATTCCTTAACTTGATCTGCTTCGTGACCCTCAATTTTGATGTTAACTTTTTCGATAATCTCATTTCTGTACTCCTCATTACCTTCATCTTCCTTCGGTTTACTGTCTGTCCATGTTGTGTACTCATTACACTGCTCATTCCATTCAGCAGATCCTGTAATTCTTCTTTACTGTCACTGTCATCAGGAAATCAAATCATTGATATCTTTTCACCCGGAATTTTAATCCCCCTCTTTGAAGTTTCCTTTACTTTCGTCATTTCTGACTGAACGGTAGAAGCGGAAGACTGCATCTCTGTCTTACGCCCTTTGTAATCTGAGCAGTTCGTTCTTGGTCGTCCATTCTTATTGTTCCCTCTTTGTTCTTCTACATACTATATATTTTCCGCGTTTCCCTGTAGCTTACTTCCATTTTTCCCAAAATTTCAAACATCTTGGGCAATTTTGCACAGTCGAACCTTTATCCTGATGTACATATCCTGTGAAGGTCTCTTAATTTTTTGTATCTCTTCCATTATCAATCGCAACTTCAGGACTTTCTTCCTACTGCCTTTACCTTTCCGAGAGCCAACTTGATCGTGGTTTAAGGGATGCTCAGTTTTCTTTTGCGTTCTTCTAGATTACTTTTGTCACTAACTTCGGTGCATGAGCCGTTAAGGTACCTGTCTCATAGCTTTCACATTGATCTGCCCTTGATGTCATCGAGGTTGTGCGTATGATATTTTTCGAAAGTCTGATGATATGTCTCCAGACTCATAGATTCTAAACACCAACCAGAATATTCGCTTGGTTGCCACTTCCACCAGTGATTTTGGAAATCCCGAAGGAATGTTATCTACCCCTTCTTGTCTACCAAACCTCTATCCCTAACAGTGAAACTCCTATCTCTTCCCTATCGACTCACATTTCTTTCTCAATCAAGTCATCAGGTACGTCTTCCCCTTCATTGTGGTGGAGGGCTCTTTCCACCCACCTGCTCGCCCCTCCTTGCTTAACAGTGGAATTCCCATTGCACTCTTAATGTTGACGACTTTCCTTTCAATTTAACGGATAATTGTTTTGACTTTGCTACATGTTTTGTCAGTCCCCCTTGATTATTAGATTAGCATCTGCTTTTACATACCGTTCAATACGATCATATAATTTCTCTACATCTTCGTCTTGTGCCTGTGACGTGGAGATGTATGCCTGAACTATCGTTGTTGGCTTTCGTTTACTTTCGATTCCGCTGCGAACCCTGTCACTGAATTGTTCGCAGTACCTAACTCTCTGCCATACTTCCCTATTCAAAACGAATCGTACTCCCGGTATACAATTTTCCCCCACTTTTGATATTACCCTCTATGCGCCTGTTCACAAATCCTTCCTTCCATTTCCCTCCCCTGACCCCCACTAAGTACACACGGCATTTCCCGCTTCAGATTTTCTAGTTTCCTTGTCACGTCCAGAATTCTGACATTCCACACCCCGACTCGTGAGTTATTACCTTTTCATTTGTTGCTCCATCTCTTTCTCACGATCACATCTCCCTCGGAAAATCTAAATTTGAAACGCCAGTGTTAATACTTTATTTGTACACTTCTAAGTGTGTATTGCGTTTTGTAGTGTTGCTGACATAACATTGCCACTAGTTTGTCTTTGAGTTACACATTTTTAGTTAATTATATGTGTCTTATTCTATTCAATTATGTTGCTGTGTATTTATTAGTACGTAAAAGTAATAAGGGAATTGTGATGCACTGGCTTTTTTTTTTTTTTTTTGAATTGGAGAGGAAGAAGAGGAAGAAGTAAAGATGAGTGGACATCAATACATACTAGTGTGATGGAGAGTGAGCGGAGGAAAAGGTGAGGAGAAGGAAGTGAAATGAATTTTGGGGGAGGGGGGGGGGGGGTTTGTTGGTGGGAGAGGGTGAAGGATGGAAAATGCTCTTTTCTTTTTCATGTGAATTTTTCAGTTATTTTATACAGTGTCTGGTTTCCAGTATTTCCTCGTATCTTCTTTTTGGGCAACTGTTTATTTTGTGTTAAAGCTTTGTGTGTTTGGAAATTTTCTTGGAAAGGGAGGAAATGTACATGTTTACTGTCTCTCATGATGTTCATATCTTTTTGAGTGTTATTCGATCTGTAATATTACTGTTTTGGATGATATGCAAATGTTGAGTGCTCTAATGAGTTCTTTTACTTTACGTTATGTCGAATGTCCTGCCAGTCATTCCAATATACTCGTATATTTTTCACAAACTATGCAAATGTGCTGATGCTGATTACTGGTATCTGTCCAGTTTTGATTTCAGTTTTGGGACGTGATTTTGCACTGAGTTGTTTGTTTTGTAAGTAATGCTTATGCCTTGTGTTTTTTTAAAAATATGTTACCTATTTTATGTGTGTATTTGTTGTGGTAGGTAAATGTGTGCCTCTTTTTGGCAGTGCAGGTTGTATGTGTTGGTATGGTTTGGTTAGTTTTTTCGCTATCTGTGCCTTTATTTTTCTGTTTAGTTTGTCTATCATTGTTTCTTTGTGTCCATTTTTAATGATATTTGTTTTATAATGGTGAGCTCTTTTTGGTAATCAGAAGTGTTTAGGAGGATCCTGTTCAGTCTGTTTAACATGTATTCTGTCAGCATCCTGTTTCTGATTCTGTGAGAGGTTTGAGGTTGCATGTCAGATAGTGTCACTTTTGTGGATTTTCTGTATATGTCAAAGGCATGCTTGTTATTGTGTTTTCTTATGGCTGTGTTTAGAAAGCTGAGTGAGTTTTCTTGTTGTTTTCCATTCGGCGACTTTAGTAATCACATGCTTTTGATGCGAGTTTGTCGAGCCATATTCGGAGCGCATTTTCATCTGGAAAGAAAGTTCCTTGAAGGTTGTTCAACAGAAAGCGGAGAAGGTGAAAACCTGAGGGCGCAAGATCAGGCGGATAAGCTGGATGCGGGAAGACTTCCCGATACAACTCCTGTACAGTATTTTTTTGTCAGTCTAGTAGACTGCGAGCGGGCGTTATCGTGAAGTAGCATCACTTCACACAGTCTTCCAAGTCGTTGTTCGTGGATTGCATCTGCAAGACGTCTTAGTTATTGACGATACATGTCAGTGAGGTGGTTACACATTGCGGAAGCAATTTGTAGAACACCACTGTTCCACCTGATGCATAACATTATTTGTTTTGGATGCATCCATGTCTTTGTACGTGGAGTTGCTGCTTTGTTTGGGCTCAACAATTCCTTCATTTTCCTTATGTTGGTTTAAAGACACCATTTCTCGTCACCAGTGTCAGAGGATAGGAATAGTCGGTGTTGTTCACGAACCACTTGATAACGACCAAGCAGTGATCCACATATGGCCAGCGCCGATTTTTGTAATTTTGGCTTAGAGCATGAGGTATTATAATCCGATTTTTGAACCTCCCACACTGCGTGCAAATGTCGCACGATGGTGGAATGATCACATTTCATTTATAATTTCTCGAATGCACTGATGTTCATTGTGGATTAACGCATTTAAACGATCTTCATCAAACCCCTAAGGTCTTCATGAATGTGCAGAGTGACTAGAGTCGAAACGATCGTCCTTAAAACGAGAAAACCATTTTCTTACCGTGCTCTGACCAATGGCAGTATCCCCATACGCGGCGAAAATGATTCTGACGCCCTCTGCTGCTGTCACCCCTCCACTCAACTCAGTCACAAGAATGTGTCGTAATGTTCAGATTTCTCCACTTGGCATCCCATTTCTTAGCGGCCACAACTTCACTCATTAACTCCAGATGATAAAAACGACAAATATGTAAACTCAAATAGCAACAGTGAACTACAAGTTAAACGTGACAGTCGATAAATAAACTCTTAGCAACCAGAACACCAATGTACAAAATAAACACGCTTTAAACTTATGCAACAACCTAATAGTTCGCACTTAAATAAGTAGCCGGCACGGTGGCCGAGCGGTTGTAGGCGCTTCAGTCCGGAACCGCGCGACTGCTACAGTCGCAGGTTCGAATCCTGCCTCGGGCGTGGATGTGTGTGATGTCCTTAGGTCAGTTAGGTTTAAGTAGTTCTAAGTTCTAGGGGACTGATGACCTCAGATGTTAAGTCCCATAGTGCCCAAAGCCATTTGAACCATTTTGAACTTGAATAAGTACTGTAACGTTCTTTATCTCCTGATTACCTGGACCCTAATTGCAATAGCGCCTTAATGTTTAAATTTGGAAAGTAGTTGGTTATATATCGCTTTCATATCAACACTCCGTTATCTTCTCTGATACATGCTTGCACGCATACGTCACGTAGAGGACGAGAGTGCAGGGCCGCGCCGAGTGTATGGAAGACATGTCTCTGCCCAGGGCGCAGGCACAGAGCAAGCGGAAGGAAACCAAGGAAGGACGACAGCTTCAGAGTTTTCTCTACCCCTCGTGTTTCTATCTTCTACCTACAAGAAGACGCCTCTCCTTTGACTCACGACTGTAAATACAGTCTTTTGTCACAGTGTCATTTCTTCCGAGAGACGTCATAAAGAAAATATTATTACCGAACAGAAGTCTATTGCCGACATGATTTATCTAGATTCGTGTTGTACTCCGCAAGCCACCTAAAGGTATGTGGTGGAGGGCACATTTGGTACCACTGACTGACTCTCTCCTTCCAATTGTGAATGGAGCAGCGGAAGAATGATTGTCAGTGATCCTCTTGTAAGTAGGCTGTTTAGGTTTTCTTATTGGTAACGCCACATAGCGCTCTGTATGAAAAATCACTGGCTGCGCTGTGCGCAGTCTGTGTTTAGTTTGAATTGTTGTCTGCCATTGTAGTGTTCGGCAGCGGCAGCTGGATGCTAACAGCGCGTAGCGTTGCGCAGTTGGAGGTGAGCCGCCAGCAGTGGTGGACGTGGGGAGAGAGATGGCGGAGTTTTGAAATTTGTAAGAATTGGTGTCATGAACTGATATATATATTATGACTATAAAGGTAAATACATTGTTTGTTCTCTATTAAAATCTTTCATTTGCTAACTGTGCCTATCAGTAGCTAGTGCCTTCCGTAGTTTGAATCTTTTATTTAGCTGGCAGTAGTGGTGCTCGCTGTATTGCAGTAGTTCGAGTAACGAAGATTTTTTGTGAGGTAAGTGATTTGTGAAAGGTATAGGTTAATGTTAGTCAGGGCCATTCTTTCGTAGGGATTTTTGGAAGTCAGATTGCGTTGCGCTAAAAATATTGTGTGTCAGTTTAAGCACAGTCTTGTATAATTTTTCTAAGGGGACGTTTCATACTCTGTATTAGCGCTTATTTCTCGAAATTTCTTGTTGTGATCATTTCGAGAGATATATGTGGGAGGATAGGAGGAAGTAATATGTTGTCCATCTCTTCCTCTCTCGAAATTACCTTCCACAATGAACAACGCCTCTCTTATAGCGTCTGCCACTGGAATTTATTTAGCATTTCTGTAACACTATCGCGCGTACTAAAGGATCCGTAACGAAAAGCACCGCTCTTCAGGGGTCTTCTCTATATCTTCTGTCAGTCCTACCAGGTAATGATCCCAGACTGATGAACAATACTCAAAAATCGATCGAACAAGTGCTTACTCTGGATACTTACGCCTAGATATTTTACGGTAGGTACCGTTTCTAGAAATTTGTCAGTAATGGTTAAGTTGTACGGAAATGGAGTTTTTATTCTATGTATGCATAGTATGCTACATTTTATTTTCGTTCAGGGTCAGTCCGCTGCAGGTCATTTTGCAAATCGATACTGTGTTCTGACACTGCAACTGTACAGTCTTAAAGAGTCTTCGACACTTTCTACTAGAGTGATTACGTACATTGTAAACACTAACGGTCCTATCACAGTTTCTTACGTTACTCCAGAAATTACCTTCACATTTGTCGATTTTATTCCGTTAAGAGCGACGTGTTGCGTTCTTTCTGTAAGGAAGTCATATATCCAGCCCCAAATCTGATCCGATACGCGGCGGGAACAGTGCGATTCGTTCGCAGAAACTACCGCCCACGGAGTCAGCTTATTTCAACAGCTCATTTGTGGCTGCTACATCGTTACGGTACTGTAAGATTTCAAAGATGGGCACGAGGAAGCTGAAGCAAATATGTTATAAAATCGAAGGCTTCTGGGTTTTGCCTATTTTTGCTCACTAAAGACTGAAGAGAGACGTGACGGTTGAAGAAGCATGCAAAAAAGAACGTACGGATACGTAATGTACTGACCCCTGCAGGTATTTTATTGCTCCCAACTTCAGCTTGGAACAACATGCTCTATAAATAAAAAAGGATGCTAGAGTAAGCCCTTTGTGTGTGATTAATAACGTTATGGGAGTTATTAGTCGCTGGTTCCTATAGAAAGCTATATCGGATTTTGTTCTTAAAGGGTCGAGAAGAGTGAAGAGGATGGCTGGAGAGATGCCATCGACTTTAAGTTCCTGTCAGGAAACCTCTTAAATGAGAGCTCTGTATCTCAACGAAAAATGTTCAGCTGATTTCGATGAAAACTTTATTAGAGATATTGAAACAGCAGACCTAATTAACGAGATAGCTGCTTTGTTGTTTCAGGTGAAAGAGATGATCAATATTAACACAGCTTCCCCTCAAGGTTTTTTTCAAAGTGAGAATCGAGAGATGCTTATGCAAACATAGAAATAGCTGTGAAAATATTTTTGACAATGCCAGTGACTGCTGCACCTCGCAGACGCATTTTCAGCAGATTAAAGTTGATCAAAAGACTACTTAAGGCCGACTCTGGGTGAAAGCATGTTTTCAGACTGCAAAGAGACACAGTTGCTAAAATTCAATGACACAGTCGAGAGTTTGCTTCCTCAAAGCAAAGAAGTGCAGAGTAAAATTATAATAAAAACACATTTCTTGGAAGGAGATATTTTCTCCGTTCTTAATCATAGCCTGTTTTCTTTTTTCTTTTTCTTTTCTTTTTTTTTTTCTTTATTGTATTTCAGTTCCCCATCAGGGTGGGCTGGCAGCAGCATATGCGCTGCTCTTCAGCCGAAAGACATAGAACAAACAATAGAAGACATTTAAAAATAACATAAAGGAGAAAACACGGTGTACATAGATATAAAGAAGGGGGAACATTATGGAAGACAATAGACAAAAAGGGAGCGACTGTAAAATGGAGATAAAAACCATAAAAAAGTAGTGGACACAAACAACCACACACTGGGACAATTAAGAACACAAGGCGCAGTATGACCGGAGCATAAAACTATCGGCGGATGGTATAGCACAAAACAATCACCAACAGTAGCACTAAGTACAAGGTCAGGGCACAATTAAAATCACAGCTCTCGACACAAAGGAGAACTGTAGGCGCCCCGGTGGTCCCGGTCGCCTACGGTGGACTGGAGGCGGAGCGGTGACCTCTCAAGTTGTCAGGATGCTAGGAAATGACTGTGGACGCGTCAAAAATGCCAAAGAAACATTATTAATTCATAACACCTTTATTCCTGCCGAGTACAATGTGGCTTGGTGATATCAACAATCTTCCCGAGTCCTCGCTGACTCGTAGCGATGACACCAGCTCCGGGCCGCACAGTCTTGCTAGCGCAGCGCCGCATGCTGTGACATAGCGAAGGAATGTCCTTACTTCGTACTTTGGCCGTGCGTGGCTGGTGGCTCCCGGCTGGCCGGCCGGCTTGGCTTTGGACAGCAAGCTGCTGCACGGAGGAGGCTCCGGGTCGGAGTCCCGGCGCTGTCGGCACGAGAGGCATTCTCGTAGTGTAGAGTGTACTCTATCCCACCCCATCTTCTTCCCTGCTCCTCCTGGTGGCTCGCCCGCAGTGGACGGGCGGAATGGGCTGCAGTCCCCCAGCGTCGTAGGCTCACCCGGTTGTGACAGCGGATGCACAGGGCCTAGGCCCCACAAGATCTCAACGACAGCTCACTGATGTGGCCAGCATTGGCAGCGAGTGAGTCTGCCGCGATGTCTGCTAATCCTGGGTTGATGATTGACAGTGGCAGCAGAGAGGACCAGAGCTGGTACTGTCCCCTCACGTCTGCTGCTGGATGGGCCGCCCTTGCTGCAACATCTTCATACAGATTAACATGTCGATCACCGAGCTGAGCGCTACGCAGCCACCCAGTACAAATCTAACTACAAGTCTAATTGCGAGTGCCTTGTTGCTATTAAAGCTGGGGTAATTAAAGGAAGCACGAGCGACGTCCTGACGTCATGCTCGTTTGTAACGAACGCATTCCTTCCACTTATACTGCTGATTCATCTTTCGTACTCGCTCTTTAGGTGTTCTTGCGACAGAGTTACTTGTTGTTACGGCAGACTTACGCGAAGATGTGAAATGCAGTTCAGCAGGCGCTATACCTCTGTCTTGCACTCTACTAAAGTCCCCGTCTAACACAAATCCACGTGCTAAGCACGTGACGTCACATTCCGACACATGTGCAATCCTCTTACTTCTTGGCCAACCTACTGCCTCTGACTCTCGCCATAGGCAACGAAACTTTGACAGTATCCCACGTTTCCAACTCTTTACTATTCCGCGACACTGCAGAACAGCACCAAACACAACACTGACGTGGCACACTGATGATGATCAAAACGGAGGATCTTCCAGGCGCAAGGAGATGTGGGAGGGGAAGAGAGTGGGGGGAGATGGATGGTGGCTGGATGAAGAGGGCCAGGAAGGGAGGGACATGGGAGGGAGAGAGGCGAGGATGGGGTGCAGGGTCTCAGGAGGGGGGGAAGGAGGAAAATCCTCTCTGGGAGAAGGAGTGGAGAGGAAAAAGGGGGCCCTGGGAAGGGGGGGGGGAGAAGGCCAGGATATATTTGGAAGGAAGGGTATATGTCACGGCGAAGTTCATCATCTGGGAGTGGGACACTCTGGAAACTGCTCTGATGATGGAGATGAAGGGTGTGGAGGTGGAGAGAGAGAGGGATACAGCGATAGAAGCGCAGCAACAGGCGGGGGATGGAGAGGCAGAAGGAAACCAGGGGGTAGGGGGAGATCTCGCCTATGGACAGTGTAAAGGATGTAGAGATGTTGGAGGAGTTGAGGGAAGGGGATGAGTTCGTACAAGAGTCGTGTGAGGGAAGGAAGGGGCTTGTAAAACTGGGTGGGTGTGGAGATCCAGGCAATGCTGGCATAACAGAGAATTGCACACATGAGGGATTTGTAGGTATGGAAGATGGTGGAAGGATGCAATCCCCATATTTGGCCGGACAGGAGTTTCAGGAAGCAGAGGCAGGGATGGGCTTTCTGCTGGATGGTCTGGAGGTCTGACGGTCGAGGGTGAGGCCACCTGTTTTCCTTCATTCTGGATAATAATTTGTACTCTCTTAATAATTAACAGAGACCAGAAAAATCCGTTATTATATATCATAGCTGCCATAAACAATGACATATACAGGGTGGTCCATTTATCGTGACCGGGCCAAATATATCACGAAATAAGCGTCAAACTAAAAAACTACAAAGAACGAAACTTGTCTAGCTTGAAGGTGGAAACCAGATGGCGCTATGGTTGACCCGCTAGATGGCGCTGCCATACGTCAAACGGATATCAACTGCGTTTTTTTTTTTTTTTAGATAGGAACCCCCACTTTTATTACATATTCGTGTTGTACGTAAAGAAGTATGAATGTTTTCGTTGAACCACTTATTTCGCTTTGTGATAGATGGCAGTGTAATAGTCACAAATATATGGCTCACAATTTTAGGCGAACAGTTGGTAACAGGTAGGTTTTTTAAATTAAAATACAGAATGTAGATACGTTTGAACATTTTATTTCGATGGTTCCAATGTTGTACATGTACTTTTGTGAACTTATCATTTCTGAGAACGCATGCTGTTACAGAGTGATTACCTGCAAATACCACATTAATGCAGTAACTGCTCAAAATGATGTCCATCAACCTCAATGCATTTGGCAATTCAACTTTCATCACAGAAAAAAATCCTGGGACGTCAGATACGGTGAACATGCGGGCCATGGTATGGTGCTTTGACGACCAATTCACCTGTCATGAAATATGCTATTCAATACCGCTTCAACCGCACGCGAGCTATGTGCCGGACATCCATCACGTTGGAAGTATATCGCCATTCTGTCATGCAGTGAAACATCTTGTAGTAACATCGGTAGAACATTACGTAGGAAATCAGCATACATTTCACCATTTAGATTGCCATCGATAAAATGGGGGCCAATTATCCTTCCTCCCATAATGCTGTACCATACATTAACCCGCCAAGGTCGCTGATGTTCCACTTGTAGCAGCCATCGTGGATTTTCCGTTGCCCAATAGTGCATATTATGCCGGTTTACGTTACCGATGTTGGTGAATGACGCTTCGTCGCTAAATAGCACGCGTGCAAAAAATCTGTCATCGTTCCGTAATTTCTCTTTTGCCCAGTTTCAGAACTGTACACGACGTTCAAAGTCGTCGCCATGCAATTCCTGGTGCATAGAAATATGGTAAGGGTGCAATCGATGTTCTCAACACCACGTTATTGAGATTCCCGATTCTCGCGCAATTTGTCTGCTACTGATGTGCGAATTAGCCGCGACAGCAGCTAAAACACCTACTTGTGCATCATCATTTGTTGCAGGTCGTGGTGGACGTTTCACATGTGACTGAACACTTCCTGTTTCCTTAAATAACATAACTATCCGGAAAACGGTCCAGGCACTTGGATGATGTCGTCCAGGATACCGAGCAGCATACATAACCCTGTTGGGCATTCTGATCACAATAGCCATAGGTAATGCATCACGAAGCAAATACCGTCCGCACTGGCGGAATGTTACGTGATACCACGTACTTATACGTTTGTGACTATTACAGCGCCGTCTGTCACAAATAGAAAAAAGTTGTCCAACTAAAACATTCATATTTTTTTACGTACTACACGAATATGTAATAAAAAATGGGGGTTCCATATTTAAAAAAAAACGCAGATGATGTCCGTTTGATCTATGGCAGCGCCATCTGGCGGGCCAACCATAGCGCCATCTGGTTTCCCCCTTCAAGCTAGACGAGTTTCGTTCTTTATAGTTTTTTCGTTTGATGTTTATTTCGTGAGATATTTGGCCCGGTCACTATCAACGGACCACCATGTATATTATGTTTTAATTTTAATTTTTCAATAATTTGCATATTAAAATGACACACCTAACATTATTCATCAATGCAGTCCGTGTAAGCAATATTTTTAATAGTAAGTAATTTTCTATTAAACCTACCTATAGAAGTATAAAATTTTTAAACCTGTATGATAGAAACTGCAGAAAGGAGAAAAGTAGTTTTATTGGGGAAGAGGGAGAGGGAGGGGCGAGGGACTCAGTTTTGGCAGTTCTGTCGGCCGCAGGCTCCACTCTGTGCGTATCAGCAAGAATTTTGTGTGTACCGCCTTACGATGTGCGTAAGAAGCCCGGTGGAAAAGCAGTTAGTCAGCGGCAAATTTAAGTCCAATAGTCTATAAAACCATGTTTGTACAGTTTCTTATTCTTTTCTAGCGTTATTGGTATCATTATTGTGACTGCTATTAAGTAGCTACGTATCTAGAAAGTCAAGTAGCGGTTTAGGTTTGCCACGCGGAGCGCCGCGCGGTTTGATGTGCCATGTAACGGATGGCGCAGCCACTCCCTCCGGGGTTCGAGTCCTCTCACGGGCAAGGGTGTGTGTGTGTTATTCTTAGCATAAGATAATTTAAGTAATGTGTGGGTCTAGGGACTGATGGCCTCAGCAGTTTGGTTCCTTAGGAATTCACACACATTTGAACATTTTTGGTTTAGGCTTTGAAAACCAACATTCACAACTTTTAACAGTATTATGCAGGTCACATATTGCTCTAAAATTTTTACCCCATTAACGTTTATGTCGCTTATTGGTGTTCGTTTTTCCGACGCGCTGTTCGGGAGTGGAATGGTAGGGTGATAGTATGATTGTGGTTCGATGAACCCTCTGCCAAGCACTTAAGTGTGAGTTGCACAGTAATCATGTAGATGTAGATACTGCGTCCGGGGTGTGAAATTTCGGAGTGAACTGTCATCCGTTATAAACATGTCACTTCCGAACTTTGCTCTGCTGTGGTAATGTACTACTGACTTACTATGCCGAAGACCGGCGGAATACTAGTCACCATACATAAATTTTTTTTGTGAGTCATGATATCGATTTGCTAGACCCATCGACATCTCAGATGACGGAGGGCTTCAGTTATCGAAATGAAATATTCGTTTTAAATTGCCGCATTTTATTTGCAGAATGAGTGTGACGGCGCTTCACTGTATTGCCAGGAACGATATTTCATCTCCGGCGAAAATATGGTAGACACTGCCATGACGTTCGTTGCGGATGGGACTGCCAGTATTCATGGTATCGCTGAACATAAATTTCATACTCAGCTATGCATTGCATCCGTTTATTTTAACGGAACCTTTGTATTTGGCTCCGCATAGCTATCGGTCACTACTAGCATCGTCATGTCTTACATGTTTCGTGGGTGAAATCGTAAGTAACAGTTCTTTTCCTGTCGAGAGATTAATTAGACGATTACTTTTTACAGGTGGATAATTTTCCATGTTACAACAGTGATACATTAGAAATGCACCGTTGACTACACGCAAATTTATCACTCTGGATTTTGAATACTGAAGTTCATCAAGATAATGAATTTCTCATACAGAACTTGAATCACAGACGCTGTAGACAAGAATCTATTATAAAACATAATTCCCCATTAATCACCATGGAGCATGTTTCATTTGTCAAATGTGAACATACGAACTTATTACAAAACAACCCACAAGAGGTATGAACGAAAATATTCTTTTTAACAACAGCAGCTTTCATCAGTCTTGAGACAAGACTTTTTGTTATTCACATCGTATCTGCAACGGTTGTGCCTGTTCGACTCTTCGAGGGAGTGTTGCACTCCCTCTCGGACAGAATTAATCCGTATCGACAACAATATCATAATACTACTTTACGTTCCGTTTTCCCCAGGAATTCCTACAGACTACAATATTTACTTGCGTCAAAGATGTCTGAAAGAAGTGCAGTACGTATAAAACGCAGAGTGGTTTTGCCAAATAGGGACAAAATACAGGAAACGATTCCTGAGACGATAAGAAGAAAAAAGCGTCACACGGGCATACGGCTGGAAATTTCCAACGGAGGTACACACACTTGAAGGTGAAAATGAGAAAGTTATTTTATAGCGCATGTTTGAATGTTCTAAACCACAAGTGAGAACACATCAGGTAAGTGGGAATGTTCTATGCATTTTAGTTCCACACTCAAGAGGGTATGCATGGTGTCCACGCTACAGGGATGCCGCAGACTCAAGCCCGCAAATAATAAGGCCTTTACGCGTTGTAAGTGATTCGGTGGCAGCTGTCATCGACAACATTACTGCCCTATTGAGTGTGGAGCTAAAACACTGGTACAGACAGGACATTCAATCTTGCCTGCTGTTTTCTTATGCGTGCTTTTAATCACTTCGACCTACATTGTCAAAGATATTATTTGCACGTTGAAGTGGAAGTACAAGAGGCGTTCAATAAGTAATGCAACTTTTTTTTTCTCGGTCAGTCTCGGCTGAAGAAACGTGGATTTTGCTGTGGGACATAGTGGAATATTCACGCTTCAGCTTCTATAGTTTCATGACTGGCCGCGGCGCTATACGTAGCGTTCCAAATGTAACGGAGGTGCATTCCAAGAAGAGAAGTCATTGAGGTTCTATTGGCGAAAAACGAAAGCACCGCAGGTATTCATATGCACATACAGAATGTCTACGGAGACCTGGAAGTGAACAAAGGCACGTGGAGTCACTAGGTAGGTGTGTTAGCCACTAAACAACCGTGGCACCGAGGTTCACACAACTACACGGATTACACTGACACGCCTCCCTCCTCAATCGAGATTCTAACTGCCGCCCCAGTCTACTTTAAATTTCCCATTATACACAAACAGAATTGCTGAGCATCTGCATGTTTTGGAGTAGTGCCATTTCCTTTGTATAAGTACATGCACCTGGGTTTCAGGCTGGATCTCCCATTTACTGTTAGATGCTGAGGTGCCACTCCAGAATATGGAGAGCCTTGGCGTCCTTTTCTTGTTCAAGGGGGAATTTAAAGTAGACTGGAGCAGCAATGAGAATTTGGAACGAGGAGTGAGGCATGCCAGGGTAATCCGTGCAGTGCTCTGAGCCAGTGTGCAAGGTGGCTTAGCGGCTAACACAACTGCCTAGTAAGCAGGAGACCTGAGTTCGATTCCCGGCCTTCCAGTAGATTTTCACTCTCCGCTTCAGTCTATACACGTAAAACCATTTCTGTATCAGACCAGTAACGTCTTTGAAATTGTGTCATTTGATTCTTATTCTTCGTTCTAGTCCTCTCCGTTGATGCCTGTGACGATCACTTAAAACACACTTTCGTCTGCTTTGTGACTTAGCTGATAATGTTTTCGCACTTTCGCTGTTCCAGTAGAAATGGCAAAAAAGAGAAGGTCAAACAGCGATAACGTGATATATTGATAGTAATGTGATAAGATAATATTACGGATCTAAACATTCATGGTGGTGTCTGTTTGTTCTATATCGTGTCTCCCTACCACTTTCGCGCAACGACGCTCTGAGCGTGTTTTTTTAGGGAATTGACTTGTTTGAACCTGGGACCTGTTGCTGGTAAGGAGACGCCAGACCACACATGACATGTAGAATTCAGAAGAGTTCAGTGAGACTAGCGATGATATAACCAAATACTAAATGACCTCAGCGTCAGCTCCACTGCACTCCCTGTAAAAGAACCTTAATACTCACTAAATTTAGTGGAAGGGGTTCAAGGCTTTCCTATTTTTAGTTAGCTGGTAAAATAACGTCGAAAAAGCAGTTAAGTTTACCATTGGAAATTTTATTCTACTCACAAAACATCGTTTATAAATTGCACTATTGATAAAAGGAAATGTTTTAAGACAGGATGATAAAAACCAACTGCGTTCAACAAAAATGTGAACGAATATTCCCTGAATGGGTTTCCAAGTTCTACAATGGATCGAAGGATGACCTATGCCATATCACATCTATAATCTAGGTTTAAATTAAGTTTCACAAAAGAGAAAACTATCAAAATGGTCTACAGTGACCCTCAATTATCTTTAATTACTTATCTAACTTGTCGTAAATTACAGTGGCTGATGTGGCTTCTCAATAACTATATAACAGAAAAATTATCGCGTTTCAGATCTGTTCTTCAAGTGGCAAATGTGAACACCATGAGTTTTAATTTACGATCGACACTAGTATTACGCAAAAAGGGGGTGTAACAGATGAGAATTCTGCAGTTCTGAGTGAAGCCTTATGCGCTCAAAAATGCGGCATCGTGTGCGTTCATTAACTTGTCGGTGTTTAGGCAGCTTCAGGGGGGGCAGCGGCCTGCGCACAGCTCCGCTCACCTCGCCATCTCGGAAGCAACTCCTCTCTAACTTCTCCTTACTACATTTACCGAAGTTGGTTTTAAAAAAAACTATCTGCCTGTGTTTTCATCTGACCAATCAGGGTCTCAATGTTAACCTTAAGCTCCGCCTACAAAAATTCTGTCTATCCATTGACGAACGTTATACTTTTCGTGGTGGGGCAATGTTTTTAAAGTTCGCAACGTAACAGAGACGCTAAAAAGTGTCACGCTAAAACCTGCAGCTGGTGTGGTCCTTTTAGCGTTATCGTAAGATCTATACTGTTCTTCTGGAGGGCTCTATCTTTTAACATGGGCTGGGGAGTGGTCCTACTGTAACAGAGACGCGAAAAGGTCTCACACTAAAATGTGCGGGTAGTAGTCTTAGAGGTAGGGTGGCGACGTGGGTGTCCAGTCCGTCCCTTATCGTAGGGCCTTCTAACTTAACACGGTTCTGCTCTTGGCTTCTATTCTCGTTTCTCCCCTCGGAACTGCGTCGGTCTCACTATGGGAAGGTACGACATGCATTTAGGCATTCTTGTGTTAGTCTGTGGTATTCCATTTGCTCACTCGTTACTCGTATTACTTTGGTTAATTTAATGTCACGATTTATTCAAGCTATGTGACATACTACTGGATTTGCTTATCATGTCAGGGTTTTCATGGAAGGTGTTGGATTTGCCTGACACCTTATACAAGTGAGTATTTCATTGCGTCACACGGTTTTTCGAAGCGTTTGTTCTAAGATTTACATTTTTAGTACACATAATAGAGTATAACTTGTAGCGATGCTACACTGCACTTCTCCACATGTCGGCAACGAAACAGTAAAAAGTAATCAAGTGTCTAGAACTATACATAATAAAAGGTAGTTTCTTTATCATTCATATGTTTCGCATCTTATTAGGATCGAGCGCTGCGGCAGTTAATTAAATACCGGCACTCAGCGGGTCATTGTATTTATTTGAAGCAGTTAAAGCCGTCGGCACATGGACCGTGCATCCGAACGTTGAGTGTTGAACGTGCCGAGTTTCTGACGTCATAGCGTGTAATAGCACGTTCGGGAGTCTTTCCGAACGTGCAGAGCAATATCTGGCATGTCAGATATTCTGAGCATGCGTCTGAGCGCTGACCAATGAGATGGCACAACGCCACCTACGTCTCACGCACGCCGTTTCCCTTCAGTACAGAGTTGTGAGGCGCCATATTGGCATTCATTTCAAGCCTATATGTATATATGCCGTTTCTGAGCACCGGCAATTTGAGGATCACTGGAAAACCCGTTTGTGTTGTGTTATTTGTTCCAATGAAATAATGAGAAACATCACATTCGTGGCAAAATAATTATTGTAAGTTGCGTATTTTGAGAGTAGGCTATTTGAAGACAGCAACACACTGAAAACAATCCAAAACGCATTGCTCTTGGTACAATTTGTTATAATTAAATTTCAATTAGTAACATAATTATCTACGATTAACGTTTTTAGCAAGGGGTAACACCATATGGCTAACAACAAGGAGCGTGTTGTTGGTTTAGCGTGTTCGGTCAGAGAGCTGGTTGGCTTCTGTAATAAAAAAACAGAGTGTAAGGATCAATATACGAACTTGACCGGATGTCATGTGACGTCCGAAACGACCAAAGACAACGATCAACAACGAACAAAATAAAAAAATGTGTGATGGGTAGCGTCTCTGTTAGTAATGTGTTTATGTTGCAGCGTTGGTTCGAGTCTTAACCCTTCCAATTTTTTTCCCTAACATTCGCCTTTTCATTAGGTTCTGATAATTTAATATCAGTTTAATATATGTTATAATATTTGATGTTATGAAAATATAAGCTCACGTTTTTTTTTGGGGGGGGGGGGGTGGCTTTGTTCGACTGGCTTAATCTATAGGACAGCTTGCGCTATTTGTATAAAGATATTTTGCTCCTTTTTCTTTTATGCTTCGTAATTCAAATGATGCAAAGATTCTCCTACTGGGTAGGAACAGTGATCAAGTAAGACTGACCTTGGGATTTTAATAAAATGTGGGAATGATGAAATAATGTTTATCTTATGCGGAGAAGTATTCCAAATTTGTACCGCTCTGTTTGTCGTGGAACTTTTATAAGCCTGTGTCCATATTGATTGGATATGGTACTTTCCTTTTCGTGGACGATGAAGGAAATGTGCATTTTAATAGAGCTAACGTGGGAATTTTATGCCCGCCTATTGAGTAAACAGTGTGACTTACGAACTAGAAACATCCCTCAACTGCCGCTGGAGTGTGTTGTCATCGCGTATACCACGTTGGGCGAGCGAGGTGGCGCAGTGGTTAGACACTGGACTCGCATTCGGGAGGACGACGGTTCAATCCCGCGTCCGGCCATCCTGATTTAGGTTTTCCATGATTTCCCTAAATCGCTCCAGGCAAATGCCGGGATGGTACCTTTCAAAGGGCACGGCCGACTTCCTTCCCCGTCCTTCCCTAATCCGATGAGACCGATGACTTCGCTGTCTGGTCTCCTTCCCCAAAACCAACCAACCAACCCACCAACCACGTTGGGGCCCACGTACCGTATGCACGAGTCGCATCGTTCCTGAGCGTTCAGCAGGACGTTGAACTTGGGACGCTCAACGTTGACGTTCGACAGCACGGTCTGTGTGCCGACGGCTTAAGGCTGGACGCGCGTCTTTGTGTAGACGCACAATACAAAAATATAACATTTCACCAACTACAGCTCGGTGGCTGTTCTTCTCTTTTATGACAAATACTTTATATTCAGAGCATCCGAAACCCAATAATATTACACTGTGTGCAGTATAAAGCTTTGATACAGTGCCACCTGAAACACCTAACGTTTGGGCTACCATGGTTCCGGAAGCACCCACCTTAAGAGCACAAACAATTTGCCTACGTTCGAATCCAATGAACTCCGACATGCTGCACTCACAGCTACACAGAACACTGTTCTGACGACGAATGTCGCATGTTGAGGTCACTGCACAGGTGCCTTTCGGGGTCAAATACAGCAGCACGCATCTTGAACTGCATCTGTATTTACGTTCAAGCGTGGATTTTTCTCGTTCATTCCATATTTTTCTCGAACTCCTGTACTTCCTGTACTTTTGAATTTCTTCCGTGGGCTGTCGGGCGACATTCCAGCCAGGAAGAAATACACATTGTCAGGTTGACCGTACGTGCAGTCAACAACAAACCTGACGTGGTTCGTAAGGCTGCGAGTAGAGCCACCAAACCGCCTGAAACTGAGTAAGGGAAAACAGAAAGGGAAAGGTCTTCCATAAATACAAAAACTGACTTCCCAAACGTAGTTGGAATCGACTAGGCAGAAACAGCATTCTCCTCATTTACACTCTCTTCTAGCTATAATTTGCACACCACCTTTAACAATAGTAATTCGTAATGAAATATTGGTAACTCTGAGTGCACAGTTCCATTTTTTATTGCGTAAGTTATGACGGTATCGAAGTTGCGATAGTTTGTTGTGATTATACGGAATGATTCCGTGATTATGCTACAGACTTGGGGATGATAGAAAAGGGTAAAAGTATAAGTTTGACCTGAGGATCCTTCCGGTAATGACCAAGTCGAAATTTATAACGAAAAATCGTTCTGATAGCTTGTAACGCGTTTTATACGACACTCGCTAACCTGCTGGTTCAAAGAAAATATTGGATGCACTAATGTTACGGTTTAGAAGTACCTGACTTGATTAATTACTCTGCGTCTGAAAGTTTTAAATATCTCAAGTGCACCAGTCATGATCGCACTGGCGAATCGGACTTCGTACGTAATCAATTCTGATCACGAAATAAAACTCACTGACACTTCCAAAGCATCTCTGTTAAAAATACGTTTATGGCATTAGTATCAGAAAAAATAAGAAGTACGATTTGATATGTCTGTTTGATGATAATTATTGTTATCATAAATAACATACACATATTCATATGTCCTTACAGGAGAACACGTAGGGAAGTAACATAAGAAGGAAGGAAGACAAAAGAAAAAAAAAGTTATTGACAGAGATAATTCCTTTTCACAGCTTTCAACTGAGAGTCATCAGTATTTCAAATTCATATACAGAGTGTTACAAAAAGGTACAGCCAAACCTTCAGGAAACATTCCTCACACACAAATAAAGAAAAGATGTTATGTGGACATGTGTCCGGAAACTCTTAATTTCCATGTTAGAGCTCATTTTAGTTTAGTCCACCTACGCTCGATGGAGCACGTTATCATGATTTCATACGGGATACTCTACCTGTGCTGCTAGAACATGTGCCTTTACAAGTACGACACAACATGTGATTCATGAGCGATGGAGCCCCTGCGCATTTCAGTCGAAGTGTTCGTACGCTTCTCAACAACAGATTCGGTGACCGATGGATTGGTAGAGGCGGACCAATTCCATGGCCTCCACGCTCTCTTGATCTCAACCCTCTTGACTTTTATTTATGGGGGCATTTGAAAGCTCTTGTCTACGCAACCCCGGTACCAAGTGTAGAGACTCTTCGTGCTCGTATTGTGGACGGCTGTGAGTCAATACGCCATTCTCCAGGGCTGCATCAGTGCAACAGGCATTCCATGCGACGGCGGGTGGACGCATGTATCTTCGCTAACGGAGGACATTTTGAACATTTCCCGTAACAAAGTGTTTGGGGTCACGCTGGTACGTTCTGTTGCTGTGTGTTTCGTTTCCATGTATAATGTGATTTGAAGAGAAGTAATAAAATGAGCTGTAACATGGAAAGTAAGCGTTTCCGGACACATGCCCACATAACATATTTTCTTTATTCGTGTGTGAGGAATGTTTCCTGAAAGCTTGGCCGTACTTTTTTTGTAACACCCTGTATAATGTGAATCTCCCCCATATCATAAATGAAACTGCGGTGTTCGGACAAGCCATTAGAACTGTCCATGTCAAAGAATTCAGAGAAAAATGTGTCTGTTCAGCCTCTGACAGTGAAATACATGCACCAGAACTGGTGTTGCTAAGATTCTAGATTAGGCAACTTTGAGACGTGGTAGTATGGGCCAAAACGAGGAAAAGTGTTTAGTAAAGACGGGGTATACCTTAGGAGATATGAGTACTTCTCTTCTGTGAAACGCATCTCTTATAGTTAACAAGTGCCCACAGACCCTAATGTGTGGGTGGCTTTTAGAGCCTATGTTTACTAGACTTCCTTGTTTTGGTCGGTACTACCACCTCTGAAAGTTTCCCACCCTATATTCTTAACAACAAGAGTACCGGCAAATGTATCCCACTCTCAGAGGGATACATAATTTCTTACAGACCAGTGTCCCTTACCGCAAATCGACACATTTACCCTACTCCGCTATCCCTGATAGTTTGTAACATAACCCTGTAGTTATTACATTAATTAACCTGCTCAAACAGCATAACGCGCCGTATGCTAGCTCTCGAGATTAAGAGTTGAGTCAGACTTCAGTCAAATCCGCACCGGATGATCGACGGTGGGCTGATACAAGTGGCAGCCTGAGTGGGCAGTGGGTAACACATTATTTGAACACCACGAAAGGAGACTTTACACATGGGTATCAAATTTGAACAGGGAAAGATATCAGTTAGACTACTGATATCAGTTAGACTACTGACACGAATTAGGCTTAGGAACTGTTTGAAGAATGCCAAAGCTCATCCAGGAGCGGATATAAATTCAGACGCAACCTAGTAGTGGGAGAAATACAAGTGAAGTTGAAAAAGGTCTGGAGAGGTAAAGCAAAAGAAAGAATAAACATAGAAAGACTCAAAGAGGTAGGAAAGCCATCAGATTTGGAAAACAGATTTATGGAAAAATGGGAAGGAGGTAGTGTTGATGAAAGTGTTAATGACAAATGGATAAAAATGAGGGAAGGACTCATAGATTCTGCCAAAGAAGTGATAGGAATTAGAGTATTCCAAAGTACCAGGAAAGAATGGATAACAGAAAACAAGTTGAAAAAAATGGAAGAGTGGAGAAAGAGGAAAAATGTAAAAACTGAAGAAGGCAAAAAGACGTACAGAAACTTAATAATGAATTAAGAAGGGAAACTGAAGAGTCAAGGGAAAAATGGATGAAACAGAAATGCGACGAAATAGAGAAAATGGAGAAAGAGGGAAAGTATGAAATGATGTATAGACTGGCTGGTGAGAACGTAAAAGAAAGAGGTATAACATGGAAATAGAAAGAGCTAATAGTACTCTAGCAGAAGAACCACAGGAGGTTTTGAACAGATGGCAAGAATACATTGAATGTCTGTGTAAGGGAAATGAAATACAAAGCAAAATTAAGGTGGAAGAGGAGCAACATGTGCCGAGAGATGGAAAGGGATTCACCATCTTGGAAGCAGAAGTAGGAAAGGCTCTGAAGGAGATGAAGAATAGGAAGGCATGTGGAATTGATGTTTTGCCAACAGAACTGTTGAAGAGTCTGGGAAACAAGGCAAGAAAAGAAATAGTCTACCTTTGTAACGAGATATATGACCAAGGGGAATAGCCTGAGGACTTCCTTGCAACAGTTATGATACCAACAGAGAAAAAGAGAAACACGAAAAATGTGAAGAGCATAGGACCATCAGTCTAATTTCTCATACATTTAAAGCCTAGCTGAGAGTGTTGAATAGAAGGCTGTATGGAAAGCTCTATAGAGGGACTGCAGAGGAACAGTTCGGATTTAGAAGAGAAAAAGGAACAAAAGATGCTATTGGCCTGTTAAGAACTATAGGGGATAGAAATATGGAGAAAGGTAGAGAAATCTTTGCTGTTTTTATAGATTTAGAAAAGGCTTTAGACAGAGTTCAGTCGAACAAATGGTTCAGATGGCTCTGAGCACTACGGGACTTAACTTCTGAGGTCATCAGTCGCATAGAACTTAGAGCTACTTAAACCTAAGGACATCACACACATCCATGCCCGTGGCAGGATTCGAACCTGTGACCGTAGCGGTCGCGTGGTTCCAGACTGTAGCGCCTAGAACCGCTCAGCCACTCTGGAACAAGCTGTAGCATATTTTGAAGAGGAAAGGAGTGGATTGGAAACAGAGACTACTGATACAGAATCTATATTTGCACTAGAAAGTAAGGATAAGGATTGGAAATGAAATATCAGAAGGAAGCAGCATTGGATGAGGTGTTAGGCAAGGATGTTGCCTTTCACCACTGTTGTTTGACACATACCTTGAAGAGATTATTTCGAAAGCCTTAGATGGGAAAACAGGAATATGTATTGGTGGAAAGAGAATATAATGTATAAGATTGGGTGATGGCATAGTATTAGTGGCAGAAAGTGAGCAGACAGTGAATAATATGCTGAAAGATCTGAATGAAGCTTGTGTGGAATATGGGATGCAAATAAACACAGCAAAAACAAAGAGTATGGCCATCAGTACAAGACGCAGACTGTCCTATATTAAAATAGGACAGTCTACCATTAGTGCATTTAAATATCTTGGAAGCACAATAACTGAAGACTTGAGATGTCACCAGGAGGTGAAACCTCGAATTGCCATAGCGAATGCTGCCACGGACGCAGGTTCGAATCCTGCCTCGGGCATGGATGTGTGTCATGTCCTTAGCTTAGTTAGGTTTAAGTAGTTCTAAGTCTAGGGGACTGATGACCTCAGATGTTATGTCCCATAGTACTGAGAGAGATTTGAACGATTTTTTTTGCCATAGCGAAGGAGACGTTCAACAGAAAGGGGAGACTCTTATGTGGCAAATTAGATAATAGTCTAAGGAAAAGGCTTGGCAAATGTTTTGTCTGGAGTGTGGCATTATATGGGGTGAAACATGAACGCTGAGACGAGAGGATGAAGAAAGGTTAGAAGCATTTGGATGTGGAGGAGAATGGAGAGAATAATGAAAGAGTATTCGAATGGGTTGGTGAGAGAAGATGTCTGCTGAAGGTTGTAAGAGAAAGGAAAAAGAGCTGGTTTGGGACATTCATTGAGAAGGGAGTGCTTGCTAGCAGATGCGCTGGAAGAATTGGTTTGTGAAAGAAGACTGAGAGGAAGAAGGAGATACAAGATGATAGACGACATAAAGGGAAGAGGAAATTAAGTAGAGCTGAAGAGGATGGCAGAAGACCGGACAGTATGGAGAACTACCATGTGGAAACCTGCCTTTTGGTGGAACACTGATGATGATGCACATTATGTTACATTATGTTAAAACAATGTATAGTTTTCATTATGTAAATACTCTATTATTATTACATTAGAATATTTAATGTATATTACGGTAACTAAACTGCTATTTATTGTTATTATATGTAACTGGGGTTGCCCGCAACTTGTATTTGGATAGAAAGAGAGAGAGAGAGAGAGAGAGAGACAATAGCGAACTGTGTTTCCCCCCTCCCTCCAGCCCCACCGCCCGCGCACCGCCCCCCCCCCCCCCCCCACCTCTCTGCAATTGCAGAACTGAACCATCGCTCCACTCCTGATTTTTTTGAGTCCTCAGTCTACAGACTGGTTTGATTCGGTCCGTCACGAGTTCCTCTCCTACGCCAACCTCTTCATTTCAGAGTAGCACTTGCACCCTACGTCTTGAACTATTTGCTGGATGTATTCCATCCTACGTCTTCCTTTGCAGTATTTAACCTCTACAGTTCCCTCAAGTAGTATTCAAGTTACTCCGTGATGTCTTAACACGTGTCCTATCATCTTGAACCTTCTTCTTGCCAGTGTTTCCCGTTTGTTCCTTTCTTCGCCGATTCGGCGAGGAACCTCCTCATTCGTTTCCTATCAGTCCATCTGATTTTCAATATTCTTCTGTAGCGCCTTATCTCAAACGGTCCCATTCTCTTCTGCTCCTGTTGTCCCACTACCCATCATTCACTGCCGTACAATACTATGCTCCAACGTACACTCTCAGAAATCTCTTCCTCACATTAAGGCCTGTGTTTGATACTAGAAGACTTCTCCTGGTCAGGAGTGTCATCTTTGCCTGTGCTAGTCTCCTTTTCATGTCATCCTTGCTTCGCGTGTTTGAGAACTCCTTCATCTACTTGGTGATCACCAACCGTGATGTTAAATTTGTCGCTGTTCTCGTTTCTGCTATTTCTCACTACTATTGTCTGCTTCCGGTATACTCTCCATCCATACTTGGTGCACGTTACACTGTTTATTCCTTTCAACAACTCCTCTAAGTTTTATTTACTTTCAATGACGATAGCAACGTCATCAGCGAACCTCATCACTGACCTTATTTTGTTCTGAAATTTTAATTTCCACTCTGAACCTGTCTTTTATTTCCGTCATTGGTTCTTCAGTGTGTAGATTGAATAGTAGCGACGGAAGACTGCATCCATGTCTTACACTGATCACTTCGTTCTGGGTCTTCCAGCACTATTGCTCCGTCTTTGTTCTGGTACATCTTGCTTATTACCCGTCTTTCCCTGTAGCTTACTCCTATTTTTCTAAGGATTTCGAACATCCTGTAGGTCGAAAGCTTTTTCAAGGTCGATAAATCTTATGAGCGTATCTTAATTTTTCTTCAGCCTTGCTTATATTGTCAAGAGCAACGTTAGAATTGCCTCTCTGGTGCCTTTAGCTTTCCTAAAGCCAAAATGATCATCATCTGACACATACTAATTTTTTTCTCTATTCTTTTGTATATTATTATTTTCAGCACCTTGGTTGCATGGCTGTTACACTGACTGTGCGATAATTCTTATCTGTCCTTGTTATCTTCGGAATTACGCAGATGATACTATTCAGAAAGTCGGTTGCTAAGTCGCCAGTCTCATAGATTCTACACATCAGTCTGAATAGTCGTTTGGTTGCCACTTTCCGTTATGATTTTAGAAAGTGCCTCGGAATGTTTTCTATCCTTTCTGTTTTATTTGACCTTAAGTCTTCCAGAGCTGTTTTAAATTCTGACTCTAATACTGGATCCCCTACCTCTTCCACATCGATTCCAGTTCCTTCTCCTGTCACGTCATCAGACAAGTACTCTCTCTTTCCTCAGTCTTTAACAGTGGAAATCCCACTAAGCTCTTAACGTTACTACTTTTGCTTTTAATTCCACCGAAATTTATTTTAATTTTTCTACATGCTGAGTCAATCCTTCCAATAAGAAGCATTTTTTTATCGATTTCTTCGCATTTTTCCTGTTGCAACTTCGCCTTGGACGCCTTGTACTTCTTATTCATTTCGTTCCTTAGCGGTTTACGGGGGTTGTTCAGAAAAGAAAGTAAGTTCCGATCGCTCGCGAAATGCAAACCACTGTGTAAACCAGAAACGTTTTATCTGCCACAGTTAGGTACACCTTCCACCTACTTCTCTACATAGTCGCCGCTCCACCTTCGACAGTTGTCGTGGTGATGTATCAACTTTCCAATATCCTCGTCAGCAACCGCCTGTGCTTTCGGGCAGTTATCTGGTCTGCAGCTCGTTGTCTATGGAAAAAGTTTGTCTTCATAGCCAGCGGTTCTTGTGAGCGCAGATGAGACTCAAGGGGAGCCAATTACGGACTTCTCATCGGAACCGTTGCAGGAGCGTCTTCATTGCCCCTGCAGTGTGCGGCTGAAAATTGGCATGAAGAACAGCTCGACTGTTGTGTTATATGGGCTGCATGACACAGGCGAAATCTCTGACCAGGCCCTCATACTTGGCAGGAGACGCTATTCCCTACGCGTCTTTACATGCTCACTGTTCACTCAAAACTGAACCGCCACCGGTAGCATTCCGCCGGCGGCGGCCGTGCTGTGCGGACGTGCGGAGCGGCTGTTGCGGTGTTTACATCGTCGCTGCGAGCGGCCGGCGCTGTGTGGTGAGTGTGCGCTTTCTGCATTAGTCATAGTTCATGATCAAATTTCTAGAATGACATAATGGATCAGACAACGCGACGCGATACTTTGAAGTTGATTTTCGATCCGAACTACGCCCGACCGAAATCTTACGAAGTTGAGGCATTTATCGAAGAAACTTTTCAGATCAAAGTGGATGAATTGATTGTAATTCGCCTGTCGATTGTCAGTCCGACTGTGTTCCTTAAGTTATCCAGTTCTGACAAGTGCGACCAACTTGTAGAAGCATGTGGTGAGGTGGCAAAATTCAAACATTCAGACGGACACATAGGGCAAGTCACGGTTTCGCGTGCCGGAATGGGAATAAGAACGGTTCCAATCTTTGAGCTCCCCTTTGAAATAATGCTAGAGGAGATTAACAACAAACTGAGAGACTATGGCGCCATTATCACCAATGTCGCCGAAAAATGGTCTAGCTTGCACAAGTATCCAGTATTAAATGGAGTCAGGCAAGTTAAGATTGACATGCTGAAACATATCCCGTCGTATCTCTGGATTGGTGGATATAGAGCGATCATCATTTACGATGGCCAGCCGAGAACCTACTCGGGTTGTGGTTCGAACCAACACGTCCGCGCGCAGTGTGTGCAGCGGCGTGTGACGCAACTGCCGACTGGGGAGCGAGACCCTCCCAGTCAGATGGCCACGCTACCCGTGACGTACGCCGCCGCAATTCGCAGTGACGTCGCCCTAGACATGTGTTTCGACAGGGCGGTAGTTGCTTATGCCGACGTTATCGATGGTAACGCAGCCATGGATACTAGCAGCACAGAAGCTACAGGTCCAGCACAGTTGTAAGGTGTCAGGCAAATCCAACACCTTCCATGAAAACCCTGACATAATAAGCAAATCCAGTAGTATGTCACATAGCTTGAATAAATCGTGACATTAAATTAACCAAAGTAATACGAGTAACGAGTGAGCAAATGGAATACCACAGACTAACACAAGAATGCCTAAATGCATGTCGTACCTTCCCACCAAGAGACCGACGCAGTTCCGAGGGGAGAAACGAGAACAGAAGCTGAGAGCAGAACCGTGTTAAGCTGGAAGGCCCTACGATAAGGGTCGGACTGGACACCCACGTCGCCAGCTAACCACTAGAGCCACACAACCCGCACGTTTTAGCGTGAGACTTTTTCGCGTGTCTGTTACATTAGGACCACCCCCCAGCCCATGTTAAAGGATAGAGCCCTCCAGAAGAACAGTATAGATCTTACGATAACGCTAAAAGGACCACACCAGCTGCAGGTTTTAGAGTGAGACTTTTTAGCGTCTCTGTTACGTTGCAAACTTTAAAAACATTGCCCCACCACGAAAAGTATAACGTTTCTCATTGGATAGACAGAATTTTTGTAGGCGGAGCTTAAGGTTAACATTGAGACCCTGATTGGTCAGATGAAAACACAGGCAGATAGTTTTTTTTTTTTTTAAACCAACTTCGGTAAATGTAGTAAGGAGAAGTTAGAGAGGAGTTGCTTCCGAGATGGCGAGGTGAGCGGAGCTGTGCGCCGGCCGCTGCGCCCCCTGAAGCTGCCTAAACACCGACAAGTTAATGAACGCACACGATGCCGCATTTTTGAGCGCATAAGGCTTCACTCAGAACTGCAGAATTCTCATCTGTTACACCCCCTTTTTGCGTAATACTAGTGTCGATCGTAAATTAAAACTCATGGTGTTCACATTTGCCACTTGAAGGATAGATCTGAAACGCGATAATTTTTCTGTTATATAGTTATTGAGAAGCCACATCAGCCACTGTAATTTACGACAAGTTAGATAAGTAATTAAATATAATTGAGGGTCACTGTAGACCATTTTGATAGTTTTCTCTTTTGTGAAACTTAATTTAAACCTAGATTATAGATGTGATATGGCATAGGTCATCCTTCGATCGATTGTAGAACTTGTAAACCCATTCAGGGAATATTCGTTCACATTTTTGTTGAACGCAGTTGGTTTTTATCATCCTGTATTAAAACATTTCCTTTTATCAATAGCGCAATTTATAAACGATGTTTTGTGAGTAGAATAAAATTTCCAATGGTAAACATAACTGCTTTTTCGACGTTACTTTACCAGCTAACTAAAAATAGGAAAGCCTTGAACCCCTTCCACTAAATTTAGTTAGTATTAAGATTCTTTTACAGGGAGTGCAGTGGAGCTGACGTTGAGGTCATTTAGTATTTGGTTATATCATCGCTAGTCTCACTGAACTCTTCTGAATTCTACATGTCATGTGTGGTCTGGCATCTCCTTACCAGCAACAGGTCCCAGGTTCAAACTAGTCAATTCCCTAAAAAACACACTCAGAGCGTCGTTGCGCGAAAGTGGTACTGAGACACCATGAATGTTTAGACACTCACAAGACGAGGAAACTGACAGGCGTGCAGAACAAGACCAGGCTAAGACGGCGGAAGAAGGCATGTGCGAATCACTCGAAGAAGTCGGGCAACACAAAGAGGATACGTTTGCCACGTCGGAGGATAATGACCAGCAGCCTATAACTGTTTCACCAAAGAAACGGAAGAAACGTCGAATTTCCCGTCATGGAGCATCAGTAATCGCGCCAATTCTGCGTGAAAAGGCGAAACAAATACACTCCTCGAAATTGGCATAAGAACACCGTGAATTCATTGTCCCAGGAAGGGGAAACTTTATTGACACATTCCTGGGGTCAGATACATCACATGATCACACTGACAGAACCACAGGCACATAGACACAGGCAACAGAGCATGCACAATGTCGGCACTAGTACAGTGTATATCCACCTTTCGCAGCAATGCAGGCTGCTGTTCTCCCATGGAGACGATCGTAGAGATGCTGGATGTAGTCCTGTGGAACGGCTTGCCATGCCATTTCCACCTGGCGCCTCAGTTGGACGAGCGTTCGTGCTGGACGTGCAGACCGCGTGAGACGACGCTTCATCCAGTCCCAATCATGCTCAATGGGGGACAGATCCGGAGATCTTGCTGGCCAGGGTAGTTGACTTACACCTTCTAGAGCACGTTGGGTGGCACGGGATACATGCGGACGTGCATTGTCCTGTTGGAACAGCAAGTTCCCTTGCCGGTCTAGGAATGGTAGAACGATGGGTTCGATGACGGTTTGGATGTACCGTGCACTATTCAGTGTCCCCTCGACGATCACCAGAGGTGTACGGCCAGTGTAGGAGATCGCTCCCCACACCATGATGCCGGGTGTTGGCCCTGTGTGCCTTGGTCGTATGCAGTCCTGATTGTGGCGCTCACCTGCACGGCGCCAAACACGCATACGACCATCATTGGCACCAAGGCAGAAGCGACTCTCATCGCTGAAGACGACACGTCTCCATTCGTCCCTCCATTCACGCCTGTCGCGACACCACTGGAGGCAGGCTGCACGATGTTGGGGCGTGAGCGGAAGACGGCCTAACGGTGTGCGGGACCGTAGCCCAGCTTCATGGAGACGGTTGCGAATGGTCCTCGCCGATACCGCAGGAGCAACAGTGTCCCTAATTTGCTGGGAAGTGGCGGTGCGGTCCCCTACGGCACTGCGTAGGATCCTACGGTCTTGGCGTGCATCCGTGCGTCGCTGCGGACCGGTCCCAGGTCGACGGGCACGTGCACCTTCCGCCGAGCACTGGCGACAACATCGACGCCCCACGTGTTGAGCAATTCGGCGGTACGTCCACCCGGCCTCCCGCATGCCCACTATTCGCCCTCGCTCAAAGTCCGTCAACTGCACATACGGTTCACGTCCACGCTGTCGCGGCATGCTACCAGTGTTAAAGACTGCGATGGAGCTCCGTATGCCACGGCAAACTGGCTGACACTGACGGCGGCGGTGCACAAATGCTGCGCAGCTAGCGCCATTCGACGGCCAACACCGCGGTTCCTGGTGTGTCCGCTGTGCCGTGCGTGTGATCATTGCTTGTACAGCCCTCTCGCAGTGTCCGGAGCAAGTATGGTGGGTCTGACACACCGGTGTCAATGTGTTCTTTTTTCCATTTACAGGAGTGTAGGCCAAGAACTGGCGGAGACGACACAGGCAACTCCTCTGGATGATCGAACAACAAAAAAGCTCGAAATGAGGACACTGACCCCGACCGTGGAATCCACATTCTCGACGGTAAAGCTAGTCTGAAGGACCTTCCACCTGTACCAAACACGTACTCGCGGGAAGTTACGTGCACGCGAGACATGGAGGAGCAAAGCCATGATGCAGAGATGGCTGACGTACCACAACATCCAGGACGGACGGCACCCGACCGTCGACAGGATGTGTCCACCCGGCAGCAAACCACCATCAGAGACGCTCGTGCAGCAGATGATGATGCCGACTTCTTCTAAGTGGAGCAAGCATCCACTTCCCTTGGCAAACAGTATCCCACTTGACACGGTATAGTCGACATGACGTCCTTGCAGGCGTACAGAATTGCGACTTTGAATATAAATAAAATTAGCAGTACCCTCAATCTGAGAAATATCAAAGATTTTCTGTACGCCGCTGATATTGACATCTTAATGCTGCAAGAAGTAACGGCTATCCGTTTGGACGACATCACTGGCTACAACGCCGTCATCAATCCTGGCAATGATAATAGCCTCGGCACAGCGATTATGACTAAAGAGGGGATCCTACTTACAGACGTGGCGCAACTGCCGAACAGTAGAGGTCTCGCTGGCACGATAAACAACACCCGGTTTATCAACATATATGCCCCGTCAGGAACCGGATACAAGCGCCGCAGGGCCGAATTCTTCAAGGAGGACTTCGCCCCCCTTTTCGCGGTGCGATTTGAACGAATAATATATGCGGGTGACTTTAATTGCGTACTGAGTCCCAAAGATCAGACGCCAAATTTTAAATAAAATCTCTGGAGCTGGAGAACATCGTCAGAGACTTCCATCTGTTTTATACTTGGGAACTAAAACACGGTGATAGGCTAGGTTTCACCTATATCACCAGCCATTCTGCCAGTCGTATCGACAGGATTTACGCAACATCCAATTTAAGGAGACACGTTTTACAGTCCGAGCTATGGCCCACGATTTTCTCTGATCATATCGCGTACATATGTACGGTAAATTTAGAGAAACAAGGCACTTACAGGGCGAGAGGTCAGTGGAAGCTAAACGTTACTCATCTTTCGGATCCTGGATGTCACGCCGCCTTCCACACCACTTGGGCTGAATGTGAAAGGAAGTTCCACTTGTACGGTACGGAGCTGAATTGGTGGCTAAACTGCGCGTAGACCACAATAATAAAGACAATGAAAACTTTCTCCCGTGAAAAAGTCGCCTGGCGGAAGCGGACATTAGACTTTTACTTCAGCTGTCTGAGGGACTTGTGCGTTCGGGATGCTACAGTCATAACAAATTATGGGCAAATCAACAGAATAAAAGCAAAATTGCTCACCCTGCAGAGACACCATCTCGAAGGCTGTAAAATACGAACGCGTTTGCAGAACGGTACACGAGAAGAAAAACATCGATGTACCACATCCTCCAAGAGAACAAAAGACAAAAACGGAAAATTCTGACGGAACTCAAAACTTCAGATGGGGGCTCTTGACAGATCAAGCTGCAATACGAGTCGAGATCCATCGACACTTAAGTGAGTTGCTGGCCAATACACAGACAGATGAAACAGTGCAGCAAGCTCTCACTTCTAGGACGACAGAGCGACTCACTCCAGAAGAAACTGATGTGCTCGCAGCGAGAAAATAACGGACGAAGACGTCGAAGATGCCATCTCGAGGAGCCCAAAGAACAAATCACCTGGACAAGATGAGCTACCCGCTGAATTTTATCAAACTTTTCGCGAACAAATAATTGCTAAATTGACACTCGTATGCAATGAAATACTAAATGCCGAAATTGACCTTCCGAAGGAATTCTGTGAAGGTACAGTGGTCTCAGTCTCCAAAACACCAGGAGGCAAAACCGTGGAGAATCTTCGACCCATAACACTTCTCAATAGTGATTATAAAATCTTCGCCCGTATCATGATGCAATGGTTCAATTCTGTTATTCGTACAGTGACAAGAGCCTACCAGACAAGTGTGGGAAAGGACAGAACGATATTTCAGACCTTATGCGACTACAGAGACATTACAGCGATATCGAAAGCCTGCAACATTCGCTGTCCTCTGATGTCGCTTGACTTTGAAAAAGCTTTTAATAAAGTTAATCATTCGTACCTGCTCCGGTGTATGACATCCATGCACTTCCCCCAGAAAATTATAGCCTCCGTGAAAAACATACTGACGAATAGCACGTCAAGAAGCAGTGTCAACGGACAACTCAGTCACCCGATCAATATTCAGAGTTCGGTAAGACAAGGTTGCCCAATGTCCATGACGCTTTTCGCGATTGCGCTTGAAGCTCTCTTAGTATCCCTGACTTGGCAACTCCGTGGATTACATATACACGGACAGAAGATCACATGTCAAGCCTACGCGGACGATGTGGGGGTACTTGTGACTGACGAAAGCGAGGTGGAAACAGTACTTGAAGTTGTGGCGACCTACGAACTGGCGTCAGGAGCTAAACTCAACCGCAATAAAGCTGCTATTATGAATCTTGGTCGGGGTATAGAGATCAGAGCCGCTGGACGTATCAACACTGTGGGAAAAGTAAAATGCCTTGGAATAGAATATACGAGTAATATCCGCCGCACGGCCGCTCTCAGTTATCGAAAATTACTTGCCACATTACGGGCAAGCATAAAACAACACAGCTTGCGTAATTTAAACGTAATACAAAAAGTGCAACTGGCTAATACATACATCACTTCCAAAGTCAACTATGTTGCTCAAGTGCTGCCTCTGCCACGAAGCATAGCACACCAAATGCAAGCAGCGCTTGGTTATTTTGTGAGCAGAGGTCAGATATTTAAGGTTTCATACGATACCTTGACGCTACCGACACGCAATGGATGGTTACAACTGACAGACATCTACCTTAAAGCGCAAGCGCTATACGTTAGCAAAACTTATAAACAGTGGCAACGATCACCGCGGACCTTAGTGGCTCATCTCTTACGTGAAATCACCCCAGTCAGCAGAGATCCACCAATCGATGTGCATCACATCTCCCACGAGCTGTACCACTATAAACATTTTCTGGTGGAATACAGCCATGTACGCCATAGAATTCCGGAGAAGGACATCACCTTGCAGGAAGGAAAATTGCGCAATCGAATAGAAAACAAGTTTCGACATTATAATTGGAAAAACATATGGGACAACATATCTGACCCCCATCTACCATCCAATGTGCGATCGACGTGGTACCTCGCAGTCAGTAGAAAACTCCCAACCAACTCCAAATTGCACGCGATACGTCTGGCACACACACCAAACTGTTCCAGCTGCAATGTCGTCGACACTGAAGAACATCGCTTCGTCTGTGACGATGTGAAAGACGTGTGGAATCTCTTCAGGCAAAAACTAGCACATGTGCTCCGTACGTCACCTAACACGTTTTCACCGACACACGTCCTTCTGCCAGATGACGTGCCATATCCTAACACTAAAAGAAGGTCAGCCAACTGGCTCAAAGGACTGACGGTCCATTACATCTCAACGGCTATGACGAAGAGTGAAGCAGATTATTGGACGTACCTGATGACAGAACATCAAAAGCTCGAACGACAAAAGAAATAAAAAGACAAATACGCAAATTTCTTGAACCGAACATTGTCTTACCGACAGAGCTGAAGAACGATGAAACGACATCTTGTTCAATCTCAGGATTCCTTTTTCTTCTCTTTATGAAATTATCTATTAAGTTTCTCATTCATTTTACGCCAACAAGGTGGGTATTTCGTTTGCCCTTTGCCCTCGTGTCGCACACATGAGACGCCAGCAGGCTGAAATACGCCTGGCTCTCCTATAAAAACCGCTCCCGCATAATGATGCAAGAATGTAGCGGACCTATTTCCCTTCCAAAACCCCAAAAGAAGGGATTTTATTTACAATATACATTTACTTGTATACATTTATTTCATCACTCACCTATCTCATGTGGAGCAAACATAGCACAGAAGCTAGCCGAAGAAGGCACAAATGGCGAGCGGAAGGACGGGCTGTAGGGAAGGAAGGAGGCAAAAAAAAAAAAAAAAAGAAAAAAAGGTAGCTGAGCGGTCAGCGCGACAACTGTCAATCCTAAGGGCCCGGGTTCGATTCCCGGCTGGGTCGGAGATTTTCTCCGCTCAGGGACTGGGTGTTGTGTTGTCCCAATCATCATCATTTCATCCCCATGTACGCGCAAGTCGCCAAAGTGGCGTCAAATCGAAAGACTTGCACCAGACGAGCGGTCTACCCGACGGGAGGCCCTCGTCACACGACATTTACTTATTTTGTTTACTCAAAACTGAAAAGAGCGACGCGACACGATCGACGGGCGTACTAGAGACACTGTCCAACATATCTGTGCAAAGTTTACCGGCTTTTCCCACTGGTTTCCATTTCGCGACCGATCAGAACTTACTTTCTAGACAACCCTCGTATATTGCTGTAAATCTGTGTCTGCCAGAACAATTTTTTTCTCGTCGATGTGATTTCGTAGTTGTGGTTAAAGAGACTGCGGCTACTCTCACGTTTAGCAATATCATCAACAACGTGCAGGGACAAGAACGAACTGGGATGTATGGATAAACAGGAGTGAGTGAGAGATCTGTTTACGAGAAATATTTTTGTATTGTGTGCGCCCTTCGTGGGGTGAGAGATGCAAGAGCCCTTGTTAAGGGGATTGCTTTAATCTATATAGGAGCTGAATCAGACAGTCAGCTGACGCGGCGCTCCACCCGCCAGATCCAGCGCTCTGTCCTCTTACGGCTGGCAGTAAATCACGTGAAAGCTTAATTTAGGCCCGCTGCGAAAAAAAAAGAGAAATATTTTTGGCTATTGCAGAGAAGACATGAAATATTCTGCTCGCAACATCTGTTGCCGCCTATGCTCGATAATCAGGGATAAAAAAAAGGCTGTGATTAAATGCTCTCGTATAAATAAAAACTTAATTTCGAACCCGCAGGATTTAATATGAAAAACAGGGGGGCAGAATATGGGGTATCGGCTGATACTGAATGGAAACGGACAAACCAAAGAGTTTTTGCACTTTCAGTAACGGTTGCCCTCCATACTAGCAACTTTTAATCCGCACCACGTTTATAACACAGACTGGAAATGAGATCGTACAACCAAGCGTTATTACGGCAGATTCAAATTTCATTTCAGGAAAACAGCGAAGTATCTGACATCTAGCATGAACTGAGCGCAGTGGTTTGGTTCACACAGAGTGTACTAACGATGAAAGTGCATAAAAGTAGCATGGTCCTGAGAAGTGCAACAATGACAGAGTTCTCAGAATTATGTTGCTGCTATTAGCGTCATTAGTGTACCAGAGAACCATTCGACAAATACTCGCTTTGGGCTGGAGGCATTCTTTCCTTCGAAAATTTTCCCTTTGACATGAATTCTGTGTTAACCAAGTTTTCTGTGTTTGCAGCAGCGTGAATAACGTGCGCATGAAAAACGTCATATTGAATGCCAAGGTCAGTCACGACCCACCCACTCTGGCCACTGTTCTGGTAGACTACAATTTGGAATCGAGCTGGTCAGCGTACTATTTCCGGCCACATTGTAAAACGACGTGCCTGTTTGTCAGTTGAATATTTGATTTGGAACGTTGAAGACGACTCCAGAGAAAAAGTTATTTTTTTCTAGGTCATCGGTCTCGACTGATCCGATGCTGTTCTTAATATTTTTTATCTTGTCCTAATCTTTTAACTACAGCACCCAACATGTTGTTGTTGTTGTTGTGGTCTTCAGTCCTGAGACTGGGTTGATGCAGCTCTCCATGCTACTCTATCCTGTGCAAGCTTCTTCATCTCCCAGTATCTACTGCAACCTATATCCTTCTGAATTTCTTTAGTGTATTCATCTCTTGGCCTCCCTCTACGATTTTTACCCTCCACGCTGTCCTCCAATACTAAATTGGTGATCCCTTGATGCCTTCTTCTTGTCAAGTTGTGCCACAAACTCCTCCCCAATTCTATTCAATACCTCCCATTAGTTATGTGATCTACCCATATAATCTTCGGCATTCTTCTGTAGCACCCCATTTCGAAAGCTTCTGTTCTATTCTTGTCCAAACTATTTATCGTCCACGTTTCACTTCTATACATGGCCACACTCCATACAAATACTTTCAGAAACGACTTCCTGACACTTAAATCTATGCTCGATGTTAACAAATTTCTCTTCTTCAGAAACGCTTTCCTTGCCATGGCCAGTCAGTATTCTATATCCTCTCTACTTCGACCATGAACCGCTATTTTGCTCCCCAAATAGCAAAACTCCTTTACTACTTTAAGTGTCTCATTTCCTAATCTAATTCCGTCAGCATCACCCAACTTAATTCGACCACATTCAATTATCCTCATTTTGCTTTTGTTGATGTTCATCTTATATCCACCTTTCAAGATACTGTCCAATCCGTTCAACTGCTCTTCCAAGTCCTTTGCTGTCTCTGACAGAATTACAATGTCATCAGCGATCCTCAAAGTTTTTATTTCTTCTCCATGGATTATAATACCTACTCCAAATTTTTCTTTTGTTTCCTTTACTGCTTGCTCAATATACAGTTTGAATAACATTGGGAATAGGCTACAACCTTGTCTCGCTCCCTTCCCAACCACTGCTTCCGTTTCATATCCCTCGACTCTTATAACTGCCATCTGGTTTCTTGTAAATACCCTTCCGCTCCCTGTATTTTCCCCCTGCCACACTCAGTGTTTGAAAGAGTGTATTCCAGTCAACATTGTCAAAAGCTTTCTCTAAGTCTACAAAGGCCAGAATTGTAGGTTTGCCTTTCCTTAATCTTTCTTCTAAGATAAGTCGTAGGGTCAGTATTGCCTCACGTGTTCCAATATTTCTACGGAATTGAAACGGATCTTCCCCGAGGTCGGCTTCTACCAGTTTTTTCATTCGTCTGTGAAGAATTCGTGTTAGTATTTTGCAGCCGTGACTTATTAAACTGATAGCTCGGTAATTTTCACATCTGTCAACACCTGCTTTCTTTGGGTTTGGAATTATTATATTGTTCTTGACATCTGAGGGTATTTCGCCTGTGTCACACATCTTGCTCACCAGATGGTAGAGTTTTGTCAGGGCTCGCTCTCCCAAGGCCGTCAGTAGTTCTAATGGAATGTTGTCTACTCCCGGAGCCTTGTTTCGACTTAGGTCTTTCAGCGCTCTGCCAAACACTTCACGCGGTATAGTATCTCCCATTTCATCTTCATCTACATCCTCTCCCATTTCCATAATATTGCCCTGAAGTACATCGCCCTTGTATAGACATTCCATATACTCCCTCCACCTTTCTGCTTTCCCTTCTTTGCTTGGAACTGGGTTTCCATCTGAGCTCTTGATATTCATGCAGGTGGTTCTCTTTCTGAAAAGGTCTCTTTAACTTTCCTGTAGGCAGTATCTATCTTAACCCTAGTGAGATAAGCCTCTACATCCTTACAATTGTCGATCGCTCTTTGTCATTCAGACATGACCTGTTACGGATGAAGTCGCCCATCTTCAGATCATACGTAGTAGTTACAGAGTATCGTTAGATATCAGATACTTCACTGTTTCCCTGAAATGAAATTCTATTCCGTCGTCATACTCAGTACTTGGTTAGTCTGCGTCTGCCGGTTGTCGCTATGAGCAGTAATCGGACACTATTACTTCGCGCGGCCCTTCTACACTGAGCGAACGAGTGCACTAGTGTTTTATTTTGAGTATTTTGTCATATTTAATCGCTTCAAATGTTCTTGTTAGGCGTCATTATTATTGTAACTGCGCCGACTCCGGTGCTTCCCCTGGCCGTATGTCGCTGGGTCCGGTCCTGAGACGGAGAAACCATGCGCGAGTCTTATGTACTGTGCGACTCAAGTGTTCGGGTGTTTCGTTTTGACTCTCCCGTCGAGTTTCCATTCGGTGTGGTATACATGAAGGATCAGCGATTGTATCTCGTGCTGAATTATGCAAAAACATAATCGTCTGTGGAATGTCGGCTTGAATTCATACGAAAATTTCCCGCTGCGCATGCTGCTCCCAATGCTTCGACCACACGCAGATTAGTGAACAAACATCTAGAGACTTGATATGTGTTACACAAACGAAGGCCTAGAGGAGCTAATGTTTTAACCGAAAATAGATTAGAGGAGGTCGAGGAGGGCTTGGAAAGAAGTCCGAGAAAATCTCTGCGCAGTGTGGCACTTCAGATTTGTGTGTCAGAAGTATCTATTGACAGAGATGTGCGCAATCTGAAACTGAAACAGTACAAAATAACGGTAGTGCGTCAACTGGGGAACTCAGGTTATTTTGTTCGATGTTGCTATTTCAAGTGGATTCTACGTTCTGTTCACGATGGGGAAGTTGGACCTGATGAAGCATGACTGCATTTGCTAGGGTGCGTAAAATTCTCGGAACAAACAACGTAGGAGCTCCGAAAATCCTCGTAAATTACAACAACCTCTGCATGGTGTGAAAGCAGGAGTGTGGTGTGTAAGACGAATTACTGGACCAATCTTTTTCCACGAAACACTACGTTCTGACAGGTACGTAAACAATATACTGCACGCTTTTTTCGACAACTAACTGCTAACAAAAAGCTGTACGATTATTTCATGCAGGACAATGCAAGACCACACATCGGCAATGCTTCTGTGACAGCTATACGAAGTGTTTTTGATGATAGGGTAGTTGACTCGCCTTGTCGTGCTCCAGATCTAAATCCGTATGATTTTTATCTTTGGTGAACGTTAAAAGACAAGGTATATGTAACCAATCCCCACACATACTCAAATAGTTCGAAGACAGGGTTTGGGTAGTCATTTCCCAAATTTCAGCAGCCGAAATTCTTGGAGTGTTTGCTAATGTATTCTTGAGATGTCAGGCTGCTCTTACCACAGAGGGACATCATTTGAGCACCTGCGGTAAACAAAGGTAGGCGCAAGTTAATCAGATGGGAACGCTGTTTATGCCGAGTACCGGCATTAGTGTCCGAGAGTCTGGTTCGGCGGTGGGCGGCGGATGCCGTGGGGGCGGTCGGTGGTCGTACCGCGCGATCCGCTGGCCGGTCTTGGTCGTCTTTCGTGAGACATCCTTTATTTTGGGTATTATAGTCTTTTTATGTTCCTACTATTTTGCGCCTGTAATCCTTTTAGCGCCAGACTGACCATATCTGGTCGCCGTAAAAAGATGTTCCACTAACCTGTCCCTTGCTCTCGTTAGCTTCTTCCGTAGACTTCCTTCCTCACCAACATCTTTTACTAATGTTTACCGATGTTATAAAGAAAGCCAAACGCTACGTTTGTGAGTATGTACTCCCTCTTTTCGTTAGTTCTCTGTAGGGATGTACTGGAGATGATTGTAATAATAATCTTGCTTATCATCCTCTACTCGACAACTGGAATCCATATTTTTGCTGTGTATGCAACTTGAAAAGCTACTCCTAGTAACTACATTTGTCATGTATAAGGGTTGATGAAAAAAATCGATGCGGCTGTATAAGTACCGACACTTTGGCAAGGGTTTCGTGTGACATTCGTGTTTTTCTGGTGCGCGTGCTGTAAATGCAGAAGCTTGAACTATGGCGATGTTATTACCAAACGCCTCCAAACAGTGGCTCACATATTAAACTATCATCTAGTAAATCCTGCTTTCGGTGTGGTTTCCGGCACTTAGTGAGGGAGTGTCCCGCTGAGTGCAGGCTTAGGCCCAAAAGCTCACGCAATCGCAAGCGAGTGATCGCTCGAGCCAAATGGCCCCCGGGTTCTGTGCATGTATTCTTGCTTGGGATAAACCTCTTCTTCCTTAACCATCTTCAGGTTGGGGCTCTTTTGTCTGTCTTTGCTTGAGCAGTACATATGTTTTTGGATGGGGTACGCTTGCAAAACACAATTTTGTATTTTTTCCCCAAACATGTTTCACTGCATTTGCAGCATCATCAGTGGGTTTTTTATTTTATGTCCGGTAAACATAAGGAATGTTCTTTACTGTTTATATACATCTAAATATTAGTTTTCAAATCGTAATTACAGATTTTTGAAGATCACATAAAATTACGTATTCATACCTTCTTACCTCATGGTGTGGTTTTCCCGCTGTATCACGTTTTTACAGTGTCTGATTTTTTTTTCAGTTTGTCATCTGCAACCATACAGAGAAAATATTTACGCAAAAATTACGATTTCTAAACTGTTATGCCTGAAATTAATTAAAATTATGAAATTATGTGAAAGGTCATGTGAGCTTGTGTGTTTGTATGTGTGTGTGTGTGTGTGTGTGTGTGTGTGTGTGTGTGTAAAGAAAGTTTCCGGTGTGCCTAATTCCAGAAGTTTTATTTATTTGATTATGACTGGCACCTCGAGTTTCCACATTTGCGAAAGTTGTCCTCTCTTAGATCTTCCCCCAGAAATGTCGTTGCTAATGGGCAGAGAATGCCTTTGGTAGGTAAGGTACGAGTGAGCCTGTCGATTCCTGTTTTTTTCTGGCCGGTGAAATTGTTAGTTGTGAAAAAATTATCTGTCACCATATTGTTTGGAAGTAATTTTATCCAGCAATACCTTTTTCTGTTGCATTTGCCCGTCAGGGAAGATAGCCTTCTGTTCCTGTTCCGCAACTAGTGTTAGTGCAGGCTGAGTGGACGGAGGTGGATCCTGGTCACCTTAGTGAGCCTGAGGCTATTCCAGTTAAAGGACCTTTTGAGTGAGTTTCCCGATGTGCTAACTGATCGGTTTGGGCTGATTGACAAGATTCAATTAAAATCCATTCAGTGGATGATGTTCCCATTCGGTAGGCTGCTCAGAGTTTGTCACTATCTAAAATGAAGATTTTAGGGCAAAAATTGAGACCATGGTTCACGATGGAGTAATTAAACCTTCAGCTTCTCCATATGCCTCGCCTATATTTTTGTTGCCTAAAGGAGAGGGGGAAGATTTTAGACCGGTTGTTGAGTAAAGGGTCCAAAATGAAAACGTCTCATTAGGATCAGATCCCCTCGAAATTTGGATATATATTCGGATATTTGCTGAAGCCTCCTATTTTTCTGTGCTTGTTTTAAATCGGGCTTATGATCAGACACCTTTGACTGAAGGATTCCTTTACAGCTTTTTGCACGGTCTGGAATTGGAATGATTTCAAGCCGTGTGCACTCTGTGTAGAGTGGGCTGACATGCCCCAAGAAACTTCGCAGCACCTGATTGAACGTATGGCTGCGGGAGTAGATGCTCTCATCAAGACTAAGGGTGGGCCAACATCATATTGAATTCCAGCATTACCGATGAAGGGCCAGGTGTCCGGGACTTTTGATCACATAGTCTATTTATCATGATAAGAATCAAACCAAATAGGACAGTTCCATCCCTTCGATTAATGCTGCCTTCAATTCAGCACAGCATGAGGCTTCTAAAGCGGTTCCTGCCGTTTTGATTTTTTGTCATTCCCTTAATTCGCCCCTGGCTAATTTGTGGAGTATAAACGACCTGTTGCCTGAGGAGATTACTCCTTGTCTGATTAAGGAAAACATCGACCTAGCCCAAGGCCGTCAAGAGAGGAAGGTTGGAGACGCTTTTGTAGCCAAGTTGAGGGTAAGGTTTTTGTTCGGAATTTTAGCGTTTGTGGTAATCAGGGTAACGGTACTACCAGGAAGCTTACTTGTGGGAAACGGTGGAATTGTTAGGATCTTAAGTCCTATTAATCTGCTAGTCCGCAACCTGGTTTACTGGGAAGATCTTTGTAATAGGCAGACATATATTCAGACCATCACACAGGAATTACAAACTGTATCAGGATCCACTACAAGTACTATGACAGTTAGGCGGGAGGTGAGAAAACTTGGATTTCATGGTCGAGTAGTTGCTCAAAAGCCACACAATCACGCTGGTAAATGCTAAACGACACCTCGCTCGGTGTAAGGGGCATAAACATTGGACGATTCAACAGTAGAAAAACGTGTGGAGCGACGAATCACGGTACACAATGTGGCGATCCGATGGCAGGGTGTGGGTATGGTGACTGCCCAGTGAACGCTATCTGCCAGCATGTGTAGTGCCAGTAGTAAAATTCGGAGGTGGTGGTGTTATAGTGTGGTCGTGTTTTTCATGGAGGGGGCTTACAGTCTTTTTTGTTTTGCGTGCCACTATCACAGCACACGCCTACATTGATGTTTTAAGCACCTTTTTGCTTCTCACTGTTGAAGAGCAATTCGGGGATGGCGATGGCATCTTTCAAAACGATCGTGTACCTGTTCAGAATGCACGGCCTGTGACGGAGTGGTTACACGGCAATAACATTCCTGTAATGGACTTGCCTGCACAGAGTCCTGACTTGAATCCTATAGAACACCTTTGGAATGCTTTGGAACGCAGACTTCGTGCCAGGCCTCACCGACCGACATCGAATCCTCTCCACTCCGTGAAGAATGGGCTGCCATTCCCGAATAAACCTTCCAGCACCTGACTGAACGTATGCCTGCGGGAGTGGTGTCTGGATACTTTTGTTCACATAATGTATGTCCCAATGTAAACGTCACGAAATCGGCAGCTACGACTGAAATGGGCACGTGATCATCGGCACTTGACGTTGGTGCAGTGGCAGAGCGTTCATCATGCCGATGGAATGGCGCGAATCCATGTCTTCTAGCGTAACAGCTCCTTGACACCTGTATTGCGGCTCGTTGGCAGCCTTGCGGCGGCTCCATTATGCTCTGTGAAACATTTACGTGGGCATCTATCGATGCAGTGGAGCTCGTGCAAGGCATCGTGATGGAATATCGTACACCGGTTGGCGACCGAATACACCCCTTCATGACGATCATGTTTTCCGACAGCAGCAGCTTTTTTAAAAAAGACAAAGTACAATGTCAATGTGATGGAATGATTCGAAGAACACAGTGGCGAGTTCCAATTGATATGCTGGCCATCCATCCCGCCAGATCTCAACCCGATCGAATATATCTGGGATGAGATTGAACGTGGCGTCAGAGTTCGTTGCCCCATCCCGGGAATTTACGGGAATTACCAAGGCCCCATTGCTTCCATGCCATTATGTGCTGCTATCATTATTCGTGCCAAAGGTGAGCATACCGGCTATTAAGTAGGTGGTCATAATGTTCTAGCTGATTGGTGTATACGTCTGCTGTAACTGTTTCCGGTAGATCTGATTGTTTTTCCCTTTTGCTTAAGAATTCGACATTGGGCACATGTGTGTTACGATGGTTCAATCTTGGACCCAATTCGAACTAGTGACCTCACTCTTTCCCCCTTAGTTCCATCTGCAACAGAAGGTCGGTCTACCAGACAGACTTTTTCAATTTGTATACATAGCAAACAGGTGTCCGTGTCTGACGTCTTAAAAAAAAAAAAAAAGACAAGTGTCCGAGTCTGGCGTCTTTAATATATACGTAAACTCTTGTCTGCTGTAGACGCTAAGTAATGACATTTAGCAACATTACAGTACAGTAGTAAATACGGAAATTTGTGGTGAGTTCCTACCAAACTGCTGAGTTCATCGGTCCCTAGGCTTACACACTACGTAATCTAACTTAAGCTAAATACAAAACACACACACACACCCATGCCCGAGGGAGGACTCGAACCTCCGATGGGGGGAGCCGCCCGAACCGTGGCAAGGCGGCTGCCCAGCGTGGCTTATAGTACAATAATGAACTATTTGTTCAAATTGAATAAAGTTTCTTAACATCTATTTCACAAACTTTTATTCAAACACAGACGAACATAGACGAACATAAACTCAAAAAAAGAATTGTCCGTGTCATGGGTGACATTCGAACCCAATACACTTCAAAAAGCGTGTCTGTATCGACCTAAGCAGCCTCCACAGGCTGGCGCTACATAGGTTTACGGGCAGGTTTAAAGCGGAAAGTCTGTAACAGTTGCTTCTGTTTTTGATGGCAACATGCTTACATCGTTCCCAGGCGTCAACATAAGAGCGGCACGCAGAAGTAACGCCGTGGGAAGTCAGCAGCAGTGGCTCACTGGGAGCGTTCAGTTCGTGACAGAGTCGTCGCTCTGATTGAAGAAGGCAAGTTTTCGACTAGAGGAGCCGGCAGGAGGCATGGCGTACCACCAACCCCGCCAAAGAGATGGTGGAAGATTTTCTTCGAAAGAGGCACTACTGGCAGAATTCCTGGCTCAGACAGGAAGAGACTGAGCATTCAGCAGGAGGTCACAGAGCTTGTGCAAGGGCCGGCAGCTTCCCTTCTTAGACATGAAATTTTTCCGGTTCCAGTGACACAGTTCGTCGAAGACTGAGGGAAGCTGGGGTGCACGCACGAACATCCTCCGGAAAACAGGAACTCAGCGAGGAAAACTTATTATACACGCTGGCATTCGCAGAGATCCTTCTGAATGCGACGTGGGAAAATGCTATTTTCACAGATGAGAAAGTGTTTTCCAAGAGCAGTGACGGCCCAAGAGTAGTTTACCGGCCACGAGGGCCAAGGCATTGAATTCACGCTGCGTAAGTCCGCATTCGTTCAGCAGCAGCTGCGCGACGTTGACATTAACGTCATGGACTGGCCGCCACGGGCTGCTGATGTGAACCTGAGGAAAAATATGTGGGTGTAGGTAACATGAACACTGCCAGGGGACTGGCCACGAAACCAGCCAGTTACAGCTGATGCCCTTTGGGCCTGCGTTCTTGAAGCCTGGGCGGAAGTTGCGTCTTCTGACAATTACGCCCAACACCTCATAGATTCCATGCCAAGATGCATGACTAAGTAAGAAATATGGGGGAACCAGGACAAAATATTAAAATACTGAAAGCATTTTATTTTATTTTTTTACTTGTTATTCTGCTCAATTTTCTATCAGTCAGATCCCTCGGAAAAATGTCGAATACGAGGTAATAAAATATGAATTATTTTTCCTTTACGTTACATTTTTAACCGAATCAAATTTCTTTTAATTTTTGTGCTTTAAATACTACATTGCCTTTATTTGCTCTCTGCCTTTGTATGTAAAAGAAATCAAGAGGAACTTTTGTAAGGCTATTTTTCGTTATTTATAATTGCTCTCTCTCTTCCCATCGACTGTCACCCGCTGGATGCTCCCAAAAATATATAAAATATTTCTTCTAATATTTATGCACCTTTAATAACACACATACACACACGCACAGACAGACAGATAGAGAGAGAGAGAGAGAGAGAGAGAGAGAGAGGGAGAGTTGCAGGACGCAGTTATTAAATTTAGTAACTTCAAGTTTTTCCAAGACAGCTATTTGTGAGCTATGGAGAGTTTTCAATCTCCATAGCTACATATGAACGTGATTAACGTATTTTCAACATGAAGTGAGGACAGGTCCCACAACTTGAATAACATAAATTATTTATTGTAATTTCGTCGCAACTGAATTTTATTATGCTGGCGACTAGTTTAGAAGTTGGTTAGGCGCCTAACCAAGCACTGTTAGTGCAGCTTTAGTAGTCCTGGCTTAAAAATGAACTTGGTAGTCTGAAACTAGTCGCCAGCGTAATAAAACACAACTATGACAGAAAACAATAAAGAAATCATCTACGTGATTGTTCACTGACGTCATTAGCTGAACATATGGAGTAGAATTTTGGAACTAGGAAATATAATTAAATTAACGTTGCGTATTTCACATACTTTGAACCTCCATAGAAGCTGAATTCGATTCACGCCATAAGCGGGAATTCTTTAAACACAGCAAAGGATTTTTTGACGTATCAAATAGCAATTTACGTGGGTTTTCAAGCAATAAGAGTAACAAAATCCCGAAGCGTTTATGAATATTAAGTGATAATTCAGCTGGCGTGACATTCTGTTTGTGTACATCTGTTAGATATAATGGCTTCACTACAGGAAGACAATGCTAACATATCCGTCACAAAGCTTCATGAGTGATGTTATGCAGGTGAAAAATGTTGTCGTTGCAAGAAATTCCCGAGGTCACATTGATGTTTCTCGTTTTACGAAACAACCGTATCACTCCAACGAAATCTTCAGCTGCTTTTAATTCTATGACCGGCTGAGATTACAGTCCCGCATTCTATCGGAGGGGACAAAAGGGCCACTGACAATGTTGAAAAATTCTACACGTTACCAAAAGGCAGACATACTTTTGACGCTGAGAATATATTGAACGTTTAGAAGAGCTCATAGGCAGGTTATGCAACGAAATAAAAACGGTGATGTCGATTCGGTTAGATTAAACATTTTTCCACGAACTTATGAAACGGAAAGTGAACATTCATTCTTCTGAAACTCCAAATCTATATTTATCTAATTTTGACGCCAGCAAATTACTGCCGTGTAAAAAAGAATTGAAATAACATTCATTGAGAAGAAAACATGTTTTGCAAATGTGGAACAACGCTCATGCGAAATATCTGACATATCTAAACCCCATAAATTTCGGATGATGTGACAACGAGGGATGTTACGAATTCGCCAGTACCCAACGGCCAGAAAGTCTACAAAAGGCACAGTTGACATGAATTTCCGTGTAAGAATTTTATAAAGAAATGAGCGATTGCGATTAATTATATTTGTTTTCCGGAAGAATAAATTGAAGTAATTGCTAGTGACTTGGAGACCGATTTTCAAAAAAATGGTTCAAATTGCTCTGAGCACTATGGGATTCTACATCTGAGGTCACCAGTCCCCTAGAACTTAGAACTACTTAAACCTAAGTAAACTAAGTACATCACACAGATCCATGCCTGAGGCAGGATTGGAACCTGCGACCGTAGCGGCTGACTGAAGCGCCTAGAACCGTTTGGCCACACTGGCCGGAAGCGATTTTCATTATGACGATAATGTTGAGCCAGACATTCACATTATTTTGTCTTTAAGTAAACTGTGCTTTTCGAACTTTATCTTATTTTTTTGTGAAACTTGTAAGTTCTTTCTTAATCATATCAGAATTTCATTGGCTTGTAACTTATTCATACGCCTCCGTGAGATCTTGTAATGATTTTTTAGCATCGAAATGTTGCAGTTAGTAAGGTGCTGCACTAAATTTTCTGATATAAATTTTTTCTGCTCGTGGGGAACTTTTCTTTTTATCATGTTCAACAGTTTTATGATGTAGTGTTTTATTACAAATAGGGAATATTTTTTAAGGTTTTCATAATGGCCTGAAAATGGAAGGCGTTCATATTTTCTCCTGAAAAATATGAATACCTTCCATTTTGCGACCATTATAAAAATCTTTTTCTTCTGAAAAATGATTTTTGCGCAATAATTGACCCAAGTTTTCAGGTAGTTGGCTATGTTATTTTTTGATTTCGTTTTTTTATTTTTTTCAAATGTTGACCTAGGTATGCACTTTGTTACAGGCGATATAGGCATGTTTTTTCTAATAGCTATAATTCAGCTACATTCAAAAAATAAAATGTATTGTTATAGTTTGGTAAAATTTGTTGACATTTCTGAAAATATGGTCAAATCAGACGTGACGCGAAAAATTTCTGCTTTTTACATTTCTTTTAGGATATCCGAATGTATCCTATGGTTTTGGCCGTATTGCTAAGAGAGAGGACATATAAGTAAAAAGTTTTGATCGTGGGCTCTGGCACTATGAGTGCAACAACAAGGGCCCTTACACGAAACCAAAGCAAATGTATTGTAACTCCAATCACTCACTGCTTCATTCGACTTTTGCGACAGAGATTCCCTACAACCAACCAGATTTCGTGATTTGATTTATGCTCATACACTCTTGGAAATGGAAAAAAGAACACATTGACACCGGTGTGTCAGACCCACCATTCTTGCTCCGGACACTGCGAGAGGGCTGTACAAGCAATGATCACACGCACGGCACAGCGGACACACCAGGAACCGCGGTGTTGGCCGTCGAATGGCGCTAGCTGCGCAGCATTTGTGCACCGCCGCCGTCAGTGTCAGCCAGTTTGCCGTGGCATACGGAGCTCCATCGCAGTCTTTAACACTGGTAGCATGCCGCGACAGCGTGGACGTGAACCGTATGTGCAGTTGACGGACTTTGAGCGAGGGCGTATAGTGGGCATGCGGGAGGCCGGTTGGACGTACCGCCGAATTGCTAACACGTGGGGCGTGAGGTCTCCACAGTACATCGATGTTGTCGCCAGTGGTCGGCGGAAGGTGCACGTGCTCGTCGACCTGGGACCGGACCGCAGCGACGCACGGATGCACGCCAAGACCGTAGGATCCTATGCAGTGCCGTAGGGGACCGCACCGCCACTTCCCAGCAAATTAGGGACACTGTTGCTCCTGGGGTATCGGCGAGGACCATTCGCAACCGTCTCCATGAAGCTGGACTACGGTCCCGCACACCGGTAGGCCGTCTTCCGCTCACGCCCCAACATCGTGCAGCCCGCCTCCAGTGGTGTCGCGACAGGCGTGAATGGAGGGACGAATGGAGACGTGTCGTCTTCAGCGATGAGAGTCGCTTCTGCCTTGGTGCCAATGATGGTCGTATGCGTGTTTGGCGCCGTGCAGGTGAGCGCCACAATCAGGACTGCATACGACCGAGGCACACAGGGCCAACACCCGGCACCATGGTGTGGGGAGCGATCTCCTACACTGGCCGTACACCTATGGTGATCGTCGAGGGGACACTGAATAGTGCACGGTACATCCAAACCCTCATCGAACCCATCGTTGTACCATTCCTCGACCGGCAAGGGAACTTGCTGTTCCAACAGGACAATGCACGTCCGCATGTATCCCGTGCCAGCCAACGTGCTCTAGAAGGTGTAAGTCAACTACCCTGGCCAGCAAGATCTCCGAATCTGTCGCCCATTGAGCATGTTTGGGACTGGATGAAGCGTCGTCTCACGCGGTCTGCACGTCCAGCACGAACGCTGGTCCAACTGAGGCGCCAGGTGGAAATGGCATGGCAAGCCGTTCCACAGGACTACATCCAGCATCTCTACGATCGTCTCCATGGGAGAATAGCAGCCTGCATTTCTGCGAAAGGTGGATATACACTGTACTAGTGCCGACATTGTGCATGCTCTGTTGCCTGTGTCTATGTGCCTGTGGTTCTGTCAGTGTGATCATGTGATGTATCTGACCCCAGGAATGTGTCAATAAAATTTCCCCTTCCTGGTACAATGAATTCACGGTGTTCTTATTTCAATTTCCAGGAGTGTATATGGGATCCTCACAAACACCATATTCCGCGAATCCCGTTTCCGCGAAGGGGAAGGCGAGTTTCACTTCATAACTTTCTGCAGAATCAGCTCTCAGTCGTACATATTCGTTGCACATGGGTTATGCATAAGAAATTTGCCTCTAGAAAACTTTCGTACCGCGATCTAAGAGACTCAAATTTCCGATGGTTCATAAGCGTCACTTGCAATGGATTTCAGACGTAAAAACATCAGGCTGGAGTAGGAGCTTTGGCCAATAACAGTGGTATACTTTCTGTATATCGGAAGACCGACGGTGTAGTGAACTGTTCATCACACGCACACGCCCGAAGTGTCGCATGTCGCTTTCTACCGTTCTAAATTGTTACTCCATGAACGCTTGCTCACAGACATAAATGCATGGCATACGTTTCCCGTCGGTGTAAATCTAGCTCTAAGCCTCCCTAGAGACGCAACCTTCCCCTCAGACTAGCGAAATTACATGTTCTTAGTAAATATTATCCCCACGTTATTACCTATCTGTGTTCTCTCACGTCAGAATCGCCATAGTGTGAGGGACATTAAGAAAGACACTTTTAGTGAACTGTAGTTTTATTCTTTTATTTTATTTTATATGTTTCGTTCCCTAGGACCAAATTGAGGTGCAAGTCTCCATTGTCACGCTACGAGTCAGTACTTGAAATGGTAACAGAAGAGTAATAATAGATAAAATGAAACGTACACACAACAAAAGTTTTGCATCACCTCGGTTCCCAGAACTCCTGAAGACGTTGACTGTGGATATTGTATCAGGGACACAGTCTGATTCTTCAGAGATGTCCATAAACACGCACAAAGATGTAAACAACAATGCATGGACAGCGCCTATTAGACAGAGGGATTCGACAGCCGATCAGTTCCAGTCATTCCACCAGGAAGGAGGTATATGACTCGTGTTGCATGTAGGCGAACCATGTCTAGACGATCAATCCGCGATTCGATCGCGTCCGCATTGATACTTTGTGCTAGGAATGGCTCTCAACAAGGGAAGTGTCCAGGCATCTCGGAGTGAACCAAAGCGATGTTGTTCGGACGTGGAGGAGACACAGAGAGACAGGCACTGTCGATGACATGCCTCGCTCAGACCACCCACGGGCTACTACTGGAATGGATAACCGCTACCTACGTATTACGGCCCGGAGGAACCCTGACAGCAATGCCACCATGTTGAATAATGCTTTTCGTGCAGCCACAGGACGTTGTGTTACGACTCAACCTGTGTGCAATAGGCTGCACGCTACGCAACTTCACTCCCGACGACCATGGCGAGGTCCATCTTTGGAACCACGACACTACGCAGTGCTATACAGATGGGCCCAAAAACATGCCGAATGGAACGCTCAGGATTGGCATCACGTTCTCTTCACCGATTAGAAGTCGCATATGCCTTCAACCAGACAATCGTCGGAGACGTGTTTGGAGGCAGCCCGGTCAGGCTGAATGCCTTCGACACACTGTCCAGCGGGTGCAGCGAGGTGGAGTTTCCCTGCTGTTTTGGGATGTCATTATGTGGGGCCGACGTACGCCGCTGGTGTTCATGGATGGCGCCGTAACGGCTGTACGATACGTGGACGCCATCCTCCGACCTATAGTGCAACCATATCGGCAGCAAATTGGCTAGGCATTCGTATTCATGGACGACATTTCGCGCCCCCATCGTGCAGATCTTGTGAATGACTTCATTCAGGATAATGACATCACTCGGCTAGAGTGGCCATCACGTTCTCCAGAAATGAACCCTATCGAACAACCCAGGGATGGATTGAAAAGGGCTGCTTATGGACGACGTGACCCACCGACCACTCTGAGGGGTCTAGGCCGAATAGCTGTTGAGCTGTGGGACAATCAGGCCCAACAGTGCCCTGATGAACTTATGAATAGTATGCCACGATGAATACAGTCATGCATCAATGCAAGAGGACGTGCTACTGGATATTAGAGGTACTGGTGTGTACAGCAATCTGGACCACCACCTCTGAAGGTCTCGCTTTATGATGGTACAACATGCAATGTGTGGTTTTCATGAGGAATAAAAAGGGCGGATATGATGTTTATTTTGATCTCTATTCCAGTTTTCTATACAGGTTCCGGAACTCTCGGAACCGAGGTGATACAAAATGTTTTTCGATGTGTGTAAATGAACCTTGTGCAGACGACAAGCCACAACAACCTTTTTGTAAATAAAAACCGCCTTTTGTTGCTGTAACATATTTTATTTTTTCCAGACGTGTTTCGCCTTTTACTTGAAGGCATAGTTCCTCTTGTTTTTAGTTGACATCTGCGTTTCCTCTCATCTGGTCACATGTTGGATGTCACAATGTAACTTCACTTACGAAAAATAGCACGTTTTCCTGTTTTGAACTTTTCCTTCTCAATTTTCATATTGTTCGCTCTAACTGCTGTGGAGCACTATTAGCCTATCTGTAGTTGTACATATTTTACCGATAGCTGTGTTATAAAGTCGTGACAACTGTGTTCACTTTATCTAATCCAGGATGATATTTTACCCAAAACTGTGCTTTAAAGTCCTAAAAACTAGGTTCACTTTATCGCATATAGGATGAGACAAAGTGAACACAGTAGTTACGACTTTAAAGCACAGTTTTCGGTAAAATATCTTCAACTAGTGGCAGATGAGTAATAAAGCTCCACAGCATTTGGGGCGAACAATATGAAAATTGTGAAGGGAAAAGTTCATTACATGAAAACGTGCTTAGGTTTCGTAAGTGAAGTTATAAGTGTGACCTCCAATATGTGACCAGATGAGAGGAAACGTAGATGTCAGCCAAAAATGCGAAAAACTGTTCCACTGGTGGTGCTTTGAAGGAAAAGGCAAAACACGTGTGGAAGAAACAAAATACACATTGTAGCAAGAAAAGGCGGTTTTTATTTACAAAAGGAATATTGCTATGCTTGTTGCGGATGATGGCCACACAAACAGACTTGTCAAGTCACAAGTTTAACGAAGGTCCGCAGCTCATGGTCGTGTTCCCGGGTTCGATTCCCGGCTGGGTCAGGGATTTTCTCTGCCTCGTGATGACTGGGTGTTGTGTGATGTCCTTAGGTTAATTAGTTTTAAGTAGTTCTAAGTTCTAGGGGACTGATGGTCATAGATGTTAAGCCCCATAGTGCTCAGAGCTATTTTAACCATCTAGTTTAACGAAGCACAATCAACAACTTCACGCAAGAATTACCTTAATTTTTAAAATTTTTCCAGGAGTTCTTCGACAGAATAGGAGTGAGCCACGAGGAAGGTTTTGAGTTTAGACTTGAATGGTCATGGGTTACTGCTAAGATTTTTTATTTATTGTGGGAGCTTATTGAAAATGGATGCAGCAGAATACTGCACGCCTTTCAATACAAGAGCATAGGACGTGCGTTCCAAAGGCGGACTGGATTTCTGCCTAAAATTAACGGAGTGACAGCTTCTAACACTTGGGTATCGGATTATATTGTTAACAACAAACGATGTTAACGAAAATGAGTATTGAGAGGCCAGTGTCATGTGTCCCAGACTACTGAACAGGGATCGACAAAAGGTTCACGAACTTACACCACATGTTACTTGAACCGCTCGTTTGTGAGCCAAAAATTCCCTTTTTGCCTCAGAAGAATTACTCCAAAAAATAATACCTTACATCTTAGGCGAATGAAAATGATGTAAGCCAACTACATTTCGAGTTGAATTATCACTTATATCAGATACTGTTCTAATGGTAAATAAAGCTACATTTAGTTTTTGAACAAGATCCTCAACATGTGCTTTCCATGACAGCTTACTACGTATCTGAACGCTTAGGAATTTGACCTGTTTATTCTCACTATTCATATTCCCATTCACTGTAACCAAAAGGTCAGTTTTCCTGAATCGTGTGTTAGAAACTGTAAAGACTGAGTCTTAGTGTGATTTAGGATTAATTTATTTTGTACAAGCCATGAACTTATGTACTTATATGCAGCACTTGATGCTGTGTCAATTTGCACCGAACATCGTGCACAACCAAGGTGGGGACATCAACAGACAACACTAAAAAACGTATCATTCACATAAGTAAGAAGCAATAGAGTCCCAGCACCGATCCGTGGGGCAACTCCTACTTAACTGTGTCCCATTGGGACTGCACATCGTAGGCATTCTCAACACTGCTGAAAATGTATACCTTCCGTTAAAACTGAAACTCATTTAACATAAAGATAGTATATAACAAATGTTATAATTCACAAAATTGCTTGTTCAAGTAGGCCAGTGTAAATGAAATAAACCTCAGGAAGAGGTTTGCTGTGTATTGATGAAAACGAGAGAATATGGCTTCAAATTTTTTTTCCCTTTATTGTTATTTTATTACCTATACAAACAGGTAGGCTGGCAGCGGCATGCTACGCCGCTCTTCAGCCATAGTGTTGACAATGACAGAACACAGGTTGGAGAAACAGAATGAACATAGTGACGGGCTAAAAATTAGTGGTCACTGATACACAAAAAAAAAAACACGGAGCCGTTCACACTCGACGATAACGACACTGAAAACACGTTGATACGGCACACAGAACACTGACGAATCCGATGGCACAAGTGAACGTAGAAGCGTGACGGCGGACACTAAAAACACAAAACGACGTCACACACACACGAGACACAGATGGCGATGATCTCCGGCGCGCGAAAGTCCACGTAGCGTGTGAGAGTCCGGAGACCTGCTAAGAGGGGAAGAAAGGTGAAGGTGGAAAGGGTGGGGAGGGGAGAACAAAGATGCCAATGGCTGAGGAGATGGGAGGAGGGGGAGAGGTAAAGGGGAGGGGAAGCCTGGGGGAGGGGTGGGGAGAAAGGGAGGAGGGAGAGAGGGTGCCCAAAGGAACAGACAGAGGAAGAGGGAGGAAGGATCAAAGTTGATAGGAGGGGTAGATGGAGGGGAGGAGGACATCATCAAGGAGGGGGAGCTGCCGGAAGCCACCTTGGGAGAGGGTAAGAAGGGTGGAGAGATGGAGACCGGGTGAGATGTGAGAATACAGGGGCGACAGCGGGCGGGGTTGGGAGAGGATGGGCGAGACAAGCGGGTGAGGAGGGTCGGGTTTGTGGGAGGTGTACAGGATCTGTATCCTTTCAAGGAAAAGGAGGAGGTGGGGGAAAGGAATGAGGTCGTACAGGATCCGCGTGGGGGAGGGGAGACGGATGCGATAGGCGAGGCGGAGAGCATGGCGTTCAAGGATTTGAAGGGGTTTATAAAAGGAAGGGGGGGGGGCGGAGATCCAGGCCGGATGGGCGTAGCAGAGGATAGGGCGGATGAGGGATTTATAGGTGTGGAGGAGGGTGGAGGGGTCCAGATCCCACGTACGGCCCGAAAGGAGCTTGAGGAGGCAGAGTCGGGAGTGTGCCTTGGCTTGGATTGTCTGGAGATGGGGGGTCCAAGAGAGGCGACGGTCGAGGGTGACGCCAAGATACTTGAGGGTGGGAGTGAGGGCGATAGAACGGCCATAGATGGTGAGATAGAAATCAAGGAGGCGGAAGGAAGGGGTGGTTTTGCCTACAATGATCGCCTGGGTTTTGGAGGGATTGACCTTGAGGAACCACTGGTTGCACCAAGCGGTGAATCGGTCAAGATGGGATTGGAGAAGGTGTTGGGAGCGCTGCAGGGTGGGGGCAAGGGCAAGGAAGGCGGTGTCATCGGCAAACTGGAGAAGGTGGACGGGGGGTGACGGCGGCGGCATGTCCGCCGTATACAAAAGGTATAGAAGGGGGGAGAGGACGGAGACTTGGGGCACACCGGCGGAGGGAAAAAAGGTGTAGGAATCTGTGTTATGAATGGTGACGTAGGAAGGACGGCGGGAGAGAAAGGAGCCGATCAGATGGACGTAATTAATGGGAAGGGCGAAGGTTTGGAGCTTGAAGAGGAGACCGGAATGCCATACGCTGTCATAAGCACGTTCGAGGTTCAGGGAGAGGAAGACTGCAGAGCGACGGGAATTAAGCTGTTCAGAAAGGAGATGAGTGAGGTGAAGGAGAAGGTCGTCGGAAGAGAAGGATGGCCGAAAGCCACACTGGGTGATGGGAAGGAGGTGGTGCTGGCGGAAATTCTGGTGGATGCGGCGGGTGAGGATAGATTCAAGGACCTTGCTGAAGACCGAGCTAAGGCTGATGGGATGGTAGGAGGAGACGGCGGATGGCGGTTTACCAGGTTTAAGGAACATCAGGATACGTGAGGTTTTCCACAGGTCGGGGTAGTAACCGGTGGTCAGGACTACACTGTAGAGCCTGGCCAGGGTGGAGAGGAAAGAGAGACTAGCTTCACGAAGGTGACGGTAGGTGACACGATCGTGACCAGGAGCGGTGTTGCGTTTGATGCGGAGTGTAGCAATGAGATCCTGTGTAGTGATAGGGGCATTTAGTTCTGTGTGTGCGCTATGGGAGGGACAGAGGTGTCAGTTCGACCGCGGACATCCGGGAAGAGGGAGTAATCGAACTGGGGATCATCGGGGATGGAAAATACATCGGAGAGGTAGGAGGCAAAGTGATTGGCTGTACTAAGGGTGTCAGGGAACGGGTGATCATCATGGAGGAGAGAATAGTAGGGGGAGGGTTTAGTTCCGGTAAGGCGACGGAAGGCTGACCAAAACTTGGACGAGTTGATAGGTAGGGTGGCATTCAAACAGGTGCATGTCTGTCGCCAGTCCCGGCGTTTCTTGGCCACGAGCAAATTAAGAATGTGTCGCTGGAGTTGCCGATGGCGTCGTAGTGTGTCCAGGTCATGCGTGTGGAGGAAGGCACGGTAGAGACGACGGGTTTTACAGAGGAGGAGGACGGCCTGTGGGGGTAAGGTAGGACGGTGGGGGTGGATAGCGACAGTAGGAACGTGGGCCTCCACGGCCTCAGCAAGGTCTGTTGGAGAAAGGATGTGGCATGGGTTACATCGTCAGGGTGGCGGTAAGTGAAGGGGTGGCTATCGACCTGGGTGGAGAGGGTATCCCGGTAGGCATTCCAGTTGGCATGGGAATAGTCATGGATATACTTTGGGGGAGAGTCATTACGAGGGTCGGGGCTTGGGCGACGACCGTCTGAAACAGTGAGGAGGACAGGGAGGTGGTCGCTACCAATAGGTTCCAGGACATCCACCGTTATGCGGCCAAGGAGGTTAGGGGAGGAAAGGATAACATCGGGAGTGGAGTTGGATTCGGGACGGGTGTGCTGGGGGATGGGGATGAGGTCCCCTTGAAGGGAGGAGAGGAATCGATGCCACCGCCGTAACTGGGCGGCGGAACGACTATGGATGTTGAGGTCAGTGGCGATCACGTAGGAGGATAAGGTACGGTCAATGTGGGAGAGGAAGTCGAAAGGAATAGGGACGTTAGGGCGGACATAGATGGTGGCGCAGGTGACGGTAAGGCCAGGGAAGAAGAGACTAAGGATCAGGTGTTCGGTGGGGTCAGGAAGGAGAGGTTGGAGCCGAACTGGGATCTGGCGGTGGTGACCAATGGCAACTCCGCCACGCGCAATCGGGATGGGATTATTGGAGCGGTGAAGGAGGTAGGGCGACGTGTGAACGGTGTGGTGGGGTTGGAGGAAAGTTTCATTGAGGAGGAAGGCATCCACGCGGTGGGTGGCAAGGGGGTGCAGCAAGAGGTTCTTGTTGGCGGGAAGGGAGCGGATGTTGTTGAAAAGGATACGGTGCTGTCGCGCCATGACAGGGACTTAGACAAGGGTGTCAAGATGGGAGAAAGTGAATGGGCCTGGTTGTTGGAGTAGGTGGCATACATTTTCAAGTGGAGAATGGAACGGGCGGCGAGGGAGACCTGTTGAAGGGTGTGAGGGCGCTGGAAAGGGTGGACGTTTTGTAAGACAATGGTGAGGAACCTGATGAACTCAGCGGTGGGGGGGGGGACAAAGGGAATTGCCAGGAGGGGTGGGAGTGTCCAGAGGACAGATGGGAACAGTGAGTTCAGGAGTGGTCGGAGGGGGTCGGGCTTTACACTTTTGGGAGTAAGTGGGATGGGGGAGATTGCAGGTATTGCAGGAGGGAGGGGATTGTAGGTTAGGACACTGCCGGAGGAAGTGCGTTTGTTCACAATGCGGGCAGGTGGGGGCCTCGCGGCACTCAGGTGTTGGGTGTGCGTTATAGTGCAGACACCTCTGGCAGTGCAGGGATTGAGGAGGAGAACGGGAGGGGTCGACCTTATAGCGCTGGTGGAAGAGGAGGGCACCCTCCTTCAATAGACGGTCAATGGAGGGGGCGTCCTCGGAGAAAACCCGCATGAGGCGGGTGTGGCCGGACGAGTTGAAAATGTGGGATGCGCCTTGAGCTCCGCCAACACCTTCTCCTCTGTGATCGTCAGACTGAGCCGAGTGATCACAGCGGTGAGGTCGGCGGGCGACGCGGGGGTTGGGGTTGGCGGGTGGGAGATGGAGAAGGAGCAGGGGTGAGGGAAGCGTTGGGGCCAAAACGGGTGATGGGGAGGCGGGAGAGGTTGTCAGTATGGAGGGAAGGGCTGGGGGAGGAGATGAGAACGGAATCCCTTCTGGGAGTGAGGAGAGAGATGGGGGCACCAGGGACGTGTTGACGGAGGAGGAGGGAGAGATTCCGAGCCTCGAGAAGGGAAGGATCCGGACGGGAGAGGAGGTATTTGTATAAAGAAGGGGGGGAGGAGGAGGAGGAAGCAGAGGGCGCAGGGGCAGGTGGGGCGACATCCATGGCATCCTGGGAGGGGGAAGGAGGACGTGGCGGGGCCTTTTTGGGAGCAGAGGAGGTGGCGGTGCCACTAGGGCGTTTAACGGCGGCAGAAGGGTGGGTGGTGACATGAGGGATGGGAGCTATAGTGAGGTGGCGGGAACGGGCAGGTCCCGGCGTGGAAGCAGCAGACGGCGCTGGAGATGGTGACGGTGAAGGCGACGGCGGATGCGGTGAAGGCGAAGGCGATGGGGAGAGTTGGGCGTGGGCAGTGGGCCGACGGGCCACCACCCTAGCTGGAGCTGCGGTAACAGGCTGGGGGAGTGGGGGGAAAGGATCAGAGGGAGAGGAGCGGGAGGAAGGACCTGGAGAGGGGGCGACAAAGAGCGAAGGCGAAGGGAGAGCGAGAAGAGGAGGGATGGAAAGAGGGGGGTGTGACTGGGCACACCATGTAATGGTGGTGGTGGTGGCGGCAGAGGGTGACGTGTAGACTATTGCTGTGGTAGTAGTGGTCGTAGTGGGGGTGGGGGCTGACATGATGACAAGGATATAGAAACGTACACAGGACAAAAAGGAAAGGGGAAGAAGAAGAAGAAAACTGAAGACGGACGACGACCAGAGTCCCACGCTGTTGGCGCGGAAGCTGAAGCTGACGCCGACGCCGATTGGCAGGAATGCCGCAGCTGGCGCCGCTACCGCGGACGGGGCTGCTGCTGCAGCTGCTGCTGCTGCTGCTGCCGCTGCTGGAGGGCTGGCTGGCTGGCTGGCTGGCTGGCTGGCTGGATGGCTGGCACCTGCAAAACTAGCGCTTCGATTAGTGCTGGAATGGCACAACCGAAGGGCGGTAACCTTGCGGAATACCGTCGGAGATGTGGCTTCAAAGATTATCGTGTGCATTTATGATGGAGAGAGTGCTCTAAACGTTGTGAGAATGGCTTCTGTTACATACTTCTGTTAGAGAATCATTGAGCAAATGGATTGATTGGGCCTCCCAGTAGTGGAAAAAAAAGCCGACACGGTCACTTTTGGAGACTATCACCGTCTGTAATTGTAAACAACCAGAATACTGCCTGCTGCTTCGACAGCCTCGCTGGCTGTGGTCTGTTATGCAAGTTACACACCACCACCACCCCAGTGCCGCCGCTTTAGGTGATGGACCATTGATATCGCCTACCATGGTGTAAATGTATGTCCCAGTGGCAGACGCAAGTAGTGTACCATGAATAATTCACTCTGAGATGTGAAAATTTGACCCAGTATAGATTTATTTTAAATAATATTTCATATTACATGCGATTTTGTTAATAGCGGACATCAAAATGTTGTATCTGACTTCTTGATCCTAATGGATCTCGTAAAGGAAATAAAATCCTAGTTAGCCCGAGTTCAGCCCAAACAAATGTTACTCATATGACAGTAAAAAACGATTGAAATCTACGTGCACTTCCGTTCCCCGGAGCTAACTCACATGACTGCATTTTTTGTTTCACTACAGTTGCCACACTAGTGACTATTTTAATGATTTTTTAATTACCAGAGTTGCCCAAAAAGTTATGCACAGCATTTTTTTCTCAGCCGAGAACAATGCTACGAATGCGAAACGTTACTTATGTATCAATTGAAGTATCCTTATAAGGGAACCTCCCCATCGCACCCCCCCCCCCCCCCTCAGATTTAATTATAAGTTATAAGTTGGCACAGTGGATAGGCCTTGAAAAACTGAACACAGATCAATCGAGAAACCAGGAAGAAGTTGTGTCGAACTACGAAAAAAATAAGCAAAATATACAAACTGATTAGTCCGTGCGCAGGATAGGCAACATTCAGGACACTGTGAGCCCAGGAGCGCCGTGGTCCCGCGGTTAGCGTGAGCAACTGCGGAACGAGAGGTCCTTGGTTCAAGTCTCCCGTCGAGTGAGATCCGTGTTGCCTGCCGGACGCGCTGTGGTGCGCGCACCTGTTCGTTAACTCCGGAGCAGCTACGCGTGTGCGGTGTTGTGAGTCTACAACGAGATGGCGCACTCGTACAGAAAAACGACTTTTAAGTTCAGTTTTGCGAACGACTACACACGACCAAAGGCACACGAGGTCGAGCGTTTCTTAAGAGAAGAGGTAAAAATCGATCCACAGGAAATCGTAGGAATCAATTTATCGATAGTTTCTGGCGTCGTCTATGTCAAGCTTGTTGACGAGGCTGCTTGCGAAAGACTTCTACAACGATCACCGAACGGGTATCGTTTCTGTCATGCCGACGTGAATGTCGGTGCGGTTACGGTCGATCACGCGGGAATGGGGATCCGCACTATACGAGTCTTCGAACTTCCGTTTGAGGTCCCGTCTGAACTTGTTACCGACGCATTTCCACCATCTGGTACAGTTCTATCCCATGTGGCCGAAACATGGACGAGTTTTACCACGTACCCCCTTTTAAATGGGGTGAGACAAATACGGATAGAACTGCGAAAGCACGTCCCCTCTTATTTGTACATAGGAGGTTGTCGAGCGATTATATTCTATGATGGGCAACCTCGCACTTGCTCGGGGTGCGGGAAAGAAGGTCACGTCTGCTCGGAATTCCTCCAGCGACGTTTAGTGCAAACTCCATGGGATGACGTTCAGGCGTCACAACAGATGACTGTCTTACCGTTGACCTTTGTGGAAGCCATGAGAGGCGATGTGAGGGAGGCTTCCGATGGACACCAGCAGCTGCCTCCTATAGAGAACATGGACACCAACGGACTGGAACTCCGACCACCGTTTCCACCACAGCAGACACAGGACACCACACAAGAGGTGCAGCTGACGGCCGCTCCAGGCTCATCCGTGGTGGCTGCCAGTGCTTCCACCGAGAGCGTGATAGGCCAGGACCAAGACGGAGGATACGCAACCCAAACAGCCGATGCGGAAGCAAGGCAACGGAAACAGCGTTCGCCGAAGAAGAGAAGAGAAGAAAGAAGCGTCGACTGACTTCTGCTGACGATAACCACAGTCCCGAGGGGACAGTGGACGACAACGACAGTATCGACCTGAGACCAATGCATTCAACAGATACCGAGTTGACGATGCAGGAATTACACAGCGACGATAACTTGAACTCTCCTTCTGGTGACCGGAAGGCACAAGTGGAGATGACATCTGTCCAACATCAGAGCGGTGACGATGTTGCCTCCCATCCTTCGACCAGTTCCGGAAATATGCTGGGAGACTGGGGGCAAGAAATTGACCAACAGGAACAGAATGAAAATACGAACGGGACGATTCAGGATATTCCTGGCCAGAGGCCGGGAGGAGTCGGGAAATGTTGAACAACTTAGTGTGGTGAGGAGCGCCGGGGGTGCAGATAGACGCTTAATGACACCGCCCTACAACTGATGAATACACGCCAGGCGTACCGCATTGCCACGATAAACATTAATGGCATTCGGACACCGCTTAAAATTCAAATGCTGAAAGATATGTTACGCGCTGCGGACGTGGATATTGTACTCCTACAAGAAGTGCGTTTCACATCGCCGCCAGAGTTCTACGGCTACGAGGCACATTATTCAGTGCACGATGAAAGTAGATGCGGTGTAGCGATTCTCACCAGGGAAAGAATAGGACTGGAGGACGTCATGTCTCTCCCTTGGGCACGTGGCATAGCGATCACTGTCGACGGCGTTCGTTTCATCAATTTATACGCGCCATCTGGATCCACAAAACGAAGAGAAAGGGCGACCTTTTACACCGAAGAGATAGCACCGTTGTTCGCTGGACGCTATGATAACTATATAATGGGCGGCGACTTTAATTGTGTCGTCGACAAAAAGGACCAAGTACCTCATTATGTGCCTTGCATGGAACTGCGTGCGTTGATTACCGAAATGGCGCTTCTGGATACCTGGGAACTGCAGCATGGCGACAGACCGGGTTATACGTTTGTAACGGGACACTCGGCGAGTAGACGATAGAGTGTATGTGACACGAGCTCTACGGACGGCGATACTGGATGCCGAAATCTGGCTAGCGGCTTTTACGGATCATATGGCGTACGTCTGTACGATTGCACAGACGCGTCAGAAGATATGGCGTAGTAAAGGTCACTGGAAAATGAATTGTGCACTTTTACGTGACACTGAATGTCGCCGGACGATAGAGGCGGCCTGGGAGACCTGCGTTCGCCGCCAACGAGCATACACCTCAGTTGTCCAGTGGTGGATTAAATGCGCAAAACCAACGTTACGGCGAACGTTGATACGATACGGGCAGGACAAATCGCAGTGGAACCGCACGGCGTCTGATCTTTATTTTACAGCCCGGAGGGAGCTGATGACCCAACAACCATCGCCGGAAAGGCACATGGCCATGCGCAGGATAAAAGCCAAGTTATTACAGCTGACGAGGCTAAGATTGGAAGGTATAATGGTCCGGACGAGATTGGCGGACACAGTTGCTGCCGAAACCCCCTCCATGCACCACGTAGTACGTGAACGCCAACGACGACACAGGACATTGATCAAGGAACTAATCTCTGAAACTGGCCAGCAAGTTGTGCACCAGCGTGATATTGCGCATGTGTTTACCGACTATTTCCGCCAGTTATATGGACATCTACAAGTGAAGCACGAGACACTACATGATGTCATCTCGGAAATGCCAGATAGAGGACCACCACTGGATGCAGAGACTTTCATCACAGCGATAACAGAGGACGAGCTGATTGATGCAATTGCCAAGGGGCCTCCGAACAAGTCCCCAGCACAGGACGGCTTCCCAACTGAATTTTACCGTGCCTTTGCATACCTCATGGGACGGACCTGGATTCAGATGTACAACGAACTCCTGTTACCGCCGACTGAGATACCTTCCGAATTCACGGAGGGTATCATCATACCAGTACCCAAACCACGCGGTGGCAAGAGGCCAGGAGATTATAGGCCACTCACTCTCTTGAACTGCGACTTTAAGATTTTCGCGCGCATCCTTGGGGCTCGCCTGCGGTCTTCAATTTCTGATAGACTCCTCATAGATCAAACTTGCCTCGGCGGTAAGAGTAACGTACGTACGGCGCTCGGTGACTACCGAGATATCATCGCCGGGTGCATGGGGCACTCGTCGCTATTGACTTCGATCATGCGTTCGACAGAGTGGATCATACCTTTTTGCATGCGGTGATGGGCATATTGGGAATCCCACAGGCCTTCATTCTAGTGATCATGCGACTGTTACACAGCGTACGATCAAAGGTCTCAGTGAATGGGTGGGGCACTGACTACATTTTTATTTCAAGGTCAGTTCGTCAAGGTTGCCCCCTTTCGATATTTTTGTATGCAATGGCTTTGGAACCCTGTCTATATGGTCTCCGAAGACGGTTGGAGGGAGTGCCGTTGTCACAACTGACCTTCCATTGGCGCGCTTATGCTGACGATGTGATGCTGGTGGCACGGACAGGCGAAGAAGTACGTATGGCGTTAGCATGGACACAGCGATACCGGATGGCGGCAGGAAGCGTGCTTAATCTACAAAAATCATGCCGCATAAATGTCGGTCGAGGATTACAACCGGGGGAGGGAGGCCCGCTCATGTTAGTTAAGACCATAAAATGCCTAGATATTACGTTCCACACGGATGTGCAGCGGACAGCAGCGGATAACTACCGACGCGTATTGAAGCTGATGCGGACAATGGTGCTGTTACAGAAATTAAGAGCTTTGGATATGATTCAGAGGGTGACCTATGTTAACGTATACCTAGCACCGAGACTCACTCACGTAGCGCATGTCCTGCCTTTAACGTGCACAATGGCATCACGGATACAAGCAACTTTCGGAACCTACGGGAGTGTGGGACACCTGTTTAAGATCCAATACACAACGCTTACGCTACCACCTGGAGAGGGTGGACTTGGTCTAGTGAACGTATTTGAAAAGGCACGGGCGTTATTCGTCAATACGATTTTCCTACAGTGGTGAAGTCAATTTCGCAATATCTCTGGTGCGTTGGCCGATGTACTAGCGCCCACTTCAATGCTGCCCACAGTCAATGTGGGCCATATTTCACCGAAGCTGTCACATGTCAAGTCTTTTTTTTTTGGAGCTTAGCTATGTCAGAGATTCCTTCCCAACAACACGACTACCGACGACGCGAGATGTATACCAACTCTTATTACGCCGGTGTCTCAGGAATACCCTGTAAAAGAAGTACCCAGACAAGAATTGGCGACAGATATGGCGCGTTATACGGAACGTTTACCTCCCAACGTGGGTACGCTCAACATGGTATGTGGTGGTAAATAGCAAGTTCGCAACGAATCAACGGCGGCACGCGATTCATTTGGCAGACACTCCACTATGTTTAGGCTGCGCGACAGTGGACACTGATGAACATCGTTTAGCATGTAGTGAGATGGCCCCAGTGTGGCACGTGGCACAACAGATATTGGCGTTCCTGTTACGCTCCGCCCCTCACACAATTTCACCAGACAAACTTTTTTCCCCCCAAGAATCTTATTTTCCGGTCCAAAAAAACCAATGCAGTGACATGGGTACGGGGAGTGGTGGTGGGCTACGTGTATAACGAATCGGAAAAGGACTAAATTTTTCTCCTGGATGGACACACGAAGCTGCAACAGCATAAGAAATATGGGCAAGACTTCGCTAATTACTTGCGACTTACAGTTACCGATCCGCCGGCCAGATGGGGTGTGACGGGTGAGAGATGAGATAGACGAAGAAGCCAAGATAGACATCGATCACACTTACGGAACCTTAGATAATTTCGAGAAGACGACCCAGTCTTACACCAACGTCTGGAGAACGAGTCGATAGATGGCTCTCTTGCTCTATCGAACGTCGGGTCGTGAGCAGGTGTCGCCCCCAACACGAATTTCATTTCATTGCTACAGTAGCATGTTTCTTTTGCATTTGTACTATCCGCAATGTCTTCATGTCTTTCATTTGGGCATTTTCAGTTTTATTCATTTCCTAAATTACTTAATTTTCTAATTAGGCACTATTTGTCAACATATGGACATTGTAGACACTGTTTATGCGGTAGTGCAAAAAATGTATGTCAGCAAAAAAAAAAAAAAAAAAAAAAGTAAAAAGTGAGAAGTTTCCTTTTTTTATTTTCGCAAAGTTGTGATCTGTCTGTTCGTTCATTGACGTCTCTGTTCACTGTAATAAGTTTAGTGTCTGTGTTTTGCGACCGCACCGCAAAACTGTTCGATTAGTAGACAAAAGGACATGCCTCTCCAATGGGAACCGATAACATTTGATCGGAAGGTCCTAGGTAAACCGATTCCTCCACAGAAAAACACGTCTGATATATTCTATAAGACACTGGTGACGGCTTGTGCGTCACATGACAGGAATATGTTGTCGACCCACCTAACTTCTACACTTGGCGAATGGGTAATAAGATTCTTCTACCTTGCCCGATTTAGGTTTTCTTGTGGATGTGATAATCATTCCCAAAAAAGTGATGAAAACATAAGAGTTTGTCACATAAACTGCAACAAATGAATGCAACAGTTTCACAGACACACAAGTTTCTCTGTGCTCTGTCAAAACATCTGTTTTTAACGTTTTCAAATTTTTCCGTGTGTAGACCGTCAAATCCTGCATATGTTCAAGCAAATATGAAGATGTCCTGGGATTTTGGAGAGATAAGTGCCTCAACTTTGATAATTGTCTGAAAATACAAAAAATAGTGACTCGAGGGAAGAATTGAACCAAGCACCTCTCGTGCCGCAACTGCTCACGCTAACCATGGGACCATGGCACTCCTGAGTTCACACTAGCTTGAATGTTGCCTATCTCGGGCATGGACTACTCAGTTTGTATATTTTGCTTATTTTTTTTCAGAGTTCCAAACAACTTCTTCCTGTTTTCTCGATTGATCTGTGTTCAGTTTTTCTATGGGGGTGCGATGGGGAGGTTCCCTTGTGAGTATGCACGCCAAGTTTCGGTCACTTCCGACATATAGTGTAGCTACAGGATAATTTCAAAATGGCGTCTGTAGGTGATGTACATTAAAAGTAAAGTGCCGTGCCTGAATTTCTCATTGCGGAGAAAGCAACTGTGGGGAATATTCACAAACACTTGTGCAAAGCATATGGAGCAACTGCTGTCGACAGAAGTACAGTTAGTCACATGGGCACGGAGGATGACGTCATCAGAAGGCGGTTTGGCAGGGCTCCACAATTTGCAGGCGCTGCATATTTCAATCAACAAAGGAAGTGTGGATACAACAATCCCAACTCTTCGATATTCAAAAGTGTGTGCAAGATCGATCCCGCAGTATCTAACAGTGGATCGCAAATCACACAGAAAAACATTTCTCTTGATTTTTTTTGCATCGTTTTGAATATGAAGGAGAGGCCTTTTTGTCCCGGACTGTGACAGGTGATGAAACCAGGGTTCATCATTTTGAGCCTGAAACAAAACGACAGTCGATGTACTGGCGCCTTTCCCACTCCTCTTGGAAAAAAATCAAAGCAACTGCTTCTGCCAGTAAGGTCATCATCACCGTGTTCTGGAACTGTGAAGGGGTGATTCTCACTGGTGTGATGCCAAGAGGCGGTACCATTAATTCAGAAGCGTATGTCAACACATTAACAAACTCAAGACGCACTTTCCCCGACTTCGGCGCCACAGCACCGCACGAGATGTTTTGCTGCAACACGGCAACGATCGGCCCACACAAGTCTGAAGACTGCTGAACACATCGCAAAACAGCGTTGGACAGTGTTACTCCATCCACCATGCAGCCCTGACCTAGCACCACCCAGTTTCCACTTGTTTGCGCCATTGAAGGATGCAATTCGTGGAACGCATTTTGAGGACGACGAGAAGGTGATTTACACAGTGAAGCACCGAAGCACTGGCGCCGCCACCGGGACAAAGATTGGTAAAGACGGGCCACACACGCCCTTGTTTCGCGCTGGAGGAACGCCGTAGAACGGGATGGAGATTACGTGGAAAAATAGGGTGTGTAGATGAAACACCATTCTTTCATGTGTGTAATTCTCATTATGTTCAATGAAGAACTGTTGAAGGAAAAAATTACGGTGCATTACTTTCTGGGCAGCCCTCGTAGAAATTGTGCGCAACGAAGCTTTTCCTTTAGTGCGTTTATAAACTTTTAATACAGTTATGTGATTTAAGGAAATTGTCGAAAGAAAGCACTTCAAGAAATCTATGGAACTGGCTTTCTTTGCTGAACAAAATGATGGACCCATTTAAATACAGACTTTTTCTTTTAATATTTCCTGTTATTATCCTTTGTTCAGTTTTAATCAGTTGCACATCTACATACATATTCCGCAATCCACCACACGGTGCGTGGCGGAGGGTACGTCGTGCCACAACTATCATATTTTCTCCCTGTTCCACTCCCAAACAGAACGAGGGAAAAATGACTGCCTAATCTCTCTTATCTTATCTTTGTGGTCTTTCCGTGAAACGTAAGTTGGCGGCAGTAAAACTGTATTGCAGTCAGCTTCAAATGCTGGATCTCTAAATTTCCTCAGTAGCGATTCACGAAAAGAACGCCTTCTTTCCTCTAGAGACTCCCACCCGAGTTCCTGAAGCATTTCCGTAACACTCGCGTGATGATCAAACCTACCAGTAACAAATATAGCAGCCCTCCTCTGAATTGCTTCTATGTCCTCCCTCAAGGATCCCAAACGCTCGAGCAGTACTCAAGAATAGGTCGTATTAGTGTTTTATAAGCGGTCTCCTTTACAGATGAACCACATCTTCCCAAAATTCTACCAATAACCGAATACGACTATTCGCTTCCCCACAACTGCCATTACATGCTTGTCCCACTTCATATCGCTCTGCAGTGTTACGCTCAAATATTTAATCGACGTGAGTGTGTGAAACGCTACACTACTAATCTAGTATTCAGACATTACAGGATTCTTTTTCCTATTCATCTGCATTAATTTACATGTATTTAGAGTTAGCTACCATTCTTTACACCAATCACAAATCCTGTCCAAGTCATCTTGTATCCTCCTATAGTCACTCAACGACGAAACCTTCCCGTACACCACAGCATACTCAGCAAAAAGTGGCACATTGCTATCCACCCTATCCAAAAGATCATTTATGTAGATAGAAAACAACAGAGGACCTACCACACTTCCCTGGGGCACTCCAGATGATACCCTCACCTCCGATGAACACGCACCATCGATTACAACGTTCTGGGTTCTATTACTTAAGAAGAATTCCATATAGTACAGGCCAATGTGCAATGTTGGTCGGCATTCGTTCTATGACGCTTGATGGCTTAACTCAACTAATATTATCACACACCAGGCAATCAAGATTATCGGACTTCGTTAGAAAATGCAGATTCAGTCTAATCAAAAGAATATTTAACGATAAAGAGCTGAAAGCGCCTGACCGTAATATCATCAAACGTACCGTTTCCAACTCAGTTTCAACGACCGAATATTATATTTTCGTAAGTCATTTATCAGTAAAGCAATGTTGGTGTAATCACGACTGAAATAAAAGCTCTCTCAATGGTTATTATTTTAAATAGCAACAAACTATATAATACTACTATTCGACATGCAGAAAGAGGACGATGGCAATTACAAAAGTCGATGATTGTCACAGATAGAATTTTTTTTATGATTGCTGGTTTCTGTTGTATCACTATATCATATTGTTTGATGTCGACAGTAAGTAATTTCAGTATGTATATATTATTTTGTAACGAATACAGGTGGTTCACAATTAGTATGTTGCATACGAGAATCGTTATGAATATATATTCTTATTTGGTGTAAGGGAGATTATACATAAAATAACGTCATCAACTGTTATTAATGTCATTACAGAATAAGCAATTACACTACAACAATGTTCATTCAAGTTGTGAAGTAAATTACTGCGTAGTCTAGTGGTAGGGTCTTTGACTAATAATCAAGACAAACATAAAATGTCGAATCAAAAACAACCTTCAAACGTCTACGTTTCCAATTTTATTTTGTTTTTGTTGCCAGTTGCGGAGTTACATTACGCCATCTTCAGGCGCTCTGACCGATGTGTGGAAAGGAACCCACCTGTACAATCGAATTAAGGATCAGCATACAGTCACTGGTATCTGTAGACTTCTTTTTAATAACGCGATCCCTTCGTTCATCGACTGCAGAGTCTGCAATTGACGCACGAAGGGATCCCGTTGTTAAAGTCTACAGATACCAATGCATGCCTGCTGACCCCATTTCGCTTATACAGGTGGTGGGATTCTTCCTACACGTCGGGCAGGGGGCCTGAAGGAGTAGTGTTAGGCCGAAACTGGGAGCAACTAAAATAAATTAAAATTGGAAATATGTATGGCTGAAGGTATTATCGATTTATATTGTACAACCGGGGTCCCGCAACCATCCTGTATACAGATGGACTTACAGAGAATAATCAGAACGTTCAGATTCCTGGATTCTAAACGAGCCACTGCTGAAATTATGCATAAAAATCATCGGCAGTGGAGGCCGAGGGCTTCCAACAGAAGAAGTCAACCTTGTTCTGTTAATAGCCGTGTTAAAGAGGGCTAAAGGGTAGACAGGGTTTCAGGGCACTCTCTTGCCTTTGGAGTGTGAAACTGCCCCATAAAATATGGAAGAATCAGCAATGGTCAACAGCATAAGGATGCAGAAGGCAATGGAAACCACTGAATTGAAGATACATGTGTATCAATGGTATTTGTGGCCTGAAACAGTTTCATGATGATCTCTCTATTGCCAAAAGATTCCCGATCCATCGTCCATTCGCATCTCTGGGAGAGGACTGACAAAGGGAGAACCAGTGACGGGATAGCATTCTACGTAGCTGAGCGTCGCGTATGAGAAATCTGAAAATAGCTACAAAGTATGAAAAAGAAAATGAAAGGACTTTATCTGAACACAGTGGAGATAAGTGAAGTGAAATGAAAAGAAGATAAGGATTTCTGGTCAGACGAGTATATGGTAATATCAATAGCAGCAGAAAGTGGTAAAACCGGAGTAGGATTCATTACGAATAGGAAAGTAGAGCAAGGAGCTACTATGAAGAGTTCAGTGAAAGGGTCGTTTCCATCAGATTCAGCAGCAAACCAACCCGACAACAAAAGTTCAGGTATACATACCAACGTTGCAAGCAGAAGAAGAGAAAGTGTGTGAGAATATTGAAAGGGCAATTCAGTGATGAATCTGAAAATCTAATAATCTTGAAATACATGAATGCGTTTGTAGGGGAAAGAACAGAAGAAAGGGTTACGGGAGAATATGGACTTGAGTAGTAATGAGAGAGGAGAAAGGCTAATTGAGCTCTGCAGTAAATTTTGAATAGTAATAGCGAATATGTTCAAGAAGCACAAAAGGAGGAGGTGTACCTGGAAAAGATAGGGAGACTCTGGGAGATCCCAGTTAGATAACATCATGGTCAGGCAGAGATTCCGAAATCAGATACTGGCTTTTAAAACATACACATGTACAGATATAGACTCAGATCACAATATAGGAGTGATGAAGAGTAGGCTGAAGTTTAAGACATTAGTGAGGATGAATCATTGTTCAGTTGAACAGGAGTGGATATCTCTAAAAATGGCAATCACAGCTGTTTTACAGCCAAGCACGGGTACAAGGAAGGTAACAGAAGCAGTACTCCAGTTGCTCGACGAACGAAATGCAAAAATGCCCAGTGTAAATACAGGAATACAACAGCATAAATCCTATAGGAGTGAAATAAATATCAAGCGCAAGGCAATGAAGGCGAAATCGCTGCAGGAAGAACGTGAAGAAATCGAGAAGGGAATAATCGTCGAGAGCACTGAATTGCTTGTATTAAAGTCAAAACTACCTTGGCTGAAATTAAGAGAAAAGAAGGTAACATTAAAAGAGATAACTCCACTGCAAAACGCTGAGAATAGAGCAGATAGGTGAGACGAGGACAGCAAAGGCCTCTGTGAGCGGAAGGACTTGTCTGATGTGACAGACGAAATAGGAGTCGATATGAAAGAAATAGAGGATCCAGTATTAGAGTCACAATTTAAAACAACTCTGGAAATCTTGAGATCAATTAAGGCGGAAGGGGTATTTAAGATTTCGTCCTAATTTCTGAAGTCATTGAGTGAAAGTTTCAGACGAGAATCTGTGAGATTAGCGAGGTACCTAAAGAATTTCGGAAAAATAACATCCACATGATTCCGAAAATAACAAGGGTAGGGAAGTGAGAGAACTACCATTCAATCCGGCTAAGAGTTCGTACAAGCAACTGCTGACGAGGTAATATAAAGAAGAATGGAAAAGAAAACTGTGGATGTGTGTTGTCAATCTAGTAAAATAGTGATAGATGTTCGAAATTCTGAGAAAAATAGAGGTAAGCTGAAGGATAAGACTGGTAATAAACCGAATGAAAGCTGAGCTTTCATTAAGTAATGCAACACATTTTATCTGAAAAAAGGCTGGTTTTACTCAGGGTTCCAATACAGCTTACTATGCCCCAATCTTTTGGCTTCAAAACCCTATCTTTCAACATAATCTCCGTTCACTGCGACGATCATACGACACTTTACTGTGAGGGCCTGATGCCCATATGGTACCACTCTACTGGTCGAAGTCTGCTGCACCAAGAATCTCCACATCACCCCCTCCCTGCTTCCAGCGGAATGCGCTAGATAGATGGAAGTCGGAAGGTGCGAGATCCGGGAGAGTGGATGAGGAAGAACAGTCGAGCAAAGTTTTGTGAGCTCCTCTCGGGTGCTCAGACTTGTGTGAAGGCTTGTGTTGTCACGGAGAAGGAGAAGTTCGTTTGCTCTTCTGTAGCGACAAACATGCTGAAAGTAGCACAGCAAATGTGAGAAGAATCGGAAGTGTTTGCGCGACCTGGTTGCGATGATTACAGACGCCTCGCTCAATGACTTACCGCGCTTTTCTTCACTGACGGATCTCCATAGACATGCTGTAAGCGCCTATGAATATATGCAATACTCTAGTTTTCCGAAAAAAAAATACAACGACAGCCATTTTGAAGGTTGTGTACAGGGCTGCCACCTATCGGAACTATAAGGGGTGAAGCGGGAATATTCCACAATGTCCACTAACAAATTCCGCACTATTTCAACCGAAATCGAACGATAAAAAATATGTGTTGCATTACTTATTGAGCTCCCGTTGTACAAGAACGGAGAGGGAACAATAAGATTGGAAGACCAAGAAAGACGTTTTAAGATTAAGAAGACAAGACTGGGGTGCAGTCATTCTCTCCTACTATTAGATCTATACAATGAGCAAGAAATAACGAAAGTAAAAGTGGAATTCAAGAATGAGATTAACATTCAGGATGAAATGATGTCAATGATAAGATTTGTTACTGTCATTGCTACCCTCAGTGAAAGTGAAGAGGAATTACGGGGTCTGTTGAATGGAATGAGGTCTAATGGGTACAGAATATTGACTGAGAATAAAACGGAGAAAGAGGAAAGTAATAACAGGTTGCAGAAAGAAGAAACTTAGCGACAAACTTAACACGCAAATTGTAGATTACGAAGTAGACGAAGTTATGGATTCTACTACCTTGGAAGCTAACCCGTGGTAAACGTAGCCATGAGGGTATAGAAAACGAACGGAAGGACTGAGCATAAGGAAAACACTTACAAGAAGAAGGGACAGGCTGATAGGACTTATGATAACACATCAGGGAACAGCCTCCAAGATACTAGAGGTTAGTGTAGAGAGTAAAAACTGTAGGGAAGACAGATTTGAATACATCCAAGAAATAATTGAAGACGTAGGGTGCGAATGCTAGTTTGAGATAAAGGGATTAGCGCAGGAGACGAATTTGTGCCGGCGGGCAGCATCAAACCAGTCAGAAGAGTGATCACTCAAAAACAAAACTGAAATTTTCAGAGCCATAAACGGCGTTCATATTGAACACACAATGTGAGCTAAAAAAGAGATTTCCTATCCACTCTTTTCTGTAGGTCTTGTACTTTTAGCGCAGTAGCCTTTTGAAACCTTAAGAGATCAATAATCTTTTAAGTGCCACAAACACTCGCGCAACGAAACGAAATCGCAGGGTATATTTTGTCATATTGTTTCTTCTGACTACGAAATAAGTTAAAATAACGATAACTTTAAGTGTTTGACTCCGAAAAAAATGGCGGTGAAAGGGTTAAGAGATGAATTCGTGGTTGAACCCGTTTTCGATAGGTTTACACTACTACAGTCATTAAGTTTTGAGATGTATAACTGAAAAGTAGGTGTACATAAGAATGGGGATGTATCACAAAACAGCCGAGTCACATGGCACACATTTTATTTAACTAGCTTTTAACCCAAAAGCCATACGGCCACTGCCTGGACTTAAACAGATCTACATTCTCTCTCACAACGCAGGAAGGTCCCATACGGGTTTTACCTGTGGCATTCCTAGCGTCTTCGGTCGAATGAAATCTAAACCCATGTTCGGAGCTTTCGTGCGTGAAAACAGACAGAAATTGCTCGGAGCGAGATCAGGTGACTACGGAGGATGTGACAAAACGGTGACCTGTTGCCTTCCCAGTTCCTCTGTAACACCGATAGAGCGACATGCAGGGGCATCGTCGTTTGGTAGAATGAATTCTTTTCTCGCCAAAGCTGAGGACGCTTGCGACGAACTGTATCACCTAAACCGTCAACGAGCAATTTGTAGCGGGTTTTGTTTATCGTTGTGCCTTTTGGGATGAATTACCAGTGAACAACTGCATTTGAACAAAAAAACGATTTCCGCTTGACCTGTCTTCCTCTCGACCATGAAATCCAAGTTTTCGTACCCCTCGCCTATCTGTCGTGGTACTCGCAGTGGATCCTGATGCAGTTTGGAATTCCTGCCTATTACACATTACGACCCCCTTCAACTGTCGGCGGACTCCGTCAGTCTACAGACGAGTTCGGCCTGTACGCTTTTGTGCTGTACGTATCCCTTCACGTTTCCACTTCACTATCACATCGGAAAAAGTGGACCTAGGGATGTTTAGGAGTGTGGAAATCTCGCGTTGAGACATATTACACAAGTGACACCCAGTCATTTGACCACGTTCGAAGTCCGTGAGTTCCGTGGAGTGCCTCATTCTGCTCTCTCACGATGTCTAATGACTACTGAGGTCTCTGATATGGATCATATGGTGTATAACAACATATAATTGAGCAATTGCCATGTTGTACAACTGTAACACGGGTCTTGGTCAGATCTTCTGAATGTCTGATTTCTGTGTTATTTTGAATGTATAGCTCTAATGACAGAAAGGTTGTTAGCTGAAATCTAGATCTGCTACGCAGTCAAAAAAGCAGATGCTGACCTTTTTTCTGTACTGGATTACACCTCGATCGTGGGGCACAATTACAACCATGGAATCAGACCTGGTGGTTTACTGTATGTCAGGCAAGATAGAGATTTTTGGCATGCTGTGACTGTTCTGCGCAGTTTAAAGTGAGGATAAGATAGCTGGTAATCAAAATATCCACGGGTGTACTGCCGGTCTACAGTGTCCAACGGGCACAATATTTCGGCGATCATACATGTCGACATCATCAGGTGTGCTGACGGACTGAGCTCCTGCGAACGTGCCGGCATGGAGATACGTACGCTATGGCTGCTCAGAGGGAACTGGGTTCGGTCGCGGCAGCGGCCGATTTAAATACCCTCCGCCCGCGGTGCGCTCCCTCGGCAGTCCGCGCCCCGCGCCACGGTCGCGTGGTGGAACAGATTGCGACGGCGCCTGAGATGACGTGGGTGTGATGGCTCTGTCCGCCGTGGTCGTCACAACTATACGTTTGCTCGATTTACTCTTGATTAACCCAATCGCTGGTTCCCAAGCCTTGCTAAGATTGTAGCCACAGTCAGGGTTTATGAGGTCGTCATTGGTGCGAATTTCGATGGCCTCTCTAACAAAGCTGTCCCAGTATCTCTACGTCTGTACCAGAATCCTCGTGCGTTCATACTCCATAGCGTGATTTTTCGACGAACAATGTTCAGCAACCGCCGACTTGCTCGGATACATCAGTCGATGTTCATGGCATCGATCCTCGACGGTACGCATGGTCTGACCAATATACGACTTGCCACATTGACACGGAATGTGGTACACGCCGGCCTTCCTCAAACCGAGGTCATCTTTGGGGCTCCCCACCAGCGCACGAGTTTTGTTCGGAGGATAAAACACAGTTCCGACCCGCTGTTTCTTCAAAATGCGGGCGATTTTCCCCGAGAGTGCGCCTGTATATGGAATAAACGCACTGCCTACCTCCTCTCTCGTGGTTTCATCCATCTCCACAGGTTGTGCTGTAGTGTTTGGGCGGAGAGCACGTTGAATCTGCCACTCTCAGTACCCATTTTTTTCGAAATACGGTTCTCAGATGTTCCAGTTCCTGGGGTAGACTCTCTGCGTCAGAGATAGTGCGCGCCCTATGTACTAGAGTTTTAAGTACCCCATTCCTCTGTGAAGGGTGGTGGCAGTTGTCTGCGTGCAAATACAATCAGTGCGTGTTGTCTTTCGATACACCCCATGACCTAGGGTGCCGCCAGCCCTTCTCTTGACCAAGACGTCAAGGAAAGGTAATTAACCCTCCGTTTCAGTCTCCATAGTGAATTTGATGTTGGGGTGTATTGAGTTTAAATGTGTAAGGAAGTCAAGGAGTTTATCCATACCATGTAGCCAGATGACGAAGGTGTCGTCCACGTAACGGAAAAAGCAAGTAGGTTTCCATTCGGATGACGACAGGGCTTCCTCCTCGAAGTTCTCCATGTACAAATTCGCTACCACTGGTCAGAGTGGGCTACCCATGGCGACTCCCTCCGTTTGTTCGTAGTATTCTCCGTTAAAAAGAAAATACGTGGAAGTCTAGGCATGGCTAAAAAGTTCAGTGGTCTTCTCGTCAAACTTCTGACTAATCAATTCTAGTGACTCTCGCAGGGGTACCCACGTAAACACGGAAACGACGTCAAAATTCACCATTATATATGACTCATCCAACCTGAAGCTATCAAGGCGTTTAACAAAATCCACGTAATTACGGATGTGATGAGGGCATTTACCCACATAAGGACTAAATATTCCCGTCAGGTATTTGGCCAACAAATATGCAAGTGCCCTGATGTTGCTGACAATGGGGCGTAATGGTACCTCATCTTTGTGAACCTTCGGGAGTCCATATAGTCTGAGCAGCCATAGCGTACGGATCTCCGTGCCGGCACGTTCACAGGAGCTCAGTTCGTCAGTTCACCGAAATATGATCGCCGAAATATTGTGCCCGTTGGACACTGTAGACCGGCAGTACACCCGTGGATATTTTGATTATCAAATACGCCGGGAGAAACTCAAGAATCACAAGATTGCTGGTATTTAGCTTTATTACAATTGTAAATGTTCGACGCTGAGCGGAAATTGTATCGCGATGCCGCCTGCGCGCCTCTAGGTGGGCGCGCCAGTGAGGACGTTCTCGGGTCGGAATAAATTGCATTTCGCTTTCCATGAAGGCGTCCGCCCGGGCAAAAACAATGTAGGGTGCCGGCGCTGCCCTGCGCGTGTGAGGACCGCCTCCGCCACTGAAAGACGCCGGGCCCGGAATACAGAAATAAGAGCGCGCGACAGATATGAGACATTTTCGCAGCCATAACATTTTCACGGCACGTTTTATGAAGGGGAGCACACGTATAGCTTTTTACAGCCAGAAACGCAATTTCCTTTACGGCTGAGATTGGTCGGGCGGGCGGCCATGAACTGAGACGTCCTCCGAAATCCCGGATCCGGCCTCTCCTTACCGGAGGCGGCAGTCGCGTACTGCTGAAGGCTGCCCACACAATGGTCTTTTCACGTTGCAATTCGCAGTGCTCACACTCGTTCAGCTGAGAGGGTGCGGGGGAGGGGGGTGAAGGGAGGGGTGGGGGGTGGGGGTACCGAAAGCGGCTTAGACGCCGCCTCCTACTATTCAAATCATTTTCTGTGAAGGAAAGACGAAGAAGAATTGTCTGATTTGTATTTGTTCCAAGAGATAGTGTATTCCACACCAGTTTAATCCATTTACAAATTATGGTTGTTTTCAGTTTTGTAATATATTGTGTATTACAAAAATAATAGTTACTTTTGAACCGGCTACACATCCAAGACCGCTGTTAATTTTACACAAATTATTCTGGAGGGGACTAATATGGTTCACATGGCTCTGAGCACTATGGGACTCAACTGCTGTGGTCATCAGTCCCCTAGAACTTAGAACTACTTAAACCTAACTAATCTAAGGACATCACACACATCCATGCCCGAGGCAGGATTCGAACCTGCGACCGTAGCAGTCGCACGGTTCCGGACTGCGCGCCTAGAACCGCGAGACCACCGCGGCCGGCCAAGGTGCTAATACTTAATATCAGAAATAACAAAATTTTTCATATCGTTGCAGTATCCTTCCTAGGTGCTCAGATTGATTGCACTGGAGGCGAATATTCCTACACGTATCGCGTATTATTCTTTTTTTTTTTTACTTTTGCTATTCAAGTGCTCCCCTAAATCAAGAACTCTTATGTTATACGAAGTGCGCGGGAACTTAAAATATTGTAATAACCCACGCACTTCTTTAAAAATGGATTACAAACAATTTTGACCACAATTTTAGAACATCTATTTACAGCGATTACAGGTTTAGGCCAGAATGTGTCCATCTTCAGACCATTTGTACGAAGATGGTAGGCGGTGGCGTTGGACGGTGCGCCTGTTGTGACTCCACGAACGTCAGCTGCCATAGGACGTGACCATCTTCAGACTATTTGTACCATGATGGCAGGTGATATCGGAGAACGGAGCAGGTATTGTGGCTTCACGAACGTCAAATGCTTGTCACAGCACCTGTTCAGTCCAATTCTACTGCCTGCCATTATGGTATAAATGTTCCGAAGATGGTCACATTCTAACCGAAACCGGTAAGCACTACAAATAAGTGTTTTACTGGGGTGAAGATTGTTTTTAATCCATTTTAAAGGATTTTAGCCTGACCAGTGTTTTTATCGATGAGAAATTTTCTCAAAAATTTTTCTCTTACTTATACAATGGTATCTAAGTTCCTCATGTTATAACTATCTAAGAATCTAGCACTGACAAAGCATTCATTTTGTCAGTTTTCTGTTCTGTGTTGGTTGTTGAGTATCGAAAAATTTCATTTGCTTGTATTTGCGAAAGTACCTTTGAAACCAGGAAACAGTCGTACAAAGAAATATGCCTAATGTACATATGTGGAAACACAGTATGTACATTAAGGAACATGGTATTCCTGTACGCTGGACGTAGTTGCTTCGCTTGTCTACAACGCTGTTCAAAGCTGTCAAAAGCGCTGCCAGTTGTCAAGGACTTCTTTAAGCTAACTCGACTATATGAGTGTCTCAGTAGCAAAGAATAGATATATTAAAACTTAATGCATGATGCGGCATTTTCTCACGCATCTCAGTGTTTCTGATATCACAATTCTTGAACAATGTGTTGTACAATGGTATATTTGTGTAGGTACACTAAGTGGCAGATGTGGACAGTGTCCGCAAAATGTTCTGCGAATAGAGTTAGTAACAAAGAAGCAATAAGAATAAAACTCATACACAAGGCGGTATTTTTTCGCTCATCTTAGTCGACTACGTGGTATCATGATGTAATTTTGTAAGTGAATTTAGTGTCATATTTGGATATTGTCGGATAAATTTATTGCGAATAGAATTCTTAGTACAGAAGTAATAAAATTAAACGTCATGCATGATGTGCCAGCTTTTCACGCATCTCATTGTTTATGACTTCATTTCTCCTGAACTCTGATAGACAGATGACTCTTACCTGCCAGCGATTGTTGGCTGATAGCAACGGAAATATGTACCAAATTTAATTGAAATCGGTCCAGTGGTTTAGCAGGAGATGTGAAACACACACAACCATCCACCCACCGACGCACGCACGCACACACACACACACACACACACACACACACACACTCACACACACACACACACACACACAATAAGTGGACCTAAAGTTTTAATTAACACTGATAAAACTAATTAAAAAAGGATTAGATGTCTCATACACAGACGTTTATGTGCTAGTCTACGATAAAGAATAATCGAGAAAATTATAAAAGTATATGAAATATTGTATTATTATTTTAGAAACAATTTTATTTCCATTTAAAGTCTTTTACCCAGAACGTGTTTTCGCAGTCCAAATTACCTTTTATAGGATCTTATCCACATTTAATTGCCTTTTATGGAGCGCACAAATAGTAAAATAGGAAAACAGGGCATGATTTTCTAAAGGGTTTCTTTACGTACCGATAGAGAGACTGTAGACTATTGTGTAGTGAGCGAGAGGTGGACACAAAACTACCGTTATTTAATAGGTAATCCATTAGTTTACTTCTGAACCTTGCCGGTTGCCTTGTGCACAACTACATGACTGTAGAGTTAAGAACTGTCTGTGCATCCCTCACGAATTCTACCATGTTCTGCACGAGATCGTATTGTACAAGAATGGGGAAAGTAAACGGATGTAGCCCTTTAAAGGGACCGTTTTAAGCGATTAAGCAGTTTAGGAAAATCACTGGTATGCTACGTTGATATGGCCGGACGCTTTAAGTTGATCTTGCTTGTCCCTAAGGTGTGCCCAGTCTCTCAGTCATGCCGCATCTCCCTTGGTGCTGTTCAAACGAAATTCCCTAGGCTCGCCACCGGAAGGTGTTCCTTAAATTCATCTACTCCGGTTTGTCGGTGGAGGACAGTATATCTCTCCTTAAGTTGCTGTTATATTCGTTTCTGTGGCAGATTATATGCAACTCTGTTATAAGCTGATGTTGTGTTTCAGAGGAAGCCATTCAGCCTGGAAGATCCAGGTAATCGCATAGGGTGGGATTATTAGTAGTTGGGAGCTCCAACGTTAGACGCGTTATGGGGCCCATTAGGACTTGGCTAACAAGGAGGGTAAGAAATCCAATGTGCACTCCGTGTGCAAACCGGGTGGAGTCATTCCAAATGTGGAAAGGGTCCTCCCGGATGCAATGAAGAGCACAGGGCGCAGTCAGCTGAAGGTGGTGGCTCGCGTCGGTACCAATGATGTGTGTCAGTTTGGATCAGAAGAGATCCTCTCTGGTTTCGAGCTGCTAAAAGAAGTGGTAAAGACTGTCAGTCTTGCTTGCAAGATGAAAGCAGAGCTGACCATTTGCAGCATAGTCGACAGGTCCGATTGCGGACCTCTGGTACAGAGCCGAGTGGAGGGTAGGAATCAGGGGCTCAGACGGTTCTGCGACCGTGTAGGCTACAGATTCCTCGACTTGTGCCAAAGGGTGGTTGGGTCAGGTGTCCTCTACACGCAGGAGGTGGTTACACAGGTAGCAGGGGCTGTGTGGCGTGGACGGGGTGGTTTTTTAGGTTAGAGGGTCTCGGGAAAACACAAGAAGGGCTTCAGTCACAAAGGGTGCAGGCTGAACACAGGAAAAACGTAGATACAGGAACCATTGGTATAACAGTTGTAAATTGTAGCAGCCGTGTTGGGAAAGTACCAGAGCTTCAAGCGCTAATAGAAAGCACTGATGCTCAGATTGTTATAGGAACTGAATGCTGGCTAAAGCACGATATAAGCTCAGCCGAAATTTTTGCGAAGAACCTAACGGTATTCCGAAAGGATAGGCTAAACACGGTTGCCGGTGGCGTGTTTGTTGCTGTCAGAAGTAGTCTAACTTGTCGCGAAATTGAAGTAGATACTTCCTATGAGTTAGTATGGGCAGAGGACATTGTGGGCAACCGGAATAAAATAATAATTGGATCCTTTTACCTACCTCCCAATTCAGATGATACAGTTGCTGAAAGGTTCAAAGAAAACTTGAGTTTGATTTCAAACACGTACCCGACTCATACGATAATAGTTAATGGGGACTAATTTACCCACGATATGTTGGCGAAAATACATGTTAAATTCCGGAGGTACGCATAAAATATCATCCGAAATTGTGCTAAACGCATTCTCTGAAAATTATTTCTAGCAGTGAGTTCATGAGCCCACGTTAATAGTAAACGGTTGTGAAAACAATCTTGACCTCTTAGCAACAAACAATTCTGAGTTAATAACGAGAATCAAAATCGATTCAGGGATTAGCGAACACAGGCTTGTTGAAGCGAGACTGATTATTGTAATCCTCAATTCCTCGAAAAATAAGCGAAAAATAACCTATTCAAAAAAGTAGATAAAAATTCACTTAACGCCTCTCTGATGGCAATGCTTTCAATGCGGAGTCTGTAAGAAAAAAGAAATAAAAATCATTTAGGAATGAAATAAACAAAAATAACAGGGAAGCTAAGAAGAAATGTCTGTAAGAGAAAAGTACGGAAATCGAAGAACAAATGATCACAAATGCGGCAACATTAAGAGTAAATGAAAATTACACTATTAAAATCCAACGGAAAGAGCGTATAGGTGAAAATAATGATGAGGAGGAGGGATTGTCTGATGACATGATAGATGAAGACACTGGAGTTGATACTGAAGAGATAGGGGATCGTGAAAACAGCTATGGAAGACTTGCTTGGATAAGGCAGAAGGGATAGATAATCTTCCATCAGATTTCAGAAAAAGTTACTGTAATCGTAAACTCAGGCAGATTGCAGCGCAGTCGTTAGGCATGTGTACAGGTTAGTTGATACATTCTTTGCGTGTTTCGCTTGCGTTATCTAGGCACGGACTCGTGTTCCAGTAACTGTTGTTCAACATAGATTAGAATGGACAGGGACTGCGATTGCTGTGTTCGGATGAGGGCTGAGTTGGCATCCCTTCGCTCACAGCTGCAAGAGGCGCTGACTTCGGTCGCGCAGCTTGAGGCTGTTGCCAATGGGCACCACTGTGTGGAGCCGGACTCGGGTATCACGGGGATGTCAACCTCATCCCGTCTGTTCCCAGATCGGTCTGCCGCTGTGGTTGCCCCGGTTGCTGTCCGCAGTGGGGCTGAGCCCTCGCCTGTGGTTGATTGGGAGGTCGTTCCAAGGCGTGGCAGACAGCGAAAGACGTCCCCGGAGGCTGATCAGAAAGCCTCCCCGGTGCGTCTGACAAACAGGTTTCAGGCACTGTCTCTAGCTGAGCCAGATGCAGATACCTGCCCTGTTTCAGAGGATCATTCTCAGCCTTCAAGGTCCGGGCAATCGCAGAGGGTGGGCTTATTGGTAGTTGGGAGCTCCAATGTTAGGCGCGTAACGCGGCCCCTTACGGACATGGCGGCTAAGGAGGGAAGAAATCCAGTGTGCACTCCGTGTGCATTCTGGGAGGAGTCATTCCTGATGTGGAAAGGGTCCTTCCGGATGCCATGAAGAGCACAGGGTGCAGCCAGCTGCAGGTGGTAGCACATGTCGGCACTAATGACGTGTGTCGCTTTGGATCTGAGGAAATTCTCTCTGGATTCCAGCGGCTATCTGATTTGGTGAAGGCTGCCGGTCTTGTTACGAGATGAAGGCAGAGCTCACCATCTGCAGCATCGTCGACAGAATCGACTGCAGAGCTTTGGTGCAGAGCCGGGTGGAGGGTCTGAATCAGAGGCTCCGACTGTTTTGCGACCCTGTTGGCTGCAGATTCCTTGACTTGCGCCGTAGGTTGGTGGGGTTTCGGGTTCCGCTGAATAGGTCAGGAGTTCACTACACTCAGCTGGCGGCTACATGGGTAGCGGAGGCTGTGTGGCGTGGACTGGGCGTTTTTTTAGGTTAGAAGGCCTCGGGAAAGTACGGGATCGGCTGCAATGTCAAAGGGTGCATGGCAAATACAGAACGTGCTTGGATCAAAGAACAGTCGGAATTATAGTTGTAAATTGTCGTAGTTGTGCTGGAAAAGTCCCTGAGCTTCAAGCTCTAATAGAAAGCACGGAAGCTGATATCGTTATAGGTACAGAAATCTGGCTAAAGCCTGAAATAAGTTCTGCAGAAATTTTTACGAAGTCTCAGACGGTGTTCAGGAAAGATAGATTAGGCAGAATTGGTGGTGGAGTGTTTGTGTCTGTCAGTAGTGGTTTATCTTGTAGTGAAGCCGAAGTAGATACTCCGTGCGAATTGGTATGGGTGGAGGTTGTACTTTACAGCCGAACTAAGTTAATAATTGCCTCCTTCTACCGACCCCCAGACTCCGATGATACAGTTGCGGAACAGTTCAGAGAAAGTTTGAGTCTCGTAGCAAATAAATACCCCACTCATACGGTTATAGTTGGTGAGGACTTTAACCTTCCGTCGATATGTTGGCAAAAATACTTGTTCAAAACCGGTGGTATGCAGAAAACATCTTCCGAGATTGTCCTAAATGCTTTCTCCGAAAATTATTTCGAGTAGTTAGTACACGAACCCACGCGAATTGTAAATGGTTCGAAAACACACTTGACCTCTTAGCCACAAACAATCCAGAGCTGATAGAGAGCATCATGACTGATACAGGGATTAGTGATCACAAGGTCGTTGTAGCTAGGTCCAATACCGTTTCTTCCAAATCCATCAGAAACAAACGTAAAATAGTTTTATTTAAAAAAGCGGATAAAGTGTCACTAGAAGCCTTCCTAAAAGACAATCTCCATTCCTTCCGAACTGACTACGCAAATGTAGACGAGATGTGGCTAAAATTCAAAGATATAGTAGCAACAGCAATCAAGACGCGTTCATAGGATGTGTCGATTTGGTGAAAGTACTGAACTGTTTAAAATGGCGTATGACATTTGAAACACTGAAAGAAATAGGAGTAAGCTTTGGGAACGAGGAGTAATATACAATATGTAAAAGAACCAAGAGTGAACAGTAAGAATGGAAAACCGAGTATGAAGTGCACTGAATAAATATATTGTAAGACAGGGATGCAGTCTTTCTCCCCTACTGGTCAATCTGTACATAGAAGAAGCAATGAGGGAAATAAAAGATAGTTTCAAGACAGGGATTACAATTCAGGGTGAAACGATATCAGTAGCAGTAATATTGCTACACTCATTTAAGGTAAATAAGAATTGCAGGATCAGTTGAATGCAGAGGTCTAATGAGTATGGAATGTGGAAAGAGAATAAACCAAAGAAAGATGAAAGTAATGAGAAGCAGCAGAAATGAGAACAGTGAGCAGCTTAACACAAAAATTGTTGATCACAAAGTAGACGAAGTACAGAAATTCAGCTACCTTGGAAGCAAAACATCGCATGATGGACGAAGCAAGGAGAGCATTACAATCAGAACAGCACAAGCAAAGAGAGCGTTTTTTCCAAAAAATTCCATCAATATGAAACATAGACTGTATGAAGAAATTTCAGTGCATATACTTTTGGTGCACAGCAATGTATGTTAATGAATCATGGACAATGGAAAAACCGGAACAAAAGAGAATCGATGTGTTTGAAAAGTAGTGCAGGAGATGAATGTTGGAAGGCAGGTGGAGTGATGGGGAATGGGGAAGTTCTCCACAGAATTGGCAAAGCAAACAATAACAAGAAAAAGGGACAGGATGATACAGCGTGTTTTAAGACGCAAGGGAATAACTTCCATGTTACTAGAGGGACATTTAGAGGGTGTAAGCTCCAGTAGAAGACAGAGGTTGGAATATAGCCACTAAATAATTGAGGACGTTGGATGCAAGACAATGAGATTCGCGCGTGAGAGGAACTCGTAGTGGGTGCATTACACCAGTCACAAAACTGATGGGAAAAAAATGTGTCAAAGACCCCACTGACGAAGTACTGATGTTTTTGCAGATCTGCGAATACACTGTTTTACTGATTAGAAGAATGTAGAACGTTATCCTGGAGAGACACAAATGTATGTTACTTCAGAGAGAAGGCAATGAATGAATGTAAATTGATGGTGAATGAAATTGGCCGTCGATCTTCAGAGGAGCTCCCCCAGCAACCAACTGACGTGATTCACGAAAATGGTGGGAAAGCTCTATCTTGGTGATAGGGACGGAAATTGAACTACACGTTTTCCAAAGTATGCCAAGGTAATTGTGCCATACCGTAGGGTCAATCGTGGGAAATACATCCCGTCGTTAGATGAAGCACCACCACAAAGACTGCTTGCACGACACGTCCTAGAATACTGCTACAGTGTGTGGAATCAAATGAAAAGGGCGGAGAGACCGGAGAGGATCAGTTTAATATTCTGCTGGTCACTACGTAAGAAGAGAAGAACAGAAGCTCGGTTTAGTTACGGAAGCTGAAAGAAATCAGCTGTGTCTATTCCAAAGGAACCATCCCAACAAATTTCCTTAAGAAAATTAGGGACACTAATTAAAATATTAATGTGGATGGGCAGTCGTTAGTTTGAAACATGCTTGTCTCTTTCGGTTTCTGGAATCCTATTCAGAAAGTGCTGACTAGTAAAAGTGTAATACAGGGTGTTTCAAAAATGACCGGTATATATGAAACGGCAATACAAACTAAACGAGCAGCGATAGAAATACACCGTTTGTTGCAATATGCTTGGGACAATAGTACATTTTCAGGCAGACAAACTTTCGAAATTACAGTAGTTACAATTGTCAACAACAGATGGCGCTGCGGTCTGGGAAACTCTATAGTACAATATTTTCCACATATCCATCATGCGTAGCAATAATATGGCGTAGTCTCTGAATGAAATTACCCGAAACCTTTGACAACGTGTCTGGCGGAATGGCTTCACATGCAGATGAGATGTACTGCTTCAGCTGTTCAATTGCTTCTGGATTCTGGTAGTACACCTGGTCTTTCAAGTGTCCCCACAGAAAGAAGTCACAGGGGTTCATGTCTGGCGAATAGGGAGGCCAATCCACGCCGCCTCCTGTATGTTTCGGATAGCCCAAAGCAATCACACGATCATCGAAATATTCATTCAGGAAATTAAAGACGTCGGCCGTGCGATGTGACCGGGCACCATCTTGCATAAACCACGAGGTGTTCGCAGTGTCGTCCAAGGCAGTTTGTACCGCCACAAATTCACAAAGAATGTCCAGATAGCGTGATGCAGTAATCGTTTCGGATCTGAAAAATGGGCCAATGATTCCTTTGGAAGAAATGGCGGCCCAGATCAGTACTTTTTGAGGATGCAGGGACGATGGGACTGCAACATGGGGCTTTTCGGTTCCCCATATGCGCCAGTTCTGTTTATTGACGAAGCCGTCCTGGTAAAAATAAGCTTCGTCAGTAAACCAAATGCTGCCCACATGCATATCGCCGTCATCAATCCTGTGCACTATATCGTTAGCGAATGTCTCTTGTGCAGCAATGGTAGCGGCGCTGAGGGGGTTGCCGCATTTGAATTTTGTATGGATAGAGGTGTAAACTCTGGCGAATGAGACGATACGTCGACGTTGGCGTCATTTGGACCGCAGCTGCAACACGGCGAACGGAAACCCGAGGTCGCTGTTGGATCACCTGCTGCACTAGCTGCGCGTTGCCCTCTGTGGTTGCCGTACGCGGTCGCCCTACCTTTCCAGCACGTTCATCCGTCACGTTCCCAGTCCGTTGAAATTTTTCAAACAGATCCTTTATTCTATCGCTTTTCGGTCCTTTGGTTACATTAAACCTCCGTTGAAAACTTCGTCTTGTTGCAACAACACTGTGTTCTAGGCGGTGGAATTCCAACACCAGAAAAATCCTCTGTTCTAAGGAATAAACCATGTTGTCCACAGCACACTTGCACGTTGTGAACAGCACACGCTTACAGCAGAAAGACTACGTACAGAATGGCGCACCCACAGACTGCGTTGTCTTCTATATCTTTCACATCACTTGGAGCGCCATCTATTGTTGAAAATTGTAACTACTGTAATTTCGAAAGTTTGTCCGCCTGAAAATGTACTGTTGTCCCAAGCATATTGCAACAAACGGTGTATTTCTATCGCTGATCGTTTAGTTTTTATTGCCGTTTCAAATATACCGGTCATTTTTGAAACACCCTGTACATACAATGAATGAAAAACCCAAAAGCCAGGTTTGTGGCCTGTGCACATCGTCAGCTTTTTCTGTGCGTTACTTACTGATAACTGTTAGTATGAGACTTCTTGGCGGATTAAAACTGTGTTCCTGACCGGGACTCGTACTCACTCCGGACCTTTGCCTTTCGCAGGCAAGTGCTCTACCGACTGAAAACCACCCAACCACCCAACCACTACTCACGACTTCTCCTCACAGCTTTGGTTCCGTCAGTACCTTGTCTCCTACCATCCAAAGTTAGGAGGATTTGTCTTGATTCGTGCTTGGTTAGGTTAGTTAGCAGAACACTTGCCTGCAAAAGGTAACTGTCTCGATTTCTAGTCTAGGTCCAGTATACAGATTTAATATTCCAGGAAGTTTCGTATCAATGCACAGGCCACTGCGAAATGGAAACACAGCTCAGCAAGTGGCTAAGCCATGTCTTCGCAATATCCTTTCTTCCAGGAGTGCTAGTCTTGCAAGTTTCTGTGAAGTATGGAAGATGGGAGACGGGGTATTTACGGAATTAAAGCTATGAGGACTAGACGTGAGTCGTGCTTGGGTATCTCAGTCAATAGAGCACTTTCCCGTGATAGGCAACGGTCCCGAGATCGTGTCACTGTCCGTCATACACTTTTAATCTGCCAGCAAGTTTCATACCATCGTACACTCCTCTGCAGAGTGAACACTTCATTCTCGGAACCAGATAGCCGGTTATCGAAAGTCAGAAAGAAGAGACTTAAAGAAAAATTTCGTAAGTTGTGAGCTAAGAGTCTACTGCTTTACATTGATTATCGCTGTTCGTGACGAGATGTGATCAGGCAACTGTTTAGATAACGAGAATAAATTAGTACTAAATGTTGACCAACATCGTCAGTTTAGTACCTTGACACTTTATTCAGTGTCTGTGGTTTTCAGGAAATAGTACTGCCAAGGAAATCCAGGTATGTTATGGTTACAGTAGAAAGAAACTTTTCTGCAATCTGGTGCAATAGTTGGTCACACACTAATTACCCAGATCTACTATTACTTCTGGCCATTTACCTGATCTTCATTCGCTATCATGCATTTGTCATTGCTCTGCAACAACACCCAGAGCAATGAACACCACATTCAGCCAGTTATTCTAAGCTCTAAGGTTCTGGTTTCAACCCCCCTCACAACTTCAATTTTCTTAAATTTCAATCGATTTAAATAAAATTTCGCTATGGAAATACCTACATACAGCCAAGTGCATCTCTCAGTTTCACTTCCAGCTGGCTGTCACAGCTTTGTAGCTGTCATCATTGCCACCAGACGGACCCTTGGACATTACATCCCACAACGTTAATTAAATTGTAGACTTAATGTGAGTGTCTGACATACCTACATATTACTTTTACTTAGAGAGTGCTGCCATGTTATGGGCTATAGGGCACAACGACATACAACTGCAACCTATTTAAAACCAAATGTTATAGCATAACCAATTCATTTATGTTGCTACCAATTACTCTTTGTGTATGATGCAAGCTAAGCTACAATGTAAGTGGGAGATGAAGTTTTATGTCTTTATATTACTAAATAGGCAACACTAAATTTCGTTGATAAGCAGATGTTTTGGAGGAGGGAACAAAAGTATGATTCGGCAACTGACATCCACACCATGTTTTGTAATCTGTTTGAAATTACTACATATTATAAAGAAGTTCATGTGAACTCGACAGCAGATGGCTAAATGTGTAGCATTCAGACACATCTATAAACAACTAACCTCACATACGTGATGAGATGACAATTAACAAAAAAAAAAAAAAAAAAAAAAAACAAAGAATTCGTAAGCGTGACTTTCATTGCTCCAAAGAAGTTGAGGGATGATAAACACTTTAGGGCAGGACATGCTGACACTTTCAACCACCATAGAGTTAAAGTTGTGGGAGGAGAGTACTCTTGAAGCACACCCCAGGGTCCGTGTTTTATAATCCAGGGTACCACGCCTCAAAATCCTAGGTATTGCACAACGCTGCATAATTGACGCTATCGCACCACATAATCAAGGGTGTTTATATATAATCCATGGTACCGTGTCGTACTATCTGGACACAAGGGTGGCAGTCGAGCGGCTGCCTCCTCCCACAACTTTAACTGTGTGGTAGTTCAAAGTGTCAACATGTCCTGTCCTAAAGTGCTTAACATCCCTCAACTTCATGTAGGAAGGCGAATCCAACTGACGAACGCTTAGGGTTGTGCTTATTGTTGGAGAACTTGGCAGCATAAATTATTCCGTTTTTATAACTGATGTGGATACGAAGGGATATATTAGGCTGTGAAAAACGCAAGGACTTAGAAATTATTTATCAACAGCATTTCAGTTATATGACTTGCGTTTTTGTGTGTAGTATGTGATGTCCACGACAGCTGGATTTCTTAAAATAGGTCAGTGTTACCCTCTTTTAAGGTTTATGTATGAAGTAATTACTGCTGGTATTCATCATTTCCTTATAATGTAAAACTGTTTGCTTTGATTCCCAAAACTACCGCTAAAAACACTTCGCAGTAACATTTTGAATCATTCATAGTCCAGAACACTGATCTGTGGGTCAAATCTTAGCGACCACGATGCTCGATGGTGATTTTACGTCTAAATGTGTCCATTGTTAATGCCCTAATAGCGGTTAAGCGTTTTGGAAACAGCTCGTTACCAGTGTGTGGCGACTACAAGTCAAAACAGAACAAGATACTATTAGCACGATGTCCTGAAATCCAAAGACGTCGTATGCAATCAAAAAGTCCATTTTCCTTTTGAGTCATCAGTCTTTTGATTAATTTGATGCGGCCTGCCACGATTTCTCCTCTTGAGCCAAACTCTTCATCTCGGAGTAGCACTGAGATGCTATGTTCTCAATTACTTCTTGTATGTGTTCTAATCTGTCTTTTTACCCTACATAGCTGTTTCAAGTACCATGGCAGTAACGGCCCTACGTATTGTCACGTGTCCTATTACCCTGTCCCTTCTTCTTGTCACTATTTTTCATATGTTCCTTTCTTCGCCATTCTGTGGTGAACCTCCTCATTCCTTATGCTATCAGTCCACCTAATTTTCAACACCTTACTATACCGTCATATCTCAAACGCTTGGATTCTCTTCAGTCCCCGTTCTCCCAGAGTCCATGATTCCCTTTACACAGTATTGCGTGTGCGCCAAACGCACTTTTCTTCTGAGCTTAAGGACTTAATTTGATACTTTTTTTGTCCAGGAAAGTACTCTATGCCAGTGCCAGTCTGCTTGTTATGCCCTACTTACTGTGTTCATTTGTTATTCTGCTTCCAAGGTGGCTGTGTTCCCTCGTTTCTTCTACTTCGTGGCCCTCGATTTTGATGTTACGTATATCGCTAATCTCATTTCTGCTACTTCTCATGATTTTCGTCTTTCTTCTGTTTACCCTCAACCCATAGTCTGTGCTCATTAGAATTAGACTGTTCATTCCATTCGAAAGGTCCTGTACTTCTTCCTTCCATTCGCCTAGGATAGCAATGATATCAGCGAATGTTATCATCTTGTGACTCTGAATCTTAATACCGCTTTTAAAAGTTTCTTTTATTTCCTTCATTGCTTCTTGCATTTACGGGTAGAACAATAGAGGCGAAAACCTACATCCCTACCTTACACTCTTTTTAAACTGAGCGCTTCGTTCTTGATCTTCATTCTTTTTGTTCCCCCTTGGTTCTTGTGCATACAGTAGATTACCTGTCTTCCCTCCATAGCTTATTCCTATTTTTCTCAGAATTCCGAAACGTTGCACTATATTACATTATCGAAAGATTTTTTTTTCCGAAAGCAAAACTGATGATCATCTATGATAACTTCAATTTTCCTTTCAGTTGTTCTGTTTATCCAAAGTCCTACAATGTAATGAAGCATGACAGTGTCAGTCAGAAAGCGGACAGCAGTATTAAAAAAAATAATATCAAAAGCTTTTAAGCACCAGGGAAACTGGTACAGGCATGCGTATTCAGATACAGAGATATCCCAACAGGAAGAATATGGAGCAGTCGTCGGCAAAGCGTATATAAGACAACAATTGTCTGGCGCAGTTGTTAGATCGGTTACTGCTGCTGCAACGGCAGGTTATCAAGATTTAAGTGAGTTTGAAAAAGGGCGCACAAGGCATAGGACACAGCATCTCCGAGGTAGCGATGAAGTAGGGTTTTTCCCGTACGACCATTTACGAGTGTACCGTGATTATCAGGAATCAAGTAAAGCATCAAATATCCGACACCGCTGCGACCGGAAAAAGATCCTACAAGAACGGGACCAACGACGACTGAAGAGAATCGCTCACTGTGACAGAAGTGCAACCCTTCCGCAAATTGCTGCAGATTTCAGTGCTGGGTCATCAAAAAGTGTCAGCGTGCGAACCATTCAACGAAACATCATCGATACGAGCTTTCGGAGACGAAGGCCCACTCGTGTACTCATCGGACTGTTGATGACTGGAAACTTGTTGCCTGATCGGACGAGTCTCGTTTCAAATTGTATCGAGAGGATGGGCATAATCTCATGAATCCATGGAACCTGCCTGTCAGCAGGATACCGTTCAAGTTGGTGGAGGCTCTGTGATGGTGTGGGGCGTGAGTAGTTGGAGTCATATAGGAGCCCTGATACGTAAAACATCGTACCTAATAATTACGTAGTTTGAAAGACACAAAGAAGTGTCGGCGTGGAAATTATTCAGAATACGATGTCTCGTAAACGACTCGCACTAGAATCCAGCAACAAAGACCACTGACATTCTAATTTATCCTACGTTTTTTTGTCAATGTTATTAAGCATTCTTCCATTTAAAAAAAGAGTATGTATTCAGAAAATTACATTTTCTAAGTTATATTGTAACAAATAAGCTCTCAGTCACATATATTTAGTCAAAATTGACCTGGTTTCGACGCTACTATGAGCGTCGTCTTCAGAATTAGGCTAACTGTACTAAAACATTATGTATATAGTACATTAATAAAATTAAAGTTTGTACTGACTCGAAACGATGCAGTACTTACAAGTCACATATTAAAATAGATCTCGGCGGAAAGGCGACGTTATGAACACTTGTCAGATGGCGAGCCGCTATGGGCTGCTCGTACTGTAGACAGGGGTTGCAGATTTTTAAATCTTCTGTGCTTGTACATTTCTGTTTATAAAAAAAACTAGTTTATCCGAATATTGGTGTGTGGAAATTACAAATCAAACTCTTAACAGTTGAACTACCGTGCCACAAGTACTACGTGACAAATATGTATCTGTATGAAGTCTTCGCTACATCAGTTCAGCGACTAAGAGGCCTCAGGGAAAAAATACTTCGTAATGTTCCCATAGGTAGCTTCACATAGCACTGTTTGTATATTAGAAAGGGTATCGTCTTTCAGAATAAGCTAAGGAAAGCTGAAACTGACCGCCTATATAAAAATATGTGATTGCGGTTTATTTGGTTCATATAATTCTGCTTCACTCTTCTGTTATTACTGAAATACACGAAGGGTCGTTACGTGTTTCTGAAATAATTCTTTACGGCTGTTTATACAACTTAGTTATTAACGTAAACATATTGCTTCGACGTGATTGCCTTTTAATCAACCTTTTACGTTTATACGAAAGGGAATCATCCTATTTTCTCTTTCAGCAAGATCAGGCGACTGTTGATACAATTTCTTTTGGAAGATTGTAACTTATTCATTCCCCGACCTCTGCGAAACCTGTACACGCATTACATCTCTGGAGATCCCCTTTACGTGTGCAATACATCTAAAATGCAAATATTCTGCATTAATAAAGGAATAAAATCACACAGTCCGACTTTCAGGTTGTCTATTCAACGGTTCGGGGGTAGCACAAATTTGATTTACTGTATTTCGTATAGTCGCTATTCGATTTTAAAACCTTAAAATTTTATCTTAATCTATTCATTAAGAGCTATAATCTAACGTTAAAGATTTAACACAGTAAGTAAAGTGTTGAAGTTAGAAACTACATCTGAGGGTGTGCTGAAAAGGAATACCTTCGAATTTTTTATACGAAAACACTTAACGCTTTTCACATAAAACAACCTATATTAACATTCCATATCTTTATTCTTCATGTCTATATATTTATTTCTCAACATAACCCTGGCGACGAACACATTTCGCTCAACGAGAGAGACCAGTTTGCTGTTACAGTTTCTGTAGAATGTTTGACTTTGTTGACGGAGCGCAACCTCATCTCTGCTTGCACCACTTCATGACTATCGAAGGGAAGTCCTCGAAGGCGTTCTTTAAGTTTTGGAAACAGATGAAAGTCGGATGGAGCCAAGTCGGGACCGTATGGAGGACGAGCGGTGACAGTGAACCCAAGGCGTAGGATTGGTGGACATATGGCACATTATTTTTGTCGATCCAATCATCACCGTACTCAGCTTTCATTCTTCTATGCATTTCAATTGGAAGCCAGTTCTCTGCGGCTAAAAACTTGATTACAGCACGCTATTTCTCACCCACGGACCTAGTTACGTTACACACCATTATGACACACCTTACAATTCGGAGCCCTCTATCGGCAGAAAAAGGGTTTCAACTTGCGTCAGCGAAGCGGAAAGTAGACCAAGTAATATGCATGGCACGTAATACCTTAACTGGTATTGAGAATTGAGAACAGAACAAAAAATTCGAAGGTATTACTTTTCAGCACGTCCTCGTAGCTCTATTCTATAAAGGATCAGGGAATTCTTTCGTCTTGCGGGAAGGGGCGGGGGAGGAGGAATTACTGGTAAAAACTGTTTGCTACCTCATTCCGTTTAATATTTTTGAGAGAACTTGAATCAAACGACAAAAAGAGAGATATGTCTCAGAGGCCGCTGAAGTCGATATCGCTGGCAAAGTGCCGTGAGGCCATTTTTTCCAGCTGCTCCAAGAAATCCAATTCCAATGGCCAATCGTGACGTTCCTGACGAACAAAATGGCTGTTGAAAGCAATGGTTTCGCATTCAGTGCTTCCTTCCACCCTACTACGGCTACGCTAGTTTCTCCAGGAGCAAACATTGCTTTTTTTTGTAAAAATTGGCAATACTTTTGCATCATTCAGTATTCCGTCGGGTAAATCACATGTAGGATATTCAGTGTATAACAGCATTTTTTTGAATCATTAGTGTTCCTACTGGTTTGATGGCGACCGCCACGAATTTCTTTTTTCTGTCAACCACTTCATCTTGAAGTAGCACATAGCATCGTAACTCCTCAATTATTTGTTGGATGAATTCCAATCTCCGTCTTCCTCTACAGTTTTTGTACTTATCTTTAATACCATAGATATTATTCCATGATGCCTTAACACATTCCTTTCTTCAGTCAACCCCTTCATTTTAGAGTAGCACGTTGCATCTTACGTCCTCAATGGTTTTTTGGATGAATTCCAATCTCCGTCTTCTTCTACAGCTTTTGTGCTTATCTTTAATACCATAGATGTTATCCCAAGGCGTCTTAACACAGTGCCCTTAATCCAATCCCATCTTCTTGTCAGTGAATGTAATACCTCAACCACTACTGAGAACAGAATAAAAATTTCGGAGGCATTACTTTTCAGCACATCCCTGCAGTCCTATCCTATAAAGAATCAGGATATTCATTTTTATAGTGGTGGTGGTGGGCGAAGGGGAGAGGGGGGGATGAGAACCTCCTCATTCCTTATCTTATCAGGTCATCTAATGTTCAACATCCTTCTATAGCACCTCATGGCGAACACTGAGATTCGCTTTTTTCCGGTTTTCCCACTGTTCATGATTTAATAACATATAATGCTATGCTCCAAACCGTCCATCTCAGTAATTTCTTCCTCAAATTAAGGCCGATGTGTGATAGTAGTAGATCTCTCCAGGCCAGGAACGCCCTCTTTGCCTGTGCTAATCTGATTTCCATTTCTTTCGTCGTCCGTCATGTGATATTTTGCTTCCAAGGAAGAATAATTCCTTAATGCCTTCCTTAGAGTTACTCTCAATCCATATTGTGTACCCATTGGACTGTTCATTCCATTGAACAGATTCTGTAATCCTCCTTCACTTTCACTGAGGGTAGCAATGTCACCAGGGATTCTTATCATTGAAATTCTTTCACCCTGAATTTTAATCCCGCTCTTGAACCTTTCTTTTATTTCAGTTACTACCTCTTAGAATTAACAGTATAGGTGGTGAACTACATCCCTGTCTTACCCCCTACTTAGTCTGAGCACTTCGTGGTCTTCCATTCTCATTGTTTCCTCTTGGTTTTTGCACGTGCCCTGTATTATCCGTCTTTCCCTATAGCTTACTCCTATTATTCTCATAATTTCGAATATCTTACACTAATTTTGCACTGTCGAACGCTTTTTCCAGGTCGACAAATCCTATGAACGTGTCTTGTAATTTATTAAGTCTTGCTTCAGTTATTAGTCGCTACGTCGAAACTGCTTCTCTGGTGCCCTAACCGTCCCAAATCCTAATTGATCATCTGTCACCTGAAAGATCTTTAACTATCTTTCCCCTTTTACAGATATTTTTTTGTCAGAAACGTTGTTGCATGAGAGTTAATCTAGTTGTGGGTTAGTTATCGCATGTATCTGCCTTTGCTGTCTGACGGTAGGGTACATCTCCAGACTCATTGATTTTACATTTAGCTTTGTTGCCTCTTCTTTCGCTGATTTCATAAATTTGGATGGTTAACTACGCCTTCTGCCGTATTTGATGTCATGTCTTCGGAAGCTCTATTAAATTAAAATAATGGAATTTTTATGTCTTCCATAAAGAGCTCCATTTCATCCTCAAAAAGGTCATCATATGATTCCTCCCCCAAGCAGAGGTCTTGAGTGTACTCTTTCCACCTATCGGCTCTCTGCTCTGCACTTAACAATGGAATTCCAATTGCATTCCTAAGACTGACTCCTTGCTTTGAATTTTACCGAAAGTTGTTTTGACATTTCTGTAGTCCTTCCGACAATCAATTCCGATTTCTTCACATATCTCTTGCAACCATTTCGCCTTTGTTACACTGAACTTGCTGTTTATATCATTCTTAAGTGTCTTATATTTCTGCATATCTTTCCCTGAATACTTCTGTGCTTTCTTCTTACGTCGATCAAATGAAGTACTTCTTCTACTGCCCAAGCAACTAGAAATACTTGTTTTTGTTTTGGTAAATTTAGGGTAAAATAGATAAGGATAAAGGAGGCTTTCCTGGCATTCATTGACACTGTTAAATGTTGTTCATTCGTGATATGACGAATATCTTCATTGATGCTTCAGAGAACTTATTCAGGCTCGTACCTACGTCGTCGTGCTGTTCATAGAAAGCCGACGTTTGGGGTACTACTTCATCGGTAGTTGATCAGAAATTACGTCACTCTGATGAAAGCCTCAGAAAATATGTCACCCTGCTGCATGCACCAGTAAAAATACATGACCCTAAACGTTGTCATTGTGAACAGCACAATGATGCGGTCACACACGTGGAAACGTTTTATCGACGATGCCAACGGCCGCGGAAGCCTAAGCTTGCACACATGCATATAGACTCAGGGACTGTTAGTAACCGAAACGGAGTTGATGGATTAATAAACGCTAGAGGTTATACAGGGTTCTAACTCATGAGGCACAAGAAGTTGTGTTTTGTGGATATCGCAGTTTCCATTCTCCGAAAGGACCGTAATACGCGAGAATAAAACTGTGTTTTGTAATTCTACAGCACTTTATCATAAATAATACTGCAGCGTTGGTATGTGCATGTGTTTCCACGGATATTCCTGAACGAGCTTGACCTGCTCCTTTTCCCAGTCGATGGGAACTCTTCGATACTCCAGCAGTCTACGATAAACTACTGTTGGAAACGAAGTAAGCTGTTCCGCATATTCAATATGGAATCTACAGCAAAACATTTTATTTCTGCCACCCTGACTGAACTTAATTTTTTGGTATTAGAGATAATATTAAGTCTCAGAAAATAAGCTTCATCTTTGTATCTCAGTAATCTATGAAAGACATTTTCGATCCTTTTTTGCTGAAGTAATCGAACTGATATTCCTTCCATCTTCTTCTTCTTCTTCAAGGATCGGTGATACAAGGTTGTATCATTGCTGTAACTTGGATTTTGCTTTAAATAAATAATGCTGTCTGAACCAAATCCTCTTCATTTTTGTGTCATAATTCACGTTGTAATGAAGTAGGTTTTGTATAAATCTTGGCTGGTATATTAATTGGAGCTTGTCAGTTCGGTGACGTGGCCATTGTGCGCCATAAGCTTGCTATCATCCTCCTATTTTAAAATTTGTAAATATCATTCAAAAGTAATATTTTACCTTAACAGTTAACCATAACACGGTTTGAGGTCACCAAACTCACTGTTTACAATGACAACTGCTTGACCTGAAGCTAATTCTTGCATGAGAATGAAAGTAAATTCGTGGATTAAGAATCATTTCTCGTAAGTCTGCTACGAAATAGACCCCGTTCAAGAGACCCACCCTTATGGCAAGCAGAACAGATACATTCCAGTAATATCGAGTTGAGTGACTGTGGGATCAGAACTGTCAACTTATTGAAAATCCTGAAGAGCGTGAGTGATTTCAAACGTGTAACTGTGATACTGGTGTCACAGAATTCGACTGGGAACTATGGGTCAAACTGAACAGAGATCGCAATGGGCATAGTCAGTGCACAGACTCACCTTACAAGTGGGGCGCCACAGCGTCTCATCTTTGTGACTCTGGGACCCCGAACTAGACAATCAAACACATTAGAGATGAATGTCCTTGCGTTCCTATCAGGGGAATTGGAGAGACCTTCTGAAAGTTGACGATATAGTTCTTATACGGATATGTAGAATGTAGTCAAATTAAATAGTGTGATGCTGCGGGAATTAGATTAGCAAAAAATGGTTCAAATGGCTGTGAGCACTATGGGACTTAACTTCTTTGGTCATCAGTCCCCTAGAACTTAGAACTACTTAAACCTAACTAACCTAAGGACATAACACACATCCATGCCCGAGGCAGGATTCGAACCTGCGACCGTAGAGGTCGAACGGTTCCAGACTGTAGCGCCTAGAACCGCTCGGTCACTCCGGCAGGCTTAGATTAGGAAATGAGACGCTTAAAGTAGTAAATGAGTTTTGCTATTTGGGGAGGCAAATAACTGATGATGGTCGAAGTAGAGAGGATACAAAATGTAGACTTTCAATGGCCAGGAAAACGTTTTTGAGGAAGAGAAATTTGTTAACATCGAGTAAAGATTTAAGTGCCAGGAAGTCGTTTCTGAAAGTATTTGTATGGAGTGTAGCCATGTATGGAAGTGAAACATGGACGATAAGTAGTTTAGACAAAAAGAGAATAGAACCTTTCGAAATGTGGTGCTACAGAAGAATGCTGAAGATTAGATGGGTAGATCACATAAGTAATGAGGAGGTATTGAATAGAATTGCAGAAAAGATAAGTCTGTGGCACAACTCGACTAGAAGAAGGGGTCAGTTGGTAGGACATGCCCTGAGGCATCAAGGGATCAGAAATTTATAATTGGAGGGCAGCGTGGAGGGTAAAAATCGTAGAGGGAGACCAAGAGATGAATACACTAAGCAGATTCAGAAGGATGTAGGTTGCAGTAGGTACTGGGAGATGAAGAACCTTTCACAGGATAGAGTAGCATGGAGAGCTGCATCAATCCAGTGTGTGGACTGAAGACCACAACAACAACAACAATAATGGTTTATGAACTTACTTATTTACATTTAGTTAATTTTGTATGTAGTTCTGTTTTTCTGTAATCTTGTTACACACATATACTAATGTTACATGCCTGTATTTTTATACTGCACCTGAGCCATTCGAACAAGCGAATAAATAATGGCGCAATGAAAGACTAAGAAATCCAATACCTTCTTGCCAGTTTTATGACTACACGTTTTCTTGTCTTATAGTCAGTGTGATGTAAACTTCCTTCGATAACATTTTTGCTCTAATGAACAAATTTAAAAAAACAAAACTCATACTGGGGAAGAAAGGTGTTACATTACAAATCCTACAGATGTCTCATCAGGGTCAGCTGTCTTTTTTCTGCTAAGTGATGAAAGTTGCTTTTTTATTCCACGCTTTTCGGCGTTGCAGCGACGAATGAAATGAGAAACCGTTTTACGATCATCCCAATTTCTGTTTTTCAGAAGGTTTGGACTTCGGTTAAATATGTGATGCAACTCTGTGTGGTGCAGAAACAATTTTCTTTCGAGGCTATAGTAATATGGAGGATCGTTTCAGGCCCTAATATCGTAGCTTCACACATACCTCTCTGAAGCGTATTGTACAATAGTTTAAAATTTTATTCATCGCTTCTCCCGTCTCCTCCCATTGGCAGAGGTGGGCAGCCTGCCTCGTGTGTCGCTTTCAATGCTGCTGCCATCAGCTACCAACGGTAGACAAAGTTCTGTGTGTCTCTTCAAAACAGGCAATATGACGAACACGTGGCACTCGAGAAAAAACTAGGATTCGCTGAAATGTACGACATAAAGCTTGAAGAAATGCATTTTAGCCCTCAGCTGTACGAATTATTGTCTGTTATTTATCGGCTTCGGTCGTAATGGTCGTCAGCACAGGAATAAAAAGCGGTACATCAGTCGAATAAGCAACTGATCTTTCCTATAGATGAGTTAATTCATTTGAGGGAAAGATGAATTTCTTATCAATCTTACGTACTGCTTTTTCTTTCTGTGATGGCGGTCGCTGTAGCCGAAACCTGTCTGAATTAGACACATGCAACAGAATTACGTTAAAAATGCTTATAAGCTAAGCTAGTCCGAAGATCAAGTTTACACGTGATGCGCAAAATGAACCATCTTAACAAATCAAAATTACGTTCATTTCAACAACATCTTTGTGCATAACTGATGTTTTCCTTCTTTTTTGATCCAGTCCTCAACTGCCTCATAGTCTAGGGGATAAGAGGAGTTCCATGTCTCTCTGTCTTCAGTGAGTTACTGCCACTTCGACCCAAGAGTCCCTTTTTTTCAGTGCTACTTCTGTTCCACTATCCAATGTGTTTTTTCACTCTCTTTTGCCCTAACTGTCTTTTAGCTTTATTTCCTTCATTAACTTTTGGAGCTCACCGTATGACTTTCGCATGGACAGATCCAAAATATTTCAGTTGCTAAACTTGAATTTCTCCAGTGGCTTTCGCATGGACACATCCAAAATATTTCAGTTGCTAAACTTGAATTTCTCCACTGGCTTTCCATGTAAACTTTTCTCAGTCGTACTTTCTATTTTCCGGAAGAATGTAGACTTCCCGACTTGACCATTCGTTCTTTTTGATCTCCATTCTTCACAATACAGCACTTGCAATCGAGTCTATGGAGGGTGTTTCACAAAGTCCATTATAGAAGTGTAAGCTTCCCATAAACTTTTGTCTATATGTGAGATAAAACTGTACACACTGATTTCAATTACTTTGTCCTAACGTAACTTATACCAGAGCTAACGTATTCAATTGATGAGCAAAAGCCGGCAGGCGTGACCGAGACGTTCTAGGCGCTACAGTCTCGAACCGCGCGACCGCTACGGTCGCAGGTTCGAATCCCGCCTCGGGCATGGATGTGTGTGATGTCCTTAGGTTAGTTAGGTTTAAGTAGTTCTAAGTTCTAGGGGACTGATGCCCTCAGAAGTTAAGTCCCATAGTGCTCAGAGGCATTTGAACCATTTTATGAGCAAAATTAACTATTGACTTGCCCTGTGTTGCATGTGAACAGAGTCGTGAAATAGAAACTTTAAATTACATGAAATACAAAATTTTGAAATAAAGAAGATGAATCTAACTCAATAGCGAAAGAAACTAATTGCATGCTCAGTGAAAAAACCATATAATTCAAACTCAATACCGAAGCACATTATAAACGATGCGTAATATGAGGTGTGATGTTAGACTAATAAATTACTGCTCTACTCGGAAGAAAATAACTGTTTTAAATTACTCACACTGTCCACGGAAAATTAACGTACTTACTACCACGATACCTGACAGTCTCGGCTACACACTGTTTGAGCAAGAATGCAGTGTGAGATCTGCCTTGAAATAAAAGTAACTTACCTCTTGCTCAGCTTGCTATTTTAGTGCCTGGAGTACTTTCAAAAGCAAATACAAATCAGCAGATACAGCCACTAAAGATAAATAATCTGTTCTAAATAAGTTTGTCAGAAACAATATTTTGCTCCATGTGGCGTAAGGTACAATGCACACAGAATGAAAATTCAAAACTTTGCTATGAATCACGGAGGTGGGTTTTACTGTAAAGAAAATCGTTTTTGGGAAACCAAACTCTGATTAGTGACAGAAGGAATGCACAACATAAGAAGACTCTAACAATTACAAAATTATCTCATTACAAGGAAACTATTGTTGTTATTGTGGTGTTCAAAGACTGATTTGATGCAGCTCTCCGTGCTATTTTATCCTGTGCAAGCCTCTTCATCTCCGAGTAACTACTGCAACCCACGTCCTTCTGAATCTGCTTACTGCATTCATCACTTGGTGTCATTCTACGATTCCCCCCTCCCCCTCCCACGCTTCCCTCAGGTACTAAATTGGAGATCCCTTGATACCTCAGTGCGCAGCCTGTGGTCTTGCGGTAGCGTTCTCGCTTCCCGCGCACGGCTTCCCGGCTTCGATTCCCTGTGGGGACAGGGATTTTCCCTGCCTAGAGATGACTGGGTGTTGTGTCGTCTTCATCATCATCATTCATCCCCATTGCAGTCGGAGGAAGGCAATGGCAAACCACCTTCGCTAAGACCTTGCCTAGTCAGCGGTGTGGGTCTCCCGCCTCGTCCAATACGCTCCTTGGAGTATGGGACCTCATCATCATCATAATACCTCGGAGTGTGACCTCCAACCGATCCTTACTTCTAGTCAGGTTGGCAAATAAAAATTTTGTTTCTCTCCAATTCTATTCGGTAACTCTTCATTAGTTACGTGATCTACTCATATAATCTTCAGCATTCTGCTGCAGCACCACATTTTATAAACATCCATTCTCTTCTTGTTTATCGTCCAAATTTCACTTCCATACACTCCACACAAATACTTTCAGAAAATATTTCCTGTCACTGAAAGCTGTACGCTATGCTAACAAATTTCTCTTCTTCAGAAGATTTTGGAAGAATTTTAAATGTGTTCAGAAAAGGTTCAAATGCCTCTGAGCACTATGGGACTTAACTTCTGAGGTCATCAGTCCCATAGAACTTAGAACTACTTAAACCTAACTAACCTAAGGACGTCACACACATCCATGCCCAAGGCAAGATTCGAACCTGCGACCGTAGAGGTGGCGCGGTTCCAGACTGTAGCGCCTAGAACCGCTCGGCCACTACGGCCGGCTTTAAATGTGTGTTTGTAGTTTCTTTGTCAGTTTCTTTCTAACAAAGAAACTATAACCATACATTTAAAATTCCTCCAAAATCTTATCTATTATCATAAATAACAAGAAAGACTGTCTAGCAAGCCAACCAAGGATAAAATTTTACACACAGTCAAGAATTTTATTTTTTGGTCATATCTTGAGCGCCGGCTAGAGTGGCCGAGCGGTTCTAGGCACGCCAGTCTGGAACCGCGCGACCGCTACGGTCGCAGGTTCGAATCCTGCCTCGAGCATGGATGTGTGTGATGTCCTTAGCTTAATTAGGTTTAAGTAGTTCTAAGTTCTAGGGGACTGATGACCTCAGATGTTAAGTCCAGTAGTGCCCAGAACCATTTGAGCCATACCTTGCGCTCACTCATATTTGTCCCAAAACAGCAAAGGTGAATTATTTACAATAGAGAACCTTACACATATTGTACAGTGGACTTAGCAGATAAAGTTTTGATAAGGAACTCATAACCGGAAATGTACCGTTTGGCTATAAAATAAGTTTGAATATCAGAGCCCTTTATTTTATCCCGCTTTACCGTAAGCACACTGCAGAGACAATGACCATGATCTGTGCAATCCATGGCAGCCCATGGCATGGACAGTATTTCGGGAACTCGTAATGGCGTTCGCTTTTACGTGATTAAGCAAGTCCTCTTAAAAGTCAAGATTGAAGTGCGTCCGTGGAGCACCGTAATCAGCCCTCCTATTTGAGAACGTACCAGTTTCTCGCAGCCGTTGTTGTAGTCGGACGAAAATGGTATGTGACGTCCTAATTGCAACAGGGACTGACGACGGTGGGCTTTGAAAGTGATTCGATCATCAGAACCTATTTCATATCCAATCGGTACATTTCTGGACATGGGCTTTTACCAAAACTTTATTTACTAAGCTCCTCTGTAATCTCTATAACCCTGTAAAATGGTTTGTGAAATACGTTATAACATCTTCGTTCGTTTCGATATCAATCTTATGTTGAAATATTCCCGTCTGATATAAAACACAATGCCTAGAACCCCGACTTTTCCATAATTTCTTCATCCATTTTAGCACTAGCTCTGGCGATGAAAGCTATACACTGATCAGCCAGAACATTATGACCACCTATGTAACAGCCTGTATGGCCACCTTTGTCACGGATACCAGGAGCGACGCTTAGTGGCATGGAAGCAGTGAGGCCTTGACGTGTCGCTGGATGGATTTGACACCACATCTGCACACACGAGTCACTTCATTCCCGCAAATTGCGGTCGGGGGTGAGCTGTGACGCCACGTTAAATGTGTTTGATAGGGTTCAGATCTGGAGAGTTGGGCTACCAGCGCATCAACTGGAACTCGCCACTGTGTTCCGCGAACCACTTCTTCACACTCTTGGCCTAGTGACATGACGCATTATCTTGTGGGAAAATGTCACTGCCGTCTGCAACCAGTGCACGATACTCCTTGGTCATCACGATGCCTTGCACGACCTCTAATGGACCCAGGGATGTCCACGTGTATGTTCCCCAGAGCATAATGCAGCCGCCACTAGCCTCTCACCATCCCGCAGTACAGGTGTCAAGGAGCTGTTCCCTGGAAGACGTCGGATTCACGCCCTCCCATCGGTGTGATGAACACTCTGTCACTGCGCCAACGTCCAGTGCCAATGGTCACGTGCCCATTTCAGTCGTAATTGCCGATGTCGTGGTGTAATCACTGGAAAATGCAAGGGTCGTCGGCTTCGGATGCCCATCTTTAGGAGTGTTGGGTGCACTGTGTGTTAAACACACTTGTACTCTGCCCAGCATCAAAAACTACGCCCCCCCCCCCCCCCCCGGTCAAACTAAGACAGATCGTGCGTCTTACCCGTTCTACATACGGCCAGCACGCACACTGATACTACACGCACGGTGCGTGTGTCTGACTAGCAGTCATTTGCCTCCAGGTGACGCTGCTATCGTCTGGGCGGGTTTATGTGCAAAGAACTTAATTTCTGTCCATTCGGATATAATCATGGTGTTTTTCCAACATTGCCCGATTTTTTCAATTGTTGGACTCTTACATTTCTGTTGTGTGGAAGGGTTCGTTCTCTAGGGGCTGATAACAACAGATCGTCTGCTAAAACTCAAGCTGCTTTAATAAACAGACTTCATCTCTTCATCTAGTGATTTCCGATGGTCAGCTGTAAACTTTGCTACTACAGGTCTTTTTTATCCGGTCAAGGTATATTAAATAAACCAGGCGACTGAGATTACAATCTTGCCAACTTTTATTTATTTATTTATTTTGTATTCCCATCCTTCTAAGTGAAGGTTTCAGTGTCTTCGGCAGTTCACTTACGTAAGAAAATGGAATCACTACAACCGTCCTTTCGATGTTATTTATTATACTGCTACCAGTTTCGGTGGTTCAGTGCTCCATCTTCATGAGCTAACTAACGCTGAGGGGATTAACTCCAGTCGTAAACACGATTCCATCAGTGGCCAACATCTGTGAACTGGATTCCGTAGACCGTAACAACGATGTCGTGTCTCCAACCATAAACTACCAACCGCAGCTCGTAGTTGATGACTGGAGACACAGATGTTGCCCACTACTCGAATCGTCTATACCATTGGAGTTAACACCCCCTCAACGTCAGTTAAGGCTTGAAGATGGTGTACCGAATCACCGAAGCTAGTAGCCACAAAATAAAAAACATCGATAGGTGTTCCATTTTATTATCGTGCCCTGCGGAGAAAAAAACTTTACTGCTTGACATTCAGAGCTATATTTGATCTTCCGGCTACAGCGTATTATGTTCCTTTGGAAATTTGGCAAGACGTATTCTATTTCGCCAAGCGTTTCGAATTTTACTGCTCTTGGCTGCCAGGCACCATTGCAAAGAGAGGAGCCCGCAGCCTGGTCTTTATACGCTGGGAGGTGACCCTGAGGGCTACTTCCGGTCCTCTTTACGTCGCCGTCCTCCTGAGACACTGACTTCCGCCGGCAACTCTTGAGCTGGCGCCCCTGAGACCTCTCGGCTTTGATCTCTGATGCAGAAAGAAACAGCGCCCCGCAGGCCGGAGGATAAGTGAATTGGCGTGCGGCTCTCTATGGGAGCAAGCAGCCGTCGTTACTTCCATCCTCCGAGATCCTTAGTGCCGCGCGGAGCAGGGAAATTTCGAAGGAATTTGGAGAGCGTCTTGTGTCTATTCGCGACTAAATATGAAGGCATGGAAGGTAGATCCATGAAAGGACTTAGACACGCATGACTTGCAACGAATTCGATGGAACTGCAGAGAATCTGTACGTACCTACATACTCCGACTTATCGACTATTGCGTATACACTCTAAACAAACAAAAAATAATTAATCGTCGCACTACAAAGTATTTATTCGAATGAGACAGAAATAGCTACATGTGCCATATTCCTTCACTTCCGGAAAGCGTTTGACTCGGTGCCCCACTGCAGACTTCTAACTAAAGTACGAGCATATGAGATTGCTTCCCAAATATGTGAGTGGCTCGAAGACTTCTTAAGTAATAGAACCCAGTACGTTGTCCCCGAGAGTGAGTGTTCGTCGGAGGTGAGGGTATCATCTGGAGTGCCCAGGGAAGTGTGGTAGGTCCGCTATTGTTTTCTATCTACATAGGGTGTATAGAAATGTACGGCTGTTTGCTGATGATGCTGTGGTGTACGGGAAGGTGTCGTCGTTGAGTGACTGTAGGAGAATACAAGATGACTTGGACAGGATTTGTGATTGATGTAAAGAATGGCAGCTAACTCTACATATAGATAAATGTAAATTAATGCGGATGAATAGGAAAAAGAATCCCGTAATGTTTGGATACTCCATTAGTAGTGTAGCGCTTGACACAGTCACGTCGTTTAAATATTTGGGCATTATATTGCTGGAAAGTAAGCCCAGGATGGTTTGCTACGATGGGCAACAAAACGGGGAACATCAATATCGTCGACGTACCGCTGTGATGTAAGGGTGCAGCGAATGAGAACCATAGGTGTCCTGATATGAAAATAAATGGCACCCTAGGGTATCGTCACTCCTGGTTGTCGGGTCGTGTAGCAGGCGACAGTCAGGTTAGTATGCCACCACAATACGGAGCCTTCCCTGTCACATCTTCGACCTGGAATCTCGCTGACGGATGTAGAACTGTCTTCAGTGATGAGTAGCACTTCGAGCCGAGCCCAATGACCAGTGAAGGAAGAATTTGGCATGATATCCATCAGCAGAGCATCTAACAACTCTATCAACCAATGTCAAGCTGAATAACAGCTCGTCTAAGGACCAGAGGTGATGAACCAAAACGTTGTTTTGCTCTTTCTCTTCAATAAATCATCCAATTTTTCTGAAACTGTAAACATTAATTTGTGTGTACATACACGTCACATCTACCGGTTTCCGCCCCATTCGGATAATTCATTCGTGGCGGGCAATACTGCCACCAAACTTTTCGACTGTATTTTAATCATCCGCCGGTAAACGAAGAAAGCATGAATGCACGGCACAACTGCCATTTGAACAAATTTGTTATGCAAGATAAATAGATGTATCATCTGAATGTACACACATCAAAAAAAGGTTTGCATCACCTTGGTTCCAAGAGTTCTGGAACCTGTACAGAAAACTGGAATAGAGATCAACATAAAGATCATTTCTGCCCTTTTTATTCCTCATGAAAACCGCACATTGCATGTTGTACCACCATAAAGCGAGATCTTCAGAGGTGGTGGCCCAGATTGCTGTACACCTGTACCTCTAATACCCAATAGCATGTCCTCTTGCATTAATGCGTGCCTGCATTCGTCATGGTATACTATCCACAAGTTCATCAAGGCACTGTTGGTCCAATATGTTCCACTCCTCAATGGCGATTCGTCGTAGCTCCTTCAGAGTGCTTGGTGGCTTACGTCGTCCATAAACAGCTCTTTTAAATCGATCCCAGGCATGTTCAATAGGGTTCATGCCTGGAGAACATGCTTGCCACTCTAGTCGAACGATGTCGTTATCGCCTCGGGCATGGATGCGTGTGACGTCCTTAGGCTAGGTAGGTTTAAGTAGTTCTAGGGGACTGATGACCTCAGATGTTAAGTACCATAGTGCTCAGAGCCATTTGGACCATTTGATGTCGTTATACTGAAGGAAGTCATTCGCAAGATGTGCAAGATGGGGGCGCGAATTGACGTCCATGAAGACGAATGCCTAGCCAACATGCTGCCGATATGGTTGCACTATCAGTCGGAGAATGGCATTCAGGTATCGTAAAGCCGTTACTGCGCCTTTCATGACCACCAGCGGTATACGTCGGCCGCACATAATGCCACCCCAAAACAGCACGAAACCTCCACCCAGCTCCAGTCGCTGGACAGTGTGTATAAGGCGTTAAGACTGATCGGGTTGCCTCCAAACACGTTTCAGACGATTGTCTGGTTGAAGGCATATGCAACACTCATCAGCGAAGAGAACGTGATGCCAGTCCTGAGCCGTCCATTCGGCATGTTATTGGGCCCATCTGTACCGCGCAGCATGGTGTCGTGCTTGCAAAGATTGACCTCACCATGGGCATCGGGAGTGAAGTTGCGCATCATGCAGCGTATTGCGCACAGTTTGAGTCGTAGCACGACTTCCTGTGGCTGCATGAAAAGCATTATTCAACATGGTGGCGTTGCTGTCAGGTTTCCTCCGAACTGGAACTGAGCGGCTATTTGACCTCCTCCGTGTAATAGGCGCAGCTCATGCATGGTTGTTTATGACATCTTTGAGGAGTCAAAGGGACTGTGTCTGTGATACAATAACCACAGTCAATGTTTGTCTTCAGGAGATCTGGGAACAGGGGTGATACAAAACTTATTTTGACGTATGTATACGAAGACACCACAAATTCAGCTAACTATTTTACACGTTATGTAATCATCAGATTTTTTACATTGTTCAAAAACATTTCACTGTTTATTGTGTTTTGTTCCCAGCTAAAAGACGATCTACAGGTTGCGAAGCAATGCCCGTGAGAGGTCGCGTTCGTGGTACAGTCAGTTCACTTGCGGTGTTTGCGGCACTTGCTCGGAGACCCACTTGTACGAAGAGGAAATGTGTTGACAATTTTACGTCTCTTTCTACAGGTAGTGGACAGGGTGCTCCAGAAGTAGGGTACAACGGCCTGTCTGCGACGTTTTCTGGGGAAGGACAAAGCCCGTTTCCTGCGCAAGGTTCCCTGTCACCGCTCCAGTTCTTAGAGTGGGTGACATTCTTCCAGACGTCAGTACTGCAGTTGACCTCTGAATGGCAAGCAAATCTTGGGTGTTTTAGGGCTGCGGTAATGGAGTTCACCGATTTACAACGGTCATTGGTGTATAGTGGGCTGTACAAACAAACAAACAAGAAGTGACTTACTGGAGTTGTGTAAACTTTAAAGAGAATTAATGCAAAGGGAGCCTATGCACAGAAAGTAACAGTTTTAGAAGAAGGTGGTCATGTCTGTATTCCAGATGAAGCAGCAAGTGAAGTGCAAAAACATATTGTCAACTCAAAGAAGCGGGAAAAAGGAACAGACGATGCAGTTTCATCAGCTGAAGAAGTAGAGCAGCTCTTCAGTCGAGGCTACGACTTACTAACATTATTATCACCATACAGAAGTGCGAAACAAACTTTACGTCGTATTAGGCGAAGATATATAGGTACTACGCAAGATCCCACCGGTTCTGGAGGAATATTCTTCTAAGAAAGTAATTTCCTGATGAATGATGTTACCAATTTCTTACTTGTAGATTCTAACAGTGGACCGTATGACCGAATTGCTAGCGGAAATGGAAAATCATTTTTATTAAACCACCAATCGTTCTTAGAGGATAGAAGGTTCAAGAGTTCGAGCAAGCAGTTTGGATAGTCGGTTGTACTCCATGCCGACATTAATAGTTCTTGGGAGGAAACTAAAAGAACTCCTGTTGTTTACGCTTTATTGCAAAATAAAAAGCAAGAAACCACCGCCACCAGTTTGACCGATTAATTTTAAATCTTGATGGGAACAGAAGAAAAATCTCAGCAATGAAGACTAACAAAACAATTGCAAATACTATAAAGAAACATCAAACTAATGGGAACTTAAAATCATTTCTGACTATTGCGGCCTACTCAGTAAAATTACAATGACGAAGAAAACTACAGAGTCATTAAAACATTTGTGAATATTCAAATGTAATTTTTTGTAAATATCGTAAATAAATTCAATGGGTACGAAAAGAGACTACCTCCCCGTGGTGTTCCCTGGAAACGAAGACAAGTTGATAAACGTCTCTTGAAATTTAAAACATTATCTAATGAATACCGGCAAGGCTATCTCAGAGACCAAGCTTTTTCTAGGGAATAATCGCAGCCTTCGCCTTGAAGATTCTTGGAACCAAAATCTGTGTGGCCGGACACCGAATACAAGGCCTTAGCAATGAAATCCATACTCTGTCCGTTAGAAGATGAACAGACTAGCATGAAACTATCAAAGGCAAAACAAATCATCATAAAAAGTGACTATTCGCACATTTGCAATCTTTCAACGTATGTTAAAAGTACTTTCTGGTAACTTAAGTCGTATACTACAGTAGGCCTGTTGTGGATATGGCTAGGCGAACAAGAGCGGTCACCCTTGCTAGCAGCCTGTGCTGTGAACGCTGGCGTGAAATGGGCCGGTCTTAGGTCGTTATGTAGCGCGGCACGGCCGCTTGGTAGAGCAGAAGTTCAGTGTGCTGCCTTCAGAGGAATGAGTATAGTTAAGTTAGGGGAAGTCTTAGATATGAAGATACAGTATATACAGGCCAGTGCTTAAGTGTAAATTCCACCCAAGCCGGCCGCGTTGGTCTCGCGGTTAAGGCGCTCAGTCCGGAACCGCGCGACTGCTACGGTCGCAGGTTCGAATCCTGCCTCGGGCATGGATGTGTGTGATGTCCTTAGGTTACTTAGGTTTAAGTAGTTTTAAGTTCTAGGGGACTGATGACCACAGATGTTAAGTCCCATAGTGCTCAGAGCTATCTGAACCATTTGAACTATTCCACCCAAAAATTTTAATTTTGTTCTACTTTCCTGATAGCAACTAAATCTGGAAATCGTGACTCTTATGTAAAGATGTAGCAAGATCCAAATTTAGTAGTTTTGCATCCCGCCTGGAAGGCGGCGCTTGGGTCTTCTCCTGAAAACTGAAAGATTGGCCGAATGAAGGAAGTGAGTAGGAGCAGGTGAGGTAAGATTCTCGGTACAGCTTTTTACGTGAAAGTACACTTAGTTATTAGTCAGAGAGATACGTAACTTTAATATAAGAGCCCGTAGTTGCAAAACCGTATTCCCATCGTAAGTAGATACACAATCTCAATAGCAAACTGAAGTTGATTCGACGTTTTCAGGCCGCCTGCTCTTGACAAAATGGGCAGAATCTGTAGCGGAGCTCGTAGATCTCGACAGCACCGGCTGGAGGGCGCTTTCGCCGTTGTCTGTCGTAGAGCCAACTTAATAACTTGCACCTAAGTCGTGGCATCGTAGCTATCGATACCACAAGAAGTTCATAACTTCACTGGTTTTCGCGATTTGAATATGTTTTAATGGTATTCTTCAAAACCAACTTTTATTACTCACAGCACGATTTTAACATGACAGATTTCGTAGGTACATTCTCAATACATAGTTCAACGGTCCCGTGCATTTTTTTTCCTGAGAAATATGAACAATTTTGTTCTCCATATTTATTTGAAATTTGAGCCTTAAATTTTCTTTAATTACCGGTGCGTAAATGTGTAGGTAAAATAAACAAACTACATTTTCGGTGATATTAATGCACTGAAGTACGCAAAGACGTCAAAACTACTTCCTGCAAAAATTTCATTCGGATTGGTTAATATTTATGACACAAATTTGGCACTGAACTTAGAAATCTATGGTAAAATGGATTTTAACATTTTTACCAAAACACGAATGTTCCTACAAGATACACACCCATTAAAATTCACTGGCACGATAACGTTTTGTCTTGTTGGTTGTATCAGGATTCTTCTTGTAATTTCAAGATCAGGGTACACTTTTTCTTGAATTTTCTGGATAAAAACCTACTCACAATCTTCTTGAGAAGGAACAGTGGTAGGGATAACTGATCGCAAGCCAATGCCTATTTACTTGGGGCTTGTTCATTGTACCGAACAGGACTTCATCGTGTTCCCTAAATTTATATTTACACAATCAACAGGCAACGACTGACTGACAATTGTTTCTCTTCGGTTTTTAGGAAATCTTGCAACTTGTTTTTCCCAATTTGAGTTTATGCCAAATTCGGTGTAAAGCTGGATCTGTTTACTATGATAGCAATCAAAAATTATCTTTGTAATTTTTGGCGTGCCACACTCCCTTATACAGCCCGTATTTAAAACGTTTCTTAGACGTACTTGTAATTCGAATACAGCCAAGTCATTTTCAGATCTAAGAGTAACCACTCCAGAGATTTTAAGTAGTCATTAAATTTCGATTTAAAAAAAATGAAGTTTTGTGGTGGAGTCTCGCGTTAAAATAAAGTATAGCTGTTTATAAAGGGATGGAAAAGCAGCACAAATACCGAGTTAGGAACTTCAAGAAGTCAGACACATCAACATCAATGTATCAATGCAGGATGCCTAGTCTATATTTTTACTGTATTTGATGGTATCTTGATGCGCTTAGTGTTCTATTAATATACTTCAAAACTTCGAACACAACGAAAAAATTGCGTTTACAACAACATTACAATAGCTTCCATGCAAAAGACTATGGACATTTGGAACACGAACAGTAAGAATCTGATGTGGAAAAAAAAGAAGGAAAAAAAAAAAACGCTTTCAAGCGATATGACTGAAGAAAGTATTCATCATAGGGGAACAGAGAAATAAAGATATCAATAATTTTCCCAACATTTTCACTACTGATATACATTTTTGTTTTTTGGGGAGCAACACTCAACGAATGAATCTGAAGTAAAATCAAGTTACTTTTAACTACATTTCAGCTTGCACAGGTCGCGCTCGCTTTCAATGCTTTCGGGTTCGAATCCTGCCTCGGGCTTGGATGTGTGTGATGACCTTAGGTTAGTTAGGTTTAAGTAGTTCTAAGTTCTAGGGGATTGATGACCTCAGAAGTTAAGTCCCATAGTGCTCAGAGCCATTTGCACAATTTTTTGGTTTCGGGTTATGATCACAGTGTGGAAGCTCGGTTACAGCTAGAACATGTACACCTGCAGTGTGGCGTTTGGGTAATTATAGTTTTATATCAAAAATCCTATGTTCGGCATCTATTTTTTCAATGTAACTTTAGACGACTTTAGAAGTCTGCAGCTACGATTATGTCGATGTTTATATTCACATGTACATGTGTCTTTTTACGTAATGAAGGTAATTAAAACTGTCCACAGAAGCTCGCAGGCAAACTTAATAATTTGGCTTGGAATTAGCATTACCCAAAAAATGGTACCAGACGTTGAAATGTAAAAATTCGAATGTAAAAATTCAAATGTAAAATTAGTAATATTTATTGATTTTTATGTTTTATGTTTAACGTTTAAATATAATAGTAATGAAATGTAAATTTGCCAATTTAAATTTCATCATAAATGACAGTCACCATAAGGCTGCGATAGTCGTAAGAAATAACTTGTTTCTCACTTAGCTGGCACCCTTTCTTTGCATCATCAAAATACACATATCAAAAAAAGTTTTGCACCACACAGGTTCCCAGAACTCCAGAAGTAGACGTTGACTGTGGATATTGTTTCACAGTCCCTTTGACTATTCAGAGATGTCATTAAACCCGCCCAAAGATGTAAACAGCCACGTATGAGCAGCGCCCATTAGACGGAGGGGGTCCGACAGCCGATCAGTTTGTCATTCCACCAGGAAGTAGGTACACGGCTCCTGTTGTCTGTAATTCAACCATGCCTAGACGGTCAATATCGTTGTTCGATCACGCCCGCATTGTTACTTTGCGCCAGGAAGGGCTCTCAACAAGGGATGTGTGCAGGCGTCTCGGAGTGAACCAAAGCGATGGTGTTCGAACATGGAGGAGATCCAGAGAGACAGGAACGGTGGATGACTTGCCTCGCTCAGGCCACCCAAGGGTTACTACTGCAGTGGATGACCGCTACCTACGGATTATGGCTCGGAGGAACCCTGAGACCAATGCCACCATGTTGAATAATGCTTTTCGTGGAGCCACAGGAGGTCGTGTTACAACTCAAACTGTGCACAATAGACTGCATGATGCGCACCTTTATTCTAAACGTCCATGGCGAGGTCCAATCTAGCAACCATGACTCCATGCAGCGCGGTACAGATGGGCCCAACAACATGCCGAATGGACCGCTCAGGATTGGCATCACGTTCTCTTCACCGATGAGTGTCGCATATGCCTTCAACCAGACAATCGTCGGAGACGTGTTTGGAGGCAACCCGGTCAAGCTGAACGCCTTAGACACACTGTCCAGCAAGTGCAGCGAGGTGGAGGTTCCCTGCTGTTTTGGGGTGGCATTATGTGCTTATTTACGCTGCTGGTGGTCGTGGAAGGCGACATAACGGCTGTACGACCGATAGTGCAACCATATCGGCAGCATACTGGCGAGGCATTCGTCTTCATGGACGTCAATTCGCGCCCATATCGTGCACATCCTGTGAATGACTTCCTTCATGATAACGACATCGCTCGACTAGAGTGGCACTGTTCTCCACACATGAACCCGGTCGAACATGTCTGGGATAGGTTGAAAAGGGCTGTTTATGGACCGCTCTGAGGGATCTATTCCGAATCGCCGTTGAGGAGTGGGACAATCTGGACCTATATTGCCTTGGTGTGTACAGCAATGTGGACCACCAACTGTGAAGATCTCGCTGTATGGTGGTACAACATGCAATTTGTGGTTTTCATGAGCAATAAAAAGGACGGAAATCATGTTTATATTGATCTCCATTCTAGTTTTCTGTGCATGTTCCGGAACTCTCGAAACCGAGGTGATGTAAAACTTTTTTGCTGTGTGTATTAAAAGAGATATCGAATTTCATCGTCATTTCTCATTACGTAGAATTTCGCTACAAGTGCTCATTAATTCAACAGTCTTAAAAATAAATTTACCTCGAAACGCGTTAATGACCCGATGCACGGTTGCTCACTGCTGTGGTGTGTGAGACCCAGCTCGCAGGATGAGCTATGCTGAACTGTCAGACTACGTAGTGTGTCTGTACCTGTGAAAAGCTGGTTACGCTGACAAGACCCTCGGGATGCGTGCAAGTGTCACTCTGTACACATCTTGGCATCACGTGAAAAACGCAGGAGCTGCACGCACCAGCCTTAGGGGTCTCAAAAACCTGAGGGTAGCCTTAACATAAGCCGAAACCTGTATAATAATAAACAAATATTGTGATCTCGACTGTCGTTTTAACGAAAGAAAAGCTGTTTGCTAGTATTTAGGTATCCGGAATGATTGTAAAAACAAAAGAAGGCAGTTTATCACTTTACATTTTACGCCTCACTTGTGATGTTTTGAAATAAAAGTAGCCTTAGATATTAACAGTGTTTTAACATTCGCAAGATTGCACTTGTGCATACGGCGTGTCGGTGAAGCCATTGGTTTTTGGAATTATGTTTATTAGTGTAATTAGGTTGTTTCATTGTCCTCTATTCGATCCTTTCGTTTGTACCTAGAACTGTGAATCACCCAGGACATTCATACACTCCCACCCACACCCAGCAATGCACTGCAGGCTTTCACGGGATGCACTCCAGTGAGTATTCGTAAATGATTTCCCGGTGTTCTGCGGAAGCGCACTGTTAGAGGGGATATTTATAACAGACTGCTAATTATTATTACATTTGATATGTAGCCAATTGATAAACATATTAGGACTGTAATAAATAAAATTATACTCTGCTAACACAGCCTCCCTCTCGATATACGAGTACATCTGCTCTGCTCTTATAACAAGAGGAATGAAACTTACAGTTTAACGTCCCATCGACATCGATGCCATTAGAGAAAAACCACAGACGTAGTTTTTTTTTGTCCAGTAACCAGGCTGCCGATTGCCTGAAGTGATCGGAAGAAATCTCTTGACCCGTTAATCAGAATGGCCAAGTGAGATATGATCTGCCTCCATAGGAGTCCACTATCTTAACCATAGTGCCGTCTCACCATGACTTTCCAAGAACGCAGACAGACGTACATTTTTCTAGCAGTAATGGAAACAAGAGTATAGTGATTTGCGCTTGTTACCGCCTGGAGTGATAACACAAATATTCTGTAATAAGACAGACTAAAACAACTATCCCGCCTACTTCAGTATCGACAAAAGTACACTCATAGAGCACCTTGAACCACTAGAGATAGGGCTTTCATAGTCACAGGACATGTACATTAGTATGTTCTGCAGAAAGAATCAGCATTTCAGTCACCTCGGTTCAGCATGTGTCCTGTTGCCTAGTAGACACAGGGTCCGCCATGAAACCTGATAACTTGTTCCGTTCGTGATGCTATCGACGTGTATAAGGCGCGAATGAGGTCCTGTGGTATAGCTATCCATGCTGCATTCACCTGGTTGCAAAGTTCATCTGTGGTGGTTGGCTCTGGGTCACTGCGCTGCATCTGTCGCTTCACCATATTCCACACATTTTCGATTGGCGACAAGTCTGATTATCTGGCTGGTCATGGCAATAGCCTGACATTCTGTGGGGGTGGTCTGAGTGGCGTGACCTGGCCCATCTCATCGTGCTCTACGGCGCGTCTGCTCAAGTTACACTGATCCATTATCTTCGGTTCATAGTGACAGCAAGATTTGTAGGCACATTTTACCGGTAGGTGGTGTTGCTCCGCGATATCGATGTTGACCTTGAACCCGCGGACCAACATGGTTCAAAAGCTAATCATTTCTGCAGAACATACTAATATAAATGTCTTATGAATATGAACGTCCTATCTCTATTCGTTGAAGGTGTTCTTTTTTCTTTTTTTTTCTGAACATGAGTGTGTATAAATTATTGTTTGTTTGTTTTAGTCAAATTGGATCTTCGCTTTAATATGAAGCTACTAGAGAATCGAGAGGCTGATGTAAATGGCTGTACAGTGTCGTGTCGTATTATTAACAAACTGTAGTATTTTTATGTAGCATTCTGTCTTTAGGCCGCAAGTGGCCCATCGGGACCATCCGACCGCCGTGTCACCCTCAGTGGAGGATTCGGATAGGTGGGGCGTGTGGTCAGCACACCGCTCTCAGTCTTTTTATGTAGCAGAGACGTATTGTTAGATATCAACGTGATATTCAATAGCTGTAAGAGAGCTTAGTCAGTTATCAGAAGCAATACAAGAAGGCGTGAAAACGGTTGCAGTGAAGTTTTGGAGAGAAAAGTAGGAAATGTGGTATATGTGAAGGCGCTGAATGGACAATGCAGTTTTATATCTTTGCTACCTGTAACGCATTGAAGTCAGGACTGGTTTGGACCGTCACCATGCGATCTGAATGGAACGCTATCCATTGCTCCCCACTGAGCAGCTCTTACCCCCATTGCAGATGTCAGGAAGGGAAAAAAACCATACTTTGACTCACCTTAATGTGAACTGAGCGAGTTAAACTGACGGAAGATTTACAGTTTTAAAAATATTGGGGCACAAAATATTATTTTCTCGGAATAAGTTGTTTGGCTTTGTATTTTCGCGACCGTGAAAGTTTGTAACAGTTCTTGTGCGATAATTTAATTCGCACTGGGCAATCGGACTTTTTAATTAAATGCAGAGTAGGTTTTAAACAACTGTTACAATTCGCAGTCATTTCGGTGAGATGGCCACAATGGCGGCTACGCGAACTTCGCCCAAGCTTGTTAGCGCAGTGCCGCGCGGGATTAGCCGATCGGTTTGGGGCGCTGCAGTCACGGACTGTGCGGCTGGTCCCGGCGGAGATTCGAGTCCTCCCTCGGGCATGGGTGTGTGTCTTTGTCCTTAGGATAATTTGTGTTAAATGGTGTGTAAGCATAGGGACTGATGACCTTAGCAGTTAAGTCCCATAAGATTTCACAGTCATTTGGACATTTTTTGTTAGTGCAGTTTATACAAGAAAACTCACCGACTTTCCCAATTGATGATCTGTTCATAATATAAGAGCCAGATTAATGTTAAGTAATAACAAAACGAAAGTCATTACTGTTATAAAATAGATAATTATTCGCTCCATCTGTACTCTCCAAAGCCATGAAAAGGAAAGGTAATGAAGATAGCGACAAAGAAAGAAAGAAAGACAGACAAATAATAAACATCACTTCACAAAGATGTTGTAGTCTATGTCTCTCTCTCTCCAGATTTTGAAACACTATGGATTTAATGACTCAGTACATAATAATATCTGGCAAAGTAATTCTACTAAAAGAAGAAAAACAGGAAAGAATACTGATATGTCGTTATGATATCTCTGTCACTGTAACAAATACATGTTTCTCTATGGGTTATTATCGGATGTTCTAGCGCTGTGTAACCGAAATTCATAACGGTCATGGTAGAATTATATGAATGCGTAGTGTCTGTTCTTTCGGACATGTCATGGTCGAAATTGTATCTAGGCAACTGAAAATCACACTGCAGTTCTAAGATTATTTTTTTGTGTACTTCATGCAAACTCATTCCGAGCCCTCTACGGAAGATATAATAATGAATATTGCGAAATGACTTCTTACCTTGTTCATCGTTAAGTTCAACTTCAATGTCAACAACACACGCTCAGCGTTTGGTCGCCGAGTGCAGCGCACATCAATCGGTTGCTGTAAACGTGTTTCCCCCTTTTTTTAAAATTATGTGATCCTCCTCCTACTGTACGATGACTTAATACACTTGGAATTTGCTGATAATTCTGTCGAATCCAGCCGGCAGGAGAGGCCCAGCGGTTCTAGGCACTTCAGTCTGGACCCGCGCAACCGCCTCCGTCGCAGGTTCGAATCCTGCCTCGGGCATGGATGTGTGTGATGTCCTTAGGTTAGTCCGGTTTAAGTAGTTCTAAGTCTAGGGGACTGATGACCTCAGATGTTAAGTCCCATAGTGCTCAGAGCTATTTGAACCATTGTTTCTGTCGAATCCGCTTATGCAAATAAAGCTACAACGTAACTGGTAAAGGTGCGTTTGATTTCAGTAAACGTGCCATCAACAGTCGAGGAAGAACTTCAGCGTTTTGAGATGTACAAAAGTGGAGACGCTCTCTTGATGATCTGTGTAGTTTAAACCGACACGTAAGATTTCATGAAAATATTTGGAAAAGCGATGGATAGCATAAAAGTTTAGTGTGTGGAGTTAGTGAATTTCTGTTATGTTTGCAAGTTGTAGATGCAAACAACTATTAAGATGAGAGAATAGAACTGGTACCGGGATGTCGGACATTAACTAGAATAAAAACTGGGAAAGACTAACGGATCGAATCAAGAATGAAATTTTAAAATACTGATTAATAACATATACTTTACATTTCAAACTTCTGAATACAGGGTGTATCATAATTAATGGCGTAAACGCATACAGTTGAAAGTACACGATACGAGAAGCAAAAAAAAGTCTCAGTAAACATAGGGTCGAAAATACATACCTTAAGAGCTACGAGCAATTTTTCATCTTCGATACTGTGAAGCAAATTTCTACTGCAAGCTCTTTGCTTTCGATATTTTGAGAAGCGATAATATGGACAAAAACAAGAAAAAAATGTCCAGTAAACATGTGTTCTGAAATGCATACCTTAAAAGTTATGAGCACTTGTTCATTAGAAGAGTTGTGTTCAAAAGTACCGCAGATGAACAAGGGCTCATAGCTCGTAAGGTATGCATTTTGGAGCACATGTTTACTGGGCCTTTTTTTCTTGTTTTGGTCCATGTTATCACTTACCAAAATATGGAAAGCAAAGAGCTTGCAATAGAAGGAATTTACTTCACAGTATCGAAGATGGAAAATAGCTCGTAGATCTAAAGGTATGCATTTTCGACCCTCTGTTTACTGAGACGTTTTTGCTCTTAGTATCGTGTTCTTTCAACTGTGTGCATTTCCGCCGTTAATTATGATACACCCTGTATAAGCGAGTCTGTCAGATAAATATTACTGCTGCTTGCTACATGTATGCCTGTTGACATCAACTTCCTCGCTGTGAGGCACTCATAATCTACAGCGTTCTGTTAGATCTTAACCACGGAAAATCCCTTCGATCATTTCCGTGTTTACTGCAACCGTTTTACAATGGACAATCCGAAAATAAATAATGAAGTAATCTTTTGTCGTCTTCTTACAGAAAATCGCTTGCAGTACCACAGTTGCAGGACTATAACTTTCTGCACACGAATTGCGCCATAAAACCGGCTTTTCAACGAGCAGCTCGGTCGCAGGAATTACAGTCACCATGAAAGGCTAATAGTGGGTACTAATACACGGAACTGCTTTCATTGCTTCTATAGACTGAAACTCGTTTCTCTTATTCACTTTATGCCGTTCCCTTGAGTGAATATGCAATTATTGCTTGTAGCTTAACGGTCTCTTTCCGTCGTAATATATAGTCTCTATTATTCTCATTTTCGGTGCTGATGATGGTATTAAGAATTGGTCAGCGGCTCTTAAAGTGAGATGTGTACGTTTGACAACTCTAGAAACCTTGCCCGCATCTCGTGGTCGTGCGGTAGCGTTCTCGCTTCCCACGCCCGGGTTCCCGGGTTCGATTCCCGACGAGGTCAGGGATTTTCTCTGCCTCGTGCTGGCTGGGTGTTGTGTGATGTCCTTAGGTTAGTTAGGTTTAAGTAGTTCTAAGTTCTAAGGGACTGATGACCATCGATATTATGTCCCATAGTGCTCAGAGCCATTTGAACCATCTAGATACCTTTTGTGGCAGGACAGCAGAAATATACGACTCTTCATTTTGTATGCGGAAAAGAAATTCATGCCAAATTCACGTTAGACTGCGGAAGGACTATGGTGACATATTTCTTGCAGCACAGTTGCAAGAGGAGCAAGGACGCTTCAAAGTTGTTGTGAAACAGACTTCTGATATCGCGTCGAAGTGAGGTTGACCTGTGATGGTAAACTGAGCTTTTGACACACCGCTGCGGATGTCAGAATGATCCGCATTGGTTGGACTGGCCGAGCTTTAGATCTCTTTTGCTTGAATAGAACTCTAGTAAAACGGATAACTAATAGAAAAAGGGTGGCACCAGCAAACATGAGACGTGGGCGTTTCACATCACGAAAAATAATAAACAGGGGGCTCTTAAAACTATGAAATGAAACACTAGTCCAAATTTAGCTCTTTGTCTTGCATAGTTCCCCTCTAACTTATACGTCAACAAGAAATAGTCACAGGGTCTGTTCTATCTTCAAAAATGCAGAGAACACGAAAATTAAGAAATACGTATTAACATGGAGTAGTCCTAATTTAAAACTTAACTGATTTGGCAAAGACCAGATAGTTCAAGTGGATAGGGAAAAACCAGGATCTAAACAATGTGTTATGGAGAGACAAATCTGGGGTGGATATGCAGTGACTGCCTGATTACGCCAGGGGAATGGAGAACCGGACAGGCAAGTAACATCACTATAATGAACAAGCGATTAGTCACACTAGAAAAGCATAAGATTCGCGGATCGTGCCTGACCCTAACAACGGGCCTAAAAACGATCGATTAGCCTCATACCTTGCTCCCCTAAGCTACAGTTTCTCATGTATTCTGCAGTCAGTACTGTGCAAAGTTGCTAGCGTCGTGATTTGATGCATTCTGCAACAAGTCAGCTGCTGATTGCAGAAACACCCCTTCTCTACATCTCCGACCAAAATATCAGTCGCCAGTGTCTCCCTCAAGCTCTACAATGTCTTCTCTCCAGAATCCCCAGACAAAGTGCTCTTTGCAGAATTCTCAGAGTGTTCTCGACCGAAGCAGATGTCTCTCTCCTCTCTGCAAGTCCATGTAACTCCCTTGTGCCAGCGTAAAAGCTGTGCAACATGCTGGCCAATGATAATGATGTTAACAGAATAACTATCTCCCCACGTAGTAAAAGTTTTACAGTGCTAACCAATCGCCCAGCTCCCATGCATGTAGTTCGTAAAATATTCTGTTACACCCACAGTCTTCAGCTAAGTTTTTCACTTCATGTAATACACTAGTCTCCACTTCCGAATTTCTCTGAAACTGGCGGCCTGACTTCCCTTCCTCTGCTATTTTTTAATACTAGCCAATGAGAAGACCCTTACAACTTTTTAGGCAACAGGATAATCATCCTGCTTGAAGTGGCGTTAAATACTCGGCTCTTTGCCTTACAAAGACAGAGCAAAGAATTCCTACACACAGTGCAGCTGCGTCGCTTCTCACAGAACGCAGATCTGTATTTGTGGCTGACTTCCTCCTGCACAGCGTTATAGGAAGGCAACCTGTCAGGGTAAAACAAAGCTCCTTAGAAAAGTTTTTCACCAAATGGTACAGCCTGTAAAAACCAAGGTTCTGGACTAGCACATGTGCTTATACAACTTCTGGACCGCCTATTGTGCAAAGCACATTATGTGAAAGACTAACTGAATGTGACTTCCTGGTAACCCGGCTAAATGATGCTTAGGCTGCAGCTTTGTTTCTGCCGCGAGTAGACACTTTGTCTCATTGCTCTTGCTTTCTCCTCCGAAAGTTGAGCCGAAACTCCTGGGGGAGGGGTTAGCAGGCGGGGGGGGGGGGGCGGGGGGGGGGGTGCCTCATGCCTTGACTGAACACTTACCCACGGCCCTTAGCCTCTCTGTCAACGATCGCTCTCATCATGGATCCAGCACATTCAAAACTGCCAATAGGAAAGAATAGGAAACTGGTTGTCACTGTACTTAATTATTACAGTCGTTAAATGGGTGTTAATTGACAGCGACAGAGCTCAGACCGTGATGAATTTAAGTCAGTTATGAATGAAACATGAGATTTTCCGGTCCGTCAATGGAATGATGCATACCTACACACCTACATCCAGGGAAACATTTACACCAATGTTATTGCACACAGACTCGTCATAGTGTGGCAGCATTAAGCAAATTTTTGTGAGGGTCTCCAAATCCCGATGGAAAATGTTGGTTGGAACGACAGAAAAAAGGATTCTTTACCGAGGGACCATTTTCATTTTCTTTAACATATCTCTCATTCATTTCTAAAGCCATCACATTCAATCATTCATTCCAGTTGATGACATAAAAACAGAACACTTAATTTCAAGGTACACAGTATAAGAAGGGAACTGTGCAATGATTGTTCTTTGAATACATTCTTTATTCATACCAAGATTTTGTATTACAAACTGTTCGTTTCTTCCTGACTCTCAGTCATTATCGCTCTCATTCTAATTATGGCTCAGTCATACAATCATATTCATTCACTCTTTACCTGAACGATTACTAGGAGTCCGCATTCACCCATTACCTGAACAGTTTACTATCTTTATCAAGTTTCACACACATATCTACTGTACATGACAACACAAAGAAAATAGACGTTCATTGAAACAGAGAACTCCAAAATTTCAATTATAAAGCAAGAATCATTAACACATAGATATGAAAAAATAGGAAAATATGGTTTGACTCCCATTTGCTCTATAAAAATGATAACACGTTCAAAATGAAACATAGACAATATCATGAAAAAATATCGTGAAAATCATCACATAAAAAAGGAAATCATGAATATAAAGTAATCTACGAAAGTGTTTAAATGAATTTAAGGCACTTAGTCATGTGTTTTATTTGCACACGAAATAAGAGAACAGCACATTGATAATAAATTGGAATAATAAAGAATGACATGGGAGTACCAATGTAAAACATATTAACCGTGTGAAAAATGAACACCATAGCTGTTGATATACTTTCCGGGATGTGAGGTCGTGGTCCAAGAACGTTTCTGCTCCTTACGTTCCGTCCAGGACTGCGCTGGACTTCCTCAGAGGCGCTGCTCCGCTGAGTCTTGCCAACTGACTGGTCAGGTGTTTTTTTTTCTTTATTGTAATTTTAAAACCTGTACAACAGGCAGGCTGTCAGCAGCGTTCTATGTTGCTCTTCAGCCACAGGATACACAATGAGGAAATACAGAAAGATTATACATAGATTACAGAACGGTGAGCAAGAAAACAGTTGACACAGAAAGACAAAACAGAGCCGTTCACACTCGACGAGAATCCACACTTGAAACTGTTGATACGACGCACAAACACTGAAGACGACGACAGCACAGGTGAACGACGGAGTGCGACGGTGAACACTGAACACTAAACACGACGGCACACACGAGACACTGATGGCGATGATCACCGGCACGCGAAAGTCCACGTAGTGTGCGAGTCCGGGGATCCGCCAAGAGGGGAAGAAGGGCGAGGGGGGGGGGGGGTGGAGAGGGGAGATCAAAGACGCCAATGGCTGAGGAGGTGGGAGGAGGAGTAGAGGGACAGGGGAGGGGAAGCCTGGGGGAGCAGTGGGGAGAAAGGGAGGAGGGAGAGAGGGTGCCCAAAGGAACAGAGACAGGAAGAGGGAAGGAGGATCAAAGTTGGTAGGAGGGGTATATGGAGGGAAGGAGGACATCATCAGGGAGGGGGAACTGACGGAAGCCATCTTGGGAGAGGGTAAGGAGGGTAGAGAGATGGAGACTGGGTGGGACGTGGGAATACAGGCGCGGCAGCGGCCGAGGGCGGGAGAGGATGGGCGAGACAAGCAGGTGAGGAGGATCGAGTTTGCGGGAGGTGTACAGGATCCGTATCCTCTCAAGGAAAAGGAGGAGGTGGGGTAATGGAATGAGATCGTACAGGATCCGCGTGGGGGAGGGGAGACGGATGCGATAGGTGAGGCGGATAGCATGGCGTTCAAGGATTTGGAGGGATTTGTAAAGGGTAGGGGGGGGGGCAGAGATCCAGGCCAGATGGGAGTAACGAAGGATAGGGCGGATGAGGGATTTATAGGTGTGGAGTATGGTGGAGGGGTCCAGACCCCATTTACGGCCGGAAAGGAGCTTGAGGAGGTGGAGACGGGAGCGTGCCTTGGCTTGGATTGTCTGGAGATGTGGGGTCCAGGAGAGTCGATGGTCGAGGGTGATGCCAAGGTACTTGAGGGTGGGGATGAGGGCGATAGGACAGCCATAGACAGTGAGATAGAAATCAACGAGGCGGAAGGAAGGGGTGGTTTTGCCTACAATGATCGCCTGGGTTTTGGAGGGATTCACCTTGAGCAACCACTGGTTGCACCAAGCGCTGAACCGGTCAAGATGGGATTGGAGAAGGTATTGGGAGCGCTGCAGGATGGGGGCAAGGGCAAGGAAGGCGGTGTCATCGGCAAACTGGAGAAGGTAGACGGGGGGGTGACTGCGGCGGCATGTCCGCCGTATACAAAAGGTACAGAAGGGGGGAGAGGACAGAGCCTTGGGGCACACCGGCGGAGGGAAAAAAGGTGTAGGAATCCGTGTTATGGATGGTGACGTATGAAGGACGGCAGGAGAGAAAGGAGCCGATCAGATGGACGTAATTAATGGGAAGGGCGATGGGTTGGAGCTTGAAGAGGAGACCGGAATGCCATACGCGGTCATAAGCACGATCGAGGTCCAGGGAGAGGAAGATTGCAGAGCAACGGGAATTAAGCTGTTCAGAAAGAAGAGTGAGGTGAAGGAGAAGGTCGTCAGGAGAGAAGGATGGCCGAAAGCCACACTGGGTAATGGGAAGGATGTGGTGCTGGCAGAGATGCTGGTGGATGCGGCGGGTGAGAATAGATTCCAGGACCTTGCTGAAGACCGAGGTAAGGCTAATGGGACGGTAGGAGGAGACGGCGGATGGCGGTTTACCAGGTTTAAGGAACATCAGGATACGTGAGGTTTTTCACAGGTCGGGGTAGTAACCAGTGGACAGGGCTACATTGTAGAGCCTGGCCAGGGTGGAGAGGAAAGAGACAGGAGCTTCACGAAGGTGATGGTAGGTGACACAACCGTGAACAGGAGCAGTGTTGCGTTTGGCGCGGAGTGTAGCAATGAGATCCTGTGTAGTGATAGGGGCATTGAGTTCTGTGTGTGCAATGTTGTCCAAGTACTGGAAACCAGGCGCTAGGGGAGGGAAAGAGGTGTCAGTTCGACTGTGGACATCCGGAAAGAGGGAGTAATCGAACTGGGGATCGTTGGGGATGGAAAATACATTGGAGAGGTAGGAGGCAAAGTGATTGGCCTTACTAAGGGTGTCAGGGAATGGGTGATCATCATGGAGGAGAGGATAGTAGGGGGAGGGTTTAGTTCCGGTAAGGCAATGAAAGGCTGACCACAACTTGGACGCGTTGATAGGTAGGGTAGCATTTAAACGGGTGCATGTCTGTTGCCAGTCCCGGCGTTTCTTGGCCGCGAGCAAATTGCGAATGTGTACCTGGAGTTGCCGGTGGCATTGTAGTGTGTCTGGGTCACGTGTGGGGAGGAAGGCACGGTAGAGACGACGGGATTCACAGAGGATGGTCTGTGGGGGTAAGGTAGGACGGTGGGGGTGGATGGCGACAGTAGGGTGTGGGCCTCCACGGCCTCAGCAAGGTCTGTTGGAGAAAGGATGCGGCATGGGTTACATCGTCAGGGTGGCGGTAGGTGAAAGGGTGGCTATCGACCTGGGTGGAGAGGGTATCCCAGTAGGCATTGCAGTTGGCATGGGAATAGTCATGGATGTACTTTGGGGGAGGGTCATTACGAGGGTCGGGGCGGGGGCGATGACTGTCGGAAATGGTGAGGAGGGCAGGGAGATGGTCGCTACCAATAGGCTCCAGGACATCCACCGTTATGCGGCCAAGGAGGTTAGGGGAGGAAAGGATAACATTGGGAGTGGAGTTGGATTCGGGACGGGTGTGCTGGGGGATGGGAATGAGGTCCCCTTGAAGCGAGGATAGGAACCGATGCCACCGCCGTAAGTGGGTGGTGGAACGACTATGGATGTTGAGGTCGGCGGCGATCACATAGGAGTTGAAGGTACGGTCAATGTGGGAGAGGAAGTCGAAGGGAATAGGGACGTTAGGGAGGACATAGATGGTGGTGCAGGTGACAGTAAGGCAAGGGAAGAAGAGAATAAGGATCAGGTGTTTGGTGGGGTTTGGAAGGAGAGGTTGGAGCCGAACAGGGATCTGGCGGTGGTGACCAATGGCAACTCCGCCACGCGCAGTTGGGAGGGGATTATCGGAGCGGTGAAGGAGGTAGGGTGACGTGTGGACGGTGTGGTGGGGTTGGCGGAAAGTTTCATTGAGGAGGAAGGCATCCACGCAGTGGGTGGCAAGAGTGTACAGGAAGAGGTTCTTGTTGGCGGGAAGGGAGCGGATGTTGTTGAAAAGGATACGGTGCTGTCGCGCCATGACATGGATTTAGACAAGGGTGTCAAGACGGGAGAAGGTGAAATGGGCCTGGTTGTTGGAGTAGGTGGCATAGATTTTATAGTGGAAAATGGAACGGGCGGTGACGGAGACCTGTTGGAGGGTGTGAGGGCGCTGGAAAGGGTGGACGTTTTGTAAGACAATGGTGAGGAATCTGATGATGTCCTCAGCGGTGGGGGAGGGGGGGACGAAGGGAATTGCCCAGTGGGGTGGGAGCGTCCAGAGTGAGTTCAGGAGTGGATGGAGGGGGTCGGGCTTTACACTTTTGGGATTAGGTGGGATGGGGGAGATTGCAGGTATTGCAGGAGGGAGGGGATTGTAGGTTAGGGCACTGCCGGAGGAAGTGGACTTGTCTACAATGCGGGCAGGTGGGGGCCTCGCGGCACTCAGCTGTTGGGTGTGCATTATAGCGCAGACACCTTTGGCAGCGCAGGGATTGAGGAGGGGAATGGGTGGGGTAGACCTTATAGCGCTGGTGGAAGAGGAGGGCATCCTCCTTCAAGAGACGGTCAATGGAGAGGGCGTCCTCAGAGAAAACCCACATAAGGCGGGTGGGGCCGGACGAGTTGAAAATGTGGCGGACCGCCCGCACCTCCAGTGTGGGATGCGCCTTGAGCTCCGCCAACACCTCCTCCTCCGTGATCGTCAGACTGAGCCAAGTGATCACAGCAGTGAGGGTCGGCGGACGACGCGGGTGTTGGGGTTGGCGGGTTGGAGATGGAGAAGGAGCACGGGTGAGGGGGAGGCAGGTGAGGATGTCAGTATGGAGGGTAGGGCTGGGGGAGGAGATGAGAACGGAATCCCGTCTGGGAGTGAGGAGAGAGACGGGGGCACCAGGGACGTGTTGACGGAGGAGGAGGGAGAGATTCCAGGCCTCGAGAAGGGAAGGATCTGGATGGGAGAGGAGGTATTTGTATAAAGAAGGGGGGAGGAGGAGGAGGAGGAGGAAGTGGAGGGAGCAGGGGCAGGTGGGGAGACATCCATGGCATCCTGGGAGGGGGAAGGAGGATGGGGCGGGGCCTTAATGGGAGGAGGTGGCGGTGCCACCAGGGTGTTTAATGGCGGCAGAACGGTGGGTGGTGATATGAAAGATGGGAGCTATAGGGAGGTGGCGGGAACAGGCAGGTCCCGGCGTGGAAGCAGCAGACGGCGTCGGAGATGGTGAAGGCGATGGCGGTGGCGAAGGCGATGGGGAGAGTTGGGCGTGGGCAGTGGCCCAACGGGCCACCACCCTAGCTGGAGCTGCAGTAACAGCCTGGGGGAGTGGGGGGAAAGGATCAGAGGGAGAGGAGCGGGAGGAAGAAGCTGGAGAGGGGGCGACAAAGAGCGAAGCCGAAGGGAGAGTGAGAAGAGGAGGGATGGAAAGAGGGGGGTGCGACTGGGCACACCATGTAATGGTGGTGGTGGCGGGGGCAGAGGGGGACATGTAGACTATGGGTGTCGTGGTAGTGGTGGTGGGGGCTGACATGGCGACAAGGATATACAAAAAGACACAGGACAAAAAAAACTGGGGACAGACGAAGACGGACGAAGACGGACGACGACCAGAGTCCCACGCTGCTGGCGCGGAAGCTGACGCCGACGCCGACTGGCAGGAATTCCGCAGCTGCCGCTCGGCTGTACCGCTGGTTGGCTGGCTGGCTGGCTGGCTGGCTGGCTGGCTGGCACCTGGAAAACTAGCGCTTCGATTAGTGCTGGAATGGCACAACCGTAGGGCGGTAACCTTGCGGAGTACCGCCGGAGAGGGTGTGGTCGGGTGTCTGAGAGCGACTTATATATTGTGAGAAAGGGGGGCGTGGTTCAGGTGACACGTGATGGCAGTGATAATCCATAGCAAAGATAAGGTTGACTATCGATTACCACCGTGTCAAAGATAAAAATTGTTAGCAATTCTGTAGAGCCACTGTCCATATATCGCTGAGTTTCATAGCCTCCTCTTTCCTGTTAAAATTATCGTGGTTTATAAATTTCAATAGCTTCTCTGTATAGCCGTGGATACTAATTTAACGTTATAGATAAAACTTCGGTATCCGAAAACTTCACTTCGTGGTTGCCTGGTTGAAGAGCATGTTCCGCTACAGCTGATTTTTCTATTTTTCCAACTCGACGAAGACTTTTATGCTCTTTCAGTCGCTTATTTACGCTTCTTTTCATAGTACCAATATAAACCTTACCACAGGTACATGGAATTTTATACACACCACATGTCGACAGGGGAGGGCGAATAGGAAAACCACAGAGAAGATGTCAGACGTAGCAGTAACGAAGGTTAAACTTCTATTGGTACATCAGAAGTCTACTACCAACAAGACTTGCCAACAGATTTCTGACATACATAGAAATGGTCAAGTCAACAATACCATAGATCATGTAAGTCAGACTTGCAGAAATCAATACAATACAAGTTCAAGACAGAATCATATGCAAACACAAAATACACAAATGTTGGGTCAGAGAAGTCCCAAAGACATCAGGGACAAATGTGACAGCCTATAGAAAGAGACCCTGTGGAGAAAAATGAGATAATCGTGGCAGATCAGAAAGAATGCTCAGATGAGGCAGAAACGTTTGCGTGATCCTACAGGATCTAGAAGCAAATAATAATAACAATAATATATACACCAAAAGGTGCTATTTGTTCACTAAATATTTGTTTCACCAATAAAGTGATAGTCTCGTCTTCTAACACAGATAACTGAAAGTTTGTTGCCAATTCAATGAACAGACTGTCTTAATGGCTAATATTTACAATCCCTCATGATCACTGGAAGGTCAGGTATATTTATAGGAAGGTAGATGTTGCAAAATCTACCGTAAGTCATTCCCAGCATGTTATTAATTGCAACATGCAATAAGTTATTTAACTTGAGATATCCATATATAGAGCTACAGACGTTTCACTACTACCTCATTGAGACTCCTCGCCGTTGACCGTGAAACTCCTGAATAACACTCAAACATAATGTGGGTCTCACAACTTATTACAAGACTGTACTTACTTTTAATGGCCGTTCGCTTTCTTTCACGATCGAGGCAGTCTCCTGTTCTTCACGTTGATTCCGGTCGTCCACGTTTCCTGCTTCTCGTTGGCGACCATTTCAGGATTGTTTTTGGCCATTGTCCTTACTCTATTCGCAGTGCATGGTCATACCATTGAAGACTTCTGTTCTCAACTCTTTCCACGACGAGTTCTTCTATATCCATTATCTCCCCATTTTCCTCGTTCCTTCTCCGCTCTACTTCGGATAACTTAGCTGCCCTCCTAATTCTATCCATCTCTACTGACTGTACTCTGCTTCTTTGCCGCTTTCGAGGGCCCATCCCGCTGCACCGAATGTTACTATACTTTCCACTACTGTTTGCAGAATCCTCTTCTTTGTTTCTTTTTATATTGCCCTACTCCATAGGGTTTCATTTAGCACTTTAATTGCTTCTCTTGTCTGCTGGTTCCTGCGTTCGAGATCTGCTTCACAACATCCCGAGGAATAGATAATCGATAGTATAAAGTATTTAAACTGCTTTGCAGATTTAATAGTTCCTTGCGACAATACTGCATACCTTCCGTCTACTCCCATTAATAGCTATTCTGTTTTGGTCATATTTATTCAAAGTCCACACTGATCAAATACTTCTATCAACTTCTTTATCACAAATTTGACATCCTCCCTACTTTTTGCTGTCAGTACTTAATTATCGACAAATAATATTGACTACATAGTACCGTGCTGGAAAGTAATTCGCACACGTGCACATGAGTGATTCCACTGTTTCAGTATATATTGTGTATATACACTCCTGGAAATGGAAAAAAGAACACATTGACACCGGTGTGTCAGAACCACCATACTTGCTCCGGACACTGCGAGAGGGCTGTACAAGCAATGATCACACGCACGGCACAGCGGACACACCAGGAACCGCGGTGTTGGCCGTCGAATGGCGCTAGCTGCGCAGCATTTGTGCACCGCCGCCGTCAGTGTCAGCCAGTTTGCCGTAGCATACGGAGCTGCATCGCAGTCTTTAACACTGGTAGCATGCCGCGACAGCGTGGACGTGAACCGTATGTGCAGTTGACGGACTTTGAGCGAGGGCGTATAGTGGGCATGCGGGAGGAAGGGTGGACGTACCGCCGAATTGCTCAACACGTGGGGCGTGAGGTCTCCACAGTACATCGATGTTGTCGCCAGTGGTCGGCGGAAGGTGCACGTGCCCGTCGACCTAGGACCGGACCGCAGCGACACACGGATGCACGCCAGGACCGTAGGATCCTACGCAGTGCCGTAGGGGACCGCACCGCCACTTCCCAGCAAATTAGGGACACTGTTGCTCCTGGGGTATCGGCGAGGACCATTCGCAACCGTCTCCATGAAGCTGGGCTACGGTCCCGCACACCGTTAGGCCGTCTTCCGCTCACGCCCCAACTTCGTGCAGCCCACCTCCAGTGGTGTCGCGACAGGCGTGAATGGAGGGACGAATGGAGACGTGTCGTCTTCAGCGATGAGAGTCGCTTCTGCCTTGGTGCCAATGATGGTCGTATGCGTGTTTGGCGCCGTGCAGGTGAGCGCCACAATCAGGACTGCATACGACCGAGGAACACAGGGCCAACACCCGGCATCATGGTGTGGGGAGCGATCTCCTACACTGGCCGTACACCTCTGGTGATCGTCGAGGGGACACTGAATAGTGCACGGTACATCCAAACCGTCATCGAACCCATCGTTCTACCATTCCTAGACCGGCAAGGGAACTTGCTGTTCCAACAGGACAATACACGTCCGCATGTATCCCGTGCCACCCAACGTGCTCTAGAAAGTGTAAGTCAACTACCCTGGCCAGCAAGATCTCCGGATCTGTCCCCCATTGAGCATGTTTGGGACTGGATGAAGCGTCGTCTCACGCGGTCTGCACGTCCAGCACGAACGCTGGTCCAACTGAGGCGCCAGGTGGAAATGGCATGGCAAGCCGTTCCACAGGACTACATCCAGCATCTCTACGATCGTCTTCATGGGAGAATAACAGCATGCATTGCTGCGAAAGGTGGATATACACTGTACTAGTGCCGACATTGTGCATGCTCTGTTGCCTGTGTCTATGAGCCTGTGGTTCTGTCAGTGTGATCATGTGATGTATCTGACCTCAGGAATGTGTCAATAAAGTTTCCCCTTCCTGGGACAATGAATTCACAGTGTTATTATTTCAATTTCCAGGAGTGTATTTTAAACAGGGTCAGGGACATACTGCAACTCAGTCTTAAGTACTTTCGATACTGGGAACGTCTCACTGTATTGTCTCCCTGCTTTAACTTTTGCATGCGATTGGTGGTCTATTCTCCGAATTAGGGATAGTTCTTGTGCTTCTATGCCTATATACTCCATCGTTTCCCACAATGTGTTGGTGGGTACAGAACAATAAGTTTTTTCTAAAACCACAAATATTAGCTGCATTTCCTGACGCTTAGAAACGTCTTCTGAGTTATTTGTCTAAGGCTCAAATTACGATCCACCCAAAATCGTCCAACTGTAAAACCTGCCTATTCGTCTCACATCTTTGCATCTTTCAGTCAGTATCATTCTCCAACCTGTTTTTGAGCATAGTGCTAAGCAGTCTAGTGGCAGATGCCATAATACTAATACCCCTATTATTATTCGGGTGATTCTTGTTTCGTGCCTTTATTGATAGCAGATATGTATGATACACACCTCTGTCTTGTTATTTTTTTCTCCCTCCACAATCTGACTGAGCAATTTACATATTATGTCTCATTAGATGAGGGGGCCCATATTCTCACAATTCCATCACAACTCCTCCTGGTCCTTTTGCTTTTTTATTTCTTACCTTTTTCAGAGCCTCTTTTTTTCTTCTTTCTGTACTACAGGCCCTCTGTTACCTAACATATTGCTTTTGGTGTAGTCTTCTATCACGTGGTTCCTTCTCTTTTCTGCCAGAAGTTCTTCAAAGTGCCTTCTATACTGCAGATACAGTTTGTATTGTCCTTATCATTCTCGATGCCTCTGGTGATCTCCTGCCGATCGAATGTTCTGTTTACCGCATACTCTTTCCCATTCATCTTTCCTACATTTTCTTGTTAATTTCTTAGCCCTTCTTTTGTGAGCCTCGTATCTAATCTAATCATCTTCATTGCCAGAACTTTTTCGTATCTGATATAATTTATTCGTTTCCTGAATCATCTCCAACAAATCAGTGATCATCAGTTCAGTTCTTATTCTTCTCTCTCTTTCCCTTCCCAAAGCCTCTCCGCTGCTTCTTTAGTGGAATGTTCCAGGACACCATGTACCTCATTAGCACTGCATTTCTTCTCCACTGCATCCAATCTGAAATTTAATCTTTGCTGATACCAACTTTTCACACTTTCTTCTTTTTTTTAATCCTCTTTAGTTCTACTTTCAGCGCCCTCCTCTTTCTCCTCCTGTTTCATCTTGCACTTAACCGGAAAAACAATATTTGAAGTAACTATAAAATTATCGGAGCACCCGTCCATCCTATGTTTATCCTTAAATCTTAATGACCTTGATTTTAGGTACCTTGACGGATTGGGCCAGGTGTATCTATGTATTTCCTTGTACTGGAACTGGCCGTTCATAACGGACATTTCTGAATCTCACAGGAGTTAGAATCCTTTCGTTATTGAATTCTACATCCTCTCCCCATGGTCCTACAACGTCATCATTTAATCTTTTTCCGGTTCATCCATTTAACTGCCACATTATTAACAATTTATGTCTATTTGGATATTTGAAGAAATCACTCTTCTTCACGTCAAAGTGCATCTTCGTTATGACCTACATCCCAATTAATTCCAGCTTTCTTCCATTAATTTTTATCGTTATGCTCATTATCCTTTCATTCACTTCCTTGCAATTGATTATTCGTTGTTACCATTTTCTTTTTATAAGAACAACAACTCCTGATTTTTCTCTTTACATTTTTTGCACTCCACTCCAAAACTGAATACAGTTTCCAATTACTTATTGCCGAGATCCTATCATTTTCGATTCTATCACCAGCATATCCATTTTCAGTACTTCCGTTTCTATAATTATGTTCTTAGCTTTTCCTGCTAATCCCTGCGTATTCCATGTTCTACAAATCAACGTCCTTGTTCTTAATCAAAGTCGATGCCTTTTGATTTGGCCTGCTTTCTTTATTTTTTTGGGAAACGTAGCAAAAGCTGTTTTACCGGGATGCGATGCCAACCTGGACGACCGGGATTTTTCCTCAGGGTTTACTCCCCTAGGGCCAACGGAATTGCCGCAGTGGTAACGCCGGTTCCCGTCAGATCACCGAAGTTAAGCGCTGTCAGGCTGGGCTAGCACTTGGATGGGTGACCACCCGATATATGCCGAGCGCTGTTCGCAAGCGGGGTACACTTAGCCCTGGTGAGACAAAGTGAGGAGATACTTGATTGAGAAGTAGGGCCTCCAGTCTCGTAAACTGACATACGGCTGGGAGAGCGGTGTGCTGACCGCATACCTCTCCATATCCGCATCCAGTGACGCCTGTGGGCCGAGGATGACACGGCGTCCGATCGGTACCGTTGGGCCTTCATGGCCTGCTCGGACGGAGTTTAGTTTAGTTTGCTCCCTTCGGTAGGCTGCCTTCACTATGACTAAGAATTCCCCCTACCCTATGCTACCATCTCAAGTATGGAAACGTAGTATCAAATGAAGAAAAATGTGGGACGTACTGAGGCACTCTTTGCTGGCTCCTTTACCAATTTGTGATTCTTGAAATTTTCCGGTGGAAAGAGTAAAGCTGGACATATTGTATCTTTACTGAGACTTCTGGCGAAGTGCTCGCATCAGATTCGCAATTCCGGTGACTTTATTAATAGACTGACTTAGTGCGTCCGATTTGACCGTAAGCTTCGATGCTTTACTAGGGTCCCTCTCATGGATTCACTGTCATTCATCAGCAGTAACTTCAAAGCTGATATGACAGCACTGTTTCATGATGCCCTCTCCTCAACCTATTTTTCACTCAACAGTGAATAGTTTGAGCAAACTGACGTTGTTGTCATGGGCAGCTCTGCACTCTGGTAGGAAACGGTTTTATGGAAAATTTTGAGGAGAGGGCACTTGATGCGTCAGAAGTTAAAGCAAAAGTCTTCGGTCTGCTTGTAGATGAAAATTTCATAGTATGATCTCACCGTCAGGAACTGTCAAGCTTTCCGCAGCACTTGAACTTAGCCCACGAAAATATAAAATCTTAGGATGAAAGTGGAGAAAGGCGGATGCCTACCGTTTCTGAATGTCTTGGTCAGTGAAAAGTGAATGGATCATTGGGGCATACCGTTTTCTGTAAGAGTACACAGACGGACCTGTGTTTTCAGGTGTCTACCTGCCATAATCCATCACAAAATATTGGCGTACTTCGAACGTTGGTGTACCTGGCACATGTTGTGTCTGATACAGACAGCCTTGCACAGAAGCTGGATCATCTACAATATGCATTCAAAAAGAATGGATATTCTGTACATCAGATCAGCCCAGCCTTAAGGAGGAAAAAACGTCATAACGCTCAAAATCGAAAGGAGAAGAAGCGGTTCAAGTCTAGGGCGTTCCTTCCATATGCTGCCAATATTTCGTCTAAATTAGGCAGAACCTAAGGAAACATGTCAAAGTAATCTTACGCCCATATATGAAGACGTGCTCTCCTCGGTTCGGCAAAGGACAATCTGGATTTCGGAGGACTGGAATCTCTAGAACACGTTGCCAGCGTGGCGAAACCTACATTGGTTACACAACACTCACAGTGCGTGAAATGGGCGTTGAACAGGATAGTTATGCTCGCCTTTCACATTCCAATCAGTCAACCGTTGTCGAGCACTTTCTCTTCACAGGTCACTCCATGGATTATTCTGCCACGGAAATCTTGGCCGCGACGAGATCCATCTGGGATTCAGTTATTAAAGAGTTCGTAGAAGTACGATCGGCGGAGGGTCTGATTCATCGTGATGGCGGCTTTCAGCTGCATGAGGCGTTGAGTTCTTCAATATTTTTAGAAAGTAAACATTTTATATCTAAAAATACGTCTAACGACAATTAATTTTGTTACTCTGACGTCTGAATTTCAGTTCCGAAAGCCCACATTCTGACACAGAGAGCGCATGTAGTATTTCTATTATGCATGAGCCTGCGCACCATAGATGGAGCAGTATTCGAAGGAAGCGCAAAACTCGATTGAGGTCGCTCATGTAGCAGATGCCTTTGCGCTTCCGTCTCCGCGCCAGTTTTTTTATATTAATTGAAAAACACTCATGTGAAGGTGGCTGAATGGTTGTCAGTTGAAATATCGCGGCAAGAAGTCAACGTCATCCAGCTGCAATCCTGAAACTTCATGGAGTACTACGAGATTTGTACCATATTTTTGGATCCAGTGACATCAATTCCAGCTCGTCATAAGATTCTGGTACGTGTTTAAAGAACTCATTTTCTTTCTTAATTCGCATTTTATATTAATGAATTAATAATCTACTCAGTTGTAATGATTTCTCATCTGACTGTAACATACCATAAGAACATAGAAATGCCGTCAGCAAAATTCAGTGCTAATTAACTTTGCTAAGAGCCCGCCAGGTTGGCCCCGCGGTCTAACGCACGGCTTTTCGGGCGGGAAGGAGCGCCTGGTCCCCGGCACGAATCCGCCCGGTGGATCTGTGTCGAGGTCCGGTGTACCGGCCAGTCTGTGGTTGGTTTTTAGGCGGTTTTCCATCTGCCTCGGCGAATGCGGGCTGGTTACACTCGTCTGGTGTGAGACGTTCACTGGGGGGGGGGGGTGTCCACCGGGGGCCGAACCGCACAATAACCCTGGGTTCGTTGTGGGGCGGCAGTGGGGTGAAGTAGACTGTGGTGGTCGTCGTGGGGTTGTGGACCACTGCGGTTGCGCTGGGAATGGAGCCTCTCCGTCGTTTCTAGGTCCCCTTTTAACATACTATACAATACAATACAACGTTGCAAAACCACTCCCATGTACATTGTACTTCCTTTTCAATATTTTACTCGTGCCACACTTTCACCTTCGGGGAGAACAGATTCATTAATACTTCCAATCTGAAGTTTATCTAGGTTTTTCTTCGTAAATGTCATGTTAGTATTTGTTCACTGTGTCCAAAAAATTTAATTTTTAAACATGGTTCTTTCTTCATTTACTGCCGAATGCGGTTCCTTCGTCACATACACTGATCAGACTATCGACGTAAGTCCGTCCAGACGATAACAGCATCACCTGGTGAGAAATGACTCCTAGTCAGACACACACATGTAGTATCAGTGAGCGTACTGCCCATGTGCAGAATGGGGATGGTCCCCGATCTACACTCCTGGAAATGGAAAAAAGAACACATTGACACCGGTGGGTCAGACCCACCATACTTGCTCCGGACACTGCGAGAGGGCTGTACAAGCAATGATCACACGCACGGCACAGCGGACACACCAGGAACCGCGGTGTTGGCCGTCGAATGGCGCTAGCTGCGCAGCATTTGTGCACCGCCGCCGTCAGTGTCAGCCAGTTTGCCGTGGCATACGGAGCTCCATCGCAGTCTTTAACACTGGTAGCATGCCGCGACAGCGTGGACTTGAACCGTATGTGCAGTTGACGGACTTTGAGCGAGGGCGTATAGTGGGCATGCGGGAGGCCGGGTGGACGTACCGCCGAATTGCTCAACACGTGGGGCGTGAGGTCTCCACAGTACATCGATGTTGTCGCCAGTGGTCGGCGGAAGGTGCACGTGCCCGTCGACCTGGGACCGGACCGCAGCGACACACGGATGCACGCCAAGAGCGTAGGATCTTACGCAGTGCCGTAGGGGACCCCACCGCCACTTCCCAGCAAATTAGGGACACTGTTTCTCCTGGGGTATCGGCGAGGACCATTCGCAACCATCTCCATGAAGCTGGGCTACGGTCCCGCACACCGTTAGGCCGTCTTCCGCTCACGCCCCAACATCGTGCAGCCCGCCTCCAGTGGTGTCGCGACAGGCGTGAATGGAGACGTGTCGTCTTCAGCGATGAGAGTCGCTTCTGCCTTGGTGCCAATGATGGTCGTATGCGTGTTTGGCGCCGTGCAGTTGAGCGCCACAATCAGGACTACATACGACCGAGGCACACAGGGCCAACACCCGGCATCATGGTGTGGGGAGCGATCTCCTACACTGGCCGTACACCTCTGCTGATCGTCGAGGGGACACTGAATAGGGCACGGTACATCCAAACCGTCATCGAACCCATCGTTCTACCATTCCTAGACCGGCAAGGGAACTTGCTGTTCCAACAGGACAATGCACGTCCGCATGTATCCCGTGCCACCCAACGTGCTCTAGAAGGTGTAAGTCAACTACCCTGGCCAGCAAGATCTCCGGATCTGTCCCCCATTGAGCATGTTTGGGACTGGATGAAGCGTCGTCTCACGCGGTCTGCACGTCCAGCACGAACGCTGGTCCAACTGAGGCGCCAGGTGGAAATGGCATGGCAAGCCGTTCCACAGGACTACATCGAGCATCTCTACGGTCGTCTCCATGGGAGAATAGCAGCCTGCATTGCTGCGAAAGGTGGATATACACTGTACTAGTGCAGACACTGTGCATGCTCTGTTGCCTGTGTCTATGTGCCTGTGGTTCTGTCAGTGTGATCATGTGATGTATCTGACCCCAGGAATGTGTCAATAAAGTTTCCCCTTCCTGGGACAATGAATTCACGGCGTTCTTATTTCAATTTCCAGGAGTGTATTTGCGTTTCACCAAGGACAGATTATGATGGCCCTGAGGCTCGGACTAGTATTTCATAAGCTGAACGACTTGTTGGGTGTTCGAGGAATGCTGTGGTTAATGTCCTCAACACGTGCGAAACCAAGGTGAAACAATGTCCACACGTCGTGGGGTTGGGCGGCCACCCTTCATTACAGATGACGTACGTCGTAGGCTGGGCAGAATAGTAAAGCAGGGCAAGCGGCCACTTGTGGCGTAACTAACATCAGACTTTAATGCACGGCAGAACACAAGTGTGTCTGAACACACAGTGCACCGAACATTCTTAACGATGGGCCTACGTAGCCAGCGACTCATGAATGTGTCAATGTTAATACCACGACATCGCCAAGTACGACTGAAATGGGAATAAGATCGTCGGCACTGGTCGTTGACGCAGTGACATAGCGTAGTATGGGCTGATGAATCGCGGTACCTTCTTCGTTATGCAGATGGCAGGGCGCGAATCCGTCGTCTTCCAGGAGAACAGCTCCTTGACGGTTGTACTGCAGGGCGGAGACAAACTGGCGGCGGCTTCAAAAATGGGTCTGGGTACTATGGGACTTAACTGCTGAGGTCATCAGTCCCCTAGAACTTAGAACTACTTAAACATAACTAAGCTCAGGACATCACACACATTCATGCCCGAGGCAGGATTCGAACCTGCGAGCGCTCGGCCACCTAGGCCGGCGCGGCGGCTTCATTATGCTCTGGAGAACATCCATCGGTCCAGTGGAGCTCGTGCAAGGTACCATGATGGGTATCGTACACTGGTTGCAGACCACGTTCACACCTTCATGACGACCATATTTTCCAACGGCAGTGACATTTTTCTGCAAGATAATGCACCACGGCCAGGCGTGTGATGAAATGGTTCGAGGAACACAGCGGCGAGTTCCAGTTGATGTGCTTCCCCACAGCTCGACAGATCTGAAACCAATCGAGCACATCTGGAATGTGATTGAAAGTGGCGTCATAGCTCATCGCCCCCCTCCCCGGAATTTATGGAAAATAGGTGGCTTGGATGTGTAGATATGGTGACAGCTCCCTCCAGCGACCTTCCGAAAGCTCGATGCTTCTATGCCATGAGGCGTCGCTGCCGTTATCCGTGCCATAGATGGGTAGTTGGTCGTAATGTTCTGGCAAATCACTGTTGATATTCTTCATGCCAACAACATGGTCAGACCCACTTCCAAGTAAAACGTAACTTTGCTCCTGGATTTATACACCATATAGATTTAAATTCGCTTTACTATATTAACATACATCCGCTTTGGCACAGGCGCAGTGCATCCCTCATACTGCTTCCATTAATCCCCTCCTTTCGCAAATCAGTCCTGCCGACCTGTAAACTTCATTAGTAGCCCTCAAATATCATATATCTAAAGAAATCAGTACAGCACTCTTGACAAAAGGCTAATAGAATACTTCCCTTTCTGGTGTCAACCATATTGTATCCACAAAGTAACTTATGATAGAAGTCTGCCTCACACACAAACATTATCAAAAGTAAAATTACGACTATTATTAAACAAGGTTAGGTATAGGTTCCTAGATATGTGAGTGGCTTGAAGACTTCTTAATTAATAGAACTCAGTCCTTTGTCCTCGACTGGGAGTGTTCATCAGAGAGAAGGCTTTTCTCAGGAACGTGCCAGGAAAGTGTGATAGGACCCAGAATGAGATTTTCACTCCGCACCGGAGTGTGAGCTGATATGAAACTTCCTGGCAGATTAAAACTATGTGTCGGAGCGAGATTCTAAGTCGGGACCTTTGCCTTTCGCGGGCAAGTGCTCTACCATCTGAGCTACCCAAGTGCGACTCACGCCCCATCCTCACAGCTTTACTTCCGCCAGAAACTCGTCTGTTTGATGCTGATGCTGCACTGTTCGGAAAGGTGCCGTTATCGAGTCACTGAAGGAGGATGCAGTATCACTCAGACAAATTGGTGTAATGATGGCAGCTAGCGCTAATTACAGAAAAATGTAAGTTAATACAGACGAGTGTACACCTTCGTTGCCGAGTGGTCAACGCAACAGACCCTGGTTCGATTCACGGCACTGCCACGGATTTTTCACGTATAGGAGCATTGGACCAGGGTGCACTGGGTCTCTCGATCCCAACTGGTTAGCTACTCTACTGAGTGTTAGCTGTTCGAAGGTCGGAGCGTGGACAAAGGCCGGGAATGCAGTCTGCTGAAACCATGCCCTACCATAAGGTATCCGATGGAAACGGCGGTCGCCGTGTTTAGAGAATGGGCGTAGGAAGCTGACTGCAGAACTATTTTACTGCCTCCAACGTACGTTTCGCTTTAAGTTACGAACGGGAGTTAAAGCGATATTAGGGTTCGTATACAGCAATATAGATAGTCGCTTTTTCCCCGCTCTGTTTGTGAGCGGAATAGGAAAGGCAAAGAACAGTAGTGGTACGAGGTACCTTCCGCACCCTTGCACGGAATGTGTGCGGATGTACATGCAGACACACATTTTTACACAGATTTAATCATACTGTACCACGGACGGCGAGACAGGATGCAGTATCTCAGGAAATAATTACAACTCTTTCAACCTTTTGATGGTTGTGACATTTTGTTTACCTTTTGACTTAACTACTTCGTAGTGTCTCATTCGACAACGGTATGTTTCACTTTTTTCACCAGGAAAGAACCGCAACAGATATAAAAGAATGTATTCAAAGGTACGTGTACTTCTTCGAAAGCCTGCGCGCTTTTAAAAGTACTTTATTCTAACAGCCAACTTTGTGATTCGATAATGACGTTTAGTTTGTGGGGCGCTCAACTGCGCGGTCATCAGCGCCCGCACAAATTCCCAATGTGCACACAGTACAATTTGAGATTCGAAACGACCCTTTGAACCAGTGTTTATCACGGTAACTCACCATCTTATTCCTCATATTCGTTACAGTAGATGAAACATTCGTTTTCTGTTCACGCTGTCATTTAAGATGCTCAGGTTACTTATGTAATCTGAAATAAAGGGAAATTCTACGTACACGAAAAACACTATGCTCTACGACTTTATAAATCAAGTGGTAAAGGGTACAAAAACGTCACAAATAATTGTTATTGCAGATCCAGAGTTCGGTCACTGTGTTGTCATCTTTAATGCTAAAATACATATACAGAATCAGTTACAATAAGGTAACAGGCCTGCCTTATTATCTGAACAGTTGATAACCTTTAAATATGAGTCAATGATTAAATACATATTATTAAATGTAAGTTAAAATATTAGAACCATTTACTTATACACATAGTTGCAACTGGACTATTCTTGTCAAAGGTTCACACTGAGACCCTGTTTACAGTAACAACACAGCTGGTCATACAAATCTACACCTCCCTCTTTATGTGTGCGAAAAGTTGACAACATGTGTTAACTTTATTTTACATTTCCTATGTTTCATCATTTTATATATTATTTTCAACTTATATACGTAAAACAGTGACGAATGTTTTATAGGTATAAATAAACGTTGGTAATCGTGTGAATTGACCAGTGGGTCGATTATTGCAGCACACTATCCGGTTGAACGTAGTTTAAAAATAACAAAACATGTTGTTCAAAACACCTAAAAAATGGTTCTTATGGCTCTGAGCACTATAGGACTTAATATCTGAGGTCATCAGTCCCTTAGAACTTAAAACTACTTAAACCTAACTAACCGAACGACATCACACACATCCATGCCCGAGGCAGGATTCGAACCTGCGACCGTAGCAGTCGCGCGGTTCCAAACTGAAGCGCCTAGAACCGCTCAGTCACAACGGCCGGTAAAAGACCTAAATTAGTAATTTTTTATTAAAACAGTACTACATTGCAAACACAGTTGTTGAAGGAATATCCGGCCGCAGTGGCCGAGCGGTTCTAGGCGCTACATTCTGGAGCCGCGCGACCGCTACGGCCGCAGGTTCGAATCCTGCCTCTGGCATGGATGTGTGTGATGTCCTTAGGTTAGTTAGGTTTAAGTAGTTTTCAGTTCTAGGGGACTCATAACCTCAGAGGTTAAGTCCCATAGTGCTCAGAGTCATTTGAACCATTTTTTTCTTGAAGGACTCAGAACAGAGAAGAATTTTCACATACCGCTGATGGTACGATAACTTACAACTCCATTCTCGTCTGAGGAACGGGGTGACATCGGGCCACCCACTCCCACTATCAGGCCAGGTCTGTATATTACCACGCCAAGCTCAGGAACATACAGGATACATACCTGGAAAAAGGAGAAGACGTCAGGTAAGATCGGTGACTTCTTTTCTCGCCTCCTACCTTGAGTATAAACAAAATTTTATAATTTGTAAAATGGAAGCATCTTTAGTGAGGTGCCTGCATATGAATTGGTTTTAGTGTTTTATTTTAGGTACCGAAAAAATTGTGAAAAGCGTAGCTTTTTCTTGTCAAGACTGAGACTAGGAAAATAAATCTTAGATAATACGTCAAGTTGCTGTATCGCTTTTTTATTAAATTATGGAATGCTTTCAAGCACAAAAAATTGAACTACGTATTTTCATTTGTTGTATCATTGTCGAAAGCTAGCATACAAAAGCAAAAGATTAAAAAGATTACGTAGGTAAAAGATTCTGCAACAGAAAGGACTCATTGCTTTTAAATTTTGACACAACGTTGCATTCGAACACTCAAGTGCTTTTGTATACCTGTTGGAACGCCATCTGGTATATACGTAACAATAAATTGCTACAGAATCTGAATTTGCAATAACCAACGGTAAAGGTCAGAGAGAGTGGGAAGAGGAGAGGGACAGAATGGTGGAAGGCAATGGCCATAGCAAACGAGGAGGAAATGGACAGAGAGAGGGGACAGCAGGAGATGGAGAGAGAAGGGGAGTACAAGGAGGACAGAGAAAAGGGGAGGGAGGAGGTTATGAACAGAAAGAGGGGGAGAGAGAGGGCAGGAGGGGATGGAGAGAGAAAAGGGGGGCAGTAGGTGGACAGAATGAGGGAGAGGGGAGGGAGGAGGAGATGGACAAGAAAGGGAGAGAGGGAGATGGACAGAGACAGGGGAGAGAAGGATATTAGGACGTATATCCACTCCCATCCCGTAGATGTTAGAAACGCGTTTCTTTCTCTTTTCTTTCTTTTCCATTTGATGAGCCACATCAAAGCGTTGTTGGGTACAGCTGGTAACTAAAATATTTGAAATCGCAGATTACGCAGTCAGATATTTTTAAATTTCAACAGGAAAGAAATCAAAAGTCTACAGTAACGAATTATTTCGGCATAAAAAAAAAATGAACCAAACAAAGAGTACGGTTAGCAGTTTAGCAGATCTGTATCGTTTTGGTTGGCCACTAAAATAATAAACAGGTATCTTTTTATCAAATAACACAAACACCCATAGCAAGCTGGATGGAGATTTTATTAATTTCTCGCTCGCATTAAATTTAAACGTGGGTGTTTCTGAGAAACAATTTCCTGCAGTTGAGTCAAGCGAGCGAGAAAGGTACAACAATATCGTAAACAGAAGCTGTGCTACTAACACGAGTTTAGAAGTTTCATACTGAATGCTGATAACATTAATAATGCGCACAGGAATCTAGGTGGTATTAAAATTGCTAACAATATTCCAAAACTGTTATTGCAATAACGGTATCTTCACTAACTGTAGAAATAGGAAAGTGAATTGTACCCAACTACGACCCATATCGGGCACAATATCACCAGGATCTAAGACCTGAATAGAATTCAGAACCTACGTTTGCAAACATTGAATATTATAACAAGAAACTGTGTCAACCTGTGAAAAAAAAATAGTTCTCTGGTTTCCAGTTGGTATATCGCTATAAATCAGATTGAGGTAAACGTTTAGAAAGATCAGAAGGTGTGTCAGGAAACGATGGGAAGTGCGAAAAAAGTAATGCATAAAGTGCGAAGTTAAGAAGAAAAATATAACGTTGCAGGCTCAGATAATTGTATACACAAAAACACCGGACGATGGGCTGCATATGCTTATGCCTGATCTCATCCCTTTGCGGAGAAGATACATAACTTCTTGCCTGTAAGAGACGTCGAGCCTCTAAAATGTCCTTCGGTAAAGTTTCATATTGTCAAAAGGTAGTATCTTTCCCCTTTAATGAATACAAATAGCAAGTGACCTCGACAGTGCATTCTTTTAGGTACGTAATTTGGAACTTCAGCTGAAGGTGCGTAAATAGTGAATTAACGCACGACAAATCGGATTACGTGCATTATTCACTGCACCGCTACTCGAGGGCGAGTGGGCGAAGAATGATTGAAGCTTATCGGTAAAGGTCAGAGCCAGGATTAAAATTTCTGTAGTTGTTACGCTACTGTCAAAAAAAGGAGGTGATGAGGGGAATTGAAATGTCAGAGCATCATGACAAAGCTGAAACGGATGCCTCACTCCTTTTGTCGTGTCTGCATGTCATAAATCAGCCGATGGCAAAATATGTGACTTTGTTGCAAATTCCGTAGAATATCAGTCGGTACATACAGCTACGAGGAGCCCCCCTTTAAAAGATTTCCGTATTAAATGTAAGTGGGGATCCATGTGATTCTCCATTAATGAGTAGGCCAGAAAATTACATATATCAGCAGACCTCTGAATTTTCTCTGTCTCGTCATTTAACCTAACCTGATCAGGATGGTAGGCACTAAATTAAGAGTCTTGTGCACTGTAAAATTTGCAAATGCAATACTGTAAAACCTTATCCATTCGGGTCCCGGCAATCCGAGACTCCGTTTAATCCTAGGTGGATGACGGTTGACTACTATGTTAGAAAAAAATCAAATGACTAACACGGATAAAAACTAAAATTTGAAGGGGGTGGCTGTGATCAGCAGCCGAGATGCACGCGCATACATTTTTTACAATCGTGCACGCTTTAGCTGCTATTGTTGTTTCATCCGCCGCGAGTCAGCCAGTGTTTCCTAGGACACCGTGTGGTGTGTGTGTGTGTGTGTGTGTGTGTGTGGTCGGATCATGTTAGGTATTTATTATTATTGATCACGTATCATAAAACTATGGAAACATCAGATTACGGAAACACTAGTGAAGGCCTCTCTTTATTCAACAACTGACTGCTGTGTGCGTCTCCTTCCTTATTCAACAACGTGCAGAAAGAAACTAAATTAGTGGTCTGATGATTTAGAGCAAAGAGCTTTTATTTCAAAAAGAATTGGAAGAAAAAGCTTAAAGCTTTTTTGCCAGTTCTGGTGGGGTGGATTAGCGGAAGAGAAGATCTGGGGCGCGTCAGCTTGAAATCTGCGGTGAAAAGTTATCCGCTGACAACGCAACTGTTAACGTGATCCTATTTTCTGAAAATAAAATATTTGCACTAGTAACAGCTGCACAGTTGCTTATATAATACGTATGTGTTACAGCAGAATGTTTGAGTTTCTACTAGAACGTTATTTCTAAACAAACTAAGTGATACGTTAACTGATGAAATATCTGTTTGCTCTAATAATAGTGTGAACGTTAAGTTTCGAATCTATTTTTTTTTATATAAAAGGTTCCTAAAATTGACACTCTTCGTGTAATTCGAGTTTTTCACGCTGGAGTTCTACTCGGTTTCAGTTACATTGAACTACTGAGGCTTTACTGTATTCTTCTTTAGGAATCTCCGAATAAATTCAAAGATACGATTTACTCTTAATGAAACTGATTATATGTTCTTTTCATTTAATAATGCTTCATAACATTAATCCTAGGAATTAAAAATAATGGTTCAAATGGCTCTGAGCACTATGGGACTTAACTTCTGAGGTCATCAGTCCCCTAGAACTTAGAACGACTTAAACCTAACTAACCTAAGGACACCACACACACCCATGCCCGAGGCAGGATTCGAACCTGCGACCGTAGCAGTCGAGCGGTTCCAGACTGTAGCACCTGGAACCGCTCGGACACACCGGCCGGCTAGGAATTAAAAATATGTCATATTGTCCGAAGACACATTCCTAATACTAATGGACTTTTATGAATGGTGGATAAAGTAAAACGGAATCAGAAAATATTTAGGGTATCTTAACGATGCCCAACCCAGCTTGCATCATCCACGCCCATGATAGATAACGTAAGCCGTAAGGTGTATAAAATACGAGGGTTATTCGGAAAGTAAGTTCCGATCGATTACGAAATGGAAACCATAGTGAAAATCCGATGACGCTCTTCACGGATGTGTTGGGTAGTGCCTCTAGTATGCCCACCGATAGCATCACGATGCTCTTTTCTGTTCTGAGCACGTAAAGATGCGTAGATAATAGTGTCTCCCACCAAGTATGGGTGCCTGCTGAGAGGTTTCTCCTGATTTCACCTGATTTTATGACCCCCAACTTAAATGCCAAACATTTCCTCCTACGTGACAGTTCTCGGCGTTTTACTGCAGGGGCAGTGAGGATGCTACTGCAGCGTTTTCGATGGGATGTGTTTAATTGCCTATCGTTGGCCCTCTCTGATTATCATCTCTGCTAAAGTGATTCATTGGCCGCGAAGGCAACTTTTGGCATCGACAACGAGATGCCGACCAGCGTAGAGAAGTGGTGGAAAGCACAGCAGATGTCTTCTAAGACGAGACTATTGAAAAGTTCACACAAGGCTACAACAAGTGTCCAAGTCGGAGCGGCGACTGTGTAGAGAAGTAGCTGGAAGGTGTAGCTAACTGTTGCAAACGAAAAATGTTTGATTTTCACTGTAGTTTCCATTTTATGACCGATAGGACATTCAGAACAGCTCCCTATTTCTCGACGAGTTTTATTTTGGCGACGCTGTGTTACTCAACGTTATCCTACAATTATAGGTGTTTAAGGCACCTTTCTCTCGTTTCCTGTCAGTCGAAGTTGTGTGATGAGAGACATAATCGTCACAAATGTAAACTAAGGCTCGGTGTAAGGCCTAATTACGTCAGAATCTGGCACATGGTTCATTTCAAGTAGTCGACAGGCTATATGATGGCCGCAGGGTGAAATTTAATGTGAAATTTAAAATTTTCGTTTCTCTTTTTGTCATTTTTCAGTTCGACAGCAAAACTGATTAATGAGTGCTTAATTGCTTTACATGTGCTAATAAATCTTAAACAGTGCCAGAAGTTTACCGGGTTTCTATGAAATATATTTTTTTTTACTTTTTGACTATGGAAGGTTTTCAGGTGTCACACATAGTTCTTCTTATGGATGTACGGAACTGATCCTCCATGCTACTCTAAACAGGTCAGATCACGACTGCAAAAGCAACGGAAACAGCATTGCCAACGCAAAATGTCCAGATTGGTGATGTTTTACAGATGCTTGAAATTTAACTCAGATTTTAATAAGAAATGCTCTTAATAGTTTTCACTATGAAACTCTGTCTCGAAACATACAATGAAGGCTTTCACGACCGGATGTTCCAGCTGCTGAGAATTTTTCTGGTTTGTATGGCCGTGGTCCATGGAACTCTTCAATCCCTCACGTTTCATCCAAGGCTACGATGGACGTCTTCGGAGGTACTCCTGGTTGTGCTCAGTCTTATCAACTGTCTAGAAATCTGGCAGAAAATCCAAAGAGATTCAGGTCATACGTAATGTACAGCAGCAAGTCACAATCAATACCTTCACTGCACTATATCACTAGTAACGTTATCAGTGATAGTGCCACTAAAACGGTGTTACTAAACGTAATTTTCCAAATTCTTTCACCAATGAGAACGAAGTAAGTATTCCAGAGTTTGGATCAAGAACTGCTGCCAGTATGAGTAACTTAGGAGAAGATATTCTCAGTGTAGCGAACCAGTTTAAATAACATAATAAATGCAAGTCTTTCCGTCCAGATTTTGTACGAATTAGGTTCTTTCGTAGTATGCTCATGTAATAGGTATACACATAGCAATCATATACAATCGCTCACTCCATGAAAGAAATGTATCTTAAGACTGGAAGGTTACGTTGGTTACATCAATACTCAAGAAAGGAAACAGGAGTAATACGCTGAATTACAGACTCATATCACTGATGTCTATTCGTAACAGGATTTTGGAACATATACTGTGTTCAAATATAATGCATTACCAAGACACAGCACTGATTCAGAAAGCATCGCTCTTGCGAAACACAACAAGTTCTTTATTAACAAGAAGTAATGAATGACAGGAGATCTCACAGTGATCCGATATTTCTAGTATTTCTAGGATTTTGACACTTTTCCTCACAAGAGATTTCAAATCAAATTGCATGCCTGTGGCTTATCTATTCAGTTGTGTGGCTGGATTCATTATTTCCTGTCGGTGAGGTCAGAGTTCGTAGCAGTCAACGGAAAGACATCGAGTAAGAAAGAAGTTATATCTGTCGCTCCCTCTGCTGTTCATAATCCTATAACGATGTAAGAAACAAACCATCTCTTAATGTCATCGAGTGATCAAAACCAATTGTGAAATGATTTAGACACTCTATCTGTATGGTGTGAGAAGTGATAATTGACTCTAAATCAGCGGTCGTCAAACTGCGACCCCCCTGGCCACTTGTGTCCCGAATCAAGTGTTCACGCCTCCCGCGGTTCTCAGCCGTATTTTGTAATAATATGCTTCTAGCAACTAACATCGGAATACAAAAAGGTCAACTAACGTTGTGAACTTCTTAAGAGTGTAGATTTCAATCAGCTGATTCATTCGGTTGTGAGCTGAGTATAGTTGGCCGCTTGCTTCATGGTAGAGGAGTAAGTAGCTTGGCTCCTGCAGCGGTAGAGGGCATGAAAGAGGCAATGTTTTGTTGTTTCTATTGTAGTACGGACAACTCACGGGCGTGCGCGAACGTACCAGGAAGCTTCTAAGTTGCAAATTTTCATATGGAAGAATGTGGGTTCGTGAATGCGCATTAAAGAGACGATCATCTTCAAATACAGTTCATGTTTGTAGCAATACAAATGAAATTAAATTAAGGTTGTTGCAATGCAATTAATAGAAGAAAACTTACATTCAAAACATGTAGTAAACGTTTGCGATCGTTTTTCACGTTGCGCAAGACATTTAAATATTATACAGTTACCGTCATTGATCAATTAACCGTACCATCACACATACAGCATAACAACATTTCGTCTGTGTCACAACTCTGGGGTCTTTAAGGGATGCAGCTATACAAAACAGAGAACAGTCGACACGAAGTATTCTGAATGGTGTTGCCTTTTAATTATCAATAAGGAGGGCGTGGTGGCCAACTTATCGCGTCCTTACTGTAGCTGGTCTCTTGGGGGCTCCTAAGATACTAATTCATGCAGGTTACGAATGTAAAACAAGATCGGTACATATGCTGGCGAAGATGCCGGCGCACAATGTCAGTATTGGTTTTTGATAAAAAAATAAAAAATAAATGACCACTGTTCTATATGCACCTGTCATGCTGAAACTTCCCCTCTGAATTAAAAGAATGACTGTGCTGGTAAAACTTCTACGTTACTTGGTTTTCAAACTCCAGAATGAAACTGAACGTACTGAGACTGTTTTCTCTTTACTTATTCCCAACATTTTTAAACTGACACACAATATTTTACCGCAACGCAATCTGCCTTTCAATAATCCCTACTAAAGAAGAGCCCTGACTAACAATAACCTATCCCTTCATGAATCACTTACCTCACAAAAACCTTCGTTACTCGAACTACTGCAATACAGCGTGCGCCAATACAGCCAGCTAAATAAAAGATTCTAACTACTGAAGGCACTAACTACTGATAGGCGTATAGTTAGCAAATGAAAGATTTTGATAGAGAACACACACACACACACACACACACACACATATATATATATATATATATATATATATATATATATATATATATATATATATATATATATAATCCAGTTTGACTAATTTCCTTTTTCTGACGCACACACGTCCAGATCGTCCGCTCATATTAACACCTCAGAACTCTGGCATCTCTCTCCCCACATCCACCACTTTTGGCTATTACGCGCCCTCGCGCTGGACCGGTAATCCACAATGCCGGCTAAGGCTGCGTTGTGGTACATTATTACCTCACTTAGTGGGTGATGAATGCTTCTTTGCTGTTTCATTCCGGATCTTTATACCTCTCTGACAAAGAATTTCAACGTGTTCAAGAAATTTCTGATTTTCGTTTGTGTTTACAACAATGTACCTACACTGATGAGCCAAAACATTATGACCAGTCCCCACAGCGAGGTTGTGTACTGTGTGGTGGTGCGGGTGGCACGAGATGCGGTAAGAGAAATATATGAGCGATGCAGAGACGAACGGGGAATCATTCTAGCGACGATAAGTGGAGCAAATGCCAAATCCGCCTGCCTAAGTGAAGTTGAAAAAAGCCGCATTGTCGTGGGCGAGAGACGGTCGGCTGTTCGCGTGCCGCTGTCATGAGCAGAGCATCAATGAAAAGTGGCTGACGAATGCTGACACCACCATTAGGCAACCTAAATTTGAACGTACATACCTCATCACAGGACACAGAGAGCAGAAACTTCCCAGGTCTCTAAAGCAGGATAGGCGACGATCTGTGGTAGATATGACCACAGCGTACGATGCTTGAGTAGGCAAGTGTTTTGGTTTTGGAGCACACCGTTCAGCGCTCAGTGTTGGACATGGTGGTCCGCAGAAGACGACCCCTAAGTGTTCCCATGTTTACCCAACGATATCGTCAATTATGATCCCAGAGGGTCCGGTATCATCGAGATTGGACCGCGGATCAATAGAGACTGAGTCGCCTGGTCAGATGAATCTAGTTACTGTTAAACTAGGTCCATGGTCGTGTCCAGAGATGCCGTCATCCAGGCGAACTTTAGTTTCAAACATGCAGCGCGCAACAGACGGTGACCGGTGGGAAGAGTATTATGTTATGGGGGACATTCACCTGGGCTTTCATGGAACCTACGGTAGTAATCAAAGGCGCCATGACAGCTATGGACTTAGTGAACATTATTAAGGACCCCTCTTCCTCAACAGAGATGGCACCTTCCAGCAGGATAACTGTCCGTCTCGCAAGCGTAGAATCGTCCTGCGGTGGTTTGAGCAGCATAATAGTGAACTCAAGTTTCTGTCTTGGCCATCAAATTCGGCTAATCTGAAACCGATGAAACCCAACTGGGACGCTATTGGGCGCCAGCTCCGTATCCACAAATCAACTGCCCGTACATTACGGGAAGTGCGTGACCTGCACTTTGGTATCACAAACGTCTGGGAACCTACCCAGTACCTGTCGAATCCATGGCAAGCAGAATCGTTTCTGAACTGCGTTCCAGAAGGGAACCAATGAGCTTTTAAATAGGTGGTGGTGGTAAGTTCAAATGGGTCCGAACTGCTTAGGTTATCGGTCCCTAGGCTTACACACTACTTAATCTAACTTAAACTAACTTACGCTACGGACAACACACACACCTATGCCCGATGGAGTCCTCCGACGAGAGGAGCCGCACGAACCATAGCAAGGAGCCACAGGCTACACGGCTATCTCGCGCGGCTAAATAGGTGGTCGTAATGTTTGGGCTCATTAGTGTATTTACTTATATTGTCTTCATAGGTTGGTCATTTATTCTGATTTTGCAATTTTGCGATCTTCAGAATGTTGCTTTTGGTAACATATAAACGGTTTTGTGTGTTCTGGTACCGTTACTTTGCCGGCCTGGGTGGCCGAGCGGTTCTAGGCGCTACAGTCTGGAACTGAGCGACCGCTACGGTCGCAGGTTCGAATTCTGCCTCGGGCATGGATGTATGTGATGTCCTTAAGCTAGTTAGGTGTAAGTAGTTCTAAGTTCTAGGGGACTGATGACCTCAGAAGTTAAGTCCCATAGTGCTCAGAGCCATTTCGAAGTGTTACCTTATTTCCTTTGCATCAGTTACTGTGGCAATAACTCAGTCAGGTCGTGGTTGACATGTACCTGTAGTCCGTGTGTGAGTATACACTAACATTAACGACAACTGCTTTCGGAATGGTCGCCAACGATAAAGTTACCAGTATATTTGCAGTCAGTCATCTCATACAGATACCTGACTGCAACACTTTGTAAGGATATGAAATGGAATGGTCACATAATCTCAGTCGTATGGAAGGTATTGGATAGACTTCCGTTCATTGATATGATACTGGAAAATACCATCTACGATGGACACTGCCTACCGAACACTCGTGCGATCAGTCGCAGAATTCAATTCAAGTATTCGGAACAAATACGAAACAGTACTAACACAGGATATTAAACGTGTATAAAGAAAGGCAATACGAAAGTTGATAAGTTTGTTTGATCCTTGCGAGGGCATCACGCTAATTCTGAGAAAAGAAAAACAGGTAGACACTTGAAAACGGGAGTCAAATATACTGCGGTAGACTGCTAACAACGTTCCAAGAGTGACGAACATAGGGATATACTACGATCCCATCTGTATCGCTTCCACAGGGGACAAGATTACATTAAGTGCAATTTGCACACAGACGCTTAGGAAATCATTCTTCAGTGCTCCATATCCGAAAGAGTATCATCGGATGCACCCTTCTCCACGCACTTGACAATGATTTGCGTTGTATTAATGTTGATGTACACTGGTGTGCCAAACTTAAGGACGAAAGTAACTTTCACATGGTGTTTCACTGGCAGTAATAACAGCTTTGTGTAATTTGGATAATACATAGAAAGAATGAGCAAGGTGCGCAGTGATTAGCACATTGGACTCGCATTCGGGAGGACGACGGTTCAATCCCGCGTCCGCCCGTACTGAATAAGGTTTTCCGTGATTTCCCTAGATCGCTCCAGGCAAATGTCGGGATTATTCCTTTGAAAGGACACGACCGACTTCCTTCCCCATCCTTCCCTAATCCGATGAGACCGATACCTCGCAGTTTGGTCTCCTTCCCCAAATCAACTCCCTCAACCCCAACATAGAAAGAACTACTGCAGTGTAGTACAGAAGGTAGCTCAAAGATATACACATTGAGACGAACAGAACTGACACTTTGTTCGAAGACAATAATTCCACTGAAGTCACCACCATTCACGGTGGTCCTGTATACATCACAAAGAATATGACTTTCTTCTTAATAGGGTATCTGATGACCACGGACATCAATGTAGGCTCTTCAAAGTGCTCCCATGGTGGCTGCAAGGTCGGTAATGAGTTCTTGACAGGGCGTTCCGTTCCTCCACCAGTGCGGTTGGCAACTGCAACACGTCTCCCCAAAGTATACCACACGTACTTTATGGGATTTAAGTCGAGGGAACGGGCAGGCTGTCCAGTCGCCAAATATCTTCTCTTTCCAAGACCTCCTCCACCTGCGCCATTCGATGCGGTCGCGCATTGTCATCCACAAGAATGAAGTCAGGGCCGAATGCGCCCCTGAAAAGACGCACATTGAGATGGAGTACAGTATTAAAAGATTTGGATATCATTACGCTCACACATCTCTATGCCTTCCCAACCAACATTCGCTAGTGCATTACGTGCTCACACTGCATTGCGTCTTCAAATCTCTCGCCATACGAGGGCACGTCCAGCATTGTGGAACATGATGGTTTCGGGGGTCCACATGATAGGTTGTAGGGACGCGTAATGTTGTATTGGTGTACTGAAATCCAAATCTTAAAACATTGTTTACTCACAGGTCAACACTGTTTTGACACTACCGCTTTCCAATGTGCGTATTTCCAAGAGTGCCTACAGCCCTGGCTTCCGCATCCAACCGCGGAAGTAGAGGAACTCTTAAGATGAGAGGATAAGTGGCTAATGGATTCCCATTGGGCACATGTCGAATTTACTTGAAGTGATTTATGGAAACTGGAATAAGGATAACCGCACGAGGGTTCTAAATCTGTTCCTGTGCGAAACAAGCCCAGTATCCTAACGATAGCAGCCATAACTATTGAAGGGATAGTTTCATTGAAAAGTCACGACCGATTTCCCCTCACACGTCTCCGCCCACCGTAAAGACCTATCTTTCCATTTTGATTTTTGTTCATCATTTTCAGCAGTTGTTTCTGAAGACTGCCGATGTGAGGAAACTGCACACTAGTTGCATTAAAGATTGTTTTCTAACGCAAATGGAGTGCTGTTTTCCACATTGGATACCTTGTTATTCCATTCACACTGCATCCCCCAGTGCATTCGGACTTCTTCTTTGTGCTGTATATACTTGCTTCGCACAGTCAAAGAGAAAGATTGGACGTGGTGAAATCTGAAAAAGCAGTAACACTGCTTCACATAATGAAAGTAAAATTATGTTCTACGACAATTTCAGAAGAACAACTTCTAATATTGATCGAAAATTGTGAAAAAATATAATATACATTAAAAATATCGGGACTCGATATTGCCATGTCGATATCGGTGTGAAGACCATCGTCAGTATAATTCAATATTTTTTGGAAAGGCTATCGATATATCCATATTTTATCAACAGCCGTACTTTGGACATCAGCGTCGTGCTGTGGGGAACCAACATGTATGACTTCGGCTAATGGCTGGTAGTAACTGCCAGAACTCGGACGGCATAACGGTAAGTCACACCATCCTGTGCCCTCGTGTGTTATCTGTCATGTGAGAATTTCGTGATGCCATATTTCAGGTCCTCTATGAACTACCTCTATGATGTTTTAGTTCTCCTGTGGCCAGAAAGATGCCCAGATCTGTTCGGAACAGAACATCTGTGGTACTCGCCCGGACGTCAGCTCCATCTCAGTGCCACTATTCAGGATGTAAAGGACCATTTTCATCAGATGTGATAAAAGTGGACGTTACGTGGGAGGAGACCGAATATGACACTGCCTTACACCTAAATATCTTGGTGTCATCTCAGGTAGATCTTCAAAATATAGCTAACACTGTCTCAAGACCAAATTACAAATGTCAACCCGAAATAAACTATTCGGAAAATCACTGACAGTAACTTGGGAACGCAACCTCGATTCATCAGAATCTCTGCCACGGCACTCTGTTTCTCTGTAGGGGAGTATGCGCGCCGCCTATGGTACAGTTCTGTCGATAGGAACCAAGTTATCGTCGGACTGAATGAAACTGTATGACTAATAAATCCGTGCTGAAACTGACACCGACAGTCATGGTTAAGCGCTTGGCAGGTATTGCAGGTATTGATGTATGTCGTAAATTAGTTGCAGACGGTGAAAGGAAAAAGGTTGTACTAAATTACTTACATTCTTTCCATGGCCATCAACCACTTAGATCTAGGTTAAAATCCAGAAGTAGTTTCTTTAGTTCAGCGTCAGCACTATGTCTCCACGTGATGCCGGAGAATACCTGTGGGCAGCTAGTTGTGACCAAATCCAGACGCGGATGGAACCTGCTGAGTGCCTACGGCATGGAGGTACTTTTGACTGGTCCACTTGGAGATCGCTGGACAGGCTAAAATTAGGTACTGATAAATCCAAGAACAACTTTGTCAAATGAGGACTTCCGAAGGACCGACACTTTGTGACTGGTACGACAACCGACATGGAATCACCTGTGCCACTCTCCATGCTGCCCTGAGTCATGAGCTGATGGAGAGCGGATGGACACTGAAGCCGGTGCAAGTGCTATTACTCAGTTCTTGGCGAAGGTCATTTAGTTCATTATGTTAAGCATGTAAATCGTAAATTATGGAAATTGTCGTTTAAGTAATATCCCCTAATATTGCACATTCATCTGGTGTAGAGTTTTGTACGGATTCTGACAACAGTTGCGATCCAGCTTCCCTCAAGAGAGTATGGAACACCTCAAAGCAACGTTTCCCAATGCGCTCAGACCAGAGAGGGTGAATCGTCATACTGATAAGTGAGCTCGTACAGCCAAACTGTTTGTAAATTTGACCCTACTTTGTAATCAACTGAAATAAAATCATACACCTTCTCACTATATGAAGTTTCCTCTTCTCTCCTGGGTTGCTTCACTTTTGTCGTCAGGCAGTGAATGATTTGCTCAAACTGAATTATCTCGAGAGAGTTACCATAACAAAGTCATCATGATGCGTGAGAGCCCCTCTCTTCCTGTGTACTTTCCCGAGCATTATGATCTTTGGCCGTACTCGTCCGTCTTTTCTAATATCATCTATCCACCTTCCATTGCCTTATCGTTTCTGTCTTACTGCTTGGAATCTAATAGAGTACTTCCTTCCTCCATCTGCTATCCATTCGTCTGGCTACATGTCCTCTCTACCTTCGATTCATTTTTGTTATGGTCATAATAAAGCCTGCCACTCTAGCCTCAAGCACTTATTTAGAAAGCTTCGGTCTTGCGAAACTCAATTGATTCTTTTCTCGCACGATTTCCTAAGAACCATGGTTGCAAGGCAACAGACAGATTTCACTTTCCTATATTTTCGAAATGCTTTTGACTTGGTGTCCCACTGGAGACTGTTACCGGAGGTCTGCTGAGTATACGGAACAGGTTCTCAGACATTTGAGTGAGTGGAAGACTTATTAAGTTACAGAACTCAGTTCACTTTCCTGGACGGCAAGTGTTAATCAGAGACACATGATGCCGACATTACTGTCCCATGGAAATGTGAGGAATTCTGCGGCTGTTCGCTGATGACACTGTACTGTAGGCTATAGTGTGACTGAGGGAGAATAGATGTGTTTGGTGTGACGAAACGTACAAAAATGTACATTAATGCTATTGAGGGGAAAATAATTCTATAATATTCGAATACGGCATTAATACTGTGTTGCAGGACACAATCACGTCCATTAACTTTCTTGGTGTAAGCGGTATGAAATGGATCCAGCCAATAAGTACCGTAACAGGCAAGCCGAATGATAGATTTCGGTTGACTGCGAGAGTTTTACGACATTGTAGCCCATGTACGAAGGGGACCGCGTGTAGAACACTTGTGGGATCAATTATTATCTATTCTCATGTGTTTGGGATTACAGAAACACATCGAAACAACTCAGAGGTGTGCTACTAGATTTGGTACCGGTGGATCTGATGAACACACGTGTGTTGCGGAGATAAAAGTAAATGTCGTTTGACTAGGGCCTCCCGTCGGGTAGACTGTACGCCGAGTGCAAGTCTTTCGATTTGACACCATCTCGGCGACTTGCGCGTCGATGGGGATGAAATTATGATGATTAGGACAACACAACACACAGTCCCTGAGCAGAGACAATCTCCGATCCAGCCAGCAATTGAACCCGGACCATTAGGATTGACATTCTGTCCACTCAGCTAGCCGGGGCGGACGTTAAGGAGTTGTTTCGTAAACTCAAATGGGAATCCTTTGAGAGAAGGCAACGTTCTTTCCGCAAAAACTATTACGGAAATTTAGCGAACAGACATTTGACTGTAGAACGATTCTAGAGGAGCCAAAGAATATTTCGCATAAGGACGACGAAGAGGAGATAAAATAAATTAGGGCGCATGCAGAGACATATGGACAGTCATTTCTCTTTCGCTCTCTTTCAAGTGGAGCTGATAAAGAAAAGACTAGTAATCTCTACCGTGCACCATACGATGGCTTGAGGTGTATGTATGTGGCTTTAGATCTAGATGTGGATATAGATATAGATTAAGGGTAAAACCACTGCGCCTCTCAAAAACATTTGAAGAATGGAACCTCTCCCCTTGCCACGGCCGCCACCATACTTGTCAGTAATGGGCATGTGAGATAGTACAGAAAAGTGATTCATCACTGAACACATTCCGTCTCCACTCATCAGCAGTTCATTCCTCTCCGTCACAGCACCACTCCACGCGCATGTGTTGCTGTTGTGGTGTTAAGGGCTGGAAAAACGTGGGGCGGTAATTCTCTAGTCTGGCTGCCGCATATTCTTCGGTCAATGGTGTGAGATGTCACAAAACTTTGTTGGGACACCATTTCTTGTTCACGGATGGCTGTCACAGATGTGAGGACGTTACGATACGGTTGGTATAAAACATGCAGATCCTCCCTGGAGGTGGTCATAAATGATCGACCAGCATCTTGACGATGATTATGGCCGCTCTGACTTTCCCATGGAGTCCAACGTCTGGTTACTGCCATGTCTCAATGCTACACAAATCAAGATACTGCACAATCCGACCAGCCAGCTAAATGGTGATTCACAACGAAGCCACTTTCAAACTACTGTGTTATGATGTGGTCGGTGCAAAATACGCCGATCTTCCTTTGTTGTGGTCACGGATGGTCGATCGGAACCTTGACGAAGCGTGTGACCGCTATCACTTCCCCAAGCAGTCCATCGTCGGGCCACTGTCACATTGGAATGCGTCACAAATCAAGATACAGCACCATTCGACCAGCCAGCGAAAAGAAGACCCACTTTTGAGCTCTTGCAGTAACACTGTTTCGCGCGAGGACAAGGAATATTCCAATTCTTCATAGTAAACAGCTGAGGGTGTTTACTTCACTTGTACATCATGCCAGGCATGGTAAAAACGCAAAACAAGAAGAGTATTAATGCATTCTGGTGACTGTTCGACCTGGAACATAAATTTTAAACTCTAATTATCTATCCGTTTGCCAAGGCGTGCACGCGTAGATACTTATACTGACATCCGACCACGTCTTCCAGGTGCTTTACTTATATTGTCAATCAGTTTATTTCGTATAGCTCCTTGTTGTTGAAGACATTAGGGAGGCCATACAACACACGATCTCCTTCTCCCTAACAGTGACACCTGAGTGCAAGGACCTAGGCCTTCAAACCGATGCAGCAGCCGGCATCTTCATTAAGTGCTCTATAGCTGTTTGTTCGTTAGGACACTGGTATAGCGACCGACCGCAGCCTTATTCTCTGTTTCAGCAGAAGAGATGCCACGTAGCTCTGCAGCTGTCTTCCAACCTGCTTTAACTATTTTACTGTTATTAGGATCGAACTAGGTTCCTCCGTTTAGCTGTTTAATACGTTGGCTGCCACATAAATGATGCACATTACTTTGTTAGTAAGGGAGGAAGGATCACCAGATTTTTAAATTCTTTTATGTGAACCGCCACCTGTAATAGGACATTTTTCTTGTAGATACGCATTAAGCGTGTTTAATGCAATCGTCTTCGTTACATTCTGCATCGTCATATAGTTGATTATTGCTAATTGTTCTTCCTCGTCGCGATAGTTTCCCACACCAAGGACAAGATGGTTCCTCGAAACCCTTTCATCTCCTCAGCTCACTTTTAAAAGGCTGTTGGCTGAACGATATTCACTTCTTGCACTGAAAATCTACCTTCGTAACATATAAGCAAAATAAAGAAAGAGGAAGCTTAGAATTTCATGTCTCTTTGCCAACGGAGGCGAATGTTGATCCAGAAAAGGGTTGAGGGTTAACCGGTTGTGCTAAGCTGTGAAAAGAAACAACGAAATAGGAATATGCACAAGTCTGTTCTGAGAGTATAACCATGTATCATTCGAATATCACACTGTTTCACCTGTGTCACTAATATTAAAAGCACATAATAATGTGTACGGCGTTTGTAGGTATGATTGTAAAAAGCGAGGGACACGTTGATACAAGTCCACTAGCATAAAGAGATTAAAAACGCAGGGTACGGGGTAGTGTCCGCAAGTTACGTAAAAACTGTCTGGGGATTAAAATGACCAAGTTTTCAATCTAGATATCCAACACACACAATCAGTCGAGGTGGCAGTGTATATTTCTTCGCTTCGTCTTGCACGAATGGTTGTGTAGTATCGATGCATGTATGTGTAATTGTAGTGGACAATTACTGAAGAAATGACGTCACAGCACATTACCACGGAAACCACGCTTAGCATTGTCGTACTCCTATATAAGGAAAGGCGCTGGGAAGTTTAGACACAGTTCAGAGACAGCCGACAGCGAGTAGGCAGCATGCCGTCTTTACACAAGCCGCTGCCGTGTGCAACTCGCTGGAAGTGCAAAAGCTGAGGATGGCGGCGCTGGAGCTGTTGTGGACGATATGAAGGTATGCTTTGGTGTATGAGCAGGTCCGAGCTCTCACAACTCGAAAACTCTTGATAAAGGACTATCATTTCTTTCTTTTTTCTTTATTCTTTGTTTTTTCGTTTTAGATCAATGCATTTATTTAAGTACAACGACGACACCGTGTGTAAGTCGCTGAAAGCGCGAAACCTCTAGAAGTGGTGGCATCGGAGCTGTTTGCGACGATACGAAGGTACACTGTGGCGTCCGTATATGTGTAATTCTGAAGACTGGCAGTAAACTCTTTCTCACGTATCCTCATTTTTTTTCCAGAGCCTAGAGTTTATTTGTGTATGACGAGGACGCCACTGTGTTCAAGTCACTGAAACCGAAACCGCAAAAGCTGATGGGCTGACGGTGTCGAAGCTATATGGGAACGATGCGAAGGTATGCTGTGGTGTCTGAGCACGTACGAGTTCCCACAACTGAAATTTTGCTAATGTACTCTTTTTTTTTATAGAGCCTTGGAATGATTTAAGTACGGCCTTGGACTGATTTAAGTACGACGATCATGTGGCCAACATCGTGTATAAGTCGCTGCAAGCGCAAAAGCTGAGGATGTCGCGGTATCGACGCTGATTGCGAACTATACGGCGGTGCCTGAGCACGTACGAGCTCTCAGCACGTACGAGCTCTCAGCACGTACGAGCTCTCAGCACGTACGAGCTCTCAGCACGTACGAGCTCTCAGCACGTACGAGCTCTCAGCACGTACGAGCTCTCAGCACGTACGAGCTCTCAGCACGTACGAGCTCTCAGCACGTACGAGCTCTCAGCACGTACGAGCTCTCAGCACGTACGAGCTCTCAGCACGTACGAGCTCTCAGCACGTACGAGCTCTCAGCACGTACGAGCTCTCAGCACGTACGAGCTCTCAGCACGTACGAGCTCTCAGCACGTACGAGCCCCCATGATTCGCATTCGCATTAATATTTTGCTCATCTACTCTTTCTCATTTTTTCAGAACCTTGGATTTGATAAGGATGACGCCGCCGTCTACATCTCTCTGGAAGCGAAAAATCTGAGGAGGTCGAAGCCGTTTGCAAACGACAGGAAAGTACACCTTGGTGTCTGACAGCATTGACCATTAGAAGACTCAATACTCAAACGGGGACGCCGGAGGAGCACTAACCTAGCGTAGCGCTGAATTTCTGGACTCAATGTTAATGCGATTATATAAAAAATAAACTGAAATAAGTAAACTGATTGTGTTCCGCTATTCCCATAGACATATAGAAGATATACTGGTTTAAATCTTATAGTTTTACTCTAACTTATAAATACAAATTGAAAATTATATTTGTTCTATGTGCAATAGCAGTAGATGAATGGGAAATGTACCAGCCAGAATCAAACCTAATTCCCCCAGGAATGTATTTTATATATGTTGATTCATCTCTGTCACTAATGTGCTGCTGTGAAGAGTATACTTAAGAATACAAAAAGCTACATGTTACCGAGAAATACTTGTTGCCCGTGTTGCCCATAAAAACAAGCGGCTATTATTCTGGCTTATATCTGCCTAAAGTATAAGAGCCTGCGCCTTACGCCCACACTAAAAAATTGAGCCCGCGGCTTTCGCCCACAAACTACTTAGTCCAGTGTGACACAGGGATAATGCACATTTCTGCTTCTCGAAGGATCACCTCTCAAACACTGTCTTTGGAATTTAACCTTTTATGTGGGTGCGAGCCCTAGTACCGCCGTTATACTTAAAGGTCACAAAAATCGCAAAGAAAGAACGACTGCTGACATACTGTATTTGGAACTTAACAGGTGTTCGACTTCTATACTTAAGGATCACGTAAATCAGATGCCGTTGACAACGAATGCGATGGCGAAACGCACACCACAGTGGGCAAATACAATTTCATCAGGCCAGCATTGCTGCTCACACAGAGTCGTGAAGTCAGTAACACCAGCTAGTCGAACGGATTGCAGGATTACACCGCCAAGACAGGAGAGTTACGTTATAGGTGATGAGACAATGTGGTATCAGAGGGCTATTGAGCATGGGACAAAACGTATGACCACGTACCGTAAACGGACCTTCTTAAAGAAGTGTGACTGTAAAGAGACTAAACGGACCTTCTTAAAGAAATGTGACGGTAAAGAGACTCATAGAATAACAAGTGGCACCTGTATTATACCAAATTCGGAGAAAGCTTTATGCAACTATAGTGCATAACAAAGCTGCACAGCAAATGTACGCCTTTGGGATGGAACACAGAAAATTCCTCGTCACACTTTTTCGTCTTTGCTTCAGTCACGGTAGATTCATGCAGCACCTCTATCGTCTACGATGGACTGAAACATCTATGTGATCGCGCTGCGGAGAGGATTAAGTTTGAAACGTAGCTCAGAAGAAAGCGTTGCCTATACACAGGCACTTTTAATTACAGCTGGCTGCATCTCCCCTCAAAATGGTTTTGTAAATTAAGAGTTTATTTCATATGATAACTGCCGTTTGTATTAAACCGAAGTAACCAAATAACTACATCCCATAATAGCATTTGGACATGAGTTATTGTCCAAATACACCTACTTTTGACCAACTACACCACCTACCACCATTTGAATCCGATAGTTACTGAAAATTCTCCCCTCCAGATCATACAAATATACAGTGAGTTGCCTAAACACAGGCCTTTTGTCCTTTCCTCTCCGAACAGTCAGGCAAAGAACATCGGCAACAGACACATACTTCCCTCCCTCCCTCCGCTCCCCCCCCATGCTCGTATGCTCTCTCTCTCTCTCTCTATCTCTCTCTGCCTCTGTCTCTCTGTCTCTCCTGCCTTCGTCTCCCTCCTCGTCCGGCCCTCCATCCCTCTCCCTCCCTCCGTCCCTCCCTCCTTTGCGTATGTTAGTTGTTACTTCCGTTGCCTAGAAGACTGTGACATTACGAAGGGGCGTGAGAAAGGACGAAAGCTTCTGTTTGGGAACCTCTATTTAATTCAGCAATCTTTAAAAGATCCAATAATGTTATTAAATTTTTCCATGACATCGACATTACAACGTTTCGATTATTTAGATCTTTACAATACGGGATACTATTTTGTGAACAATTCTGATGTGATGGAACAACATGAAAGTAATTTTTAGAATTATTATAGATTGTAGAACAATTATTTTTGAAAAAAACACTTGGCAAAAATTTTCAAAACGCAGGCTTGTGTAATCTGTACTACGCGACACAAAGGTCCACTTTTTGCCAAATCCCAGTCAACGAGTCACATTGCAAGATATAAGTTTAAAATGTGATTCAAAGTTGCCTACAACCTTTATCTATAAATGCGTGGCGCCCCGCATCATCACACCCGGGCTCGATGACACTTCAAACACAAAGGAGTCGCCACATGTGATACAAAGGGCACTGATCAGAAGTTCCTGTGACATGTAAGGTGGGTTGTCCGACCCTAGTAGTCATTTGTTTAGGTGGGTTAATAATGTTGTATTGGTAGGAAATTTCAACACAATTCTGCCCAATGCCACAATCGACGTGTCACGCAATGGGAAGGTCGTTACACCTAATTTTCATCCCTTACTTTGACCCCTCTGCGATGGGAGTTAGAACGGCGAAACCCAGCCTTGAAATTTTGCGGTTTTGTTACAGGTGACAAGAGAAAACATTTCATACACACCGCCGCTCAGAACAGACACCAAAAGATCTCAGGAAGGGGCGACAAGTATCTTAACGATAGCAGCCATATCTAGTGGAGGGATACATTCGTTAAAAAGTCAACCGATTTCCCCTCACACGTCTCCGCCCGCTGCAAAGACATATTCTGTCATTTTGATTTTTGTTCATAATTTTCAGCAGCTGTTTTTGAAGAATGCCGATGTGAGGAAATAGCACGCTGGTTGCGTTAAGATTGCTTTTTAACGCAAATGGTGTGCTAGTTCTCCACATTGGATATCTTGTTATTCCATTCACACCGAATCCCCCAGTGCAATCGGACTTCTTCTTTGTGCTGTATATACTTGCTTCGCACAGTCAAAGAGAAAGACTGGACGTGGTGAAATCTGAAAAAGCAGTAATACTGCTTCACATAATGAAAGTGAAATTATGTTCTACTACAATTTCGGAAGAACAACTTCTAATATTGGTCGAAAATTGTGAAAAAAATATAAGATATATTAAATATATCGGGAATCGATATTGCCATTTCGATATCTATTTGTCGGTGTGGATACCATCGTCAGTATAATTCTATATCTTTTGGAAAGAGTATTGTTGTATCGATATTTTATCAACAGCCCTACTTTGAATAGCAGTGTTACTCCTAGCGTCATGGTGTGGGGAACCAACATGTATGACTTCGACTAATGGCAGGTAGTAACTGCCGGAACTCTGACGGCATAACGCTACGTCACACCATCCTGTGCCCTCGTGTGTTATCTGTCATATGGGAATTTCGTGATGCCATATTTCACGGGACGTCCTCTATGAACTATCTCTATGATGTTAAAGTACTCCTGTGGCCAGATAGATCCCCAGATCTGATCGGAACAGAACATTTGTGGTACTCGCCCGGACGTCAACTCCATCTCAGTGCCAATATTCAGGATGTAAAGGACCATTTTCATCAGATGTGATAAAAGTGGACGTTAAGTGGGAGGAGTCCGAATATGACACTGTCTTACACCTAAATATCTTGGTGTCACCTCAGGTAGATCTTCAGGACATAGCTAACACTGTCTCAAGAACAAACTAAAAATGTCAACCAGAAATAAATTATTCGGTAAATCACTGACAGTAACTTGGGAGCGCAACCTCGATTCATCAGAATCTCTGCCATGGCACTCTGTTTCTCTGTAGGGGAGTATGCGCGCCGCCTATGGTAGAGTTCTGTCTATAGGAACCAAGTCCTCGTCGGACTGAATGAAACTGTATGACTTATAAATCCGTGCTGAAACTGACACCGACAGTCATGGTTAAGTGCTTGGTAGGTATTGCAGGTATTGATGTATGTCGTAAATTAGTTGCAGACGGTGAAAGGAAAAAGGTTGTACTAAACTACTTACATTCTTTCCGTGGCCATCAACCAAAGGATCTAGGGTAAAATCCAGAAGTAGTTTCTTTAGTTCAGCGTCAGCACCATGTCTAGACGTGATGCCGGAGAATAACTGTGGGCAGCTAGTTGTGACCAAATCCAGACGCGGATGGAACCTGCTGAGTGCCTACCGCATGGAGGTACTTTTGACTGGTCCACTTGGAGATCGCTGGACAGGCTAAAATTAGGTACTGATAAATCCAAGAACAACTTTATCAAATGAGGACTTCCGAAGGACCGACACTTTGTACGACAACCGACAAGTGATCACCTGTGCCACTCTCCATGCTGCCCTGAGTCATGAGATGATGGAGAGCACCTCAAAGCAACGTTTCCCAATGCGCTCAGACCAGAGAGGGTGAATCGTGATACTGATAAAAGGGCTCGTACAGCCAAACTGTTTGTAAATTTGACCCTACTTTATAATCAACTGAAATAAAATCATACCCCTTCTCACTATATGAAGTTTCCTCTTCTCTCCTGGGTTGCTTCACTTCTGTCGTCAGGCAGTGAATGATTTGCTCAAACTGAATTATCTCAAGAGAGTTACCATAACAGTCATCATGATGCGTGAGAGCCCCTCTCTTTCTGTGTACTTTCCCGAGCATTATGGTCTCTGGCCGTACTCGTCCGCCTTTTCTAATATCATCTATCCACCTTCCATTGCCTTATCGTCTCTGTCTTACTGCTTGGAATCTAATAGAGTACTTCCTTCCTCCATCTGCTATCCATTCGTCTGGCTAAATGTCCTCTCTACCTTAGATTCATTTTTGTTATGTTCATAATAACGCCTGCCACTTCAGCCTCGAGCGCGGATTTAGAAAGCTTCGCTTGTGCGAATCTCAATTCGGCCTTTTCTCGCACGATTTCCTACGAACCAGGAATGTAATCAGACAGATTTCATTTTCCTTTATTTTCGAAATGCGTTTACTTGGTGTCCCACTGGAGTCTGTTACCGGAGGTCTGCTGAGTATACGGAGCAGGTTCTCAGACATTTGAGTGAGTGGAAGACTTATTAAGTTACAGAACACAGTTCATACTCCTGGACGGCAAGTGTTCATCAGAGACAGAGGTTGTCGCCAGGACTGTCCGGTGGAAATGTGATACGACTCTATGGTATCTGACGTATAGGAGGAACATAAATCTGTGGCTTTTCTCTGATGATACTGTTTTTTTTTGGTCATCAGTCTACTGACTGGTTTGATGCGGCCCGCTACGAATTCCTTTCCTGTGCTAACCTCTTCATCTCAGAGTAGCATTTGCAACCTACGTCCTCAATTATTTGCTTGACTTATTCCATACAATGCTGTGGTCCAGACGTACATCCTCAGAAATTTTTTCCTCAAATTAAGGCCGGTATTTGGTATTAGTAGACTTCTCTTGGCTAGAAATGCCTTTTTTGCCATATCGAGTGTGCTTTTGATGTCCTTGCTCGGTCCGTCATTGGTTATTTTACTGCCTAGGTAGCAGAATTCCTTAACTTCATTGACATCGTGATCATCAATCCTGATGTTAAGTTTATCGCTGTTCTCATTTCTACTAATTCTTATTATCTTCGTCTTTCTCCGATTTACTCTCAAACCATACTGTGTACTCATTAGACTGTTCACTCCGTTCAGCAGATCATTTAATTATTCTTCACTTTCACTCAGGATAGCAATGTCATCAGCGAATCGTATCATTGATATCCTTTCATCTTGTACACTCCTGGAAATGGAAAGAAGAACACATTGACACCGGCGTGTCAGACCCACCATACTTGCTCCGGACACTGCGAGAAGGCTGTACAAGCAGTGATCACACGCACGGCACAGCGGACACACCAGGAACCGCGGTGTTGGCCGTCGAATGGCGCTGGCTGCGCAGCATTTGTGCACCGCCGCCGTCAGTGTCAGCCAGTTTGCCGTGGCATACGGAGCACCATCGCAGTCTTTAACACTGGTAGCGTGCCGCGACACCGTGGACGTGAACCGTATGTGCAGTTGACGGACTTTGAGCGAGGGCGTATAGTGGGCATGCGGGAGGCCGGGTGGACGTACCGCCGAATTGCTCAACACGTGGGCCGTGAGGTCTCCACAGTACATCGATGTTGTCGCCAGTGGTCGGCGGAAGGTGCACGTGCCCGTCGACCAGGGACCGGACCGCAGCGACGCACGGATGCACGCCAAGACCGTAGGATCCTACGCAGTGCCGTAGGGGACCGCACCGCCACTTCCCAACAAATTAGGGACACTGATGCTCCTGGGGTATCGGCGAGGACCATTCGCAACCGTCTCCATGAAGCTGGGCTACGGTCCCGCACACCGTTAGGCCGTCTTCCGCTCACGCCCCAACATCGTGCAGCCCGCCTCCAGTGGTGTCGCGACAGGCGTGAATGGAGGGACGAATGGAGACGTGTCGTCTTCAGCGATGAGAGTCGCTTCTGCCTTGGTGCCAATGATGGTCGTATGCGTGTTTGGCGCCGTGCAGGTGAGCGCCACAATCAGGACTGCATACGACCGAGGCACACAGGGCCAACACCCGGCATCATGGTGTGGGGAGCGATCTCCTACACTAGCCGTACACCTCTGGTGATCGTCGAGGGGACACTGAATAGTGCACGGTACATCCAGACCGTCATCGAACCCATCGTTCTACCATTCCTAGACCGGCAAGGGAACTTTCTGTTACAACAGGACAATGCACGTCCGCATGTATCCCATGCCACCCAACGTGCTCTAGAAGATGTAAGTCAACTACCCTGGCCAGCAAGATCTCCGGATCTGTCCCCCATTGAGCATGTTTGGGACTGGATAAAGCGTCGTCTCACGCGGTCTGCACGTCCAGCACGAGTGCTGGTCCAACTGAGGCGCCAGGTGGAAATGGCATGGCAAGCCGTTCCACAGGACTACCTCCAGCATCTCTACGATCGTCTTCATGGGAGAATAGAAGCCTGCATTGCTGCGAAAGGTGGATATACACTGTACTAGTGCTGACATTGTGCATGCTCTGTTGCCTGTGTCTATGTGCCTATGGTTCTGTCAGTGTGATCATGTGATGTATCTGACCACAGGAATGTGTCAATAAAGTTTCCCCTTCCTGGGACAATGAATTCACGGTGTTCTTATTTCAATTTCCAGGAGTGTATTTTAATTCCACTCCTGAAACTTTCTTTTATTTCCATCATTGCTTCCTCGATGTACAGACTGAAGAGTAGGGGCGATAGGCTACAGCCTTGTCTCACACCCTTCTTAATACGAGCACTTCGTTCTTGATCGTCCACTCTTATTATTCCCTCTTGGTTGTTGTACATATTGTATATGACCCGTCTCTCCCTATAGCTTAGCCCTACTTTTTTCAGAATCTTGAAGAGATTGCACCATTTTATATTGTCGAACGCTTTTTCCAGGTCGACAAATCCCATGAACGTGTCTTGATTTTTCTTTAGCCTTGCTTCCATTATTAGTCGTAACGTCAGAATTGCCTCTCTCGTGCTTTTGCTTTTCCTAAAGCCAAACTGATCGTCACCTAGTGCATTCTCAATTTTCTTTTCCATTCTTCTGTACATTATTCTTGCTTCGATGCATGAGCTATTAAGCTGATTTTGCGATAATTCTCGCACTTGTCAGCTCTTGCCGTCTTCGGAATTGTGTGGATGATGCTTTTCCGAAAGTCAGATGGTATGTCGCCAGACTCATAGATTCTACACACCAACGTGAATAGTCGTTTTGTTGCCACTTCCCCTAATGATTTTAGAAATTCTGATGGAATGTTATCTATCCCTTCTGCCTTATTTGACCGCAAGTCCTCCAAAGCTCTTTTAAATTCCGATTCTAATACTGGATCCCCAATCTCTTCTAAATCGACTCCTGTTTCTTCTTCTGTCACATCAGACAAATCTTCACCATCATAGAGGCTTTCAATGTATTCTTTCCACCTATCTGCTCTCTCCTCTGCATTTAACAGTGGAATTCCCGTTGCACTCCTAAAGTTATCACCGTTGCTTTTTATGTCACCAAAGGATGTTTTGACTTTCCTGTATGTTGAGTCTGTCCTTCCGACAAACATATCATTTTCGATGTCTTTACATTTTTACTGCAGTCATTTCGTCTTAGCTTCCCTGCACTACCAGTTTATTTCATTCCTCAGCGACTTGTATTTCTGTATTCCTGATTTTCCCGGAACATGTTTGTACTTCCTCCTTTCATCAATCAACTGAAGTATTTCTTCTGTTACCCATGGTTTCTTTGCAGCTACCTTCTTTGTACTTATGTTTTCCTTCCCAACTTCTGTGATGGCCCTTTTTAGAGACATCCATTCCTCTTCAACTGTGTTGCCTACTGCGCTATTACTTATTGCTGTATCTATAGCGTTAGGGAACTTCAAACGTATCTCATCTTTCCTTAGAACTTCCGTATCCCACTTCTTAGCGTATTGATTCTTCCTGACTAATGTCTTGAACTTCAGCCTACTCTTCATCACTACTATATTGTGATCTGAGTCTATATCTGCTCCTGGGCACGCCTTACAATCCAGTATCTGATTTCGGAATCTCTGTCTGACCATGATGTAATCTAATTGAAATCTTCCCGTATCTCCCGGCCTTTTCCAAATATACCTCCTCCTCTTGTGATTCTTGAAGAGCGTATTCGCTATCACAAGCTGAAACTTGTTACAGAACTCAATTAGTCTTTCTCCTCTTTCATTCCTTGTCCCAAGCCTATATTCTCCTGTAACCTTTTCTTCTACTCCTTCTCCTACAACTGCATTCCAGTCGCCCATGACTACTAGATTTTCGTCCCCCTTTACATACTGCATTACCCTTTCAATATCCTCATACACTTTCTCTATCTGTTCATCTTCAGCTTGCTACGTCGGCATGTATACCTGAACTATCGTTGTCGGTGTTGGTCTGCTGTCGATTCTGATTAGAACAACCTGGTCACTGAACTGTTCACAGTAACAGACCCTCTGCCCTACCTTCCTATTCATAACGAATCCTACACCTGTTATACCATTTTCTGCTGCTGTTGATATTACCCGATACTCATCTGACCAGAAATCCTTGTCTTCCTTCCACTTCACTTCACTGACACGTACTATATCTAGACTGAGCCTTTGCATTTCCCTTTTCAGGTTTTCTAATGTCCCTACGACCTTCAAGCTTCTGACATTCCACGCCCCGACTCGTAGAACATTTATCCTTTCGTTGATAATTCAATCTTTTTCTCATGGTAACCTCCCCCTCGGCAGTCCCCTCCCGGAGATCCGAATGGGGGACTATTCCGGAATCTTTTGCCAATGGAGAGATCATCATGACACTTCTTCAGCTACAGGCCACATGTCCTGTGGATACACGTTACGTGTCTTTAATGCAGTGCTTTCCATTGCCTTCTGCATCTTCATGTCGTTGATCATTGCTGATTCTTCCGCCTGTAGGGGCAATTTCCCACCCCTAGGAAAAGAGAGTGCCCTGAACGTCTATCGGCTCCTCCGCCCTCTTTGAAAAGGCCGTTGGCAGAATGAGGCTGACTTCTTATGCCGGAAGTCTTCGGCCGCCAATTCTGATTATTTATCATAATTTAGGCAGTGGCGAGGATCGAACCCGGGACCGAAGACGTTTTGATTATGAATCAAAGACGCTACCCCTAGACCACGGGTACGGTCTGATGACACTCTACTGCAGGCTTAAGTGTCGCTGGTGAGTGAGTGTAGGAGGACACAGGTTGACGTATACCGAATTCCTGTTTGGTGTGACGAAGGGCAACTTGCTGTAAACGCACAAAAATGTTAATTAATGCAGTTGAAGGGACAAATAATCCTATAATATTCGAATGCGCCACTAGTAGTGTGCTGCAGGACACAATCACGTCCATTAACTGTCTTGGTGTAACGTCGCAAAGCGATATGAAATGGAACGAGCCACTAAGTACTGGTAAGGCGAAAGATCAGTTTCGGTTGACTGCTAGAGTATTACGAAATTGTTGCCCATATACGAAGGAGACCGTGTGTAGAACACTTGTGGGGCCCATCCTTATCTACTCTGAAATGTTTGGGCTCCCACCATGTCGGATTACAGATAAACATCGAAACAACTCAGAGGCGTGCTACTAGATTTCTTACCATTGGATCTGATCAACATACGTTTGTTGCGGAGATGCTTCGTAAATTCAAATGGGAATCCTTCGAGAGAAAGCAACGTTCTTTCCGCAAAAACTATTAAGGTAATTTAGCCAACATACATTTGACTGTAGAATGATTCTACTGCAGCCAAAGAATATTTCGCATAAGGACCACTAAGAGGAGATGAAAGAAATTAGGGCTCATGCAGAGACATATGGACAGACCTTTCTCCCTCGCTCTCTTTGCTAGTGGAACTGATAAAGATAGGACTACTACTCTCCACCGTGCACCATACGATGGTTTGGGGTGTATATATGTGGCTGTAGCTGTAGATGCAGATGTAGATGTGGATATAGATACAGATGTAGGGTAAAACCACTGCGCCTAGCAAAAACATTGGAAGAATGGAACGCCTCCCCTTGTCGCTGCCGCCACAGTACTTGTCGGCGACGGGCATGTGAGATAGTGTAGAAAAGTGATTCATGACTGAACACACTGCGATGCACTCATCAGCAGTTCATTCCTCTTTGTCACAGCACCAGTCCACACGCATGTGTTGTTGTTGTGGTGTTAACGGCTGGGAAAACGTGGGACACTAATTCTTCAGTCCGGCTGGCGCATATTCTTCGGTCAATGGTGTGATATGACACAAAATGTTGTTGGGAGACCATTTCTTGTTCACGGATGGCTGGCACAGATGTGAAGACGTTATGACATGGTTGTTATAGAACATGGCAATCCTCCCTGGAGGTGGTCATTCGTGGTCGACCAGAACCTTGACGAAGAGTATGACCGCTCTGACTTCCCAAAGCGGTCCAACGCCAGGTCACTGTCACATTCGAATTTCTCACAAATCAAGATACTACACAATTCTACCAATCACCGAAAAGAAGATCCGGCCGCTGTGGTCCAGCGGTTCTAGGCGCTTCAGTACGGAACCAGGCGGCTGCTACGGTCGCAGGTTCTAATCTTGCCTCGGGCATTGGTGTGTTTGATGTCCTTAGGTTATTTAGGTTTACGTAATTCTAAGTCTAGGGGACTGATGATCTGAGGTTTTAAGTCCTATAGTGCTTAGAGTCATTTGAACCTTTTCGAAAAGAAGATCCACAATGATGCCACTTTTAAACTCTTGCAGTAACACTGTTTCGCACGAGTATACGGAATATTCGTGTTCCTCGCTGTAAACACCCGAGGCTATTTACATCACTTGTACATCATACCAAGCCTGGTAAAAACACTAACTCGAAGAGTGCTAATGCACTCTGGTGACTGTTCCATCTGCAACATAGAATTGCAACTCTAATCATTTATCCGCTCGCCATGGCGTACACGCGTAGTTACATTGACATCCGACCACGTCTTCCAGGTGCTTTACTTATATTGTCAATCAGTTTGTTTCGTGCAGCTACCTGTTGTTGTACATATTAGGAAGGCCACACATCAGGCTCGTCCAAACTGTGTCCGTGGGATGCTAGCGCCCGCGATCGCCCGAGACCAGCACCCTGGGCGAATTAATATGCTGCTGCAGTGGTCGAGTCGTGTCGCTTAGCTGACCGCGCGGTCCGCCCGCCGGAAATCGCCATGCCGCGCTTCGTACGGAAGACAGACCGCCGTACCAGCAGCGGTCAAAAGCTTGACATGACACAAAGACGTTAGGCAACAGAGGTAAGGCTACATTTGATCGAGATCTATGGTGAACAGCAGCAGACAAAAAAAAAAAAAAATAAAAAAATAAAAAAAAAAGGAAGAGGTGGCGCGTCCACATTATTTAAATCCGAGTGGCAAATTAATTTCTTTTGTACTGCTGTCGAAAATCGTTCCAAATGTTTAATTTGTCATGTGAACCTCACGCATTTAAAAAAAAGTACTCGATTGAACGTCACTTTAACAGCTGTCACAAAGATCAGTTCGAAAATTTATTTCAAGAGGAACGCCAGTCAAACCTCGAAGAAAGAAAATTTCAAGCAGCATTACAATGAAGTGTCTCCTGTCGTATGACTCTTTATTATTTACACAGATGATAAATAAAACTACATATATTATAATCTGATATGTTACTTCGCAATCTGCCAGTTATCGAATATCAGATTATCAACAGCAAGGAACATTTCTGTTAATTTTTATATCTGGGTTGCATCAAATCGCTTCGCGCTGACCTACGAAAAAGTTTTAAGGCGCGTTATTTTATGAGACTTTCTGAGTAGCCGTCACAAACGCTCTCTCGGACAGCAAGGTATCTTTAAGTCATTCTTTGTTTTTATGTGTTTGTGTTTACGTTGTAGTTTGATCTATGTTTTAAATTAACTAAAACACAAATATTACAATACATAAAAAATTATTTTGCGACCACATTTTGCTGTCCTTACTAGCCTCTTTGACCACTTTTCAGAGGAATCGGGGGAAGACGCACCTAAACCAATTTTTTGGTTAGTTTTTTATTTGGATTTCAATGAACGAGACAATTAATTTTTAAAATGATAAAAGTGTTTTAAAAACGGGATTGTACCAAAGTAATTGTAAGATTCCCTTTTTCTGCCGTATTGGGAGCAGGAAAGTGGTAGGCAAGGTTTGCGCGCAAGTTAAAAATGCTCGCTGAGAATTGCGAAAGCAGTGAAAGCCTTTGCGACTGGGAATTTCGTCAAGGATTGCCTGGTCGACTCGGCGGCTTGTATTTGTCCAGCGGACCTCACGGAAAAAAATTGAAAAAAAAGAAAAAAATAGCTCTTTCGCCTCTTGCTCTCCGTGTCGAAGATATGACCCCAAACATGGAACAGCAATTAATGGAGAAAGCGGAAAACTTCGTTTTATTTTCTATCGCTCTTGAAGAGTCCACGGACGTTGCGGACATTTCTCAGCTCGTCATATTCATTCGGCGTGTCGACGACAATCTGCGTGTCAGCCAAGAATTTCTCTGTCTTACACCATTAAAAGACCCAACCACGGGTTTGGATATTTTTCTAGTCGTGGAAAACGTGTTCAAGTCAGAGGGTTTAAAATGGGAACGCCTGATTAGTGTAACAACGGATGGAGCCCCTGCGCTACGAGGGATACGCACTGGATTCCTGGGTTACGTCAGGTCTAATGTGACTGAAGTCGTCTGTTCCTGGCTTTTTTGAGGGGTGTAACTCGTCATTTAAAAATTTTGAACATTTACCTCCAAGGCAAAAATCACTCTGGTGTTTATTTAGTGTAGAAGTTTCAAGCATTTACAAAAAAAAAAAAAAAAAAAAACCTTATTTTGCGGGGGAAAAACAGTTGCTCGAGGAGAATTGTGGACACTTCGCTGCATTAGACAGCGTTAAAGAAAATGTGCATTTTTCACATTATGTTCAAATCATTTGCCAATTAGACAAGAAGAGTTAGAAAACAGGTTTTTAGACATAAGTGAGCTTCAACCTGCCTTAGATATATTTGTTCGACCGTTTTCCCTTCGGCTAGACGATGTCTCACTAGTGTTTCAACTAGATCTGATTGACCTGCAGTGCGCTGTCCGCCTGAAGGACCGCTTAGTTCTCTCAACATTTGGCTCCACGTATATTTGTAAGCGCTTTTTCTCCATTTTAAAGCATGCTAAAACTAAGAACCGTTCACTACTTAGCGATAAAAATTTGACTAATCCTTTGAGATTAGCAGTCTCCCGGAATATTGTACCAAACCTAGACAAAATCATTTCCTCGAAAAAGAAAATGTATAAAACGTTGATTGTCTTCTTTAACAATGTTGACTGTAGGGATTAAAGTTCTTTATAATCTTAATTATGTTTTTAATAAGTTTTCAAACTTGGTCTATTAAAATTATTGCGTACAAAACAGCAAACTAAGGATCCGGTGTCTAAACTCTGAAACTGGATAAAAAAAGCTTTTGCAAGAAGGACAACAAAAAATATGTACTTGCAACTACTAACAATAATAATGAGTCTCTATACCCTTAGGTAAAATTATTTCTGAAATATAGTATTTGTGAGACTAGTTCCTTTAAGATATTGATATATCTTTCAGACGATGCTTACTGTTTATATGACGAGTGTGCATAAGCAATACTAATAGAATCAACCTGTGGGTCAGAAAACTACTAAGCTGTTCTTCGACTCTTGTTTTGAATATTGTTTTCTAAAGCTTTGCGTCGTAATGTTGCCACACTAACACTAATTGTTACCTGAACAGTAAATGGATTGCTTGTTTTACCGCTCATCGACCACTTTCACAGAGCTGCGCTTCCTCTGTTATTTTGTTTACGTTGTATTTGACCGCAGGACAGTGCTGTGCGGTCTCAGTCGCTCCTCAGCTGTCTCTCTCGCTCCTATGCCGACAGTAGCGACACATGGTCGCGTGCTGGGCGCTGAACTACATACACTGTCTTGCACCCGCGGAGTATAGGCGCGCCCGCCGAGCAGAGTTCTTAATGAGCCTGCCATACACCAACTCCTCCCTCACAGTGACACGTGGGCGTAAGGACCTAGGCCTTCAAACCGAACCAGCAGCTGGCATCTTCATTAAGTGAACTCTATAGCTGTTTCGTTCGGTAGGACACTGGTATAGCGACCGAGCGCAGCCTCATTCTCTGCTTATGCACTCTCTGAATATGGGCACGGAAGAGATGTCACGTAGCTCTGCAGCTGCCTTCCAGCATGCGTTAAACTATTTTCCTGCTATTAGGATAGAACTAGAGTCCCAGTTTAGCTGTTTCATACGTTGGCTGCCACATAAATGATACACATTACTTTGTTAGCAAGGGAGGAGGGACCACCAGTTTTTTGAATTCTTTTACGTGATCCGCCACCTGTAATAGTCTACCGTTTCTTCATTCGTTGTTACAGTGAGCCACCGTTATACCAAGAGGAAAGGCGCGTCGATTTTAGAGCATGAGATATGATGTCCTTAAGCCATTGACAACACACAACGATCACGGTAGCACCTGATTCCAGAATAGCTTCAGTAGTTAGGATCTACGAACTGCCCCTTCTTGACCAGGTCCCCAAAACTTAACTCGAAACGAGATCCCTTCAAAACAAATTGTCATAACGATCGTCTATAAAGGCTTCGTACAACGAGAAGAAATGTTACAGTTTATGGAATAATAACAGATACGACCAAACTGTCTTGTCTCTTCTGTTTTATTCAACATAACTTCGTTAACAGTTTCATTTCGCATTCACCACTCATTCACCGAAACCCTTTGATTAACAGTTTTGGTTGCTTGACACCAACAGTCAATGATAATGACACAGCTTTTCTCCTTTTTGTAAACTGAAGCCCGCTCTCCGCGATATAATAATAATAATAAAACGGTGTCAATACCGTGTCCCTCGTGAGATGCGAATAGACTTATCCTGGAATTGACCGCCCTGTAGGTGTACTCAGTTTAATGACCACACTTCATTATCCGCTATTTCTCGTAACTGAATGTCCATTTGTTACTCTGATTATACACTGTAGCTATTTAAAATTCGCCCCTATATTTTTCACAACGCACAATTAGCACTTCTTTTCTTGTTTTTTTTTTTTTTCTGAGAGTAAACGAAAAAAAAAGACGCCGTATCATCGGCTTAGTCGATATAAAGCAAAACACCTTAATATGCCCAATTTTACCTCTTCTTATAGGATCGGCTACCTTACTCATTAATTTATTATTATTATTATTATTATTGTGCTTTTACGGCCTCACTGGACCACTTCAGTCAATTTCTTTCCGCTCTTCCTAAGATTTCTCATTGTTTTTTCCTTCTTGGCTTTCCAGTATTTCTTCATTCTATCCGATCTTTGTTTTCGTTCCTCTTCTGAAAATACCCTTTTAGTTGTTTCTCTTTTATCAATTTTTGGCAAGAATCTAATATTTCTATTTTTTAATTTATTTACTTGTTTTGATTTGGTTTTCAAGTCCTCCAGCGTCATGTATAGTTGTTTCATGTCTTCTTTTATTTCCTTTATCCAGACAGGTTGTTGTTTTTGTTTCCAGAGTTTCTCCATAATTTTGCGTATTAATCTTTCTTCAGGTGTTCTCAATAGATGGCCAAAAAATGATATTCTCTTCTTTCTCATGGTATCCGTTACTGGTTCTATCTCCTGATATACTACTGCATTTGGGACAATACGCCATTCTCCTGCTTTTTGGTACTTTTTATTGATGCATGTCCTTATTATTCTTCTTTCTATTTTTAGAATTTTGTCTGTGTTGTTCTTTTGATTTAGCTTAAACAGGGTTTCACTTCCATAGGTTATTTCTGGTTGGACAACAGTCTTGTAATGTTTTAATTTTGTATTTATTGACAAACATTTTTTGTTGTATGTATTTCTGGATACTTTTTGGGCTCTTGATAATTTATTAGTTCTCTCTGTCCAGGACATTTTTTCATTTAATTTGTAGGTTATATTCTCTCCAAGGTACTTAAATTGTTTTATAATTTCTATATCAGTCCCACACATCTGTACACTATTTATTACAAGGGGGTCTGTTGCCATTATTTTTGTTTTTTCAAATGAAATTGTTAATCCTACTTTTCCTGCAATATTTTGGAGATTTGTGAGTTGATCCCTAGCCTCTTCAATGTTGTTGGCTAGTAGTGCCAGATCATCTGGAAATCCTAAACAATTTAGGTTAATTTTGTCTTTATTGTACCCAATTTTTATATTTTTTTAATTTTCTTTATACCATTCTCTCATTAAATATTCCAGAGTACAGTTGAACAGAAGGGGTGATGATACATCACCTTGTCTTAGTCCTGTTTTAATTGTGAAGGGTTCAGACATTTCACTTCTGAACTTCACCTTTGATTTAGTATTTGTTAAAGTTAAGCTTATCATCTTCACTAGTTTAGGATGTAATCCAAGATTTCGTAGTATTTTCAACATTGAAGGTCTGTGAATACTATCATATGCTTTTTTAAAGTCCACGAAAGTTATAATCATTTGTTTCTGTCTTCTTTTGTAAATATCCATTACCAATTTTAGTGTTATGATTTGTTCCGGACAGCTGCGCCATGGTCGAAATCCTCCTTGGTAATCCCCTAATTCTTTTTCTAGATCACCTTTGCATCGATTATAAATTATTCTAAAAAATATTTTATATGTACAATCCAAGAGAGAGTTTCCTCTATAGTTGTCCGGATTAGTTCTATCTCCTTTCTTGTGTAGAGGGTGTATTACTGCTATTGTCCAATGTTCTGGCAATGTTTCATCATTCCACATTTTAATTAAACTTTGGTGAAGTGATTCTTTACTTGATTCTGATGCATTTTTCCACAGCTCTGCAAATGTTTGGTCTTCTCCACTAGCTTTATAATTTTTCAATTCTTTAATGGCTTGATTTATTTCATTAATGTTTGGTTGACCAATGTATTCTGTTGAAGTTTTAATGGGCGTTTCTGTGTTTATATGAAGCCGTTCTTTTGGTTCGTCACCATTCAGTAGTTGATCGAATGCATCTGCTAGAATTTGGCCATTATCTTTATTGTTGTGTGCTATTTTTCCGGTTTTATCTTTTACCATGAGTATTGGTGGTTCATATTTTTGAAGTTGTTTACTAAATATTTTATAATAATCCCTTGAATTTGTCTTTTTATGATCTATTTCTATTTGTTGAATAATGCTCTTTTGATATTGTCTTTTAGTACTTTTGATTGTTTTTTGAGTTAGTTTTCTTTGTTTAGTCAATTCTTCATGTGATTTCTCTGTTTTCTGGCTTTGATGATTTAATCATGCTTGGTGTCTATTTTCAAATGCTTTATCGCATTCCTCATTCCACCATTGATGCTTTTTCCTTGGGTTTGGTGGGGCAATTTTTTCGGCTATTTCTTTTAGTTTCGGGACTATCTCTTCTAATTTATCAGTTTTCTCAATTTTTTGAGTTAGTTCTTTATATTGATCATTGTTTATTAGTTTATGAGGGTCATATATTTTTCTCATTTTAAATTTGGATTTTGGTTTCTTTGCAGGTGTGAATTTACATTTGATTTTCACCATGTAATGGTCTGACCCCATGTCTATTCCTCTAAGTACTTTAATATTTTGGTTTTATTTATGGTAATTTTTGTCCATACAGACGTGATCTAATTGCCATTCCTCCTTTTTCCAATCTGGGTGTTTCCATGTCTTTAGTTTATTGGGTTTTCTCATAAAATAGGTCGATTTTGATATCATGTTATGGTTTCTACAGAATTCTACTAATCTTATACCATTTTTATTGGTTAGTTTTTGAGCCGGCCATTTTCCTGTTATGTCTCTGTATCTCTTTTCATTGCCCAGTTGTGCATTGAAATCACCTATTAAAATTTTACTATGATTTTTGTTTATATTTGTCACTGTTTGATCTAGTAGGTCCCAGAATTCATCCGTCTCTTCTCTGGTTTTTCTCCAATTGTTTTTATCATTCGTGGGAGCATGGGCGTTAATCATTGTATAGATTTTATTTGATGCTTTTACTGTCAGCGTCGAGAGCCTAGGAGATTGGCCCTGGAAATCTGTTATCGAATCAATTATTTTTAAGTTGACTATGAATCCCGTACCAAATTGTGGACAATTTTTCATCACTCTTTCTTCCGGGATGCCTTTGTATATTATATAACCTTGAGATTCCATGGGCACCTGGTCCGAATTCCTCATCTCTTGTAGTCCTGCTATTTGGATCCGTTGTTTGTCTAGTTCATTAGTTAGAATTTTCAATTTTCCTACTTGTGCCAGGGAGTTAATGTTAAATGTTGCTAAATAATATATTTGTTTCATTTTTAATTTCTGTTTTGGTCTTTGGTCTGCCTTGGGTATTTATAGATGCTCCGACTCATCCAACTTATCTTTTAAGTGACTGCCCACCGTATCCGAGTGCAGTCTTCCTTTGGTAGTGCCAAGCGGTGGAGATTTTCTTAAAAGATTTCCGTCCATATTTGACTATCGAAGGCATTGAGTCTTGGATGGAGCAAGCTCCGAATTACAACTATGGTTGTGAACCATAGAGGTTATGTGTTTGGTCCGCGAGAGCTATTGCATTTCACTCATATCCGCCGGCAAGCCGGTGAGGACACCCCTATCCGCCACCCGGGGACGCGCCACGTCGGAGTATCACCTCTCCGCCTGCTACGACACCGTAGTAGGTTCGTGGACTCATTAATTTACTACATATTATTTCCAGTAACACTAAACAGGTATCGCCGTTATATTTTAATGATATTCAAAGGCATGTTACGATTATTATGACCGACCACATCGTAACAAATCGCGCGGCGTGCGTTTTTAATGATAACTTTACGCTATTCAATTTCTGTTACAGCTATCTTGACTCGTAATGTTACAGAAGGACACTTTTGTTGTAGATACTCATTAAGCATGTTTAATGGCATGGCCCTCATTACATTCTGCATCGTCATATAGTTCATTATTGCTAATTGTTCTTCTTTGTAGCTCTGGTTTCCCACACAAAGGACTAGAGGGTTCCCAGAAAGTCTTTCACCTCCTCGGCCCACTGTCACAAGGCTGTTGGCAGAATGATGTTCACTTCTTGCACTGGAAATTTACGTTCGTATCATATAAGCAAAATTTTGAAAGAGGAACCTTAGAATTTGACGTCTCTTTGCCAACGGAGTCACAAGAGGCGAATGTTGATCCAGAAAAGGGTTGAGGGTTAACCGGTTATATTTCAAATGGCTCTGAGCACTTTGAGACTTAACCTCTACGGTCATTAGTCCCCTAGAACTTAGAACTACTTAAATCTAACTAACCTAAGGACATCACACAACACCTAGTCATCACGAGGCAGAGAAAATCCCGACCCCGCCGGGAATCGAGCCCGGGAATCTGGGCGTGGGAAGCGAGAACGCTACCGCACGACCACGAGCTGCGGACATTAACCGGTTATGCTAAGCTGTTAAAAGAAACAACGAAATAGGAATATGCACAAGCCTGTCCTGAGAGTAGAACCGAGTATCATTCGAATACCACTCTGTTCCACCTCTGTCAAAAATATTAAAAGCACATAATATTGTGTACGGCACTTGTACGAATGATTGTGAAAAGCGAGGAACGCTTTGGTACAAGTCTAATAGCATAAAGAGATTAAAAACGCAGTGTACAGGGCGCTGTCAGCAAGTTACGTAAAAACTGTCTGGGGATGAAAATCGCCAAGTTTTCAGTCTAGATAGCCAACATAGGACCAGTGGGTGTGGTAGTGTATATTTATTCGCTTCATCTTTCACGAATGGTTGTGTAGTATCGATACATGCACGTGGAATTGTAGTGGACAATGGGTGAAGAAGTGACGTCACAGTACATTACCACGGAAACCACTCTTAGCATTGTCGTACTCCTATATAAGGAAAGACGTTGGAAAGTTTAGGTACAGTTTCAGAGACAGCCTACAGCGAGTAGACAGCATGCCGTCTTTACGCAACCCCGCTGGCGTGTGCAACTCGCTGGATGTGCAAAAGCTGAGGATGGCGGCGTTGGAGGTGTTGTGGACGATATGAAGGTATGCTTTGGTGTATGAGCACGTCCGAGCTCTCACAACTCGCAAACTCTGGTAAAGCACTCTCATTTCTTTCTTTTTTCTTTATTCTCTGTCTTTTCTTTTTAGATCCTTGAATTTATTTAAGTAAGACGTCGACACCGTGTACAAGTTTCTGAAAGCGTGAAGTCTCAAGAGGTGGCGGCATTGAAGCAGTTTGCGACGGTACGAAGGTGCACTGTGATGTCTGTATATGTATATGTTCTGAAGACTGGCAGTAAACTCTTGCTGACGTGCCCTCGCTTTTTCTTCCAGAGACTAGAATTTATTTAAGTATAACGACGACGTCACTGAGTTCAAGTCGATGAAACTGCAATAGCCGAGGTGCTCCTGGCGGTGTCGAAGCTATACGGGAACGATCGAAGGTATGCCTTGGTGTCTGTGCACGTACGAGCTCCGACGGCTCTGAAGTTTTGCTAATCTACTCTCTCTTTTTCCAGAGCCTCGGACTGATTTAAGTACGACAATCATGTGGCCACCATCGTGTACAAGTCGCTGCAAGCGTAAAAGCTGAGGATGTCGCGGTGTCGACGCTGTTTGCGAACTATACCGTGGTGCCTGAGCACGTACGAGCTCTCAGTGCTACGAGCTCCCATTTTCCGTTTCGCATTACAATTTTGCTCATCTGCTGTTTCTCTTCTTTTCAGAACCTTGGATTTGATAAGGATGACGCCTTCATCTACAAGTCGCTGGAAGCGCAAAAGCTGTGGAGGTGGCGGCGTCGAAGCCGTTTGCAAACGACAGGAAAGTACACCGTGGTGTCTGATAGATTTGACCAGTAGAAGACTCAAGACACGGGGACGGTGGAGGACCAAACTAACCGAACGTAGATGGCGCGTAGCGCTGAATTTCTGGACTCAATGTTAATGCGCTTGTAAATAAAGTAGAACTGAAAAAAGTAAATTGATTGTGTTCTGCTATATCGGTAGACATATAGAAGATATACTGGTTTAAGTCTCATAGTTTTACACACTTACGTAGCCTGTACAAAAGACGTTTTAAGTTGAAATATGAAAATTATATTTGTTCTATCTGGAATAGCAGTAGACGAATGGGAATTATACCAGCCGGAGGCTAATAATTTTAATTGAGAAGCAAAAGTAATTCCCCAAGCTTATAGAACCCTACAGCCAATACAGAGGTGTTTTATGTATGTTGATTCATCTCTGTCACTGATGTGCTGCTATGAACGTCTCCCTTAAGAGTACACAAAGCTACATGTTGCCGAGAAATACGTGTTGCCCGTGAAAACAAGCGCCTTGACTCTTGCTTGTATCTGCCTTAAGTGTAGAACCTGCAAATTTCGCCCACACTAAAACATCGAGCCCTAGGCTTCCGCCCACAGTAAAACTTATTTGTCCAATGTGACACGGAGGTAATGCACATTTCTGCTACTCGAACAATCGCCTCACGAAAATCAGATGCTTCTTCGCATGCGATGGTGAAAAGGCCCACTTACAGTGGGCCGTTACAACTTCCTCAGGCCAGCGTCGTGCAGTCGGTAACACCAACTAGTAGAACGAATTGCAGAATTACACCTCCACGACGAGAGAGTTACGCTATAGGTGATGAGACACTATGGTATCAGAGGGCTATTCTCCATAGGACAAAAACGTATGACCATGTACCGCAAACAGATCTTTTTAAAGAAATGTATTGTAGCAGCTTGGGAGAAAGCTTTATGCAGTCATAGTGCATGAAATACCTGCACAGCAAATGTACACCTTTTTGATGCATCACAGTAAATTCTCGTCACAGTTTTTCGTCTCTGCTTTAGTCACGGTAGATTCATGGAGGACCTCTATCGACTACAATGGATTTAAACACCTATGTGATCGTGCTGCGGAGAGGATTAAGTTACAGCTCAGAAGAATGCGTTGCGTGTTTTTGTAAGTTAAAAGGAGTTTATTAAATATGATAACTGCCGTTTGTATTAAACCGAAAGTAACCACATAACTAGATCCCATAATAGAATTGCCTCATAACAATGTATTGTCCAAATATAGCTGGTTTTGACCTACCACCTACCACCATTTGAATTCGAATGTTACTGAAAATTTTCCCCTCGAGATAATACAAATCGAAAAACTACACAGGTGAGTGAATTGCCTAAACACAGTCCTTTTGTCCTTTCCTCTCCGATCAGTCAGGCGAAGAACATCGGCAACAGATACATACGGCGACATCCAGCCTTGAAATTATGCGGTCTTGTTACGGGTGACCAGAGAAAACATTTCATACACACCGCCACTCAGAACAGACACCAAAAGATCTCAGGAAGGAGCGACAATGAAACAGTAACTTTAGTTGGGGCGTTGATTCCCGCATACTTCAAAGTCGAAAACGAGAGTTCGCAGTGTGATGAGCAATAGAACGACTACCTTGAAAATATTTGACGCTGCTGACACCCTCCGACATTTCAATCCCCCTCTCTAAGGAAATTGTGGGGCTACGTTCAAAAATGGCTCTGAGCACTATGCGACAACTTCTGAGGTCATCAATCGCCTAGAACTTAGAGCTAATTAAACCTGACTAACGTAAGGACATCACACACATCCATGCCCGAGGCAGGATTCGAACCTGCGACCGTAGAGGTCGCTCGGTTCCAGACTGTAGCGCCTAGAACCGCACGGCCACTGAAAGAGGTCGCACGCCTTTGCTCTCGTGTAGTGGTTGGAAGTACTAGGGACCATTCAAATTTATTAGACAATATCTGAGCGTTATCTGAAGCAGTAAAAAGTGCTTATGCTGTTTCAGCCCTGTTTTTCACATACGCCTGTGGCGTGATCACGGAGGGGTGCGACATTAACACATGTGCGAATACAGTGTACAATGGCAAAGGACCCCTGTAAAGACGTCTCTCCTCCCACCCGCTCCACCCTGCTCCCCTGTTCAGCAAGATTCTCGGTGGCAACCGCTCACATTTGTTGAGAATTTTAGAACCTGCAGTACCAAGCGAGGTGGCGCAGTGGTAGCACACTGGACTCGCATTCGGGAGGACGACGGTTCAATCCCGCGTCCGGCCATCCTGATTTAGGTTTTCCGTGATTTCAGTAAATCGCTCCAGGCAAATGCTGGGATGGTACCTTTGAAAGGGCACGGCCGCCTTCCTTCCCCATCCTTCTCTCATCCGATGAGACCTATGACCTCGCTGTTTGGTCTCTTCCCACAAACAACCAACAACTAGAACCTGCATTTACAAAGAAAACTCGCGTATTAGCCTTAGACGCCTCCACGTAGGCAACTGGCAATGGAAGGGTGTAAAGTTGCTGCCTGCCTGCAAGGGCATTGCGCTACTTCGCAGATTTTCTCTGTAAGCCCCTCTTGTGGTCACATCACAGGAGCAGGTGAAACAGGAGGGCTGAAAAAAGCGTAAGAAACCTTTACTGCTTTGGATCAAGTTCAAACATCGTTGAATGGTTCTGAACTTTTCCTAGTGGTTCCACTCCGTATACAACAGCAAAAATTATAGTAACGCTATATGCCGAAGGTGAGTGATCGCGTTCAGTGGTTATGCAACCCCACAATGTGGTTAGAAAAGGCTTAAAAAGTCCGACAGTGTCAGCAGCGACAAAGATTCTCAAGATGACTGTAGAAATTATTTACTTCACAATTGCAATTTCAAGTGGTACTGCAACAGCTAAAAGAATACAAAGAGTATATAACTGTACAAACATGTCATGGAGACAGTAGTACATTATAAAAATGGTAATAATAATAATACATCACTTACGTTTGTTTCAGTACATGTCAGGCATTAAAATCGTCATACATCTCATTGTCAATAATTAGTCTTTTCTCTGTACAAATATAGTAACATCAGTGTGCAAAGCTCTATACATTGCTAAATGATGTAAGTTATTTGATCTGTCACCATTGTTAACATTCTTTACATAGATCGCTACAAATGAATCTTCTAACGCACTGTTTAATGTTAAGTAAGGCTGCTGGCGCGAAAATATATTCACAAGTCCGACTGTCCGTTCACTTATCAGAGATAGCAGATTCCTTCGATAACGATTTGAGCTTCATATCATGTGTTTTCTACATGTGTTGGCAACATACAGCTACCAAGGTGATGGTATTGTCGAAAGGCGCAAGAGGACATGACAAAAAAAATGGTTCAAATGGCTCTGAGCACTATGGGACTCAACTGCTGAGGTCATAAGTCCCCTAGAACTTAGAACTACTTAAACCTAAGTAACCTAAGGACATCACACACATCCATGCCCGCGGTAGAATTCGAAACTGCGACCGTAGCGGTCGCGCGGTTCCAGAATGTAGCGTCTAGAACCGCTTGGCCACAGCGGCCGTCCTATGTTATCTTTTCCAGGCCTCACACTCATAGAGAATATGGCAACAGAAATCTTTCATATTAGTTTGTTTGCTTATACATTTCGACTATCGGTGAATGCTACGTTCCTATGGTATTCTTATTCTTGGCAGTCTACATCGATTCATCCCTTCACTCATCTACGTATCTATTTTACCCAGTCAACCTTTTACCCTTTAAATTATTAAACTGTCCATCTGTTTTTATATATTCGTGCACAACACGCATTTTCCATTCATCTGTGTCTGTAGTTTAATTAAGCAATGTCGGCCTTTTATTCTTTCACTTATGCATCTGATGATCTGCCTTTTTATTGGTTCAAATGGCTGTGAGCACTATGGGACTTAACGTCTGAGGTCATCAGTCCCCTAGAACTTAGAACTACTTAAACCTAACTAACCTAAGGACATCACACACACCCACGCTAAGGCAGGATTCGAAACTGCGACCGTAGCGGTCGCGAGGTTCCAGACTGTGGCGCCTAGAACCGCTAGGGCACCTGGCCGGCGCCTTTTTATTGTTGCAATACATTCATTTTTGTCAACCACCATGTCCAATTTTTATAGCACGTTTTAAAAATTTTACCGTCATGTGGGTGACTAGCGGCAAACTGTATCCCCTGACAGCCCACTCCTCGCCTATATCAGGCAAGTTGGATGAAATAACAAAAAAATATACACTGTAACTGATGAAAAAACACAAAAGGTACAAAATGCTCGCCAATGTTACAACCAAGAGTGGAACAAAAGTAATTTAGACAATACATCACAAAACGCTAACTCGTGAATATGTATTGTCTGAATTTATTGGGCTGCGCTTTTGGCTCTATCATTGGCGGGTATTTTCTGCCCTAATTCATAAAATTTCTGTTTCCATGTTCTGTATCAGTACCCAAGACAGTGTGACCTGTCTGACAGAACAGACACCATATATCAATATATATGTGAACGAGGAGGGCTGGAGATACTTTCAGAGCGGATGCACTATACCTTCCGAACTGTTGCACCACTTAGTGATCCGTACGAACAGTGGGGCTAATGGATAGGGGCGCCATTTGAGCGTGAAAGGCTGAGAATTTCGGGAGATTGGAAGTGTGGCAGGATAGCCTAGACGTTTAAGGCTGCCGTTTTATAGAAACAGAACATCTGGGTTCGATTCCCGGTCCAGTATAAATTATCAGCCGTCACCCCTGATTTATCTCAATGTCTGACAGTCACCTGAAGTCCTGATTTATCTTAACATTGTATTCTGTCTTCCCGCTCTACTACCAGTATAAGAATTACTGTGTTTGAGGAGAAAAGTCTTCATAAACATCTACTTTATAAAAACTTTAAAAGTCTACATACCGCCTTTTGACAATATGGTGCAAAGATATATATTCATTTAGAATCCAGAAAGAATATGGTACTGGTCTATTGTACTCTGCTACATTGTTACATCATAAATTTGTAATATGTATTTGTAGACTACACATTGCATTTGGTACACTACACAGTGTTACACTACTGTACTTGGTACCAGAACGAAACTAGCTTTCCTCATTTGTCTGGATTGTTAACTACTGCTGCACCGAACCAAAACTTAGGATTCACAGGGGCTATGTTGCCGTGCCACCCAAGTTGTGGAGATTGGGAGATGACCGTCAGCGTCTCAGGAAATCCTTCCAGGTCCTCCCCAGGGCTAATCTTCTCGCTGCTTCCAGAAAGTTGTTGTAACTGGATGTTCTCTTGTGTTGCACATCGTTGTCATGTTGTGTGGGATCACCTGGGCTGTCTTTCGGCCTGTAGGCTTGCAGTTCATAATCAGATATTTTCACTATCAGCAAGCTCAGCTTGCTCCACAGCCCCTTATTCCTTTTTATGTTATAAACATGTATTGTGAAATCTGAATCATCTTGTCTAACGGCAGACTCCCAGACGATGTAGTTCGGAATGTCCATTGCTCCACATCCACAAGCGTTTACGGTGCGGTGACGTATTTTAAGTAACTGGGACGTGGGCTAGGTCTTGACAGGTGATGTATAGTTAGAAATTTTGTCGCTCGTGGAAACTTTTTGTCGACCGGAGACTCGAAACTGGGACCTTTGCCTTTTGTAGGCAAGTGCTCCACCGACGAAGTCATCCAAGCTGGTCTCATGATCCGTCCTCTCAGCTTCATTTGCGCTAGTACCTTATCTGCTATCTTACAAACTTCAGGGAAATTCTCCAGCATACCTTGCGGGACAAGCCGTCTTGAAAGAAAGGATAGAGCGAAGACACGGCTAAGCTAGAGTGTGGAGAGTTGTTTCCAGAGCACTTAATCTGCAGTAGGAGTAAGATCATTGAACATTCCGTTGTAGAGTGAAAATTCATTCTGGAAATAATCCGCCGCACTGTGACTAAACTTCTTCACCGAAGTACGCTTTCTTCAAGGAGGGCTAGTTCCGCGAGGCATTCAGGAGAACTTATGTGAAGACTGGAAGGTGGGAAATGGTCTGCTGGCGGAAGTGTAGCTGCGAGGATGGGTCGCAAGTCGTGGCTGGAATACTCAGTAGGTAGAGCACTTCTCCACAAAAGGGACAGATCACTGGTTCGAGTACCAAGTCTGAAATCCCCGCTCAGTTAGCTGCTGAGTGAAAATTCGTTTAGCAGTTTATAGGTCTCTTGAACGGAAGCAAGTGTGATATTCTTGATCTTCATGTTGAGACAGAACGGGAAGGATCTATTCCCCATTTCTGCCCCGTATCATGTTTCTTCCCATGCTCTATCACTACATGCCTTTATCTCCTTTCTCGATGTGACCAGTATCACCTTTACCCAATCATATTCACGCGTTTTGAGCCAGTCTTGTGCACCACTATTCCATACGCCTATGTCCAGTGGTAGTAAGCTCAGTAACACTAAGGCCACCTCATTCGGCGTTATTCAGTAGCACTGGTTGTCAAATTGCCGCACGCTGCCCGAATCAAATAGTCTTGCGGACCGCGGTTCTAGTCTGTATTTTCTAATAACATACATCTAGCAAATAACAGCTGAACACAAAAACGTCAGCTAACGTTAAGAACTTCTTAAGAGTGTAACTTTCATATCAAAGAAAAGTACTTGTCGAAACAGTAATGATTCAAGGTGTGCTTAATTTTAATTGACGTTGGTTCATTCGGCCATGAGCTGAGTAAATTTGGTCGCTTACCGCAGGGTAGAGAGATAAGTAGCATAGCTCCTGCAGGGGTAGAGAGTGCGAGAGAGGGAACGTTTTGATGTTTCTCTTCCAGAACAGACAGCTCACGGGCATGGGTGGACGTACCAAGCAGTTGTTATGATATACATTTTCACATGGATATGATACGGATTCTTGAATACGCACTATAGAAACGGTCATCTTCAAATGCCATTCATATTTGTAGCAAGACACATGAAATTAAATGAAGGCTGCTGTAACACAATGTAATGAGTGAGAGAAAAACGACTTTCAAAACGTTTAGTAAACATGTGCTATCGGTCTCATATTGCATAAGGCATTTCAATACATTAAAGTTACTGTTATTTATCAATTAATGGTACCCTCACAACGACAGCACAGTATCATTTCGTCAGCGTCACTGAAGGTGGCAGCAGTACAGGTATGAAGCAGACAGCAGTCGGTAGGATGTGTTCCGAATTTTGCCGACTTTTAACGATCGGTACTAAGTGGCTTATCTCGCCGTTACTGTAGCTAATGTATTGGGGGCTCGTAACATAACAGTTTATATAGGTTACCAATCAGTGACGAGATCGGTACACATGCGGCCCAAGGTGTCGGCCTACAATCTCAGCTTTTAAGCAAAAATGTTTGACAACCACTGCTCCAAATAATGAAAAGTTTAAGGTCCTCCTTATGAGTACTAAAAGGAATCCGCTAAAATACGTTACACGAAAAATCACATAAATATACAGGCTGTCAATTCAACTGAATACCTAGGAATTACAATTACGGTAAACTTAAACTGAAACGATCATATAGATAATGTTTTGCGTAAGGCGAGCAAAGGACTGCGTTCTATTGGCAGAACGCTTAGAAGATGCAAAAAGTGGTTCTGAGCAGTATGGGACTTAGCATCTGAGGTCATCAGTCCCCTAGAACTACTTAAACCTAAATAACCTAAAGACATCACACATATCCATGCCCGAGGCATGATTCGAACCTGCGACCGTAGCGGTCGCGCGGTTCCAGACTGAAACGCTTAGATCCGCAAGGCCACAACGACCGGCTGAAGATGCAACAGGTCTATTAAAGTAACTGCCTACATTACACTTGTGGATCCTCTTCTGCAGTCTTGCTGCGCGGTATGAAAACCTTACAAGATAGGACTGACGGAGGACATCGAAAAAAGTTCAAAGAAGGGCAGTTTGTTTTTTATTATTGCGAAATAGAGGCGAGAGTGCCGCGGATTTGATGCGCAATTTGGAGTGGCAATCATTAAAATAGAGGCATTTTGCTTTTCGGGGATATGTTGTCGCGAAATTTCCGAATGCAAAAATATTTTGTTGACGCCCATCTACATAACCAGAAATGACCATCGCAATAAAACAAAAGAAATCAGAGCTCGCAAAGCGCTGTTATGGAGTGGGACGGTAGAGACAGAGTCTGAAGATTGTTGGATGACCTCTCTGCCAGGCATTTAAGCGTGAACTGCAGAGTAGTCATGTAGATGTAGATGCACGGAATGCTGCTACCTTTTGGGAGTACGTCTCGGTACATCATTTTTCGTGCCAGAAGTCTAATAATTTATCATGCCTCAGAAATATTACTACCATGTACTATCTTACGTGTGACTAATTTTGAACATCAACTCATTACCACTTGTCCAAATCTAAATGAATGTCCTCTTTTCGTTTCATGGCTGATAACATATTGACAATTATCTGTTCTAGCTGACATAAAATGTCTAATCTACTTTATAGTTACTCATTGTCTTACTTCTATATTTTGGATTAAATGTAAAAATCCCAGCTTCTTTACCAACAAAAACCCGGAGCGTCAGTATGCTGCCAGACGATCCGAAATACGGTGTGGCATGTGAGCTGTGGAATTAGTTTGAGGGAGTATCGGCCCTAAAGTGCGGAAAAAGATTCTTCTTCAAGTGTCTACTGTGATTCTATATTGAAAGACACATGGTAGTCAACAGTGTGGCATTTGTTTTAGAGAATTGTCAGTGATAGATGCGTCAGTGATAGAACGCCTATAGTGGAAAGTGGACTTGTGCACTCCCAAAACTTTAAGACGTCGAACTGTAATTTGTCAATAATGCTTTCTTTTTGAAATCATACATAGAATTTAAAAATACAATTTTCCGTAATAAAAACAGTCTAGGCTGCAAATGACAGCGGAAGCATTATTTATGATTTCACCTTTTTGAAATATCTTCGTAGATTGTTTGAAAGCAGCCGGCACCGCATTAATCACAAGTAGCCGAAAGTTTGGTATGCGCCTTGTAATATTATTGGTATTTCCGTCGTATGAAAGTTGTGAGTACCCTTGGAAAGGCAATCACCTATATGTATATTAAATGATCAACTTATGAGATGAGACCTGTTCTTTGCAAGACGTTTGTTTTATATAATTTACGTAACTGTAAAGATGCGCATCTAGCGCGGACGCTAATACATCGATTGCGCAGTCAAAGAAACATTTTAACAGAAGCTGAACTGAACGTTCCGCTTCGATCTGAATAAAAGATGAAAGTAAAAACTTTCGTTGATCTTCACATTTTATTGTACTTCTGCTTGTAATGTGAAAGCGTAAAGAAGGTCGTCTTTAAGCCATAAAAGTGATCTGTCTTGCCAGCGTGCAGACAACATTATTAATTAATAAAATTCGATTAATTTATGTTCGATACTGTGAACCGGAAAGATATTGTTATGAAGGTGTCGAACGGTGCAAGAATTGACATGAAGGAAGGAGAAAAGTAATGATTGTAATTTGTGACAAAAACGTGAACCAAGGAGAAAGCACAGGAAAGGCTGAAATCTGATCGCACCTTACAGTTAGAAAAGTACTTATGTAAGTTATACTGTTTATAAATAACCCCAAAATGCTTGTGACAATTGTTTGAATATATTTAGTGTTTACCAGATTTCTTATTCTATTCTTTCCTTTGTATTTTTATTTCCTCCGTGTCATATTATTTTTGTAAATGTCAAACAGCCTTTACTACAGCAGAGAATACTGCGGGATCCTGGTCGTAGACAGAAGGCCGCTCCTTGTTTTCCGTACAACTGACAGCTACCCCATTTATTAATGATATCATTTGCAATTGCAATTTTTTTAATGTTCATTGTTAAAGGCACCTTAGGTAATTATAAATCTCATCCTGATCACGTAAAGAAATCCGGGTGGTTCTTTTCGAAATTATAGAAGTCTTTGAGTAATCAAAAAAAGCCTCCTTCTGACAACGATCAGGAGCCGACCAGAAGACGGACGTCTTCGACCGCTTTCGTGTTTCCTGTGCCAAAGCTGTGCCAAACTCGGAACACGACATTCTATCAGAGTAAAATTGAAAAAAAAATTTCAAATATTTTTAACCCATTTGTTTTTTCTTTTATCATACTAGAACCTTCGGCGATGGCATGCAGCAATGCTAATATAGGGCCACACATAAATAGTGCTACACACGTTGTAGCAGATATGAATACATAACTACATATGCGTATGCTACGTGGGACTGACATTCTTAGGCAGGGTGCGTATTTGTTGTTGTGAACCACTGTGCCACTTGGCTCAGTGCCCGCTCCGCATTGTACTGACACAGTTGTTCAGCTGTTAATAGTTTAAGGTGTATGTGAAGCACCATCTCAGCTGCTGTTAATTTCCACTACGAGTTACTTTCACTGAACGTATCCAGGTGATAGACGATAAAGGCCTTGATTAGCGCTTTCTTACTTATGCTACCGATACTGTTTTCATGTGTACCAAAGCACTAGCAAAGGCCTTAGATATCTGTTATATGAAATTTTCAATGAACCCTAACCAATAGTGAATATAAAAGTATAGCTTAACAAAAATTGATGTGGTGTACTACGAATACCTTCCTGGGAAAGAATTTGTGCTGATACTATTGTTGTGATATTCAGTCCGAAGATCGGTATGATGCAGCTCTCCATGCTACTCTATCCTGTGCAAGCCTTTTCATTTACGAATAACTATTGCAACATGCGATCTTCTGAATATGCTTACTCTATTCTTCCCTTGGTCACCCTTTACGATCCCCCCCCCCCCCCCCCCCTTACCCACTTCCTCCAATACTAAACAGGTGATCCTTTGATGTCTCAGAATGTGTCTTAACAACCGATCCCTTCTTTTGATCGTTTTGCCACACATTTCTTGTCTCCCCTATTTCGTTCAGTACCTCCTCATCAGTTATGTGATCGACCCTTCTAATCTTCAACATTCTTCTGTGGCATTACATTCGAAATCTTCTATTCTCTTTTTGTCTAAACTACTTATGGTCCATGTTTCAATCCCCTACATGGCTACACTCCAGACAAATACCTTCCTAAAAGACTTCCTAACACTTAAATATATAATCGATGTTAACAAATTTCTCTTCTTCAGAAATGTGTTTTTTTTTGTCATGGCCGGGCTACATTTTACATCCTCTCTACTTCGACCATCTTCAGTTATTTTGGCGCCCACATATCAATACTCATCTACTACTTTAAATGTCTCGTTTATTAATCTAATCCGCTTAGCTTCACCTGATTTCATTCGACTATATTCTATTATCATTGTTTTGCTTTTGTTGAATTTCATCTTATATCTCCTTTCAAGACACTGTCCATTCCGTTCAACTGCTCTTCCAAGTACTTTGCTGTCTCGGACTGAATTACAATGTCATCGGCAAACCACAAAGTAAGCTAAATAAAGGCAATGATGATAGTTTTAGGATTTCTCCTGCGTGAACCTTTGGTAGTATTTTATTGTTTTTAAAGGAGTGGAGATTAAAACAGCTGAATCCATCGAGCTGAATGATATAGCTAGTAAACGTGCACCTGTTAGTACCATACTAGCTCGAAAAGCACGGGTCATTTCTAGGGAGAAATGTTGATAATGCTCTGCTGAGTCAATTTAATCAGCTTAGTGGTGAACGCTATCATCCAATATCTGGTAAAATATGGTACTCAGCACATAAAGAAGGTAGGAGGTATATAACATTCTCTTAACAAAATATTGCAACGCTGTGTTCACAGAAGGGAATGTCACGATTCCAGGTAATGAAATTGCCATGCTGCATTGTTGGAACGAAAGCTTTCTCTTGGCGCTGGAATTATTGCCTTGCGAGGAAAAAAAAATGGCGATCGTTCTCCGATGCTTTTTCAGTAAATTCATTCGAACTGATCCCTTTTAAAGGGATCCAATCTCTTATTGAACCTCCGATTTCGTTGTTAGATGGCGTTTTCGTTACATAAAGGGCTGGTGCTACCGAAAAGAAAAGCGACGCAGACTGTAGCTCACTCGATATCTCTAAATCCACCCCGAGTCATTGCTAGTACATTTGTAAACGCCGGAGACCTCGGCGCTGAAATTCGGAGCAGATAAAAAGTTTTTGTTAAGATCGAATAAAAATTTAAGTACCAGGAAGATTTTTCTGAAAGTATTTGTCTGCAGTATTGCGTTAACGTGTATGGTAAACAGTAGAGTGTTGAATAAGACTGCTGAGGATATGAGGAATAGGTCGAGTCACATATGGAGAAGTACCGAATCTTACTGTAGAAGAAACAGCTTTGTAGCACAGCTTCACTGAAAGAGAGGATAGGTCGGCAGGACACATCCCTAGGACTCAAGAGAAATTAATTTCAAAATGGAGGAAAGTATGAGGGATAAAAAATTTAGAATTCGGTCACTTTGTATTATTTTCTACTTCAAGAAAGCTCCAAAGACTGCCACACCTGTGGAGCTCCTAGAGATGAATCACCTCAGTTTTATTTTATTCCACTTTTATCTATTTTTCTGAGACATAAGTCTTCTGATTTGTTTTACTACGGATTCCTCTCCTGTGCCAGGTCGACAATCCCTACGAACATGTCTCGATTTTTCTTTGGCCTTGCTTCCATTATCAATCGCAGTTTAAGAACTGCCTCTCTGTGAACATTTTTTTTATTTTTTTTTTTTTTATTTTTTTTTTTTGCAAAGCCAAACTTATCGCGATGTAACAGATCCTCAGTTTCATGTACCGTTACGCTGATTGTGTAATAATTCTCGCACTCGTCAGCTGTTGCTATCTTCAGAATTGTGTAATGTTTCTCTGGGAACATGATGGTATGTCGCCACTCTCATTCGTTCTACACATCAACGAGAATAGTCATTTTGTTACTGCTTCGCCCATCAATTTTAGTAATTCCGATGGAATGTTACCTATTCCTCTCTTCTGTCTCACTTAATCTCAGGTCGTCCGAACCTCTGATTCTAATACTGGGTCCCCTATCTCTTCCTGCCGACTCGTGTACCTTCTTTCATCATGTAATGGGACAAGTCCTCCCCCGCATAGAGGTCTTCAGTGTACTCATTTCAAGTATCCGCTCTCTCCTATGCATTTAACAGTGAAATTTCCATTGTACTATTTACGTTACCGCCCTTGCTTTTAATTTCACCGAAGATAGTTTTCACTTTTCTATATGTCGAGTCGGTCCTTTAGATAACCATTCCTTTTTCGATTTCTTCCTATTCCTCTCTTCTGTCTCACTTAATCTCAGGTCGTCCGAACCTCTGATTCTAATACTGGGTCCCCTATCTCTTCCTGCCGACTCGTGTACCTTCTTTCATCATGTCATGGGACAAGTCCTCCCCCGCATAGAGGTCTTCAGTGTACTCATTTCAAGTATCCGCTCTCTCCTATGCATTTAACAGTGAAATTTCCATTGTACTATTTACGTTACCGCCCTTGCTTTTAATTTCACCGAAGATAGTTTTCACTTTTCTATATGTCGAGTCGGTCCTTTAGATAACCATTCCTTTTTCGATTTCTTAATATTCTTGGTATAGGCATTTCGTCTTAGCTTCCCTTCACTTTCTATTTATTTTATTCATAAGTGACTTGTATTTCTGTGTTCTTGCATTTCCTTGAACATTTTTGTACTTCATCCTTTCATCGAACAGCCGAAGTACTTACTCTGTTACCCATGGTTTCTTCGCAGTTACGTAACTGGTACATATGTTTATCTTCCCAACGTCTCCGATTATCTTTTTAGAGATCCCCATTCCTCTTCAACTGAACTATCAACTGTGATTTTTATCTGTAGCCTCAAAACTTCAAGCGAATATCTTGATTTCTTCATATTTCCATATCCCTCCTTTTTGTGCATACATTCTTCCTGTCTAGTCTTCCTGTCTCAGCTTATGCTTCATCATTACTAAATTGTATCCAGAGTCTATATCTGGTGCTAAGCACATCTTACAATCCAGTATCTGGTTTCGGAATCACAATGTAATCTAACTGCAATCTTCCCTTATCTCTTGACCTTTTCAAAGGCACACTACAAAAAAGGCAAATTCTGCAGCACATTGTCTGAACATCATACGTATAAAGTTGGGCACCCATAAGATAAATACTTTTCCGCCTACACTGGCTCAAGTAGTGAAAGTTCAATTATGACTACAGTGTATTTTCACAGAAAATTTGATATTAATTATCTTCCTAGAAAAAGCTCGGACGTAATACGCAAGTTCCTTGTAATGACGATTCATACATATTTGGGTTTCTTTTGTAAGCTGCAGAAAGACTGTAGATGTACACATATAATTTGCAAGACACTCAAGAAGAGATCTACGTGGCGGAGGGTACATCGTACCAATATCACCAAATTTCTGTCCTAATCCATTGATACACTACTGGCCATTAAAATTGCTTCAGAACGAAGATGACGTGCTACAGACGCGAAATTTAACCGACAGGAAGAAGATGCTGTAATATGCAAATTATTAGCTTTTCAGAGCATTCATACACGGTTGGCGCCGATGGCGACACCTACAACGTGCTGACATGAGTAAAGTTTCCAGCCAATTTCTCATACACAAACAGCAGTTGACCGGCGTTGCCTGGTGAAACGTTGTTGTGATGCCTCGTGTAAGGAGGAGAAATGCGTACCATCACGTTTCCGACTTTTACAAAGGTCGGATCGTAGCCTATCGCGATTGCGGTTTATCGTATCGCGAAATTGCTGCTCGCGTTGGTCGAGATCCGATGACTATTAGCAGAATATGGAATCGGTGGGTTCAGGAGGGTAATACGGAACTCCGTGCTGGATCCCAACGGCCTCTTATCACTAGCGGTCGAGAAAACAGGCATCTTATCCGCATGGCTCTAACGGATCGTGCAGCCACGTCTCGATAACTGAGTCAACAGATGGGGACGTTGGCAAGACAACAACCATCTGCACGAACAGTTCGACGACGTTTGCAGCATCATGGACTGTCAGCTCGGAGACCATGGCTGCGGTTACCCTTGACGGTGCATCACAGACAGGAGTGCCTGCGATGGTGTACTCAACGACGAACCTGGGTGCACGAATGGAAAAACGTCATTTTTTTCGGATGAATCCAGGTTCTGTTTACAGCATCATGATGGTCTCATCCGCGTTTGGCGACATCGCGGTGAACGCACATTGGAAGCATGTATTCGTCATGGCCATACTGGCGTCTCGGTGACCTCTTGTTCGCATTGACGGCACTTTCGACAGTTGACGTTACATTTCAGATGTGTTACGACTCGTGGCTCTACCCTTCATTCGATCCCTGCAAAACGCTACATTTCAGCAGGATAATGCACGACCGTATGTTGCAGGTCCTGTATGGGCCTTTCTGGATACAGTAAACGTTCGACTGCTGCCCTGGCCAGCACATTCTCCAGATCTCTCACCAATTGAAAATGTCTGGTCAATGGTGGCCGAGCAACTGGCTCGTCACAATACGCCAGTCACTACTCTTTATGAACTGCGGCATCGTGTTGAAGCTGCATGGGCAGCTATACCTGTACACGCCATCCAAGCTGTGTTTAACTCAATGCCAATGCATATCAAGACCGTTATTACGGCTAGAGGCGGTTGTTCTGGGTACTGATTTCTCAGTTTCTATGCACCCAAAATTCCTTGAAAATGTAATCACATGTCATTTCTAGTATAATATATTTGTCCAATGAATACCCGTTTATCATCTGCATTTCTTCTTAATACATCAGTTTTAATGACCAGTAGTATATATTCGAGGTCGGAAAATGAATGTGTACATGGATAGTTCGCGCCATAGATTCTCTTACGAGGAATTCGTTTACGGCATTCGACGCCCCACATATTGCCTAGCACGCTACCACAATGTTGCCTGCTAATGACAACAGGAGAGGATACTTGAACAGCTTAGCCGACGAGTTACTCACAACAGTGCTACACCGCTAGTGCTGTTGATAGAAAGCAGAGAGATGGCAATGATAAACAAAGCAAACATTGCATTATATCTAAAACAACAGTTGTCTATGTTGACATTTCGTCAGGAAGGAGCCCAAGGAATTTCGCTGCGCGAGGAAGAAGTGGTAGATGAAACATTACCGTTTCCACAAGATGAGTCAGTGGTGTCATATACGCTGGACTGCGCAGATATTGTACATGAGGAGTACAATGACGACGATACGTGCTTAATAAGTCATAGCTATACTGTTGTCGAGACTTGCAGTTCATCATACTTGTCGGACAGGGAGCCACAAATCCCATCTTCAGTGAAACGTAGCACAGTATAATCGCTGTCCAAGGAGCGGAGAATAAACTTAATTACGTACATGGAAGATCATCCGCAGCGTAGTAAAAAAACAATTATAAACAGATTTCGAGTACGTCTGCAGCAATATGACCGTGCAGTACATAAGAAAAACTAGGACAGGGTACACTTGTTACAAAAACTTGTGTTTGCGCGTTTCAAGGATACTCGACAGAATTTACAGGATGTACAAAATGGTGACCTACTACTTTATGCAGATCAAATTGCGGGAGACCCATATTACAGTGACTTCAAGGAAAGCGGTGAATGGTCCCTTGACTTTAAACAGTGCTACAGAATCGAAAAAGGTAAGATAACGAAATTTCAAAGAAAAAGTCGACTTGACGATGCGCAGAAAACTGCAGAATCAGCTCAAATTGGTAGTTGAAGTAAACACACTTATCCCGTTGTTAAGTAAAGAATTTGTTTTCAAGTCCGACCAATCTGGACTTTAAGAGGAAATGCATGTGAAAGGAACCATGGGAATCAGAGGTACCGAGAGAGTTGTATCAATATCAACAAGAGTTGGAAACTGAGCTATGGTATGAGCGCTATTTTTGGTCAGTACCTGTTCAAAATAACTTGCTATTGCGTGATTCCTTGTCTGCATTTAAAAATCATACTCCTTCAGGGCAAATTATCCCTCTTGAAAAGTGTGTGCCATTGCAGTTCATACCACCTGTAGCCAATGGACGATAAGCTCCAAAACAGGTTATTTCGCCATCGGTAGCATGACATCACATTGTATCAGTTCTTATCACCCCTTTACACCAATGTGATTCTACAGGCATTCTTTGAGAGTGAATACCTAACTGAAAGTCCTGCACAGTTTGTAACTTCCAAGAAATTCGGCTTCTATATTGATAATGCGGACCTTCGTGTTCACTGTGGCGGGTCATTTTTCATTCGGTGTCCATGGTGCACGTTGGTTGTTCGTTCTGAACATTTCTTGACCTCCCGGACACTCTTTTTCTGTCGCCCCCCTCCTCCCTGATACACACGGTGTGTCATTAGCACCTAACATTTATCCTATCATAACTGTAAACAGCACACTTTCATATCAGCATTACTAAAGACTGAATTTGCGACCTCTCTCTCAATGGATTCGTTGTTGGTCTTACGGTCCCTAAGCGAGATATCGATTGTCGCACATCATTTCTCGACTAGCGGCTCTCTAAATTTAGTCAACAGTCTTTCGTCAGGACATAGTCTTCTTCCCTCGCAAGATTACAATTACGGTCCTCCAAACATCTTACATACACTTTTTTGTGCACTATGTCGCCCTACTACGATACTAGCAGCGCGCCTCCGAATTCGATTTCTGTTGTTTGCGTACTGGAGAAGGATTCAAAATCCTGCAGACCTCGTCTCAGCTTAGTCAAGTAAGCGATTTCTTCCACAGAGTTCTCCTAGAACTCTTACAAAAAAATTAACTCTTTTATTTGAGATTCCGATAGAAGTTTCATATACTTTATACATTTCATATATCATCTCTACATAAGATACATGAAACTTGATCAAACACTAACAAGACAGCAACGCCACAACCATTGTTCTATCATTATTCTGGAAATAATTCTTCCCAGTATTTTGCAATCATGCTTTAGTAAACTGAAAGTCCCATAATATCCACAACTGCAAGCACGTGTATTCTTTGGTACTAGTAATCTATTATTATACTCTTCTAACAGTAGCGGGTGGGGTATTTCGGCCAAGCACAGTTCTGTCATCATTGGTTCTCCCAAGGGTCTCAGTATTAAGAGAAAACGTCATCTACCTCACATGCCTTGTATCGACTTAGCTTTTTAACCTTTGTCAAAATTCGTCTTTCAATATCATCTACATCTACATCCGTACTCCGCAAACCACCTGACGGTGTGTGCCGGAGGGTACCCTGAGTACCTCTATCGGTTCTCCCTTCTATTCCAGTCTAGTATTGTTCGTGGAAAGAAGGATTGTCGGTATGCTTCTGTGTGGCCTCTAATCTCCCTGATTTTATCCTCATGGTCTCTTCGCGAGATATACGTAGGAGGGAGCAATATAGTGCTTGACTCTTCGGTGAAGGTGTGTTCTCGAAACAAAAGCCCGTACCGAGCTACTGAGCGTCTCTCCTGCAGAGTCTTCCACTGGAGTTTATCTATCATCTCCGTAAAGCTTTCGCGATTACTAAATGATCCTGTAATTAAGCGCGCTGCTCTCCGTTGGATCTTATCTATCTCTTCTATCAACCCTATCTGGTACGGATCCCACACTGTTGAGCAGTATTCAAGCAGTGGGCGAACAAGCGTACTGTAACCTACTTCCTTTGTTTTCGGATTGCATTTCCTTAGGATTCTTCCAATGAATCCCAGTCTGGCATCTGCTTTACCGACGATCAACTTTATATAATCATTCCATTTTAAATCACACCTAATGCGTACTCCCAGATAATTTATGGAATTAACTGCTTCCAGTTGCTGACCTGCTATTTTGTAGCTAAATGATAAGGCATCTATCTTTCTACGTATTCGCAGCATACTATACTTGTCTACATTGAGATTCAATTGCCATTCCCTGCACCATGCGTCAATTCGCTGCAGATGCTCCTGCATTTCAGTACAATTTTCCATTGTTAGAACCTCTCGATACACCACAGCATCATCTGCAAAAAGCCTCAGTGAACTTCCGATGTCATCCACCAGGTCATTTATGTACACTCCTGGAAATTGAAATAAGAACACCGTGAATTCATTGTCCCAGGAAGGGGAAACTTTATTGACACATTCCTGGGGTCAGATACATCACATGATCACACTGACAGAACCACAGGCACATAGACACAGGCAACAGAGCATGCACAATGTCGGCATTAGTACAGTGTATATCCACCTTTCGCAGCAATGCAGGCTGCTATTCTCCCATGGAGACGTTCGTAGAGATGCTGGATGTAGTCCTGTGGAACGGCTTGCCATGCCATTTCCACCTGGCGCCTCAGTTGTACCAGCGTTCGTGCTGGACGTGCAGACCGCGTGAGACGACGCTTCATCCAGTCCCAAACATGCTCAATGGGGGACAGATCCGGAGATCTTGCTGGCCAGGGTAGTTGACATACACCTTCTAGAGCACGTTGGGTGGCACGGGATACATGCGGACGTGCATTGTCCTGTTGGAACAGCAAGTTTCCTTGCCGGTCTAGGAATGGTAGAACGATGGGTTCGATGACGGTTTGGATGTACCGTGCACTATTCAGTGTCCCCTCGACGATCACCAGAGGTGTACGGCCAGTGTAGGAGATCGCTCCCCACACCATGATGCCGGGTGTTGGCCCTGTGTGCCTCGGTCGTATGCAATCCTGATTGTGGCGCTCAGCTGCACGGCGCCAAACACGCATACGACCATCATTGGCACCAAGGCAGAAGCGACTCTCATCGCTGAAGACGACACGTCTCCATTCGTCCCTCCATTCACGCCTGTCGCGACACCACTGGAGGCGGGCTGCAAGATGTTGGAGCGTGAGCGGAAGACGGCCTAACGGTGTGCGGGACCGTAGTCCAGCTTCATGGAGACGGTTGCGAATGGTCCTCGCCGATACCCCAGGAGCAACAGTGTCCCTAATTTGCTGGAAAGTGGAGGTGCGGTCCCCTACGGCACTACGTAGGATCCTACGGTCTTGGCGTGCATCCGTGCGTCGCTGCGGTCCGGTCCCAGGTCGACGGGCACGTGCACCTTCCGCCGACCACTGGCGACAACATCGATGTACTGTGGAGACCTCACGCCCCACGTGTTGAGCAATTCGGCGGTACGTCCACCCTGCCTCCCGCATGCCCACTCAAAGTCCGTCAACTGCACATACGGTTCACGTCCACGCTGTCGCGGCATGCTACCAGTGTTAAAGACTGCGATGGAGCTCCGTATGCCACGGCAAACTGGCTGACACTGACGGCGGCGGTGCACAAATGCTGCGCAGCTAGTGCCATTCGACGGCCAACACCACGGTTCCTGGTGTGTCCGCTGTGCCGTGCGTGTGATCATTGCTTGTACAGCCCTGTCGCAGTTTCCGGAGCAAGTATGGTAGGTCTGAAACACCGGTGTCAATGTGTTCTTTTTTCCATTTCCAGGAGTGTATATTGTGAATAGCAACGGTCCTATAACACTCCCCTGCGGCACACCTGAAATCACTCTTACTTCGGAAGACTTCTCTCCATTGAGAATGACACGCTGCGTTCTGTTATCTAGGAACTCCTCAATCCAATCACACAATTGGTCTGATAGTCCGCATGCTCTTACTTTGTTCATTAAACGACTGTGGGGAACTGTATCGAACAGCTTGCGGAAGTCAAGAAACACGGCATCTACCTGTGAACTCGTGTCTAAGGCCCTCTGAGTCTCGTGGACGAATAGCGCGAGTTGGGTTTCACACTACCGTCTATTTCGGAAGCCATGCTGATTCCTACAGACTAGATTTCTAGTCTCCAGAAAAGTCATTATACTCGAACATAATACGTGTTCCAAAATTCTACAACTGATAGACGTTAGAGATATAGGTCTATAGTTCTGCACATCTGTTCGCCGTCCCTTCTTGAAAAAGGGCATGATCTGTGCCCTTTTCCAATCCATATCTCAAAATTGTATCGTCATCCACTTCCTCTTCCATTTCTCTAAGATAATCATTTTGTTTCCTTTCTTTACATATTCCTTTCATCCCTCCGCATTCCTTCGTTTTGGTAGTGACTGTCTTATGATCTGTAGACATTCACAGAGTAACTTTTCTTTTCTTCAAGAAATTCTTTAAATTTTCTATATACACACTCATGCTCATAAATTTAGGATAATTGCAGACTTTGGTGCCACACAACGTGGCACTACACAAAACTGTTTTCTAGTATAGGCACATAGGGAACAAAGACGACACGGATCTGTAAGTCTACGGTATTGGTGATAAGTTGAGAAAGCCGTCCCGAAACACATCTGCTACAAAACGCCGCTGTTTCCTGCGCATGTACCCCGACATCAATATGGGATTTGACCACCATGCACACGTACACAGGCCGCACAACAGGTTGGCATACTCTGGATCAGGTGGCCGAGCAGTAGCTGGCGTATAGCCTCCTATTCTGTCACCAGTGCCTGTCGGAGCTCCTGATGTGTCCTAGGCGTGTGAAGACGCGCAGCGATACGTCGACCGAGAGCATCCCAGACCTGCTCGATGTGGTTTAGGTCTGGAGAACAAGCAGGCCAGTCTATTCGCCTGATAACTTCTGTTTCAAGGCACTCCTCCACAATGGCAGCTCGGTGGGCCCGTGCGTTATCATCCGTCAGAATGAAGGTGGGACCCACTGCACCGCTGAAAAGTTGGACATACTGGTGCAAAATGACGTCCTGATACACCTGACCTGTTACAATTCCTCTGTCAAAGGCATGCAGGGGTATACGTGCACCAATCATAATCCCACCCCACACCATCAAACTACGACCTCCATACAGGTCCCTTTCAAGGACATTATCTGGTTCTTGATTCACGACAGATGAAAACCCGGCAAGATGACTGTTCAGACTATATCTGGACTCGTTCGTGAACATAACCTGGGACCACCGTGCCAATGACCATGTACTGTGTACCTGACAACAGGCTTTACGGGCTCTCCTGTGACCAGGGGTCAGTGGAATGTACTTTGCAGGTCTCCGGGTGAATAAACCATGTCTGTTCAGTCGACTGTAGAGTGTGTGTTTGGAGACAACTGTTCTAGTGGCTGCGGTAAGGTCCCGAGCAAGGCTACCTGCAGTACTCCGTGGCCGTCTGCGGGCACTGATGGTGAGATATCGGCCTTCTTGTGGTGTTGTACACTGTGGACGACCTGTACTGTAGCGCCTGGACACGTTTCCTCTCTGCTGGAATCGTCGCCATATATCTTGAGATCACACTTTGTGGCACACGGAGGGCCCGTTCTACGACCTGTTGTGTTTGACCAGCCTCCAGTCGCCCTAGTATTCTACCCCTCATAACGTCATCAATATGTGTTCTTTGAGTTATTTTAAACACACAGTCACCATTAGCATGTCTGGAAACACTTATTCGCTGCACCTTACTCTGACATGCATCAACACACCTCTGCGTATGTGGACTGCTGCCAGCGCCACCGTGCAACTACGGCAGGTCAAATGCACCACATGCTCATACCTCGAGGTGATGTACGCCCGCAAACCGCCCACCAGAGCGTTGTTTCACCATGTATCAGCATTATCCTTAATTTATGACCATGAGTGTAGTATGGCATCTGTATTTGCTCTAGTCACCCATGTTTCTACAGCTGTGCATTTTGCCTCTAGTAATCCCTGCCTTTCCCTTTTGAAATCTGTCAATCTCACTTTTTAGAAGTGCACGTTTTTTTGCTTGGTTAGCTTTCTGCCATTATACTTTTTTCTTTTTAGCCAATTAAATTTGATATTTGCGTTATATTTAATTCACTTGTGCTTCTCCAAATGTACGAAGCCCTAATGGAACTATTAGAGCAAGAAACAGAGTCCAGCTATCAATGTCACATGGATGGGCGTAGTTTCACCATGCGAAGAGGCTCCAGGCGCGAGTGGGCGGCCCGAGAGGCTGCCTCTTGCCGTCCCACGCCGAGGCGGCAGACGGCGCTCGTGGTACCTGGTCACCAGAGACGTCGCTCAGCGGGCCAGCTCCATTGGGTCCTTCAGATCCCCCACGACTGCTATCGGCGTCTCACAGAAATTTGCACTTCAGATGATATGACGCCGATGGGGTGGTATCGATACGTGATACTACGTTTTGCCTCTCCCATCCTCACTTTCCTGTTGCTGTTATTGCATTCTTCAGTCTGAAGAGTCATTTGATGCAACTCTCCGCACTTCACCATCCTGCCTAAGTCTCTTCTCCTACTGTAACCTATATCTATATGAATATGTTTGCTATATACATCCCTTGGTGTCTATAATTTATACCCACAACACATACCTCCATTACCAAACTCACTATTGTTTCACGCTTCAGGATGTGCCCTATTAACGGATCCCTTCTTTTCGTCAACTTGTGCCATAAATTTCTTTTTTCCGCAATTACTTTCAGTAAGTCCTCATTAGTTATCGAAACTACCCATTAAATATTCAGAGCAGTTCCAGACGCTAGACTCCAAATAGTTTCAGGAAAGGTTTTATGACATTCAAATTTGTATTAGATGTCAAGAAATTCATCGTTTTCAGAAATTCTTTTCGTGCAGTACATCTAATATTTAAGTCTAAGGTAGTCTTTTAAAAAGTATAGTCTTGCAGGTAAGAAAACGTGGGTGATAACCATTTCCATATAATCCTTCCACCGTCTAGCTTTCCCTATATTGCTTAGTACTGATGTGCCATCTAAGCTATTTATACTTATATATCTGATTTTTTTATTCTTGGGTCTTTTTAATTTTAATGTGAGCAACATCTGTTCCTGTGACTATGTATGCTTCTGCATCCTTGCATTTGTAGTTTGCCATTTTGCACTTACTGTCAATCTAATTTTTAGACGTCTATATTCATTTTTGCCTCTTTCATTTGCTGAGTTTTTGTATTATCTATTTGTTAATTACGTCCAATATCCCACGCGTTATACGAGATCTCCACTGAGATTTTTCTTTTTGATTATTTGATGCTCTGCTGCCTTCACTAATTCATCTCTGCTTCTGTTGTGTGCCTTACAACCTGTTTGAGTTAGTTACTGCCTGACGCTCCCTTTAAATTTCTCACCAACCTCGCGCCTTTTCAGTTTATCCCGGTCATGCAGGTGAGGTCTTCTTAATTTCCTACCTTCCGCAATGTTTTCAGTTTTAGCCTGCAGGTCACGAACAATAAATTATGCTCCTTGAAATGTTTTTGTTAAATATTAGGTTCGTAAATTCTGTGTTAAAATTATACAATCTATCCACAATCTTTTCGTACCCCTGTGTCTACATCTACATCTACATCTACATACATACTCCGCAATCCACTAAACGTTGCATGGCGGAGGGTACCTCGTACCACAACTAGCATCTTCTCTCCCTGTTCCACTCCCAAACAATACGAGGGAAAAAGGGAAAAATGACTGCCTATATACCTGTGTACGAGCCCTAATCTCTCTTATCTTATCTTTGTAGTCTTTCCGCGAAATGTAAGTTGGTGGCAGTAAAACCGTACTGCAGTCAGCCTCAAATGCTGGTTCTCTAAATTTCCTCAGTAACGATTCACGAAAAGAACGCCTCCTTTCCTCTAGAGGCTTCCACCCGAGTTCCTGAAGCATTTCTGTAAGACTCGCGTGATGATCTCGCCGGCTTCTGTGACCGAGCGATTCTAGGCGCTTCAATCTGGAACCGCGCTAAGGTCGCAGGTTCGAAACCTGCCTCGGGCATGGCTGTGTGTGATGTCCTTAGGTTAGTTAGGTTTAAGTAGTTTTAAGTCTAGGGGACTGATAACCTCAGATGTTAAGTCCCATAGTGCTTAGAGCCATTTTTCACCCTAGGTCTCTTCCAAGTATATAGCCTTATTTTGGGATTCTTAAATCAAGTGTTAGGAATGATTAAATTATTATCTTTGTTTCTCCTTTCATTCCTCTCCCCGCACTATAAGTTCTTTTTCTGTTTTGGTTTTCTTCCTTTTCCTACTTTAGAAATGCAGTCCCTCATAAGTCAAGTTTTTGTCTTACTTAACAAAGTGAATCATGTTACATTTCTACCACCTCTTTCTCGTCTGCCGACCTAATAGGGGTGTATGGGGTATTTGTACCGTTGTGGTACATTAGACGAAATGAACTTATTCTTCTCCAGATCCATAGGGACGAGAACCTAAAGGATGTAGAACGTGCCATAAAACAAGAATACATAATCTAAATTTCCATAAAAAAGATATGTGCTAATACCCCTTTCACTGATCCCACAAGACATTATTTTCGTGGATGAGGAATATACCACAACATCTGAAACACATTTTCGTGTAAGAAGTAATAACCAAGTTTTTACAAAATACGTCCATGAACACTATGACGAGATGCATATCAGTATTCTTAGACTATTATAACCATATATAATAAAGAGAGAGTCAGTTTACAACACTTACTTACACAGATCACATATTACTGTATTGCAGATCCGCAGAAGTCAGTTTCTACAAACACCCATGTTATTTGGTGTTACTGATAATACACTGGTGTGGAAAACCTCAGGACGACCTAGATAAAGTAACACAACACATTAACTAGTCTGTGTAAGTGAATGAAAGTACGGGAGAAAGTTTCCAGAGGTCTCCCAGTAATGCACAATAAGTTGAACATCACATGGAGTGCCATAGGGGGCTGGTATGGCAACATGAGGCAGTTGAAGGTACGGGAAAAGACAAATGGCTCTGAGCACTATGGGACTTAACTTCTGAGGTCATCTGTCCCCTAGAACTTAGAACTACTTAAACCTAACTAACCTAAGGACATCACACACATCCATGCCCGAGGCAAGATTCGAACCTGTGACAGTAGCGGTCGCTCGGCTCCAGACTGTAGCGCCTAGAACCGTACGGCCACTCCGGCCGGCGATTCTTAGAAAGCCAGTTCTTAGAAACTCACGGCCGGTGTATCAACCTCTGTATCTTTGAAGACGGAGAACTCACCAGCTAAAGTTATTGTGACGCTGTACTCATTCCCTATGTGTTTTTTTAAGGTATACATTTGGCCGTGACTTAATTTTTGTTGATGATAATGCGTGGCGCATCGAACAGCGCACGCACGTGGAGAAGCTCTTGGTACGATAGGACATTCACCGAAACGACTGGCCTGCCCGTTCGCCCGAGTTAATTACCTTTGAGCACGTGTTGGATACGTTGTAGAGACGGACGGCACCACCTCCACATGCACCGACGTCCATACATGAATTGGAGGAGTGGAACGCTCTACTGCAAGAACTTCGCACTAAATTAGTGGCCAACTTGAGAACTCGTTGTAGAGCAGGCATTGCCGTCCGTGGTGATCACACACCCTATTAATAAAAATTTCCTCTCTTTTTTTAATGTCAGAGGGACCATCGTAAGTCGTGCTGAGACCAGTGAAAGTATTTTCTTTGAATTAAAGTGCTATTTCTGTTCGCCTCTTAGCGTATTTATTTCAGTTATATCCTTGTGCTATAACAGTTCTTCCTATGTATGATCAAAGTCTTATTGAACTGTGTTACATCTACATGTGCATAGATACTCCTCAAGCCACCGTACGGTGTGCGGTGGAGGATACTTCTAGTTATTCCTTTTCCTGTCCCACTCGCAAATAGAGCGAGGGAGAAACGACTGTCTATACGCCTCCCTATGAGCCCTAATTTCTCGTATCTTATCTTCGTGACCCATACACTCAAGTACGTTGGCGGTAGTAGAATCGTTCGGCAGTCATCTTCAGATGCCGGTTCTCTAAATTTTCTCAACAGTGTTTCTTGAAAAGAACGTTGCCTTCCCACCAGGGAGTACCATTTGGGTTTCCGAAGCATCTACGTAACCCTGACGTGTTGTTCGAACCTACCGGTACGAAATCTAGCATTCGTGAATGTGACGTAGCATGTGAAAACTGCTGGATTTGGACGGGTTACTCCTGTAACTGAAATATCAGATCTGAAGATGGTTCTGAATGAACCGAAACCGGTGATATGAATAAAAATATTTGCAATCAAGACGGTTTTTAAGTAACATTATAATTTCACTGATTGCTGTAGTCCCATAAGACATTCTGTCTGTTTTTGCAAAATTCCTTTTAGAACCCAGAGTGCAACAGCCTCTTCTTCTTGAGCATCCGCGGAATTTCGTTGTTAAACCATGCTGCGTATTTTCCATCCTCTATCCACTTATTAGACACGTAACTCTCAGACCACGATTTACGATCTGCTTAATTTGCCCATAATTCCTCTACATCCATCTTACTGGCTCTAAGTGATGCAATTCACTGTCTAAGTAAGATGTTAATAACTGCTTATCTGCTCTATCTAGCAGAAACAGGCTCCTGGCACTCTTCACTGATTTATTAACTTTCATAATCATATTTGCTATAATGACATCATGATCGCTAATCCCTTTCTCTATACTGTTTGTAGTTACAAACAGTATATTTACATTGCCGAGTTAGCTGCTCAAGACAGTTTTCAGGAAAGGTGTTTGAAAGTATTTCGTCTCGCATGGGTGTCTGTCTGGCTGCACCCCCCCTCAATGAATCCTAGTCTATACGCGGCAGGTTAAAGTCGCCTTCAACTAGTATTGCATGATCTGAGTATTTACGCGCCATCAACCACAGATTTTTTTTGAATGACTGTAGAGCTGCCACAGCGGAATCGGTTGGCCGGTAAAAACATCCAATAATTACCTTAGTTTCACCCACACTTGTTATACGCAACCCAACTAATACAATATCACATTCAACTTCGACCTCAATAGAGACAATGTTTTCGTCAACTGCCATGAAACCTCTAATCTATGTTTCCTGTATACGTTCTACGACTCGCTATGTATCTCAGAGCTTTCCATTTCGGGTTTCAGCCAGCTCTCGGTCCCATGAATAATCTGAGCGCGAGAGACCTCCTGGATGGCTGTAAATTCGGGAACTTTATTACGAACACTTCCGCAGTTTACTGATAAAATTGTTACAGTCGAAGTGTCTTTATTCTGAACGCCGTTTGACTTCCCTTGCTGTGAATTGACTGGAGAGTGTTCATCAGAGCATCTCAAATTACCGCCTAGCCTAAAAAACCTCCTGTGCACTAAACAAGTACTCTGATACCCGAGTAGCTGCTTCCTTTTTGTGTAGTGAACATCCGTCCCACCAGGGGGAGTCCTACAAATCTCCACACTATATCGCAGGTCTAGAAATCGGCAGCCAAGACTGTCACAGAGTTGACGAAGTCCTCAAAGCCATCTGCCTAAGAGGCTCCATAACGTGGCTAACACAGGAGCTCCGAATAACTCGTAAACTCATCTCCCCACGTGCCTGTTCGGGCCCTGGTGAAGGAGCGGCCACCTTTCCACTCATAGGGTGAGTGGGCGGGGCTAGGTGGTCAGTCTCCACATTGGCCTTGAGCAACGCGAACGCGTTACAAGCCGCCACCCATCCTGCTGTAAAGGAGGATCCACCGCATCCGGTGAGCTAGGAGGTGACTAGGAAGCACAGCTCGAGGGTAAAACAAGCAACACCTGTGATGTCCCAAGCGACCCGCCAGATTTCCGCCACAGCTACACCCTGGTCAACAGCCTGAAGGTGATTGACCATAGCCAAAAGCACATCCGGCTGTTCCCCAGTTGCGGCCACCACCTCCTGAGACCGCACACAGCATGCACACACGCTAGCCATCCTAGCAAGATTAATCGAAGACGTGAACTATAAAAGCAGACTATTCTAGATATGAAACTTACTTCCCTTCCGATGCGTCACCAACGGACGCTGATGCGTTACTGAGTTACGTAGTTGGCTGTTCAGTCAGCAACAATTGCGCTACAGATTAAATGCATTTACTCTTGGGAAAACGCAAGATTAACCCTCTTAAACAGAGAAACACATACGAAATTTAATGAATATACTAGGAGGAAAACACAGAAAAAGATAAACATTCCACTCGCCGCTATGCAGTTGTACTCGTATATCAGCCGAGATCTGGAGCCTGAATGACTCGGTTACTAAACGTACGGACGGTTGCTTTTAAAACAAAACAAATGAGCAACTACTGCGTTATAGACTGAATGACTTTACACTAACAAAAACTCGAGATTAAAACTCTTAAACGCACAAAATGCAATAGATATACTCCGAGGAAAACACAGAAAAAAGATTAACACTTAGCTTGGCGCTCTGCAGTTGTATATCAGCCGAGAGCTGGAACCTGATACTAGGCAGTGTCACATCATGCGGAAGTAACTTTAGACCTAAATCTTTGCGTGCCCCTGTATGTACATAGTAATCTGCTCTACTAAGAAATTCGTCATTGCAGTACGAGACGTGTTAACTAACCAACTTTTAGGCTTCTCAAATTGAATTTTACTGGTAGTTAGAGTGCAGTAGAGTTAATATGCGTGTTACAGAATAATGTACACTTTTCTTGAGCAAATTAAACGACTTCAAAGATTTTTAAAGCTTATTTTTATCTATAATACTGAGTCTTGGAACTGAACTGTTGGTTTGAGAAAAAGAGATATTATTAATGACAAATTTCATTACGGAATAAATATACTGGGAATCAGAAATCAGCATCACTATTTGGTTCAGCAGGCCTCGACAGGAGTTCACACAACGAAGAATTCGCAGAATACGCTTTTGGACTTGCAAATCTCTTACCTGGATCGGTAAGATGCCCGAAAAATTGATATGTCCGTACCGATATATTGTAAGCTGGCGTTGATGCCTTGGTCTTTCCTTGCGAGAGGTCGCCCGTTTTAAGACGGTGCGCAAGTTGGGGTACGGGAGACGCGCTTGGGAAGTACATTGGACACGAAGTCTCCTCCCAGAGGCGTCGGCATAGCCCAGGCACAGTTACGATTGCCAATGGAAAGGCGGAAGGTTCTCCAGTTCGCACTGGCTATGTGATTGCTAGCCACATATAAATTATTCAGTTGTTTCGTGGTGGTTACATTGTTAGTCTGGAACATTTCAATGCTGCGGATCAGGGTTCTGATACTATCACGAAAGTGGTTCACAGTCGTGTACCTGTTGCGTGATCATCGTGGTACCCATCATCAATACATAATGGATGTTAATAGAGGGCTTTTGTCTGCTGAGTAATGTTGTAACGGGTTTTAGTTGTACCAAAGCTAGATAACATACTACTTAGGTGGGTAAATATTAATGGTGCTCGTGAGAGATCGGCTGCCCATGTGAACGAAAATTGGTTCTGTGTTTGATTCGTTTATAAGTCAAGTTCCAACTGATCTGATACAGTATGTTAAGTATATGCGTCCCTTTACTTACGATTCAAATAGCAGTGCCAACAGTAACTAACGAGATTCAGCGACAGAATTGAATCTACAAATATTGCCCACCTGAGATCGATATTGCTGAAAGTTTCACTTTGCCTTGAACTGGGTTGTTAAAGGGGTTGTATTAGTTAACGTGATCAGTTGCGAGTGAATTTTATAGGTGTAGGTCGCTAGACATTATCTGGTACTCGGTTTAAATATGTGGGACTGGGCTAAAGGGGCTGTGTTGTCAACCGAGTTACTAGAACACTGACACGATGAACTGATTTATGCTGATGATTTATGGGCCAGGTGTAGCTCTTGTACCTTCGCTTAAACTATGTATACGTAACTATTCTATATGCCTAAATCTGGTGGGAACGCCTGTTGAGACATGTGGTGAATGTAAGCGATTCTAATACCAGATTTTGAACGACGTTTTAAAGAACGAGTCTTTTTTCGTTCGCGGGCTATTCTCCTACTGTTTTGATATTATAAATAAGTTGTGGATTGAAATTTATGCCTTGTTACTGGAATTATGGCAGTGGTATTGAATTAACTGGACACTGAGCCACAGAGATTCTTTTAAGGGAAAGTATTTTTAAATTTAAAGTATGTGATTTACTTGTTGGTGATTTTAATCTATTCTGTTCGGGGTGTTAACTTAAAAATTAGGTACTATGAGCTCAGTAGCTTGTGTCATACGTAAAATTCTTGGTGCGAAATAAATTGTGAAATTTTGCTTTACTGAGTGTGAGTCTGGCAGCTTACCACTCCCGGATCCTGACATCCTTGCCATTTCAAAAGTGATCTCGTATGACTCCATGAAATTACAGTAAGCGAAGTATGTTTAGTTTTTTTTACTTTTGTACCACCTGTGACAGCATAACGTTGACAACATTTGCAAATAAAGATTATTTTTGGTGCTTCAGTATTTCTTGATTTTTATCTACCATGATTACGATAATGTGTTCCGTATGCTGTTCAGCGTTCACCTGCATTCCTGTTCCCTTATTCGATACTACTCTTATTCATGTGCTACCCTTATGTGACATCTGGCAGATAATCTTGTACTCATCTGGCAGGAATCCTATTCTTCCAGATCTTCATGAATGCCCACTGTATATAACTTCTGCCTTTTCGTTCCTCCCTTAAGATTCTTTAAGCTATGTATCGCATTAAAGAATGCAGCATCCTTAGGTTCATAGAGCGCTTGAAATTTTTATCTTTCTTGTCCATAGACTGGAATGGGGAAATACTTTATCTCTGGAATATTTTATTCAGGTTGATGCAATCATTATTACAACACACAAGATAGATGTACAGAATAAGGAAGTTGTTGTTGTTGTGGCCTTCAGTCCTGAGACTGGTTTGATGCAGCTCTCCATGCTACTCTATCTAATGCAAGCTTCTTCATCTGCCAATACCTACTGCAACCTACATCCTTCTGAATCTGCTTAGTGCAGTCATCTCTTGGTCTCCCTTTACGATTTTTACCCTCCACGCTGCACTCCAATACTAAATTGATGATATCTTGATGCCTCAGAACATGTCCTACCAACCGATCCCTTCTTCTGGTCAAGTTGTGCCACAAACTTCTCTTCTCCCCAATCCTATTCAATACTTCCACATTAGTTATGTGATCTACCCATCTAATCTTCAGCATTCTTCTGTAGCAACACATTTCGAAAGCTTCTATTCTCTTCTTGTCCAAACTATTTATCGTCCATGTTTCACTTCCATACATGGCTACACTCCATACAAATACTTTCAGAAATGACTTCCTGACACTTAAATCTATTCTCGATGTTAACAAATTTCTCTTCCTCAGAAACGCTTTCCTTGCCATTTCCAGTCTACGTTTTATATCCTCTCTACTTCGACCATCATCAGTTATTTTGCTCCCCAAATAGCAAAACACCTTTACTACTTTAAGTGTCTCATTTCCTAATCTAATTCCCTCAGCATCACCCGACTTAACTCGACTACATTCCATTATCCTCGTTTTGCATTTGTTGATGTTCAACTTATATCCTCCTTTCAAGACACTATCCATTCCGTTCAACTGCTCTTCCATGTCCTTTGCTGTCTCTGACAGAATTACGATGTCATCGCCGGACCTCGACATTTTCGTTTCTTCTCCATGGAATTTAATACCTACTCCGAATTTTTCTTTTGTTTCCTTTACTGCTTGCTCAATATACAGATTGAATAACATCGGGGAGAGACTACAACCCTGTCTCACTCCCTTCCCAACCACTGCTACCCTTTCATGTCCCTCGACTCTTATAACCGCCATCTGGTTTCTGGACAAATTGTAAATAGCCTTTCGCTCCCTTATTTTAGCCCTGCTACCTTCATCATTTGAAAGAGAGTATTCCAATCAACATTGTCAAAAGCTTTCTCTAAGTCTACAAATGCTAGAAACGTAGGTTTCCCCTTCCTTAATCTAGCTTCTAAGGTAAGTCGTAGGGACAGTATTGCCTCACGTGTTCCAACATTTCTACGGAATCCAAATTGATCTTCCCCGAGGTCGGCTTGTACTAGTTTTTCCATTCGTCTGTAAAGAATTCGCGTTAGTATTTTGCAGCTGTGACTTATTAAACTGATAGTTCGGTAATTTTTACATCTGTCAACACCTGCTTTCTTTGGGATTGGAATTACTACATTCTTCTAGAAGTATGAGGGTATTTCGCCTGTCTCATACATCTTGCTATCCAGATGGTAGAGTTTGGTAAGGACTGGCTCTCCCAAGGCCGTCAGTAGTTCCAATGGAATGTTGTCTAATACGGGGGCCTTGTTTCGATCCAGGTCTTTCAGTGCTCTGTCAAATTCTTCACGCAATATTGTATCTCCCATTTCATCTTCATCTACATCCCCTTCCATTTCCATAATATCCTCAAGTACATCGCCCTTGTATAGACCCTCTATATACTCCTTCCACCTTTCTGCTTTCCCTTCTTTGCTTAAAACTGGGTTTCCATCTGAGCTCTTGATATTCATACAAGTGGTTCTCTTATCTCCAAACGTCTCTTTAATTTTCCTGTAGGCAGTATCTACCTTACCCCTAGTGATATAAGCCTCTACATCCTTACATTTGTCCTCTAGCCATCCCTGCTTAGGCATTTTGCACTTCCTGTCGATCTCATTTTTGAGACGTCTGTATTCCTTTTTGCTTGCTTCATTATTGCATTTTTATATTTTATCCTTTCATCAATTAAATTCAATATTTCTTCTATTTCTGAAGGATTTCTACTAGCCCTCGTCTTTTTACCTACTTGATCCTCTGCTGCCTTCACTACTTCATCCCTCAAAGCTACCCATTCTTCTTCCACCGTATTTCTTTCCCCCATTCCTGTCAATTGCTCCTTTATGCTCTCCCTGAAACTCTGTACAACCTCTGGTTCTTTTAGTTTATCCAGGTCCCATCTCCTTAAATACCCACCTTTTTGCAGTTTCTTTAGTTTTAATCTACAGGCCATAACCAATAGATTGTGGTCAGAGTCCACATCTGCCCCTGGAAATGTCTCACAATTTAAAACCTGGTTCCTAAATCTCTGTCAGTATCTCCAGGCTTCTTCCATGTATACAGCCTTCTTTTATGATTCTTGAACCAAGTGTTAGTTATGATTAAGTTGTGCTCTGTGCAAAATTCTACCAGGCGGCTTCCTCTTTCATTTATTTGCCCCAGTCCATATTCACCTATTACGTTTCCTACTCTCCCTTTTCCTACTACCGAATTCCAGTCACCCATGACTTAAATTTTCGTCACCCTTCACTATCTGAATAACTTCTTTTATTTCATCATACATTTCATCAATTTCTTCGTCATCTGCAGAGCTAGTTGGCATATAAACTTGTACTACTGTAGTAGGTGTGGGCTTCGTATCTATGTTGGCCACAATAATGCGTTCACTATGCTGTTTGTAGTAGCTTACCCGCATTCCTATTTTCCTATTCATTATTAAACCTAGTCCTGCATTACCCCTATTTGATTTTGTGTTTATAACCCTTTAGTCACCTGACCAAAAGTCTTGTTCCTCCTGCCACCGAACTTCACTAATTCCCACTATATCTAATTTTAACCTATCCATTTCCCTTTTCAAATTTTCTATCCTACCTGCCCAATTAAGGGATCTGACATTCCACGCTCCGATTCGTAGAACGCCAGTTTTCTTTCTCCTGATAACGACATCCTCTTGAGTAGTACCCGCCCAGAGATCCGAATGGGGGAGTATTTTACCCAAGAGGACGCCATCATCATTTAATCATACAGTAAAGCTGCATGCCCTCGGGAAAAATTACGGCCGTAGTTTCCCCTTTCTTTCAGCCGTTCGCAGTACCAGCACAGCAAGGCTGTTTTGGTTATTGTTACAAGGCCAAATCAGTCAATCATCCAGACTGTTGCCCCTGCAACTACTGAAAAGGCTGCTGCCCCTCTTCAGGAACCACACGTTTGTCTGGCCTCTCAACAGATACCCCTCCGTTGTGGTTGCACCTACGGTAGGGCTATTTGTATCGCTTAGGCACGCAAGCCTCCCCACCAACGGCAAGGTCCATGGTTCATGGGGGTAGGGAGTAGGGAGGTATAACAACTGTAACTTCCCCTTGCTTTCATCCGTCCACAGTTCCAACATGGAATGGTCACATTTACTAACGTTACAAGGCCAGATCAGTCTTCCAGATTGCTGCATATTAATGATGTAAGGCTTGGTGGTATTCCACGAACTGCAGGTTAATCTGTCCTCTCCACAGAAACGCCTGCGTTGTGACTGCACCCATTGTACGTCCGTCGGTATCTTTTAGGCACGCTAGCCACCCCTAGCACAACTGGTTCATGGTTTGTAGTTCATAATAACTTTCATAACGCTGTTAAACGTTGTGAGATATTTTGTAAATGGGACCTGAAGTCCTGGTAGGGATGTTCGACCGTTATAACAGTAACTATGAAAATGAATTTGAAAATGCTGGTAAGTCGCATATGAAATGCAGATTCAGACGGCATTCAATCCTTTACTGCGCTCATGACGTGTTTCGGACGTAGTGACAAATAATAAAGACAAGTACAAATGATAATATCACACAATACAGCGATATATAAACCTCAAATGAAATTATTTATATATACTGGAAGAAAACTTTTGTAGAGAAGAAAAGAATGAAGTGTCTAATAAGGAGGCGGGAAAGTATATTTTGTAGTCATACTATAGATCCATGTCAGATAGGAGAGCATATGTCTTCCGTAAATATAATATTACAGTAAGATTTCGAACGTATAATGAACTGGGTAAAATGCTGCGCCATAGGACAACCACTACCGAATAAATTCTGTAGTGCAGGTGTATATGTATAAGATTTTTTGCGGTTTGTGTGAGAAACATTACATCTGAAAGGGAGTTTCAAATTAGATTTCGTGAACATGAATACGCAAGTAACGGAAATGTGTTGGGATTTCATGTATAGGAGAACCAAAATCAGCTTAAAATTATTGAAAATGACATGTCCATTTTCCGTTGTGGTAATAAAGGTACAGTTGGTTGGTTTGTGAAAATGAAAGGGACCAGACTGCTACCGTCATTGGTCCCAAAGGTACAGTACTGGGCATTTTAGAAGATATTGAAATATGTGTGAATAATGAGGCAGACCCAGAACTTGTAATAAATGGACAAATTTCAAGCAAATGTAGGCGATTTTTTGATTTTTTAATTATTTTCTTGTGCAGAGGAAAAAAAAATGAGTCCGACATTTTCGTTCAATTTTTTCTATGTCATATGGAATTTTAATGACTAAATGTAATTTTATTTGTGAACTGTCTTTCATAGATTTTACTGTAAAAGCAAAGATGGCATGAAAAAGTACGTTTGTTTTACGAAATCTGTATTGATGTGTTGTATTTTATTGTTGTCTTTCCTGCACAGCTATGATGGTAAAAATTCAATAATTCTAATCTACTTTGCCTCACTTGAAATTAATTATTTTAATTAACTTTGCATCGGATGTGATGTCCTCTACTGCAAATCTGATAATGTGGATCTATGTGATGTGGTTGTCGATGGAATATCTTTCACTATTATATTGTATTTCACGTGTGATCTTCGTGCATACTGGTGCTGACTGAACTTTTATTACTTCCCATTAATATTTCTATTTTACAAATCAGAAGTGCTGTCCTCTGGCGATAAGAGTTTGCGTTACGGCTCCGTTAGCGGCACCTCTGTACTGTAACTGTGCTCACCTGCTGGTTAGGTCTACTCTTTGTACGCGAGAACACATGTTGTGCTTGACCTTTGTAGGCATATTATTCAGAGCCCTTGTCATTGCTTGTACTGATCTTAAATGTTATGAATTTACGTTTTCGAAAAATCTGTACAAATAATTTATTTGAATTTTATATAATCTCATTTCATTGATTACGTTACATTACGTGATATCATTACCTGCACTCGTCTTTATTATTTGAATATCCTAATATCAATCCCGGACTTCTACCTCCCGGTCGAAATTTTTGTAGAAGTGGAGTCCAGAAGGGGATTTTCCGCTCATTTCCTTGGTTAAGTCCATTTGCTTCAGGAATTCACCTACGTATGATAAATTACACGTTGAAGTTCAATGTTCACCTATTACTACCAAATTCGGACATCTGCTGAATAAACTAATGGTAACCACTGTGGCGACTGCCCGTGCAGAATAATAAACGAATTAACCCGTACTTTAGGTTTTGAAGTATTTTTACAGTATTACTACCAGTAATTAACATTTAAATGAGTGAAACGGATCACACTAGCTACAGAAGGAAAACCAAGGAAGAGAATATGGCAACCTGAAAAGTGGAAAAGAGACACTGAAAAGAGCCGAAGGTAAGGTTCAAATGGTTCAAATGGCTCTGAGCACTATGGGACTTAACTTCTAAGGTCATCAGTCCCCTAGAACTTAGAACTACTTAAACCTAACTAACCTAAGAACATCACACACATCCATGCCCGAGGCAGGATTCGAACCTGCTACCGCAACGGTCGCGCGGTTCCAGACTGTAGCGCACAGAACCACTCGGCCAACCCGGCAGGCGGCGAAGATAAGGATTACTTGTAATATCCACTGCTCAGTATTTGCGTTATTGCTAGTAATTATCAACTGGTCGAAATAATTTTGATGTAAGCAATAACGTAAGAGTAAATAGGGAGAAACGTGAAAAGAGTTTTAACTGGCCTTATAGTAAGAATTTCCAAGATACAGGGCCATTAAAAGTAGTGATATAGACCAAATTACTGACGGAGATATAGGCAAATTTTTTATCGTTACTGATTGTCTCGTCTATTCTAGTGATAAAATATTTGTATTGCGTTGGATTGTTGGGTTAATGGGCGTAGTGGAGGGGGGAGAGATTCGCTGTTTAAAGTAACCACTAAAATAAAGAAAAAATAAATATTAAAATGCAACAATTGAACCAACAAAGCAAACGTGTTTCAAAACACAATGCCGTTAATATAATCTTATAATTACTATGTTAATGGAGACATTTAGATGTTTATTGCTATTTTTATATGGTTCTGTCTTCTTTCTTATATAGTTAATTCAATTTTTAAATGAGTCTACTATCCTTACATGACAATATACAGTTGTTATAGATAGTGGTTTCATTATTTTGTGTATCCATGTAATCTGCTAAAGACCCCCAACAGTATCCTACTTGAAAAAACACAGCTGGTTATCAGTGTTCATCACTAATGATGTGTGACAAGAAAGACATCAATGATGCTATTTACTCCATCCCTGAAAAGTGTAAGCAAAATGAATTCATTCTCAAACAGTTTTGTGCTGGAACACCCAACCCAAAGAGGAAGAAGAACCAAGGGATTAAAGGAAAATACATATTTCAAATACCTTACTGTCAACTAATCTGAAAGTCTGTCGTGAAAGGTGTTGGCGCCAATAAGAAAGCACAGGATCACAGAAATGTTCAAAAACTGCAAGAAACGTAACTCTCATGTCACAGTAGAAAACCGAGCTGGAATTGACAAGGACATCAAACCTGGCCCACTTAGAGAATCAGTGAAGATCTTTATTTGCATTCTAAACGTCTGTGAATCGCATAATTCAAGAGAAAAAGATCTCGTGTTTATCGGCCAATAGACTGTGCGGCTGCTTCCAGCGGAGGTTCGAGTCCTCCTTCGGGAATGGGTATGTGTGTTTGTCCTTAGGATAATTTAGGTTAAGTAGTGTGTAAGCTTAGGGACTGATGACCTTAGCCGTTAAGTCCCATAAGATTTCACACACATTTGAAAATTTTTTTTGTCTGCCAACAGATCTCACCATCGGTAAACTATGTAGAATTTTCAGTGTAGAAAGAGAGAATTATTCAAGCTCGTTTCAGAAAAGTTTTCTTAACACCGTTTAACATAGAATTTTCTTACCCAAGTGTAGATTAGTGTAGCAAGTGAACTGAACTGGAAATAGACTCTCAGTGGAACAAAATGAGACTTGAAGTCAGGACCCAAATTTAAATTGGACCTACACAAGAAACAAGCACAATCTTTTTACCAACATTTGCGTATAAAACCAACACGATGTTTCCTCTTGATCCTCGACTGTGAACAGGACCTTGTTCTCTCTAAGGTAACAGATCAAACTCTCTACTACTCCAGACCGTTTTATTGCTACAACCTTTCATTTGTTCGAGGCTTGTTAAGTGATTGTCTAAACTCTGCTAGTGTATCAACATACTAGTGTATCAACATACTGCTGGACATAAGATGAAGGCATGACATGATCCAATGAGGTTGCTTTCATCGTATTCACTGAGTTGAAAGCTGTTGATCTCTCAGGCTACAACACCATCTGCCTGGTAGCTAATGGATGTGCAGCGTTCCTGGCTAGCTATGCACCAGCAAACATAATAAAGATTTAAGCAGTCTTCCCAGTTACTGGTCGCTCTTTCCTGCCTTCAGATAAGTTTTCATCCCATTAGAAAGATATATCAGAAAAAATATCATCATTAATAAAACTGAGTATCAAAACGTTTTGATTAGAAGAAATTTGGTATATCAAGATTGGAAGGAACAAGCCAAGCGGCATATGAAGTCAGCATGTCAGCTCCTCTTCAAACAATCAGTACGCAAAAACGTATTTATTCGGAAAACAAGTCAAAGAAGAACTTGCTTACAACGTAGATATTGGAGCAGAGAGACTAATTTCTAAAGTCAACAGCAAACAGAAAGAGATAAACTGTGAGAACATTCCCAGTGGTATATCAATCAAGTGAGAAACATTTAGAGATGTTGAAAAAGTTGCTAGTCAAACATTTTGGAGATAACTGAAAGAATCTTGAGTGGTACAGAAACGTACTTCAGAGAACGACTCGTAACTCAGATTTGTCTGATGATCGATGTCAATGTGAAACACAGCAAAATGATTTTCGCAAAGATCTTATTTTAATGCCTATTTGAGATGATATTCACCTTTATTTGCATTAGGATTTTCAAATATAAGTTAAAATTTTAAGTTTCGGTGAAAATCTTCTCATAATGTAAGAACTTTAAAATATAAACAAGTGAGCAAAACATGTTAAACATCTTAAACATTTACATCTTATTTTGTGCTTACCAACCAAGTTACTATACTTTTTAATTTTTTTATATAATGTAATAGAGTTTAAAACTTTATTTCTTTCAGTTTATGTCCAGATTCGTACGATTTCTCAGCTGATAGACTTGTAAAAAATTCACAGCATAATGAAATGAATCCCTGTGCGTAAAAAAAGGGACACCTACAAGCATGTTCATATCAGATGTGGACGTCTACACATTTTGGTTTCAAAGACGGGTATTTATTTTCAAAGACAATTTTAACCGGTGTATCTAATTAAATTGATATTGGGACTTTGCAGAAATTTCTGAAGCGTTAAGTTAATGATGCCTAAAGCAGCATGGAAATATATTAACTTCATAGTGTAAAGAAATGACGTTTACTTCAATTTATTGGAAACGGCAGATGTTTACCGTTGATAATGAACTATTCATTTGTCACGACGTCCTGTGGCTGCACGAAAAGCATTATTGAAAATGGTGACGCTGCTGTCAGGGTTCCTCCGAGCCATAATCCATAGCTAGCGGTCATCCAATGTAGTAGTAGCCCTTGGACGGACTGAACGACTCATGTGATCGACAGTTCCTGTCTCTCTGTATCTCTCCCATATCCGAACATCACCACTTGGGTTCACTCCGAGACTCCTTGACGCTTCGCTTGTTGAGAGCCCTTCCTGGCAGAGTGTTACAATGCGGACGCGATCAAACTGCAAAACAGACAACACGAGCCGTGTACCCCCTTCCTGGTGGAATTACTGGAAAAAATCGGCTTTCGGACCCCCTCCGTGTAATTGGCACTGCTCATGCCTGTTTGTTTACATCTTTGGGCGGTTTAGTGACGTCTCTGAACAGTCAAAGGGACTGTGTCTGTGACACAATATCCACAGTCAGCGTCTATCTTTAGGGGTTCTGGAACCGGGGTGATGCAAAAGGTTTTTTGATGTGCGTAGTAGCAGGTAAGTTGTTCGTGTGGAAATATGACAATATGATACATCTCCTTTCTGGCAAACAGAAAAGGTATTAGGAGTATGCAATGAACGACTTGTGTGAAACATGTTCAGCAGCGTAAGGGACAGGTAAGTGCGATGCGTCCCATGCAATCAGAAATACGTACGTTCAGGCTAGATGAAACAGCAGAGAGAAGAAAATCTGTGCCCAGTTACAAAAATTGCAAGATATGTGACAGAATATTGGAAATATTTGGTATGGAGATAAGAAGATTAAATGTGGTGTAAAGATGGGAAAGACAAAATCAAATGATGGACTGCAATTACTCGCCCGTTAACGGCAAAGCGGAATGGAGATCAGGTATATCGATGTGCTCTGACGGAAGAAATCCCTGGAGCTGCGTACGCTATCTGATTAGATGTATCCGGATCCCCTATGTGATACGTAAGTGACCACTGTATGTTACGAGAGACGAACCCGCCAGTATAAAAAGAGGCAGGGAGTATTGACCTGACAGTAGAGAAGCAGTGACAGCAGAATCTGTCGCTCAGGACAGCTCAGTGACTTAGAAGTGCACTAGTCGGTGGGTTTCACTTGAATAGCAAATGCATCAGGAACTTTTCAACCCTTCTAAAGCTGAACAAGTCGGCTGTTGATGATGTGACTCTGCAGTGGAATGTGACCAAGCGGTTCTAGGCGCTACAGACTGGAACCGCGCGACCGCTACGGTCGCAGGTTCGAGTCCTGTCTCGGGCATAAGAATGTGTGATGTTCTTAGGTTAGTTAGGTTTAAGCAGTTCTAATTCTGGGGGACTGATGACTTCAGCAGGCCCGCATCTCGTGGTCGTGCGGTACGTTCTCGCTTCCCCCACCCTGGTTCCCCCGTTCGATTCCCGGCGGGGTCAGGGATTTTCTCTGCCTCGTGATGGCTGGGTGTTGTGTGTTGTCCTTAGGTTAGTTAGGTTTAAGTAGTTCTAAGTTCTTGGAGGCTGATGACCATAGATGTTAAGTCCCATAGTGCTCAGAGCCATTTGAACCATTTGATTTGACCTCAGCAGTTAAGTCCCATAGTGCTCAGAGCCTTTTGAACTTTTTTTTTTTATTTCAGTGGAAACACGAAGGAAAGACCACTGCTAAACCAAGACCAGGCAGATCTCGTGTAGTGAGTGATAGGGACCGTCGAGCATTACCGTAACATGCGTTCACTTTATTCCGCATTTATGGTTTTCTTAAGTGCAATAGGGGAACCACACCTTAACTATCCTTCTACTGGATTGCCATACTGCGTGGCGTACACCATTTCTCGAAATTACTTACTTGCAGTCATACACTGTCCGGGGGCATCACTGTTTACACCACCTCAAGTGTGGCTTCGCATTGACTACAGAAGTGTTCAGCTCTTAAAATGGGTTCAAATGGCTCTGAGCACTATGGGACTTAATATCTATGGTCATCAGTCCCCTAGAACGTAGAACTACTTAATCCTAACTAACCTAAGGACATCACACAACACCCAGCCATCACCAGGCAGAGAAAATCCCTGACCCCGCCGGGAATCGAACCCGGGAACCCGGGCGTGGTAAGCGAGAACGCTACCGCACGACCACGTGATGCTGGCGTTCAGCTCTTAGAAACAACTCGTTTGTTGTATACAGTTTTTCTTATTTATTTGAACTGCTATGCTGGTAGCATTCTGGAACTAAAGAGCGATTTCTTCTGTTGATTTCATGCTATTTTCATAACGACCTTTCGCAATGGCCGGCGGTCCCTGTGTGGCAGTACGCGAGGACTGCGTGAATGGTCTTGGTTTCCTTCGCTTTTTCACTCCACAATCACATAACGAACAGGCAACTTGTGCAGGGCTGAAATGTCGATGTTCGAGAGTTACACCCAACGACTAGTTCACGTCGAAGTCACTGAACTGTTCTGACCGACCCACAGCGCCGTTGCTGCATCTCTACTAACTAGGCCATACTGCCGTACATTTATACTGGTGCGTCCGCTGTTCATACTTCTAGTGACCAGTTCCGTATTAAATAGGGATGCTTGGATTCTTTTGACCAGATAGTGCATTTCATCTAATTAACAGGGCTGTCTTAAATGACTGCCTAAGTTAGTTAATGTAATACTCTGAACTTTCCTTACCTAGTACCCCTTTGTTCCTTCTGGTCCTTTCCATTTACCTCCCCTCCCCCTCTACCTCCCTCCCCACCTTCTATGCAACCCTCTCCCATATTATCTTCGATTTTCCACATCTTCCTTTCAAATATGCTTTAAAATTTTTAAAAAAATTAAGTTTTATCAGCTCTTAATAACTGTCAAAATTCACTACAGTTTTCGATCCCTTTAACTGTAAAAAACTGAAGATTTTTAAAAAAATTTACAAAAATGGTATTTGGTATTTACAAGTTCCCAAAATTTTTTAAAGTTTTAAGATTTATCTAGTGGACACTGGCGGCAGGTTTGTTTTGTTGCCGTAATACGCGCATCTGATGATCATCTACATCTACATACATACTCCGCACTCCATCATACGGTGCGTGGTGGAGGGTACCTCGTACCACAACTAGCATCTGCTCTTCCTGTTCAACTCCCAAACAGAACGAGGGAAAAATGACTGTTTATATGCCTCTGTACGACCCCTAATCTCTCTTATCTTATCTTTGTGGTCTTTCCGCGAAATGTTAAGTTTGCGGCAGTAAAATTGTACTGCAATCAGCCTCAAATGCTGGTTCTCTGAATTTCCTCAGTAGCGATTCACGAAAAGAACGCCTTCTTTCCTCTAGAGACTCCCACCCGAGTTCCTGAAGCATTTCCGTAACACTCGCGTGATGATCAAACCTACCAGTAATAGATCTAGCAGCCCGCCTCTGAATTGCTTCTATGTCCTCCCTCAATCCAACCTGATAGGGATCCCAAACGCTCAAGCAGTACTCAAGAATAGTGTTTTACAAGCGGTCTCCTTTACATATGAACCACGTCTTCCCAAGATTCTACCAATGAACCGAAGATGACTATTCGCCTTCCCCGCAACTGCCATTATATGCTTGTCCCACTTCATATCGCTCTGCAATGTTACGCCCAAATACACTCCTGGAAATGGAAAAAAGAACACATTGACACCGGTGTGTCAGACCCACCATACTTGCTCCAGACACTGCGAGAGGGCTGTACAAGCAATGATCACACGCACGGCACAGCGGACACACCAGGAACCGCGGTGTTGGCCGTCGAATGGCGCTAGCTGCGCAGCATTTGTGCACCGCCGCCGTCAGTGTCAGCCAGTTTGCCGTGGCATACAGAGCTCCATCACAGTCTTTAACACTGGTAGCATGCCGCGACAGCGTGGACGTGAACCGTATGTGCAGTTGACGGACTTTGAGCGAGGGCGTATAGTGGGCATGCGGGAGGCCGGGTGGACGTACCGCCGAATTGCTCAACACGTGGGGCGTGAGGTCTCCATAGTACATCGATGTTGTCGCCAGTGGTCGGCGGAAGGTGCACGTGCCCGTCAACCTGGGACCGGACCGCAGCGACGCACGGATGCACGCCAAGACCGTAGGATCCTACGCAGTGCCGTAGGGGACCGCACCGCCACTTCCCAGCAAATTAGGGACACTGTTGCTCCTGGGGTATAGGCGAGGACCATTCGCAACCGTCTCCATGAAGCTGGGCTACGGTCCCGCACACCATTAGGCCGTCTTCCGCTCACGCCCCAACATCGTGCAGACCGCCTCCAGTGGTGTTGCGACAGGCGTGAATGGAGGGACGAATGGAGACGTGTCGTCTTCAGCGATGAGAGTCGCTTCTGCCTTGGTGCCAATGATGGTCGTATGCGTGTTTGGCGCCGTGCAGGTGAGCGCCACAATCAGGACTGCATACGACCGGGGCATACAGGGCCAACACCCGACATCATGGTGTGGGGAGCGATCTCCTACACTGGCCGTACACCTCTGGTGATCGTCGAGGGGACACTGAATAGTGCACAGTACATCCAAACCGTCATCTAACCCATCGTTCTACCACTCCTAGACCGGCAAGGGAACTTGCTGTTCCAACAGGACAATGCACGTCCGCATGTATCCCGTGCCACCCAACGTGCTCTAGAAGGTGTAAGTCAACTACCCTGGCCAGCAAGATCTCCGGATCTGTCCCCCATAGAGCATGTTCGGGACTGGATGAAGCGTCGTCTCACGCGGTCTGCACGTCCAGCACGAACGCTGGTCCATCTGAGGCGCCAGGTGGAAATGGCATGGCAAGCCGTTCCACAGGACTACATCCAGCATCTCTACCCTCGTCTCCATGGGAGAATAGCAGCCTGCATTGCTGCGAAAGGTGGATATGCACTGTACTAGTGCCGACATTGTGCATGCTCTGTTGCCTGTGTCTATGTGCCTGTGGTTCTGTCAGTGTGATCATGTGATGTATCTGACCCCAGGAATGTGTCAATAAAGTTTCCCCTTCCTGGGATAATGAATTCACGGTGTTCTTATTTCAATTTCCAGGAGTGTATTTAATCGATGGGACTGTGCCAAGCGATACACTACTAATGGAGTATTCAAACATTTCGGGATTCTTTTTCCTATTCATCTGCATTACTTTACATTTATCTATATTTAGAGTTAGCTGCTATTCTTTACACCAATCACAAATCCTGTCCAAGTCATCTTGTATCCTCCTACAGTCACTCAACGACGACACCTTTCCGTACAACACAGCATCATCAGCAAACAACCGCACATTGCTATCCACCCTATCCAAAAGATCATTTATGTAGATAGAAAACAACAGCGGACCTACCACACTTCCCTGGTGCACTCCAGATGATACCCTCACCTCCGATGAACACTCACCATTTAGGACAACGTACTGGGTTCTATTACTTAAGAAGTCTTCGAGTCACTCACATACTTGGGAACCAATCCCATATGCTCGTACCTTAGTTAGGAGTCTGCGGTGGGGCACCGAGTCAAACGATTTCCGGAAGTTAATTAATATGGCATCCGTCTGATACCCTTCATCCATGGTTCGCAAGATATCATGTGAAAAAAGGGAGAGTTGCGTTTCGCAGGAGCGATACTCTCTAAAGCCGTGCTGATGCATGGACAGCAACTTCTCTGTCTCAAGGAAATTCATTATATTCGAACTGTGAATATGTTAGAGAATTCTGCAACAAACCGATTTTTAGGATATTGGTCTGTACCTTTGAGGATCCGTCCTTCTTATATACTTTTAACTCGTTAAACGATGAATCCTCGAGAGTTCCATAACTTACGGACGTTATTAAAGACGATATATGTGAAGTGTGTATAAACCGACGAAGCAGTAAGCGCGGTTTTCTGGTTCTGCTTTTCCCTTAGTAGCTGTTTACTTGATGGGTTTGGTCCAAGTAGAACATTCCTCCAACTGTTGTAACCACTTCTTGGTTTTTTATTCTGATCCAAAATTGGGTCTTAACAGTTTTCCATTTTTTCCAGTTACCAGTGGTTCACTATGGCATAATTTATCTAGGACCCGTTCACCATACTGGAATCAAGGTATTCAATTCTATGAGATACCTCCTTTTAGTGGTGTTTTGTTCTGACGGATAAGGAATGTTCGGCACAAACTTCCGTCCTTTCTGTCTCTAACGTTTTATTTCTGTCAGTACAAATACCTTACTATTCTCATGTAAAATTTAAAATAGTTTTTAAAAATATTTCAAACCTTGAGTTTATTTTAGAATTTTTATCATATCAGTGTGTCTCTCAGGGTTGTTTTTCCTTCTGGATTTACTGTTATACAGATGTTCACCTGAAGGTGTGGCCTTTAGTGCCACGAAATAGGTAGTGATCTAGAAATGAAGCACTAAATACAGTTGAAGCGGTTTATTAATACCCAAGATAAAGTTTAAGAGACTGATGAGGACGAATCAGTGTGGAAGGAAAATGGATAGCGACGCACTGAGAAGGGACGAGATCCTTCGAAGTTCTCCAAGGGTGTACATACACCACAGATTTCAGCCCAGTTTAAAAGGATTGGACATCTCTTAAAAGAACATCAAATTAATAGGACAGACACGCATAGGTATAAAGAAGGTAAGTGCAAAGAAACCTAGTGTAACAGAATCAATGCTTCAATTGATTGACGAAAGAAAGGATAGTGAAATTGTTCAGGGAAAGACAGGAATACGTAAATGTAAATCCTTAGGATTGAAACGAATGGAAAGTGCAGGGAAGCTAAGGGAAAACGACTGTAGAAAATATATCAAAAAATTGATTCACCTCATAGAAAAGTCAAAACAACATTCAGTGAGATGAAACTAAAGAGCGACTACATTAGGAGTACAATGTGAATGTCACTATCAAACACAGAGATACGAGCAGGGGGCGGTAACTCATTACGTAGTAGAAGTGGGAATCAAAAAAATGTTCACATGTGTGTGAATTTCTAAGGGACCAAATAGCTGAAGTCAGCGGACCCTAGACTTACACACTACTTAAACTAACTTGTAGTAACTGACGCTAAGAACAACACACACACCTATGCCCGAGAGAGGACTCGAACCTCAAGCGGGACGGGCCGCGCAATCCGTGACATGGCGCCTCTAACCCCGCGGCCACTCCGCGTGGCAAATGGGAATCGATATAGGAGACATAGGAGAACTTGCATGAGAGTTTAAAAGAGCTTTGCCAGATTTCCGATCGAATAATTTGGAAGGCATGGATAACAATACTGATAGTAATGTTGATTACATTTATGGAAATATTTTATTAAGACTGGTGCATTCTGAACGTAAATTCATAATCGAAACTCAGAAATAAAAGTCACAGCGTGTTTCACTATTACTAAAAGGCGTCCTATCCTTTATAGCCCTTCTTCGAGCTTCTCATGTTCTCGCGTCGTCAGCTACACCAAGTTCCTCCTTGTTCATTAGTTTCGCAGTCCTAATTATCGCCAGGTTGGAATTTCAACTTCCCTCCAAACTTGCACGGATTGGCGGGTTCACTTTGAGCAGTTGCGTACCCGAAGTTGGGAAGCAGACGCCTGCAGCTCCTTCTACAATGAGGAGCTGCCGCAAATACTGTCTTAGGGTCACCCTAAAGCTTCGTATACTAGGAAGACACTGAATTGTGTTCCGGACGAACTAAGCTCCAGTCCCAGAAGGGCCATCCTCGTCTAGAATTTCAGGAGTGGCTTAATCGCTGCTGCAAGAGTCCACGGCTGCCTCCGTCCTCCTGCCCCATTGAACGCTACATCTCTTCCGTCACTAATTACTTCGTAGTTGGACAACAAAGTAACAGTCCTTCTCGTATTTCATGAACCCAGATGACAGAACAAGAATACTTCATTGTTCCCCGGAAAAATAGCTATTCACACGTTATCTTTCGCTGTGTAAGGATATCGTGTGAGTTACAGTAAACCCACAGCATTTTTTTTAAATTTTTTGAAATTTTTTTATAGTAGGAATACTGCGATGCTTGCTGGTTCCCCAATTGCACTCTCTCTCTGCCTATGCTCCAAATCCCCTTCCTTTGAAGGTCGCTTCTGTGTGGTAATAACTGTTACTTTCACCCTGGAGGTCTGTGGACGTCCTCTTTTCTTCTTTGTATTGGAACGTACCTGTTCCATTGTTCATTTGGCAACATTGCTACATAATCGATTCTACAGTTTTCTGCATACATTGTTTTTTCTTTCACTGGCCGGCTGGGATGGCCGAGCGGTTCTAGGCGCTACAGTCTGGAGCCGCGCGACCGCTCCGGTCGCAGGTTCGAATCCTGCCTCGGGCATGGGTGTGTGTGATGTCCTTAGATTAGTTAGGTTTAGGTAGTTCTAAGTTCTAGGGGACTGATGATGTTAGAAGTTGAGTCCCAGAGTGCTCAGAGCCATTTGAACCATTTTTTCTTTCACTGGACCAGATGAAGAAATTGAGAAACTGGATACATTTCCTTTACGATAATTCTGCAGACCTCTCCTGGCATTACGTCTGCTAATGCAAAGTTTTGGAGGTACTTCTGGACCTACTCTTTGCGTCCTCTAATATTACTGTTTTATAGTTCTAGATCTACAGCAATGCCAACATTTCTGAAGTGTTCCGTTTTTACGACAGTTATAACTAGACCTCAGTCTGAACGCTAGTTCGTTAATTTTTACTTCATGAAAACAACCTGATAATCCACGACCAATTTTAAATCTAAACATTTTGATAAGAGAAGCACGTTCATGATTGTAACTATTTTTGCGTTTAAACGGTGTTGAGGTTTTTATGGAAAATTTTCTCACAACTTTACGTTTTGCTGTGTAGACTGAATACCTTTGCCACATATTATATTGCGTTTATTTCAAACTTATTTTTAAGTTTTACTAATTTATTCCGGGATACAGAGCTGAGAGCCATTTCTGGGTATGGACAAAGCAGATGAGAGGCCACCATTCATATTAAGTAAAGCACTTTTTAAATAACTTTCGATGTCATTGACTGATTACGTATCAGAGGTACACAAAAATACTCTGGAATAGTAGGCGGATACCTCTTAAGTAACAAAAGTCATTGATTCACTATAAAATGTAAATTATCATATTTTTGAAAATAATTAGTTTGGAACAATGGCAAAAGAATTCGTTTTTAATATTCGGCCACGTAAGAGGATAACTTGAACTGCCTAGTATAAACGTGCGTTATACCTGCCATGTTACGGCATGTTTATCCCTGTCCGTCCACTGCTTATCGTTCCTTCTTGCCAGTAGATTATAAATATCTATGGAGTGTGCGTAGCCTACTGTGCGTGTTCTCAACATCAAACCGGGCTAGTCACGTGGTATTGGGACGTCGCTGCTTATCTGCAATTTGTAGTAACAGCGAAACTTTAATATTACACCTATTCACCAGTTTTTACATTCGTTTCTACACGTTTTAGTAGTACTAACAGCGACGGTGCAGTAATGTTGTTGCTGCTGATGTAAAGTGAAGTACGTGAAAGGAGAACCAGTTACTTTTCATATCTACGTCCAACAAATCCCTAATAACAAATATAATACTGATTTGAGGCGCTTTGTATGTTTAAAAACAACTATACGTGGTACTATAATGTCTAGCATTGTAGAACAAATTTCTACAATTTTTTTTTTTGCCGGTGTGTTTACGAGAGAAGTACTAGATAAATTTGCAAGTGCGTTCAAGCAGCTATTTAGTGTTCACATATTCGTGCTATGTTCATATGCAGATAAAATTGATATAAGGCAGTGTGATTAATTTCCTCCAGTTTATTCAGGTCCTCAAACCCTTGTGCGCATCTAAGTACTTCTGCATGAGACAGCTACTTACATTATATAATTTTTGTGTTCTATCTTCCCGAAAGATGAACAGAGAATCAAAATATGGCTCCACAGACCACAGAATAAAAAGAAAGATCTCCCTCCCCCCCCCCCCCCCCCCTCCGTTAATTTAGGGTGTGCCCATCCGTCGCCTTTATAGCAACTTAAGCTCTGCTGAGGACACTTTCAATGAGGTGTCTGAATGACTGTGGAGAAATTACAAACCAGTCTTCCTCGCAGAAACAAGAGAAGATTGTGACCCCGTACGCAGCTGTCTGGAGCGAAGTCCAAGCTGTAACTCATTCCAAAGATATTCCACCTGTTTCAGGTCGGGACACTGGGCGGCTCAGGATTGTCGTTGCTCACAAACCATTTCCTCATTCACGCTGCTGTATGACAGGATGGATTGTCAAGCAGACGCTAACAATCATCGGTTCCGAACTGCTCCTCTCCTGTTCACAGTACAAATTGCTGTAAAATGTATTTATACCTTTCCGCATTTAGTGTGTTCTTAATCGGAACAAGAGGATCACACCACAAGCAGTAAAACCCCATACCGCATACCATAATATGACCTCATCCGTACTTCATTGTGAGCAGTACACATGATATCAGGTAACGTTCTCCAGGCAGTCAGCAAACCAAAAACCTCCTGTCCTATTGCCCAGGACACAACATGATTCATCACTTCAAATCAATCGCTACTGTGAAGTGGCCTCGCTGTTAACACCACCTCAAGCGTCACTTATCATTGACGACAGAAATGTATGACTAAAGATGAACTACTCTATCACTATACACAATTCTTTCAAATCCGTACGCGTAGTCACTGTGCCAGCTGGCCTGCTAGTAGCACGTTGGAGCTAGAGAGTGATTCCTTCCGCTTAAATTGTGCATTTTTTTTCCAACTCCACTCAGCAATGCTCAATGCTCCCTGCCCGTCATTACCTCAGTTTCGCTCGGTCTCGCTGTAGCTGCTGTTTTCCCTTCATGTTTCTACTTTGCAGTCAAAGTGCAGTAATCAACAGCCGCGTTGGTCTGCTTCAGAAGAGTTAAAGTGCCCCTGAGCGATCTGTTATTCGATTCACATCCAGTGGCTAGTGGACCTTCGAAGCCACTCAGCTCTCCAGACTGGTTCATTCTGCCGTTAGTACTCCTCTACTAACAACGCAGCATTCCCTGACTTCTTTTATAGTGCCGGGCCTGTCTCTCGATACCTAGGGGTCAATTCCGCTTTACATAGGGAACTCCGGATACCTTTGATCAGATCGTGTACACACTGAAGAACAGCTGCGGATATTATAAGATGATTTGGCATGGAGGACTGGATAAAACTGTTCCTCATAAAGAGTAGCCATCGATGATAAATGAAAGCAAAAGGCAGTTATTCGTACGAAAGACTACAGAATAATCCACGATTAAATGTCCTAAAAATTCTAAGAGAATGTAGTAAGCTAATAAGTGCACCAGATTTCCAGAGTTTTAGCAGAGAAAAACGGTATCCGAAAGATCGACAAGAAAAGAAAGCTGCTTATGAACAAAGAGATCCAAAGTAAGTGACCACACTTCACAACGGACCACATTAAAAAAGGGTAAGAGTGACGAAATATGTTTATTCTCTGGTGCGATCAAATGTCAATGTCTTTTTGGCAGACGAAAAACTTATGATGTGCAGGCTAAACAATTGCAAATTATCATAAAACACGGCCGCGACAATAATATGGTATAAGGCCTTATTTCGTCATCCAAAGTCAGAGAGATTTCTTTCATTGACAACACGTTAAACACGGAAGGATAACTCAACATACTTAAAAAAAACTGGATAAGAGTGCAGAATACTTTTGGATTACGTCTACAGTAACATTTTTGTAAGATAATGACCCGAAGCACACATCATACCTTGCGAAACGATGGTTTCATTATAACTGTCACAAAGCTATATCGGCACCACCACACTCAGTAGATTTTAATCCTACGGAGGATTTTTATGATGGACGTAGTAAAATGGTCATGATAACTACAACGCACGCCACTCAAGGCCTCAAAAACAAGTAGAAACAAGAGTGGGAACAAGCTAGGTCTAGTACACCATAAAAATCGTCGGTAACATGCAAGAAGAATGTTTGAAAGCGATTATAAAGCTGTAGGGACGTCTCACACGTTATTGTGTTCCAATGTTATTTCTGTGTTCAGTAACAATTGTGAGCAAATGCTAAAGACACCGTAGTGTTACTTTAGAAAATACTGACGTAAAATATTACTTAAGAAATAGTTTACGTTTGTTACTAGAAAGCATTCTTCATTTACTGAAATTTTTTTTGTTTGTTAAATGTATACATAAAAATTAAAAAGAACATACCATTAGAAACAGTGAAGTTTTCGAATATTAATGAAAGCCTCTACACGTATCCATGTTATGATGTAACTGTTTTCCGATCAGCTGTACAGCTTAATTACAAATAGTTCAGCTCATACCACCCGCTGTGCCATGTGCGGTGAAATTAAGACGACACATCTTCTCCCAAGGGATGAAATACGTGACTAGTAACTGGGTGGTAGTACAGACGACATGTAACTGTTTCCATTTGTTCTGGAATAGCAAGACGTGAAAGTGGCCCAGCTGTACCTTCCCTCATTAGAACTAGACACTAGAGTCCTATTAGTTCCACCAACCTCGCCTCTTCGTGTGATGTCTCTGTCCCAGCACAGAAATAACGAGTAAGTTCTGAGTACGTTACTTTTGATGAGAGACATTTTTCATGGAATTACATTGAAACAGGCTAAAGTTTTATCTCACCTAAATAATGAATTCGGCTGTTAGTAGGGAAGCCAATTAATTATTATGAAATACATCTCTAAATATAATATGTCATACTATACTAAAATCTTGCGTAATCATGCGGACGATTATTAGATTCACTCACAAAATCATCAAACTTTCTTTTTAGTCAAAATACAATTAAAACCCTTTATCGCTTTCTATCTTAGGAACAAATATTGTTGATATATCATGAGACGAATTACGCAGTCATGAACGCATAATATAATCTGCTTCGCTCGCAGATTGTAATCTCTCACCCTGTAATAGGCTTTGTAAACATGACCGTGACCACGTAAGGTTAATAGGATGAGAAAGTTGGTTCAAATGGTTCAAATGGCTCTGAGTACTATGGGACTTAACATCTGAGGTCATTAGTCCCCTAGAACTTAGAACTAATTAAACGTAACTAACCTAAGGACATACACACATCCATGACCGAGGCAGGATTCGAATCTGCTACCGAAGCGTTCGCACGGCTCCGGGCTGAAGCGCCTAGAACCGCTCGGCCACAACGGCCCGCTTGTGAAAGTTGTGGGGATCGTTTCTGAAGTAATAATTGATTAGTGCGGAAAAGCGTACAAGTTATTTTTACAGATGACTTACTCCACTCTCGTCTTACGTACATTTTCAACAAACATCACGATGTATCACACACAATAATGACAACGAAAAGGTGCCATGAAGTTCTAAGGAACCTACAGCAAGTCAATGACGTTATTTATGAATACAGTCACCAATCTGATTGGATAGATTTTGTTCTCTGACTGGTCAATTACCGGAACAGTAAATCATTAGATAAATGATGTCATCAAATACGTGCTGACGAAATAGTACGCTTTACGAAATAACAGATAAAAATGTTAGAAATGGTTTTAAATGACTAAAGAAAATCAAATCTAGCAATCTGGAAGAAATGCACGCATAATCGTCACAGGAATAGTTAAAGGATGGAGTATCCTTGTTACAGTCAAAATTGCGTTATCTCACAGTAACGTTTACCTCCACAAGCAAAACATAGTAACATCCCACATAAATATTGTAGAATAACACTATTTTAGATAATCCCTAAGTACTTGCATTAATTAAAATTAATCAAGACTCAAGGCAATTGCAACGCTGAAATATGAACCCACAGGACAAACAGAAGAAGGATTCATAAAATAATTGTGACAAAAAATTCAGTGAATTACAGTTTTAGTTTTAGTCTTATTTACCTGTAATATTTCATTTAAATTCACTTTAGTATTTACTTTCACTGAAACTGTAATTATGTGTACTTCCACTGATATAGAACAAATTGACTAACTTATTGCGGTGTCATTACCTTCCCATTAAAAGCAAACTGGCACAAATTTTTCTAGTATATTCCTTGGCAGATTAACAATACTCAGTTGTATTGAAATAGGAATGGTGCAGGATACCAGCCGAGGTTGGAAGATAGAATTTCATATAACTAATATTATTATTTCGTTTTTCAATAGAAATCCCCTGAAATTCACTGCGTATGACTTACGAAAAGTGTAAGTTAATCAGATGTGTATTAGCGATTACGACAACGACCCATTAGCTCCAGTTGTCATGAGAACTCTCTGGTCAATTGAACACGATTTTGGGAAGGGATTTTGATGTTTCTTGTAGCCTAATTCGTTTGTCTACGTATGCCGATTTAGCTGTGCCTCGTAAAATGCAACTTAATCTCACATGGGCAACTTCTCGTCTTGCAACCTGTATCATGGGTGTACTGGACTGTCCAGTGCGCGCACTCTGACGTAACAAGACAGTGCCATGAAGCGTTGCTACCATTACGGTTTGCTCTTTGCCAAAAATACAAGAACATTTAACTTTTCCTAACGTTTCCCCACTGCAATTGACCCAGAATAATAATAATTTGCATATACTTACAAATGTGATTTAAAGATCGTTTTACAAAAATCACCTTAAAAGAAAAGTCATATTTTGTTTTAGCTGCAATTGAAACATCTAAACTAAAGAAACACCAATATTTGTACAAATAAAAAATTGGGTAATGTTTACAGAAGATACTGAAAAATATTAATGTCATATCTGTATTACAGTGTTACAAGATGACATACACTCCTGGAAATTGAAATAAGAACACCGTGAATTCATTGTCCCAGGAAGAGGAAACTTTATTGACACATTCCTGGGGTCAGATACATCACATGATCACACTGACAGAATCACAGGCACATAGACACAGGCAACAGAGCATGCACAATGTCGGCACAAGTACAGTGTGTATCCACCTTTCGCAGCAATGCAGGCTGCTATTCTCCCATGGAGACGATCGTAGAGATGCTGGATGTAGTCCTGTGGAACGGCTTGCCATGCCATTTCCACCTGGCGCCTCAGTTAAACCAGCGTTCGTGCTGGACGTGCAGACTGCGTGAGACGACCCTTCATCCAGTCCCAAACATGCTCAATGGGGAACAGATCCGGAGATCTTGCTGGCCAGGGTAGTTGACTTACACCTTCTAGAGCACTTTGGGTGACACGGGATACATGCGGACGTGCATTGTCCTGTTGTAACAGCAAGTTCCCTTGCCGGTCTAGGAATGGTAGAACGATGGGTTCGATGACGGTTTGGATGTACCTTGCACTATTCAGTGTCCCCTCGACGATCACCAGAGGTGTACGGCCAGTGTAGGAGATCGCTCCCCACACCATGATGTTGGGTGTTGGCCCTGTGTGCCTCGGTCGTATGCAGTCCTGATTGTGGCGCTCACCTGCACGGCGCCAAACACGCATACGACCATCATTGGCACCAAGGCAGAAGCGACTCTCATCGCTGAAGACAGTACGTCTCCATTCGTCCCTCCATTTACGCCTGTCGCGACACCACTGGAGGCGGGGTGCACGATGTTGGGGCGTGAGCGGAAGACGGCCTAACGGTGTGCGGGACCGTAGCCCAACTTCATGGAGACGGTTGCGAATGGTCCTCGCCGATACCCCAGGATCAACAGTGTCCCTAATTTGCTGGGAAGTGGCGGTGCGGTCCCCTACGGCACTGCGTAGGATCCTACGGTCTCGGCGTGCATCCGTGCGTCGCTGCGGTCCGGTCCCAGGTCGACGGGCACGTGCACCTTCCGCCGACCACTGGCGACAACATCGATGTACTGTGGAGACCTCACGCCCCACGTGTTGAGCAATTCGGCGGTACGTCCACCCGGCCTCCCGCATGCCCACTATACGCCCTCGCTCAAAGTCCGTCAACTGCACATACGGTTCACGTCCACGCTGTCGCGGCATGGTACCAGTGTTAAAGACTGCGATGGAGCTCCGTATGCCACGGCAAACTGGCTGACACTGACGGCGGCGGTGCACAAATGCTGCGCAGCTAGCGCCATTCGACGGCCAACACCGCGGTTCCTGGTGTGTCCGCTGTGCCGTGCGTGTGATCATTGCTTGTACAGCCCTCTCGCAGTGTCCGGAGCAAGTATGGTGGGTCTGACACACCGGTGTCAATGTGTTCTTTTTTCCATTTCCAGGAGTGTAGTTTAACCATACAATACCCAACACTATGTCATCAGACATACCACTTACTAGTCTGGCAAATATGATTTTACTGAGTGGTCATTCATAACATTGCCTTTGATGTGCGCGTGATTTGTCTCTCCTTAGTACGTTATCTACTTATTTAAGATAATGTACAAAATTATTTTATCATTTCGTCATGGCAGTACAGTATCAAGAGGTTCTCCCAGCTATTTTGAGTGATGTTTTAATATTAACTTAGTATTAATACACAGAAGTAAGAGATATTGAACTCTGAGTGGAGGATAACACCATCTATTTTTTATCACAGCACCGAATCAGAGCGCAAGCGTTCCCTGTTGATGCAGTGCTGAAGACTGGTGCATAGCATATGCCTGCTACTACAGCCACGCTCAGAAGATATGTAATTGGCGGGAACCAAACTGTGGCTCCTATCTTGGAATAAATGATTTTAGGTAAAAAAATGTACAATAAAATGCTCTGACTTGTGTTTTACATATGAAGATTGTCTTTACACAATGAGAGAGCATATACACTATGTGCTGTATTCTGTACATTGTAGGTTAACATTGCATCACTTACATCAATAGAGTTTTTTTAATGTCTCATATTATAAAGCATACACTTCATTTGGGAATACAAATGAAGAGAAAATGTTGCATCACTTAGCACCAACGAAGAGTCTCTTTAAGATCTCTTGTCATTAATCCTGTGGCTAAGAAAGGGAATGCAGCTAACACTATTATGACACATCGCTTCAAGCATTGATGAAGTTAAATCAGAGTAGACTTAGTAAGGCAACTGATTGTTCATCACTGACAACACTCTGAACCTTGGTAGTAATGTAGAATCAGGGAAGTAATTTTCCACTGAGAAGTCATATGTCCATTTGAAGTCTCGAAGATATATTTAGTGTGTGGTATGACATTATGCTAAATGTTCAACAATCTATTCCGTGTGACAGTCAAGATCACTAAAACTGATAATCGCTATTTAAGTGTGTGCAAAAATTAGCTAAATCCCTGGCAAATTCATTGAACTTGTGGTTTTACAGTACATTGAAAATAAACTATGAAACTAAAGTATAAAATTGTGTCATATTACAAAAATCTGAATTGTACATGCAGTACAGGCTCTGTAAGAAAAAAACCTATTAATATCAAATGTGAAATTACCAAAAAAATATGAAGCTTTCATACATACTGAGAATATGACCCCATTCCTAGGAAATAAGACAAGAGTGTTGCATAAAAATGTATGATAAAGCTTGTGTACAAAGCATAAATATTTGTGGATTGCTATAATCACTGTGATCAGAAAAAACCTATATAAACAAATAATTAGGCAGTATTCTGTGCAAGTTACAAAATTAAAGTTTAGTAAGTGGAGCAACTGAAGAAACCTCAATATCTTATAATAGTGACAAATAGCCATGAAAATGTACAAGAAATATTGTTGTGCACATGATAATTGGTCTTATGTTACCCAATCACTCAAAAAACGTCTGGTTATGAAAAACTAACAACAAGCATATAAAACATACAAATAGTGGTAATAAAAATACATATGTGAAAAATATACACTCACACACAATATTAGAGCAAGAAGGTACATAGACCAGAAAGAAAGAGTAAACGAGCAAATGTATCATGGCACATGTCAAAGAAAAAGAAAACGGAACTGAGTGCACTTCAGAGTCAAAGTCTCAGTCAGTTTTGTGTGATTTTCTATCCTGGTGTCATATACTTGTTTAATGTACTGATCAGATTTTTAAGTTCTTTACTGCATGCATAATGTCTTTCATCTCAGTTTCTCTGCCAAAAAACGCCATATTCACATAATAATATTTTTCATTTCAATTTCACTGCCAAAAATATCATAACCATACTTCTTCCAAATATTCCACAATCACATCGTCATAACCACATAACGTAACTATTATATTATTGTGCATTTTCCTGATTCTCTTATAAGATATAGCAGTTACCTTATTTATAATTCTAACATTAATTCTTTTCCTAACAGAGCTCTTATAAAACTATAGGTATTGTCATATATGTACATCCACAAAAATGTTTCATGAGAATAGCAATGCAGCCAAATTTATAACCATGCACATATGAACGTAAAACATATTTCGTCAGATACGCTGTAAAGCAAAATTTCCTGCCATACACGTATGCAACAGAAATCATTACTGGAAACCAGTAAACAAAATGAAGTACACAATCTCAGGCTAAGGCAAATCACACACAAAAAGTTTCATTATAAAAGCGATACAGCCACTAAAGCAAAGTATGTCATCATATAAATGCAAGATACCAATGCCATCACAGAACGCGAATAAGAAATAAGTATAAAAAGGTATGTTGATGCATCAATAATTGTGGAATACCTACCTTCACATATGGCAACAGTAACAAAATTCATTTTTTCATATATATATATATATATATATATATATATATATATATATATGTGTGTGTGTGTGTGTGTGTGTGTGTGTGTGTGTGTGAGTGTGTGTGTGTTGTGTCTGTGTCTGTGTGTTAAAACAAATTTGGCTCTTATGCATATAATCCAAATTTATATTTATGTGTGTGCTCTCACCTGAAGATAAAAAGGTGTTTCATTTGTTAAAAAAATACAGCCTTCAAGATGGAAATGTCTCGTATTTCATTACAGCAAAGTAAAAAAAAATAATCACAAAACATCATAAGGGACATAATACATCAGAAACATACGCTGTACCAATAACGATTCAAGATAGTTATCAAGATAATCATATATGAGCAAAATACAGAAATCGCTACACTACAAATGGTTTGATATGTGTTATGTGATGAAGTCTTTTACTCTTTTTACCACATATTGTTTCCACTTCTGCTGCACTGTCATGTGCTATTCTGTAAGGCTCGTTGTAAACCAAGAAAAACTTATGACATAGATGGTTATTTTTGGGTAACAGTGCATGAGATTTCACAAGTCCTTTCTGGCAACGTATAGCTTTTTGTCGTATACATTAGCATGCTGGGACTTCATCCTTCGCTCTACAGCTTTCTTGACGTTACTTACTGCTTAGTCTGTTACCTCTTTGTGACGTACTTTGCAGGAGTTAGGAAATTGTAGAAGCTCTCTGATTCAATCTGGTGACTGTTCTTTCTTAAGTACAGGTAAGGGGGGAAGCGAAACAGAATCATGTGGTAACTCATTTAAAATGCTCTGAAATGTGTGCAAGTGTTTATCCCAGTTCTGATGTTGTCAGTGACAGTATAATCTGCAAAGTTTATCGCTTTCTTGCTCCAGGAATTCAGAAGGATTAGCCTGTGGTCAATATAGAGAGACGAGTATGGGGTGATTTCTCGAAGTTCTTGACCAGCTGCCTGACCAAAACTAGGGACCATTGCCGAGATAACCTTGTCAACATGTCCTGCTTCACGTCGGAAGTACTTTACAAATGTATGTTCTACAGTTTTTCCAGTGGCTCTCCATAGAGGGCTGTGTAAGAAAAATTTAGAAGTTAGCTCTATGGCAATAAAAACATACTAAAATCCGTTCTGAATTTTTATGAATGGGCTTAAAATACCTACAGCTGATAATTCTTTTAACTTTGTATGAATGATGAGAAACAGTGGTGCATTATGTGTAACAGCAGATGGCTTTTCTCTTTGACGCAGTACACATACGGGTAAAACTTTTCGTATTCTCTTTTTCATGTTTTCGAAGTAACAGTTTGTGCGGAATTTCCTGGCAGATGAAAACTGTGTGCCGGACCGAGACTCAGAGTCGCGATCTGTACCTTTCTTGAGAAACTGCTCTACCAACTGAGCTATCCAAGGAGGACTCAGGGCCGTCCTCACAGCTTCACTTTCACCAGTACCTCGTCTCCTACCTATCTAAATCCACAGAAGTTCTCCTGAATTACAAGACTAGCACTCCTGGAGGAAAGGATATGTCACCACAATATCCCTTCTTCCAGGAGTGCTAGATTGCATGGTTCGCAGGAGAGCTTCTGTGAAGTTTAGAAGGTAGGAGACGAGGTACTGGCGGAAGTAAAGCTGTGAGGACGGCCCTAAGTCGTGCTTGGATAGCTCAGTTGGTAGAGCAGTTTCTCAAGAAAGGCACAGATCGCGAGTTTGAGTCTCGGTTCGGCACACAGCTTTCATCTGCCAGGAACTTTAATATCACTGCAAACACCTCTGCAGAGTGAAAACTTCATTCAGGTTGTGTGGAGTTTACTGAAACAAAATAAGTGGATTCGAAATGAGCATAACTGAGATGTATGTATCAAATGAGTTTGTTTACTAAATCATCAGGAATTCATAAGACCCAAAGCGAGTCAGTGATAGCACATTGCTTAAAGAGAATGCTCTTCTGTACTATGGAACGCTGTCTTATCTCCGTTTTTGTTATGTCATGACATTTATATTTCAGGTCTCTCCAGATAGAATCCTGATCCCGTTCGTGGGCAATATCTTTTAAACAAGAAGCAATGTTGTCAAAGACAACTTTCTGGGTACGCAGCATGCTGAAATTTTTCTCGAGATTTGGTTCTATATTACTTTTTGCTAAGCCAACAGCTGCACACGATAAAGTGTTTGTGACAAAATTTAGTTAACCAGAAACATGAACTATAGCAAAACGGAATTTTTGAAGACACAGTGCCCAGCATTTTAAATTATTATGAGTCAGTTTTGGGCACTAAAAATCGTAGTGCGCTATGGTCGGCGTAGACTAGTGTATTTGACAAACAAGAAAATGTGGAAAATGCCCAAATCATTACAACTGCTTCTAGTTCAGTCACAGAATAATTTCATTATGCTTTGACAATGATACCATTTTCCTCAAGATCCGGGAACAAATTATCACGTAGCGAAACTTTTGAAGGGTCTGTGACGCAAAAAAAAAGAAAAAAAATCACGACATGTCTGGATGTGGAAGACTGGAGCATTCAGAAGTTCGTCCTTGAACCTTAGGATATGTACCAATGTCTGTTCATCCCAATGACATACTGTGTTTTTACCAGTAAAAGAACAAAGATTTGGGGTGGCAGGAATTTTTATACTGAAAAAGAGACGGTAAAAATTTATTAATCCGAAAAAGCAATGATGTTTTGTTTTTGGTGGTAGGAACTGAAGGCACTGATTGCCTCATGCTTTTCAGGATCAGACACTATACCTCCGGGTGAGATGATGTGTCCTAGAAACTTTACTTTGGTCCTATCAAATTCTGATTTTTCCAGACTGACAGTAATTCCTGATTCTTCAAAAATTTTTAGCAAATTATTGAAGATATGGTTACGTTGGGGCAAAGGTTTTTCAGCTATGATAATATCATCAAGATATGAAGTAATGTGTCACTTCAAGTATTCAGCTAAGATGGAGTTTCGACTGTGAATGAAGGCAGCAAAAGAAACGTTAAGACCAAATGGTAATATTCAAAACTGTTAGCATATCCCGGAACAGAGAAATGCGGTATATTTTTTTCATTCTGCCTGTCATTCTTTTTTCTGCCAGAAACTTACTCTCAACTCGATAGAAGAAGATAGAACTTATACGTCATTTAATTTTTGAGGTCTACCTGTCTCAGGTAAGATAATGGTATTAATTTGCCTTAAATCTAGCTCGAGTCCGACCGATCCACCTTTTTTCTCTACTACGTGCAGTGGGCTGTTGTGTGAACTAACTACCAGTTTATGATACCTTGCTGTAGCATAGACGGGATTTCAGTTTTCACTTGCTCTCTGTAGCAAGAGGAATAGCTTATGGCTTAACACAAAGTTATTTGTGATCTTTGACTTAAAAACTGTACAGTGAACCTTTTATAGTACCTGCATGAAGGGTAAAAAAAACTGAGTGTGAACGCAAAATGACAAAAAGAGTTTCCCTACTCGTATCAGAGCAATTATCTGCTTTAACTATTTTCTCTTGAATCAGATTTTGGATATCCATTTTCTGATCAATATCATGTCCCCCCCCCCCCCCCCCCCCATGAACCATAGACCTTGCCGTTGGTGGGGAGGCTTGCATGCCTCAGCGATACAGATGGTCGTACCGTAGGTGCAACCACAACGGAGGGCTATCTGTTGAGAGGCCAGACAAACGTATGGTTCCTGAAGAGGGCAGCAGCCTTTTCAGCAGTTGCAGGGGCAACAGTCTGGATGAGTGACTGATCTGGCCTTGTAATAATAACCAAAACGGCCTTGCTGTGCTGGTACTGCGAACGGCTGAAAGCAAGGGGAAACTACAGCCATAATTTTTCCCGAGGGCATGCAGCTTTACTGTATGGTTAAATGATAATGGCGTCCTCTTGGGTAAACTATTCCGAAGGTAAAATAGTCCCCCATTCGGATCTCCGGGCGGGGACTACTCAAGAGGATGTCGTTATCAGGAGAAAGAAAACTGGCGTTCTAAGGATTGGAGATTGGAATTTCACATCCCTTAATCAAGCAGGTAGGTTATAAAATTTAAAAAGGGAAATTGATAGGTTAAATTTATATGTAGTGGGAATTAGTGACGTTCGGTGGCAGGAGGAACAAGATTTTTGGTCAGGTGAATACAGTGCTCTAAATACAAAATCAAATAGAGGTAATGCAGGAGTAGGTTTAATAATGAATAAAAAAATAGGCGTGCGGGTAAGCTACTACAAACAGCATAGTGAACGCATTATTGTGGCCAAGATAGACACGAAACCTACTCCTACTACAGTAGTACAAGTTTATATGCCAACTAGCAGATGATGAAGAAATTGATGAAATGTATGATGAGATAAAAAAAATTATTCAGATAGTGAAGGGAGACGAAACATTAATAGTCATGGGTGACTGGAATTCGAGTGTAGGAAAAGGGAGAGAAGGAAACATAGCAGGTTAATATGGATTGGAGCTAAGAAATGAAACAGGAAGCCGTCTGGCAGAACTTTGCACAGAGTACAACTTAATCACAGGTAACACTTGGTTCAAGAATCATAAAAGGTCGTTGTAAATATGAAAGAATCCCGGGGATACTAAAAGGTATCAGATAGATTACATAATGGTAAAACAGAGATTTAGGAACCAGGTTTTAAATTGTAAGTCATTTCCAGGGGCAAATGTGGACACTGACCACAATCTATTAGTTATGAACTGCAGATTAAAATTAAAGAAACTGCAAAAAGGTAGAAATTTAAGGAGATGGGACCTGGATAAACTAAAAGAACCAGAGGTTGTACAGAGTTTCAGGGAGAGCATAAGGGAGCAATTGACAGGAATGGGGGAAAGAAATACGGTGGAAGAAGAATGGGTAGCTTTGAGGGATGAAGTAGTGAAGGCAGCAGTGGATCAAGTAGGTAAAAAGACGAGGGCAAGTAGAAATCCTTTGGTAACAGAAGAAATATTGAATTTAATTGATGAAAGGAGAAAATATAAAAATGCAGTAAATGAAACAAGCAAAAAGGAATACAGACGTCTCAAAAATGAGATCGACAGGAAGTGCAAAATGGCTAAGCAGGGATGGCTAGAGGACAAATGTAAGGATGTAGAGGCTTATCTAACTAGGGGTAAGATAGATACTGCCTACAGGAAAATTAAAGAGACCTTTGGAGATAAGAGAACCACTTGTATGAATATCAAGAGCTCAGATGGAAACCCAGTTTTAAGCAAAGAAGGGAAGCAGAAAGGTGGAAGGAGTATATAGAGGGTCTATACAAGGGCGATGTACTTGAGGATAATATTATGGAAATGGAAGGGGATGTAGATGAAGATGAAATGGGAGATACGATACTGCGTGAAGAGTTTGACAGAGCACTGAAAGACCTGAGTCGAAACAAGGCACCCAGAGTAGACAACATTCCATTGGAACTACTGACGGCCTTGGGAGAGCCAGTCCTAACCAAACTCTACCATCGGGTGAGCAAGATGTATGAGACAGGCGAAATACCCTCAGACTTCAAGAAGAATATAATAATTCCAATCACAAAGAAAGCAGGTGTTGACAGATGTGAAAATTACCGAGCTATTAATTTAATAAGTCACACCTGCAAAATACTAACGCGAATTCTTTACAGACGAATGGAGAAACTAGTAGAAGCCGACCTCGGGGAAGATCAGTTTGAATTCCGTAGAAATGTTGGAACACGTGAGGCAATACTGTCCCTACGACTTACCTTAGAAGCTAGATTAAGGAAGGTGAAACCTACGTTTCTAGCATTTGTAGACTTAGAGAAAGCTTTTGACAATGTTGATTGGAATACTCTCTTTCAAATGATGAAGGTAGCAGGGGTAAAATACAGGGAGCGAAAGGCTATTTACAATTTGTCCAGAAACCAGATGGCGGTTATAAGAGTCGAGGGACATGAAAGGGAAGCAGTGGTTGGGAAGGGAGTGAGACAGGGTTGTAGTCTCTCCCCAATGTTATTCAGTCTGTATATTAAGCAAGCAGTAAAGGAAACAAAAGAAAAATTCGGAGTGGGTATTCGCCGATGACATTGTAAATCTGTCAGAGACAGCAAAGGACTTGGAAGAGCAGCTGAACAGAATGGCCATTGTCTTGAAAGAAGGATATAAGATGAACATCAACAAACGCAAAACAGGGGTAATGGAATGCAGTCAAATTAAATCGGGTGATGCTGTGGGAATAAGATTAGGAAATGAGGCTCTATAAGTAGTAAATGAGTTTTGCTATTTGGGGAGCAAAATAACTGATGATGGTCGAAGGAGAGAGGATATGAAATGTAGACTGGCGATGGCAAGGAATGCGTTTCTGAAGAAGAGAAATTTGTTAACATCGAGTAAGTCGTTTCTTAAAGTATTTGTGTGGAGTGTAGCCACGTATGGAAGTGAAACAGGGACGGTAAATAGTTTGGACAGCAAGAGAATAGAAGCTTTCGAAATGTGACGCTACAGAAGAATGTTGATGATTAGATGAGTAGATCACGTAACTAATGAGGAGGTATTGAATCTAATTGGGAGAAAAGGAGTTTGTGGCACAACTTGACTAGCTGAAGGGACCGGTTGGTAGGACATGTTCTGAGTCATCAAGGGATCATAAATTTAGCATTGGAGGGCAGCGTGGAGGGTAAAAATCGTAACGGGAGACCAAGAGATGAATACACTAAGCAGATTCAGAAGGATGTAGGTTGCAGTAGGTACTGGGAGATGAAGAAACTTTCACAGGATAGGGTAGCATGGAGAGCTGCATCAAACCAGTCTCAGGACTGAAGACCACAACAACCACATCATCATGTCATCACAAGAAGTACGAAAACATAGTCGGGAATCATAAAAGAAATCAGATGGGGAATGTGTTGCATGGCCAGTCAAAAAGCACAAGCGAACCACTTCCTCGTCTTTCTTGAAATCTAATCTTGAAATTTCTGAATAATTGACTTTGCTTCAGCTTCTACGATTGTCTTAGCATAATTTAAGTCTAAAATTGTTTCATTTCATTTAAAAAAGTCTAATCCCAATGTTATTTTTGTCGTCAAAAGCGGTATAATTAGGAAACTCGTTAGGAATTCATTTCCTTGATGTGACATCCAACCAACTTCGATGTCGTGTATCAACAACTTTGCCTGACACAGCACCTTGTAGTTTGATTTTGGGTAAATATGATGTAGGATAGTTTGTTGTCTTTGCACATCTGTTGAATGCAATTTTGTTAATGACTGATATGGGGCTGCCTGAGTCAATAACTACAGACAAAGTGGTGTTACCTAATGGAACATGTATACTCAATGTGCGATAGCATTCTGCGTATTATCTGATTTCTATTCCAAAATACATCTTATATCTTCAAGACGTACGAAATTTATTGATTCGGCAGCGATGTTTTCAGTCCTGTCCCTAATATCATCAAATGTCGGCGTTGAAAGTCGTTGCTGAGTGTTTTTACATGCCGCTGATTGTTGGCAGTGTTAGGTAATCTTACTTCACGTGTCGCAGTGTGTCGCGACAGGCTTGACCTACTTGAGTTTTTACAATGTTAACTACCTTGTTGTTTGTTATTATTTCGATAATGTTGCCCATTTTGGTAACTGGTGCAGTAAATTTCTGTTTTGCTATACGTTCTGCGGGCTTGACCTAATACATACCACAGAGAGGCCGCGTAACTCAAGTTACAAAACAGTTCCTGTAAGTTCATTTTTACAAATTTCGGGCGGTCACTTTCCTCGAAAAAGGTCTGTTTACACTCCTCTAATATGTCATTTATATGATGCTCTAGCTTCTCGCATAAAATTTGGTGTAATGAAACCAATTTTCAGTTTGTCATTCCAAGAAGTATGCAGGACATCTTCAAAATCACTCAAAAATTCTTTCAGATGTACATTTTTACCATGATCGAAAAGCAAAAATTGCCAATGAGTAACATATGCAATTTCTGATAATTCTGCTACACCATTAGATATTATAAACCATTACTGTTATTGACACTCTGTTCTAGTCTGGTTAGTCGACCTTCATGGTTACACAGTCGTTCATCTATACCTGTACTAAACTGATTGATGTTAGTTTCCAGGTTAGTAATTTTAGTAACCACTTGCACACCAAATTTCGCACACACATCGTTTTCCTTCCTTAGTTTGATTTTCCATTACAATGTGAATACCCTCACATTGTTTTCCCACATTATTGACTTATTCCTGGATTTTATCTGACTCCGACTTTACTTGTTCTTTAAACTGATTGTTGTCATCAGTAGCTTGCTTAATCCAAGTTAATTCACATCTTACTGTTAAAATAGCATGATTACACTCTGGTTTTACCTTACTAATCTCACCTCTCATACTGTCACTAAACAAAGTCATATCATTTATTCATGAATCTCTTAACTAAGAAATTTTATTTTCCATTCTGGATTCCATTTCTACTGATAAGTTCGTAAACACGTGTTCAATTTCAGCATGAAACTCATTTATATCAGAATGTAAAGGGTTATTTATATCACAGCCCATTTTGTTCATTTTAGTGTCAATATCAGAACCCATTTATTTTATATTGATATTCATCTGTACCATATGTTTTAAAATATTTGCTAACATGTGTCACACACTATCCTTCTGTTCAATGGCAACTGAGACAGGTTCCTGCTTTATTTTTGTAACAGCAGCAGGTGTATATGTGGCCTCAGTTCCACCATATTTGGTTCATTATCTGTCCCATAATTAACATACATTGAATCAGGCAAACACCTATAATTTTGTTGTGATACATCAAAACTAAATTCACCAGTCACTGTATCATCTTCATATTTTACTCTACCTAAATCCGCTCCCACTTTCTTGTCTACTATCTCATGTTCCCAAGTTTCTTTGCACACACACACACACACACACACACACACACACACACACACACACACACCAAACTAAGTAGAATACTACTTAGCTTTCCTCGATCGTCATCAGTACAGCGAGACGTTCCAGCGGGCCCATTCGCCAAGCTCTGCTCCCGCAGGTGTAGTTTCTGGATCCACACTCCGGCCACTGCTACCAACTGCCACAGACTCCCGGCTGCTGTTGCTCGTTGCCTCGCGATGTTCAGCCGCCTTCTACACCAGTTGTTCTCGCAGCTATATATTCCACTTGGCTACTGCTGTCCTATTAAAGTTCATTTATGCTCGTGTGGGTCTTTCCGTTATCGGGTTAACTGCACTGCTGCTTTTGAAGTTCGTATGCACTAACTTTACTGTTTCCCGGATGCTAAATTCACCAGCTACAGCGGGGCGGGCTCGTTCGTTCGTCTCCTTTGCTCTCTCTCAGTCACTTTCATCGCACAGTTCACCTACCTTTTATTTCTTCCTTCCGATGTCCCTCCACCCTGCAGTAGTAGATACAAGCTAGGCAGTGTAATGCAGCGTTGATAAAACCACTACCTAATACCTACCACACTGAGGCTGAGTAACTCAAGTTGCAAATCAGTTCCTATAAGTTCATGTTCATAAATTTCAGGCGGTAGGAGGATGCAGTTCAATTGCACTAAGCATTTGAAAATTCTATTAACGCCTTTTTATTCATAGGAAGCACATGTAAAGGCTATCGCGTCCGTATTTAATAATGTAAGTGGTCTATCATTCCAAGTTCATTGTTTATCCAACATCCGATCCGATCAATTTTGCGATCGAACAGTCCCTGACCCATCACCATTAGCGAGTTGAACATTCGGTCGTTTCAGTGGTCTTCTATGTTAGAATTGCTCGCCAAAGTATTCCATCAAGAACACGGAATATGCCATTCGGAATTGTCCCTATGACCAAAAGATCACACTCTTATTAAACTTCAACTAATTAATTCCGAAACATCACACTTTCGTAAAAATGTTAGAAACTAAATCCGTTTTAGTACCGACACGTTCTAAACACAATGATCTCCCTAATTCTTCATTTTACATACTATTTTCTCGGAGACATCTAGCATGGTGTTACTCGGAAGCAGGTTAGCGAATGATTCTCTCGATGCTTCTCTCCTCTCTGCCTCTCTATCATTGCGCGGGAACAGCTTAATTCTGATTGGCTATTGATCTGAATGACGAATCAGAATGATACTTCGAGATCATTCTCCTGGCAAAACTTGCCTCAGCCAAACACTAATCAGATAGTCATTTACGTCATTACAGTTTCAATTTTTGATATACTATTTAATAAAATAAAACGAAATGTAAAAGAATCTTTAAATTAATAGAGAAGCTTTTATTTCTGGCTGGTCTCTTACAAAAGCAAGCACACACTGACATCCGTCATCAGTCTAGTGGTTGCAACACAATTTTCCCACGGTTCAATTTTATAAGGTTTTACATAAAATGACATTAAGTTTTAACGTATGCCCCGCATACACTCTCTCATTCATTCCCATGTATTCTCACAACAAAATGATAAACAAATAATAATTTTGAATGATTTTTGTAGTACATAATGCAAAGTAATTGAAATTTTGAAAAGAAAGTTCCAATTAAGTGATTTTATATATTGTGAGCATTGTTATGAATTCAGATGATAATAAAAGACATTTGGTTAGTGCTCCTAACTGAGTTCTGAAATAGGATATTTAGATAATTTTCTCAATCTCCGAAATTATAATAGATAAAAATCTGAAATTTTAACAGGATCCTTTCCTTAAGAACAAATGATTGTGTACCAAGTTTGAACAAAATCAGTTGGAAATTACTGTGGTTTATTTAGATTCTTAGGAGGCATGAACTTACGTACCGACTGTATGTTACTTCAGACCGTTCACACGGGAGGTAGCGTCAGCTGCACTGGGGCCAGAGTGAAAAAACGTAGCCATTCTGAAGCCACCTTGCTAAACGGCTGCGTGCCTGAGTACTTCGAATGTTATTTCGTAATAACTTGCTACGTTACAAGTTCCTCTGAAAGGGCACAGCCTATTCCCTTCCCCATCCTTCGCACCATCCGAGCTTGTGCTTCGTCTCTGATGACCTCCTTCCTTCCTTCTTCTACCTATGCGGCCATAGTTTAAAATATTAAAGTTGACATTTAAAGTGTGTGCGTAATACTAGCTGCTGACAACAGTAATGTGCACTTTACACCGCACTCAAGCTTGCATCCAGTACTGATCGGTTCTTCTCGGGTTTGTTTCTCTGGCAGTGTTAGTTGTGCGGGGTGACCACAGAGTTCCGTTACCACAATTCGCAAGCCACATATTCATAGACAGTTGCATAGTATTAATGTGGGATCATAGCAGAGGACAACTTTGAGTTATTCTAGAGTGTCTGTATGTGAAGTATCGTTTTCATAATAAAGTATGATATTCCTCCATGCATGACGTGTAATTCTCCGCAACATTGTTGGCGTGATGGCCGTAAACGATACATTACTGTAGGGGGAAAATAATATAGGTATATCTATAACAAACAGCCCCGCAATATTCTACGGCGAATATTATATGCGAATATTTGATTTGAGAGCGTAGCAGAGGGACAGAATTTGGCACAATTATTAAACTCCAAAATAACTCCTATTACCTCCCACATAAATGAATAAAAAATAATAAATGATGATCGAATAGTATTTTCTGGATAAAATATGACATTCAAGGTAACGATAGATTTATCAAAGATCAAGAGTGACATCATACATATTCAGATATCAACATAAACTAATTCAATTCAAGCACATATTTAATGAAGCATAGTACATATTAATGGATGTATGATAAAGTTGGGGAGTGGTGGAATAATTTTTTAAGCCTCCAACTTTAAATATCTTTTCTGCAATCTGACTGAATCTGCTCAGTTGACAATGACTGCGTTCTACCACGGAGCAAGCCAGCACGACATGGAGACATTGAACAGCGACTACTTCTGTTTGAAAGAGCACGCCGGTGACTAGAACACTTCTCTCGTGTCAGGATCTGTGACAGCATCTCCAGATCAAACCTGAAGCCGAAACCTAAAACGAATCCAAAATATACGATGCGATACGTTTCACAGTTAAACCTGAATCCTACTTTCTCAGTCTCCTCACTATCATATCTAAAAGCTCTAAACGTAGGGTATTCTCTAAAAACTGAAACTATCAATAAAAAGTTCGAAGTACTTCTTTATGCCAATCGCATAATTCTTCCCTCTCAGCACAGCCACCTCCAGAAAGTAGGCAAATTCCTGCCCTCAAGTTCTGTCACTGGCCACATAAGAGGACAAACGCCTTCTGGTACATCTTCTGACATCAATGTTCGATTCACAGGCAAGGCACTGTCTCTCCTCACCCACAAGAAACAACTTGGCGTTGGTGCCTACATGCCTTCTAAATAATGCAACACTATCCTGCAGACAGTGTCGGATATCCTGTCACATTGGCCCATTTTAGCCACTGATGCGAGATGTTTTCATGATCTTTACAACTACGGATCTCACAGGAAGGTCCACGGAAAAACATCAGGTGGATACCTGGATAATCTGAAGAACCCACTCTGTTCGCCTGGGATCAATCGTCAGGCCGCTGGTCCGTCCCAACTTGGCTAACGAAATTTGAAAAAACTTGGCCGCAATCCTCAAGCCTTAGGGACAATTTACTGAGGCCACCTAATAGCACTTCCCTGCAGGTGGATGAGGGGCGGGGGTAAGGGGTAGAACTGATGTTCTGTCCATGTCCGCCAGTTTGCGACCCGCCATGTAAAAGCAGCGACCGAGTTACGAAGGTCTGCCTGCTCGTATACCTGCGACTTGGCCACTTTCTTGTTCTCGGAACCAGCACCAAAAAGCGGCCTTTTCGCTATCTCAGCCCGGCTAGCTTCCCTTGCCCAGCTGCAGCTATAACTATCCAACAAAACATTGTGTCATGCACAAACTCAGTCCCATAACCTGAAATTATTCCTAGCAGTTGGATACCAATCGACTCGGAATCCAACAGCTGTCAACCTTCTTCCGTAAGCATCATGCTGGTCGCTAGATATAAGTGTCCTAATTACATATGTCTCCATGATATGAATACTGAAAGAAAAAAAAATCGAGCCCAAAGGACTTGCCGTGTTTCAAATGCAATTTTAACAGCATCCTTAAGTTCGTCAGTTGTATCGTAACATGTGGCACCAAACTAATGTTTAACGAATGTCCTTAATGCATTGTCGCAAGATGACAGATGAGGACTTCAGGGTGGCCACTCCAGAGGTGCAGGAAGATGGACTGAAATACATCCAGTCCATTTATCAGGAAATACCCCATTGAGATGTTCTTTAACGACAGTAGCATAATGGGCTGGTGATCGATCCCGCTAGAAAGGTACACGACCAAGTAGTCTCCGACATTGTAGATGTGGAATATACTAATCACGTAGCATGGTCAAATGCGCAATGACATTCACAGCACCATCAAGAAATATGGACCTAACAAGTGGGATGCAAATATTGCAGCCCAGATGGTGGCATGTAATGGTTTGAGTTCAACTTCATCTTAAAAATATGGGTTTCTGTTTAGTCTGTAAATAAATGTTTCTCGCTTTTACACTGCGGTATGTTGCACACTCGTCCGAGAAGAACACTTTTCCCCTTGAAAGTAGAGTTGTAAAGACATGGGGCATTCGTCCACAAGTCATAATTCTTATGTAACGTCGGCTATGGAACTCCCAATGTTTGTGACCGCTTATGAATGTAATTTTTTGTCGAACGTTCGACAGACGCTGTATCTCCCACAAAAGTTTCCAATCATGTTGGTGGTTGCTCTGAGCGGAGCTTATCTTTCATGTAGCCAGTTGCAAAGAGCTTTTTCTCCCCCCGTAAAACTGTTGGTTTTGGTGAGGAATGTTTCTGAAACCTTGCAGTTAAGTAATGCCGAATATCTGATGTTTCTGTGTGTGGTCGTTCGTTTGCCCACGTGTTCATTACGATCCGTTCCTTCATGGTGTCAGTGGACTCATCAGCCATGATTTACATGTGCATGAGCACCTGCGGCAGTTAGAAACAATTCATTAACGTCTATAATTAACATCGATATCATACATTGGGGGAAATGGGACTTTGTGAGCATTCTGTACGTTAAAGATAATGCACAGCAGTTTTAGTGATTGTATATTACAGAATTTTTCACTGACATTTTCCCAGAAACAAACGTATTTGGCCTAACAATCTGAGTAAATCATAATTTCTTTATTTGATAATGTGTCTCTTAAACTAACGTATTCAGCAAATATAGAACATTTTTTTCTTTTTCTACTTTTCATGTAGAAAACGCATGGAATGGCAGATTTTGTACAATGTCACGAATTTTCGTAGAATAAAAAAAAGTGATTCTCTCTAGGCTTGCTACCATAATTATTTATTCTTTCGGGGGGACACGAAAAGATCCTTCGACTGTACACGTATCCTTCGGGAAGGTTGACTGTAGAAAAATCTGGCTGATATTTCTTCGTGGTATCGTGGTACTTTTTTCACTGCAGATTAGAAGCATTTTCCGGTCAGTGCTAACGTGCTGTTACCAGCAGATAATAGTTATCTCTCACCAACAGAATTAGCAGACAACTTTTTTTTGTCTTCATCTTCCATACATTTTGCCGAGAATTGGCCCTTCTGGTATCGCGAACCTCCAGTCGCGAATGAACTTCTTCTACCTTTCCGATTTTTTGCTATGCACAAAGTTCAGCAAGCTAAAAAATCTGTTAATATCTCTCTGGCATACAAATTACATTGATATATTACACCTGACCTACTTTACCAAAGCTAAATTCACTGAAGCGCCCAAGAAACCGACATAGGTATACGTATTCAAATACAGAGATGTAAATAGGCAAAATACGGCGTGCGGTCGGCAACGCCTACGTAAAACAAATGTCTGGCACAGGTATTGGATCGGTTACTGTTGCTGCAATGGCAGGTGATCAAGATTTAAGTGAGTCTCAAAGTGGTGTTATAGCTGGTGAACGGGCGATGGGACATAGCCTATCTGAGGTAGCAAAGAAATGGGGATTTTCCCTTACGACCATTTCATTTCAAGAGTGTACGTGAATATCGGAAATCCGGTAAACCATCAAATCTCCGGCATTGCTAAACTGCTGCAGATTTCCAAAGCTGCACCATCAACAAGTGTGAACTTGCGAACCATTCAACGAAACATCATCATTATGGATTTTCGGAGCAAAAGGCCCTCTTGTGTACCCTTGATCAATGCACGGCACAAAGTTTTACGCCTCGCCTGGGTAGCCAACTCCGACATTGGACTGTTGATGATTGGACACATGTTGCCTTGTCGGACGAGTCTCGTTTCAGATTGTATGGAGCCGATGGACATGTACGGATATAGAGATAGTCTCGTGAATCCATAGACACTGCATATCAGCATGGGACTGTTCAAGCAGGTGGAGAATGTAATGGTGTGGGATCCCTGATACGTCTAGATCCGACTCTGACAGATGACAAGTACGTAAGCATCCTGTCTAATCACCTGCATCAATTCATGTCCATTGTGCATTCCGACGCACGGGAAATTCCAGCAGTACAATGCGACACCTCGCACGTCCAGAATTGCCACAGGGTGGGTCTAGGAACACTCTACTAAGTTAAATCACTTCCACTGGACACCAGACTCCGCAGACATTAAAATTATTGAGCATAACTGGGATGCCTTGTAATGTGCTCTTCAGAAGAAATCTCCACCCCCTCGTACTCTAACGGATTTATGGACAGCCCTGAGTATTCATGCTGTCAATTTCCTCCAGCACTACCTCAGACATAAGTCGAGTCCATGCCACGTCGTGTTGCGGGACTTTTGCGTGCTCGCGGGGGCTCTACACGATATTAGGCAGTTGTTCCAGTTTCTTTGGCTCTTCAGTGCATTTCAGCTGAAAAAGAATCCTTTCTGAAATTGTCACTGCATCTCAAAGCTACACTCATGTTAGTCACGGTCTCAGTAATCATAAGCGATTTTTACTCCAATTTTTGACAAACACAGCTTTCTTCAATGTAGCTTGTGATGTATTGACTTGTTTGCTAATTATGTTATAATATTATGAACGGATTATGTACTCTGTCCGTGACTGGCTGTGAATAAGCCAATAATAATGTATTGGCTTCAGACATGATGCTTTATCCGCATGAACGTAAGCTACGATTGGTATTTTTTATAAACGTTTACGTAAATAACATGCCAACAGCCTTTCCGCAGTGCCAACACTGCTTCCCTTCATATCACCGAAGTTAAGCACAGCTCGGCTAACAATTGAATGGGTAACCATCTGTTTCTACCAAGTGCTATTGGCAAGCGGGGTGCACTCAGCCCTTGTGAGGCCAACTAATGAGCTACTTGATTGAAAAGTAGCTAACCGGTCATGAAAACTGACAACGGTCAGGAGAGTGGGGTCCTGACCTGATGCCCCTCCGTATCTGCACCCAATGGCGCCTAAGGACTGAGGAAGACACGGCGGCCGGTCGGTACCGTTTGGCCTTCAAGGACTTTTCGGACGGTGTTTGTGTGTATGAAAATAACATGCAGTTAGGAAGTGTGAGTGTGGATTGTGCGAAACGATAATAAAAGTCGTATATTTCATGAAGTGTGTGGAAGAGAATGTGGAAGACTTTTACCTTTAGGAACGACATTCATTCTGTGGCTTATTGAAAGTTAGGACTACGATATTAATTACTTGTACATAATGTTTCATTTACGACTTTAGTGTCCTAAGATTTTGTTTTTAAAATTAATTTAAACGTCATTGGAAAGTAAAAGCAAAGTTCAGCATTGTGATCGCAGACGGCTTAGTCGGGTCAGCCCGAGCGCCGTGCCATCCTTTGCCAGTGGTGCTATTGGATACGGTATGAAGGGGCATGTTGTCAGGTAATCTCTCTCGCGATCGTTGTCTGCTTTCTTGAACCTTGAACCGTTACTAATCGGTCGAGTAGCTCCTCAGTCGGCCTCAAGACGCTGAGTGTACCCAAATGTGTCCCCTCCCAAGAAAAAGGGAAAAAGGTTCGGCAGTACCGGAAATGGAACGCAAATCCACCGGCTGGCAGTCGGCCGCGAGACCACAGAGCTACGGACGCAGTCTAAATTTGACTTAACCAGATAACAAATTGGAACTGTAGCCCTGAAATATGTTGGACGTCTATAGAAACATTAAATTTCGTTACTGAAGACGCAGTTATTTTATTGTCACATTTCTAATATGATGTTGTTGTCGTTGTGGTCTTCAGTCCTGAGACTGGTTTGATGCAGCTCTCCATACTACTGTATCCTGTGCAAGCTTCTTCATCTCTTAGTACCTACTGCAGCCTACATCCTTCTCAATCTGCTTAGTGTATTCATCTCTTGGTCTCCCTCTACGATTTGTACCCTCCACGCTGAACTCCAATACTAAATTGATGATCCCTCGATGTCTCAGAACATGTCCTACCAACCGATCCCTTCTTATAGTCAAGTTCTGCCACAAGCTCCTCGTCTCCCCAATTCAATTCAATACCTCCACATTAGTTATGTGATCTACCCATCTAATCTTCAGCATTATTCTGTAGCACCACATTTCAAAACCTTCTGTTCTCTTTTTGTCTTGTAAGTAGAATGTTTAGGTTTTTTTTATTCGTAACGCCGCCGCCACGTAGCGCTCTGTATGAGGGTCGCTGGCTGTGCCGTGTGCAGTCTGTGGCTGGTTTGCATTGTTGTCTGCCATTGTAGTGTTCGGCAGCTGGATGCTAACAGCGCGTAGCGTTGCGCAGTTGGCGGTGAGCCGCCAGCAGTGGTGGACGTGGGGAGAGAGATGGCGGAGTTTTAAAATTTGTAAGAATTGGTGTCATGAACTGATATATATATTATGACTATTAAGGTAAATACATTGTTTGTTCTGTATTAAAATCTTTCATTCGCTATCTATGCCAATCAGCAGTTAGTACCTTCTGTAGTTTGAATCTTTTATTTAGCTGGCAGTAGTGGCGCTTGCTGTATTGCAGTAGCTTGAGTAACGAAGATTTTTGTGAGGTAAGTGATTTGTGAACTGTATAGGTTAATGTTAGTCAGGACCTTTCTTTGTAGCGATTACTGAAAGTCAGATTGCGTTGCGCTAAAAATATTGTGTGTCAGTTTAAGCACAGTCTTGTATAATTTTTCTAAGGGGACGTTTCATATGTCGACCCTTAGCCCAGGATACCTCACTGGAATCTTCTGATTTTTTCTTGTAGTTTGTGTAATTAGTGTAGATTTTGTTTATTGCTAGCGCGTAATTGTAGAGAGAATCTCCTCTATAGTTCTAGTTTTTCATTGTTGTACAGTAAAACAGGTGTGGTATGCATGTAGAGTTGCACCAAGTATTTCGCATCTGCGCTTGCAATTAACTAGATATTATTTTCAGTGCTATGTTAATGTGTTCTCTTATATTTGCTCTTTAAATTGTGCTTTTCTGTGTTATCGTGTGAAATATTGTGACAATAATGGCGTGTGAAAAACGTAACACTAGGCTACAAAGTAAACTGAGAAATAATAGTGACGACGAGCGTAGCTTATCAGCACCACTGTGTAGTGAATTAACAGACATTCGAAATAGTAATTTGGTAATTGTGCATAGGGAAATGGAGCGTGTTGCAAATAATGGTATAGGCAGTGAAACAGTTAGTGAACAGGGAAGCTTTATCGATCGATCGGTCGGCAACAGCTCGCGTCAGGAATCCGATATTACAGGACACAATCTTGCAAATACTGTACATTCAGGTCTTGCGTCTTCACCGTTTTCTCAAATAAGTCAAGACACATTTTCTGCTTGTCAAAATGTGAATGTTGCCGGTGCAAATGCACTGCCGAAAAGCATAGAGAAACAGATTCCAGACACTAATACATTATTATTGCAATTAATGCAACAAATGAAACAAAACCGGAGACAAACACAGCAACAGTTAGACACAGTAGAACAAAATCTTCAAAAGTTAGACACAATGGAACAAAACCTTCAAAAGTTGGACACAATGGAACAAAATCAGAGACAAACAGCAAAAGCTTCAAAAGTTAGACACCACACTTGAAGAAACATGTGAAGATTTAACTACTGAGTTACATAACATTGAATCGAAATGCCAAAAAAACTATAATGAGGTAAAAACACAAATTTGTGAGCATTTTCAACCTATTTTTTCCTGGCATGAAAATGCATTACAGAATCATGAAGCAGCCATAAAAGAACTGCAAACTATTGTTCGTGAAAATCATGACACCTTGCTAGCTAAAATGGACTCAGTTGCATCCACCGATTCCGTTACGCAACTTGCAAGAACTCAGGAAAACTTAAAGGACACAGTAGATTCGATTTCAACACAAATGGACACTATGAAACTTGGTTCAGAAAAACACACTGAGGAAATGTGTTCACTATCGGAGAAAGTAGCCGAACTTTCGGATGAGTTCATTAACTTATCTGCAAGGGTAGATGATGATATGAATGACACAGAAGAGTGCGAACAAATTAGGAAATTCAAACAAAATCTGAATCAAATTAATACACAACAGCAAAGAGAAATGCGGGAAGTACAAGATCAGCTGACACAGGTAATACAAGAATTACGTATTTCAGAGGACACTCGCGCTCCAACACGGGAAGAGGGACTTAGAAATACGGAAAAGCCACAAAATAATAACACAGGGCATTTCGGAAATTATGAAAGAAATTGGCAAGGTGCACCGGATTTTGAGATGGAACCGCCGACACGACATAACAATGACCGATATGCTACCCGCCGACACGATGATTTTGACTATAAGCTGTTCATTACTGCAAGTAAATTCAAAACATTTAAGAATTTTGGCAACGATATTCATCCACAAGCGTGGCTCCATCAATTCTCTCATTGTTTTCCTCCTAACTGGTCACTGGAGCACAGATTAGAATTTATGTGTGGCTACTTAGAGAATGAACCAACTGTAAGAATGCGATCCGTCATTCACGATTGTCACAGTGAAGGAGAATTTTATCATGCCTTCCTCTCAGAATATTGGTCTCAAGCTACACAAGACCTAGTAAAACAAAGCATCATTATGATGAAACATTTCGAACAATCTGAATTTTCCAGTCTTGTGAAATATTTTTAAGACATGTTACATAAGAATCAGTATCTTTCAAACCCATACAGCCCGTCAGAACTCATCCGCATTTGCTTAATCAAATTGCCTGAACATTTACGGCATATTATTTTGGCAGGCCGTTGCAAAGACGACATTGAAGCTTTTCAGGGACTCTTACAAGAATTAGAAATTGACACAGACAGTCGCGGGATGCGAAAACAGGAAAACAATCACTACAGGTCACATCCGTCACAATTCCGTGATGACAGAAACAATAACTGGACACGACAAGGCTATACTCACAACACAAATCGTGACCAAAACAGACACCACCCATATGACAACCACTGGCAGAGTAATAGTTACAGAGAAAGATCGCATTTCCGTAGTAATGAATATCACAGAGACAATCATATAAACAGACAATATAGCAGCCAGAACTATTATTATCAAGGGAGACAGAATAACTTCAGACGCAACGGTCCAGCACGCAGTTACGATTCATGGAGAAATTCTTCACCACTTAACCGACAAGAAAGAAACTACAGGAACTACCGACATGACGACAGACGATATAATCATAACGACAGACCGGAATTTCATCAGAACTGGAGGGATTCAAACTGAGCTGGGCCCTCTCGGCAAGATGAATTTGTAGAAGTTAGGTCTCCTAATCCCAATAACGGCGCGCGCCAACATAGAGACAGACAATGACTCTCACCGCAGGCAGCCGCGTGCGCCGGCTGGCTCAGAGAAAAATATTTAGACGCTAACCTTGAGAAAAATACCAGTATTCTTTACCGACGCATTCCGCATGATAATTGCGTTCAAGTTAACTCTGAGCACTAGGAAGAGTAAAGGATTGTACTATATTTCACATGTAAAACCGTTTATTGAAAGATAATCTGCTTTTTAACTTTGTATTTGCCATTTAACTTTTCACTTCACATTACTAGTATGCTTTGTCACACTGAGAAACTGTTAACATGCAACAATGTTTTAAAGTTAACTATCCAGTTAAAGCCTAGGGAACATTTTTAAACAGAAATTACGAATGCATTGTTATAGTGAACAGACGACACAGTGTTGTTATTTGTACATTCTTGCTTGTTAGTTGAACCATTACGTAACGACTATAAGTGTTACATACTTAGAACATATACTGTTAATGAGGTTTTAATGCAACATTTTGGTTTAGTTGAAAAGACATTCTCTTTTTGAGGTACTTACTGTGAGATTAACGATGACTTAGCATTTGGTTTCTTTGATAGCTACACGATTATATCATGACGCTACTAATGTGTGACACAATTTACATTGTGCTTTTGCAGTGTATCTGTTTTATATCTGCACAGTTTTTCTGAATTCTTCTCGAAAGGAAAACATGTTTTAGTAGTAACTTTGTGGTATAGCTACAATGAGACAGCCTTTCTGTAGCACAACAATACGTTACAGTACAGTACTTACTTCATCACGGCAATAAGCGTAGTAACTACGATATCTATACGCAAAGCATTTCACGTTTGTTTATCATAAGGTAAGTACATTGACTTCTGCAGAACTTAGCTTTTGGAGGACGATAACTACGACACTTCCACAGAGATTATCTTACAACAAGATTAATTTTGTTCTTAAAAAAATTATTTTTTAATGATATTTGAAGTACAATGATACAAAGGATTTCCGTGATACATTTCATTCCATTGCTGTAATCTGCAACACCTGAGGATATAATTACATTAATCCTCAGGGGGTACACGCCTACTTTGTGTACCATGTGTCTGGAAAGCACAAGGAGCCCTAGCTAATATGGAATTTGCTTATACAACTTTACACATCGGTACCATATTTCTCTAACACATAAATTACACAGCTATCTGATCATTTAACTGAGAGACAAACATTTTTTTATTCCGTAAGTGACACATGTTAACGCAATTACACAGTTGGATAATTTCACACTTATGAAATTTCAATTTTGTCTGTACTTTGTGAAATGTTCATATTTTTTCGGAACCATTGTGATACTATGAGAGCTTTGAATGATGTATTTGGTATGGGATCATGATTTCTAAGGTACGTTTAAGGCAGATGACACTTTTGACGTCAGCAGAGAATTTTTTTTAGGTTTTGAAATTATTGGAAGTAGCTATGACGATTTTGAGATTTGGCTGAGGTTTTATGATGTTTTGATGACGATGTGTATTACGCTGTTGCGGTATGTTTATGATCAATAAGCTGATGCTATATGACTTATTTGAATATGCTACGTATCTGTTGTGATGAAATATTGAAGAAGTGTCGACGAATAAGGTAAGGAATAATGAGTAGTGGTTAGGGACTCTGGTTTGTGAAAAAGGTGGTTGGAAACCAAGAATCGTACTTTAAGAGTTATGAAATGTATGTAAATGCGTGAATGTATTACAATGCCGACGAAAATTTTTTGGACACTGTTATATCAATAGGATTTTGTTTCTACAGATGAATAACGCAAATTCTTGACCTGTGAAATTTTTTATATGAGACTGCCACTGTAGCGGAAACTGCTGTCGTAAATATTTCAGTAAGAAATGCGTTGTGGGCACCCAGCTGCGCGACAGACGCCTTGAAAAAAGCCATTAGTGTGTGCCTGTCAGAGGCACAGGTGGAGAAAAAAAAGGAGGGCCTTGTCCTCGCTATTGACATTTCGTTGTAGAAAGCACCGCAAATACGACACGCTCATTACTTGGAAACATTCTTACATCTGCACACCTGATTATGACAAGTGTCTTTCTGCGAGAGTTGAGAGAACTTCTACTGACTTACGAAATGCCACATAGCTATTGAATGATGTTTTTATTCTTTACTTTGCATAATTGCTTATTTCGTTTGATATCTGTTTTCCAGCTGTGTTACAGCATTGGTTTTATAAAATAAAATTAAATGCATTTGCTAATGTGAAAACTTTCTGTCAACATATCTATTAAATAATCATTTTATGATCCACGTTCTTCGGAAAAGGAGCACTTGGAAAGGAAAAAAACAATAAGAAGGGATTAATAACAGTTAATGCATACTTAATTTTCCTTTCAACTACTTAGTAATATCTTTTGTAAATTTAGTTTTTTTGTGGTGCACCACTTTAATTATATAGACATTAAGATGTGAATATACATTTCCCTTATCTGCGTTGTTGTCTTTAGGGTACTATTTTTTCTGCTTGTGTGTTTGTCATGTTTAGGTATAAGTTATTACATTTATTGCTGCTTGCTTTGCTTACTTGCACTTTTTTGTCATTGCTGTTTGTATTAATTGTTTTGTGCTGCTGCATTGCCTCGTCCCTTAGTTTAGCATCTGAGCTCAGTGGGTTTAAGTTAGCTTAAGAGGGGGTAGACTATATAAGAAACTAACTATGATGAATTGGAAGGAAAGCATTGAGAAGCTATAAGAAAATGGTTTGGCCAAAAAAGTAGTGTACAGTGGAGAAAAACTATTTTTGAAAGAGGATGTGAACAAAATACAGAAAGCATGCTTGGATAGGATATTTTTGGTGGAAACAAATCTTGAGATACGACGAAAGGTCTACAGACTGAAGTTTTGGGTTGGACTGCAGTACCCTGAAAACAAACCCTGTCCTTTCCTTTTGTGTTATCCCACTATGTGTTTATGTATCCTTGTGTATTTGTTTTCTTTCTGCCTCTGTGTACTGTTTCATAGAATTTTTTCTCTTCTAATACTAAGTTACATTCACTATGATGAGGAATAATGTTATCCTCAAATATAATTTGCATTAATAACATGTTATTTACTTTGTAAAGATGTTTACACATTATTTATTCTGTTTTGTTCTAATGCTCATGTGTGAAATTGATGTTTCAAAAGTTATTCTAATCTTTTATGTATGTACTTATGTCGTAATTTTTGTAACACTGATGTATTTGCTATTTCGATTGTTTTGTAAAGCCTGTACTACTGCAAATGTTATCTGTATTGTTATGTTCTTTGTACCTTTGTTATTGTATTCTTATGTTATAAAATTGTAATTGACACCAGTTCATCAAATTAAGTAACTTGTAGATTACATTTCCCTGCACACGTTTCTGTTGGTCATAGTATAAGGACAATATGTGAGAAGCAGGGACTGATAGTGTTTGCACGTGTCTTAATAATTCAGTAAGGGACTGGGTAACAGCATTTCTGGTTCTAAGGACATTTCAAAAACTATTTTTGTGAGTGCACAAGTGGTGGTTATGGATTTGCTATATTATCCGCAAGACTCTTCAATGGTGATTGTGCGCCTGCACAGTCAAACAGATGGCTGCTGGCCATCTCTACAAGGACTACAGTGGGTCTACACCTTTGATGACCCACCAATACCATTATTTGTACAAGGACTGCAATGGGTCTGCTCCTCTGGTGGCCCACCAATACCGTAATCTCTACCAGAACTACAGTGGGTCTACTCTGTGACGACCTACCTACCAATATTCTTTAAAACTTCGACTGACTCTGCAGTGGGTTTGCTCTGTTGTGGCCCATTACCTGTCTGCATGTCAAGAGTCAGCACTGTCTTTCCGTTGGAAGGACAACACTACTTCTTCAAGACTGCATGGAAATCCACTACTTCCGTGTACATTTTCTTTTATTACTCAGTCTTTCGCTAACTATCCCTATCAGTAGTTAGTGCCTTCTGTAGTTTGAATCTTTTATTTAGCTGGCAGTAGTGGCGCTCGCTGCATTGCAGTAGTTTGAGTAACGAAGATTTCTGTGAGGTAAGTGAATTGTGAAAGGTATAGGTTTATTTTAGTCAGGGCCATTCTTTCGTAGGGATTTTTGGAAGTCAGATTGCGTTGCGCGAATAATATTGTGTTTCAGTTTATGCACAGTCTTGTATAATTTTTCTAAGAGGACGTTTCAGTCTAAACTATTTATCGTCCACGTTTCACTTCCATACAAGGCTGCACTCCATACAAATACTTTCAGAAACGATTTCCTGACATTTAAATCTATACTCGAGGTTAACAATTTTTTCTTCTTCAGAAATGCTTTCCTTGCCATTGCCAATTTACATTTTTTATCCTCTCTACTTCAACCATCATCAGTTATTTTGCTCCCCAAATAGCAAAACTCCTTTACTAATTTAAGTGTCTTATTTTCTAATTTAATTCCCTCACCATCACCCGACTTAATTCGACTACATTCCATTATCCTCGTTTTGCTTTTGTTGATGTTCATCTTATATCCTTCTTTCAAGACACTGTCCATTCCGCTCAACTGCTCTTCCAAGTCTTTTGCTCTTACTGACATAATTACAATGTCATCAGCGAACCTCAAAGTTTTTATTTCTTCTCCATGGATTTTAATACCTAGTCCGAACTTATCTTTTTCCTTTATTGCTTGCTCAATATACAGATTGAATAAAATCGGGGATAGGCTACAACTCTGTCTCACTCCCTTCCCAACCACTGCTTCCCTTTCACACCCCTCGACTCTAATAACTGCCATCTGTTTTCTGTACAAAATGTAAATAACCTTTCGCTCCCTGCATTTTACCCCTGCCACCTTCAGAGTTTGAAAGAGTTCATTCCAGTCAACATTGTCAAAAGCTTTCTCTAAGACTACAAATGTTAGAAACTTATGTTTGCCTTTCTTTAATTTTTCTTCTAAAATAAGTCGTAGGGTCAGTATTGCCTCATGTGTTCCAACATTTCTACGGAATCCAAACTGATCTTCACCAAAGTCGGCTTATATCAGTTTTTTCATTCGTCTGTAAAGAATTCGCTTTAATATTGCGCAGCTGTGACTTATTAAACTGATAGTTCGGTAATTTTCACATCTCTCAACACCTGCTTTCTTTTGGATTGGAATTATTATATTCTTCTTGAAGTCTGAGGATATTTGACCTGTCTCATAAATCCTCCTCACCAGATGGTAGAGTTTTGTCAGGACAGGCTCTCCCAAGGCTTTCAGTAGATCTAATGGAATGTTGTCCACTCCGGAGGCCTAGTTTCGACTCAGGTCCTTCAGTGCTCTGTCAAACTCTTCACGCAGTATCATATTTCCCATTTCATCTTCATCTACATCCTCTTCCATTTCCATAATATTGTCCTCAAGTACATCGCCCTGGTATAGACCCTTTGTATACTCCTTCCACCTTTCTGCCTTCCTTTCTTTGCTTAGAAATGGGTTTCCATCTAAGTTCTTGATATACATACAAGTGGTTCTCTTTTCTCCAAAGGTCTCTTTAATTTTCCTGTAGGCGGTATCTGTATTCCCCCTAGTGAGATATGCCTCTACATCCTTACATTTGTCCTTTAACTATCCCTGCTTAGTCATTTTTCACATCATGTCGATATCATTTTTGAGAGGTTCGTATTCCTTTTTGCCTGCTTCATTTACTGCATTTTTATATTTTCTCCTTTCATCAACTAAATTCAAAATTTCTTCTGTTACCCAAGGGTTTCTACTAGCCTTCGTCTTTTTACCTATTTGATCCTCTGCTGCCTTCACTATTTCATCTCTCAAAGCTACCCATTCTTCTTCTACTGTATTTCTTTCCCCCATTTCTGTCAATTCTTCCCTTATGATCTCCGTGAAACTCTATACAACCTCTGGTTCTTTCAGTTTATCCAGGTTCCATCTCCTTAGATTCCCACCTTTTTGAAATTTCTTCAGTTATAATCTACATTTGATAACCAATAAATTGTGGTCAGAGTCCACATCTGCCCCTGGAAATGTCTTACAATTTAAAACCTGGCTCCTAAACCTCTGTCTTACCATATGTCTAATACGATACCCCCAATTAATTTGACTGGTGTAGCTACTAGTTACAATAGCAATTCATCCAGTTACTGAATCTGATAAACTTAGTTATCCGGCTATTTTAGCACTTGAATTATAAAGTTCACTATTATATGGTCAATGTTTGTAAGAATTTAGGTGTGTATGCCTGATAACAGAGTTTCACTAACGCCTGCTACACTATTACAGTCAATGCGTTGAAATTGTAGCAATTCTTTTAAATAATAGATACACCAAGAAAAAGTAAATGACGGAGCCAATATCTGGGTAAAGCATACGTCATTCATAGTTGTTAATACTGCAAAAATCATGTCGAAGGTATTATTGTTGTCTTGTTTAGGACCTTATTTTAGGAAGGAGGAAGTTTTATTGAAAACATAGTACCAATATTTTATTTTTCATTGAGACGTTTTGTGTTACGACTTTACGTAATAAAACCATTCCAAACAACTTCTGTCACAAAGGTAATTAAACACGATGATTTGATAATTGTTTTTTCGATGTTCTAAAAGTAGGAGAGTTAGAATATCAGGTATTAGGACTGGATTCTGCCCGTTTTTATGAAATTTATTTTCAAAGAATGGAAAATCCTGGACGGAATAATGGCAATATTATGAATAGGATAGATTGCTACTCACCATATAGTGGAGATGTTGAGTCGCCGACAGACACAACAAAAGACTGGTTAGCAGTTTTTCGTTGTGCCTGTCTGCGACTCAACATCACCTATTTCGTTGATTTTCCTATTCAAACTTTGTCAACTAACCTGTGCCATTATGGACGGACCCTTACATGATTGAAAGTCGAAAATATAAGACCTTTATGTATTCAATTAACCTACTTCCGTAATTGACAGTGACCATGAAATACCTAGATAGAACTGAAATGGATTTAGAATTTTCCACCAAGTTGAAGAATGATAACATATTGTGTTCCAGTGAACTGGATTACACTTTAAACAACTCTGTTGTGTCTTAATCCGAAAGTACACGCTGAGCGGACCACTGAACGAACCGCTAGCGGCCTACAATCCTGCTTGCTTTATCCGTTACGCAGAATGGGCACTCACATTACCTTTCGTGCCAACGTGTTTACCGTCCAGTTTATACGACGGTCGTAGAAGGCCGTAATGAGGCCCTGCCGCTCGTTCAGTCGTTCGCTCATCTATATCGGGCTTTATGGAGTAAAAGCTATTTTGACCCAGATGCGTTTGCTGGATGGGATGTTAAGCTCGATTGTCCTTTACTTCTACATTAATCCATGGTGACATAAATACATAACTATGCTCCGCTAACATGGGACATTTTCAAGACTGTTATGTGCTCTGTAGACTAGAGTAGTCAGTGGAAAACAACCAATACAAGAGCCATACATAAACCAGCAGTGCTGAATTCCCAGTTTCTTCACGGCGATCAATCAGTGCTAGGCTGAGAATAATATCATTGCTGATATTCGAGGAAAGCTTAATTTATTTTTCAAGCATTAATAAATCCGATGGCTTACAATGAATAATGAGTGTCTTTGTAGCACCAACTACACTGACGTATTACGTCCTTCATTTCGCAGAAACGCTTTGAGCGCAGGTCACGAGACGAAAGTTCACTACTGGCTATTAAAATTGCTACACCAAGAAGAAATGCAGATGATAAAAGGGGATTCATTGGGCAAATATATTATACTAAAACTAACATGTGAGTACATTTTCACGCAATTTGGGCGCATAAATCCTGAGAAATCAGTACCCAGAACAACCACCTCTGGCCGCAATAACGGCCTTGATACGCCTGGGCATTGAGTCAAACAGAGTTTGGATGGCGTGTACAGGTACAGCTACACATGCAGCTTCAACACGATACCGCAGTTCATCAAGAGTAGTGACTGGCGTATTGCGACGAGCCAGTTACTCGGCCACCATTGACCAGACGTTTTCAATTGGTGAGAGATCTGGAGAATGTGCTGGCCAGGGCAGCAGTCGAACCTTTTCTCTATCCAGAAAAGCCCGTACAGGACCTGCAACATGTGGTCGTGCATTATCCTGCTGAAATATAGGGTTTAGCAGGGATCGAATAAAGGGCAGGTCCACGGGTCGTAACTCATCTGTAATGTAACGTCTACTGTTCAAAGTGCCATCAATGCGAAGAAGAGGTGAGCGAGAAATGTAACCAATGGCACCCCATACCATCAAGCCGGGTGATACGCCAGTACAGCGATGACGAACACATGCTTCCAATGTGCGTTCATCGTGATGTAGCCAAAAACGATGCGACCATCACGATGCTGTAAACGGAACCTGGATTCATCAGAAAAAATGACGTTTTGCCATTCGTGCACCCAGGTTCGTCGTTGAGTACACCATGGCACGCGCTCCTGTCTGTGATGCAGCGTCAAGGGTAACCGCAGCCATGCTGATAGTCCGAGCTGATAGTCCATGCTCCTGCAAACGTCGTCGAAATGTTCGTGCAGATGGTTGTTGTCTTGCAAACGTCCCCATCTGTTGACTCAGGGATCGAGACGTGGCTGCACGATCCATTACAGCCATGCGGATAAGATGCCTGTCATCTCGACTGCTAGGCCATTGGGATCCAGCACGGCGTAACGTATTACCCTCCTGAACCCACCGACTGTGCTAACAGTCATTGGATCTCGACCAACGCGAGCAGCAACGTCGCGATACGATAAACCGCAATCGCGATAGGCTACAATCCGACCTTTATCAAAGTCGGAAACGTGATGGTACGCATTTCTCCTTACACGAGGCATCACAACAACGTTTCACCAGGCAACGCGAGTCGATTACTGCTTGTGTATGAGAAATCGGTTGGAAACTTTCCTCATGTAAGTACTGTGTTTCCACAAGCGCCAACCTTGTGTGAATGCTCTGAAAAGCTGATCATTTGCATATCACAGCATCTTCTTGCTGTCAGTTAAATTTCGCGTCTGTAGCACGTGATCTTCGTGGTGTAGCAATTTTAGTGGCCAGTAGTGTAAATGGTTTTGAGTACAATGTTTGTGGTATAGCAATGGGGTCTGAGGAAGGCTAACTTAACAGAGCATTCCTGGTATGGCTTTCAACTACATTAAATATGAAAAAGTAATTACATATGGAAAATAAATTGTGTGGAAAATGTGGAAGATGGAACTGTCAGGCAACGACAAAAAGGAAGGGAGAACATAAGGACATTTCTGAAGAAAACAGCACTTTTCCTTCATTATTTCAGATGTAAACAACCGATGGGGCCTGTTCATCAGTTAAGTATAAAATCCTGTCACTAGCTTTGCAAAACTGATTATAATATCAAATGGCGGAACAATTTGGAGAATACCAAGGAGAGCTTAGGACAGGAAGCTAATGTGTCGAACAGCTGTTCATACTAAAGCTCATTGTCCGGTGTAATAAAGTTAAATGTCCCAAATCTTCATGTACCCTTTATTGTTTTTTTTACGCTACTTAGTGCCTTAGAAGGCTTTGCAGCTAACAATAAAACAATAAAGCAAACGTTTTCTTATACAATTTACAAACTTAAATAATTGGTTAAATATCAAAACTGCACGAAATTAAAACAGGTGTGACTAAGGAGAGTGGACTGTTTCCATTATAAGTCAACTGCATTTTGAAGAATATGCTACGAAACTGGAGAAAAAGAACAGAAGAAGAAGGAATAAATAAAGTGAAACTTCGATGAACAGAGGGACAGACTACTTAGCTTTTGCTGGTGATGTAGTGATCTTAGCAGGGAACAGAAACGGATAAAATTTTTCGAAGAGGTAACAGGAAAACTGGATTACAAATTTAGTTTGAGAAAATCGTGTACATAACCATCGTTGAAGGCGTACCAAAATAGATTGAATTAAAATTTGGAAAAATAAAGAAAGTTTCTGGATTGAAAGACTTGGGAAAAATAAGACAGTCGAATACTCTGGAGAAAACTGCTCACATAAATAGAAACCAGAAAAGCAAAAGTAACGTTTCAACTGAGAAACAAAATATACAATAAAAATACTTATCTAGTAATACGAAATTGATACATTGCAAAATGATGATTAAACCTGGGTGTATGATTCTTGTAGTTTTCCCGACGTACTGAATGTTCTAAGAGGTTTCGGGATTGTAGCCGCATCACGTTGACTTATTGCCACGATATTTCGGCTGGCAGTCGTCCAGCCATCTTCTGGTGAGTGTACATCACTGGAGACTTCAAGTACCCGGAATCAGCTTTATAGCAAAAAATTGGCCCGAAAACGTGTGCGCATTGGCTGCCGTCACAGGAGGGTCTCGCTATCGAAATCCGCGCCCTCTGGAAATACTGTTCTATCTGTGGCGCGCAGGCGCATGCGTAACGGTGAAAACTGCATGTCTGCCCTCTGTCGGAATGAGCGCTCGCGTCCTTCAAAACAGACGTCAGATGTCGCCAGGCGTGTCATTATCAATAAACTGTCTTCTCTCATAATAAATTAGAGAGATCACCGGGTCCCAAGCCTTGTCCAGTTGACAACAGCCGTCACGATTTATAAGATTTTGTGCTAGGCGTATCTCCACAGATTGTTTAATTACTGAATCCCCAGGACAACGATTTTCGTGTAAGAAAAATCCATAGCTTGTCCTGTGGTAATACAATGCTCAGCTACGCCCGACTTACTGGGCTGTGAAAGGGGAGTGTGGCCCTCATGTTCGACACACCTTTCGTGTACTGTGCGTGTTGTCTGACCTATGCAAGCTTTTCCACACTGGCAAGGAATTTTGTAGATCCTGTCCTTCCGCAGACCCAGATCGTACTTTAACGGCCGAGAAGGGCACTCACCTTCGCCGGTGGCCGGAAGATTACTTTAACTTGATGTTTCCTTAGGATCCTGCCTACTTTAGATGAAAGGTTGCCGACGTATGGAAGGCACGCTCTGGAGCTGTAACTCTTAGAGCCGGTGTTCAGAGGTAATGGTTACTCTCCACATCAGATTAGAACAGCGCTAAGAAGGAAGAAACGTGACCACCCACAACATCAAAAAGATAAGTAGCTATTTAAGCCCAGAGCGTTCCTTCCATACGTTAAAGTAATCTTCCGGCCACCGACGAAGATTAGTGCTCTTCTCGGTTCGGTAAAGGACGATCTGGGTCTGCGGAAGGCCGGGATTTACAAAATTCCTTGCCAGTGGCAAAGATTACATCGGTCAGACGACATGCACAGTGCATGAAATATGCGTTGAACATGAGCGCCACACTCGCCTTTCACAGCGCAGTAAACTGAGCGTTGTTTTTTTTTTCCTTTATTGCATTTCGATTTCCCCCACCTCAGGGGCGGTAGGGCGGGGGGGGGGGGGGGGGGGAGGAGCGGTCTGGCAGCAGCGTAATAGGCCGCTTTACAGCCTACAGAACAGTTAAAAAAACATATTACATAGAATATAAACAAACAATAAGAACTGGTGATAAAACTGTGACAGTAGGAAAAAAAATTGTTGACGATGCGGACGAGGAAACATAGATAGGCACAATTAAAAACACGGCGACCGTCTGATTTCCGTTCGCACGAAACAAGAAAAAAAAAAAAAAAGAAACTCAACTAGCGATAGTATGGTGACTGTAGGCCTACGCAACACTGACGGGGGCCGCACAACAATGTACATTTACTTCTTGGTAGTTAGCGCTGTAATTCAAGAAAATACATGTTCTCATTTTTGCGTGGAAGATGATTACGGATAAATAAAAAATACTTATTTACTTCGACAATTGTGATTCACTAAAACCAAAACTCTCCCTCTCTCCCCACAGTGTGGGGTTTGAAAGAGAGGAATTACCGTTTTACAAATGTTGACCAAAATACTATATTAATTTTTTTCACAGATTCGGATAAGTTTTATTTGTTTCGTGCTCATGAGGCCACACAACTTTTACACTACTGGCCACTAAAATTGCTACACCAAGAAGAAATGATATACGTTTATTCATTGGACAAATATATTATACTAGAACTGACATGTGATTACATTTTCACGCAGTTTTGATGCATGGATCCTCAGAAATCAGTACCCAGAACAACCACCTCTGGCCGTAATACCGGCCTTGATACGCCTGGGCATTGAGTCAAACAGAGCTTGGATGGCGTGTACAGGTACAGCTGCCCATGCAACTTCAACACGATGCCACAGTTCATCAAGAGTAGTGACTGGCGTATTGTGATGAACCAGTTGCTCGGCTACCATTGACCAGAGGTTTTTAATTGGTGACAGATCTGGAGAATGTGCTGTATCCAGAAAGGCAACCAATGGCTCCCCATACCATCACGCCAGGTGATACGCCAGTGTGGCGATGTCGAATACACGCTTCCAATGTTCGTTCACCGCGATGTCGCTAAACACGGATGCGACCATCATGATGCTGTAAACAGAACCTGGATTCATCCTAAAAAATGACGTTTTGCCATTCGTGCACCCAGGTTCGTCGTTGAGTACACCATCGCAGGCGCTCCTGTCTGTGATACAGCGTCAAGGGTAGTCGCAGCCATGATCTCCGTTCTGATAGTCTCATGCTGCTACATACGTCGTCGAACTGTTCGTGCAGATGGTTGCTGTCTTACAAACGTCCCCATCTGTTGACTCAGGGATTGCGAAGTGGCTGCAAGATCCTTTACAGTCATGCGGATAAGATGCCTGTCATCTCGACTGCTAGTGATAAGAGGCTGTTGGGATCCAGCACGGCGTTCCGTATTACCCTCCTGAACCCACCGATTCTATATTCTGCTAACAGTCATTGGATCTCGACCAACGCGATCTTCAATGTCGAGATACGATAAACCGCAATCGCGTTAGGCTACAATCCGACCTTTATCAAAGTCGGAAACGTGATGGTACGAGTTTCTCCTCCTTACACGAGGCAGCACAACAACGTTTCACCAGGAAACGCGAGTCAACTGCTGTTTGCGTATGAGAAATCGGTTGGAAACTTTCCTCCTGTCAGCACGTTGTAAGTGTCGCCACCGGCGTCAACCGTGTGTGAATGCTCTGAAAAGCTAGTCATTTGCATATCACAGCATCTTCTTCCTGTCGGTTAAATTTCGCGTCTGTAGCACTCCATCTTCGTGGTGTGGCAATTTTAATGGCTAGTAGTGTAATTATCAAACGAATCATCTGACTACCTACCTAACTAGCCAAACATCCTAATTACTAACGAGTGAACTCATTACTAACAGAGTAAACAAAGTAATAAACTAACTGAGGGAAAGACTAACACACTTACATGGATTTTCTTCTATTACAGTGCCAATTACCAAAAATCAAAAGAAATGCTTAATATAAATTGTACGTAGTTTTTTTTTATGTAGAATATGATTCTGCAATAAGAAATGGGGGTTCCCGTCTGATTTTTTAAAGTTGCCTGGCGCCCTACCCCAGGGGGCTGGGGTGGCAGGCTAATTTTAGCACCAGAAAATGCCCCCCTCGAAAATAATCAACTTTGGATTCTACACAGTTCTCTGTGTGTAGCTTAGTTTTCGAGTTATTCTGGTTTGTCAACTTAAAATTTGCACTCTCTATATGCTTGACAGTGTGGTTAAAGTTTGTGAATGCAGTGAGGCTAAGACACTACTGGTAAAGCTTGTATTGTTGCCAAATGTATTCAATATGGCGGATCCGAGACAGTGGCCATATATGTGGCAACAATGCACTGACGTCATTGTGGGAAATTCATATTTTGGCAGGTCATAGGTCAACTGGGCTGCCTCCACCAATATAATTCCACCCATCTCTCTCTCTCTTATGATGCCACCCCCCACCCGCCCCTCTAAGTGGTGGGCTTCAGTCCGTTAGGTTAGTGTACTTTATTTATTTTCTATGGGAAGCTGAAGTAAAGATTCATCCTAATTATATAATTAAGCATAAAAATGGGTCATAATTAAACGTCACAAATCAGCTCAAATTTGAAGATTTTACACACAACTGGTGTTACCCTGCTAGAAAAAAATTCACAATGCCACACGACACTGTGAGCAACTATACTCGACATAAATAATTACTCTAAATATAGCCTTATTTTCAGCTACATCTCGAAATAAATATATATGTTTGTAACTCTAAATAGGATGCTTATTTCACGTACAAGTCGACATAAATGAAACACGTAGTGGGCTCAGTTCATATTAGCTGCTGGAGTCAGTGGAGTTAAGGCAATAATTATTTATTTTCCTCACTTTTCGAAACATAGTTCTACAATGGGAAACCCATGCCGGTCTCTAAGCACAGGTAGGAAAATCAGAACAATTACAAAATCTAAATGTTCATGACACATTTCGTAACCCACAATAGATTATGAAAAGAACTCAGATCCACAGCAAATCGGATGTCTAAAAATTCTCCTAGAATTCGAAGCACCGTTCTATAAATGAGAAAAATGACTGGAGTTTTCGGAGAATTTTTTTTGACGAACAACTTCCGATCTAAAGACACTCTAAAGCTACAATGGCGGGTGGGGGAAGCATCCCACCTGTACGAAGCAGAAGAGGCTGGTCTGCCTGGAATGAACACTTGAACAAGGAAGACATCACGTGACTCTCTGATGTCTTGTTCTGCTCCTGTATTGTTTGAACCAGTCTGTAGAAACTCCTGTGCCCCCCCCCCCCCCCCCCTCACATAGGATTTGTGTCTCTCTAACGTCACGGGACGTCCTGTGAATGGAGCATGCTGATAGGTTCTTATCGAATTTAACCACTAGAATGCTGCTGCTAGTGTGAGAGCACTGTCTGCCACTTTCTACAGAGGGAGAAATTACGAGAATTTCAGTGGAGAACTATACAGCAGTCTTATTGCACTGACAGTTATACCCAGTGCATGAAAAACGAAAAATTCCACCCAACACATTTGATCAATTGTATAGATCTCCTACTGCCGAGGAAAGCTTGAATTTTTCGTCATGAAACCGTTCTCCAACCGGGCTATATCACCATCAACGATTGTAACACCATGCCACATCACTGTAGAAAACACACAATTCGTATCCTGTACCATACAAAAACATCACTTCTTCATCCTGCATGTAGCTATCGACCACCAGACATTCATACATACTCGTATACCATGAGGACACACAGATCCTAACAACAGAAGCATATGCACCGTGCAGTGGCCGAGCGGTTCTACGCGCTTCAGTCTGGAACCGCGCGACCGCTACGGTCGGTCGCAGTTTCGGAACTCGCCTCGGGCATGGATGTGCGTGATGTCCTTAGGTTAGTTCGGTTTCAGTAGTTGTAAGTTCTAGAGGACTGATGACCTCAGATGTTAAGTCCCATAGTGCTCAGAGCTATTTGAACCACATGCACCGTATATAGTCACAGCACGTGATACCACTTGGTCAGTCACCCACCGCAGCAAATCGTCACACAGCAACTGTCCTCTCACATTCTGGCCTGATGCGCGAGCAGGGTGCTTTCCGCTGGCAGCAGCGACTCTCCGAACTGGTGTACAAAGGCTGGGTTGGATCCTGGAGAACAAACGAGTCCACTAACGCTAATATTTACGTTTGGGCTTTCTTGGTGCCATGTTTCCTGCAAATGAATTGCGATTACCTACAAATTCCAGGATTCTTAGCTCTATCGATGAGTAATGCTTCGCAGTTGCGAATTTATTTATCGACATCAGTTGCAATACCCGCCCCCCACGAACCATGGGCCTTGCCACTGGTGGAGAGGGTTGCGTGCCTCAGTGATACAGATAGCCACACCGTAGGTGCAACCACAACGGAGAGGTATCTGTTGAGCGGCCAGCGTTTTCAATAGTTGCAAGGGCAACAGTCTGATTGGCGAATCTGTCCTAGTAACATTAAGCAAAACTACCTTGCTGTTCTGGTACTGCGAACGACTGAAAGCAAGGGGAAACTATAGCCGTAATTTTTCACGAGGGCATGCAAAATTACTGTATAGTTAAATGATGATGGCGCCCTCTTGCATAAAATATTCCGGAGGTAAAATAGTCCCCCATCCGGATCTCCAGCAGGGACTACTCACGAGGAAGTAGTTATCAGGAGAGATGAAACTGGCGTTCTATGGATCGGAGCGTTGAATGCTACATCCCTTAATGGGGCAGGTAGGGTAGAAAATGTAAAAAGGGAAAGGGGTAGGTTAAAGTTAGATGTTGTGGGAATTAGCGAAGTTCAATGACAGCAGGAACAAGACTGAGTGAATACAGGGTTATAAATACAAAATCAAATAGGGTTAATGCAGTAGTAGATTTAGTAATTCATAAAAAAATAGGAGCGCGGGTGGGCTACTACGAACAGCATAGTGAATGCGTTATTGTAGCCAAGATAGAAACGAAGCCCATTCCTACCACAGTAGTACAAGTTTATATGTTAGCTAGCTCTGCAGACGACGAAGAGATTGAGGAAAAGTATGATGAGGTAAAATAAATTATTCAGATAGTGATGGGAGACGAAAATTTAATAGTTATGGGGGACTGGAAATAGTAGGAAAAGTTGTAGGTAAGTATGGAATGGGGGTAAGGAATGAAAGAGGAAGCCGCGTGGTAAAATTCTGCACAGGGCATAACTTAATCATAGCAAACACTTGGTTTCAAAATCATGAAAGAAGGTTGTATACGTGGAAGAGGCCTGGAGACAATGGAAGGTTTCAGGTATATTATATAATAGTACGACAGAGATTTAGGGACCAGGTTTCAAATCGCAAGATATTTCCAGTGGCAGATGAGGACTCTGACCACAGTCTGTTGGTTATGAACTGTAGACTAAAACTGAAGAAAGTGCAAAAAGGTAGGAATTTAAGAAGATGGGACCTGAATAAAATGAAAGGACCAGAGGTTGAAGGGAGTTTCAGGGAGAGCAGTAGGGAACGAGTGACAAGAACGAGGGAAAGAAATACAGCAAAAGAAGAATGGGTAGCTTTGAGAGATGAAATAATGAAGGTAGCAGAGGATCAAGTAGGTAAAGAGACGAGACCTAGTAGAAATCCTTGGGTAACAGAAGATATACAGAATTTAATTGATGAAGTTAGAAAATATAAAAATGCAGTACATAAACAGGCAAAAAGGAATACGAACATCACAAAAATGAGATCAACAGAAGTGAAAAATGGCTTAGCAGGACAAATGCAAGGATGTAGATCACTAGGTGTAAGATAGATACTGCCTAGAGGAAAATTAAAGAGACCTTTGGAGGAAAGAGAGCCACTTGAATGATAATCAATAGCTCAGATGGAAAACCAGTTCTAAGCAAAGAAGGGAAAGCAGAAAGGTGGAAGGAGTATACAGAGGGCCTATACAAGGGCGATGTACTTGAGGGCGATATTATGGAAATGCAAGAGGATGTAGATGAAGATGAAATGGGAGATATGATACTGCGCGAAGATTTGACAGAGCACTGAAAGACCTGAGTCGAAACAAGGCCCCAGGAGTAGACAACATTCCATTAGAGCTACTGATAGCCTTGGGAGAGCCAGTCATGACATAACGCTACCATCTGGTGAGCAAGATGTATGAGACAGGCGAATTACCCTCAGACTTCAAGAAGAATGTAATAATTCCAATCCCAAAGGAAGCAGGTATTGACAGATGTGAAAATTGCCGAACTATCAGTTTAATAAGTGACGGCCGCAAAATACAAACACGAATTCTTTACAGGCGAATGGAAAAAACTGGTAGAAGCATCTGTTTGGATTCCGTAGAAATGTTGGAACACGCGAGGCAATACTGACCCATTCTCTGTGTTGTGGGAGCAGCTTAGTTTACACTATGCGATGTTCAGCTTTATGTGAGAGTCAATTGATCGAAACATGTTAAGTCTGTTTAGTACCTGACCCAGTAGCCATACACTGCTTCACCGTTTTAAAGCAAAAAAAAAACAATACATCAAGCTGCTTATGAAACAACAGCACAAGAAGCCTCTATTGTGATTAATACCTGTCGGATATGGTCTTCCTGATACAACAAAGCTTTACATAGGTCCCTGAAAGCTGTTTCGATCACTGGCCGCCTGCTCAAATCAACCAATACATATATGTTTAATGGTATCACCACATATGGTCGATGTTAAATTGTACACGGAATTTGTTTTCGATATATCCGAGGGGCCGACGCAGTAAAATCTTATTGACGTTAGTGAAATTTTCATAGTTCGTAGTTCTACTCTGTTGGATGTTACAATAATAATAAGGGGAGTGAGTGAGAGAGAGAGAAAGAGAGAGAGAGAGCGAGAGAGAGAGAGAGAGAGAGAGAGAGACTGTGCTCTCACGAAGACTCAGACACCATTACACTGTCGTATTTCTAGCGTGGTAATCATAGGAATACGATGAAAGAGATAAAGACTTTTTTTTTTGTCATCTCCTCTAAAGACATGTTGAGGGGGATATTTATACACTGGCATTCGGTGTAGATGAATTGTAGGCGTTATGCTTCTGAATTTCCTTGCACAGTCCAAATATACTCTGCACGGTTGTGAATTTCCTCCTGTAAGTTAGTGTGCTATTTTTCTTGTTGTGGTTCATCCAAGTCAGATATGGATGGAGGACCAGACAGCCTTCTAACTATGGAACAGTGGTGTCAGAACGTGATGGGATTTCGAAAGAATTATGAGGCATCACTGAATTGGCGGAGGGTATCAGTTCTTCCTGCTCTGGCAAACGCTGGCTATAGTGTCACAAGGTGCGTAACATAAATAAAAGACTCGAGGGATTTTTAATTGTAATTACGCCCTTTAATCCTCGACAAACAAAAGATAACGGCGATGTGGCGAGAGGGTTCTGCTGCTGGGAAGCTGTGGTAGGGCGTGTGAAACGACACCCGACTGGCGGTAGCAGCTGGTTTGAATGTGGACATACCGTAATTTCTCTGGTGCTATGAACCCACAAACGATAATCACATTACTTATCAAGAATGTTATAGTGTTGGAACGTAACGTTGCTGTGGGCAACGTTCCAGTACGTGCAAAGAAAATGATTATGTCCCGTCATATGGGAGGTATAGATTTGATGCGGGAATTACGATATCAGTGCACGAATAGCCGTAAGGGGAGCGAAAGATTCTATGTGGAAAATTATGCCCAGTCATAAGAAGGACATACATGTATGTTGTAAATAGATACTTCGAGCGCCACAGTCATCAGGAGAAGGTATTTCCGATACCTTACGCATTGTCGAATTTCACCAGATTGGCACCATGATCATAATATTTAGTTACAATTAGGACAATTTCTTAGGACGACTGTGCCTGATGAGCAGGCGCGTGGTGGAGGTAGCTGGTGACAAGAACCAATGGACATCTTCAGCTTAAAGCTGCTGCTGAACCCCCCGAACTGGCCGGGCAGTGTTCAAGTACGCAGTTTAATGAACTGTGTCGCTATCTGGGAGAATGAATAGCGGTCTAATACTCAGTTTGTGTCGGGCAGCCTTTGCAATCACTTGTGTTGTGAGTATTGTCCAATTTTTATGTAAAAATCTGAGAAGATTCAATACGGTGAGTGTTTGCATGGTGGGACAGTTATCTATCCCCCCCCCCCCTTGTAGAATGACCGTTTGACTGCTTCCACAGCTATTCTACACATTTCCCTATCTTTATCTAATTTAGACAACATCGACTGTGATGTGATGTTTGCATCTAGATAGTGAAACACAGGTGGAAGAGACATTCGCTGGTTCTATAGACATGAGAAACACATATGATTATGAGCGTTAAAACCTTAGTTCACCTGGAATCTGTTATATCATTGACATCGGTATTCGTTAAAAAATACCAGCGGAACTAACAGTTTCCTCTATTCTCGAGTATTCACGCAAAACGAGACGAGTATTCACGCAGACGAGATAAGTTTCCAGTTACTCAATGATTTGCAGCACAACCCACGTAATGTCCTCGCTAAAGGTTCGGCTCTCTGTATATATATATAGTTTCCTCTCTGCCTTTGGAAGTACACTGTGCAAGCGATCGGCAGAGTATGTGTGCGTGGTCGATAGCTACACTGAAGCACCAAAGAAACTGGCATTCGCTTGCTTTCTCAGATATAGAGACATGTAAACGGTCAGAATATTGCACTGCGGTTGACAATGCCTGTATAAGGCAAGTGTCTGGCACAGTTGTTAAATCGGTTACTGCAGCTACAGTGGCAGGCTATCCAGATTTAAGTGAGTTTGAACGTGGTGTTAAAGTCGGCGCACGAGAAATAGGACACAGCATTTCCGAGGTAACGATGAAGTGGGGATTTTCCCACATGACAATTTCAGGAGTGTAGCGTGAATATCAGGAAACCACTAAAAAACATCAAATCTCCGAGATCGCTGCGGCTAGAAAAAGATTTCGTAAGAACGGGATCAATGATGAATGAAGGCAATCTTTCAACGTGATGGAAGTGCATCCCTTCCGCTAACTGCTACTAATTTCAATGCTGGGCTAACAACAAGTGTCATCATGTGAAACATTCAACGAAACATCATGCATATGAGCTTTTGGAGGCAAAGGCCCGCTCATGTTCTGCTGATGACTGCGTGAAACAAAGCTCTAGGCCTCATCTGGGCCTGTCAACACTGACATTGGACTGTTTATGACTGGAAAACATGTCGTCTGCCCGGACGAGTCCCATTTGAAATTGTACTGTGTGGGTGAATGCGTCTGGGTATGGAGACACCCTTACGAATCCATATACCCTGCATGTCAGCAGGGGACTCTTCAAGCTGGTGGAGGTTCTGTAATGGTGTCGGGACTGTGCAGATGGAGTGATATGGGACTCGAGATATATCTAGATACGACTCTGACAGGTGACACATACGTACGCATGCTGTCTAAGAACCTGCATCCATTCGTGTCCATAGTGCATTCTTACAGGATTGCGAAATTCCAGCAGAACAGTGCCACACCCTATACATCCAAAATTGCTACAGAGTGGCTTCAGAAACATTCTTCTGATTTTAAACACTCTCCAGACACAAACATTCCTTGAGTATATATGGGCGGCTTGCATCACGCTGTTCAGACGAGCTCTCCACCCCGTCGTACTTTTAAGGATTCATGGACAGCCCTGCAGGATTCATGGTGTCAGTTCCCTTCAGCACTGCTTCAGACATTAGTCGAGTCCATGCCACATCGTGTTGCGGCACTTCTACGTGCTTGCAGGGGCTCTACACGATATTAGGCAGGTGTGCCAGTTTCTTTGTCTCTACAGTGTATATGCAGGATGCTGAAGATTTTGTATGATGCAGGATAAGAATTGTATGTTTACTACAACGGTATGGTAGAACAATCGTTGGTGGTGATAGAACCTCACTGAAATAATTCAAGCTTTCCTCGACAGTAGGAGGTTAGTGTAAGTGATGAAGTGTCTTGGGTGATAGTTTCCATATCTCATGACCTGTAGACCACATTTGCTGGGTTGAACTGTCAGTATGATATGACTGGTGTACATTTTTTCCGATCTGTGCAAAAATAGTTTTCCACTGAAATTCTCATAATTTGTCTATGTGTAGAAAGTGGTAGACAGTGCTGCCACGCTAATAGTAGCATTTTGATGGGTAAATTAAGTAATAGCCAATCAGGATGTTTCATTCACAGGAAGTTCCTTGACGTTAGATAGACACAAGACATCCTCTCTGGGGGGTGCAGGAGTCTCTACAGACTGGTTCGAACAAGGGAGGGGCAGAACAAGGTATCTATGGAAAGTTGTGTAACATTAGATAGTCAGATGGTGTCTTCTTTGATTGAGTGTCCAGAGAGAAGTCTGAGCAGACCAGCCTCCTCTGGTTTGGACCAGTAGGAAGCTGTGTCCCAACCACCATGGGGCTTTAGAGTATCTCCAGACCAACAGCTATAACACATTGAAAATTCACACAAATTCCAAGCTGTTTTTCTCGCATGTAGAACAGTTTTTCTGATTCAGAATTTTAGGAGAATCCTTTAGATATCTCACTGGAGGAGGTTCGAGTCCTCCCTCTGGGAATGGGTGTGTGTGTTTGTCGTTAGGATAATTTAGGTTAAGTAGTGTGTAAGCTTAGTGACTGGTGATCTTAGCAGTTAAGTCCCATACGATTTCACACACATTTGAACGTTTTTCGTTAGATTTCTCATCTGCTGTGGGTCTGTGTTTTTTTTTTCACGATTTGCTGTGTTTTGGAATGTGTCCTGAACTTTTAGATATGTAATCGTCTGATTGTTCCATTTGTGCTTGGGCAGTGGCGTACATTTCCTAGTGCAACTTTTCTTCGAAAAGTGAGAAAAATAAAAAAAACACTAGTGGCTTAACATCCATGATTCAAGCAGCAAATGTAAACTAAGCCTACTCAGCTTTGCATTTATTACTTAGAGGTACTGATATATTTACTTATTTATTTTGAGTTGCAGGTTGAGGGTGTGCTCTATACAAAACTACTATTTGTGTTGAGTCTGCCTGCTAATAGTCTCAATGAATTTTTTTCCAGTAGTGTAAAAGCAGTGATGTGTGACAGCTGAAATTTTGATCTGTATTGCGATTTTAGGTGCTCGTTGTGTAGCACTATGCTTATAGATGCGTTATTACGACCGATCTTTATGATTAACTACATGATTTGGACCAACCTTTACTTCAGCAGCCCACCCACATAAACTTTCTCTCCTACAATTGGCCAGAGACTGTTTCCCACCATTTCCACGTGAAGGGTCGTGTTGGTGGTGGAGGGACGGATTACGTTGTAAGAGTATGGGAGAGTTGGGGGTGTTAGATTGTTGGATGTAGCCGAATTGACCTATTTTCCCACCACGACGTTAGTGCGATGTCACATCTACGGTCGCCATTTAGGACCAGCCATCGTGCATACATTTCACAACAATGCAAGCTGCACCAGAAGGCTTATAGCTGCACTACTCATGAGGAGTACACCAATGACAATATGTGCTTCACAAATGAAAGTGATATCGAAACACGTATGGAGTCAGGCAGTTCGTCATTCTTATCGGCAGGGAACCGCAAATTTCCAGTAAAACATATTAAGGGACAACTGTCCAAGCAGCGGTCCTAGGCATAATTACGTACATGGAAGATCATCTGCAGCTTAGTAAAAACCAATTATGAACAGATTTAGAATAACGTCGTAGGAATATGAACGTGAAGTGCATAAGAAGAACTAGAGATATCCAAGAGAGGACAAAGTGGACTTTTTAGAAAAACAGATGCTTGCGCGTTTCAAGGACGCTCGATACAATTTGGATGGTAACTGATAGTGACGTACTACGTTATAGACATCACATTTCGTGCGTCATAGGTCACAATTATTTCAAGGGAAGCAGTGGATGGTTGAATAACTTCAACGTTACACAACTGGAAGACGTAAGAAAACGAAATTTCAAACAAAGCGTGTGGATAGCAAAACTGCGGAGTCGGCCTGAAGGCGTCTTATTCCATCATTCAGTAGGGAATTTCGTTTTCAACTAGCGCGAAACGGGATTTGAAGAGGAAACGCATACGGTAGGAACATTGGAAATTTTAGGGACCAAGAGAGCTGTATGAAGATCAACTAACCTCAATGCCTTAACGCATTCGTATACAATTATACCGATTGTTAATTTGGATGGTAAATTGACTGTAAAGTTATGTATTATGCTGTGAGAAGTTGGAGATGCCCTGCTCCCTACGGTTCTTTCCCGTGTGAGTGGTCTTTCAAAGACAGTAGGGAATATTTATGTCACAACAATCAAGAATGTTGCGTAGTTTGTTGAGATGTAGATGTAGGGAAGTTGTATTATTATGTAAAATTTCTATGACTATCATTCAAGCCCCATCCTCAATGGATAGTAAGTGAAGTTTCCAGCGCAAATGCTGAAGAAGTGGGCTTCTTGACTGAAATTTTTGCTGCTACCATTAGCCGGCCATCGTTTTTGGATAGAAAGGGTTTTTTACGCACTTATTCTGGAGAAGAGTTATTGGCTAAAATTATTCCTGGTGGGCCAGGAAGCGAAACAGGTAGAGGAAGAGAGGGGAGAACTATTATAGTCAGCAGAGGTGACTCTGTGGCATCTGTATTGCTCATACACTGCGGTGGTGTATTCATTTCCTTCATTACGGGGAGCTACAAATCTTGTATCTACGGCCGACCTCTCTTTTTAAGTTACATTTGTTCTTAGAAATTTCAGTCACTTCTCGGATTTTTTTTCTATAAATGTTGATTTCTTTAGCAGGCACAATTACATTATTGAAATCAATATAAATCCCACAATTCTTGTGATGTTACGCTACAATAGATTTCACCCCTTATTTCAGCCGCATGTAGCTCGCTGGTTTCTTAATACGTACTTTAACAGTTCTTCCCGTTTCGTCTATATGCATTTTGCGTTAGACGCACGTTATTTCATAAACGCCCACATTGCGAAGGTAGTCAAGTGCATCCGTTTTGCGTCTTTTATTTTGTTTTTACTGACGAAAGAGATCTGTATAGAATTTTTTCGTAGATTTCTGGTTATTGAGTCAGTGACCCCAGAGACAAATGGTAGTTTTACTGACTGGGAAGGCGGTTCCTCGTCATTCCTATTAGCATAACTAATATTTCGTTCAAAAGCTCAGTCTTTCGACAATCTATCACAGCTATTGGTTTTTATTCACTTCTTTAAGAAACATCCAACTTCTATTACAAACTGTTGTCATCGGTAACACAGAAGGCCCGAGAAGACAGAGTGCTAAGCACAGCTTCTGGACTGGGTACTGGTACGAAGTGGCATTTAAATACCTATTTGTGCAATATGGGCCAAATAAAAGTGGCCCGGACAACAGAGTCCAGGGGACCAGGGGACAGAGCAACACGGCAGAGAGAAAGGAAGTACACTACTAGCCTGACTATAGCAGGTGCTGAACGTGACTACCAACCATATCTTGGTTCTTTTGGGCTCTGGTCAGCAAGTTCCCGAAGGCAGATTTAAGCTTCTACTGCTGAAACTGCTGCATGTCTCATCCGAAACGTTCTGCTGCAGTTCTGGAAGACTAATAGCGTGTTAAACTTGAGGGCTGCCGAAGTGGCCGTGCGGTCCTATGCGCTACATTCTGCAACCGCGCGACCGCTACGGTCGCCGGTTCGATTCCTGCCTTGGTGATGGATGTGTTTGATGTCCTTAGGTTAGTTAGGTTTAAGTAGTTCTAAGTTCTAGGGGACTGATGACCTCAGAAGTTACGTTCCATAGTGCTCAGAGCCATTTACACTTTTTTTTTTTTTTTTTTTTTTTTTTTTTTTTTTTTTTTTTTTTTTTTTTTTTTTTTGAGGGCTCCCCGCACAGATCAGCGTGACTTGGATGGCCAACTAGGGCCGCGAAGAGATTGACCTCTGCTGACAGGCGTGAAGATCATGTAAATGTGCTCCAAGTTCGGCCGACTGTATGGGCACCTGTTGGATGTTACTGTAGATCTTTCCTCCTCCGTTAATGTTGCCACAAATTTACGTCCAACCGTATCCAATCGTCTGGGCCTCTTTTATTTGCCCCACTCTCTCTTAGTAGGCATTCTAGAGTTTTGTCAGATCTTCTGCATATCAGTATATGTAAGAACGGGAGACCGACCTTACTCTCAAGCTCCAAGATAAAGATGATTTTGATTAAGTTGATTTTGGGGTGAAACTCATTTAAGAAATTGTGGAACCCGTGGAAGTCTTCTTTGCTGTGTGGTCAAACAACGTGTTATTAGCGGAGTCAACACGAAGGCTTTAAAGTAGCATTATTTAATACTTGTTGCTCAAAATGTTCCATAAAGATGTCAACTGGTACAAAGGCGTGTATAGTAACATCACCAGACCGTTCAAAACATTCTCCTCTGTATTTAAAATAGCTCGATCGGAAAGACCTGGAGCAATCTTCCCCTTATGGTCTCTGTTGTAGTCGTATCTGGTACTAAAATATTAGTAAAGAAGTATTTCACATCGAACCTCACAAGAATGTCACTTGAGGACATCTTCACAGTGTGAAGTTTAAAATTTTCCCGGCAAATTCAAGTTGACAGACGGCCCACCCTTCACTGCTGCAGCGCCCTCTCTGGTGGAACCGCGGAACTCGGCTGTCGTCTGCGTTACCGCTCGCCGTGGCCGTTGGCGCAGTCATTCGTCTTCGATTAGAACAGATCGTGGAGACGAAGGGGTTCCACGCACTGTCCAGCTGGTAGCCGCTGTCATGGTTCATCAGATTTTCCGTGAGGCGTACTTCCACAGAATCTTTAATAATGGAATCCCAAAAATATTTACAGTGGCCAGAATCACAGTTCTGTCATACTTCATTGAATTTACTGTGGAAATATAACGTTCGGCAATATCGGACTTGCTTGGTATCGAATACAGCGTTCTTTCACTGTGCGTGTGGTCTGTCCTACGTAAGCCATACCATTCTGACAAGATATTTTGTAAATTCCGGCCTTTCGCAATAGCAAGTCGTCCTTCACTGATCCCAAAAGGTCTCCTGTCTTAGGTGGTGGACGGCTAATCACTTTCACTTAAAATTTACAGATGATTCTTGCTGTTTTAAACGAAATGTTGCCCACAAAAGGAAGGGAAGCTAAATATTTTGCCAGCGTGTTCTCCTGTGGTTCCTGATTTTAACTGATAGTGCCCTGTTAATCTGCTGGGTGGAATATCCATCCTTTCCAAACACTGTATTTAGGTGGGCGATTTCCTAAGGCATACTATCCAGATCTGAGATTGTGTGAGCCCTGCGTACGAGTGTTCTAGTCGCGCACATAGTTTGCGACGGATGATGCCAACTTGACGCCTGCAAATAAAAATCAGTATGGGTGGGATTACGATAAACTGAATGTCCCAGAGAGCCATGATTCCTTCGTCTTACCAAGACATCCAAGAAAAGCAGACAACCACCTTTCTCTATTTGCGTGGCTAACCGAATGTCGTTATGAATGGATATGAGGTGGTGAAGAAATTCCGTTAGTAAATAGGCGGCAGTGGTGAACGGTAACACGACAGCTGAGTTCCGCACCGTCGCCGTGAAGGGTGGACCGCTTGTCAACTTGACACATGCGTCGAATACTTGCAGCGCGCTGTATATGGTGAAACGGAACAGGTCTTCGCACCGCAACCTGAGATACCTTGGCGTCACCCTCGACCGTCACCTCATCTCCTGACCATCCAACAGAAAGCCCATACCTGCCTCCGCCTCCTGAAACTCCTGTCCAGCCGGACATGGGGATTGCATGCTTCTACCATCTTACACACCTAAAATCCCTCACCTGTCCTATCCTCTGTTATGCCAATGTTTCCTGGATCTCCACCTCTCCTCACTTTTATAAGGGCCTCCAAATCCTAGAACGCCACGCACTCCACCTTGCCTTTCGTATCCACCTTCTGTCACACACACGGCTACTGTATGATCTCATCCCCTTCCCGCTCCTCCTCCTTTTCCTCCAACATGTCTGCATCCTTTACACTGTCCGCAGGGTTGATACCTCCTACCCCCTGGTGTCCTGCTTCTCCACCTAACGCCCATCGCCTCGTCTCTATTACTGTGTTCCTCCGTCTCTCCACCTCCACACCCTCCTTCTCCTTCAGCAGGACAATTTTCAGGAACTCCCCCTCCCAGAAGATGAACTTCGCCATGCCATCTACTCTTTCTACCAACCGTAGCCTGGCCTTGTCTCCCCTCCCCCCCTCCTCCATTAGCACCACTCAGTCCACCCCTTTCTTTCCTTCTCCCTCGTAACTGTACCTGTGGCAGATCCTACCAATTTGTTCTCCGTCATTAGTCTGCAACATCAGCGTTGTGTTCGGTGCTGTTCTACAGTGGCGTCAGGTGCTGCGGTTTTAATCGTGTGCTGGACATGTACATAGTATTTCTCTCCGTGATTGTTCTGTGATACGCCGCCCGTCGCAACTTTTATGCTCTGGTCATACTTTGCCTTGTGTTTTTTGTTGTACACTACATTTTTAGATTTTTATCTCCATTTTTACAGTCACCCCCTTTTGTATGCTGTCTTCCATTATGTTCCCCCTTTTTTATATCTCCTTTTCGCCATATTTTCTCCCTTATGTTGTTTTAAATGTCGTCGTGTTATCTACTTCCTGTTTCTCGGCTGAAGAGCTGCTCCAATGCTGCTGCCAGCCCGCCCCATATGGGGAACTGAAATTCAATAAAGAAAAAAAGAGGAGGTCTTCGTCATTCTTCGATGTCTCGCCTGTACATAACTGGCACGTACCAAGTCGAAATACCGTGCAATGAATCAAACGACGACGGGCTAAAAGACCGAAATTTGTCTGAACATCTTCAGAGAGAGTATAATTTCTATAGAATGTTTCGAATCTTTGACAAAAGTGTTTGTTTTACCAGCTATACGTCTCAGTTTTCCAGAAAAGTAAGTTAGTGAATTAATCCCATTCACTACTGGACTCAAACGATACAATTCGTCATGTATCTTGCGTAGGCCATACGTTGTGGGTGTATTCGGAGCGATGGGTTCTTCGTAAAAGAGCCATCTATTCTGAAGTCTGATAACAGATTTTCACGTCACGAAGGGTTGTGTTCGTCGGATCGCTTTTAACTTGTGGTACACAGGATCAGCTACACCTTATTCCATTTTAACCGGCATGAGTGGCCGAGCGGTTCTAGGCGCTACAGACTGGAGCCGCGCGACCGCTACGATCGCAGGTTCGAATCCTGCCTCGGGCATGGATGTGTTTGATGTCCTTAGGTTAGTTAGGTTTAAGTAGTTCTAAGTTCTAGGGGACTGATGACCACATAAGTTAAGTCCCATAGTGCTCAGAGCCATTTGAACCATTTTTTTCCATTTTATTGTGCTACTCCACAGCGTCCGAAACAAGTGTGTCATTCTCCTCGTCCGCTTTAGTCACCGCAATGCTTTCATTTCTCATTACGTCATTAAGAACTTTCTTTTTCTGTGCCGATATGTGGCTTTTAGGAGGTTTCGATATCCATAGAACTCTCGGCACATTCTGCCTTACTGCTTTGTCCTGCACTTTAGGAAGAGAAATCAGAGATGGTCCAACGGAACTTACAATTTTTTTCAACAGGAATTCTCTTAGGTGTAATTGCGAAATTCAAACTTTTGTCCTGAAGTGAGACGGTTACTACGAAAGGTTCACTACTTGTTTCGCGTCAAGAGAGTGTCTTTTTCTGTACACTTCATCAGTCAGTTTGTCTAACTTATCTCTGTGTTTCACAGCGATTCATAGAATTAAACTGCTTACTCACACCTTGAAGCTACTGTTTGTTTCTGGGGTTACTGACCTCACAACCAGAATTCTACGGAAAAATAGTATACATGTCTCTTTCTTTATGAAAATAAAATGGAAGACTCTTTGCGACGGAAAACGGAAGCACCTTAATACCTCTATAATGCGGGGATGCAGAAAAATTTATATAGGAGAAGTAGGCTGTTAAAGAACATATTAAGGAACTCCACCTGACTAAAACAAAGTGGGAAATATGCGGTACCGGAACATCACAGGAACTACGGCCTTGACATTGATTTCAGTAACGTAGGATGTGCTGAGTAAGGAAACCAAAATTTACAAAGAAAAGCCCGAGAAGCGACTGAAATTTCTAAGAACGAACTTAACTTCAATAGAGAAAACGGCTATTGGCTTCCGGCTTCGTGGCTCCTCGCCGTGAAGGAAGTGAATACCCGGCGCAATGGGCTAGCAATACAAACAAAGCCCATCACGCCAACTCTGCGGACAATAATATTTTTGATAATTATTTCCATTCTCTTGTTCTGTCCGTTTCGTGCACACAGTGGCCTGGCGCTAATTTGGAAGCTAATCGACTCGGAAACGCACAACCCATAGAATTTTTTTCTTAGTAATTATTTCTCAGCACAACCTGCCCTGAAACGTTCTTACAAGCTTTTCAGACTCTTTATGACCCTCGTGTATTTGTAGCGTGTTAGGTGCATAAAACCGTCATTCACAGAAGCAACCGATCACCGTTTCATTCAGACAAGGCCTGACTATGGAGCAGCTCACTCCATCTTCTCCACTGGTGATCGTGGCAATCAGTCACCGTGACTGAATAACAAATAATATTCTGAGACGTTCCACCTGCGGTCCGCAGCGTACGAAAATACATTTCCTGCCGAAGGTGTGGCATAGCAGCTAGCACTCATACACTACTGGCCATTAAAATTTCTACACCAAGAACAAATGCAGATGATAAACAGGTATTCATTGGACAAATATATAATACTAGAACTGACATGTGATTACGTTTATACGCAGTTTGGGTGTATAGAATCTGAGAAATCAGTACCCAGAACAATCACCTCTGGCCGTAATGACGGCCCTGATATGCCTGGGTTTGGATGGCGTGTACAGGTACAGCTGCTCATGCTCATGCTCTGGTCAATGGTGGCCGAGCAATTGGCTCGTCACAATACGCCAGTCACTACTCTTGATGAACTATCGTAGCACGTCATCTTCTCGGTGTAGCAATTTTAATGGCTCTGTAGCGTCGTTAGATGACGTTCCCGGTCACGGTTCATATCCTCAAGGTGTTCCTGCCGATACCCAGACAACTCCTGTAAGTTTGTCAATATCGTTATGTAACACTGTGTATAAGTTTTCTTGTTGCTGTAGCGGTCATTTTTTCTATGAAATATTGCGAATTAGCGTAATACAGCACATTCTAATCCAAAACTACTGGAAACAAATAGAAAAATGAGTTTATTTCTCGAAGACTTGAAGACATAGCTTTTTTCAAGCGGATAGTGTTACGTGTTTGTAGCATGCAGAAACGAAAGCAAGTGATACAGCAGTGGAAATCAGTATATAGGCAGAGTTCGTACCAAAGTAATAGTACGATGCCTGAAGCACACATGTATCGACTTTATTTGAAGTTAGCAGTTACATACAAGACACAAACAATCATAATACAGTTTCTTTCAGAACACGAGTAATGAAAATAGGTGTTTGCATTAGACTACATGGAGGGAAACTGGTATAAAGGCACTCACTACCGTGTTGTATTATTGCGTTGTTAGCTACTTTGTACAAGCTCCGTTCTTCCTACTTACCTCAAAAAAATTCTTTGGTATTAATTTGTTTTACGGTTTGTAGTTCCTGCAGTGAAATTGTGCCTCGGTCTTCTCGTATCGCTCTTTTCAGTTTATGCATAGGCTCAAACAGCCTTCCATTGCGATAAACACACCTTGCAAATATTCCAGAAAGTTTTCCCGTGGGTTTGAATTCGGGCTACTTACAGGCCGGGGCAAGAGGTCGATATCTTTATCTTCAAACCACGTTTTGCCTATAGGAGAAACATCCGCAGATTCATTATCTTGTTGAAACATAAAACTTTCGTCCCCTAGAATCTCATAAATTCTAATCAGTTCTGTCTCTTGCATCTCAGTGTACAAGTTAGAGTTGATTCGAGTGTTCATCCAGGCAATAAGTGATTTACCTTTAGCGTAGAGCGCTGCCCAAATCATTGCACATCTACCACCAAAATTTTTGCTCGTTATTACCTGCTGCTCTGTTCTCAGATCATGCCAATAAAGCTGAAATCCATGCGGCACAACTAAATTAAACTCCTCATCAGCCAACATCATTTAATCCCATTGTTAAGTCCATAACACATTTATTCAGCAAAATCCTGTCTGTACTATCTATGTTTGCTGTTAGAGCAGCTTTTTGCAGTCGTTTCTTAAATGAAAGACGTTTCTCATTTAACAAAATTTTCCCAATCTGACAGTTACTGACAACTCTAAATGAGCAACAAGTTGAGATGAATAACAATTTGTGGCCCTTGCTTTGTGCAAAAGTAGCTGTTTCGATGCCTCAGATAATGTTCTACATTGCCCATATTTTCCGTTTAGTCCACATCATGCGCTCAATCTAAAGAAATTGTAAATCACTGTACTTGAGCGATACAAATTTTTGGCCATTTGAGGATTAGATAGTCTCATTTCCTTGGAAACCTAGATTAATGCCTTTTCATCACATGATAACTGTTTTCTGCATGGCATGCCACGGTCGTGGTCACAACGCACAAAGTCTCCTGTGGTGACTATCTGCAGTAAAGGCACGTACGCACACGTTAACACCGCACGGCACGGACTGCTCTTGCACCGAGTTCCATCAACTACATCTGAAACGTTATTGTCTTGTTAGATACTATACTACTGACATCAAATGCGATAACATGTGACTGAATTCGTCGGTATACTGGACTTCATACTATTGTATGTGCACTGTGCACAACTGTTCCAAAAGACGATGTTAATTTTTGTACAAGTATCTACGTCTTTATCTTGGATTGCGTTGTTGTATCACTGTACGAACATTTGTAGCCTAGTTCTCAAGTAAGGAGTACATTAGAGACGGACTGCTCGTGCGAAGGGGAAGAAACAGCAGGGGACGAGGTGGAAGAAGACGAGATGGAAGAAGACGAGATGGAAAGGCGTTACTCGGTGGCAGGAGGGGGAGACGGCTGGGTAGCCGCATCGGCTACGGAACTGAAGCCCAAGTCCGACCGAAGGCCAGGGAGGCAGACGTGTGGCGCTGTTTGTCACAAAGGAAGGGACGCGCCGCTGATTGGATGCGGCCGCAGATCTGCGGCTGCTACCGGCACCACAACACGGCAGGGGAACGAGCGTCACCCTGCCAGGCTGAATGTGGTCACACGCCTGCTTACGTCGTCCTGGCAGCGAGGTGGCGTAAATTCCCTTATTGGTGTACTAAGAGGCGACAAAAGCACTAGGATGGCGATATGGACATATGCAGATGACGGTAGTACCACGTACACAAAGTATAAAAGGGTAGTGCATTGACGGAGCTGTCAATTGTCAGGTGATTCATGTGAAAAGGTATCCGACGTCGTTATGGCAGCACGACGGGAATTGACAGATTTCGAATGCGAAATGGTAGTTAGAACTAGACACATGGAACATAACAGGCGCTCTAGAGCGCAATTTTTTAATGTGAAATCGTTCCTCAAGATCATATTGTGCTAGCCGGCGACTTAATTCTGTCCTCTGCCCAGAAGTCCAGACTCGGAATTTCAACAAGTCAGCAGAAGTGCAACGCACAGTCTTCTAGTTACAGTTAAACGATAAGTGAGAACATACCCATGGCACAGAATACGGCTTCACGTATTTTACCAGCCACTCAGCAAGCAGGCTGGGCGGGATCTACGTATCATCCAACATAAAAAAAAGTGTACTCCAGTCTGAGGTCTGGCTCATTATCTTTTTTCTGATCACTTTGCGTAGATCAACACAAAAAATTGAAAAAACAAGAGGCTCATCGAGCCAGGGGCATATGTACATTCAACATAACAAACCTACAAGGTGGGGGATGTCACGTAGCATTTACTAATATATGGAAAGGATGTGGAAAATCGTACCCGCTGTACAACTTTGTCATAGCCTGGTGGCTGCAGTGGGCTAAGCCTAAGAATGCTGATAGACAACTCACGAAAGAAAATCTTCGGAATTAAAAAGACGACTGGTTTTACTTTAGCTGCCTTGAAAACATGTACACCCTGGACATACGAGTAATGGAGAACCATACATTGAATCAGGAAAACTAAGCAAAAGTTTTACAATTGAAGCAGCGACAGTCAGAGCGGGGATACAAAACATCGTAGAGAGGGAACTCACAGCTATGTACCATGTAATGCGTGAAAATAAGAGAGAAAACAGAAAAATATTGGCAGAAGTTAAATGGTGGAACCAGTCTCACAAAACAGAGAGAAATTAAGGACGCGGTTCACAAACGCCTCTCAGACATGATGTCCAATAAACCTACCGACGACAAGACGCGGCAGATCTTGTTAGGAACGTACCACACAGAATTATCGCAGAGCAAGTAGAAAATCTCACAGCTGAGATAGAGGAGGACAAACTGAAAAGTGCAATAGTTCAGAGACCTAAAACTAAATCTCCAGGACCTGATGGTATTCCTGTGGAATTGTGCCAAGTGTTCTGGCCACAAATGAAAAGCAAGCTGCTATGAATGTTCAGCGAACTCACGTACGCATTTGTGGACGTTCCTACAAAATTTCCTGAAGGTATAATGATTATAATTCCTGAAAACCCACATATCAATGGAACTGAAAACCTGCACTCAATAACATTACTCAACAGTGATTACAAGATCACGACCATGTATTAGAAAGGATTGTGAAAATGGTAATGAATTCTATAGGTGGTCCGTACCAAACATGTGTAGGCAAAGAAAGATAAATTCGACAGAATAATGCGAATATAGGAATATAATATCAACCTCAGATATCGGCCGAATAAAATGTGCATTAGTGTCATTAGAAATTGAGGAGGTGTTTGATGGAGTAGATCATAAACATCTTTCCAGAATCATGAAAGTGATGGGATTCCCACCACAATTCGTGAGGATTACTCAACAATTATTACAAAACGGTACGGAAAGAGTAATGATAAACGGACAACTAAGTAAAAGGACTGGGATGACTGAACCTGTAAGACAAGGCTGCCCTATGCCAATGACCCTTTTCGAAATAGCAATGGAACCTCTTCTCGCTACATTCACGCATCACCTACAAGGATGCATTTAAATGGCAAGAATACAGTGTAGAACTTCTACGCAGATGGTATGTGCGTCCTGCTCCCAACTGAAGAAGAAGTGATGCAATGCCCTCGGATTATACGCCCATGCGAACTTGCTTCTGGTGCCAAGCTAAATAAAAGGAAGTCAGGCATCATGAACGTAGACTGAGGAATACACATGCGAAATAAGGGACAGCTGAGAGAAGTATCCAATTTGAAATGTTTAGGTTTTGAATTTAGGGGGAACATCCGACACACCATTGCCGTTAATTCTGAAAAGCTACTTACAACGATACGAGCATATTTACAAGGAAACAGTATGAGGCAGTTGGTCGACATACAGAAAATCACAATTGGATATATATACACTTAAAAATGTTGCACAGGCTTTGCCTAGACGCTTAGAAAAAGCCAAAAGAATTATGCCAACAAAAGGAAACTATGTGAGTCAAGCCAATTTCCATAAGAAAAGGAGGATTGAAACTCACTTACAAGTTACGAAGGTTATGCGTGGGTCGAATGTAAAAGGAATGAAACAGAAGGAATGAAAGTGTTGCCAGAAGATGGTTCAAATGGCTCTGAGCACTATGGGACTCAACTTCTGAGGTCATCAGTCCCCTAGAACTTAGAACTACTTAAACCTAACTAACCTAAGGACATCACACACATCCATGCCCGAGGCAGGATTCGAACCTGCTACCGTAGCGGTTGCGCGGTTCCAGACTGTAGCTGTAGCGCCTAGAACGGCTCGGCCACTCCAGCTGGCAGTGGCCAGAAGACTTAACGGTCCACTTGCTGAACGAAATTGCTCCTCACAGGCTGCAGCCGCTAATATAAGTGCAGCATATACCAGCTCATCTTTGTCACCTAAAAGATTTTCTCGTGAATACAGTTACATTTCACCGAGGCTCTTAGAACTGCAGGTGACGCAAGTAAAGGACATGTATGCATAGTTGGTGGAAAAGGAGGAGGGAAATATCACTGAAAAAAAAACCTGACAGCTATTGGCCTGCAATTTGGAAAAAAATATCCACGACCGGAACTTACGCTCCAAGGTGAAAGCAATTTGGTATAAAGCAATCAGGAAAATACCAGCTAATTAAAATCTGAACGCTATACATCTCACAAATTCACCCACAGCACGTCATGCAACCTTCTTGAAACTGAAGAACACAGACTGGTTTGTGAAAAACTAAGAGGCATTTGGCGTATAGTCAAGCAGAAGTTAATGGCCATCCATAGAACATTTTCACTATCGCAAATTTTCTGACTCTAGACGCAGTGCCATATCCTAACACGAAATGAAATGGTGTCAACTGGGCACACATTGAAGGTACAAAATAAAAGCAAAGAAAATTACTAGGTGTACCTAACGACTCTGCATCATCACTTCACACGCAGCAAAAACTACAAAAACGTTGCACAGGTTTCTTAAATACAGTCATGGTATAAAATGTTTAACAGCAATGTAATAGAAACGGACCTCACATGTGGTTCAAATAGCTCTGAGCACTATGGGACTTAACTGCTGAGGTCATCAGTCCCCTAGAACTTAGAACTACTTAAACCTAACTAACCTAAGGACATCGCACACATCCATGCCCAAGGCAGGATTCGAATCTGCGACCGTAGTGGTCGCGCGGTTCCACACTGTAGTGCCTAGAACCGCTCGGCCATCCCGGCCGGCCGAACTTCATAGATGTTAGCCTTGCCCGGTCATATATAACGGGCACAAGAATTTCTTAGATCCTTTCACGAGACATTCAAGGAAAGAAATCAAGTTTCTGGAAGAATTTAGACAAAAAAATTATTTTATTTTTATTTTTTGATTTAGCTTCTAGTAGAACCAAAATTTTATATTCTTCTTTTGAAGGTGAGTGACTTCACGCACACTTTATTTCAGCATAATTGTTTTTCCATTATTAAGAGAAAGATTTATTTCCATTTTCTACCATTAAGGACAAGCATTTACTTTCATTTATGTTGACAAGAGCTAGTCAAAATTTCATAAAAAACGAAAAAAATTTATTTTATTTTTATTTTTTGATTTAGCTTCTAGTAAGAACCAAAATTTTATATTCTTCTTTTGAAGGTGAGTGACTTCACGCACACTTTATTTCAGCTTAATTGTTTTTCCATTATTAAGAGAAAGATTTATTTCAGTTTTCAACCATTAAGGACAAGCATTTACTTTCTTTTATGTTGACAAGAACTAGTCAAAATTTCATAAAAAACGAAAAAAAAAAACAAAATCAGAAAGTACTTCTCTACAAAAAGGAAAATCAAACATTACTGAGAAAAAGAGGTCAGCCCGGCTGACTGCCACGAGGAGGACACGGATGCGATTCCCTGTACTTCCATATATTTTTTTGCTGTGGGAGCACAAGACTAGGTTGCATTCCCAATGGGATCCTACGAATTTTCCCCCCTACAAATTTAAATCATATTGACGGGCTGTGTAGATAACGACTAGGATTTCGATATACGTAAACAGCAAGGCGCAACTCTCAACCGGTTGCGAAAATATCGAGTTTAAAAATTTTAGGCGACCTTATGCACTTTGGAGGGTCACAGATATTCAACGACTCTTCAGTTGAGCGAGTGAACGCGTAATTTCGAAAGTGCTAGGTCTCTGAATCTAATCTCACCGCTGCTACCTATCTTCATTCCCACCTAATTCTAACAGCTGATTTATTATGAGTGTAAAATTATCAGTATTTAATGATTCATTTATTAATTACTTCATATCTATCCTGAAACATCTTTTTCATAAAGAGATTGGAAACAAAAGAGGATATAAGAGAACTTTCAATCAAATCAGTATAGTCGTTTCACTTATGTGATTGTATTTATATTTGCGAGTATAATATGTGACCTATGGAGCACTGCACGAATGAAGTTTTTACTGAACAATAGTAATTATTGAAACATACAGGGTGTTTCAAAAATGACCGGTATATTTGAAACGGCAATAAAAACTAAACGATCAGCGATAGAAATACACCGTTTGTTGCAATATGCTTGGGACAACAGTACATTTTCAGGCGGACAAACTTTCGAAATTACAGTAGTTACAATTTTCAACAACAGATGGCGCTGCAAGTGATGTGAAAGATATAGATGACAACGCAGTCTGTGGGTGCGCCATTCTGTACGTCGTCTTTCTGCTGTAGGCGTGAGCTGTTCACAACGTGCAAGTGTGCTGTGGGCAACATGGTTTATTCCTTAGAACAGAGGATTTTTCTGGTGTTGGAATTTCACCGCCTAGAACACAGTGTTGTTGCAACAAGACGAAGTTTTCAACGGAGGTTTAATGTAACCAAAGGACCGAAAAGCGATACAATAAAGGATCTGTTTGAAAAATTTCAACGGACTGGGAACGTGACGGATGAACGTGCTGGAAACGTAGGGCGACCGGGTACGGCAACCACAGAGGGCAACGCGCAGCTAGTGCAGCAGGTGATTCAACAGCGGCCTCGGGTTTCCGTTCGCCGTGTTGCAGCTGCGGTCCAAATGACGCCAACGTCCACGTATCGTCTCATGCGCCAGAGTTTACACCTCTATCCATACAAAATTCAAACGCGGCAACCCCTCAGCGCCGCTACCATTGCTGCACGAGAGACATTCGCTAACGATATAGTGCACAGGATTGATGACGGCGATATGCATGTGGGCAGCATTTGGTTTACTGACGAAGCTTATTGTTACCTGGACGGCTTGTCAATAAACAGAACTGGCGCATATGGGGAACCGAAAAGCCCCATGTTGCAGTCCCATCGTCCCTGCATCCTCAAAAAGTACTGGTCTGAGCCGCCATTTCTTCCAAAGGAATCATTGGCCCATTTTTCAGATCCGAAACGATTATTGCATCACGCTATCTGGACATTCTTCGTGAATTTGTGGCGGTACAAACTGCCTTAGAGGACACTGCGAACACCTCGTGGTTTATGTAAGATGGTGCCCGGTCACATCGCACGGCCGACGTCTTTAATTTCCTGAATGACTATTTCGATGATCGTGTGATTGCTTTGGGCTATCCGAAACATACAGGAGGTGGCGTGGATTGGCCTCTCTATTCGCCAGACATGAACCCCTGTGACTTCTTTCTATGGGGACACTTGAAAGACCAGGTGTACCGCCAGAATCCAGAAACAATTGAACAGCTGAAGCAGTACATGTCATCTGCATGTGAAGCCATTCCGCCAGACACGTTGTCAAAGGTTTCGGGTAATTTCATTCAGAGACTACGCCATATTATTGCTACGCATGGTGGATATGTGGAAAATATCGTACTATAGAGTTTCCCAGACCGGAGCGCCATCTGTTGTTGAAAATTGTAACTACTGTAATTTCGAAAGTTTGTCTGCCTGAAAATGTACTGTTGTCCCAAGCATTTTGCAACAAACGGTGTATTTCTATCGCTGCTCGTTTAGTTTGCATTGCCGTATCAAATATACCGGTCATTTTTGAAACACCCTGTATTACACTATTACTAGATAAACGCCGCATTTCTACATGTGGACGAGTTTTCCATTTCAGTCTGTGTATTGCACAACAAACTTGGTTTACGTTCATAAACTTTCTCGGTCGTCATACAGTTTAGCTGCCTACTACGCATGTCGAAGCATACCGCCGAGTATCGGAACAGTGGACTGATAGTGTACGACTGATAGACATTTTTACACAATGTTCGCTAGGAGCAAACTCTATTCCGTTCGAAGATGTACGAGCAGTTTTGTTGTTTTATAAGATTCTTCGCCTGTTAGTCAAATAAAACGTTGTTAGTCTCCGCCAGCGGATTATATTTGAGAGGGATTGCTTTTAATATTACACGTTGGCAGAATAACGTAGGGATGGAGAAAAGGTACTAGTAACGAGAGTCAGTCCATGGACTTCACGCTTTCTCGCTTAGTTGCGGACTCCTTGAATGCTAGCAACCAAACAAAGTATATAGGCAGGCCTAAAATTTTTCACACTACATTTTCTCGTAAATAGTTGAAGAGCTGCCTCTTCCTCTTGACATATGTTGCAGTCCTAATCTTGTGGTACACAACCTGTCAGAGTGGATGCAATAGGTGAGAAGAAGTTCGTATCAGTATCATGACAACTGAGAATCTACTTGACCCAGTAGTGTCGCGGTTTCAGATCACGAAAACGGCCGGCAGAGCGGTGTGCTGACCGCACTCCGGCCCACTCCCCATTCAATGACGCCATTGGCGAAAGATGACGCGGCGGTCGGTCGGAACCCATGTTTCCGCCAGGGCCTGTGGACGGAGTCTACGTTACTAAAAATGGCGATTACAACTTCTGTACTGGTGTGTGGTCACATTTTAGAATTAGTAACTACATTATATCAAGTCGAACATTTAAGAGCTGCCTCATCAAAAATGGCTCTGAGCACCACGGGACTTAACATCTGTGGTCATCAGTCCCCTAGAACTTAGAACAACTTAATCCTAACCAACCTAAGGAAATCACACACATATCCATGCCCGAGGCAGGATTCAAACCTGCGACCGTAGCGGTCACCCGGTTCCAGATTGAAGCGCCTAGAACTGTACGGCCACACCGGCCGGCAGCTGCCTTATCATTCTTTAGAAAAGTTACAGTAATACTTGTAGGAAATGGAGCCATGAGCTTTTATATTTCTGCGACGCATTCTTCTCTGTGTTGCTGGAACATGGAATAACTGAAGATTAAATGATAAATATCTTAAACTTTTGAATTATTGGAGTCACAAGTTTCTGACTTTCTTAGTTCTACGCGATAGAAATGGGGAGAGAAGCTGCCGTGATTGACTCTCATCCAAGTGATGGCACAGACAGCTCTGCAGTATACTGAAATATTATGAAACCTAGATAGGTTTGTGGGATTGAAACTACTCACAATTTTTTTCTTTACGTTTGATATTTCCCATTTCTCTTCCCATTGGTAAGTAACTTTCAGTTTTACTTTCCGTAAGAAGTCGGTGAAAGATAGCAAGATGTCATCCTAATGTCCGGATGTACAAAGCAGCCTCCTTGGCCTACTGGTTATGTTCCTATGTATAAGATGGCTTGCGTGAGCTTCTATTTAAAGCACACAGAATATATATTTCGTGGAGAACATGCCAGTCTTCTGAAGGGAATGTCTAAAACAAGTTTATTACATTTGTTTTCCTAAGATCCTGCTCCGTAGGACAATTAGAATGTTTCTTAAAACAGAACGGATTAATTCTTGTCCTTCTGAGTTAAAGAGTGCTTGATGACCTTTGTGATAGTCAAAGGAGCTTTCGCTGTACAAGAAGTGGCTGATGATGGTAGCTGATATTGTGTGTAGTACCACGTTCTTGGTCACAAGCAAACAAATAGAGCGTTAGTTATTCTCCTATAAGATTCTTGAATCATCATATATATGGAGAGATTCGCTCCGTTTTTCGGGGAGATATGTTCTGATATTAATCTGGGATTTCTGCTAATTTTAACACTAAATTCCAACTAGAGCACTGGAGCAGAAGACTTAAGAGGCGAAATGTTTCTTCACTTATAGGAAGACTTCCTGATATTATGATACTTTTGGATCGATATTTTCAAAATCTGAAGACATCTAAAAAAAGTCTAGTTATGGAGATAATGATTTTGGTCCAGAAGAATGTGTAGCGTTGCATATTTCTTAATCACTGGAAGAGTCGCTAGCAGTGTCCATTCCAGTATATATTTGCTGGCCAGTCGTTGGTGCCTAAAATGTAGAGGCATTTCCGATGCCCCCTACGTACTGTTCCGTTGCGGCTGCCCGCCGTAGCGACCGGCAGTAACTGCGAGCCATCACTGTCCACTGTGCATTTCGTTGAAACTGCTCACTGCAGTGGCCGCGCCACTCAGTGTGTCACCTCTGTGGAAGGAACACAAACGTGAGTTCGCAACATGGATGCTAATACCATCCTAGGTTTTTTGATGGACAGGAAAGAAGAGAGAAAAAGAAAAATGCAAAAAGATTTGTCCTCACAGCATGTTCCAAACACGGAAAAGTCAAGCAAACGACGCTTAGTAACAGCCACTTCCGAAACGATGAAGATAAGTTCAAAATTTTTTTAGGCTTAATCCATCTCAGTTCGATTTTATTTTAAGCCTGGTGAGAGAAGACATAACAGTAACAGCTACCAGAGCAGTGCAAATTTCCGTAGAAGCTGATTAAAAAAATGGCAATGACTTTACAGCAAAAGCTATATAAAAACATAAATATTCGTCAAAATCGATTGAAAATAGATGAATTTGCTTAAAATATGATATAATTCCATAAAGATAGGACTACTGACATCCTTGGGAGAGCCAGCCCTGACAAAACTCTACCATCTGATGAGCAAGACGTATGAGACAGGCGAAATACCCTCAGACGTCAAGAAGATTGTAATAATTCCAATCCCAAAGAAAGAAAGTGTTGACAGATATGAAAATTGCCGAACTATCAGTTTAATAAGCCACGGCTGCAAAATACTAACACGAATTCTTTAGAGACGAATGGAAAAAATGGTAGAAGCCGACCTCAGGGAAGATTAGTTTGGATTCTGTAGAAATGTTGGAACACATGAGGCAATACTGACCCTACGAGTTATCTTAGAAAATATATTAAGGAAAGGCAAACCTACGTTTCTCTCATTTGTAGACTTAGAGACAGCTTTTTACAATATTGACTGGAATACTCTCTTTCGAATTCTGAAGGTTGCAGGGGTTAAATACAGAGAGCAAAAGGCTATTACAATTTGTACTGAAACCAGATGGCAGTTATAAGAGTCGAGGGGCATGAAAGGGAAGCAGTGGTTGGGAATTGAGTGAGAAAGGCTTGTAGCCTATCCACGATGTTATTCAATCTATATATTTAGCAAGCAGTAAAAGAAACAAAAGAAAATCCTTGGAAAATGCTCATAAACGGAACATTATCTCGAGGAGTTGAAGAGCTACTATTGACTTAAATCGAAATGTCACGTTTTGTAGTGGGCGAAGAGGCATTCCGCTTACGAAAGCATATTCTGAAACCTTACACTCGCTCGGCTGCTCAGCAAAATAAATAAACAGCTACTTTCAATTACATATTGCCACGGTAGAGCCGAGATTCTGACAATGCTTTTGGACTTCTGTGTCAGATATTTCGGGTATTTTGCGCAAATGTGAATCTATAACCTAACACATGTGATAAACCAGTTACAGCTTGTTGCTGTCCACACAATCTCCTCAGAAAAAAACATTACGATCCTTTTATGAACTTGACCATGATGTGAATTTGCCTCGAACAAGGGTTTGTTATCAAGCTGAAGGCTTTCAGGTACGAGATGCATTCAAAAATTACTTCTGTGAACATACATACCAATGATTACAACCGAAAAAACAACTAAGGCACAAATAAAGAAATAACTTATTGTTACTATTCTTGGCGATTGAGATGGAAGGTATTGTTCTAGCTTCAGTATTGTAAAATTACGTCTCGCAGTAGGAGAAAGAACAAATATAAATAAATACGTGTATGCAAAAAAAAACTTACCATCTTTTTTTTGTCGTCTGTCTTATCTTCTTCAACACTTTCTCCTTTGCCACCATATTTCTGAAATCTGTTTGCTTATGTTTATACGATATAGAGTATCCCCTCGCATGCACCACTAACTTGCCGTCGTCGTCATCGTGAAGACCCTTCTTAGACATTGCCCGCAGTAGATTATTGCAGTTGCCACCGACCCGGTAGTCGCAGCCCGACTGTCACACTACTTCTGCAGCGGTTGCGGCGGTCCCGATGAAGTCACGATCTTTGTCTGCCTAGTAGTTACCGTATTTTACGCACTTTAAGACCCACTTTTTTCTTCGAAAAATTGCCTCATAAAAAAGAAAGAAAGGAAGGTGCGTCTTATAGTCGAAATTAACAAAAAAATGCCCGGAGTTCCGTGTTCAGTGTCTGATTTAAGATTCCCGCCAGTCTTTAAATTGTCCATGTATTCGCTGTCGCGGGAAACCTATCTCTATTTGATAACACTGGATTCAACTGGCAGTTGCAGTGCACGGACGCGACGAGAATGATTTTCGGGGATTCACAAGTTTGCTAACACTGTCTCCTTCACTCCCCGCCATCACAAACCCAGAACCCTGGCGGTGGCCGTGCGGTTCTAGGCGCTTCAGTCCGGAACCGCGCTACTGCTACGGTCGCAGGTTCGAATCCTGCCTCGGGCATGGATGTGTGTAATGTCCTTAGGTTAGTTAGGTTTAAGTAGTTCTATGTTCTAGGGGACTGATGACCTTAGATGTTAAGTCTCATAGTGCTCAGAGCCATTTTTGAGCCAGAACCTTGTCTAGCCTATGAAGCGTCATTGCTGCCTACAGAGCCCGTGAACTTAAATTGAAAGTGATTTGTGTTATCGGTGACAGTATCTTATTTTTATTTGCAGCTAGTTTCGTAATGGAAAAGATAAAAGGTACTCATATGATGCGGGCTATAAATTGAAAGTAATAGTATACGTAGAAGAACATGGAAACGGAGCAGCTGAACAGGTTTTCAGCCCTCCACCAACAGTAAAATACTTTCGCGATTGGCGGGGTAGTAAAGAAGAATTGAAAAAAGGACGAGGAAAACTAATTGTGCAAATGGAGGACTGAATGCAAAATGAGCAAACTTAGAATATGACGTACTTAAATGGATTCACGGACACCGTCAAAATGGTACTGGAGTCGATACGAAACTGATTGAATTACAAGGTCGGTAGATAGCGCTGCACTGGAGCTTAACAGTCTTTAAGGGTGGAGTTGGTTTGAGTAACAGGTTTATGATGCGTCATGGACTTAGCATGCATATCAAAACCAAAATCTCTTCGAAAATGCCACAACAGAATGTCGAGAAAATATTATCTCTCCATCACTTTATTATTCAACATCGAAATAAAACCAGTGTCGAAATAAACCAAATAGCTCTGACATTTGATATACTGAGTATCAGAACAGTTGCTATGGAATGTGCTAAGACTGTAACTATAAAAACAAAGGGACACGAAAAAATGCGCTGCACTGTTTTCCTTCCATGTTGTGATAGCCGTACTGAACTTAATGCAATGATATTTTTCAAGTGAAAAATCAATGTTAGAACCTTAAATACCTCCGGGTGTTGTTCACGTACATGGCAAGGGTTGGATGGACGAGGAGGTATGAAATATCGATTAACAGAATGTGGGAGTGAAGGAAAGGTGCTTTAATGAAGAAGAGTCTCTTCTTGTGCTAAATCAGTTTAGTAGTCATTCGAAAAATTCTGTGAAGGAAAGATCAAGACAGGGAAATGCAGAGGTTGCTGTTATTCCGCGTGGAATTACTTCACAACTGCTTTCTCCTGATGTTTCCATAAACAAACCATTTAAAATGTACGTGAGAGAGGAATGGAACAACTGGATTGTGGATTATACCCAACACGAATTCACGCCGAAGGGAGCTTTAAAGCGACCTGCATTCGAACATATGTGTCAGTGGATAAAACAGCCGTAGTCTAGAATGAGAGAAGTCATTGTTGTTAAATCTCTCAAGAAGTCCAGCGTCTGTAACGGTCCCGATAGCAGTGAAGGCAATCTTATATATGAAGACTACCACGATGCCCACGAAGAGGGAGAAGAAGAAGGTAGTTTAGATGACGATTTTCAGGTATTTTAAAGGTCAGTTCCGTTCTACAAACTAAGTCTGGCTTTGCAATCTAATAATAAAAATTTAAAATTTTATTTTTAAAAATTTTGGAGTGTCTTATGTATTTTCGTAAAATACTGTGCGACATATTGTCCGTTGCTTTGTCTAAGAACAGTAAACAACTGCCTGCAGGTAGCGGCCGGCAGTAGCAGCGAAATACTAGTATATGCATCGCGCCAAAACCAGTTAACGATAGCAAGTAGCTTCACGCACGGTAATAGGTGTGTTCTTGTGCTGTACCTAGCAGCAAGTAGTACCGGCTATGGCCGAACGATGTCGCTATCGCACGAACTGCGAAATCCTAAGCAGTCAAAACAATGAGTTATGTTATCGTCTGTGAATATTACGTCTTTTATTACTGATTTTTGATTTAATATGTTTATTTATTAGTGTGAATGAATTTCTGAATGCGAAGTAATATAATAAATGTTTATTAAAGAAGTATATTAGCATGAGAACTATATCTAGACGGCATGAGAGACATATGTACTCAGGGGAAAATTTTTAAAGTGCCGTTTGCCAGTTTATGGTACTAGCGAAACAAGGAACACTATGAGCTTTCAAGAGAGGAGTATTTTGATATTTGCGGGTTCCCTAAATTTCTTGATTTCATACATCGCTCTGAAATGATATTATATTGTGATTGGTCCACTGTAAAAGACGCGGAATAGCGCGGTTTAATTCTAATAGCATATTGGCCATTAAGTTTCTCAGCCAGTCGTGGTAACCATTTCTTCCTTTGTAGGTGAGTGCTAACAAAGTATTTTCACATTCTGAGATGAAGGTTGTTTGAAATTTCATGATAAGATATGCTGCAATGAAAAACGATTTTGTTTTAATGCTTGGCACCCCACTTCGAATACCACACCGTGGACACTCTGTCACCTGCTTCGCAAAATACAGAACGAGCTGTCCTTCTTTCAACTTTATCGATGTCCTCTGTCAACCCTATCTGATGCAGATTCCATACTGCGCAGCAATAATCCGGAAGAGGACGGACAAGCGTAGTATAGATAGCCTGTTTTTGATGGACATATTGTATTTTGTAAGTGTTGTGTTCTGACAATAAATTTCAGTCTTTGGGCCGGCCGACGTAGCCGAGCGGTTCTAGGCGCTTCAGTCTGGAACCGCGCTGCTGCTACGGTCGCAGGTTGGAATCCTGCCTCCGGCAAGGATGTGTGTGATGTCCTTAGGTTTAAGGGACTGACGACCTCAGATGTTAAGTCCCATAGTGCTTAGAGCCATTTGAACCATTTTTTTACAGTCTTTGGTTCGCTTTCCCCACACCATTATCTATGTGATCGTTCAAAATCAAGATATTCGTAATTTTAATCCCTTTGTGTTCAGTTGAAGTCAGCGCCTAATCATATTCGTGTGATTTCCGTGGAACTGAAATTCAGCCGGTTCCTTTTAGTTGAGATTATTTAGTAGATTGTTTAGAAACAATTGCCACCTCTCGCACCGTACAGATATCTTGTCTAAATCATTTTGCAATTTTATCTGATGACTTTGAAAGACATAAATAACAGCATCATTTGCAAAAAATCTAAGAGAACTGCTCAGACGGTCTTATAAATCGTTTCTATAGAAGGGAAACAGCAGAGGGTTTTGTGTCCGCCTGGAAAGCGGCGCGTGGGTCTGCTCCTGAAAACTGAGTGTAGGCCGAATGTAGGAAGCTAGGAGAAGCAGAAGAAGTAGAACACTTGGTACTGAAAATAAAAATGGTTTTACTATGTACTTAACTTTCGCTGAGATGCGCACGAAGGTGCGAAGCCGTACATCAAGTTACAAACGCTTGCCCACTATCAAATAGAAACAATGCTGCTTGATCGTCTACTCGGAATCAAAAGGGCTGTATCTGGGTCGGCGTTCGTAGAGCTGAACAGCTATCGATACCACAGAGGGGTGTAACACTTAATTGAGAACGCAGGATATTACTTCCGTTTAACTCGATGACTTCCGGTCAATTTCTACGATCTGTGACCTTTCTGACGGTATATCACAAATCCACTAGCACAACTGAGACGACACCAGCAGTGACAGCTAGTCTGAAAGTTTGGTAATCCACAAAAGTACATAACAAAAATATTTCAAATCTTCTGAACTTGATGAGAATTGACATTTGTGAAGCTTAAAAGCAATATGTATAACAAAATCTTAAACATGGTTGAGAAATAGTAAAAGTGTAAATCTGAAGAGGTTTAAAAATCAGCCAAGCAGTTGCAAATAAATGTTTATTAGCCCTTGACGTGGTTTCGATATTTGTAAAAATATCTTACTCGGAAGTAGTGGTCTCATTACGTCACATGATGACATAATAGCTTATATGAAGTCGAGCGGCTCTTATCATAAACGAAATTAATGAAACAAGAAATATTGCAAAGTCATGGCTTCCGACAGTTCATGTTTCACGAATTTCGTTTATGACAAGAGCCGCTCGGCTCCATCTAAGCTATTATGTCATCATGTGACGTAATGAGCCCACTACTTCTGAAGAACATATTTTTACAAATATCGGAACCATGGTCAAGGGCTAATAAACATTTATTTGGAACTGGTTGGCTGATTTTTAAACCTCTTCAGATTTACCCTTTTGCTATTTCGCAGCCATGTTTAAGATTTAATAAATCTTTGTTTGCAACTCTTGGCTGATGTATAACATATTATGGGGTCTCAGTCTGCCGCTAACTCGTCACTATCGGCCAGATGCAAACCATAAGTGGCGCTACTTGGAATGTTTGCATGCCAGATGTGTTAAGTGTAACCGTCTCGCATGGTGAATATAAAAAAAAAAAAAAATGGTTGGAATGGCTCTGAGCTCTATGGGAATTAACATCTGAGGTCATCAGTCCCCTACAACTTAGAACTACTTAAACCTAACTAACGTAAGGACGTCACCCACATCCATGCCCGAGGCAGGATTCGAACCTGCAACCGTAGCGGTCGCGCGGTTCCAGTCTATAGTGCCTAGAGGAGGAGGAGATTAGTGTTTAACGTCCCTTGGACAACGAGGTCATTAGAGACGGAGCGCAGGCTCAGGTGAGGGAAGGATGGGGAAGGAAATCGGCCGTGCCCTTTCAAAGGAACCATCCCGGCATTTGCCTGAAGCGATTTAGGGAAATCACGGAAGACCTAAATCAGGATGGCCGGAGACGGGATTGAACCGTCGTCCTCCAGAATGCGAGTCCAGTGTGCTAACCACTGCGCCACCTCGCTCGGTATATATATATATATATATATATATATATATATATATATATATATATATATATATATATATATTTTGCCTAGAACCGCTCGGCCACCCCGGCCGGCCATGGTGAATATAATTAGCATGTGTATAGTATGGTTTTCTGTTAGTGTTGTTGAAGTTAACAAGTGAAAATCGGTATCCTCACATGGCCTACATACCACGAGCAGCAGAAGCGGGGCCAGCTAGGAAAGCGTTCCCATGTGATAGAACTCAGATCATACTATAAAAGTTTGCATAGATATTTGATATTGAACTCGTGACTTCAGAGCAGAGTATAGTGATCGGAAAATGCACGCTGTGATCTCTACATCCCCCTTTTCCAATTATAGGACACAATTATTTTTGCTTCGAGCATCTGAATCAGCATCCTCAGGGTGGAGAGCGACTACACGAGCGTGAGCTACCGACCTCGCATACAGAGGCGAGCTCTGCTGAATAATAATGGTTACAACTTTTAAGCATCATACTTGAAACGCTGTATTTCCATGATAGCACGTGAACCTACTATAATATCCTATGAAGAACCATGCCCTACCTACGAATTTATGCAGCCTTATGCTAACTTATCTGTGGGAGGTTCTCGGAGGTTAACAGTCACGGCCCATCACACACTTAACCCTGTATAGCAGGGCCGGCCAAGTGTGCAGGAATGCAGGCCACAGGCCAGTCAAGGCTCAGCCTGGCTCAGCTTGGCTCAGCTTGGCTCGGTCCTCTTCGAAAGTATCCGGAACACCGCGACTTTTCATTTAGCAACTCGCTCGAGTTCAGCACAACCGAGGCGTCAGCGTTGTTTACCATTCACTGTTTGTTCACGGTACTGAGGACGTTCACAGACCCAATGGGAGTTTGCACAAGAAAGCCAGTCCAGCCATCTATCGTCACAAGCCTTTCAAAATTAATGGGACTAATGGTTGTCTTATCCGTGACGGGTACTGCAGATTTGCTATGAACAACATTACAATACCATGCACAAAGAATTTAATGATTTATTTGGCAATGAAAGGCCCAAAAATTACAACGATCGACAAATGAGATTCATTGTTCCCACACCAAATTTTCAGCCATAGAGCACATAGAGAAACTGGTGGTACGAATAGCAAAGTTCCTAACGTCGCTCTCATTATTTCGCTGAAAGTTGCAACAATTGTCGATGGAACTGAATGAAGAGTATGGAGACTTAATATATTACTGTAAAGTACATTGATCAAGGGTAAACATGCAATGATTTTTCGAGTTAAAATTCACTATATTTACGGAGGAAGAAAAGACTGCACATTGCAGATGTTGCATTTTAAATATACTTGATTGCACACTGCACGACTCACAAGAGAAACAACTCCTTTCTGATTTGCTGAGGACGCATTTAAAGAGAAAATCGCGTTGCAGAAGGGAGACAGAATGACTAACACAATCCGGTTCCCTAAACTCACTGGCGTTAAAGGAAACGAGAGGTTTGAAGGGATCATTATGTCCTTGAAAGAATTACGAAGATAGTTCCCTATACATCTGTTTTAGAGCTTTTTTGGGGAGCATTTGCCGTTTCAGTTGAAGGTGCCTCTGTGCATGTGCAGGTGTAACTGATCTTCAGGGTAATTCTCATTTTAAAGACAAATCCCTTTAATGTTAACACTGTCCAGGCCGCGCACATTGCTTTCTTCAGACAGAGTTTCCATATCTCCAGCCGGCAGCGGTGGCCTAGCGGTTCTAGGCGCTTCAGTGCGGGACCGTGCGACTACTACGGTCGCAGGTTCGAATCCCTCCTCGGGCATGGATGTGTGTGGAGCCCTTAGGTTAGTTAGGTTTAAGTAGTTCTAAGTTCTAGTGGACTGATGACCTCAGATGTTAAGTCCCATGGTGCCCAGAGCCATTTGAACCATTTTTTTCCATATCTCCATAATGAAGTTGCAAAATCTGCACAATATGTCGATCAACATATTTGTGTCACAAAGGTTTTTTAGCTTATGAAGCTAAATAAATCACGATTACAAGGAAACCTGTTAAATTGTCTGAATGTGTCCATATATCGACAGTTGACACCAGACAAAACTTATGTTTTCAGTGCACCAAAAATATTTAAATAGTACCGAAAATTTGTTTTGGTTTTGATCTATCTTGCTGAGAAATGTGAAATATAAAACTAAGCCTTACACAAGGCAACTGCATTGTCATTTAAATGCGGCGCATTCGCAGTTTCCCCCTTGTTGCGCTCACACGGCGTGGCGTGGTGTGGCGGTGGGGAAAACGTGCCAGCTAGGCTGAGAGATATGATAGCCCTGCCAGGGCACGGCCGGCGGGCCGAATTCTTTGCCACCCTTGGACTATAGCGTGGTTTTCCATTTGGCAACCAACCGAAAATGTACATGTTATGTTAAGGAAATCATTCGTACATTCGTGATGTTGCCGCCTGGCAACACACACAGCCTGACTACAGCTAGCTGGATTGCGTTTAACGTCATTATGTAGGCAGAAACAGCTGAAAATCGATATCTTTGCTGAAGGTCGATACACAAACACACGCGAAAGGAGCTGAAAGGGCCAATTACGTCTTTAACTTAGATCACATCTAGGTAGATTTTTAAGGTATATAAAACGATGCTTAAAGATAGCACATCTTATCTTTCCATCTGTGTAACTGAACGATTAGTTATTAATCAATATTTTTGGTTTTTTGTTGTACTGTAACGAACCTAAAATATTGAATGCATCAAAATTAAATCAAAATTTCTATATTAAAACTGTTGCATAAACAGGTCATGCAACAGAAGGTTAATACCAAAACTCTGTACATGCAAATCGTAGAATTACTGAAGTACATCAGGATTAAGTCTTTTGCTCCATAGCATCGTAACTACCGAAAAATAATCTCCACTCTTCGTATCGCGTGTGATAATTTCACATAGAACTACGGAAATAATTTGGAATATAGTACAGGACATTTTAGCACAATTTGGTGAACAGCAATAGTAAACTGTCACGTTCCCGCAAAATGCTATTAAAATGCAGTTGATGCACAATTCTTGCAGCATGATGATCGAACTTGTCACCACTATGATGAAATGACACGTACCTAATAACGTTTTTGCTTCCCCTAGAAGAGGAGTGCATTCGAAACTTATTGTGCATATGCAGTAACTTCAGTGTCCGTCATGTCATCTGTTGCCTGGTAATGTAACTCTATGAAATACATAATAATTATTGTACATCTACAGCTACATCTACATGACTATTCCGCAGTTCACACTTAACCATTTGGCACACGGTTCTCCGAACGATCTTCAGATTGTTTCTGTATCGTTCAGCTCTCTAACAGCGTGTGGTGAGAAACGAACAATCAAGTCTTCCTGTAGGTGTTCTGATTTCTCTTATTTTATTATGATGATCATTTCTTCCTATATAGGGTGGCGACAGTAGAATATTTTCACGTTCAGATAGGAAAGTTGGTGATTGAAGTTTCTCGGAAAGCTCTCGCCGCTACGAAAATCGTCTTTGTTTTTTTAATGGTTGCCATCCCAGCCCGCCTGTCATATCCGCGACACTTCCTACACTATTTAGCGATAATACAAAAGGAGCTGCTCTTCTTTCAATTTTATCGATGTCCTCCGATAGTACTATCTGATAAGAATTTCATACAACACAGAAATACTTTTGCAGAGGGTTTGCTTTCTCCACAATATTATACACGTGACCGATCCAATACAAGTTACTCGTAGTTGTATTGCCTATATGATTGTTCCAATGTAAGTTATTCGTAGTTGTAACACCTAAGTACTTAGTCGAGTTGATAGTCTTTGAATTTGTGTGATTTATCTTGTAATCGCAATTTAGCGGATTACTTTTAGTGCTGTAATGGGTGGCGTCAGCCTTTTAATTGTTTGTCGCCTTTCGCATCATACAGTTACTTTATCTACGCCATATCGCAGTTGGTTTTGATTATCCGAATACTTCACAAGACGGTAAATGTCATCATAATCTGCAAACAATCCAAGAGAGCTCCTCAGACAGTCCCCTAAATCGTTTCTATACCGGTAGTTGGAGAACAGCAGAGGGGCTATAGCATTTCCTTGGGGAACGCCAGATATTTTTCTGTTTTACTCTCAACTCCCTTGATGATTGAAATTCCAGTGATTAAGAGCTATTATTGTGTTGGTGAACCTTATGTAATATTAGCTAATCAGAGGTGGGATGTATTTGGCCTGGGGGTTGGGTTGGCGGGCACTTCCACACTGAGCCGACATCATCCCCGTGCTAGATGCAACGCCCTATCTAATGGTTCAAAGTGGTTCAAGTGGCTTTGCGCACTATGGGACTTAACACTTGAGGTCATCAGCCCCCTAGAACTTAGAACTACCTAAACCTAATTAACCTAGCGAAATACGCTAAGAGGCGAACAGAAATAGCACTTTAATTCAAAGAAAATACTTTCACTGGTCTTAACACGACTTACGACGTTCCCTCTGACATTAAAAAAAGGGAGGAAATTTTTATTAATAGGGTGTGTGATCACCACGGACGGCAATGCCTGCTCTACAACGTGTTCCCAAGCTGGCCACTAATTTAGTGTGAAGTGCTTGTAGTAGAGCGTTCCATTCCTCCAACTCACGTATGGTCGTTGGTGCATGTGGACGTGACGCATTCTGTCTCCACAACGTATCCATCACATGATCGAAGGGATTTAACTCGGGGGAATGGGCAGGCCAATCCTTTCGGCGAATGTCCTGTCGTACCAAGAGCTTCTCCACCCGCACTGTTAGGTGCGCCACGCACTCTCATCAACAAAAATTAAGACAGGGTCAAAATCATTCCGTAAAAAACACATAGGGAATTAGTACAGTGTCACAATAACTTTAGCTGCTGAGTGCTCCGTCTTCAAAGATATGTAGGTTGATACACATTCATGCCCGAGGCAGGATTCGAACCTGCGACCGTAGCGGTAGCGCGGTTCCAGACTGAAGCGCCTAGAACCGCTGGGCCACAAAGGCCGGCCTCTCAATGGAGACACAGAACTCTCTTCCAATGACTTTTCAGAAAACGAAGATTCTGAATACGCTATCTGGTAGTATTTGTGATGCTAATAACAACAATATAAAAATTTATGGTGATTTGGACTCATTTACCTTCCTCGGGCATGGGTGTGTGTTTGTCCTTAGAATAATTTAGGTTAAGTAGTGTGTAAGCTTAGAGACTGATGGCCTTAGCAGTTAAGTCCCATAAGATTTCACACACATCTGAACATTTTTTTGGACTCATTTACTATTTTATACCAGTTTTTGAAGTCTGGAGTTTATGCGACCACTTCCGAAGTTCTACCCATAGAGTGTTCATGAACGTCATTGGTATGGCCTAGGCTTTAGGTGTGTGGACACATTAGGCACAACGGTCAACAACCGCTGCATATCTTTGCGCGAGGTACTGTTATAGCAAACAGGTATTACAGGGAGATTATTATGGACGATGTCCGTCTGTTTAGCGGTGAAGGAGGTCCCAGGTTTCTCTTTTGGGATAGCTATGCCTGTCCACACAGGTCCCATGACGTGTCACACACACTGCAAAGTGGAGATACAGAATGTGTGAAGTAGCGTGCGTACTCTGCGCACCTAAACCCTGTAGATCACGCCTGGAATGCTCTTCTTAACGAGCACCCCCTCCTCGAGCCGTGCAAAGAACCGAGAACCGCCTTGAGGGAGGAGTGAGGCAATATCTTAAGGACTACTCAAGAGTTTGGTTCCGAGCAAGAATAACATCTGCAAAATGTGCATTAGTGCATTGTGTAAATATCCACTTTTTAAATGGAACAATGCCTATTGACATTAGCAGACTAAAAGGAGGGCAAATTACTATGTCAGTGGAGTTTATAGCAGAATAATAGGGCCAGACGTTTACGAGATATCGTATTCTGAAAAGTTCCCATACTAACACTTGAACAATATCTGTAGAAGCACAGATAAAAGAGCAGCACAATTGCATACACTAGTTATCTGGATTCTGACCAGTAACGGGATAACTGATCACCACAGGTTACGTTCAATACATACTTCCGATCTGGTATGGAACTACTGCTGCAGACGAGATGTCCGAGCAGGCCACAGTAATACGTCATTGCATATTATTGGGTGTAGTTGTTTGAGTATATATACTTCAAATCTAAGGAACTGTCTGGCCAAGGTACAGGTCCTTTGGGTGCAAACCAATCTGGAAACAATTCGTGAAAGCATGCTGTAGTAGTTTTGCCCTACGGTCCCACTCATGGACGCTGACATTCCATCTGCCAAATCTTCAAATGGTTCAAATGGCTTTGAGCACTATGGGACTTAACATCGATGGTAATCAGTCCCCTAGAACTTAGAACTACTTAAACCTAACCTAAGGACATCACGCAACACCCAACCATCACGAAGCAGAGAAAATCCCTGACCCGCCGGGAATCGAACTCGGGAACCCGGGCGTGGGAAGCGAGAACGCTACCGCACGACCACGAGATGCGGGCTGCCAAATCTTATGATGTTGCCAACAGACCTGTAGTACATGTTTCGACGACCTGCCTTGCCGTGATTGGTAAACGTGGCTTCGTCACTAACCACAATACGAGTATGTGACACACCTGAGGTATCCTGTCTTAATGCCCATGTACAGAAGTTAACACGATTATCATAACAGTTTGCATGCAGCTCTTGGTGGGGAGAGATGTGATAGGGCTTAAACCTATGTCCACGGAGAATGTGAAGGACGTTTGCCTCACTCATGACATCCTCGTATCAGTGCGCGGGAGACAACATACGGATCAACTGCAACGGCAACAAGAACATTTATTTCCCCTCTTCTGTCGTCACTTGTTTCCGTTTGTTACGTTGTCTAGGTGCTACACTACCACTTTCACGTAAATGGTTGAAGAGGTTGCTAAATGAACGTCGCATTGGTTGATGTCTATTGGGATATCTCAGCGCATACGTCGTACAAGAATGAACTACGTCCTTCCTACAACCTCCATACACCATAAGCATGTCGGCTTTTTCGGCTTTTGCAAGTCCCATCGACTACCCGCGCCCCACTACATGGTCTGTCTTACACTGACCAGCAAATTGCAGTGCACTCAATGAACACACAAGCCCACTGTAAGCAAACATAACAACGTCGTACCTAGCAACTACGGAGGCTGAATGGCACAAACAAGTGTGCTGCGGGGGATTAGCCGAGCGGTCTAGGGCGGCGAAATCATGGGCTGTGCGGCTGGTCCCGGCGGAGGTTCGAGTCCTCCCTCGGGCATGGGTGTGTGTGTTTGTCCTTAGGGTAATTTAGGTTAAGTGGTGTGTAAGCTTCGAGACTGATGACCTTAGCAGTTAAGTCCCATAGGATTTCACACACATTTGAACATTTTGAACATACAAGTGTCGGCGTGGAAACTTTCCAAAATACGATATCTCGTAGACTTCTCTCCCTAGAATCCTGCGACAAATACCATTGACATTAGGTTTTCCCCTAGTTTTAGTTTGTTAATGTCAATAGGCGTTGTTCCATTTACAAAAGTGTATATTTCCACAAGAAATACACTTTCTAGGTATTACTACAGTCTGTTGATCGGCTAAGAAATGGTTCAAATGGCTCTGAGCACTATGGACTTAATATCTGAGGTCATCAGTCCCCTTAGAACTGAGAACTACTTAAACGTAACTAACGTAAGGCCATCACACACATCCATGCACAAGGCAGGATTCGAACCTGCGACCGTAGCGGTCGCGCGGTTCCAGACTGGAGCGCCTGGAACCACTCGGCCACAGCGGCCGGCTCATCGGCTAACAATACGAACCCCAGACTGCCAATCCATTCTGTGGAAATCGCACATCAACAGCACTGTCAATTTCCTCAATATTTGCTGTGGAAGTTTCAGGTGATTCACCCTGCACGCCACACCAACTCTGTTATGTATATACTGTGTTTCATGTCTCCCATCATTGCCTGTGATTATTCTCGCCCAACAATGTCTGTCTTCCTTAGCGGTTGTCATTCAGTGTACATTTCGGCTGGCGTGGTGGTAGGGGAATGATGCTACTTGGTGTTATGTCGAATAAATTCACAAACCACGAATGCGCATAGAGATACAAGCAAGAGGAGGGGACAGCTCCGTTGATGAGGTGACTGCGTCCACGCACGAGGTCAATCTTCATGCAAATGTCTGGATACGAGGAGGAAAGTCCATCTTATCCCCGGAACGGCGCAGCGCGCAAATAACGTGATGCCGGCAGGGCTTCAGGCTCAGCCGCCAGCTGCCAGCGACCAGGCGGTCCGCGTTCAGAGGAGCCTCGGCAGCGCACAGTGGTCCGTCGGTAAATAAGACCGCCTCTCTCCACCCTGCCTCGCCTCTCCGCTGCGCCTCGTCGCGTCACGTCGGGCGCCGCCAGTCTGCACATCCGTCCAGCTCCAGCTCAGCTCCAGATCTAGCTCCAGCGCCGCATCCGGCCACATCTCTATGCTAAGCAGCCCGCACGGCGAATCTCATTCCGCGGTCTGTGCCCCGCCCCCCTCTCCCCTCAGCCCATTCCCTCCGTACTACTCGTCACCTCGCGCCACTGTTGTCTGGGAATTCGGCCCGGCCCGGAGTGTTGCATGCCGACTTTAAGAAGACATGCCCCCTCAGGTCCAGTGAGCACAATTCAGGTCCGTGAGGTGTGAGACACGCCACACGTCAGGACTAAATCTCCTGATTATTGACAGTGGTCTCCCTTTCTGATTGCCGTTCTGGTCCCTTCTCAAGTCTCTTCTGCTGTGACAACAGATATATTGTTGGGAAAGGAATCGTATCACTAAGTAGAGGTAGAGCACTTGCCTGCAAAAGACAACGGCCCCAAGTGTTCACAGTCTGCTTTCGTCCATGAATACACATCGGACACGAAATAGATGTATACAAAATATTTTTGTTGTCATTTGTCTTCTGCTCATTGAGCTGTATTACAACTGGATGGGATTGATTGCCGCGCAGGATTAGCCGAGTGGTGTAACGCGCTGCAATCATGAACTGTGCGGCTGGTCCTGGGGGAGGTTCGAGTCCTCCCTCGGGCATGGGTGTGTGTGTCGGTCCTTAGGATAATTTAGGTTAAGTAGTGTGTAAGCTTAGGGACTGATGACCTTAGCAGTTAAGTCCCATAATATTTCACACACATTTGAACATTTAGGATGGATTTACTTTCATATCAATTATTACAAAAAGATCACATTTGAACACGAACGTGCGTGTAATACGTTTTCACGTATGTTAACGTGTCCCATGTGTACAATAGCAGCTGACGGAAGCGTGGCGCCTTCATAACAATGCAAGATAAATAGAAAAGCATTCCCGTCTCTCGCTCCGCCTCAAACCACGGCTGTGATGATCTTTCACCTCTCCTCCCCACATCATGAGACATTGCTACGGGCACAGACAGTACGTGATATTCTTCAGTCATATTTTGTCGCTTGTAACTTACATTATCTTGAGTGAAAAGGAAGTCAAAAGTTCCATGTATACAGATAATAAATAAGTATGCTTCTAAATGTGAAAAGCGAACAATAGAATAAAAATAAATCTGTTTATTTTAGATCTCGAGTATCGACCTACACCACAAATATCTTTTCGTTCCGGCCGAAATTAATCCGTAGTCCTTTTCCTTGTGTGGATACGTATACTGGACTCCACAATATCCTTTCTTCCGGACGGTTAGTCCCGCAAGATATCCAGGAGAACATTTTTTAATGTTGCGAGGTAGGGAATGGTGAGGTACTGGAAGAACTGAATGCGTGTCCATTGTGCTAATTCCACTTCGATGTACATTTTCGATCGCTACATAGTGAAAATTCAATCAGGAGATATCATGTTTGGGCCTTCCAATGACCACACCGTAAATGAAATTGCTCTACTTATTGGTGTATCAACAAGGATTATCCATCATATCTACAAGGAATGGTTTATGACTCTAGACATATAACGGGCTAGGTTCGTGTTGGAATAGCGTCTTGGATTAGTAATGAAAAGTCTAGATGTCTATCGGGTAATATCAATGGTTAATGGGAGCACCATTCGTTATGTACAGGAAGGTAGGACAGAGAGTGTGATACTGTGAACAGTTCAGTGATATGGTTGTTGTCGTCAGTCCAGATACACATGGCAACGTTGTAGGCTGAAGATGGCCAAAGAAAGTATATAAGGACAGTGAATGGGTACATCAGCAAGTAAAGGGAGATGAAAATCTAGTAGCCATGGGGGACTGGAATACAGTTTTAGGGGAAGGAGTAGAAGAATGAGATACGGGAGAACATGGGCTTGGTAGTAGGAATGGGAGAGGAGAAATACTAATTAAGTTCTGCAATAAATTTCAGCTATTGATTGCGAATACTCTGTACAAGAATTACAAGAGGAGGAAGTATACTTGGAAAAGACTGGGGGATACGGGGAAATTTCAGTTAGATTGCATCATGGTCAAGGAGAGATTCCGAAATCAGTTGCTGGGTTGAGAGGCGTATCCAGGAGCAGATATAGACTCAGATAAAAATGTAGTAGTGATGAAGGGAACACTTAAATTTAAGAGACAAGTCAGGAAGAATCAATACGAAAGCAGTGGAATTACAGAAGTACTAAGGAACGAAGATATGCACCTGAAGCTCTCATAGGCTATAGATACCGCGATAACGAATAGCTCAGTAGGCAGGACGGATGAAGAGGAATGGACCACTCTGAAAAGGGCAATCACGGAAGTTGGAAAGAAAAACATAAGTACAAAGAAGGCAACTGCAAAGAAACCATGGGAATCAGAAGAAATAATTTAGTTGATCAATGAAAGAAGGAAGTACTAAAATGTGAAGGATAATTCAGGAGTACAGAAATACAAGACGCCGAGGAAGTGCAGGGAAGCTAAGATGAAATGGTTGCAGGAAAAATGTGAAGGAATCGAAAAAGAAAAAATTGTAGGAAAGAATAGCTCAACATACAGGAAAGTCAAAACAACCTTCTGTGAAAATAAAAGCAAGAGTGGTAACATTGAGAGTGTAATGGGTATTGCGCTGTTAAATGCGGAGCAGAGAGCGGATAGGTGGAAAGAAAGCACTCAAAGCCTCTATGAGGGGGAAGATTTGTCTGATGTGATAGAAGAAGAAACAGGAGTTGACTTAGAAGAGGTATTAGAATCAGTATTTAAAAGAGCTTTGGAGGAATTAAGATCAAATAAGACAGAAGGGATAGGTAGAATTACATCAGAATTTGTAAAATCGTCGGGGAGAGTGGCAACAAAACGACTATTCACGTTGGTGTGTACAATGTTTGAGCCTGGCTACATACCTTCTTTCGGAAAAATACCATCCTTACAATTCTGAACACTTCAAGAGCTGACAAGTGCGAGAACTATAGCACAATCAGCTTAAAAGCTCGAGAATCTAAGTTGCTTACAGGAATAATATACAGAAGAAAGGCAAAGAAAAGATGTTAGATGACGATCTGTTTGCTTTAAGAAAGGCAAAGGCACCAGAGAGGCAATTCTGACGTTGCGGTTGGTAAAGGAAGCAAGACTAAAGAAGAATCAAGAGATGTTCGTAGGATTTGTCGAGATGGAGAAAAGCATTCGACGATGTGAAATGGTGCAAGATGTTCGAAATTCTGAGGAAAACAGAGATAAGCTATAAGGAGAGACAGGTAATATATAACAAGTACAATAGCCATGAGTAAAAAATAAGAGTAGAAGATTAAAAATGAAATGCTCGGACTAGAAATGGTGTAAGACGGTAATATAGTCTTTCGCGCTTAATGTTTAATCTATACATCGAAGAAGCAATAATGAAAACACTAGGGTTCCTGAGTCTAAATAAAAGTAAAGGTGAAAGGATCCAATGATAAGATTCGCTGATGATATTTCTATCGTATTGAAAATGAAGAATAAATTACAGGCTCTGCTGAATGGACTGTGCGTTGCGAGTAAATCGAAGAAGGACGAAAGTAATGAGAACAGCGAGAAACTTAACATCAGAATTGATGGTAGCTATGTAGATTGAGTAAAGGAACGTCACTAAGGAAGCAAAATAACCTATGATGGACGGAGCAAAGAGGATATCAAAGGTAAACGAGGACTGGAAACAAGAGCTTTTGTGGTCAAGAGAAGTCTACAACTATCAAACACAGGCCTTGATTTAGCAAATAAATTTCTGGGAATGTGTTTGGAGGACAGCATTGTATGGTTGTGAACTATGGACTATGGGAAAACTAAAATAGAAGGGAGTCGAAGCATTTGAGATATGGTGGTACACGTGTGTAATACTGAAAAAATAGGCGCAGGGTGACAGGGGAATAACTTCCATCGTACGAGAAGAAGCACTAAATAATTGAGGACATAGGTTGTAAGTGCTGCTCTGAGATGAACAGGTTGGCACAGGAGAGGAATTTGTGGCGGGCTGCATCAAAACAGTCGGAAGACTGTTCCCTAAGCATGCAAGCTTGCATTTTATTAATCAGATATAGGATGGCACCCTATCCACGGATTCTGAGCAGTCAAGAACGAGACATAGTTCCACAGCGATTGAGGAATTGTCGGAAGATAGTGCTAGAATATTTGGGTTTTGGGCCTGTTGTTGTTGTTGTCTTCAGTCCTGAGACTGGTTTGATGCAGCTCTCCATGCTACTCTATCCTGTGCATGCTGCTTCATCTCCCAGTACCTACTGCAACCTACATCCTTCTGAATCTGCTTAGTGTACTCATCTCTCGGTCTCCCTCTACGATTTTTACCCTCTACGCTGCCCTCCAATGCTAAATTTGTGATCCCTTGATGCCTCAAAACATGTCCTACCAACCGATCCCTTCTTCTAGTCAAGTTGTGCCACAAACTTCTCTTCTCCCCAATCCTATTCAATACCTCCTCATTAGTTACGTGATCTATCCACCTTATCTTCAGTATTCTTCTGTAGCACCACATTTCGAAAGCTTCTATTCTCTTCTTGTCCAAACTAGTTATCGTCCATGTTTCACTTCCCTACATGGCTACACTCCAAACGGAAATGGAAGAGGATGTAGATGAAGACGAAATGGGAGATACGATACTGCGTGAAGAGTTTGACAGAGCACTGAAAGACCTGAGTCGAAACAAGGCCCCCGGAGTAGACAACATTCCATTAGAACTACTGAACCAGTCATGACAAAACTCTACCAGCTGGTGAGCAAGATGTATGAGGCAGGCGAAATACCCTCAGACTTCAAGAAGAATATAATAATTCCAATCCCAAAGAAAGCAGGTGTCGACAGATGTGAAAATTACCGAACTATCAGTTTAATAAGTCACAGCTGCAAAATACTAACCCGAATTCTTTACAGAAAAAACTGGTAGATGCGGACCTCGGGGAGGATCAGTTTGGATTCCGTAGAAATGTTGGAACACGTGAGGCAATACTGACCTTACGACTTATCTTAGAAGAAAGATTAAGAAAAGGCAAACCAACGTTTCTAGCATTTGTAGACTTAGGGAAAGCTTTTGACAATGTTGACTGGAATACTCTTTTTCAAATTCTAAAGGTGGCAGGGGTAAAATACAGGGAGCGAAAGACTATTTACAATTTGTACAGAAACCAGATGGCAGTCATAAGAGTCGAGGGGCATGAAAGGGAAGCAGTGGTTGGGAAAGGAGTGAGACAGGGTTGTAGCCTCTCCCCGATGTTATTCAATCTGTATATTGAGCAAGCACTAAAGGAAACAAAAGAAAAATTTGGAGTAGGTATTAAAATTCATGGAGAAGAAGTAAAAACTTTGAGGTTCGCCGATGACATTGTAATTCTGTCAGAGACGGCAAAGGACTTGGAAGAGCAGTTGAACGGAATGGACAGTGTCTTGAAAGGAGGATATAAGATGAACATCAAAAAAAGCAAAACGAGGATAATGGAATGTAGTCAAATAAAATAGGGTGATGCTGAGGGAATTAGATTAGGAATTGAGACACTTAAAGTAGTAAAGGAGTTTTGCTATTTAGGAAGTAAAATAACTTTTTGGGCCTATAAAGAAAAAACTAACATACAAAATGAGTTTTCTAACCCAGAGAGGAGTGTACCCTAGAGTCAAATATCCTTCAAAATGTGAATTGTATGTCGAACTATTCTCGGATTTAGCAAGCAGTGTTCTTATCGACAATAATGCAATAAAAAAATGATGCACCATGAATGAGACAGAAATCGGCAGATGTGATGTACTTGTGCAGACAAACAAATGTTTATGCTTTCAGAAAAACTGGACGACTCATTCACGGAGAAGAGTGTCACAAATTGTACAAGAGAATATCGAATTGGCCCGCATTTCGCTCTTATGTCGTTGCTGGATGTCCCCTAAGGGATATTATGTCGAATTCTGACCAACTGGCAGGTTAGATCGTGAGTAACAATCTAATTGGACGGCCCAGCCCATAATGCTGAAAATGTTCTCAGTTAGGGAGATATCTGGTGAGTTTGCTAGCTGAGTAGGGTTTGGCAAGCATGAAGAGAAGTAGCAGAAATTCTTCCTGTTTGTGGGCAGGGCATTATCTTGCTGAAATGTAAGCCCATGAGGGCTTGGAATGAAGAGTAACAAAATGAGGTTTAGAATATTGTTCATGTATCGTGGTGATGTAAGGCTGCCATGGATGACAACCAAAGTCATCCAACCAAAGTCGCCCTTCTTTGAGAAGAAATGGACCTGAGACCATTATCTTGGTTGTCAGGCCGTATGGCAAGGACAGTTGTATTGGTATCTCACTGCTCCTGGTGGCACCTCTAGGAACACCATTGCTGATCACCATGAGGAGAGGGACAAGGCCATATCAGCATAATTTCTTAGAGTGGGTTGCCTATATTCAGGGGCAAGTATATATTCAGGGGCAAACCTATTGTTCTCTTTTGTTTGACAGGTAATTTGCCTTTTATTCTGCTAAGAGGATTATGACCCCTGGGGATAATCCATCCTTTTGATTGACAGGTCCTTAAGCTGTTGTCCAGTTAAGTGGTCTTCTATGCCGCCCTTACCCTCTCTGTCATCCTCCATCTCCCCCTTCCCCTCCCCTACACCTCTGGGAACTCCACTCCATGATACAAGGGAAGAAGACTCAGTACACTGGCCATTTGGGAGGAAGTCAGCTGCAGTGTATGGAATATTGCTCAAACTATTTAGACAATGTGTGGAACATTGTTTATTTAAATAATTTACAGCATAAAATATTTAAACTATTCTGGCAATTCTTCATTCTGATCGCGTAAGGAAACATGTAATTACACCTTCACAGAACGCTTAAATATATCTGAAAAACTTTCTCGCGTCTCGCCACCCGCGAGGACTGCCCAGAGTTAGGGTTCACCAGCGGGTCTTGGAGGCACCAGAAGCTTCGCCACATCACTGTCGGCTGTCAGCTGCCATCTCAAGTGGTCATGTGCTGTTTCTGCATGCGTGAAAAACCTGTCAGATACAAGACCACCTGAGTGACGCCTTCCCTCCAAAGCAAATAACTAACTGGGAATCAATCCTGAAATACTGATGAAGCTAATAAATAATTAATTTCCCTGTACATGGTGGCGATGTAGGGAATACAAGGCAGATGCAGTAGCTACTTCACACGTCTACACAAACTGACAGCGTCAAAAACTAGTAGCAGGCTGACTTGAAATTCTTTAAAAAAATCGCTGCTTACTAAGAAACAGAGAGAAAGGGCGGATCCAGTTTGCTTTGTAGATGACATAGGAACAAGCATGGGATATTTCGCTCCACCGGGGTTTATGGTGAACAGCATCGCTGTCTCAGATTGGGTAAAGTGGATTTTTTAAACATGGGAGTCTGCGTGTTTCGCAGTGGATCGTGGCTGAAGTTGGGAACTGTAAGTAACAGATTAGCTGAGCCTGTCACGGGCGTTTAGGCATAAAGAATGTGCCGACCTTTTTGATCGTGTCCACGATAGCGTAGACTGGTTATGTGACCAGTGTGAAGATTCAAAATGACGAGCATTTGCACTGAACGTGTTGATAACTTCCGAATTCCTACCACTCCAATCATCCCCAGACGTGCTCTGTGCCCATGGGTGCTGCACTCTGGCACACACGCGCCTCCACAACTGCGGCTGAGGCCGCGGCGGTAGTTTTGTATCGACTTCGGAGCGCTGGCGCTTGTAGTGTATAAAAGGATTGGTGCACCGTTTGTGGACCTAGCGGCATGAATGCACGGGATGTGCGAGTGTCTCTACGATTTCCAGCATCTAGTCAAGACATCTAATGCTACAGACTAGATTGTGGTATAAGTGTATCGTGTTCAGTGCTTTTCAATACATTGTAATGGTCTCTGTTTTGCTGTGGTATTTGCTATTGTTTCATCGTATTATTCAGCACATCCTTCCTCCTCCTCCTTCTGAATGTAGTGGAGAGAACCAGTTTAGGAATTCTATACTGCTTGAAAAACCCAATCACAACGTCAAGTTTCCCACTGATATCGATCTCCGACAATAGCCACAACAATAACTTCTACTAAAGATTGGATCATGGTTACACAAATACTTCGTAGTGGCCTCTATCTGGAGTGGTACTTGTTTTTGTCTCTATCCTGTCACACAGTACATTCTTCCTCCCCCTCCTCCCAAATGTAGCAGAGAAAATCAATTTAGGAATTCTATAGCGCTTTAAGAAAGAAAACACACTTAGCACACTTGTAGTGGACGGATGTTCTATAACTGTGACGGTCGAATTGTGAAATTCCAATAATCATTACATCATGTGACGTCAAATAATAATAGGTTTGGAATACTCACTGAAATTTCTTGTCAACGTATAACACTGTTGTTTAGACACACAAGCTACTCTGCAGTGTCAATATTTTTTATTTCAAGTAGTTTTAAACTGTCTGAAGCAAATTGTTTAACAGCCTACATATCTGTATAATTAATATTCCCTGTGGCACATCTTGTGAAGAAACATTTGCGACATCTTTATGATGTGATACTCTGCAACAAATTTAATAATTCCTGAAGCATCTCATGAAGTGCATCACAACAAAATGCATCAGGAATCTGGATGGTTTACAGTCCATGGTAGAATGAAATATCCCATGCTAGTTTACTTGTCATCTGCAAAGCACACTACAGTTCTCTCTCTCTTTCTTTGTATGTAGCGATTTTTAGAGTGTACTTCGAGTAAGCTTACTAGTAGTTTTGTGACTCTGTCAATTTGTGTTTGTGAAATACACTCCTGGAAATGGAAAAAAGAACACATTGACACCGGTGTGCCAGACCCACTATACTTGCTCCGGACACTGCGAGAGGGCTGTACAAGCAATGATCACACGCACGGCACAGCGGACACACCAGGAACCGCGGTGTTAGCCGACGAATGGCGCTAGTTGCGCAGCATTTGTGCACCGCCGCCGTCAGTGTCAGCCAGTTTGCCGTGGCATACGGAGCTCCATCGCAGTCTTTAACACTGGTAGCATGCCGCGACAGCGTGAACGTGAACCGTATGTGCAGTTTACGGACTTTGAGCGAGGGCGTATAGTGGGCATGCGGGAGGCCGGGTGGACGTACCGCCGAATTGCTCAACACGTGGAGCGTCAGGTCTCCACAGTACATCGATGTTGTCGCCAGTGGTCGGCGGAAGGTGCACATGCCTGTCGACCTGGGACCGGACCGCAGCGACGCACGGATGCACGCCAAGACCGTAGGATCCTATGCAGTGCCGTAGGGGACCGCACCGCCACTTCCAAGCAAATTAGGGACACTGTTGCTCCTGGGGTATCGGCGAGGACCATTCGCAACCGTCTCCATGAAGCTGGGCTACGGTCCCGCACACCGTTAGGCCGTCTTCCGCTCACGCCCCAACATCGCGCAGGCTGCCTCCAGTGGTGTCGCGACAGGCGTGAATGGAGGGACGAATGGAGACGTGTCGTCTTCAGCGATGAGAGTCGCTTCTGCCTTGGTGCCAATGATGGTCGTATGCGTGTTTGGCGCCGTGCAGGTGAGCGCCACCATCAGGACTGCATACGACCGATGCACACAGGGCCAACACCCGGCATCATGGTGTGGGGAGCGATCTCCTACACTGGCCGTACACCTCTGGTGATCGTCGAGGGGACACTGAACAGTGCACGGTACATCCAAACCGTCATCTAACTCATCGTTCTACCATTCCTAGACCGGCAAGGAAACTTGCTGTTCCAACAGGACAATGCACGTCCGCATGTATCCCGTGCCACCTAACGTGCTCTAGAAGGTGTAAGTCAACTACCCTGGCCAGCAAGATCTCCGGATCTGTCCCCCATTGAGAATGTTTGGGAGTGGATGAAGCGTCGTCTCATGCGGTCTGCACGTCCAGCACGAACGCTGGTCCAACTGAGGCGCCAGGTGGAAATGGCATGGCAAGCCGTTCCACAGGACTACATCCAGCATCTCTACGATCGTCTCCTTGGGAGAACAGCAGCCTGCATTGCTGCGAAAGGTGGATATACACTGTACTAGTGCCGACATTGTGCATGCTCTGTTGCCTGTGTCTATGTGCCTGTTGTTCTGTCAGTGTGATCGTGTGATGTATCTGACACCAGGAATGTGTCAATAAAGTTTCCCCTTCCTGGGACAATGAATTCACGGTGTTCTTATTTCAATTTCCAGGATTGTAGGTACAGCGTCCGCTTCGTACTCCCTACATCATGATCATGTGAAGTGAAATTAATTATTTATTAACTTCGGCAGTATTTCAGGATCGATTCCCAGTCCAGTATTTGCTTTGGAAGGAAGGCGTCATTCATGTGCCCTAGTATCCGATAGGTTGTTTCAAATATGCAGAAACAGCATGTGATCACTGGAGATGGTAGCCGATGGCTGGCAACGGTGTGGCTTGTCTGATGGTGCTTCAAATTGACTTTGATTCGCCCTGATTCCGGGCAGCATGTACGGGTAGCAAAAAGCAAGAATGTTATTCAGATACTTTTAAATCATCTGTGAAATTGTAGTTACATGCTTCCTTATGCAGTCAGATGAAAAGAGCTGGAATTGTTTAAATATTCTATGCAACACCTAGTATCCCATAACTTTTTAAGTAAACAATATTTCTTACATTGTCCAAATTGTTTAAACATTACACCATACACTGCAATAGATTTCATGCAAAATTCTTTAAATAATTCAATAAACTATATTCCATGCACCATCTAGTATCCCAAAAATTACTGGAATAAACAATCTAAACAGTTTAAACAATATTACACACTCTGAAATCGATTTTTCACCAAATTATATCAATAATCTATATTCTATACATTATTTTGGTATCTCATATATTGTTTGGATAAACAGTGATTGTGCAAATTGTCTAAATTATGTAAACAATATTGTATGCACTGTGATTGATTTCCCATCAAGTGGCCAATCATCTCAGACTTCTCCCACCAATTTCCAGGTGGGTGAGGTGCTTGGCTTTCCAGAGATGTAGGGGCTAATTAATTCATCAATTTAATTAATTAGTCAATGAAATTGGTAACAAAAGTGTATTTGTATTGGCGAGGGGATTTCCCAGGTAATTGTGGGAGAATGTGGGGGAGGGGAGGGGTGATATGGAAAATCACTTTAACTGAACAATGTGTTAAGGACCTGTCAATCAAAAGGATGGATTATCCCTAGGGAATCATAGTCCTCTTAGCAGAACAACAGTTTAAGAACCTGTCAATCAAAAGAGAACGGTAGGGTTCCACCTGAATGTAGGCAACCTGCATTACAAACTGCACTGATACCGCTCTTGTTCCACTACTATCAGGGCTCAATTTGAAGTGGGACTCATCGTCGAAGACAATTGTACCCCATTATGTTAGATTCCAGGCCAAAGACGTGTCTGGAGATGCCTTGGGTGCCGTCAGGATACCTGTCACCTGCTATACGCCAGACAACCAGAAGTGGTGGTCTGGGGTATTCTTTCCATACCAGTATCCCTGTTTACACAGGGAACACGGGTAGACCAGAGCATTATTTAATTGCTCAGTCTGTAAAGTTCTTTGTCTTGAATAAATCATCAAATTTCTTGAAATTTTAATCACATCTACTGTTTTCTATAGCATGCAGATAAATTCTTCATAGTGCCTGTTTTTTATTTTTATTTTTATTTTATTTTTGTGTCATTTGGTATATGTAGCAAAGGATATGTGAAGTGCCGGCCGGGGTGGCCGAGGGATTCTATTCGCTAAAGTCGCAGGTTCGAACCCTAACTCGGGCATGGATGTGTGTGATGTCCTTAGGTTAGTTAGGTTTAAGTAGTTCTAAGTTCTATGGGACTGATGACATCAGAAGTGAAGTTCGATAGAGCTCAGAGCCAGTTTTTTCATATGTGAAGTGTGTAATGTGGGAAGTGTGAGAGTGAGGCTGGCGACGTGACGTTTAACTCCGTTTATCTCTCGGTAGGTTCAGGTAGATCGAAAAATGCACTGGATTTAGACTACTTCTTTGTGTGAACAAAGTAATGGGGGATATCGTTATAAAACCAGCGTCAAGTCGTTCTGTAATGAGAGATTCTGAACTTCGAGAGATGTTTTAGAGCTCTTGGCTTGCCTAGTTTGCGAGACGTAAACGGTTATTGAAAGTGGGCAGCCCTTTTGGGAGGAAAGGAGAAGAGCTTACGATTATTCTAAGGAGTAAACTTCCTTTTCTTCTTTGCAAAAGCTGCGTAATCGGTTCATAACAACTTCTCGCCGATTTAATTACTTTGAGGCACCGATTGGGGCTTTAGCTAAACACCGAATATGAGTCAGTAGCTCAAGCGGAATATACGGAATACTTATGGATAGCGACGATGTAGCAGTCACAGTGAGTAATCAAAATTCTGGTTCGTAATAACAGTAGAAATCTGCGGAGGTACTGTGCTGTCAATGGTAGTAGGCTGTGCTGTTCCTCCTGGACTCCGAATATTAGAGAACACTAGACGAACACAACTGCCTAGAAAGTAAGCACCCAACAAAATTACTTGAGTGGGTGGCGACGCGATAGTGGATTTTGTATGCGGTGGTTTATGTCGATAGCAATCTCAAACAAAAACTTTAATAAAACAAGCACGATCGAAACAAAAGCTACTCATGTATTTGAAGTACATGTTATGAAAGGTGGAAGAGAGAGTAAGTAATAACGGTGTGCTGAAATCATCCACCTTAATAAAATATGTTTTAGACTGCCGCATCTTGCTCGACCTTTAGGTGCTACACTCCTAGAAATTGAAATAAGAAAACCGTGAATTCATTGTCCCAGGAAGGGGAAACTTTATTGACACATTCCTGGTGTCAGATACATCACATGATCACACTGACATAACCACAGGCACATAGACACAGGCAACAGAGCATGCACAATGTCGGCACTAGTACAGTGTATATCCACCTTTCGCAGCAATGCAGGCTGCTATTCTCCCATGGAGACGATCGTACAGATGCTGGATGTAGTCCTGTGGAACGGCTTGCCATGCCATTTCCACCTGGCGCCTCAGTTAGACGAGCGTTCGTGCTGGACGTGCAGACCGCGTGAGACGACGCTTCATCCAGTCCCAAACATTCTCAATGGGGGACAGATCCGGAGATCTTGCTGGCCAGGGTAGTTGACTTACACCTTCTAGAGCACGTTGGGTGGCACGGGATACATGCGGACGTGCATTGTCCTGTTGGAACAGCAAGTTTCCTTGCCGGTCTAGGAATGGTAGAACGATGAGTTCGATGACGGTTTGGATGTACCGTGCACTATTCAGTGTCCCCTCGACGATCACCAGAGGTGTACGGCCAGTGTAGGAGATCGCTCCCCACACCATGATGCCGGGTGTTGGCCCTGTGTGCCTCGGTCGTATGCAGTCCTGATTGTGGCGCTCACCTGCACGGCGCCAAACACGCATACGACCATCATTGGCACCAAGGCAGAAGCGACTCTCATCGCTGAAGACGACACGTCTCCATTCGTCCCTCCATTCACGCCTGTCGCGACACCACTGGAGGCGGGCTGCACGATGTTGGGGCGTGAGCGGAAGACGGCCTAACGGTGTGCGGGACCGTAGCCCAGCTTCATGGAGACGGTTGCGAATGGTCCTCGCCGATACCCCAGGAGCAACAGTGTCAATAATTTACCTGGAAGTGGCGGTGCGGTCCCCTACGGCACTGCATAGGATCCTACGGTCTTGGCGTGCATCCGTGCGTCGCTGCGGTCCGGTCCCAGGTCGACGGGCACGTGCACCTTCCGCCGACCACTGGCGACAACATCGATGTACTGTGGAGAGCTCACGCCCCACGTGTTGAGCGATTCGGAGGTACGTCCACCCGGCCTCCCGCATGCCCACTATACGCCCTCGCTCAAAGTCCGTCAGCTACACATACGGTTCACGTCCACGCTGTCGCGACATGCTACCAGTGTTAAAGACTGCGATGGAGCTCCGAATGCCACGGCAAACTGGCTGACACTGACGGCGGCGGTGCACAAATGCTGCGCAGTTAGCGCCATTCGACGGCCAACACCGCGGTTCCTGGTGTGTCCGCTGTGCCGTGCGTGTGATCATTGCTTGTACAGCCCTCTCGCAGTGTCCGGAGCAAGTATGGTGGGTCTGACACACCGGTGTCAATGTGTTCTTTTTTCCATTTCCAGGAGTGTACTTAAGGATGAGACTTTTGCTCTCTGGAGTTGTGTTTAATTAATTCAAGAATAGATTGTATTATTTTCATTTTTAGGAAGCTGTAGCGTAGTAATGGCGAGTTCAACAAAGAAGTCGTGTAGTAGGTAGTAGTGCTGCAGCGTCATCTTGGCGAGTAAGTTCAGTCAGCTAATTGGAAATACGGTTTTCATTCATGATTATTGGCCCTTTTCCTCATATCTCATAGAATGCCATCCACCCCCCCCCCCCACCCCCCCCCACCCGCCATCTGCCATTTCTGCCATCTCTGACAATCAGGGCAGGCTTACTGTCTTCACTCCTTAAATTATTTGTTTCATTGTGAAAGAGTCTAATGCACAAGGGAACGTTCCTCCTAAATGTCAAACGATCTTAATGAAACTTGTCGAATGTGTGTAGGGCAAATTAATGTAATATGAATTCTTTTTAATTGCGTAAGCTCACACGGCCAGAGAAAGTAGACATGAAAGTTTTTTGACCAGTAGACCCAGAAGGAGGACGCAACGTTGGTTTTCTTCAGCAGTAGTTTTATACAATATGACGTGGTACCGTACCCAGAAAACTTTTATGACACATGTATTTTTTTGTGTGCCCATTTTCACTTTTAATGGGTAAAACACACATCTTCGAAAGTGTGATATATAAAAAAATTCATATGGAGGTTGATATGTAATTAATATTCTTCCAAACTGACAGGCTACAGCACTTTGAGTATGTTGCAATGGAGTACGAGTTCTGGTTTTATGTATGTCACGTAAAGGAATAAGATGAGCACGATATATAATTACACAGCAAATGTGCTTGATAATGGCTCACGGCCGAAATTAGCTAATAGTACGATCTTAATGAAGCACAATACGCCCTACAACGCACAATGTAGTCTTTTATTAAAATTCAGCAGGATTTAAAATTGTAACGGGTGTGTATCTAAATATCCTGATTTGTATCAGCCATATTTTAATACATTGGTAAGTCCTGGTGAAGAGGACTGATAGCTTACTAGTGGCTGCAGCTTGATTGTATTGTTTCTCAAATGAAGATTGACATTATAATCATTCAGCGGAGCTAATTCTGGAAATCTTCCCAAAAACTTCTTCCACCATCGAAAGCCGTACATGTTCCACGGCTGTACCTGTGCCATAGACCTCTTTGGGTTCACTAGATTTTTCTTTTCCGTTGGTACGCCTCTCAGAACTGGTTTTCTTCTTTTTTCACACTGACCATCCGCCTGCTCATACTTTTAAAAGAAACTTTTTGTGAGTTTGGACAGAGAATTTCACAATCCATTTTTGAAGCCCGAAATGTCCTTGCAAAGCGTCACAGTCTGGTAAACAAACGGCTAACCAGGTCGAAAGATATTTGGGAGATGTTCTCTTACCCTGTGAGACAGAAATACCTGTATTATTGTTAGATTCTTGATGTGCTCAGTGTGAAGGAACCGTTTAGAGCATCGTACCTGAGTAGAAGAAACTTGTTCATCTGGTGTTCCCAAAGGGAACGACGGCACAGGTACAGCAATGGACGTATGTGGCTTTCGATGATGGTAAAATTTTGTGAGAGGACTTCCAAATCTAGTTCCGTTGAATGCTTATGACATCAACCTCCACTTGAAAAACAATACAATGAAGTTGCAGCCAATAGTACACAATTAGTTCTCTTCATCAAGGCTTACAAATGTACTGAAATACGCTTGACACAAATTACGATTTTAGAAGATTATCCGTGACAATTTGAAATCCTGCTGAATTTCCTTTTATGTTGTCTTCTCCGACGTGTATATTACGTGGACAAATTTCGTTCATTTGATGTGCATGGTGTAAAGAAACTTTACGTGTTCAACATTTCTTTACAGATTACCATTATTGTAATTATTTCTGTCATAATAATCTGTTACATACTATTTTATATTAACTAGGTACGCATATGTAAAATGGTAAACTAAATAACAAAAAATACTTGAATATAGTATGTAAAATAACAATTTAAAACATAAAACAAATATAAGTAAAATAAATAATTAGAATAGTAATGAACGCTTACATATTTTAATTAGGCATGTTGAAAATAGTCCAAGAGCACATTGTGTGAAATTTATTTCCTAAAAATCGTATTTCAGAAACTAGCTTTATTACACAAGGATGTATGTGGCTTGAAAGCTTCTTCAGTGTATGTTGTAAAAGAAAGTCTTCATTTTTCAAAATAATTAACTACGAAAGTTTATTAAACAGTTTTCAAATACATATATTTTATATCAACTTTTACATGTAAAGACCTTCTATATCTTGTAGTTAGAAAGATGTACCCTATGAACCTAAAATGCCAAATTACCTTTCGGGTAGTGCTTCACCCCTTAAAAGTGATATTGGACACAAACAGATGTATATTGCCCTATTTTGTTCGTCTACATACCCGGCAAGTTGCATCAAAATCGTTTACTGACATCTGGGAATGTTCCCTTCTCAGTGTTTCATGAGTGCGACAGGTTTGTGAATTCAGTACACGATATGAGTGTGCTTGCATTCGTAATGACACGTAAACCAATCCCTCTCCTCACATGCTGCCCACATTTCGCTGATAAAAATGTTATCCAACATCCGGAGTCAAATAGGCAACATCCTACTCGTGTGCCATAACTCTAACCTGCGTTAGTGATTTCAGCTGCACAAGCAGTCTAGTTAAAAAATGTGTATCTGGAATAAGCTACAGACTTTCTCATAAGTCATCGAGTATGTAAGAAATTTATTCAAGTTCTTATTAGTATAGCTTATGTCAGTTTTGAAACTCCCTGCCAGATTATCTCGAACCTTGCGCGAGACCTTTCAGGGTAAGTGTTGTTAGCGAATGAGCTATCCAGACACTATCGATTGGCCTGCCTAGATAGTTCAGTCGGCAACAACACTGATTGCGGAGGGCGCGGTTCAGGGACTGCCACACAGTTTTAATATACCACAAAGTTGCAAAGCAGCGCATAGACCGCTACAGAAGGAAGAAGACAGCTCCCGTCGACAAGAATGCAAGTAGAGATGGATCGTTGTCTCAAAATGGAGATGAACAGGAAAATTTTTTAAGTGAATCAATCCAGCAAGTTCCTGAAATTTGTGGAAACTGCTGAAAACCTTAATCATGAAGTCCGTAGGCGGATTAGAACCAGTTTCCGCTCGTGTAGTAAATCAATGTTTTCAAAAATTCTTTCTTTCCATTGGCCGGCCGTAGTGGACGAGCGGTTCTAGGCACTTCAGTCCAGAACCGCTTGACTGTTACGGTCACAGGTTCGAATCCTGCTTTGGGCATGGGTGTGTGCGATTTCCTTAGGTTAGTTAGGTTTAAGTAGTTATAAGTTCTAGGGGCCTGATGACCTCAGATGTTAAGGCCCATAGTGCTCAGAGCCATTTGAATCATTTTTGAACCTTTCTATCTTTGGGGCTGATACAACAACCAGTATAAGAGTTGAGATAAAAATAGAGTCTTGGTTGCGGAGGTTTGTATTTTAGAGTGTTGGTTCGGAAAGTTTTTATTTTCAAATTTCAATGACGTGTTTTGCCCGTGGTAGGCATCTTCTGATTACAGAAACGAGTTAGGTTCAAAAATGGTTCAAATGGCTCTGAGCACTATGGGACTTAACATCTATGGTCATCAGTCCCCTAGAACTTATAACTACTTAAACCTAACTAACCTAAGGACATCACACAACACCCAGCCATCACGAGGCAGAGAAAATCCCTGACCCCGCCGGGAATCGAACCCGGGAACCCGGGCGTGGGAAGCGAGAACGCTACCGCACGACCACGAGATGCGGGCGCACGAGTTAGGAACCAACTTGATTGACACTGGCGATTTTCAGTTTTTTCATATGCTAATCACATTTTGACGCTGTATTCTCATCGTGTAATCATTTTTATGGGAGGTGTTCGCCGTAATCAGTTTCTGTAATGTGAAGATGCCTACTACAGGTGAAACGCTTCACTGAAGTTTGAAAATTACAACCTCCACAACCAGGACAGTATTCTTATCTGAAATAAACCAACTGTTTAATTACACTCCATTGTTTCAAGTACTTGTCACTTCTCTAGGTAGCTTCGTTGTATCTTGTAAGTGAAGCACTATATAGTCTGTAATGGGTAATTAAGCCAATAATGCCTCTGGATTTAACGAGAATCTTAATAAAGAGATGTTTTATGGAGGTGTTTGTAAGTCATCACTGATGAAAAACGAACTTCTTGTTTAGGAATGTATCGTGTAATACCACAAGACTGTGTTGAAAGCATTCACGGTCTGTGGTGTTGCACGATGTGGATTTACAAAGTTCGTCAAAGCCACGAAGCACAACCAGCAGGAAATACTTTGAGAACGTTTTGGAGTTTCTGCTAAAATAATACCATTGTTGAGATTTTGTAGATACGTGAACTGTTGCAGTCATAATTATTTAACTTTTTTAATTAGCCCTTAACATTCAAGAGCTACGGTGTGTAATCCGTCGCGCAGCGTCGCTGAGTTCCCGGGGCATTGTACCGCAGCCGTGGCCTCAATACAGGCGCGGCCTGTGGCTGCTTTTCTCTTTCACCTGGACAGAGAACAAGTCAATTGATCTGTCAGCCCGGCAGGAAGCACAATGTGGTCTCTGGTCTTTGTAATGTCACTTTGCTATGCCCACGCATATTGCATGTCAAAAGCAAATCGGTATCAGCTATTGATCGCTCCACCATTATTAATAACTCCAACTCTCGGTAACTTTTGTCGCAACGAGTCAGCCACGCACCATGGGTCAAAGGCAGCGACTGCCTGCACTGTGAGTCTTTGCACTGTGTACTTCACACCCAGCTTTCAAACTTTGCCTCTGAATTACTTTTAAATGCTCTACGTATCGCTATAACGTCTTGTACTTTCACATCATCTGCTCAGCCAGGACCTAAGTCCAGTGTTTCAATCATCACTGCTAGCGATACGATCTTGTCACTGGGAGTACATGAACGTAAACAAATATACTTGCTACAGTTTAAAAAATTTAGATGATTTAAAAATTAAAAGTATACAACATATTAAAAAAAGTAAACTGATGGTACGGACTTACTTTATTATTGAACGAGAGATTCGTATAATTGTGCCGCTCACCGTTAGAGCATACGGGGTATCCAAAATAATAATGGCCCGTCGGTTATTACATTAATAAAAAAAAAAAATGCTCAAATGGCTCTGAGCACTATGGGACTTAACATCTATGGTCATCAGTCTCCTAGAACTTAGAAACAATTCAACCTAACTAACCTAAGGACATCACACAACACTCAGTAATCACGAGGCAGAGAAAAATCCCTGAACCCGCCGGAAATCGAGCCCGGGAACCCGGGCGTGGGAAGCGAGAAAGCTACCGCACGACCACGAGCAGCGTACTATTACATTAATCATCTGAAATATTGAGGCAAGCTTCTAGACTAGTAATTATAACGTTTCCTGGTAACACATGCTTTATAACCATGCAATATATATATATATATATATATATATATATATATATATATATATATATATATGCACAGATGACGTCTGTGGACTCCGAATAATAATAATAGAATAGAGACAATTATATTATATTTTGTGTTTAAAAAGGATTACGTACTGGATTTGTGAAGTAATATCTGTGTCTGCGAGTTCTGAAACTGTCACAGAAAAAAATAAGTAAAGAAAAACTCAGAGATTTCATGACAGTGAGCCACTGCACACTACTGGCCATTAAAGATGACATGCTACAGAAGCGAAATATAACCGACAGGACGAAGGTGCTGTGATATGCAAATGATTAGCTTTTCAGAGCATTCACACAAGGTTGGCGCCGGTGGTGAAACCTACAACGTGCTGACATGAGGAACGTTTCCAACCGATTTGTCGTACACAAACGGCAGTTGACCAGGGTTGCCTGGTGAAACGTTGTTGTGATGCCTCGTATAAGGAGGAGAAACGCATACCATCACGTTTCCGACTTTGATAAAGGTCGGATTGTAGCCTACCGCGATGGCGGTTTATCGTATCGCGACATTGCTGCTCACGTTGGTCGAGATCCAATGACTGTTAGCAGAATATGGAATCGGTGGGTTCAAGAGGGTAATACGGAACGCCGTGCTGATCCCTACGGCCTCTTATCACTAGCATCTTATCCGCATGGCTGTAAAGGATCTTGTAGCCACTTCTCAATCCCTGAGTCAACAGATGGGGACGTTTGCAAGACAGCAACCATCTGCCCGAACAGTTCGACGACGTTTGCAGCAACATGGACTATCAGATCGGAGACCATGGCTGCGGTTACACTTGACGCTGTATCACAGACAGGAGCGCCTGCGATGGTGTACTCAACGACGAACCTGGGTGCACGAAAGGCAAAACGTCATTTTTTCGGATGAATCCAGTTTCTGTTTACAGCATCATGATGGTCGCATCCGTGTTTGGCGACATCGCTGTGAACGAACATTGGAAGCGTGTATTCGTCATCGCCACACTGGCGTATCACCCAGCGTGATGGTATGGGATGCCATTGGTTACACGTGTCGGTCACCTCTTGTTCGCATTGACGGCACTTTGAAGAATGAACGTTACATTTCACATGTGCTACGACCCATAGCTCTACCCTTCATTCGATCCCTGCGAAACCCTACATTTCATCACGTTAATGCACGACCGTGTGTTGCAGGTCCTCTACGGGCCTTTCTGGATACAGAAAATGTTCGACTGCTGCCCTGGCCAGCACCATCTCCAGATCTCTCACCAACTGAAAACGTCTGGTCAATGGTGGTCGAGCAACTGGCTCTTCACAATACACCAGTCACTACTCTTGATGAACTGTGGTATCATGTTGAAGCTGCATGGGCAGCTGTACCTGTACACTCCATCCAAGCTCTGTTTGACTCCATTCCCAGACCTATCAAAGCCGTTATTACGGCGAGAGGTGGTTGTTCTGTGTACTGATTTCTCAGGATCTATGCACCCAAACTGCGTAAAATTTTATCACATGTCATTTCTAGTATAATGTATTTGTGCAAATAATACCCGTTTATCATCTGCATTTCTTCTTGGTGTAGCAATTTTAATGGACAGTAGTGTACAAATAGTAGTATAAGAATAATAATGTCGTTGTCGTCTTCTTTTAGCCACGTGGAGAGGAAGGAACCTGTGACGCTATGTTTAACGTTTGGATAGTTTTCATTTGTCAATATTGTAAGCAGGACGCCATTATGTTCTGATTATAAAGAAAGGTATGTGAACTTGTTATTATTTGAGTTTTAAATATAGTTATTTAATGAGAACTCGCATGGTACTATCAGAAAGCTTGCCTGGTATTTTACCCTTTTATTTAAGACATTTTGAGCTTTTTAAGTAGTGGTCTTAATGCAGAGCTGCGACACGGCGAAGCGAGCCGCCGCCGCGGCAGATTCAAAATTTGATAATAAGGGAAATCATACCGCAATAGAATTTAAAATTATTTCCTACAGCATTTCGAGATCGGAGTAAAAAGCAGCAGATTTTACGTTGTGTTTCACAGGCGGACGCGGGCTGCTAATATTGTAAACTTTAACAGTGTCAAAGTTAAAATACTTTCATGTTTCAAAAGGATATCTTGCTGTGCAAAAGTTCTGGACTGGTAAAAGTTACATAAAAATCGTTTTCTGGTTAATAATGATAATCTCATGCTCTAGTGTTAGCCGTGGTACTGATTAATAATTAATGTTGAAGAAAAATCCACTGCCAAGTTTGAGGTTCTTTAAGCATTGCGTACGGTAACTTCATTATTTTTTATAACAGAAATAATTTCACAACATTTTAACGACAGTTGTAGCAGAGATGGATATGTTGTGCATTCTATTGAGTTACAGTAACAAAACAGTGTTAATTTTATGAGAAAATATTGGAGCTGAAAATTATGCCACAGTGGTTCTTCGATTTCGTTTATAGTACATCTCGTATATGCTACTACACATCCAGTGTTTTGTTTAATTAAAATAGAAAATCTATCTTTTTAAAATCATTCATGAGATATAGGCGGAAAAAGCGTCACTGTAGCAGGTTTGCCCGAAAAGCTGTGTGCTGCTTGCTATGCGTGTATAAGGTTCTAACATTCTGCGTGGTGTCTGTTTCTTATATATCGTGTCTCCCTATCACCTTCGCGCAACGACGCTCTGAGCGTGTTTTTTAGGGAATTGACCAATTTGAACCTGGGACCTGTTGCTGGTAAGGAGACGCCAGACCACACATGACATGTAGAATTCAGAAGAGTTCAGTGAGACTAGCGATGTTATAACCAAATACTTAATGATTTCAGCGTCAGCTACACTGCACTCCCTGTAAAACAGTCTTAATACTAACTAAATTTAGTGGAAGGGGTTCAAGGCTTTCTTATTTTTAATTAGCTGGTAAAATAACGTCGAAAAAGCAGTTAAGTTTACCATTGGAAATTTTATTCTACTCACAAAACATTGTTTATAAATTGCACTATTGATAAAAGGAAATGTTTCAATACAGGATGGTAAAAACCAACTGCGTTGTTGCTGGTAAGGAGACACCAGACCACACATGACATGTAGAATTCAGAAGAGTTCAGTGAGACTAGCGATGTTATAACCAAATACTTAATGATTTCAGCGTCAGCTCCACTGCACTCCCTGTAAAAGAGTCTTAATACTAACTAAATTTAGTGGAAGGGGTTCAAGGCTTTCTTATTTTTAATTAGCTGGTAAAATAGCGTCGAAAAAGCAGTTAAGTTTACCATTGGAAATTTTATTCTACTCACAAAGCATTGTTTATAAATTGCACTATTGATAAAAGGAAATGTTTCAATACAGGATGGTAAAAACCAACTGCGTTCAACAAAAATGTGAACGAATATTCCCTGAGTGGGATTCCAAGTTTTACAATGGATCGAAGGATGACCTATGCCGTATCACGTCTATAATCTAGGTTTAAATTAAGTTTCACAAGAGAGAAAACTATCAAAATGGTCTACAGTGACCCTCAATTTTCTTTAATTACTTATCTAACTTGTCGTAAATTATAGTGGCTGATAGTGGCTTCTCAATAATTGTATAACAGAGACATCATCGCGTTTCAGATTTTTACGTCAAGTGGCAAATGTGAACACCATGAGCTTTAATTGACGATCGACACTAGTATTACGCAAAAAGGGGGTGTAACAGATGAGACTTCTGCAGTTCTGAGTGATGCTTTATGCGCTGTTATCGCGTGCGTTCATTCCCTTGTCGTTGGTTAGGCACCTCCAGGGGGGGGGGGGGCAGGGGACGGCGCAGCAGCCATCCAGCTCCCCGTCTCGGAAATAACTTACATCTCCTAACTTCTCCTTACTACCATTTACCGAAGTTGGTTTAAAAAAACTATCTGGCTGTGTTTTCACCTGACCAATCAGGGTCTCAATGTTAACCTTAAGCTCCGCCTACAAAAATTCTGTCTATCCAATGAGAAACGTTATACTTTTCGTGGTGGGGCAATGTTTTTAAAGTTTGCAACGTAACAGAGACGCGAAAAAGTCTCACGCTAAAACTTGCAGCTGACGTTGTCCTAGTGGTTAGCTGGCAACGTGGGACTCCAGTCCGTCCCTTATCGTAGGGCCTTCTAGGTCAACACGGTTCTGCTCTCGGCTTCTGTTCTCATTTCTCCCCTCGGAACTGCGTCTGTCTCATGTGGGAAGGTATGACATGCATTTAGGCATTCTTGTGTTAGTCTGTGGTATTGCATTTGCTCACTCGTTACTCGTATTACTTTGGTTAATTTAATGTCACAAGTTATTCGAAGCTATGTGACATACCAGTGGATTTGCTTATCATGTCAGGGTTTTCATGGAAGGTGTTGGATTTGCCTGAAACCTTACAAGGTGCACTGTGTGCCTTGTGACTTTTTCATGTGTGGGGGTCGATGAATATAAATTTTACAAATTGATGTGTAAATGTCTCACATGAATTCTTGTGCTCATTCCGTTTTGTGCTAACTAGTTTTATCCTTGTTGAATTTTGTGTTTTCCTAATACTAATGAAGTTACGGACAGTTTACTGTGACGATTAATGCCTCAGTACTTTTACTTCTCTTCAGGCGTTTGCATGGTACGCGGAAAATTTGAACTTTTCCCCTCCAGGATCAGTTGAATGAACGGTACTTCTCAAAACCGTGGTTTGATTGAATTTTTATGTTGTGCCACGGCTTCCTTTGTTGATACGTGACACAGTTTGGGAATTAGCCAAATGAGTTAGTTACCCATGAAACATATTGCCCTGTTATGGCCTTTAATTGTAGATACTGAACTGCCGGTCGTAAAATTTGACTTGAGGAATGTAGCTAGTCTCAGCATTCGAAATGTAGATTTCTTACAGGAATCCCAAAATGCTGTTTCAGAAGAACTGTAACTTGTATACGGGATCAGTAAGCAATCAGTGATGGTTTGCTGCTGTTATGAATTGAGTTTAGAAATGCAGTTTACATTATTCCAACCTTAGTTGTTAGACTTTGATTCAGTATCCACAATCTATTGTGTAATCTCAGATTTAATCCCAAAATGCGAAGTTGACAATTTCAGAAAAATGTGAGATTTAAGGAATAACACAGTTTCAGAGACTTTACTGGTTTCATTCAGATAGGATTTTATGCGCGTAGACTGAAGCAGCGAGCGAAAGTTTGTACCATGGCCGGGAATCGAACCCGGATCTCCTGCTTCTGGAGCTAACACACCTGCCTAGTAAGCAGGAGACCCAGGCTCGATTCCCAGTCATGGTACAAATTTTTGTTCGCTGGTTCAGTCTATACTGAAGAAAAGTTTGAGCATTCATGTTTTTTTTGTACATACCTACACCTAGGTTTCAGGATGGATTTCCCATTTACGTTCGATGGTAATGTGCTATTCCAGAACATTGTGAGTCCGGGCAATTAGGTTCGTGAGTAATGGGGAATTTAAAGTATATTGGGGTGGAGGTGAGAATTTGGACTTAAGAGGGAGGCCTGCCAACGGAAATCTGCGCAGTTGTGTGCATCTCTGTGCCAAGGTGGCTTACTGGCTAAAGTACATCCTTCGTAAGCAGGAGACATGGGTTAGATTCGCGACATTGGTACTCGCTGCCTCAGTCTATATACACAACATATCGAGGTCAACCTAGTGTACTCCGGAGAATAAGGGGAGCTTTCAATACCACATCACTAGAGGCACTTTGCGACATAACAATACGGTATTGAGCTGTACTTTACTGGCTTAAGAGGGACAGGCTTGATAAGGTCACCGTAATTACAGGAACCAGCATTACGAAAACAAACAAACATGGCAGAGAGAGTGGGACGCATCCGACAAGGGTCGCCGAGCACATTCTTGCTTTCGTGACGTACGTGAAAATTACAACTGAAACATGTCGATCCAAGCCGGGGGAAGGTCCATTTCCTGACAAGCCACGGGCCGTATCCGGTACATTTAAGCCGCATGGGACTCACTAACGATGAAATGTGCGTTTGCGGAGAAACTGGGACACCAAAACATGTCACACTGCTATGCAACACGCTTGCACAAGTGACACCTATACAGAACGACAGTGGCATCACCAGAATAACACGTAATCCCGATGATTGGAACACAATAATTGGCGTAGCCAATATTGTATCGAACACACTGCATGAAGAATACAAGCGCCAAAACCCATATGGAAGGAGGCGTAGACAAGCACAAAGAACACAATAAACCACATGGTAGGACACAAGCAGGACTACAGATTCTAAAATCGAGGAAGGAACCAACACATTGGGTGAACATGACTCAGAAGGGATCAACACGTAAGGGACCCAAACTAACAACGCATGACACTGCATGCCACAGCACAGTCACAAACAACACAACAGGCAGTGATATTACTAAGACTCTAGTAATAACGTAACTGCGTTTGGCAGGAGAGGGTTCGAAGAACTTTTATTCCGAGGCTCCTACTGCCCAATGAAATATTGCATAGTATTTAAAGTATACTGCACGCAAGCAGTGATGTGTTGTTCGTCTTATTATGTGTAGATGGAAGTACATTCTCTTCTCTATTTAAAGCTACAATGAATTAATTTTCTAGATCAAATGTATTTTCTGTATAAAGTATGTATAAAACTAAAAATGTAATCTATTAAGTTATTTCAGGAATAATACACGCAAGTAGCAACGAACTACATTCTTTTTCTACTAACAAATTTACAAACATAAGTGCATTTCTCATGTAAAGCTAAAATTTATGTATTTCATGTATCAAATACTCAGTCAGTATTTAATTTGTATAATACCAGGTGTATGTATCTAAGGTATCACATAAAATATACCGCATCTGCCAACAATCGGACAAACAAACAGATGCTGAATATCATGTAGTGTCCTGACTTGGAACAATCAGAGTAATATACCAATATACACAAACACAATAAACATACATAAGCACAAACCATTTCAGATGAGAATAGCTTGAGGTTCTACCGAGACCTTCTCACTTGAAATAGTTAGAAATAGGCCATATTACACATCCAGATAAAGTATATCACTTGCAAATTATTTCCACCACATTGATTGTATTAAATTTTTCTTTATCTTTGACATTTGCATGTATAAATTATATTCTCATCAGCTAGGTAGAAACAAATTGTATAGAACCATTTTAACAATTTTTAAGAATTCAATTCATTGTACCCTCACAGAAATTTTTATATTGTGTTGTTAATATTATTTTTTTAAAGATTGATTTATACGGTTGTTGGATGTCCTCCTAAGGGATATTATGCTAAATGATGGCCAACTGGTGCTTTGGATCGCAAAAATCCCGAGATGGTTGTACGGCCGTGCACATCATGCTCCGTACTTTTTTAGCTGCGAAGAGATCCGGGGACCTTGCAGGCCAAGGTAGGGTTTAGCGAGACGAAGACAAGTGATAGAAACCATCGCCCTGTGCGGGTGAATATGTATTGCGGAGGATGTGTTGTCACGTAGGGTACCACGGATGACAACTAAAGAGGTCCTGCTGTGATAATAAATGGCACCCCAGACCATCACTGCAGGTTGTCCGGTCGTATAGTGAGCAAAAATCAGGTTGAAACTACCTGGCAGATTAAAGCTGTGTGCCGGACCGAGACTAGAACTTCTGGAAACATCCCCCAAGCTGTGGCTAAGCCATTCTCCGCAATATCCTTTTTTCAGAAGTGCTAGTTCCGCAAGTTTTGCAGGAGAGCTTCTGTAAAGTTTGGAAGGTAGGAGACGAGGTACTGGCAGAAGTAAGGGTGTGAGGACGGAGCGTGAGTCGTGCTTGGGTAGCTCAGATGGTAGAGGACTTGCCCGCGAAAGGCAAAGGTCCCGAGTTCGAGTCTCGGTCCGGCACACAGTTTTGATCTGCCAGGAAATTTCATATCAGAGCACACTCCGCTACAGAGTGAAAATCTCATTCTTAAAATCGGGTTGGTATCACATCGCTCATTTAGAAGCGAGGCTCATTACTGAAGACAATTCGACTCCATTCAATGAAATTCCAGGTCGAAGATTCTCTGACAGAACAGACACCACGCATATAATTAAGGTGAGGATGATCAATGATCTATTTAGTGCAGATGCACACCCCGCTCAAACTCTTAGGGGAATTGGCTAAATGCAGCTAGTAACGAGGATAATAAGCAAGGGCCACAACATCAGTTGTGTGTGAGTACGTTGAGAAATTGGGTCTGACGGGAGGCATGCTAGCATAGCTATTGCAGTTGCGATGACCACTGTGTCAGGATTTTAAAGTGGTCAGTGCATCTGTCTGGTAAGCGGGAGACCCGGGCTCGAATCTCTGTCTGGTACAAATTTTCAACTTTCCCCACTGATTTAAATCAGTGCCTATGTCATTAATTCTTATTTGTCTTGATTCATAGTGGCTGCAATATCAAAATGGTGCCTGTTCTTTCGGACATGTTCAAAAGAACAGATACCACATTTAGACTCAACTGACAAGCAACTGACCTCTCAGACCAATCAAAGGGCTGCCAACAACGTCTCCTCAACGACCGTTCTGCGAACGATACTGCATATGGTCCTCCGCAGCAGGCGGGTCGTTCATTCATCCATGCTGACTGCTGTTCATCCGCAACGTAGGCTGGAAATTTCACGTCATTACCTCAACTGAACGTCCACTGAGTGCTGACAGGTGGGCTTTCCAGCTGAATGACGTTTTATGCTCCATCGGGCAGACAGCTGTTGTCGTGCACGGCGTGAAACGTCCGTACCAAACACCCACGTCGGGTTAGGGAGCGTTATCGTCTGGCTGACCCCGTCAATCTAGAAGTTACAATGGCTCAACAGAAGTATGCATCTATCATCGGAGACCGTGTCTACCCTTACATGCTATTTGTTGTTCCTCGGTGCTATGACATCTTCCAGCAGGACATTGCAACATGTCACACAGCCCACAGTGTACGTACACGTGGTTCTAAAAGCACCAGTATGAGTATACCATACTCCCGTGGCCAACAAACTTCCCGGATTTAAACGCAGTCAGGAATCTATGGGACAACCGCGATCATGCTGTCGGTGTCATGGATTCTCAGCTGAAAAATCTAACACAGCTGAGCAAGACACTGGAGTCTCTGTGTGGGTTCACATCCCCGCAGGCATCTTCCAGAACTGCTTTGACTCTCTTCCTGTTCTCGCAGCGATCAACACTGCAAAACGTTGTTATTCAGGCTCTTCACAGATGATCACATTACTGTGAGTGGACAGTGTAAAAATTAAAATACGAGACAAATAATATTTACAGTGCTTCACGTCGTATGTGGCCCATTAAATAGGTCCTGTATCTCAGCCAATACGGCATATCTATTTAGTACAAATTTGATCTCCTTGACGTTTGTATTATTGGATTCAATGCTGCCTGAGTTTGAAGAAGCATTTTAGATAATCTCTTTTAGTTACAATTTTTATAAACGTGAATAGGTTCTAAATTGTTCAGAATATTTGGAAATTGTTTAGAAAGTATTCTGCATTAAATACTATAAACTACAAAACTGTGAAACACATACAAAATAATTAGCAGTACGTGGATGAAGTAGGTGCTGATCTTCACAAAAAATGCTGCCGAAAACTACCTTGTGTCCTGAAGGTAAGTAGCACCACACTGCTGGCAACCAGCCCCACACGTAAAGGAAACAGACATTAACTTAAGACAAGAGTGAAAACGAGCTCCAGTGCGGAACTCAAACCATGATGAAACATACTCATTTGCAATACCACTCATCACGAAAACCCATGTTGCAACCAGCCTGTGTCCTCACCCTTTCGGGCGCGCAATCAGTAGTTCTCACCCACGCTGTTTGGCCCACTTCTCGCTCCATGTATGTTACTTGTGCTTCCGATTTCCTGTTAATCCTCCTGCACTTATCGTTGGAAGATAGTATATACACCAGCCGTTTGAATGACAAGTGGGCAGTAGCTATTGAATAACATATATGTCCTGCCGTCGTTTAGTAACAGCGAATCAATAACAGACCTATCACCTCCGTAGATGCCGGCTGGTGTGGCCGAGCGATTCTAGGCACTTCAGTCTGGAACCGCGAGACCGCTACGGTCGCAGGTTCGAATCCTGCCTCGGGCATGGATGTGTGTCACGTCCTTAGGTTACTTTGGTTTAAGTATTTCTAAGTTCTATGGGACTGATGACCTCAGATGTTAAGTCCCATAGTGCTCAGAACCATTTTTTGAACCTCCGTACATAATTCAAATAATAAACTGTGAATAACATGTGAAACTAATCAGCTGACCTGCTCCCGCCGTTGACCACAGGTGTGTGCCTACAGCAGACGGCAGTAAACATCAACTCAACCAGCATATCCATTGGGGCATCGTTACACATGTTGTCAACTTACAGCACCTTAATTACGGAGTACAAGCTGTTAGATGCATTATTATTTTGAGTCCAAGGTGGCTGTAAACGTTGAGTCACCTTCGATTTTTAGTTACTGCTAGCATGTTAGGTTCCTACAGTGAGCAGTAAAAAGGTCATATACAGCGATTTTATGTGTAAATGCATGTCAGTAAAATTGCGGATGTGTATGGCACTTAAACGTAAATGTGATGTTAAAATGGCAACTGAATATAAATGCCAAAGAGACCTTAAAGCGGACTTTGGCATCTTAATGCTCAAATTAATGATGAATAATCACGAATAAAGTAAAATAAAGTTGAAATGCGAAAGACAGCTAGCTGTTCCTTATAAAGGGGCTTGATAAGTAATCGCATGCTATCGTATTTTTAATTAATGATTTGTGTTTATGGATGTTATATTTCTGAATTTTATACCATTATTTTTATTTGTATGCTCATGGTATAAGGTAGAGGCGAATAAATACGAGAAGATAAAAAAGTGTTCATGTAGCAAGAACGTACTGAGGTCTCACGAATGGGCTTGGCATTCATAAAGAGGAACTTTGGACAGAGGAAGAAATTACTATTTAAGAGTGGTGATGAAAGGCTATCTATTTGACAGAAAATGTTTCCTGCCACGTGTAATTATCACTACGATCTTCAATTCAACCATCCGGCTGAATGCAGCTTCACTTTTTTTTAACATTTATGTGAATACAATCAGTTCTGAGTGGCCGCTTCATGGACTGATGAGTGTGTGTGGACCTGCAGTTGCTTCCTTTTCTGGTCACTGGGACCCCACAACGGCGGTGGTTCGGCAGGAAGGGCTAAACGAGCCGCGTTAATAATAATATAAGTGAACCGACTGTTAACTCATAGGCGGTGAGTCAGACATCCCATGGCGACAGGAGTAAGGTGTGCATAGTAATTCCACAAGACGGCCTCAAAATTTTTCATGCCATACTGCTTCACTTCAGGAGCTGTAGGAGCGTACATATTTATTATATACTGGTGAACAGAGATAAAAATTTTACGATGAGATGGGAAAAGCCACTATGGTACAAGAAGAACTAGACATGAGCCAATAAGCTGCCCCAGGTGCTCATATGAATTTTGAGAACGCTTTGAAAGCCTAAATTTTTGTGAGACTTCGTAATTTCGTTTCGTGAACATGAATTATTAAGAGGCCTGTGGTTTCACCGGCAAGGCACTCATGATAGTGAAACGAGAGAAAAAATCTTTAAATAGGCGTTGATCGGAGATCCAGAGACAATAGCCAATAGTCATTACGTTAATAAATTACCAAGGAAGCCTCAACAATTTTGTAAAATACTGATTAACTGCTTTTTATTAATATTTATTAGTTTCCTTAAAATTGAGTTTTACACACCATGTTTAACCCTAAATTCCTAATCTTCGCAAAATTTACGAATGCAGTAAGCATAAAACGGGATATTCTGCACTTAATCTGGAACGTAACATAGCACAGGAGATCTAATAAATGTAATTAACTAATGCATAACCTATAAATTACAGTTACCTTTGAGAAAGCAAACAGTCAGTCTTTGTTGCAGAAATGTATATATAATTTATTTATAAAAGACCGGTTTCGCCTGATTCAGGCATCTTCAGAATGGTCTGTACAAAAAATATACATTTCGTTAAAAGTGACAAAGCTCGATTTTGTAAAACTGGAGTTACTACCAAGTAATTGTAACAAGACCTGAATATTACGTGGTGTTAGGTGCATGGGATACCGAGCATACAGAACGTCCCAGCAAGCAATTGCCGTCGTGAAGTATACGGAAACATAGCGCAGTGTCCTTGTTGAACAGGAGCAGGCCTGCGTAGATATGTCAGCATGCAAACATCTGTATAGTCCTATACAGATGCAAAATGGAAATAAGTGTATGGTATTGTGGTCAGGAGGTGCCGTCCGGGGAAAGTTGGGCTGCCAACTACAAGTCTTATTGCAGTCGACGCCACATCGGGCGACTTGTGTGTCAGTGATTAGGATGAAATGGTTATGAGGGAAACACAACACCCACTCCACGAGCGAAGAAAATACCTAAACTGGCCGGGAATCGAACCCTGACCCGCTTGCATGAGAAGCAAACACGTCACCATTCAGCTATAAATGTTCATACATCTGTATATGCCTGATCCTGTTTTGTATTCATTCCTCAAGAAGGACGACGCGCAGTGTTTCCGAGTATTTGACGAGGCCAGTTACTTTCTGGGGCGTTTTCTACGCTCGGTATCCCATGTACCTAGCATCATCTAGTAGTCAGAGGGTCATGTTACACTTACTTGGTAATAACACCAATTTTGCAAAATGAGCTCATGCCACTTCTAACGAATTGTATATTCATTTGTATAGACCAATCCAAAGATGCCTGAATAAGTCGAAATGCGTCATTGGGAAATAAATAATAGATACATCCCCACAATCAAGACTGACCGTTAGTTTCTACAGCCCATATTACTGGTTGCTGTTCCATCCCCGCCATGTGTTGAGAAACGCTTTAACTTCCTTTCAATAACGTGAGGCGTAGTAAACTTTACGATGATTTAGTGACAAAAAATGTCTCTAAGGACTATGGAACTTAACATCTGAGGTCATCAGTCCCCTAGACTTAGAACTACTTAAACCTAACTAACCTAAGGACATCACACACATCCATGTTCGAGGCGGGATTCGAACCTGCGACCGTAGCAGCAGTGCGGTGCCGGACTGAAGCGCCTGGAACCGTTCGGCCACAAAGGGAGGCGTTTAGTGACAAAGTAACATATTAATGTTCTAGGGTTAAAGGAAATCGGTGTCGTCTTGACTGTTGAAATTGTCTGTTTCTTAAATGCACGATTGGTATATCAACCCTTGGCCCTTTTCAAGTGGAGCACTGGGAATTTTCGTGCTTTAGTACATGTCAAAACTTAGAAACAGCAGACAAATTACGCGTGCCACTGTCTCATTATGTGTCGCCATTGGATGTTTATGCCAACGGACTTGCCGTGGTGATAACACCGGTTCCCGTCTTATCATCGAAATTAAGCGCTCTCGGGCTGAGCTAGTGCTTGGATGGATGACCATCCGATATGTCGAGCGCTGTTGGCAGGCGTGTTGCATTCAGTCCATGTGAAGCAAATGAAGAGCTACTTTACTGAGAAGTAACGCCTTTGGTCTCTTAAACTGACGTACGGTAGGGAGAGACCACATGGCCCTCCATATCCGCATCCAGTGACGCCTGTTATCTGAGGATGACACGGCGACCGGTCCGTACCTGTGGATCTTCATAGCCTGTTCGGGCGGAGTTTAGTTTAATGGAAGTTTGTATAATATTTCTGGCGTTGTTTAAACAACAACGGTACACTACTTCACATACTCACTGCTTAATAGCAACTTCAAACGCTACAGTAGTTTCCGCTCTATAAGCCGCAGGTTCCGCTGCTCGCTCTCACCGTGAAATACAAACAGACGCGGCTCCGTCGCCAGTTTTATTGCGCGATGCGGAAGGCCGCGGGTGCAACAGAGCCCATGTGGACAGGTGGAAAGAAATGTGTCAGGTACTTATATGTGATGTGTATCACTCATTTCTTGTACGTGAATGTGAATGTGAATCCTCACAGCTTTCCGTAAAGAGTGGCCAAATCTTAGTTGGGAAGTAGTTCTGTGGTATAGTAGTGCCAACCTCACTACCGGGTAAGGGATCAGAGAGACATCACATGCAGGTAAAAGTCAAAGACGTTCCAGTGTCACAAGGTTTGGGGTGGAGAGGTTGGTCACGGCCGAGTGGTTCGACCATCCCCTCCACCGAGGGCCAGGAAGATCTCCGCGTGCCTGCCATATTCAGATGGTGTCACAGATGACGGGTAAGTGAGCAGACGTGCCCTCAGTGCGTCTGTCTCAATGTTCACGCATGGAAGAGAGGTATTTGAATATTTGTACTAATTCTTTCATTTACAGCTTGTGTAAGGAAACGAATGTTCTTGTTTAATTTCGGAAATTTGACCCCCTGTGTTATTGTATCTGGTCCCCAGTTTGCCCGTTATCCTCCTCACATAGTGGATGTCCCATGTAAAATATTGGGAGACTTTGGTGGTATGCATTTGGCCAACGCAATTCCGTCTTGCCTGTAGAAATGTGCGTGCAGATTAGTATATAATATACACGAGCTATAAGTTGTAAAATTGTATTATCTGTAAATTGGAACAATTGCTGCAATCGCTGTAAATTCGTGTGAGAATGTTTAAAATAAATAGGTAACCAATTGTCATCAGTCTTTAACATACCTTAAGAATCACGAAGAAGTCAAGTTAAAGGAATTCATTTAAGAGAAAAGATACAGATTGCAGGAAACCACACATCAGCGTGCGAGCCCTCCAGCCCCTTGCCTAGTATCGTACAGAAAGGGCACGCTCTCTAGGTAGCGCCCTCAAGCTCCCCTCCCCAGTTATCCATTGCGCAGGGCTTGAAGACATCAACTTTCATCTGGCGTCCCTAGGCAAGGAGGTTAGACGGGATTCTTTCAAACTGAACTTGGCAATGGTAAAAGGCCTGAACTGAAATCATACACTTGCTAAACAAATAATTATAACAGTCCTAGGTGACGCTGATATCTCTGATTAAAGAGTTTTATTTGACTATGAGCTCTCCCTCCCCCCCCCCCCTCCCCCTTTGGAAAGATAATCAGTTTATGTGATATATTACGGATATAAAATGGGAACAGAATTTTTACAAGAGCAGAAAGTACGCAGTGTGCATGTTGAAAGGAAACCAGATGTCGCATCTTTGGACCGTTTCAGATTCTATCTGTTTCATCTCCCTTACTGTAAATCCTCTTTTCCAATTAATTCCTTTTGGACGACTTTAGCATTTTGGAATAACAGAGAGAGCTCCCAGCGTGTTCGATGCTTGCGTAAAAGCACATTTTCGCGAGCAGAAAGAATAAAAAGGTATATCCGAAGATAACAGGCAGAGAGAGGCCAATGGGATGCGCGGCGACCGAGGCACGGCGGCAGCAGGCGGGTCCCGGCCCGGCGAATGTCAAACAGGGGCTGCCACAGTTTCGCAATCCATACTTATTTGCATTTTAATGGGCCACCGGCTGCCGTTTACAGCGGCTGCGTTCGCAGCGAGCGGAATTCGACCCCCAACGGCGTGCCACACGTGCGCTGTGTTGCGTTGTGCTGCAGCTAACTTATGGAGACAATAAACTTGTCTAATTACAGGCGCGGCTGTTTCGCGGACTCGCAGCTGTCCGCAGACCGCTGTTTCGCTATCTTTTCACTGACGACGCAACTTGGAACCCAAAAACTACGTCACCACACGCCCGATTCGCTGAAAGAGTGATGATGTGACAAAAAGAATCCAGATAGTACGAACGTTTCATTTGCTTCAATTTTTCTAAGTGAAATACAAAACATATGAAGTTAACTAGTCTCACACACAAACAATGCAAATATAAAATAAAAAGTTTCCATAAGCATCCTTTCCATATTACGTCTTAAACTCTGTCTACGAAACTCCTTTACTAAAACTAGCATTGACCAAACAAACTGAAATGTACAAAATGTTCAAATGTGTGTGAAATCTTATGGGACTTAACTGCTAAGGTCATCAGTCTCTAAGCTTACACACTACTTAACCTAAATTACCCTAAGGACAAACACACACACCCATGCCCGAGGAAGGACTCGAACCTCCGCCGGGACCAGCCGCACAGTGAAATGTACAAATCAATATGATGAAAATTGGTGATAGTCTAAAATTAGTGAAGAATGAGACAGGAAGAAATTTTCACCCTGCAGCGAAATGCGCACTGACATGACACTTCCTGGGAGTTTAAAACTGTGTGCCGGACCGATACTGAAACTCAGGACTTTTTCCTTTTGCGGGAAAGTGCTCTACCGAATGAGCTACCCAAGCACTAATCACGCCATCTTCTCACAGCTTTTACGTCTGCCAGTAACTCGTCTCCTACTTTCCAGATTTCTGAGAAGCTCCCTTGCGAAACTTGCAGAACTAGTACTCCTGGGGGAAAAGGCATTGCGGAGACATGGCTTAACCACGGACGGTAGAAAGTTTCCAGAATGAAGTTTTCACTCTGAAGCGGAGTATGCACTGATATGAATCTGCTTGGCAGGTTAAAACTGTGTGCTGAACCGAGACTCGATCTCGGGACCTACAGATTTGGATACTACCGCTATTTAACACGTATGTGAATTTCTAATCCTGATATGTACTTTCCCCTGCCACTGAGAAACAGTACCAATGCTTACCTCTGTTACCAAGTACATATCCTGTGTCAATCGATATAATTTTATCTTTCTGCACATTCTCTTCCTAGTAGATCTACATTTTCATTTCACCCTATACTGAATTCCTTTCAGCCATCCTATACGCTGTCCTTAATGGGGCAGTTCTGCGTGAAAATTTCCAAATAGAGATTTTTGTTTCTGAAAATATTCTTTGGGATGTCGCCTTTATGGTAGTGTTCGTCCCAAGCTTGTCAAAACGGCCGTTATCGAGTTACAAGGCGATTGGTGGAAAAGTGTCTCCTAAAATCATTCAGAGCAGGAATAATACAGTGGACATGTTGGCCAATGAGGCAACATATAATTTCAACGACGGCCTAACAGGCATTACCGGTACCCATGTGCTACCTAATTGTTCCAAAACCCCGCCCATGACAATGATATTCTTCCGAGGATGCAACCTAGGATTCAATCGGTGGTAGTAAGGTAATACCAAGTATTGTGGACAGCCCTCGAAATTGGGACAGTTTGTATATTCAACAGAAGGATCCTCTTAGTGTCACCATTCTACGTAGAGGTTCAAAGTATAACAAACTTCCTTCTACTACAAATTGCTTGGTTCGTTTTGCATTTTATGTTGTCTACGGTGGGCTTTAAGGAGCTTACTGAGGCATCATTATTCTTAGAACACCCAAAAATAGCTTTTTAAACCATTTTTTTGCACCAAAATCGAGTCAAGGATTTCAAGACGGCTATGTACAGCTAGTAGCTGAAATTTTCACGATATATTTCTAAGATCCGTGTCTCCGAGACACAGAGGTTCAAATTTACGTTAGATGTACGCGTAAAATCTGGTGTGGGGCGAAATCTAAACAACAAATAACCGCAGCAAAGAAATGGTTCAAATGGCTCTGAGCACTATGGGACTCAACTTCTGAGGTCATAAGTCTCCTAGAACTTAGAACTACTTAAACCTAACTAACCTAAGGACATCACACACATCCATGCCCGAGGCAGGATTCGAACCTACGACCGTAGCGGTAGCGCATTTCCAGACTGTAGTGCCTAGAACCACTCGGCCATCCCCGCCGGCTAACCACAGCAAATTGCTGAAATTGAACGGTATAGGCATTTATCTAGATATGTCTTCTTTCTGTTTTCAAAAATCTTTATTAGTTCAAGGGTGCTTCCTTATAACTCCCCTCTCCACCAAAATAGTTTTTCTCCATTTTTTCGTAGCAAAACCGAGTGGCGGATTCTATACCGGCTATGCACAGCAAATGGCAGAAATTTTTGTGATATGTTTCTGAGAACAGGATCTCGAACAAATTTGAAAATTTTCTTGGTATCTTTATCCGTTTTAGACATACAGGGGTTCAAACTTACCCTACTTGTACACGTAAAATGTGCACGAAGAACCCGGTGTGAGGCGGAAACGTAGTGACATATCACGGAGAGTGATGATGTAAGCCCCATGCTGTAGTATCTAAGCACATGCAAAGTTCTTCTGCACATAAAATCCTGAATGAGGTGAAACGTAATATAGTTTTACGTTATTTCAATTTCTAATAACTAAACTATCAAAATTTTACTGACCTATCAAGTTCTTTTCACATGAGTGACATGCCCAGATATGGCTGGAAAAAGAATCAGCGAAAAAATCATCCTGTGGGTGTACAAAAAGGTGAATACGTTCCTATTTAAAAGACTCTGATTGAAAAGTGGAGTACCAACTGCGTCATTCTACCTTCCTGAGCAACTTTAAACATTTTTGCAAACAGTTTGGGATGCAAACAAATTCGAGCTTTTTTGTGCTGATAGAGAAGGAAACAGAGGTACTGGAAACGAGACGGAAAAGTAAAAAATACTTGTCCACAGTAGACAGTGGTTTTGGTATAAAAAGAGCGAAGGAAACAACGACCGTGTGAAAGAAAGAGAGGGACTTCCCGGCAGTGGAACACAGTTGACAGTGACAGAGCAGAGCTAGGTAAAGAGTGAAAGAGACAGCGCCAGTGAGATACGAAGAAAGCAGAAGTGAATGAGGGCCAGTGATAATGAGAGACAGAGTCTATGACAATCATCAAGAGGAAGAGAAAGATGGTGACAGTGAGAAGAGACAGAAGCACTGGTCAGGAATGAATAAGATAGTAACACTAAGAGAGAACAAGATGCAGTGAGAGGAAAGAGTAGTAGTAGGACAGCATGAAGGAGACTGTGGCTGTGACGCGGAAGATAGTGACAGAAACACAGACAAATAATGACAATGACCTGGGCTGAATGAGTGAGTGACAGTGGGCAACAGGTGGTGGACAGGTATGGGAGACTTACACTGATGGACTAGTGAGCGCGAGAGAGTATTATGGCAGTGAGAGGTGAGGTGCACGTTAAAAAAGATCGTTAATATGTTCGTATGCAAAAATGTTAGGTAATTTATTTTAAATGACGAGGAAAGTAGAATGAGGCACCTGGTACCCCACTTTTTAGTCACAGTCTTTTGAACAGAAGAATAGAACGTATTCACCATTTTTCCACTGGTTGGAGATTATGAACGCGCTCGAAGTAGAGATCGGACTAGCTTATTCCAACTTCTGTACAAAATCGGACGAAAGGCGTATGTAAGGAGCAGGGAAACGCGTGACAGAAGCTATCAAAGACTTCAGCAGTACCACGAAGAAAATGGAAGAGGACCTACATCGTATCTGGTAGGAGAGATGTATGGTACATGGATCACTAACTAGAGGTATGTTTAACTTATCTGCAAAAAATGTAACCAAAAACTTTAAACATGTATTCCTGAAACAACCTTTTTCAGATTGGTGGAAAACCTAGCATTTGGACAGTACATTTGATTTTGATAGGAGTTTGATCCGGCATTATAAATTAAATTCTCTATCAGCGTATGTAGACGTTTTGCGATACCATTAAAAGTCTGTTTTCGGCGAAAGCATTTGTCTAGATTTTGTGGGCGAAGAATATGACATTTTGTTCATTACGTAAACAATTTGTTAGGACTTAATAGTTTCCAATTACCCTATGTAAGGTGATACGAAATATACAGAAAATGAGATACAAAATTATTTTGTTATATGTCTAGTAGAAGGGTTTCGGTAATTTCCGAATATGACCTTATTCCAGCTTCGAAGGGTCCTCCAACCTGGTGCAGCGGTTGCATGGAGTGTTCGATATGGACTCGAAAATGTTTTCTTAAAGACCAAAGTGTTGGGAATAACACTGTATCATCAGATTTATCATTACTTTTCATTTTACTTGAAAAGCAAATCGTGAAAATCACCTGTATTTCATACGTTCGAAGAGGGCTGCCCCTTAACATTCACAAGACAGTTCTCAATTTCCATGTAACTGTAACGAAACAGAGATGCATACACCACCCACAAATTCAGAGATCCAGACGGACAATGCGAAGAACAATTTCGGAAGTAACTATGTCGTGTAACACTATGATCTTTACGGAACTGAAATGATATCTGACGGTGCATGGAACTGCTGGCGGTAGATGAAATAAGGAAATTCCTTGTTGTTTTGCTTGTGCTAAGAAATGATCTATAGCGACGACGACCTAATTCGAGATGTCTAGCCATAAGGGTCTAGGCACGGCATATTTCCGTGCAAAGGAATTGGAAAAACCTGGATGAATGGTTCGTCCGTACAGTAGACAAAATATGGTAATGCTGCAGCATTATATCGGCTCACCTACGCCTATACAGCTTTACACTTTTCCCATCCGACCAATAAATGTCACCATCGTTTTTCACGTAAAAATAATGAATTCACAGAAATGCTCCATTTCATCAGGTGTGGTGATCTTGTTATATCACGTAATGAACATAAAAGTCTGTATCAGAATCGAATTATGACAGATTCAAATTTACCATGAAACTTGATCTATGCTTTTTGAAAGATGTATCCGTCATCTGACTGTAATGCACGTTTTGTTCCACAATGTAGATTTCAGCTTTAGGCCATTTTCAAGAGTTACGCCTGCAACAGAACGAAGCAAAATAAAAGAAGTTTTATATGTCAGGCTCCACGGCAACGTAGAATCATTATCTGATGTAGTTTGTTTAAGTCTTTAAATGACGAATTCCTTCTGAAATCCGCCTATGTAAATCCTACTCCAGATCACTCTGCAGATTTCTCTGTGTGGCTCCACACTCTTCTTCGTACTTCTATGTTCTGCGTAAAGGCACAGATGACCAGCACGTTCATCGTTATAAAACCAGAAGCCAACGAATAAGCCTGAAGAGGTGATTCATTGATGAGAATTTGATCTAGTTTTCTGAGGGAGGGAGATTCAAGGTGTTGGCTGGTCGTTCTTAGATTTTATTTGCTTTCACTCTATACATTTTACGAAAAGTGGTGATTTCTTGAAAGGAGGCCACACTTCAACACCTTACTCTTGTCCAAATAAACTAATGGTTATCTTTGATTAAAACCCTCTTCACATTCCTCATTCTGAGATGACACATATGGCATCAATAATATGATTCTGGTGCAACAATTAGGTGCACAGCATTTCATAATTATAAGGGACACTGAAGTGGGACAGAAAATTTTCCTGATGAAAATACTCCCTTTCATTGATAAATATTGACCCATAAAAATAATATCATATTGCAGTCTCACTGGCTTGAGGATAACATGACACAGGAACAGAGACTGAAAGCAACAGTAAAACTGGGGCGCTGAATTACTTGTTGTTTCATAATAAATAGTCTTCCTGTCAGATAAACTAACGCGTCATCCTATAAAACTACTTTGTTGCTGTGTATAGGCAAACCAGGTGCAAGGAGCATTCTTGTATCTCTACTGTAATTCAGAACCCTTTTCTATAAAGAAGATAGTCACGCACAATTTTCATTGAATAATCTATGGGACGTGGCAACACAACCGCTTACCTAAAGTTCTCGATAGCAACTTATCTTCTGGAAACTGAAAGAAATCTACTAGAATTCTGTGAGCAAACCCATAGAGTCGAAAATTCTATACAGGCTGAAAAATAATTCTCATGAAAGTGATGATCGTGCTAAGGGCACAATACTTCAGTCATGTATCTGTACTAAATGATGTATAGATCCATAGCTTCGACGTACTTGGAAGACAAACTTTATAAAAATGTACATTTATACTTCATTTGATGATTGGACGATGTGTAAATAAATTCAGAAGATTTTAAATCGTTTTATAACATTATTGAGTCCCAAAAGACAGAACTAGTTTACAGGAAACAGCAGTATTAATATTACAAGAGGCACGTGGTACCCAAAGCATGATAAGACAAAGACTGTCTACAAAGTACTCGTGAAACCAATAACAATGCAAAGAGACGTTAGGTTAATGATTAATATGTTTCCTTAAGTCGATTACGAATTATAAATTGTACAAAGAGAATGCAAATTGGCCCATTCTAGTAGTAAATACTAATAGAAGAACTAATGAGAATTTGTTTTTTAGCGAAAACTGTTTGGTTTAGACTGTTTTGAACAACAACTACAGTTCATTCGATATCAGTGAACACATACAGTTCATTCGATGGCAGTAAACTGTAGATGTTATGCTACTCAATTTATGTGTATACTCTTCATGGTTGTGAATTTTCTTGTTGGGATAACTCTCTACCTAGTCAGTGATGGGTGTATGACTAGACAGCTTTCCAACGAATGGAATAGTGCTTCCAGAACGTGATGGGGTTTGAAGATAATTAACAGGGGTCTGTGATATTGCGGGGGATACCTCTTACCTGTGGAACATCGAAGACTGGAGAATTTTTTAGAATACGGCATGGAAGCGAGGTGAGCTTTATAATGATTCATCTGTTTTGGGTAAACGTATTACAACCTCTCACATACATATTGCGAAGTGACTGCAGTCAGAAAATTAGGAGATTTTTACTGAGAGACAATCAGCAGCAAGAGTTCCATCTTTTGTTTTCTCAATAAATGAGAGTTTTCCTGTGAGTTTTGTGTCCCTATAAATGAATTGAGTGACATCTTAGTTGGTAGGATACATTTAAATTTATATGTGTGTGTATATATTGACTGCCATTGGATGGTGTGTGGCTGACGGCACCCTATACTACTACTAAAATCAATTTCCTTTACTAATCCATTCGCAAATAAAGTGAGGGAAAAGAACTGCCTATATGGCTCATTATGAGCATCAATTTATCATGTATTATCTTTGGGGTCATTATGTGAAACGTATGTTGGTGGTGGTAGAATCCTGCTTTCACCTTCAAATGTCGGTTCTCGATAGTGTTCCTCAAAATGAACATAGTCTTCTGTCCAAGGATTCCCATTTGAGCTATCTGGTGAGTGAAATCCGACTGCTGGAACAAAATTACTCACGATACAAAGTTAGTCTCATGATTAGTTTAATTAATTAGCCTATCGGTTTGATGTCAATGATGTGCCGCCGGGCTAGAATTCCACAGATATAATTCGGTAGTTGGACCAGTAACCGTTTTTCTTTCTTTTTTTTTTTGATGAAGCAAGATCTTTTAGCGAAAATTAAATCTCCCACCTACACAGGGAGAGATGACCACTGTAATAAAATCAGATGTATTACGAAATTTATAAAGTGATATGTAGTCTAACCCTGATAATTATAACTTCTCTGACTTCACATGTGGTAAAGCTTTTGGTTACTTTCAGACAGTTCGAAACATACTGTGACTGAGGTACAGCATTCTCTTAGCACTCTGTCATGACCCAAACATGAACTTTATATTCTAGTCCTGTGATGCAGGATATAACAGATTTCAAGCTAATCAGAATAAATTGTTTTGCTTGATGGGAGAATACTTACAGGAAATGTAGCCTGTGCCATACTGTTACAGGGTTTTCACAAATTACGATTCCTTAGCAATATGAATGCCCATGTATGCCTGAATTTCTTCTGTATTTGAAAATAACTCTTTTGTGTGTAAAATCTGAGGTGTATAGTCAACAACATTCCTGTCTCAGATTGGGCAACATGGATTTTTTTAAACTGCTGAGAGTCTATGTCCAGTTGTAATTGTAATTAGAATTATATATCCAAGCCACACCTGCTAGTCTGACAGTGCACCACAGCTGTTGGTGTGAGTGGGTGCAAGGCTCTGGTCGATAGAAGTCATACCTTAGCCTGTGATGGGAGGTTAGTACAAGGAATGGTATGATCTGGTATGATCTGTCAGTTATTGCCTACAGCCTCAGAGACAAGTCCCGGTGGTGGTACTCCTTGGATGACAGACTAGCGAAGTAAGCAGTATGCTGCATGAGCAGTGGCAGAGGTGGGCATGTGTGTTGCATTAGAATGTTTCAGTGTGATGGGTGTTTGCAGTGGTCAAGTATTCCCACAAGTAAATTGATGAGTTGACTGCACGATGACAGTGTCTCTGCCCTACAAACATTTTGTAGGGCTGGTATGTGGATGCTAGGGGATGGGTGTGCTGCTGCTGGCATGGAAAATGTATGTGTGGTTCTCTCTTGACATGCACCCATGTGACAATGGTATGTCTTTGCAGTGGTTTGTCCACAGATCTCTCAATCGGCAGAAGGTGTGCCATTCACGATCAAGTGTGTATAGGTTTGGTAGGATTTTTTTCACCAGCTATGTTTAGTGGAAACGATGTAGTAGAGGGGGATCCATGTGTTCTGAAACATTGGTGCATACAAGACCTTAGATATATTTAGGATTAAAATCTATTTGTGGCATAAATTTAAGTGCCTGATTTGGAGAATGTTTATGTGTGATTCTCAAATGTTGAAAATATATTTTACAATGAAGAATATCATCACAAGAGGGTGGTGACTGGTTTATGTGATATGTTTGACTCCTGTAAATTGTTAAACAATTAATTTGATAGGGCAGTGCAAATGGACTATTTCCCTCCATTTTTGATGTCGAAGTTCCATGAACAATTCTTTTGTCCCCTGCATTAGTCAACAGGAACACAATCTGGTTGTTTAGAGACATTGGTTGACACACACAAACAGAAAGTAGCTCCTTGAGAGAAACAGAGACAGGAAGTGAATTTGAAAATTTGAAAATTTGGGACCGTGATATCAAAGGAGGCCGACATTTAGTCCATGGTAAATGGTATTTAGTATCATGGTCTGTAATTAGGAGACTGGCAGTTTTTGACCTGTGTGGCGGCTCCTGGACGACACACACACACACACACACACACACACACTCAAACACAGGCAACTCCAAATTGTGACTGATATACCACAATTCATTCCATTCCTCGGTGTTCACAGTTATTACTTCAGAGGAAGCAGGGGTGGGGTTGCAGATTTGAACTCTACCCAAGTGAGGGACTCCTGTCTCCTGCAAACGGATTAAATAAAAAAAATATGGGTCAATATATTGTTGACTTTGATTTGAATATCATATCATGAGATCATTCATCTCCAGCACAAAATGCGTCTTTTTGCTGCCAGTTTATCTGGGAGGGGAGTAAGGGGGCAAAATGTGAGAGGGGCTGGGATATCCACGGTTGGTAACATTCTGCTCTAGTTCAGTGAGTTCCTGGATGCCAGGGAGAGCAATACATGAAAAAACCTTCCAACAAGACAATACCTTGAATTTGCAGCAGTGTAATTATGGAGCAAAGACAAGTAGTTGCTTGTCAAGATAATACCTGCATCTTTCAGTCTAACAACTGAGCACAAACAGTGCGTTACCTACCATTTTTACAGGTGGTGGGAGGGGGACAGAGGGAAGGAGCTGAGCTTTCCGCGCCAATTTCCAGCATAGTAGCACCCAAAAGAAAGCAAATAAACTATGAAATGTCTTTTCTCTCCAGCACAGACTGGCTTTGCTTCTTGCCAATTTCTAGATTGAGGCTGAGGGAATAGCTGGAGGATTTCCCAGAGGGGAGGAGTAAGTAATGGTCAATTTAATTAATTAATCAACTAATCTTATATCCAAAATGTGCTTACATCAGTGATGGGGTGTGTGTGTAGTTTGTGATTTCCCAGGGGGGTGGAGGAGGAGGGGAGGGGCGGGGGGTTTCTTGGTAGGACTTATTATCCTCAGGGGATCATAAATCAAACTTCAGTAGTTTATAAACAAATTTGCATAATAATATGTTTGCAACTGAATTTATGTTTGTCTTTGAATGTATGCAAACTGAACAAACATAATTCGCCAGAATTGGCTTTACAGTACTACCAACGCCATTAATGACAGTTCAGGTATACATTCCACCATCGCAAATAGAAGGTAGCTAAGGAAAGTATAAGAGGATGTTGATGAAGGAATTCAGTACATAAAGAGAGACAAGAATCTAATAATCATGGGAATTGGAACATGATTTTATGGAAAGTAATGGAAGAAAATGTTACAGGAGAGTACATGCTAGGTAGTGAGGATGAGAATGGGAACAAATTGATTGAGTTCTACAATAAATTTCGGATGGTTAGAGCGAATACTCTATTCAAGAATCACAAGAGGAGTAGGTATACTTGGAATAGCCCCAGAGGCACGGAAAGATTCGTGCTGGATTACATGATGGTCATAAAGAGATTCCAATATCAGATATTGGTTTGTACGTCATACCCAGGAGCAGGTATAGATTCAGAACATAATTTAGTAATGACGGAGAGTAGACTGACGTTCAAGAGAATCATACAGAAGAACCGGCCGCGGTGGTCTCGCGGTTCTAGGTGCGCAGTCCGGAACCGTGCGACTGCTACGGTCGCAGGTTCGTGTGTGTAGTGTCCTTAGGTTAGTTAGGTTTAAGTAGTTCTAAGTTCTAGCGGACTGATGACCACAGCAGTTTAGTCCCATAGTGCTCAGAGCCATTTGAACCAATCATACAGAAGAATCATGTGGAAGGTTTTGCGATGCTGAAGTAGTGAGGAATGGTGAGTCACCTTTCAAGTTCGCTAAGGATGTGGATATTTCAATAAGTAGGCAGTTCAGTTGAACAGCAGTGGATATCTCTAAAACTAGGATTCATAGATTTTGTATAGTCAAACATAGGTGCAAGGAAGGTAGTTCCTAAGAAACCTTATCAGAAGAAATAATTCAACCGATCGAAGAAAAGGGTATGTGCAAATATGTATAGGGAAAAGAGGAAATCAGCAATGTAGATCACATAGGAATGAAACAAACGGGAAGTTCAGGCCAGCAAAGGCGATATGGCTGCTGGAAAAATGTGACGGAATCGAAAAAGAAACGATCACCAGAAGGACTGACTCATAGAAAGGTCAGTCTTCGGTTAAATTAAAAGGATGGATGGTAACATTAAGAGTACAATGGGAATTCCACTGACATAAAAGTTATTTCAGTATGGTATATAACGTAAAAAACAGTACGTTATGATGTGGTACCGTACTCAGAAAACTCTTATGTCAACTGACTCTGTTCGTGGATGCCAACGGAATTCGTTTAAACGCAGAGAAAAGAACAGATAGGTAGAAAGAGTACACTGAAATACTATATGAGTGGGAGGGTGTGTCTGATGACGTGACAGAGGTAGAAGAACGAATCGATACATCAGACAAATGGGACCTAGTATTAGGATTTAAAAGGGCTCTGTAAGACGAATTCAAGTATAGCAGGATGGGTTTTTGACAAGAATAATTACAAAAATATGGAAAAGAAAATTAAGAATCTGTTACGTGGCGTTCAGTTTGACCTCAGGGTAGCTAAAGCCTCAAGAGAAGCACCTCAGACTTTCCGCCTGGTAATGGAAGCAAAAGTGAAGAAAAATCAAAATACTCTTATAGGATTCGTCGATCTAGAAAAGGCGTTACACAATTTGAAATTGTGCAAGAGGCTCGAAATGGCGAGAAAAGTTGGAGTAAGCTACAAGGTGACACAGGTGGTATACAGTATTTACAAGAATCAAGAGGGAACAATAAGATTGGAAGACCAAGTACGAAACTGTTGAATTAAAGAGGGTGTAAGACAGGGATGTGGTCTTTCACCACTACTGTCAAATTTACACATCGAAGAAGCAATAATAGAAATACGCTATGTGATCAAAAGTATCCGGACACCTGATTGAAAATGACGTACAAGTTCGTGGCGCCCTCCTTCGGTAATGCTGGGATTCAGTATGGTGTTGGCACACCCTTAGCCTCGATGACAGCTTCCACTCTCGCAGGCATACGCCCAGTCAGGTGCTGGAAGGTTTCTTGGGGAATGACAGTCCATTCTTCACGGGATGCTGCACTGAAGAGAGGTATCGGCCGGTGAGGCCTGGCACGAAGTCGACGTTCCAAAACATCCCAAAGGTGTTCTATAGGAATCAAGTCAGGACTCTGTGCAGGCCAGTCCATTACAGGGATGTTATTGTCGTGTAACCATTCCGCCACAGGCCCTGTGTTATGAACAGGTGCTCGATCGTGTTGAAAGATGCAGTCGCCATCGCCGAATTGTTCTTCAATAGTGGGAAGCAGGAAGGTGCTTAAAACATCAATCTAGGCCTGTTCTGTGATAGTGCCATGCAAAGCAACAAGGGGTGGAAGCCTCCTCCATGAAAAATACGACCACACCATAACACCACCACCTCCTAATTTTACTGTTGGCACTACAAACGCTGTCAGATGACCTTCACCAGGCATTCAACATACCCACACCTTGTCACTTTGTGTACCGTGATTCGTCGCTCCACACAACGTTTTGCCACTCTTCAATTGTCCAATGGTTACGCTCCTTACACCACACGAGGAGTCGTTTGGCATTTACTGGCGTGATGTGTGGCTTGTGAGCAGCCACTCGTCAATGAAATCCAAGTTTTCTCACCTCTCCCCTAAGTGTCACAGTACTCGCAGCGGATGCTGATGCAGTTTGTAAGTCCTACGTGATGGTCTGAGTGGATGTCTGCCTATTATACATTACGACCATCTTCAACTGGCGGCGGTCTCTGTCAGTCAAGAGACGAGGTCGGCCTGCACGCTTTTGTGCTGTGCGTGACCCTTCACGTTTCCACTTCACTATCACATCGGAAACAGTGGACCTAGGGATTTTTAGGAGTCTGTAAATCTTGCGTGCAGACATATGACACAAGTAACACCCAACACCTGACTACGTTCGAAGTCCCTGAGTTCCGCGTAGTGTCCCATTCTGCTTTCCAACGATATTTAATGACTACTGAGGTTTTTGATATGGAGTATCTGGTAGTAGATGGCAGCACAATGCACCTAATATGAAAAACGTAAGTTTTTGAGGGTGTCCAGATACTTTTGATCACATAATGTAAATGAAAGTTTCAAGAGTGGGGTTAAAATCAGGGGGAAAGGACATAAATGATATGATGCGCTGATTACAGTGCTATCCTCAGCAAAAGTGAAGAAGATTTACGGTATCTGTTGAATGGAATGAACAGCTTGATGAGTGCAGGATATGGATTGAGAGTAAATTGGGAAAAATAGAACAGTAATGTGAAGTAGCAGATACAAGTAAAAGCGAGAAACGTAACGACAAAATTGGTTAAGAAATTCAGCTACCTAGTCAGCAAAATAACCCACGATGGACCGAGCGAGGAGGACATAAGAAGCAGACTAGTCAGAGAGGATATTCCCTGCCATGACAGGTTTGCTGGTATCAAATGTAGGCCTTAATAACAGGAAGAAATTTAGGGGCACAGCAATGTATGGTAGTGACTCAGTGGCAGTGAGAAAACTGGGACAGAAGAGAATGGAAGCGTTTAAGTTGTGCTTCTTGAGAAGAATATTGAAAATTAGATGTACTAATAAAACAGGGTGTGAAGAGTTTCTTCGCAGGATCGGCGAAGAGGAGAACACAGGGGAAACACTGACAAGAAAAAGGAATTGGATAATAGAACAAGTGTTGAGATATGAGGGAGTAATCTTCATGGAACTACATGGAAACGCAGGGGTTAAAATATGTAAGGGACGACAGAGATTGAAATATGTCAAACAAGTAGTTGAGCACATTGGGTGCAGGAGATGCTCTGAGATGAATGACATGAAGAATTTGGCGCAGAAGAGGAAGTGGTGGCGGGCTGCATAAGGCTGGAAAAGAAAAATGCGTACAGTTAATCTTCCAAGAACATAGATTTCTTCGAGAGGCTTCTTCCAACGTAGATCTCGCGAAAAGAGAGAAGTTCGAGCCCATACAGAGGTATACCAGAAAAACACAGAATCGTATATGACTGCAACAGGAAAAGGGGAGGTGACTCTGGTACACGATGCACCCTCCGGCAGACACTGTAAGGTGGGTTGCTGAGTGCAGATGTAGATGCACAATACTGATGTGAAGAATGTTTTGTCAGACTTTCAGGCGCTAAGCCACGTGTCAGTAGGCTTTACACGGGACGAAGGGTCGCCAAAGGAAGTTTGAAAAAATTCGCGCGGAAATGGTACGGCTGGCGCCTTGTCGCTACGCCGGCTTGCGCCCGCGTGTTAATTAGCTGTTGGTGGGAGCGGGCGTTCCTGGGATACCGGTAGCTGCGCCGCTTAATGGACCGCCGCTGGGACAATGAACAGCGCGGGGGCGGCAGCCGCTACCTGCCCGCCCCGTCCCTTGCTGTCTGCTGCCTCTTGTGGCCAGAGACCGCACGACGCAGATGCGGGCGCTGGCAGCGGCCAACACCGTGGGCACGTCGGCTGCCGTTGATGCAATTCAGGCTCACGGGATTTCGACGATGCGGAATCTGCCTATTAGAAAAGGGGGGGCAGGAGGGGGGGAATGTCGCACAATCGTCAGCAATTATCTTATTCATACAGGTTGCACGGTTGATAAGCCTGATTCACTACAGGTGAATTCGTTTAAATAAATTAGAATTCTTTTAAATGAATTAGAGTTCTATGGTGAAAGGTCTCTGTTGGATTCCCTTCATGTTAATTTCTTAAATCTGTTGTCATTTACGGCATAAATTCTTCTTCTAAATTTACTGTGGTGTTTCTGACTATCTGGGAGGAGACTGAGCTGTGGAACGTGTTACTTTTACACATAAACAAGAACCATCTGTCACACTACTACACTTTAAAACACAGTTTATATGTAATTCATGTCACACAGTCTCATATGGAACCTACATCCACTTTCTTTTATATACTGCTTATGATAAGATACTGTCATTCCCCTTCCCTTCTGTGTGAAAGCATAAATGAGCAAATGTATTTCTAATTGCATGCTTGATGGCAGCAGACAAGCCTGTCTGCTAGAAAACAGTAGGACCAATGTCGGAACAGGTCGCTACGCTTTCTGAAAGCAGAGAGGTTTCTATTCTTGTATGGTCCTGTTCGTCCCTTGTCATGTTGGTATATGAAGCTAACTATCTGGTCACTTCCGTTTGTATCTGTTAAGCACCCTCGGTAGGGGCCTAGACAGTCGGTCCTTGGCGAGTGTCTGAAGTGGTAAGATCTCCGGCTAAGCACATCTCTGCTAAGTCCGTACGACAATGGATTTCTTAAGTTGAGCCTAACTGAAATTTTATCACCTTTATTTCAGGTTTAGATCTAAACTATCTAATGTTATCTTAAATTGCAACGCAGTGTAATTCGAGTGTGAAGCTCAGAATATCTTCCAGTCGTTGCTTTGTTACTACTTTGTGAGTAAAGATGAACCACTTGTGGATGATCTGTAACTCTAACTAAGATCATCAATCTTAAATGCGAATGTGCGTGAGATTATAACGTCTCGTCTTGACAATATTTTTCAATATAGCAACTTCTCTTTATGTTCAACCCACGTGGGGTGTACTTTGTGAGACCAGTACCACGTGCTTATACAGTTGTTTGACCCATCAGGTTTATAGTAAGACGATAGTAACCAGTTCGATGATTTTCTTTTGTAATTTGTGTTTCGATGTAATTTATTTTAATTATCAAAATTATTGTGGAGTTACAATCTTTGTGTAAACCAAGTTGACCACGTGAAGCATGTAGTGTAATCATCAAAGTAGCTCTCAGCTATTCTTTTCGGGAAGATTTCACAGAGAGTTAGTATGAATTTAGTATACCAGTGTGTGGTAATTTAATGACGGACAGGATTGCGCTACGAAAATAACTTCTTTGGGTGAAAATTGAATCGGTTGGTTGTGGTTAATTTCCTCTTGCATATGTTTCAACGTTTTTCGTGTGTTATTTTATGAATGCAGTGCTGTATGCAGTCTTCCAATCTTGGCTCCATATTTGATGTGTTCTGTAAGACTACAAACTCACATTTTCACAACCCTAAGTAAGGCACCAGTTTAGTTATGAAACAAGTTTAATATACTGAAATTTTAACGGAACAATGATCAGTGTTAAAATAAATGTCAAAATATAAACTGATTTCTTTATTTTATTTAAATTGTCGTTTTATATATACATCACCAGTTGGATACCTGGTGAAACAGTTGCTCAGTAATGCAAGGTTAACTTCCCCAGATAGCTCACAGCTTTTAACCCGCTTTTATTGTCTTGAATATCTGCACTGCTTTCAGAACAAATTAATGCATCTACATTACAATGGTGTTATAGGCAGTGCTGCAAAATGGGTCAAGTCATACCTCACTAACAGGAAACAAAGAGTGTTAGTGCAAGGGTCTTGTGAATTAAGTCATCAGTCATCATCATAATGGGAAGAAATTCATGTGGTGTCCCACAAGGATCCATCTTTGGGCCATTGCTTTTTCTTGCGTAAATTAATGATCTCTCATCAGTTACTCTGCCAGAATCAGAGTTCGTTTTGTTTGCAGATGACACAAGTATTTGTGTAGTTCTAGAAAAATCTGCTAATGATATTTTCATGGATATTAATAAATGGTTTAAAGCCAACTCAATGACATTAGACTTCGAAAACACTCTATGCAATTCAGAACCTGTAAGAGGTTTCCACTGTGCATATGCATAAAGTATGAAGAAGAGCAGATAGAAGAGGTTGACAGTCTTAAATTCCTGGGATTACAGCTTGATAATAAATTCAGTTGGGAGGAGCACACCATAGAATTGCAGAAATGCCTTAACAAATCTGTATTTGCAATTCGAGTGTTAGCTGACACAGGCGACATAAAAATGAAAAAGCTTGCATACTTTACCTACTTTCATTCCATAATGTCATATGGTATAATGTTTTGGGATAACTCTTCAGGTCAAACAAAAGTTTTTAGAGTCCAAAAGCGTGTAATACGTATTATTTGTGGAGTAAATTCAAGGACGTCCTGTAGAAACCTCTTCAAAGAACTGGGTATATTAACTACTGCTTCTCAGTATATTTACTCATTAATGAAATAATAATATACCTGAAACTTCCTGGCAGATTAAAACTGTGTGCCCGACCGAGACTCGAATTCGGGACCTTTGCCTTCCGCGGGCAAGTGCTCTACCAAATGAGCTACCGAAGCACGACTCACGCCCGGTACTCACAGCTTTACCTCTGCCAGTATCCGTGTCCTACCTTCCAAACTTTACAGAAGCTCTTCTGCGAACCATGCAGGAGTGCTAGTCCCGAATTCGAGTCTCGGTCGGGCACACAGTTTTAATCTGCCAGGAAGTTTCATATCAGCGCACACTCCGCTGCAGAGTGAAAATCTCATTCTGGAATAATCTACCTCTTTTTCCAACAAACAGCTCAGTTCATACATACAATACGAGGAACAAAAATGAACTGCACAAGGACTTAAAAGCACTTACTCGTACTTTAGTTCAAAAAGGGGTCCACTACTCAGGAACACTCATCTTCAAAAATTTGACAGCAAACATAATTTAGTTACAAATAAAGATCAGGTTAAAAGGAGCCTGAAAGACTTACTACTGACCAACTCCTTCTACTCCATTGACGAATTTTTTAACAGAAACAAATGATGTATTGCATATATTCATACTATTAGTATCGTTGTTTCAGCTTAAAAAAGTATTGACATGTTCCACATGCACGCGGACCACCTCAGCACGGATCTATGGAACTAAAAACTAATCTAATCTAATCTAATCTTATCTTATCTCACGCAAAGTAGGAGATGGCGCAATGGCTAACACACAGATTTTTGTTGTTCGTATACTGAACGATCCAAAAGGCCTCTTACAAGCTTCTAGGGGCTGTAGAGAGGACTTAGTTGATGAAGTTTTCATAAGGAGTCCATGTCCAAAAATCGTTCGAGTGTAAAATCAGTATGAGGATCGGATCACTTTCCATTGTCCTGCTTACGGCAAGCACACAGCGGAGACGGTCTCTGACTTTTGACCTGGACAATGTTTCCAGCACATATCCTCGGCTTCTCTACTACATGACGAACATACTTTTCAAAGTCGAGAGTACAGTGGGTCCGTAAAGCATGACACCCAACCTTCCTAGTTTCAAATTTCGGACGAAAATGTGCGATGTCACAATTACCACAGGAACTGACAATGGCGTCCTCTTTTCGGCTTGTGTACGTACCGTGAAGAGAGAGATCTGAAAGTGACCCGACCCTCAAACTTATTTTTCATCCAAACGATACATTTCCTTATCAAAACTTCACCTACTAATTTCCCTCCACAATCACTAGAAACCTCTAATAGCAATTCTGAATCATTCTGTATATAACGGGTGATCAGGAAGTTTCCTTTAGATGGCCGTACAGTATAGAATAAGTATGCTAATCAGGCAAAATCATCGTGAGGACTGAAGCAATCTTCCCACGAACGTACCAGGTTGATTATTCCGGTTTGGTAAAACATCGTGTCCTGCTACGTGAAGAAGCCCATAGGTGCCTGCTGCACCTCCTCGTCCTATTAGAATCGTCGAAACTCCAAGGCCGTTTTTATGGGACCGATGGCGTGATAATCGCATGGGAAGAGATCAGGACTATAGGGGCGAATGCTCTAGTGCCTCCCATTGGCGTAACTTCTGCGTTACGACAGTTGCGTTATGGTGAAGTGCGTTACCTTATCTTGGCGGTTTTCGACAAACATGCGGCCCCATGCACATTCTTTACGCTTCAACAGCGAAGAAAAGAGTGACAGGATGTTTCTCTTGTTTCGACGCATTTGGTAACAACGTCACAGAAGTTCACGTTTCTGCAATTGCAGCATGCACCTCTGCATCGTTGTCTGACTATATTCCATATATGGTGCAGCGACACCCTCAAAGGGAAACTTTTCGATCGTCCCTTATACGAGGATTGTTTGATAAGTTTGTTAAGAAAGCAAGAAAATCGTTTGTTTCGTAGACAACTAACCTCACTCATCGATATAGTGTCTTTGAGAGACATAAACTACGTTCAGCGATCCTGCAAACTTTTCATCCCATCGGAAGAGTAGGTTGTGTCAAACTCTGAAAAATACTCTTTGACTGCAACTTTCACTTCCTCATTTGACGAAAATTGATTCCCTGCAAGCCAAAGTCCAAGTTAGGGAAAAGGAAGAAATGACTTGGGGTTAAGTCTGATGAACAGGGTGGATAAGAAACCATTTCAAAGCCCAAGACATGCTCTTTCGTCGTTTTTATCACTGATGTGTGGGATGCTACATCATTCTGGTGAAAGAGCTCTTATCTGTTCTTTTTTCAGCCAACACAGGTTTCAATGAAGTGTAATACAGTCCAGGTATAGTTCTGCCTTTTTCCAAGTGATCTATTAAGATTATTCCTTGGAAAGCTGAAAAAGCAGTGGCCATCGTCTCGTCAACTGAGAAAATAGTATTTGCCTTCATCGACGGAGTTTCATCACCCTTTGTCCATTGTTTTCACTGCCATTTTGGCTCTGGTGTGTAATGATGGATTCAGGTTTCATTAACAGTCATAAATCGGCTAATTGTGCTGAAATGTTGTGCCGCATCCGCAGCTCGTGGTCGTGCTGTAGCGTTATCGCTTCACGCGCCGGGGTTCCCGGGTTCGATTCCTGGCGGGGTCAGGGATTTTCTCTGCTTCATGTTGACTGGATGTTGTGTGATGTCCTTAGGTTAGTTAGGTTTAACTAGTTCTAAGTTCTAGGGGACTGATGACCATAGATGTTAAGTCCCATAGTGCTCAGAGCCATTTGAACCTTTTTTTTTTTTGTTGTGCTTCATGTGCTTCTGGTCGACTGTGAGCAGTAGTGGGATTGGACTTCGTCGTAACCAATTTTCCGAGCAGGATAATATGGAATCTCTCAGCTGAGATACCTAAAGTCTCATGAGTTTTTATTCGGCGGACTTACGTTACAATGTCATGGATTTCGTCAATGGTTTCCTTTATGGTGACCTCAAATGGACCGCCGGAGCGCGCTTTGTCTTCGGCGCTTGTCCGACCATATTTAAATTCGTTAATCCACAAGTAAATCATCTTCAGTGATAGTGCAGAGTCCGCGTGAACTTGATCCATTTCTGGTTTGTTTTGTGCAGCAGTCGAAACTTTCAAATCAAAACGTTTAACAACGCCTCGAAACTCAGCGTTCTCCATTTCCTAGGGAAGTTCAGATGGCTTTCAAGATTGAACTCTTTTTTGTACCTCGTTGAAGTGGTTTATAGGATCCTTGAAATGATCGAGCTTACCAACCACGAAGTTGCAACAAAAATTTTCCATTCTTTCATGGAACCCTTGTACACAAACGATCTGACGAATATGGTGAGCTGCAGTCTGCAACTGTTTTCCGGAGACACTGTAGTGTTCAGGAAAGTCATGTTGCTGAGTGACTGTAGGAGGATGCAGGATAGCGTAAAAAGAATTTGTCTTTAGTGTGATGATTGGTAGCTTGCTCCAAATGTACACTACTAGCCATTAAAATTGCTACAACACGAAGATGACATGCTACAGACGCGAAATTTAACCGACAGGAAGAAGATGCTGTGATACGCAAATTATTAGCTTTTCAGAGCATTCACACAAGATAGCGCCGGTGGCGACACCTACAAAGTGCAGACATGAGGAAAGTTTCCAACCGATTTCTCATACACAAACAGCAGTTGACCGGCGTTGCCTGGTGAAACGTTGTTGTGATGCATTGTAGCATATCACGATTGCGGTTTAGCGTTTCGCGACATTGCTGCTCGCGTTGAACGAGATCCAATGACTGTTAGCAGAATATGGTATCGGTGCTTTCAGGTGGGTAATACGGAACGCCGTACTGGATCCCAACGGCCTGGTATCACAAGCAGTCGAGATGACCGGCATCTTATCTGAATGGCTGTAACGCATCGTGCAGCCACGTCTCGACTCATGAGTCAACAGATGGGGAAGTTTTAAAGACAACAACCATCTGCATGAACAGTTCGACGACGTTTGCAGCAGCATGGACTATCAGCTCGGAGACCATGGCTGCGGTTATCCTATACTCTCGATCACAGACAGGAGCGCCTGCGATGGTGTACTCGACGACGAACCTGGGTGCACGAATGAGAAAACGTCATTTTTTCGGAAGAATATAGGTTCTGTTTACAGCGTCATGATGGCCGCATCCGTGTTTGGCGACATCGCGGTGAACGCACATTTGTAGCGTGTATTCGTCATCGCCATACTGGCGTATCACCCGGCGTGATGGTATTGGGTTCCATTGGTTACTCGTCTCGGTGACCTCTTGTTCGCATTGACGGCACTTTGAACAGTGGACGTTACATTTCAGATGTGTTACGAACAACTGGATGGATGGTACTTGTCATATAAAGTTTCGAAACAAATATACTCACCAAGAACATATAATGAATGCAATCTTACGACAGCTACACTGTTCCTTCCGAAGAGTCAGCGGAAAATAGACTTGGTTTACATTTAGAAATATGTATTTTTCGTGAAGTAATTTTGATGCGTACCACGCGTACGATATCATTGCCTGAAAAAGCGGTGCTGAAAAAGTTGGTTATGAATTATGCTGTGAATAGTTATTGCATCCGTGCGGTTGTGCAGTTCCCGCTGGGTTTACAGAAGCACACTGCAATTCTGAAGCCTGGAAATAAAGTTTTTAACCTGGCCATAGAAATAAACAACACACGGCTCGCACACAGGTGAGCAGTTTGGAGGTATTACTTTTACTGTGCACGTCGGCTGACCCTCGCCATCTAAAACATGGTGTCATGTATTGTAATATTAATTTGTCCACTCCAGGAATTCAATATTAGACAAAACTTGTTATCAGAGACGTATGGTTTTAAAACATTCTCAAGAAGTGTTCTGTAAATCGCATGTCAGTTTCCCGTATTTGGAGTAGGTAATGTAAACATTTTTCAACGAGCAGGTTGAACGATTGACCTCTTCTATAACCCGAGGACCAAATGTAACATTCGTGTTTTGTAAACACACGAAAACCTTATGCAACACTTTTCCAGAGGCTGTGACGGCATATTGCGCCGTGTACGAATGTGTTGGTTTGTTTTTACTACCAACTGCGACAAAGATTCGTTTTTCTCGCTTATGCGATAACGTGCGTCGAATGTTCATCCGATAATCGCATCCTGTTTCATCGGTGTTTATCACGTAATCACGATTAAAACAGGTCATAAGTGACGCCGTTTGCGTGCTGAAAAGAGCCGCCACTTTCTGTATATCTTCTATATTTTGTACCTCCTTATGAGAGACGTATCTAGTGACGTGCCGCTGACGAATTTCATATTCCGATTTGAAATTTCTTGCCCAAGATAATGATGCCGCAAAACGTAAAATTATTGTTGGCTGTATATTGAAGCCCTGCACCTTCAGCCCACTCCTGAAGTATTCTCGTTTGTTAGATTCTCGTTACGACAACGAGGTTCGACAAATCGGTCATATGTCCACTTATTTATCGCCTGGTATTTGTCGTATCTTGTCCCTCCTTTAACGATGTTACTTTCCCACAATTTTAAGTCCTTCGTCCTTTTCAGGGCTGTTGTTGCTCCATTCTTTTGCAGTGTTTGTAAGTTCCAATTTGGATGGTTCCTGGCTAGCTTACCACCTTTACTTTTATTTCAAGGGGTATAGCGCCATAGTTCAATCACTTAGTAACCGGTTTGTAATACTCATCGGGAACAGATGAAGCACATATACCCAGTGAGGTGGAGATTTCCGAAGTGTTATGACCATTTTGCGATTCACTAGTCGGGATATCTTCCACCGAATCACCTTCTGTTTCCATGAAACCTCTGACAACCAGTTAAGTGTAAATTGCAAAGCATTTGTGTAAATGCACGAAATCGAGAACACGCTCCGCTTATTTCTGACACTTTAGATATCACAAGTTCTAACTCTGTCTCTTGAGGTATTGATTACAGCATGGTTTGGAGGGCGAACACCTGCAAGAGACATTCCTGTAGAAGGAAATTTATCAACCTCGTTATAAAATCCGGGTTCATTTTGCGAGGTCACGCTTTCAATTAAGATAAATGCTATGTAAAATATATTTTCATTGGGTAGTAGTTCCAAGGGAAGTCTTTATCAAAAAGCAAACATAGTGAAATAATTACACCGAATGAATGAGTAATATGACAATTTTATGTCGCACTGGTTATAAAATAAGCCATGCTTCTCGTTTCCATCTTAGACGTATTTCTCTTCTGCAAAAGAAATGGAGTATTAGTATTTTAAAGGAATGACAACGGTAGTTTTACTGCTTTGTAACTCGCTAGGTCTTGAAACAAATGTACCTCCGATGAGCTCTTGGAAACTAGTTATTACTCAGAGTAGACAGAGGTATTTCAGTACACCTGTCTCTCACCATCTTTCCTCATTTACTCACTACTCATCGAACATTGCGTGAAACACAAGTATAGATCACGTCTACGTTCTATTTACAGTGCGTAATAGAAACGTGGATTTAAATAAACGTTTTTCTTAAAGTGGATTACAGTACATGTCTTTTATATTCAAAGTGGAAACACAGGAAGAAAGTTCTGTGTGCGTTTATGAACTTCGTGCTAATCATATAGGTATGACGAGGAAGTTGATGTGGCATTGCAGTCCTCACATGGTTACATAAAGTGCTAAGGCATTATTCAGACAGCAGTGAACAATATTTCAAATAAGATTATGCCCTACATACAAATATCGTTCACTCAGTTTTGTTCCAATGAGAGACAAAAGCAATTTTCAAAATATTTTCGGAGAAATTTAGTGTGAGATATTGTCAATGACTAATTTAGAGAAGGTAAGATTTTACTACGAGCGGCAACAGCGACGCAACCAAGATCATGCGCTTCGTTTGTGTTCGGAACAGTTGCTAGACAACTTTGTGCATGTTTCCTTGTATTATTTTTAGCCTGATAAAGAGGCTCCTAAACAGTTGTATCATGCTATACCGAGGTAGCAAGAATTTCATTGCCATATTTTTCATCTAATTTACTTTTTTTAGTGGTCCAACACCTCTTTCATAGGTAAATCGCTGGGAACGGAGTTCAAGCACAGATTAGATAAGGACTGAAGGAGGAATCAGTGTTGCAAAAGAACAAGAAGGGAATTGGAGAAAAGTATATAAACGTACATAAAAACTTAACTACTGGAAAAAAAATTGTGTGCAGCAAGTAATGAACGATAGCTGCAATATCTGTGACAGACAATGTGACCAAGTGAATCATAATTTTGCAGTATCTTTTGCATGTATGTACTATACTGAGTTGTCAGAGGTCATGGGACAGCGATATGCACGTATATAGGTGGGTGCGATATTGCGTACACAAGGTATTCAAGAGCAGTGCGTTGAAGAAGCTGTCATTTTTACTCAGATAATTCATCTGAAAAGATTTCTAACGTGATTATGGTCGGACGACGAGAATTAACAGATTTTGAACGCAGAATGGTAGTTGGATTTATAAATGTTAATCCACTTTTCAGGTATGTGTTTCTGTAATAATTGTAATGTGTATAGTTAACTCATGTAAGCCCTCCCTCAAACCTGTTATGTTATCCCTTCACAGATCCGATGACGACACCTTCAGAGTGCTGAAACCGCTCATCTAGTAAACGATATTGAAGCGATCGTGGCTTTTCAATTATTTTAAAAACACAGTGATCGTCCCATGACACACCATGTGTTCACTACAACATTCCATTGTTTTTGTCATTGTAACAGAAAATTATTATTTTTTTAAATACAACGTTATTTCACAATGTACTTTTATAGGATATGTAACTTTCTTTTACGGAAAGCTATCTAAAATGACAACTTTTCTAACATTGAAAAATATGCTAAATACATGTTGCTGTTCTATAATATACAGTTATCGCTCATCAGCTGATCATATACAATAAAAATAGTAAATAAATAGTAGCAGAGGGAAACAACAATCGTTTTTACTTGCTCAAAAATTATGAAATTCCGATGTACAACCTTCTTTGAGGGTGTTCAATTGGTTTCTAGTTTAAAACAGTGAAATCCTAAATTGTAATACTGTTATTACTTCGAAACTAGCATTTGAATGTGGAAGAGAGAATTGCTCTTTAATTTTTATCTTTTAAAATTATAATACTAGCAACGGACATTACCATAGTTCCATTTAAAAACTTGAAATTAATGTCAACGTCTGTAATTAATATAGCTATGAAAAGAGAATACACGTCGTTTGGTGAAGACATTTTCACAATTCATCTGCGTGAAAATGGAATGATGACAGCTCAGAGGTTGCGGAAATACTTGTGAACAGTATTCGCAAAAGGAACCTCGTTACCCGACGCCCTAGTCGATAGAAAGTTGTCGCAAAGAACCGAGAAACGAAACAGGAAGAAAACTGAGCCAGAACACACCGTCTGCGTAAAAAGGAAAAAAAATCATAAAGGTAACTCTACTGGATATCCAGAAAGTTTTATGAACAACAGACTATGGTCGAATTGTAAGCATGGGGACGAACAGACAACAATGGCTGTCCCTAGCTAAAATAAGTTCCATTTATAGTTTTGTTTACATGATTTACTCCATTGAGTTAATGAGCAACATACAAGTGGCAAAAAACTCGAGAAATCTAGTTAATGATATCAGAAATGTACTCCATCCCATTACGGCAGATGCAGAAATACTAGATAAAAGATTCAAATGAGAGAACAGTTCAATACGAAAAAAGCTTTTATTTCTCAGCACAGTCGATCTGCACTATGAATAATTGGTCTTGTAGTTTCGCAAGCTTCTGAAAACAACCAGTAAACATTCTCTTTTGGGAACCCGCGGGTAGCTTCGCAACTTCGTCATCGACAAAAGCATTTGGTTACCACAATGCCGCTGAACGTTTTAAATCAGCTGTCATTTAAAGTAAAACTACTATCGCAAAAAAGAGAAAGAGAGAGAAAGAAAGACACAGAGAGAGAGAGAGAGAGAGAGAGAGAGAGAGAGAGAGAGAGAGAAACTAAGCAATTTAAACGGAAACTGTTGGCATTAGTCCTTGCGTGTGGACGAGAGTAATAATCAAACAGATCTTAGTCAACTTTTTTTTTTCACTGTAATAGGCAACTTTTCTGTACACGAAGTTCCATTGCTTATAACACTAGGTCTGGAGATTTTGTAATATAGTTAAAAAGTCGATTGATACAACTGTTGGTTTTAAGAAATCCTTTGTGGTTTGTATCCATCCTACATCAGCTATGGTCGATAGCGAAAATACCTTGTCTAGTCAGTTAATGTAAAATGGGAACAAATCGTTTATGTTCTCATTGCATTATTAATCAGGAAGCTGTATGTGGGAAAAATGTCGGAATATACGCCGAGGAACTCGATCGCTATCTCATAGAAATTTGAAGAAATTGTAGTAAAGGTTGACGCAGAAAATACAAATATACTTCTTCACTTCGATATTCGTAGGTTGAGCACAGGAATAGTTTAGCTCGTCATTTTTTTGCCCTTATGAAAGAACTTTTCAGCTTATTGTATAAAGAGGTAAAATGAGATGCTGTGGTATTCAAAAATAAAGTGAAGGATTCACATTTTCCTTACTAAGCAAAGGAAAATTGTGAGAGCGTGCTGAAAAGTACTGACTCCGAATTTTTGTGTGTGAAAATCCTAAAGTTTTTTTAAAAATGAAATAAGCTTTTTTAACCTTCCAAATCGTTGTCATTAATGTCTACATATTTATTTCTCAACATAGTATCGTGACTACAGAAAAGACCTTGTAGGAACGTGGCCACTGTGTAGGATTTCTGGCAACGGTGTCAAGAGAATGTACAGTCGCAAGAAGACCGGGCTTCGAACTGCCGGGATTAACCGAACGGTCTGGGGCGCTGTAGTCATGGACTGTGCGGCTGGTCCCCGCGGAGGTTCGAGTCCTCCCTCGGGCATGGGAGTATGTGTGTGTCCTTAGGATAATTTAGATTAAGTAGTGTGTAAGCTTAGGGACTGATGACCTTAGCATTTAAGTCCCATAAGATTTCACACACAGTTTTTTCTTCTAACTGCCACTGGACACTACCGAGAGGGAACCCCATCTGTTCGGCAGATGACTCTGATGCATCATACTGCATCTGGAACAACAATTTGAGCAATAGTTTGCGCTGCAATGACAAAAAGAAGTGTTACAAATCGATTTCACGGACAGCCCCGAGCTAGAAGCACAACAGTGTGCATTCCACCGGCACTGACGACTTCAGTGGTGTCAAACGAGACGTCATTATAGGGTAGGGTGGATGTCAGTTGTGTTTTCTGTTGAAAGCTGGTTCTGTCTCATCACCAGTGTTGGCCGTTTGTTGGTTAGAATGATGTCAGTTGAGAACCTGCAACCAACCTGCCTACGTGTTAAACACACTGGACCTAAACCTGGGTTATGGTCTGTGGTGCGTTTTCATATTACAGCAGGAGTACTATCGTGGTTATCCCACTCACCCTGACTGTAAATTTGTAAGTCAGCCTGTTGATTCGACCTCTTGTGCTGCCATTCATGAACAACATTCCAGGTGTTATTTTTCAAAAGGACAACGCTTGCTGTTGTAAGCTAACATGCACTACAGAGTGTCGATATGTTGCCTTGGCCTGCTCGATTACCATATCTACCTAAAGTCGTGCTCGTATGGGAATTCATCAGGCAGTCCAACGTCAGCCACAAAGAGCGTTAACCATCCGTGTATACCTGCAACAGGTATAAAACACAATGCCACAAACTGAGATCCGGCACCTGTGCAACACAATGCACGCACGCATGTTTCTACCGTCAACATTCTGACGGTTACGCAGATTATTAATGTTTCAGCATTTCACGTTTGCAATCGCTTATCTCGCACATGCATTAACCTTTGATCTTGCAGTGTTAATCACTCGAATACGTTACACACACGTATTCCGAAAATTTCATTACTGTACAACAATAACTTTTCTGCACTACGATGTTTTTTCCTCAGTGTACTTTCGTTTCACAAGAAGGCAATTGTAAGCGAGACAGCAGAATGATTATTACCGAGTTAAATAAATATGACCTAATTATTTAAATATAAATAATGTTTATGTTTTGTCAAACAGATCCAATGAATAACCATTTGGGAAAAGAGAACAAATGTATCGATAAGGGGTCTGTGTGGCATAGAAGAGACAAAAAAGCTGATGAAAACATTATAAAGGAATGGGAAGGATCATGTGGAACGGAGGGATCCAACAACACTAGCTAAAATTTTGAAATGTGGACGACCACTCAATAAATGGGACAATGGCTGGTCCAGTACATCCACGGAAGGAGACAAACAGAAGAAATCCTAGTGAGCAGCAGAAGAAGAAACTGTCTTGTGACGTTGACATGTAGGGACTAGATAGGGCTTATGATTCATGTCGCCTAACAGTCGCCATTGCAATTGGCACGCATAGTTTTGATGGCACCACATGGGTGACCATGGAGGGGAAGAGCCAGTTAAAGGGGACTTTCCCAGACATAGCCCAACGACACCCATAGCCCATAGCTAAAAGTCATTAAATTCAAACAGCATTTTTTCATAATGTAGGTAACTCCAAAAAAAAAGTAACTGATTAACAGTATCGTGGACAAAACTGTGCTGATGGCTGTTTCTTTTATGTCATAAGACAGGCGAACTGATCGCATATACAGGTTTTAACTATGATATTTTCGCCCTTCCCTTCATTTTATATTCAGCTGGATAGCACCACTATCTTTTTATTTGAAAGTATCGACAACGTGCCATGACCTACCTGTTCCGAACTAAAAATAAATTCCATTTCTTATCTGAATTTGGATAATATTTTCACAGTCAAATAACATTGAAAGCTGGTGAGATCGGAATGCTGCAAAAATGGTTAAAATGGCTCTGAGCAATATATGACTTAACTTCTGAGGTTATCAGTCTCCTAGAACTTAGAACTACTTAAACCGGACTAACCTAAGGACATCACACACATCCATGCTCGAGGCGGGATTCGAACCTGCGACTGTTACGGTCGCGCAGTTCCAGACTGTAGCGCCTAGAACCGCTCGGCCAACCTGGAATGCTCCAGGTCGACATTTTCATATAGCACAGAGGAGGAATTTTAGAAGCAGCTCCTTTGTGACTGGTCAGCACGAAGGGAGCATTGCATATTCTGATAGCTGCCGCTCTCTTCGTGGCTGACAAACTAAAATCCGACTATCACTGACGACTTAATAAGAATGTTCTTTATTGTAGTGGGATGAGGTAGATGACACTATATTAAGACTTGTCCCAGTTTTCCAAATGATTTATTTGTTTCCACTACAGTGCCCCGTTCACCTCGGTCCACGTCACAGGGTCCCGCAATGCTGAGGCCACCGCCCCAGTGACCCAGTGCAACGTGCTGCTGTATGTCGGCCTTGTACGACTGTGTTGTCAGGGCTGCGCCGACAGTCGGCTCAGAGGTCTTCTTCCCCGTTGACTCAGCGCTGCTCTGCTGGAAGCTGCCATGTGACCTGCTGCTTCCTTCCTCGCTGGTGTAGCTGAGATCGTAGCGACCACAAGCGCCTGTGATCCGGCGTCCGAAACTGCGGCCCTCGCCTCAGGGTGCCTCTGGCATCCGTTGGGAGCCAAGACGCCTGCCCACGGTAGCGAGCCAAAGAGTGGCCTGCCACTGGCTGGCTGTGGACCCCGCGTCAGCCTGAGAGGGTCGAACTAGCGACCCACCGTGGACTGGAACGCTGGCGCCCTATCTGCTGCTGTGTGTAGCTGGTGGTGTGACATGCCCCGCCATCCAGGAGAGCTGCCAAACTTGAATGAATCTCGTTAGAAACCCCTCACCTATTTATATGCGGCTGTGCGCTTCTGTTTCCCTAACGCACCACTCCGAATCATGTACTCACAGCATCTACGTTGACCAGTGCGCCCCTCCTGCCTGTAACTTGCGCCTTATATACAGCAGCATTTACTGTTTTCAACGGTTCGACGGCCCTGTGGCATCCATTTTGTTTCGCAACCACTGGTGAGCGTAATTTACTGTCAACAGGCCCGTGCCTGGCTGTAACTTGTGCGCTCGGAAATGTTGCACCAAATCTAACTTTCCTATCCTAAACTGTGGTGCCGCTACACTATTTACTAAACGTAGGTCGCGTCATTATCCTTCCAGCAGGGAACATCGATAACTATTGAACACATGTGCATGTCACCTTTGTTGATAATATCGATTCAGTAACCGGTTCCTGAACGTCTTAACTGACACTATGGTTGTGGCATTGCTCCTAATTAATGCTGTGATCGCCAGGTAAACAGCAATGACTGACCATCATGTGGCAACCCAGTGGTGAATTTGTAGGCTGCTGATGTCTACATCTGGTAGGATTAGCATGAATAGCTAACCTGAATCACTGCCAACAAAAATGGTAAACAGACGTCACTTCATGTCCAACGTGTTGCTCAATATTTCGGAAGTACCGTTTCCCAAAATCCATAATACGATCTCACTGAAGCTGTTCTTATCAACAACGTCGTGTCTACCTACATGGTTTACTCTGTGCGACGATAGAAGCAATAGCTCATTTGAAAAGTAAAATAATAAGTGGTATTAATGCATTTGATATTAGGTACTGTGACGTTTATGCCACGTCACTTCCCACGTTTATTACATTTTCTTGACATGTTTTAATGCACAGTACAGGATCATTTTATCACGAGAGGCTAGCGGGTAGGTAGGATCAGAAGGCAGCTCATCGAGTGACGCGCGAGATGGTCCAGTAGTGTGAGAATGGCTGGTCGAGCAAGAGCCGTACCTTACTGAAGCAGAGAGACACAGTGGAGTTTCATCTAACATACTGGGCCCCAAGAGTAGAATCTTTTATTATTTACATTTCCTGTTTAAATATTAATATACAACCCCAACAGTGCTGATGACGTTACGTGCACTGAGAACTGGTTAATAATACTCCACTGGCTATTAAAATTGCTACGCCAAGAAGAAATGCAGATGATAAACGGGTATTCATTGGACAAATACATTATACTAAAACTGATATGTTATTACATTTTCACGAAACTTGGGTGCATAGATAATGAGAAATCAGTACCCAGAACAAACACCTCTGGCAGTAATAACTGCCTTGATACGCCTGGGCATTGAGTCAAACAGAGCTTGGATGGCGTGTACAGGTACAGCTGCGCGTGCAGCTTCAACATCACACCACAGTTCATCAAGAGTAGTGGCTGGTGTATTGTGAAGAACCAGTTGCTCGGCCACCATTGACCAGACGTTTTCAATTGGTGAGAGATATGGAGAATGTGGTGACCAGGGCAGCAGTCGAACATTTCCTGTATCCAGAAAGGTCCGTACAGGACCTGCAACACGCGGTCGTGCACTATCCTGCTGAAAGTACGGTTTCGAGGGATCGAATGAAAGGTAGAGCCACGGGTCGTAACACATCTGAAATGTAACTTCCACTGTTCAGAGTGCCGTCAATGCGAACAGGAGATGACAGAGACGTGTAACAAATGACACTCCATACCATCACGCCGGGTGATAAGCCAGTATGGCGATGACGAATACACGCTTCCAAAGTGCGTTTATCGCGATGTCGCCAAACATGGATGCGATCATCATGATGCTGTAAACAGAACCTGGATTCAACCGAAAAAATGACGTTTTGCCATTCGTGCACCCAGGTTCGTCCTTGAGTGCAACATCGCAGGCGCTCCTGTCTGTGACGCAGCTTCAAGGGTAATCGCAGCCATGGTCTCCGAGCTGATAGGCCATGCTGGTGCATACGTTGTCCAAGTGTTCGTGCAGATGGTTGTTGTCTTGCAAACGTCCCCATCTGTTGACTCAGGGATCGAGACGTGGCTGCACGATCCGTTACAGCCATGCGGATAAGATGCCTGTCATCTCGACTGCTAGTAATTCGAGGCCTTTGGGACAGTGCACGGCGTTACGTATGACCCTCCTGATCTAATTGATTCCATATTCTGCTAACAGTCATTGGTTCTCGACCAACGCGATCAGCAATGTGGCGATACGATAAACCGAAATCTCGGTAGGCTACAATTCGTTCTTTATCAAAGTCGGAAACGTGATGGTACGCATTTCTCCTCCTTACACGAGGTATCACAACAACGTTTCACCAGGCAACGCCGGTTAACTGCTGCTTGAGAAATCGGTTGGAAACTTTCCTAATGTCATCACGTTGTAGGTGTCGCCACCGGCGCCAACCTTGTGTGAATACTCTGAAAAGCTAATCATTTGTACATCACAGTATCTTCTTCTTTTCAGTTAAATTTCGCATCTGTAGCACGTCATCTTCTTGGTGTAGCAAATTTTAATGGCCAGTAGTGTAATATCAATATCATTCAGTTCTTCAATAAATAATAATAACAAAATTTAGATAATGTCAGTGCATCTTGATGGAAAGGATGAACCAATCCCCTCAGAGGGCAGGCACCAAACTGCTAAGGTAACGAACGTTCGGTTTACGATTGGTGTAGCAAATGTTAATGTCCAGTAGTGTAATATCAATATCATTCAGTTCTTCAGGAAATAATAATAACAAAATTTAGTTAATGCCAGTGCTTCTTGATGGAAAGGATGAACCAATCCCCTCAGAGGGCAGGCACCAAACTGCTAAGGTAACGGACGTTCGGTTTACGATTGGTTTCCGAGAAGGTAATACGTGAATCCTCGTGTAAAAGTTGATCTCATGTAAAGACGGAACAGTTTGTTGAAAATTTGCCTCGGATGACGTGGTATGTTGCGATAATACAACGAAGCCTACGATCGGTTTTCGAGGTGACAACGAGCGAACTAGCGTGTGAAGTGCAGCTCCGAGTAGAAACGGAATTAAGTGTTACATTTGCTTCGGGAAACGTATTTATGCGAACTCATGTTGACTCTGAGATTGCGTGAAGTATTGTTGTGGCTTTTACGGTGCTCGGGAACTAATGATTAAAGAACGGGTACATTATTATGAATATTAACGATGGACTGGCTCTGGAAATCGTTTTACTAATTTTGCGATTAATAAAATGAAACTAAATTAGTTGGCATCCTAACATTTGATGATTGTTATAATGCCTAGCTTCGAAATCTACCCACTTGTCACACTATTACGCACTGTTTATGGTACAAGTGTTAGAGCTCTTGACAGACTGAAAAGATGCCAAGCGAAATACGGCGCATCTGACGTGAGATAAGCTAGGGAAAGTGATCGCAGACATTTCTCGTTAAAATCCACTGCGTTTTTTGAAAGAATAAACTACCATTTTACTGTGTATTATGGTATGTAACTTCTGTTTTATCTACGTATAGTTCGGCTTTTATGCCATTATCAAGTACAATTCTAGATGTTGTTCTGCCGTTCACGAGTCATATCTGTTAAGGTAGCCCAAAGCATTAACGGATATGACACGTTAATGGTCTCAGAACATTTGGTATTGTTGTTGATAATGGCATAAAAGACAAAATCTAGACAGTACAAAAGAGAAATACACTACCACAGTCAAATGACAATCTATTCTCTCAAAAATTGTTGCGTGACTGTGGCTCAGCACCATCGAACACTTTTTTCCAGCTTGTTTGCTAATTCAGGCACATCTTTGAGGTGAGAAGTTTCGTTTACCTAATGCACTGTTTGGCTTATGGGGGTTAAATTCGCGTTTAGTGTGAGACTATATTTTACCACCGACCCTAATATTCGTAACAATGATCACAATTTATTTATTACCATTAATCACAGCACTACGTTCTGAATCACAGACTGACTGCCTTTATCACTGCATTTCTTGCCCAAATGTTAACAGTTATATATTGTTAGTTTTCCGACAGTGCAATTTCACTATTAGTGAAAGACTTATTTTATTGTCTCCATAGAATCGATATAGTTGATTTCTGATGAAGGTATTCATTATCAACTGTCCACCTGTACACCACCGTGGCCAGTGTGTATGGCTGGTGCGCGGAAGTCCAGTTTCGATTCACTGTGTGACAACTTGCGTCGTAGAATTTCCTTTAATCCTTCAAACCTAATTTGTGGGCAGGCCACCTCTTTAAGAACTAATCTCTAAATGTTTGTAATCAAACTTGAAGGAATGGCTCGAAAATTATGACCCTAGGCATAACTCTTAAAGTGGGGAAATTGTAAAATAAGTATCTCACTCCGACTACGCTGACAGGGATAATAATGTGTTGGTAATGATTTTGACCTGATTGATAATATCTTCTTGTGTATATATGGAAAGTCAACGACTTAATGTAAGTGATGCGGTCGAACAGAAACAACGATTAAATTCTGTACTCCCATTTATTCATAAACAGAATTAGGGGGATGAACACAGAAAAGGGATAGTAAAATCCTTGGAATAACATTTCTGTCCAAATTTGCATAAATATCAAATCGAAAGCAGTGTCACTCTCTCATCGGTTAAATTAATTCTTGTTCTCTTTACCGTCTCTCGACGTTCACGATAATTGACAATTATTTAATCCTGTAATTCTCGATCGGAACAGTGATTGGAAGGTGGTGCCTAAAACCCAGATTTCCACACTTTCGACACCAGTGCAGAAGGTGATCGTTCTGTATTCCACAAGTGTGAAATCAGGTTGAAGTACTCTGCCGGTGCTACGAATTATGTTCACTGTCAGAGTCTGGTGAAGATGGCACTCGACTTTCGAGTAATAGACCGTAGTTCTAAGAGATCTCTGTACAAAATTTGAGTAGTTCTACTGAATTTCGCCAAGGAAACAATAATAAATGATGCACAAAAAATTTGTTGCCAGATTTACGAAAACGTTGATAATCTCAATTCTGAATAGCTTCCGCAGATTTCCACAGACAACACTAATGACTTTTTTTTCAGATAATAGTTTGAGATAACTGGAATAATGAGGGACTCATTTCCACAGTCGTGTAAAGTTGGCACCTGGCTTTCGAGAAAATACATTTTTACAGAGGTCTTGATATGGCGATCACAATTTTGAAGAGCTCACCACTTGTTCCATAGAAAACTTATCCATATTTTGTGCACGAAATAGTTTGTAAGATAACTGGAACAATGAGGGACCAATTTTCACTACAGAAAATATACGAAATTGCATTAGAATTCTGATGACAGTTCGGATCACAGTTCTGGATAGAGTTTGATCGAAAAACTTAATGTAAGTTCTTGTGAAGATATTTATAATTGCAATAACGTGACATCCACTTCACTGATATTGAGTTTTTCTATCGGAACCTAAGCGACGTTACCCTAGTTGTGACGACGCATGTAGACACTGGTGGACACACATCATGTGGACTGTCGATACGTACCTCAGCAATGTAACGGTAGTTGTCATTTATGGTCTACTTACTGCGTTGTATTACAACAACTTCAATTTAATTTTGGTACTCTTTGCTACCGGACATGAAGCTAGTTGTATCTATAATGTGCTTTCAGGAACTCCCGTTACAACAGTGTTCCATACATTCTGGGATTTCCCGACATTTAGCAAGACATGCGTTATTTCCTTCCACAGAAGAGTTCAGATGCGTCATACAATTCAAGCACCTTTTCTGTCTTCAAGTATTCATCACCGGGATTCGGAAACAGGGATCGGGGTAGGCTCTTATTCGCTTTGAGGAGATAAATGAATGGGTGATTCACACAATTACGTCGATTAATCTACGTCAGTTGAAAAGACACACGCTTTATTGGAACATCGGTCATCAGTAGTCGGAAATAATTTCTTAGATGAGAGGGTGAGGGCTGTCGAGTACCCCGCGTATGGCGAGAGAGAGAGAGAGAGAGAGAGAGAGAGAGAGAGAGAGAAGGGGGGGGGGGGGAGGGTGAGAGAACGAGCGTGGTGGAGCTATTAGAGCTTGCAGCTTGGAGTTGTCTATTTTTTATACTCACTAGAAGACTTAATTAACTTTTTAATTGATTTAATTAATGTATATAAAAATATCCGTTACGGCACAGTAACCGTTACGTACAATTCTGTTTGATTCTTTTATCCGTAACGTTGTTTTGCCTTTAATAAAGTCGTAGGTGAAAAGCCATTCATCTGTATGTCATCTCAAAGAGACATAGGTTTATATAATTGTGTGCAAATTTTCACTGAGCAATGAATGGCACAAATTAATTACGGCAGTATAATTTTGATACGAAAAAAGCTTATCAGCTTTCATTTTTAACAACAAAACTGTTTTTAAACGAATCAGCTCTATTTCTGTGTCACTGCGAATCTGAATTATATTTTTTTCACCAACTATTAATGGGTATGAGGCTTATGAAAACGACTTGTACTATTTACGTTTTTCAGTATATTTGGTTACATTGCTGTTCTCCACAGCACATTCACTCTCTTCTTTCAGGTATGCGACCCAAATTCTTATTTTATAACTGAGAGGTGATTAGTTTTAATTAAATATTAAATGAACCGGATGTTTTTACATTCTCATTTTAAGCTTAGGCTTTGAGATGGCATCTAACTTAAACTAAAAAAGCCAAATCAGATTGATAATTGTCATGTCTTTGGGTATTCCTTCGGTGGTGTATTTTTCTGTTCTAAAAAATCAGAAACAGGATTTGTTTAGAAGCTTTCCTTTAGAAATACCACGCCTCAAGATGGAGGACAAGTTCGCCACACTCGAACTCCAATAATTGATAGTAACCTCGGACTTTTCGTGTAGTTAATGCCGTAGCCCTAGCTTTATCCACAAATCTCAGAACCGGTAGCATAACGTGTTGCTTACATAAGATATTAAGGTTTCACCAAACCGTGACTCTTGGTGTATAATACAGTAATATTTTACTATAGGATGACTTAGAAAGTTTTCGAACAATGTAGCAGTGCCGTTGACTGTACCTGTCAGTGACGGATCTCCGTCAGTAGACACATTGGTGACCGTACTACAAAATGCTTTTAAATTTTTGTGGGTATAAGTTACTTTTTCAAATATTTCTGATCGCCTTGTTTTATCATATAACGTCTTCAGAATGGCAAGATTTTCGAGGACATTAAAATTAACATAAATTCTAGTTACACAATTGGTAAACTGGGCAACATCGCGTATGGCCGTCGATTCATCCAGAGCTAGCAAAAGAAATTACAAGAAAGTACGGTTGCTGACCTGCATCCTGAAAGAGTTCCTCGTTTCGTCTCGTAATTGGCTGCATTGACGCAGCAGCTTTTTTTTTCCCTTTCCGCTTTCATTGCAATACCCTTACTAACATGATGGCTTGCAAATATTTGGAGACCAAGTATTAACAGTATCTTCCCCATCAGAAAGAAGTTTATCTTATTTCACTAATGCTAAAGAAGATTCATATCTCAGTTATATACTCTCCAACTCTTCGCAGCTTTCTTTAGCAAATATAATTTTTCTTTATCTGGCTTCTTCTTTTTGAAAGTCACATATCCTTTCGGAACGTCAGCTCTATGTACAATTCTTCCTTGTTTATCTGGTTTTGTGCTTTGTAATGTCTGTCAAACTCATGTTGTCTATTATGTGAAAGAGTGGTTCAACAAATAATACAAAAGTCTGTTGCTGAAGGATCTTCTATAAACAAAAATAAGGACCTCAGAACTATAAAGTGAAGCCCTCGAAAAATTCTGCCATAATTAATTTCTTGCGTTCATTACTCAGTGAACATTTCGTAGAGTTAATAACATTTGCGCGTTGTTCATCTCGTACGTAGCTCTCTCTCTCTCTCTCTCTCTCTCTCTCTCACTCACCCACCTACTCACTCACTCACTCACTCACTCACACACAAATTCATACACACCACACACACACACACACACACACACACTCTCTCTCTCTCTCTCTCTCTCTCTCTCTCTCTCTTCGCATCCAAAAATCTGGCCCAGAGTTTTGTCCACCACACGACACTCTCTGGCAGATGTAGCACCATACGCGGGGTATACGACAGCACGCGTTCTCTCATCGAGGAGATGATTTGTGGATTTATGGCTACTGATGACTGGTGACCCAATAAGCTTGTGACTTTTCAGCTGACATAAAGTAATCGACGTAATTGTGTGAGTCACTTATTCATTTACCTCCTCTAAGTGAACGATAGCATACCCCTATCTCCGTTTTCCAATCCCAGCGATTAACACATGAAGATATAAAAAAATGTGCTGAAATTATCTGTGGAAAAAATAACGCATGTCTTGCTAAATGTTGGCAAATCCCAGTATGTATAGAACACTGAAGAAACAGGAGTTCGTGAAAACACATTATAGACACAATTGTCTTCAAATCCGGTTCGTAATTGTAGGGAAAAGTATCGCATTAAATATAAGTTGTTGTAATATAACACAATAAGTAAACAAAAAAATGACAAGTACTGTTAGATTGCTGTCGACACTCGTGTCCAATTGTGCCGAAATGCATCACTTAACTAGGTCAGCGACGCTCAGCTTACGATGGAAAAACTATATGTTAGTGAAGTGGATACTACGTTATTGCAATTATAAATATCTTCACAAGAAATTACATTAGGTTTTTCGATCAAACTCTTGCGGTACTATCCAGAATTGTGATCCGAACGGTCATCAAAACTGTAGTGCAGTTTCGTATATGTTCTGTAGTGACAATGTGTCCCTTATTGTTCCAGTCATCTCGTTAACTATTACTTGTACAAAAAATACCATTAAGGTTTTCTGTGGAACAATTGGTTAGCTCTTCAGAATTGTGATCACAATTTTATTTTCCTAAATCGGCAAATAATTTCTTTTCAACATTTTTCTACTTACTATTTTTTTCGCGTAATTCTGTGAAACTATTCAGATTTAGTAGAGAGAACTCTAAAACTAGCATATCTATCGAAAACTATGAAAGAACGTATACTTCTCGAAAGCCGGGTGCTAGCTGCACAGAACCGAGGGAATGAGTCCGCCATTATTGCAGTTATCTCATATACTATTATCTGCACAATAAAGGGTTTTTGTATAACTCTTCGGGAGCTACTCAGAATTGCGATTATTAATTTTTTCGCAAATCTTGAAGTTAATTTTTTTGTACAAGGTTAATATTTTTACAATTATTATTTTTCCTTCGCGAAATTCTGTAGAACTATTCAAATTTTGTACAGAGAACTCTTAGAAATATAGTATATCCATCAAGAACTCTGAAAAAATGTATAATTCTCGGAAACTGGGTGCCAACTTCACATAATTCTGTGTAAGTATGATTGGGCTTCGCCGAGCTGTGCACTGCAGACATGCTGGGTCCCATCACGCAGACGGAGTCCTCAGTACCTTTGCGGGATTTCAGGATGCGGCAACCTCTACCGCACTGCTACACCAACTCGGAGAGGACACCCACACATACTTTCGGAATGTCGAACCAGACGCTTGCGCATCCTTCCACCGAGACGATCCAGAGACTTTCACGTTCTTTAATCGACGCGTAAACACAAACAGAACATGCTTGAGGCGTTTGTGGACAACGCCCTAATCAGAAAAATGTCATGGAGAATTTGATAGTCAGCGAAGAGGGTCGTTATTAAAATATTATTGTTGTCCAATTCTATCTCCACGTGGTTGCAAAAAGATGGCAGAAGCATTATTCACTATGTTGCACACAGTTTTGTTGTACTGAGAGAAGAAATAAGTCTCCGAAATATGTTTCGGAGATATTTACTGTGAGAATGTGATAATGATTATTCTCAGAAAGATAAGATTTCTCTATTATCGACAACAGTGACGCAACGAAGATTATACGCTTTACTTTTATTCGAATCATGTATTAAGCAAAAATGTGATAGTTTGCTTATACTGTATTTAGCTCTATGAGGCTCATAAAAACCTGCAGTGTGTTACACAAGTGTATAAATTATTTCAAATACGACACTTTCTGTTGCACTTTCTTTTAATTTTATTTGGTCCAGCAGCACATAGATAGGTAAACTTCTGGAAACTGAGTTCTTGCACAAATTAGATAAGTATTGAAGGAGAAATTAGTGTTGCAAAAGAACAAGAAAAGAATTGGAAAAATATAAAAACTTAAATCCAGGGGAAAACATTTTGTTCAGGGAGGACGAAACGTCTTTCTTTTTTCCCCCCTTTTTTGCGCTTACAAAAGAGCTGTTCTTGGCATTGTATAAAGAGGTAAAATCTGATACTGCAGAATTCAAAAATAAACTGAAAGATTCACATTTTGTTTAACAATCCAAGGAAAATTACGAGAGTGTGCTGAAAAGTAATGCCCCGCAAACTCCTTGCCGCCAAAAGGTGCCAGCCGCCAGTCGCAAAAATTACGAACTGCTGTGGCCCAATCACGAGTATTCCTTCCAACAGAGAGTCCCGCCAAAACTAGCGTGTCTCCCCTACCACCAGAAATTATTAATTTCAACACGTTTTTACGTCAACCGCAAGTTCTCCCGCCAGTGGGCAAAGCCTTTCAAATGTCTTCAAGAAATTCATAGAGGACCGCTACAGGACTAGAGATTGTTTCTTGTGGCCTGAGTTTACTATGAGCGGCAGATGTAATGTTCAAAAGAAGTTTGGAAAGACCCCCATGGCTCCTGCACATGGTGCCGCTCTATGTGGGTTGTGGGCCGATCCAGCTTTCAGCAATCTTACGCCACCCATCCTAAGGTGCTGTCGTGCTTGGCTGAATTGTTTCCTGTTAATCTTTAAGTCCACTACTCTGCACATTTGCCTGTACACCAGAATCATTCTTAATCTATTAAAGGCCATCACCAGGTTAACAAAGAGAAACACACAAATTGCACAAGACACCCTACTGTCATGTTTTATAATATCAACAACATTTTTATGCCGATTCTCCCTGTTTTCAGCCTCATAATGATAAATATAGTCTAATTATTGATGAAAGCTGCAAGCAAAATCCTTGCTCCGTTTCAACAGAAGCATCATGGATTTTTTTTCTTTGATCGTTGTGCGCTCAGTCTCGTGGTACCAAATGAGGAGGTACCCGAGTGATACATAGTAGTAGCTCCAAAGTCTAGAAAGTCCTCAGCTGCCAGGACAGCGGCATCCCGCCATATGGTGTCCAAGTGACGCTTATTGGCAGAGAGAAAAGCACAGCACTCGTCCAATCCCGACTGTCCCATCTGGGCCAGAACACACCGCTTTCCTTTTTGTAATACGGTAGCAATTTCTGAACATAGGGCCTCCTCTTCAGTTACATGTATCCATATAGCTCCAGTGTGTTTTATAATATCAATCGACATTCATGTACATCTTTTCAGTGCTATATTGAGTAAACCTGACGACTCCCTTGATCCATCTAAGGTCTATTCGCCTAGCTACGTATACCCCTACATTCCATTCGAATTTCATTACAATCGTAATTATGTCCCTACTCCAGTCAGTTTCGTGATCCCTTTTATAGTTTACTATTTCTGCTAGCAATTTTCAATATATAATACTCTCTGTACAATCTTCAGTTTTTGAATAGTTTTCACTTTAAAATATGCAACGCCATTATTATAAGCCTTTGTCCTGTTTTTCCCTGGACACGACGTCTCTTTGAGGCAAGAAAATGTGCCCAGGCAGATCTCATAAAATACAATATGGCCAGTTTTCTGAGCTAAAAAAAAAAAAAAAAAAAAAAAAAAAAAAAAAAAAAAAAAAAATGGCATGAACAAAATAAATTTGCCATCAATGTAATTAATATTAAATAAATGCGACTGTAATACTTTTTACAAAAAAAATCTACCTTGGATCTGGTAAGTATGTTTTTGTGTCATAGGCGACATAATTATGAAGTTTATATCCTGTATTCTAACCGTACGTTCTGTCTTGGTGATCACTTTCGTTGGTGTTGCTTTTGCTAGCCTTGGAGGTTCAGGTTAAACTCGTGTTGTTTATTTGGGACAGTGGTGTATCTTCTGCATCAAACTAAATTGAATATTTAAATATAAAATACCAAAAAGCTAGTCAGTGTTAATGATGTGCTTATGGAGAAGCACAAATCATTCAAAAGAGAAAGACACAAACACGGGGCAGAATGTTTCACTTGCCCTGCTGGAGCATACGTATCAGTTGTTAAGTATCGTAAGGGCTGAAAATCGATCATATTAATAGAATCGAGTATTTATAATCATGAAGTTTAATACTCTCACCTTTTTTTCATGTGCGTTGGATCTAGAATCAAGAAACACATGGCAGCATTTCTAAACACAACACTCATGTAAGCTCATCTACTAAGCTTACAAACCTTTCTGTTCCAGATCAAAGCAAAGAGAATGACGTGGCGTGTGCAATTGAAGGTACTCTGGCTTTGCACGTCGTTCGCCACCCCCATAGCTGAAAGTCGATGGCCTGCAGAAGTGAGTTACACACAGCTCTGTACAAAGATTCTATAATTTCTAAGCAAGTGCCATGTGCTCACATCAAAGCTGAAGCTATTGCTACATATGTTTCATTACCGTATTCAACAGACGTTACTGTAGATGTGCTCAGTGGTATTTCTTACTTCAGTGCTGCAACACATGGAAGTAAACGTGGTCCTTGAAAGTGTTCCCTATTGTAATGCGATACTTTGATACGAAAGCTGGTGGGATCAATACAAAAGTGACTGAAATGAAATGTGCACCTGGTTGGTTCAGATGGCTCTGAGCACTATGGGACTTAACTGCTGAGGTCATCAGTCCCCTAGAACTGAGAACTACCTAAACCTAACTAACCTAAGGACATCACACACATCCATGCCCGAGGCAGGATTCGAATCTGCGACCGTAGCGCTTTCGCGGTTCCGGACTGTAGCTTCTAGAACTGCTCGGCCACACCGACCGAAATGTGCACCTTATTAAAAATCAGATACAATAGCCCCAAACACAAATATCACATTAAATGCACTTGATATAGATTTTAGTGGAATCGGAAGAAATGTTTCTTGAAATTACTGCAACTAGTGGCCTTTTGTTTTGTTCTTCAATTTTTACTATCTCATTATTGCATTCGAACCGCGATTCATCATCAGATGGTACATATTGATGATTGTATGCAGCAGTGTGGGAGTCGTGTAGCTGTGGCAACATGTGTAAACGAAACATGAAAGTACTGATTGTGCGAGAACTATTCACATTATGAGATCGGTTTTGTTGCGTTACTTACAGTTATTAGTATCTGTTGGTTAGTTGTTGGTGCAACATAATTTTGAAGACTGCTGTTGATACAGTTGTTCTGATAATATTCAAATACTTTTCGATTTACACTGTGTACACAGAGAAGATGAAATAATTTTGCGATTTTGTGGATGTTAGATACCAGCATTTGTTATACTATACATATACCCTGGGGTTACCCTATTTCCTTGTACTGAGAGGTTGATTCATATGTTTCCACCTTTTAAATATTACTTTTCTTTCTCGAAGTTCTATTCCTGTGGTAGTGTGCTTTGTGGAATATTATTGTAGGATGAACTAAGTGAAGCTAGGTTGTTGTTTCTTCATTCATTGTTTTTAACAATAATATACTGAACTTTGAGAAAGAATCAAGTTCTATAGCTAAATCTATTTCTGTTTTAAAATAACTTTAGAAACTCTCGATAGAAGGTGCAAACATAGCTACATGCCCTTATAAATAAAGGTAATACATACAGAATAAAAAGGGAAGAAAGTTAACATGGGAGTGTGACACCTTCGGCAAAGAGGTGACAGCTGTGTATAGTTCTGATATTGAGTATCTACATAAGTGGTTGGCTCAATACAGCAGTTGGGAACATTAAAGTGAATACAGCTCTCAAGAATTCCAGTCTGGGAGAATGTTGAAAACTATATCACGTACCTCAGCGAGTGGTCTCTTTACCGCTCTGACAGAACTGACCAAGGACACAGAACAGAAAGCACACACACGCAAAAGAACCACTTCCCCATCACACACAGAGACATAAATAATGAACAGAAGTCGTCGTAATTCGCGCTAAAGTTTTTCATAGCCTTTCTCGCCACTTGCGGTACGCCTCTCGCGACACACGCGAACAGCAAGATGGCGTAATATTCTGGATCAGAAACAAAGTGCTAAAGTTTTGTTTCTCTGTTTAAAAAGCAGCCACACACCATCCAACGAACGTGAGTACACGAATAGCTAAGCAACACCTAAATAGACATCAAAATAACTGGTTTCCACAACACCACCACATCCCCGAGTATATATTGCTGACATACGAAGTTCACCTTTGAGTATTTGTTTACTAACAGGCGCTCACATGGTTGCGAATGACATGATGATCGCTAAGTAACAAGACCGCAACAGAAAAAAGAGCACAGAAAATATGTCACAATCAGTGCCAAAAATAGCTTAAAACATGTTCTAGCATAGAATAAATAAGGTAGTATAACAGTATCAATATAAAACTATATTTTAAAAGACGTTTTTTAAAAATGTAATAATGTTTTACTGTGTTTGTAAAACCATACCATTTTCTGCATGTTTTAGATTAAAAAAAAAAAAACACTGATGATGGTGTTAGTTGTCTCCGAAACTAGTTTGGGATAACAAAGAAATAAACAAATAACATGGTGCTTTGCATCAAGGCGGACTGAATTTGTGATATTACTGATATTTGAATGTTGTGCAGGGACAGTTGAATTTAGTGAAACTAAATTTCCAATTGTTGTTGTTTATAGGTCCCCTAACTTTGACTTCACTTTGTAGGAACTACCAGAAATTAATTATATGTGGTAACTTCAATATAAATTTTGTGCGTGGTGGTGCACGAAAAAGGATGTTGGTAGATCTCCTAAATTTAAGTGATCTGATGCAGACTGAGTTTTTTCCAGTTAGGATTCAAGGGAACAATAACGCAGCCATAGACAATATTTTTGTTCATTCTTCATTACTACATGGACATTCTGTTAATAAAAGGGTGCATGGTCTCTCAGATCATGATGCAACAATTTTAACACTAAATGGCTTTTAATTAAAAAAGTATCACATATAATTACAAAAGATGTAGGAATGTTAATCCAACAGCAATAAAGAATTTTTAAACCTTATCAAAGAACAAGAGTGACAGGATGTTTATAGTGTCAATAACATAGATGATAAATATAATTATCTCCTTAACACATTTCTCGTGCTCTTTGAGAGTTGCGTTCCATTGGAACGTTCTGACCTGGATATTAGCAGTAATAGGCATCCCAGGTGGCTGACTAATGGGATAAGGATGTCTTGTGGAACAGAGCGGGAATTATATCAGAATGTTAGAAGTAGTCACAATCAAGCTACAGTAGTCTAGTCAAACAGTATTGTAAGGTGCTTAAAATGTTATTAGGAAGGCAAAGAGAATGTTGGTATGCAAATGGAATAGCTAATTCACAAGATAAAATTAAAACCTTATGGTCAGTTGTGAAGGAAGTGTCTGGTCAGCAGCACAAGGTCGATGACATAAAGTCAGTTCGCAGTAAATATTTCTGTTACTGATAAATCAGATCTATGTACAGTATTTAACAATAGTTTTCTGAGCATTGCTGGTGAATTAAACAAAAATTTAGTTTCTACAGGAAATTATATAACTTTCTTGGCAAATGCCTTTCCGAGATTGATGTCTGAAATACTCCTCTGTGATACAGACAAGGGGGAGATTGAGTCAATAATTAAATCACTGAAGACTAATGACTATTGTGGATATGATGGAGTGCCTAGCAGAATATTAAAGCACTGTGCTGCACATGTTAGCCCTGTATTTAGGCAATATTTGTAATTTTTCATTTAGGAATGGTAAGTTTCCTAAACGATTAAAGAACTCAGTAGTAAATCCGCTTTATAAAAAGTGAGGAAGGAATAACGTAGACAATTTTAGATCTATTTGTAAGCCATCAGTGTTTGCTAAAGATATAGAAAAGGCTGTGTATGTAAGGATAATTGATCATTTTATATCACACAATTTGCTATCAAATGTACAGTTCGGCGTAGAAGTCATTTAACAACTGAAAAAGCTATATTCTCTTTCCTCTGAGTGGTTCTGTATGGGTTAAACAAAAGGTTTCGAACGCTTGACATTTTTTTAATTTAACTAAGGTGTTTGATTGTGTTGATCACAAAATTTTGTCCAGAAGTTGGACCACTACGGAATACGGGGAGTAGGTCAGAATTGATTCACCTCTTACTTTAGTGACAGACAGCAAAAGGTCATTGTTCACAGTGTTGAAAATGGCTATGATGTGGGATCTAAGTGTTTGACACTTGGTGCGACAGAAGAATGTTGGAAATTAGGTGGACTTATAAGGAAGAAGGAGGTTTTAAACAGAACCAGCTAAGAAAGGAACATATTGAGATCACTGACAAGAAGAAGAGACAGGATGATTGAAGATGTGTTAAGACACCCAAGCGCAGTCTATAAGGTACTAGAGGAGCTGTAGTGGGTAAAACTGTAGGGTAGACAGAGAACGGTCTGCTGTTAGTAAATAATTGAGGGAATAGACTGCAAGCGCTACTCGAGAATGAACAGGTTAGTGCAGGAGTGGAATTCATGGTAGCCCTCACCAGATCAGTCAGAAACATAATGACTAAAAAAAAAAAAGATTAAGTGATGATGAACTCAAAAACAGCTAAGATTAAGTCTCCAATGAAGCTTCTTTAGCCAATACAGCCAATTTAAAACTTGTTCGAGTGAATTAGAAGATCAGTACTATCACTCATTGATTTAGTGTCAAAAATTTATACGACTTGGTAGATAGGATCAAAGCCATACATGTACCTATGGGTGCACGCCTAGTTTCACTTGGCAGAGTTAATTTATAGAAAAGTATAAAGTATAAAAGTAAGAGTCGTAAAATTCTTAGCAACTGTAGAGCTGATGGAATGTAAGGAACTGTCCTATTTTTTTAATTCATTTGTCTTCAGATATGTAGTTGACACTCAGCCAATAGGTCCAGTAATGGGTAACTCTTTGGCGGGTACTCTGACAGACATTTGAGTTAATAATTTTGAGTATGAACTTTTCCCCTCTAAATCTGATTTTGTGTCGAAAATTTTGTTCTACTGAAGTATGATGAAGACGCATTTCACTTATATGAAATTATGACGATAAGATTGTCATCTTAGGCACTTGAGTCGAATGAATCAACAAACTATTTAGCCATCACAATTTTTAGCCAAAGAACAAAGATGAGTTTTGAAATCTTTTGTTAGCTGACCGGCATGGATATCTTCAACAAAAGTGATTCATGCCATACTACGACCTACAAATGGGCATATCTTCGTTCTATGATACATAGCCTACCAAAGGTTGATATGAGGCAGAAAGCTAGACACAACAAATTATAGACAGTTTTTCGAGTCGCTTTGACTAATGGATACAGGACAAAAAGGTTTCGTAAGTTAATAATTCCAAACTGTTCACTCACACTAATGTGGCTGCTAACAGCCTGAATAACCACATTTGCTGCGCGGAGTGTCAGTGAGGTTCTTCAAGGTACCGAAAGGGATGTGGAGCCATGCTGACTCCAGTGAATGGCTAGCTGCGCTAGGTTTGTCAATTGAGGATCCATAGCGCGAAGAGCCCGACCGACGTGGTCCCATAGATTCTCAATTGGGTTCAATGGGTGGAGTTCGGTGGCCAGGGGAGTAAGATAAGCTCATCATAGTGCTCTTCGAACTATGCACATATGCTGCATTGTCCTGCTGGTAGATGCCGTAGTGCCAAGGAAAAGCATGTTGGGGTTAGACGTAGTCTCTAAGCATAGATGCATACTTGTGTCATCCATTGTGCCTTCCAGAATATCATCCGGGGAATGCCACGGACCCAATTACCGAGACCATATTGTTTCCTCCTCCAGTATAGACCTTTCTAATGATCCAATGGACATCTGTCCGATGGAGCATAAACGTGATTCATCTGAAAATATCACCTGTCGCCTCTCAGTGGACGTCCAGTTAAATACTGCCGTACAGATTGCAGCCTTCGTCGCCTATCAAGTGCATGAACCGTTCGCCTGCTGCGGAAGCCCATTAGCAGCAACACTCGCTGAACAATAGTAGAGGAGACACTGTTGGTAGCCCCTTGGTTCATCTGGGCGCTCAGTTGCTCAACAGTTGCAGGTCTATTTGTTCGTTCACATCTCCGCAGCCATTGCTCACCCCTATCTTCTACGGCACGTAGATGCACTACAGTTTTTCGCCGGATATGGATGGCTCCATTTTACCATGCACGATATTCTTCAACCACGGCGGCACACAGAGTATTTACAAACTTCACCGTTTCGGAAATGCTTCCATTTTCGGCCCGAAAACCAAGACGTCACTCCTTTCAGACGTCACTCCGTTTCTGCATTATGACAACAACCGTACTATTTTCCAGGTCCCCGCCTTTCCCCTCCCGCCTCTCCCCCTCCCATAGACATACTCTACATACTCTGCTGCTGTTACTGCTGCCACACGCCTTCTATGAGTGGTTACTGCTCGTTGACGAACATAATGTGACTAGACTGCGTAAGTAAGAGAAAATGTGTTGCTCAGAAAGAAGAGGGTAAATTGTTAATCCATTACAAAAGGGCAAGTTTAATGTTCGCTTCACTAAGCGTGTGTGAGACACGATGTAAATCAGAAACCATGTTTGGTAAGCCTGAAGTATACTGTAGGGACTGTGACAACTTTTACATCGGTCAGACAGGCAAAGATTTTCCGTCACGATCCAGAGAGCATACCTACGTTAGTAATTCTGTCCCTATAGGACATCATTTTAAACAAGAAAACCAGGGTATGAATCTAATCGCATAGGGTCCGAGGGTGCTCCAGGTCAGTCCTGATGGGCTGTTCCTGGCTATTGTTGAGGAATCTGACATCTATACGCAGCCATATCCATTACTAAAGGAACAAGAGGGTGTCAGTAGGAATTCGTTTTCTGATTTTTTCGAAGAGACGTCAAAAAATATACGTAGCTAATAGTACCTCTGTGATCATCTTCTACATGTCTTTTTCGTGTCAAGTTTGTCTACTACGCTCCATATACTCCTAACTGAATATTATTTGCATACAGGCGGATGGAGGTGCCTCCTTGTTTCTTTTCGTCTCGCTATATGACACCCGGTGGCGGATCTTGAGTTCACATTCTGCATGTTCACAAATTTTTAGATTCAGATAAATCTTAGAGCGTGAAATTAGCAACATCTGCTGTATAACAGTTATGATTAACAACAAATATATACAACTACAATCACTGTCAATAATAATAATAACATTAATAACTATAATAATAATAACAATATTTACAGTAATAATAATATGCCTAACTTCTCTGACAAACGAAGGAATTGTTTCTGTGGAAGTTTGTTGTTTTGCACATAATTAAGTACAATTTAAGGCAGCAACGAAATAATGTGTAAGCTTTCGCGACTCTCCATTTGGCATTTTCGTGTAAGTGGGAGTTTTCGTGCCTTTGCATTTCTTCGAAAAAACGTACACGATCGCTAAGAGATGTGTTAGTTCACGAATCTACTTCCGGGCTGAAAATCGTATATTCTTACGCAGTACCCACACAACTTGTGCTAACTGTACACTTCCTTGTTAAATGTTCGCATGCAGTCACGCTTATTTCATTTCGTCACTCAATCAGAGCACCTGTTCTCGGAGGCCCTAGTTCCACTGCGGCTAACTTTTGCTTGAAATTTGATTTCCTTTTTCCAGAATGAGATTTTCACACTGCAGTGGAACGTGCGCTGATGTGAAACTTCCTGGCACATAAACGCTGCGTGCCGGACCGAGACTCGAACTCGGGAACTTTGCCTTTTGCGGGCAAGCGCTCTACCAACGCGTCCTCTCAGTTTTATTTTTCTGTTAGCATTTAAAATAAATTCAACATAGTTCATGTTAACACTGCACACGAAAGCTGATACCTGCACAGTAAACATCCAACTCCCAACACGAAGTGCCCTTTGTGGAAATAATTAAACTCATAGTAATGTCTACCAACATGGTCACTTGAATACAAATGAGTCGCCGGGATCCATAACGAGCTAAAGCACGTCAACGTCGATCCCACATTTAAGTGGATTTTCACATATGCAGTGTGGGCCTAAGGAACAGATAAACCTGACGTATCGTAAGATAAACAGATTTCAGATGCATGAATAAATAATGCTACAGTCTCACAGCTGATGATGATGTGCTTTAGACCCTTATGATCCGCAGTACTCCCAATGGATTACTGTACGATAAAATTCATAATTCAATACAATCATTCATAAACTCACAAAACACGTTTACTCTCAGTACAGCTTTAACAGATACTGATGTCCGATCTAATTTTACAACAGTGCATAGTGAGTGAATTAGTATAGTGGACGAGTGTGCTATCTAGCTGAGTGGCAAGGGTTAGCTATGCACATAGTTTATCAAATCCGTATGTATTTGGCCCATAAGGCAATTACGTCACACAAGCTGCGCATGCGCCAAAGTTCGTTAAAACGTGCATAACTGGTGGTGTGCTGGCAACCCTGTTGCCAAGTTTCATAGAGTGTAGAGGAGCAGTAGCGTGATAGATTTAAGTGCTTTATCTTTCAGAGTGCAGCACCTACGTAACGTTTAACAGCATTCATAGAAAAATAATCAATATATCAGCAAACTGTCGAAAATCAGAGAGTTCAGGTGCTCTTGTGCTCTTACACGGCAGCCGCCACTGATGGCACCTATACTTGGATTGTTCCTCACTGCAGGTTTGCCTGGAACTTGTTAATCAACGCACACTGTGAGGATTGGCGTGTTTATACTTTCCTGAATTGCAGTTTGATTTAGTTACATTATATTTAAGATTTGGCAGTCGTCTGTTGTTCCCCTTTTGCAAATTAATATTGCTAGCATTGAATTTGTTCATACTTCGTCAATTTAATTCGACATTAACCACTGTGTTACACTGTAATGATAGATGGTTTTACGTTCGTAAATTGATAATACCCTTAACGTTCTGACAGTGTACCCTGCTGTGGTCGTTTACGGATTGACGCTGGGCTGGAGTACCAGAAACGGCCTTATTTATCTTGCCCTCTATGTGTGTCGACATAGACGGTGTAATTCTTATGATTCTTGGGTATTTATTTTTAGTTGTACTTTTACGCAATCTAATGACTGCTCTGTCATTACTGTTGGTGTTAAGTTACCTTTATTTACTGATTTATGGACGACACGACATGCATGTCATTTTATAACATCATGACGCAGATGATTATACTTGATCCTCGTATACAACATTTCCCATTTCAGAGCTGTATTCAGTGAAGTATCATATTAATTATTACAACTTGGTTGGCAATTTTAGGGAGTTATCTTTCAGTTGGTCATTTTATGTTTGAACGTATGACATGCTATATGTATTTATGACTTGTATAAAACTTTTGTCTACATTGTAATTGGTTTTAAAAAAAATTTCTTTCTGTTCTACGTTATAACTTGTATGAAGCTATGTCACATCCTACGCTGACACTGTAAGCATTTGTGAGCATAAGTTATATTATTTCTGTATTCATATCGTGCAAGTTGTTTGACATCTTCATTGATACCTACTGCATGGTATATAATTATAGCAGTTATCATTCTGCTCGAAATGTGTATTATTTTTATTCTGTGTATAACATTTCTTTTTTAAAAAATATGATGCGTGCGTGGCTGTTCTGTGATTTTGTAATTGGGTAGTACATAATCGATGTTCAGTGTATGAGCTCTCGTTGGTTACATTTTTCGATAGTGTTTTATACGCTGTTCCAACTGCCAATGCCATCTGGTGGTGGCAGTCATTTTCTTGACCACTTCTGGTCCCTGTATATGTTTGGTCTAGCACTGGACTTCATTCATTTACGAAGACTTCAGTACCATTTTTGCACACACTATTTGGCTCGTTCCTGTTTTCATTGGAAAGTAATAACGCAACGGCTGGTAATTGTGCATATAATTATTCTGTGTTATTTCGGATTGTGGTATCTCCTTTTTTTAACAGAACTATGTTTTGGTGATGATATATCGAAGCACGTCAAATTAAAATGCGACCAGGACTTTTCAGAATTTATTAAGTGCCAATTCTGAATGTTCGTCTACCTCCTGGTAGATGGAAGCATTTATCTATCATGTGAAGGTAATTGTTTTATCTGAGTGAGATGTGAATGTCAGAATCTGTTTGTAAACAGCTATTGTGATGAAAAGTTTAATTGATACTTCTATTTTTAGAAACTTAGAATTATTTCCTTTCATTGCTAATAGTGAAGAAATATTGTTTGGTTATTTTTAAGTAATAAAATCATTTATATTCACTTCCTATAGTTGTAGATGGTTGACTGGTGTAATTGTAGAAAGCTAAACAGGATAACTGAAGTTGCCTGAATAGTGTACCCACGCTCAAGGCCAAATAAATAAGTAAACAGTGAGTGGCATGATGTTGCTTTGAATCATGGAACGAATATTAAGAATGCTTCATGAACAAAAGGTGAGTATGTTCGAGTAATTATTTCTTGCAGCATCCTTTAACTGTGGGAAGGAAGTACCAAAGGACTCACGTTTGCGCTACCAGCCAGTGTCGGCAGTGTTGCGTGGAGCGCGGTTCTACTGCTGAGCCAGGTGGTATGTGATGAGCCGAGCTGGGCAGACATTTCCGACCTCCGACCCTTCATCCCCACCCCTAACGCAGTAATTACGGCCATTTGCACGCGCTCTGCCTGGCCCCGGCCGAAATTACTCTGGAAAAACCGGCACCGCACGCCCCTGGAATTGTAAACTTTCCTGCTAAACGGTTTTCATTAATTACCATATTTACCATGCACACGCAACACGGTGGCTTTCGGATTTCAAAAAGTACTTGAAAAATATTGTTGCCTGAAGTGTCCGAAATGCTGCGAAAGACCGCAACATTTCGTCGACAGTGAATGCATGGGGCGGTCCACAGCACTCACAGGGAAAATTACCCATTTTTTCGTTAATAGTGAGGTTCACGTATTAGGCATATTATCAGACTCAGCAAATATCGAACAGAATTTTCACGTTTCTGAAGAGCCCTCTTGAACTTAGCTTTTGTTCTCACTCTATTTTTAACTTTTCCTTCTGTAAAGGCAGATAAAATACAAGCTGTTTATAAATGAATATCGGGGTTTTAACGCTTTATAATATTTATTGTATTAAACTTACAGTTATAAATGATATGTCAAATGAAACAGCAGCTCAAACAGTTTTACCAAGAACCTTATTAATGTTGAATGTGAGCGCCATTTGTCACACGGCACACATCAAGTCTATACCCGAGTTCTTCCCTAACGTTTGTGTCTTCAGTGATTGTACCAACAGCTGATTCTATCCGGTTTCTTAATTCAGGGAGGTCTGCTGGTAGCGGAGGCACGTACACACGATCCTTGATAAAGCCACCAACGAAAAAATCGCATGGCGTTAGGTCGGGTGAACGTGGAAGCCATGCAAAGGAAGCCGTGTCACTGGACCCCTTGCAGCCTATCCAGCGCTTGGGTACAGTGAAGTTCAACCAATCGCGTACTTCGCTATCCCCAGTGAGGTGCCGCACTATCTGGCTGATGTTCTCTGGCTCATCTTCTTCCAACTAAGGGAAGAGCCATTGCTCTAGTGTATCAAGGTAAGAAGTGCCAGTTACAGTAGGTTCACCAAGAAAGAAAGGCCCAAATATTATCCGCCAGGATACGGCACAGAAAACATTGCCCACTGCGCATGCACACTGGTGTCAAACTCAACTGTTCAGTTTCTCTTTCATTTGACATATTGTTCATAGCTGTAAGTTTAATGTAATACATTATAAAGCTTTAAAACCAAGATATTCGTTTATAAACAGCCTGTATTGTCTGGTGGCCTAATAGAGCTCCAATAGGGCCATACACCCACTAGGAAAAAATAGGTGGCATCATCGAGGAACTATGATAGTTGAAACACTGCTAAACAACTCAATTCATACGACTTTATTCATACTTGTTATTTTCTCAGCAAGTGTAGTATATATTTCAAAACAATATTCAGTTCTCAGTTGCTCAATTCTGAAATTGTGATTACCACAAATATGCCACTGATGGACATTAAATTTTAATTTTTGAAGAAGAAATTTTATATTTTCGTTGCTCTCCTTCATAAGCACAGCGTTACATGCGCGAACAGACGGCAGTGCTTTTCCGTTGAGAAGCAAAACCACTTACAAGCCTTTCCTTAAGGAATCGGTGAATAGTCTCAATTACTCCGGATTATACTTCATTCTCAACGATGTCATTAGACCATTTACGTCACAGCATGCAACAAGATTGTTTTCTATTTCAAAGAACGGCGTTAAGCCTCTTTCTCGATGTCTGTACACTGACTCAGATTTTTTTCCAGAAGATTCCACTCCCGAATCCTGGAGCCAAGAAATTCGGCCTTGCTTCTTGGTTACTCAGAATCACGAGTTAAATCATTAAGTTTTCCATGAGAAGTTTCATGTGACACACTGGACGAGATTGAATCTGGTGTATAACTGGATCTGCCTCTAAAGATTCTGGCTGTTGTTTGCTTTCACCCTCCAAGAATGCTTCTACGATATCACATTCCGGAGGGATAGGAACAGGCAGCACTTCTCCATGTGATACTCGTCGTGTAGCTGCAGTCAAAATTAAGTTTATTACTGTCCGCTATATCTTTCTCGACGTTCCTTGTTTAAGAGTGGGCACCATACGAAAATAACGATCACTGAAAAGATCTGCAAGTTCTCGCCATGTCTTGGGAAATCGAATGACATTGATTTTACCATTTTGTTTAATTAACAACAATTTCTTGCACATGAATTACAGCAAATACTTGGTGCCCAAGACTTATCATCATCTATTTTCCAGTCGAAGTAACATTAATATACTGTCTTTATTACTGGAGGCAGTTTACGTTTCTGAGAAGTTGCTGTCACTTTATCACACACACAGCAGAAGTTGTCCACAATGATGCAAAATGCTGCTTATGAGCTGCTTGCATAATCTGCATCAGCTGGACTTACTGACAGGCAGACCATCACTTGAAATCCAAATGCTTAATGAAGTTGCGCAATGGAGTTGAATTTAATGCAGTTTTAATAACAAGGGCGTAGCACTGAGCTTCATGTTCTGACATTTCCATAATTACTGCACTGAATAATTCCATGACAGGGATCTACTGATTCCAAAATTAAATGAATGGGCCAGGTAAATTCGAATTTCAGTACACTTTATTGTGTGTTCATAGATTTATAGAACGTGGTAGATTTCGTTACACGCACTTCAAGAACATTCAGCTGATACTAAAATTCTACTCCAATGGATAGTAATGGTCTGGGCAGGCTAGCTGATAAGGATAACTCAATTCCTAGCAGGTTCATTAAACGAAATGAAATTGTGTGAATACAGTGTAAGGTGGCAACTTGAATGAATGTTAATTTCGTACCTTACATGAGATTTTATACGTCGTAACGTGCTGATCGGTTTGTCACCTGACACACTTCGATTATAGTGGGCAGATTTGCCTGTCAGATTGTACCGTATGTAATGCAAAAAGGTTTGACTCTTGGTTCGATGGTATTAACACACCGAACCAAAATCCTGCATGTCAATGACTAAAAGGTCAGTGACATGCAGGACTCGGGTTTGGGCAGCCATGGCCCGCATACAACAAAAGGCTTTTAACAGGTAGTCGATGATCCGCGGCGAGGGAGACAATGAACTCACCAGGCGATACATCGAAGGTAGCAGGTAACGGACCAGCTGCGCAGTCGCAAAATGGTTCAAATGGCTCTGAGCACTATGGGACGTAACATCTATGGTCATCAGTCCCCTAGAACTTAGAACTACTTAAACCTAATTAACCTAAGGAGATCACACAACACCCAGCCATCACGAGGCAGAGAAAATCCCTGACCCCGCCGGGAATCGAACCCGGGAACCCGGGCGTGGGAAGCAAGAACGCTACCACACCTGCGCAGTCGACGGAGAAATTCTTTGGAAAATTGTATTGGGGAATTTTCAGATAGATGCAAGCAGGCCTGAGACGCAGTTAAAAGAGAGTCGCAATAGTGATCACAGAAAGGTCCGTGGTGCTGTCATGATGTATGTGTGTAACATTCAGGCGCCAGTACAGGGCATAAAATGTCCGATTGGCTGAAATAAACTCAGAAGGAGTAGGAGTGGCGAGATTACGGCACAGTTTGAAGATGCGCCCTTTGTGATTGGCGGGGATAGTGGAAACTGTGATGTGAAGCACAAAAGGACACAGTCGGGGGGGGGGGGGGGGGGGGGGGGACGTTTTTGCTACGAAAGACAGAATACCGAAAAATTCGAGGACGCTCCTCTAAACCAGAGTCAAGTGTAAAACAGGGCGCATCACTCTCTGCACGACGCCAAAAGAGGAATTTTGTGTGAACACTGCATTCCCTTTGGCTGACATTCAGTTAGACATTAGTTGAAGAGTCGTTGAGCTCCGATAGCGGAGAAACGAAACAGCCTCGTAGTTTACTGTTCTTGCGATACATGAGAGGGTGTTGAAGCATACACGCTGCTCCATCTATGCCCATTTTCCAGACTAGGGATGAGTGCATGTTCTCTCGCCTAACGAGAAACATAGGGCAGTTTTAGCTGAAAAATCAGTAAAGATTTTGATTAGGTTTTTACAGGATTTTCAGAAGGCGAGAGCAGCGATGCAGCCGACAACATGTCGCAGCTTGAAGTAAATGCTTCTGGGAGAGGTGTAAAACTATTCGATCACCAGCTTGAGTTCACTTTCAACACGAGCGATCTTGAGTAACCTATCGCTCGTCCTGTCACAAAAACTAACCGTCCTCCGCTGACTTGACTTTCATCCTAAATAGTACCGAACGCAGAACCGGAATCGGATGATTTGACGTAATATTGGCCAACTCAGACAGTGTTTCACTGTCTAGACGTAAGAAAAATCTTGAACGGAACCTATTAAAATTTGCTATTGTTGTGTTCAGTGTTATTTATGCTAATCGGGATGTAATACGTTATCTTGACTACTATCCTGAAATTGTCATATCACAATCTATATAGACCAGTGTGATTCATTGGAAAGAATACAGAATTTTGTATAGCCGTCAAAGATGTGTGCTCTGTCGTAGAATAAGGGTCCACTCCTACCCCCAGTAATTTATTATAGTGACGCCTAAAGCATTTACAGGGTGTTTTTGCTCATCTCTGACGAACGTGAACAGAACAGTGATTGTACAATCGAGGAAAAGATGGAATTCATCAATGGTGAGCCTGTTACTTGATTCTAACAAAGCCCCAACATTATTGCGACCCAATCTTCCGTAGCTGCTGTGCTATTTACTATAATTATTAGCAGACGAGCTGGTTGCAAACGTGTAGGTCGAGGTCGTAAGAATTCACACAGCTACCGATCTAGTTGCGCATATTGCCATCGCTTCTCTTCATCTCAAAGTCCATGACAGTCCACACTCCCCGTATCTGAGGTCTGAGGTGGAGTCTGCAGAAGTCTGGCAAAAGTGTCAAGCCTCTAGGAGTCTGCAAACGTCTGCTAAGGAGTGAAATTAAACTGCATTTAGATTGAATTGATGCTATATAAACTAAAGTGAACACCGTACTCGTACCTTCTGCTCTGTGCTTCATTTTATATGAAAAAGTTTAGTCCACCAAGACAAAGTTTTTCCTAGCTTTCGCCGATAGTGTTTGTACTTTACCTCCCACCATGGATTGTAAAATAGGTACGTTTGAATCTGATGCCAGTCGGCCTGCTCTTTATTAAGAATTCTGGCCCTATGGCCTCCGGCATGAACTCGTGATTTTTAGTCAGCCAATGACCAGACCTTTGGAGTGGAAAAATAATGAAACGTCACTCTATTTTTTCACAAGTTCTCACGACGCTTCTTTCCGGATGTTGGTGGGATCTAAGAGTAGCCTCTGCACCTGGTGGTAAAAACCAACACACAAGACGTCCATTGCAATGTTTCACTTGATTTCAAGCCACGGGAAACGATAGATAACTATGTAAAGAGGTTCTGCGAATTCTACGGGACATCCACCAGACCTTAAAAAGCAAGCCGTCTGTTCCTAGGAAAACACAGCAGAAGTAGTCCGCTCGTCTGATCGGAGGATTTGCTACGGTGTCGTCTCAGTGGAGGGCGAGTCTGCCAATATTGTCCCTTAAGTGGCGAAAGCTCGCCTTCCTTGTACCGTGACGCCAAACCTAAAGCGTTTGCCGTGCCTCCCTGTTGTATCGTAAACCTGCGCGTTTCCCCTCGCCGCCCTTGCACCAGGGGTCATCCATCCCGCTACGCACACTTCCTGGTCTGACCACTTACCAAAACTGTGGTTTCATAGACAAAAACCAACCTCTACGTAAGAACATATATTCAATCAAGAAAGAAGGACCTTATAGTCACTAATTCCCATATTAAATCAGTGAAAGATTTCATCGATATGAATTTGATTTGTCGAACATTTTCTTGATCTTTTTATTTTTTTAAATTCCTTTCCTCGCCAGTTCTCCGGAGAACCTCCTCATTCGTCACCTTATCAGTCCACCTAATTTTCAACATTATTCTGCAGCACGACATCCCAAATGCTTCGATCTTCTTTTCCAGTTTTTCCATGGTCCATGTTTCACTGTCATACAATTCCGTAGTTTCTTAGAAATTTCTTCCTCAAATTACGGCCTACATTTGGTTCTGAAAATTTCTCTTGTCCAGCAGCAGCTGGTATTAGCCTACTTTTTATCTCCCTCTTGCACCATCGGCCGTGGGTTATTTTGCTGCCTAGGTAGCAGAGTTCCTGAACTTCTTCATAACACTCAGTTCTGATTTTACGTCTCTCGCTGTTCTCATTTCTGTACATCTCATTAGTATCTTTGTTCGATTTATATTGTCCACATTCCTTACTCATTAGACTGTTCACTTCAATCAAAAGATCCTGTAATTCTTCTTCACTTTCATTGAGAAAGCAATGTCGTCAGCGAATCTTACCATTCATATACTTCCGCCTTGAATTTCAATTCCACTCTTGAACCTTTCTTTTATTTCCGTCATTGTTTGTTCAATCTACAGATTCAAGAGCAGGGGCGAAAGACTACATCCATTTCTTACACTCATTTCAGTTCGCGAACTTCGTTCTTGGTCTTCCACTCTTATTTCCTCATCTTGACTCTTGAACAGATTGAATATTATCCCTCTTACCCTATATTTTTCCCCTTATTTTTCTCAGAATTTTCTAACGTCTTTTACCATTTGACGTTGTCGAACGCTTTTTCCAGGTCGACAAATCCTATGAAAGTATCTTGATTTTACCTTGGTCTTACTTCACTTCTCAACCACTATGTAAGAACTAGCTCTCTGGTGCCTTTATCTTTCCTAGAGCTAAACTGATTTTCATCAAACACATCTTCAGTTTTCTTTTCCATTCGACTGTATATTATTCGTGTCAGTAACTGGGATGCATGAGTTTTTTATTTGATTGTGCGGTAATTCTCTCACTTGTCGGCTCTCTAAATCTTCGGTATTGTGTGGGTGATGTTTTTCCGAAAGTCAGATGGCATACCACCAAAATCAAACGTTCTACACATACTTTCTAATCATGCATTATACAGACTTCCCCCAATAGTTTTAGAAAGTCTGATGATATAGTACGTGTCCCTTCTGCCTTATTCGATCTCATGCCCCCAAAGCACTTTTAAATTCTGATTGTTATGTTGTGCCCAGTCTCTCTTCCCTGTCGACTCCTGTTTCTTCCTCTATCACGTCAGTAGGCACGTTTTCCCCATCATAGCGGCCTTCAATGTGCTTTTCCCACCTCTCCGCTCTCTCCTCTGAAATTTAATAGCGGAATTTCCATTGCATCCTTAATGTTGCTCCTCTTACTTTTAATTTCACCGAAGGTTGTGTTGACTTTTTTATATGCTGAGTTTCTTGACAGTTCTTCTGGATTATTGGAAGTCACCTCCATTGCACCTATGTTTTTCTTTCCTACTTCTGTGTATGCCTTTTTTGAGATATCGATTCCTCTTCAGCTGAGTTTCCTAGTGAGCTAATTCTCATTGCAGCATCTATAGCCCCAGAGAACTTTAAGCGTATCTCTTTGTTCCTTAGTACTTCCGTACCCCACTTCTTGCCTATTGGTTCTTCTTGACTATTAACTGGATTTGCATATCAGAATGATCAAAAATTAGGGGAAGCAGGACAGGGAAAGCTTGGCGCTTCTCACTGCTACCACATTTACATGGTGTATTATAACTGAGTTAATATGAAATGTAAACAAAATAAATTTCGTTAAGAAAATCTATGTTATGAATATGTCTTTTGCACCCACGAAGATAAATAAAGGTTTGCACTTCATTTTTTATTTAACTATGAAAATTTAACTTGAAACACAGAAGATTACTGAAAAAGAAGAGCAGGCAGGTTTGCTAAGCACAACAAAGGACATTGTGTAAACAAATTGGCTCATCCAAGAATTTAGTATGGTGTACTCAGTGTTGACAGCCTTTACTTTTACAATAAACAAATTACTAACATTGCAAAATTTAGTCGTATCATGTAGTTAATTCCTGTTTCTTCCAGGAATGAGACCAAAGCAAACGTTTTAAACATCCTATTCATTTATTTCACACTGAAATATGTAAGAATTTGGATTTTGACGCTAAACCAGTGTTATCAATCTGTTTATAATTATCAGCAGATCTTTCTAGAACTACACTCGACATACTATTTTTTGCAATACTTGTGTCATCTGCAAACAAAACGAACTCTGCTTCTGGCAGTGTAACTGATGAGAGATCATTAATGTACACAAGAAAAAGCAATGGTCCTAAGATGGATCCTTCCCATTCTGATGATGACTGATGACTTAATTCACTAGTCCCTTGCACTGACACCGACACCCTTTGTTTCCTGTTAGCGAGGTATGACTTGAACCATTTTGCAGCATTGCCCGTGACAGCATAGAATTCTAATTTATTTAAAAGGATATTGTGGTTTACACAATCGAATGCCTTTGACAAATCACGGAAAATACCTGCTGCTTGTAACTTGTTATTTAATTAATAAAGTACATTTTCACTGTATGTGTAAATAGCCTTTTCGATATCAGAACCCTTCAGAAATCCAAACTGTGTTCTTGATAATATGTTATTTGTGGTCAGATGGTTGAGAAGCTGCCTGTACATTACTTTTTCTAAAATTTTTGAGAATGCTGGCAAAAGTGAAATCGGTCTGTAGTTTGATGGCATCTCTTTATCACCTTTCTTGAATAGAGGCTTAACATCTGCATATTTCAGCCAGTCAGGAAATGTCCCAGTTAAAACTGACTGGTTACACAAGTAACGTAGAATTGTACTAAACTCTCAAGAACATGCCTCAATTAATTTTGTTGATATTTCATCATAACCACTAGAATGCTTTGTTTTTAAAGATTTTATTATGTTAGTTATTTCTTTTGGTGAAGTGGGTGACATATTCATGTACCTGAAGCTATTTGTAAAGGCTAGTTTCAGATATTCAAGGGTATTATTTACTGATCCTGACAATCTCATTCTATCAGTAACGGATATAAAGTACTTGTTAAATAGATTTGCCGCACTATGCACATCGGTTACTAATGTGCCATCTACCCTTAGTGCTATTTGCTCCTGTTCCTTTCTGGTTCTACCAGTCTCCTCTTTCACTATATCCCATATTGTTTTTGTTTTGTTCCCTGACATTGCTATCTTCTTCTCGTAGTGTATTTGTTTAGATGTTTGAATTACTTTTTTTAATATTTTACAATATTCCTTGCATTTAGCTAAATCATCAGCATTGAAGCTACTCTTGGTCGACAGATACATTTTCCTTTTTGTCTTACAGTAAATCTTTATTCCTTGTGTGATCCATGGTTTCATTATAGACTTCTGTTTAATTTTAGTAACTTTTAGAGGAAAACAGTTTTCAAACATGGTACTGAGATTGTTCATGAATGTGTTATATTTTTCATTCATTTATATTTTTTATTCATCAAGTCTAGGGGACTGATGACCTCTGATGTTAAGTCCCATAGTGCTTAGAGCCATTTGAACCATTTCATGGCATTATGCTTCTGTGAAGAAGGTATTGACATCTACTAAATCAATATTAAGTAACAGTTTGTAGTATACTCAGTAGACTTTACCTATTTGTATGGCTAAGTTCTTGTGATTTATAATATCCCATATTTTTTATGATTCTGAAGATGCTGGAAGTGGTGAAGTGAAATAAACATTACAATTATGCAACTGACGACTGAATTCTATTATGTAACAGCAAAGTGCTGTTGAGTCACTTGTGTTACTCTGTTGTGCATAGAAACATGTATCGAAGAGTGAAGAACCGTTAAGTATAGTTAGTTAAATGCAGGTTTAGGACTGTCCATGTCATTTGCTTTACTAAATATAAGATAGTAAAAATTTCACTACTGTAAACTCCGCATCTACGGTTGCAGCTAAAACTGTTCGAATCAACGTGTGATTAACTTGAGACAACTAAATATCTTCAAAATAATGAATAACATCAAAAATTCTTCAACATGAAAAGTTAATATTAGCAAAGGGACTCTGTGTTACAACTGGCCACGTCCTAACCTGCGCCCTTGAGTGGGTGGACTCAACTTCATATTTTCAAATGGGAACGCCTCAATTTTTATATCCCAGTGTAAATAATGACGTACATACGGAAAAAAATACGTGTGGTGTACTCAGACCATTGTTTTCCATTCGTGGTAGATGGTGTTGTAATCGAGAAACATCATGTGTGCCTGTTTTTGCAAATAAAAACCGACGTAAAACACTCTACATTTAATTTACGATATAAATTTAAGTCTTCGTTCTACCAGTTGATACTGGTGTTAAAACGTTACTTGAGTGTTGCAAATCTGATTGTAAAATATAAAGAATTTCGTTATACATTATAATTTCTGGCAAATAAGTTACTTGCATTGTAACGTAGTTTTCTACTCAGTAATGGGGTTGAGGTGAGCCCCAAACCATTGGACTGCTTGATTTCGGTGGCCGCCCTCGAATTGCGCCGTCAGGGTGACTTCGGTGGTTCCAACCAACCACCGTAACTCTCGCGGTGGTCGCTATACGGATAACGGCGGAATACAAACCACAACCAACGTAATAAGGTAAAAGTCCATGATATGATAGAGACAGGCGCAGTTGCCATTGATACACACACGCTCACCGGAATCAAGTAGCCCAAAGCTGAGATGAAGGGGACTCACCGATATCATGCATCCCGATGGGAACAAAAGATCATTACGTCAACGTCGTTGTTCCTGGTTCATGCAAAACCTAGTTTCTAACTGATATTTAAATGCCTAACCACGTTGTACTGTTAATCAAATTTGCAAAATCAAAGTAAAGTTCTAACAAATAATAATTGTTAGGGCCCAAAAGTTTACATTTATACCGTAAATGAAATGTAGACTCAAATGTCACTGTTCTTATTTGCATAAACAGGCGCACTTGATATTTGTATATTGCAGCGCCATCTACCACGAACGGGAAATAATGGTTGGAGTAAACCGTATATATTTTCTTGCCTTGAATCCGAATATTCAATGAAACTGGGGTGCCCATTTGAAAATACAAGGTTGACCCGGTCTATGTAGGATGTGGTTATGGTGGGTGGATATGAGCAGGTCATTTATAAACAGAAGTCCCCTTTACTGATATTAACTTTTCACCTAGTTCAGTTTTTTCGTACGATGCGTCGTTTTCGATGTATTTAGTTGTCTAGAGTTAAAACAAACACCCTGTATTGCGATTATTTTGCATTCCATTCACACTTGTTGCTTGAGAATAGTGACTGTTTACGTGTCTCTGTGTGGCAAGCTGTTAGGTACACAGGGGCTGAAGAATCTATGTATTATCTTCTCTACCTCACTCTAACTTTTCTAAGTAGCTCCTTATGAGATGTGAGTTTCTGCCTGAGCCATTTATGGCTTGTCATCTTGCCCTAACGGTACTGTGGCCTCGTTTCTTATTCGATTTACTGGTTTGCTTGCCCGTGAGAGGCAGCAGCATCGTTTATCGATAAGTGCACTGTCTTACTCTCTCTGGAGCGACCGCTAGTACTTCCGGGTCGTCGTGTGTCGGCAGTTCAGACGGGATGCAGCTCCAGTGAGGTGCGAGGCCTTCAGCTGCCTATTAATTTAGTTTGTTTTAATTTTAAAATAAGCCCTTCAGCCGACTTAAGTTAAAAGTTTGAAGATTCTTGTTTCAAGTAAATATTTTTTAAATTGAAAAAAGGGGGAATTTTGCTCTATTTCAAATCCTTGTTATCCAGGCCTTAAGCCCTCAGTTCTTCTATCTCCAGTCTGTGGTCTTCAGCCGAGTTACTATGTAAAATTTTGTAATCAAGGTCTTAAACCGTGCGTATTCCGTAAGGCAATTTTAATAACTTGGGTTTGGGCCTTCAACCGTATTGTTTTTCAATGTTTTAAGGTCATGTGTGATTGTTTTTAGGAAAATAAAGTTTCTGTATTTAGTGCAACTGACTGACTAATTTTTGTCTCTTCCACAACTATAACCAGATCCTTTCTGTCCTGCGAAACCAGCTTTCACTGCCAGTTAAGTATTTTGAAGTCTTCTGTTAGTCCCTCTCGTCAGTCAGAGAAGCATTCGATCAATAGCACGGGTGGTACTTGTATGCACTCAATGGTCCCTATCAATGTACACTCATACAGATCCCCTACCCTTAAACAGTAACGAAACATGGGGAATTACAGTTTTTCCTGATCTTCTCTGTCATATTCTATTTGTTGGTCCTTAGCTGATACAGTATTTATTTTGTAAGCATACCTTCCATTGCTGGAATATATTGTTTTTTTAGTATTTTACACGAGGGGCATTCAGTAAGTCATGCAACACATTTTTTTTCTTTGGCCAATTTCGGTTGAAAAAATGCAGATTTTGTTGTGGAACATTCTGACTTCATCTCCTACAGTTTCATGTAGTTCTGAAAGATGACGGCTGGATTTGTAGCCTTCAAAACATGTCAGTAATGGAGGTGCGTTCCAAGCAGAGAGCAGTCAAAGAATTTCTTTCAGCGGAAAACCAGAGCTTCGCAGAACTTCATAGGTGCTTACAAGATGTTTTCGGATACTCGGAAGTGAATAAAAGCACAGTGAGTCGTTGGGCGAAGCGTCTGTCACTATCGAAATCAGAGAGCAAAAACCTGTCCGAACCTCCGCGCCCCAGCACCGTGCCAGCCGCCCGCACACAACAGATACTCTCATTCGAGGTGATTGATGCATCACAAACAAACATGCCGCTGCACAACTTCGTTGGTAGTGCTGATGCACTCGCCCACCAGTTGGGACACTCAAAATGGTTCAAATGACTCTGAGCACTATGGGACTCAAGTGCTGTGGTTATCAGTCCGCTAGAACTTAGAACTACTTAAACCTAACTAACCTAAGGACATCACACACATCCATGCCTGAGGCAGGATTCGAACCTGCGACCGTAGCAGTCGCACAGTTCCGGACTGCGCACCTAGAACCGCGAGACCACCGCGGCCGGCGGGACACTCAAACGTATAGGCCCAATGGACTGGAAAAAATGGAAAATTTGTGGCAAGTTCCTGTGGAACCAAAGTGCTGAAGTTATCAGTCCCTAGGCTTACACACTACGTAATCGAACTTAAACTAACTTACCCTAAGGACAACACACACCCATGTCCGAGGGATGACTCGAAACTCCGTCGGGAGGGAGGGGGGTGGGCATCTACCCCGTGCGGTCTCACTGTATTCCTAACACAAGGGCATAAAAGTTAACCAAGGACCATCTGTGAGGAATTGCTTGCACCTTATGTGGCTAATGGTGATGAATTTTTGACGAACATCATCACATGTGATGAAAAATAATTCATCACTTTGAACCAGAAACAAAACGGCAATTCATGTTGTAGCACCGCACCACTTCTCCTCCGAAGAAAAAGTTCAAAGACGCACCCTCAGCCGGTCAAGTCACTCACTTCTGGGACTCTAAAGGATTTATTTTTTTCTATGTCGTCCTTTATGGAGCAACCATCAATTCTGAAGTGTATTGTGTTACCGTCACGAAAGCGAAGGAACGACTTCAGTGTGTTCGTCGCAACAAAAATCCAAACTACTTCTCTCTCTCCATGACAACGCACACGAGTCTGTGCACCCTTGACGAGCTCACAAGAAATTATTCAACTGTTTCTCTACCACCCTATAGCCTCGATCCAGTACCTTTTTTTTTTTTTTTTGGTCATCAGTCTACTGACTGGTTTGATGCGGCCCGCCACGAATTCCTTTCCTGTGCTAACCTCTTCATCTCAGAGTAGCACTTGCAACCTACGTCCTCAATTATTTGCTTGACGTATTCCAATCTCTGTCTTCCTCTACAGTTATTGCCCTCTACAGTTCCCTCTACCCTCTAGTACCATGGAAGTCATTCCCTCATGTATTAGCAGATGTCCTGTCATCCTGTCCCTTCTCCTTATCAGTGTTTTCCACATATTCCTTTCCTCTCCGATTCTGCGTAGAACCTCCTCATTCCTTACCTTATCAGTCCACCTAATTTTCAACATTCATCTATAGCACCACATCTCAGATGCTTCGATTCTCTTCTGTTCCGGTTTTCCGACAGTCCATGTTTCACTACCATAGAATGCTGTACTCCGATTGTACATCCTCAGAAATTTCTTCCTCAAATTAAGGCCGGTATTTGATATTAGTAGACTTCTCTTGGCCAGAAATGCCTTTTTTGCCATACCGAGTCTGCTTTTGATGTCCTCCTTGCTCCGTCCGTCATTGGTTATTTTACTGTCTAGGTAGCAGAATTCCTTAACTTCATCGACTTCGTGACCATCAATCCTGATGTTAAGTATCTCGTTGTTCTCATTTCTACTATTTCTCATTACCTTCGTCTTTCTCCTACTTACTCTCAAACCATACTGTGTACTCATTAGACTGTTCATTCCGTTCAGCAGATCATTTAATTCTTCTTCACTTTCACTCAGGATAGCAATGTCATCAGCGAATCGTATCATTGATACCCTTTCATCTTGTATTTTAATTCCATTCCTGAACCTTTCTTTTATGACCATCATTGCTTCCTCGATGTACAGATTGAAGAGTAGGGGCGAAAGGCTACAGCCTTGTCTTACTCCCTTTTTAATACGAGCACTTCGTTCTTGATCGTCCACTTTTATTATTCCCTCTTGGTTGTTGTACGTATTGGGTATGACCCGTCTCTCCCTATAGCTTACCCCTACTTTTTTCAGAATCTTGAACAGCTTGCACCATTTTTTATTGTCGAACGCTTTTACCAGGTCGACAAATCCTATGAACGTGTCTTGATTTTTCTTTAGCCTTGCTTCCATTATTAGCCGTAACGTCGGAATTGCCTCTCTCGTGCCTTTACTTTTCCTAAAGCCAAACTGATCGTCACCTAGCGCATTCTCAATTTTCTTTTCCATTCTTCTGTATATTATTCTTGTAAGCAGCTTCGATGCATGAGCTGTTAAGCTGATTGTGCGATAATTCTCGCACTTGTCAGCTCTTGCCGTCTTCGGAATTGTGTGGATGATGCTTTTCCGAAAGTCAGGAGGTATGTCGCCAGATTCATATATTCTACACACCATCGTGAATAGTCGTTTTGTTGCCACTTCCCCTAATGATTTTAGAAATTCTGATGGAATGTTATCTACCCCTTCTGCCTTATTTGACCGTAAGTCCTCCAAAGCTCTTTTAAATTCCGATTCTAATACTGGATCACCTATCTCTTCTACATCGACTCAGGTTTCTTCTTCTATCACATCAGACAAATCTTCACCCTCATAGAGGCTTTCAGTGTATTCTTTCCACCTATCTGCTCTCTCCTGTGCATTTAACAGTGGAATTCCTGTTGCACTCCTAATGTTATCACCGTTGCTTTTAATGTCACCAAAGGTTGTTTTGACTTTCCTTTATGCTGAGTCTGTCCTTCCGACAATCATATCTTTTTCGGTGTCTTCACATTTTCCCTGTAGCCATTTCGTCTTAGCTTCCCTGCACTTCCTATTTATTTCTCTCCTCAGCGACTTGTATTTCTGTATTCCAGATTTTCCCGGAACATGTTTGTACTTCCTCCTTTCATCAATCAACTGAAGTATTTCTTCTGTTACCCATGGTTTCTTGGCAGCTACCTTCTTTGTACCTATGTTTTCCTTCCCAACTTCTGTGATGGCCCTTTTTATAGACGTCCATTCCTCTTCAACTGTACACTTTCTCTATCTGTTCATCTTCAGCATGCGACGTCGGCATGTATACCTGAACTATCGTTGTCGGTGTTGCTCTGCTGTCGATTCTGATTAGAACAACCCGGTCATTGAACTGTTCATAGTAGCACACCCTCTGCCCTACCTTCTTATTCATTACGAATCCTACACCTGTTGTACCATTTTCTGCTGCTGTTCTGACCTGAAATCCTTGTCTTCTTTCCACTTCACTTCACTGACCCCTACTATATCTAGATTGAGCCTTTGCATTTCCTTTTTCAGATTTTCTAGTTTCCCTACCACGTTCAAGCTTCTGACATTCCACGCCCAGACTCGTAGAACATTATCGTTTCGTTGATTATTCAATCTTTCTCTCATGGTAACCTCCCCCTTGGCAGTCCCCTCCCAGGGATCCGAATGGGGGACTAATCCGGAATCTTTTGCCAATGGAGAGATCATCATGACGCTTCTTCAACTACAGGCCACATGTCCTGTGGATACACGTTACGTGTCTTTAATGCAGTGGTTTCCATTGCCTTCTGCTTCCTCATGTCGTTGATCATTGCTGATTCTTCCGCCTTTAGGGGAAATTTCCCACCCCTAGGAGAAGAGAGTGCCCTGAAACTCTATCCGCTCCTCCGCCCTCTTTGACAAGGCCGTTGGCAGGAATGAGGCTGACTTCTTATGCCGGTAGTCTTCGGCCGCCAATGCTACCCACCGAGTTTAATCTGTTTGGCCCAATGAAGAATGCATTCCGCAGAAAGTAATGTCTGGATTATTGATACATCAAGACGTTGACTCTCAACGTCTACCAGTAGAATGGTACCATGGAAGTACACAGGACCTCTCGGTAAGGTGGCGTGAGGTCGCAATAATGAACGGAGATTGTGTACAAAAATAGCATTTTGTAACCAAAGGAGTGGAGAAGAATGTGGTATATTGCAATCCTGAATAAAACCAATCTGCTTTCAAAAAAAGTGCTGCATTACTCAGAACACCCCTTGTATTTAATAGTATGGTTTATTTCTGTCCCCTGTGAACCATGGACCATGCCGTTGGTGGAGAGGCTTGCGTGCCTCAGCGATACAGATAGCCCTACTGTAGGTGCAACCACAACGGAGGGGTATTTCTTGAGAGGCCAGATAAACGTGTGGTTCCTGAAGAGGGGCAGCAGCCTTTTCAGTAGTTGCAGGGGCAACAGTCTGGATCATTGACTGATCTGGCCTTGTAACACTAACCAAAACGGCCTTTGTGTACTGGTACTGCGAACGGCTGAAAGCAACGGGAAACTACAGCCGTAATTTTTCCCGAGGGCATGCACCTTTACTGTATGGTTAAAGGATGATGACGTCCTCTTGGGTAAAATATTCCGGAGGTAAAATAGTCATCATTCAGATCTCCGGGCGGGGACTACTCAGGAGGACATCGCTATCAGGAGAAAGAACACTGGCGTTCTACTGATCGGAGCGTCGAATGTCAGATTCCTTAATCGGAGATCGGGGATATGGAAGGCATGGTGGTGTGCATGTCTTTCTAGAATTTCAAATGACTTGTAGAATTCAGTGGGGAGAGAATCCAGGCAACGTTGGCGTAAATGAGAATGAGGCGAATTAGGGATTTGCAGATGAGGACATGATAGGAGGGTGTAGACATCCGATAGTTTTCGTCGGTTTCAGGCTTTGTGTTTGACGGCCAAGGAGACATGCACTCTCATTTTAGTTTTCTGCAGAAGTTAGTCCTAAGTACTTTTCTGTGTTAGTCTAGAGAAAAGGTTTGGCTGTAGATGGAAAGATGTAAATCTTGAAGATAACAACGTCGAGTGATGCGACAAAAGATAGTGCCTCCACTTTTCCGTAGATTAACTTGGAATTTCAATGTATGACCAAACTCGTACAGGAAATTCAGATGGCACTGCAGGGAGGCGTTCTGGAGGGCGTGGTGAATGGATAGTTACGTAGTGTCATCAAAGTATTGCAAGAGGTAAGCTGGATGTTGCAGTATGGTACTGTCTGCGAAGTGCAGGACGTAAAGCAGGGTTGAAGCGCCAGAGCGTTGATGCACACTTGCAATGGGGTGAAATACGTAGGAGAAGGTGCAGTTGGTTGTGACATATGTGGGTTGATGAAGGAAGGGTGCTTAAAGAGGCATAGCTGTGACTGCAGTATTTTGTTTACCATGTTCTTCTCTATGTAGTAACGTTTGGTAGGAAATTAAACGAGAGGAAAATTTGTGGCTCAAAAATTACATTGTTTTTCTTGTAACTATTGGCAGTACTTTAATAGTAATGTTGTCAAATGGAATTCAGATAATTTTATATATGTAACAGAATCGTCGATTAACATTTGTGCAGCTATCTTTCCGAATCCTTTTACCTTCTCCCACATGGATCCTTCACCATCTTATCAAATTTCCACACCCCCTCACCTACATAGAACACCAGTACATCTCATATACCAACCGTATACTAGATTCCAATAACCCCATTGTCTTCCTCTGATCACCAACCCTGGTATGCTGTCGCACCTATACAATCCACCACCCTCTGTATACACTAGTAGCCATTAAAATAGCGACACCAAGAAAAAACGCAGATGAAAAACGGGAATTCATTGGACAAATACATTATACTCGAACTGACATGTGATTACATATTCACGGAATTTTGGTGCATAGATCCTGAGATATCAGTACCCAGAACAACCACCTCTGACCGTAATAACGGCCTTGATACGCCTGGGCATTGAGTCAAACACAACTTGAATAGCTTTTACAGGTACAGCTGCCTATGCAGCTTCAACACGATACCACAGTTCATCAAGAGTAGTAACTGGCGTATTGTGACGAGCCAGTTGCTCGGCCACCATTGACCAGAGGTTTTCAATTGATGAGAGATCTGGAGCATGTGCTGGCCAGGGCAGCAGTTGAACATTTCCTGTATCCAGAAAGGCCCGTACAGGACCTGCAACACGCGGTAGTGCATCATCCTGCTGAAATGTAGGGTTTCGAGGGATCGAATGAAGGGTAGAGCCACAGGTCGTAACACATCTGAAATGTAACGTCCACTGTTCAGAGTGCCGTCAATGCGAACAAGAGGTGACTGAGACGTGTTACCAATGACACCCCATACCATCACGCCGGGTGATACGCCAGTATGGCGATGACGAATACACGCTTCCAATGTGCGTTCATCCCGATGTCGCCAAACACGGATGCGACCATCACGATGCTGTCAACAGAACCTGGATTCATACGAAAAAATGACGTTTTGCCATTCGTGCTCCCAGGTTCGTCGTTGAGGCGGTGCTCCTGTCTGTGATGCACCGTCAAGGGTAACCGCAGCCGTGGTCTCCGAGCTGATAGTCCTTGCTGCTGCAAACGTCGGCGAACTGTTCGTGCAGATGGTTGTTGTCTTGCAAACGTCCCCATCTGTTGATTCAGGGTTCGAGATGTGGCTTCACGATCCGTTACAGCCGTTACAGCCAGCTGGATAAGATGCCTCTCATCTCGACTTCTAGTGATACGAGGCCATTGGGATCCAGCACGGCGTTCCGTATTACCCTCCTGAACCCACCGATTCCATATTCTGCTAACAGTCATTGGATCTCGACCAACGCGAGCAGCAATGTCGCTATACGGTAAACCGCCATCGCGATAGGCTACAATCCGATCTGTATCAAAGTCGGAAACGTGTTGGTACACTTTCCTCCTCCTTACACGAGGCGCCGTAACAACGTTTTACCAGGCAACGACGGTCAACTGCTGTTTGTGTATGAGAAATCGACTGGAAACTTTCGTCATGTCAGCACGTTGTAGGTGTCTCTACCGGCGCCAGCCTTGTGTGAATGCTCTGAAAAGGTAATCTTTTGCATATCACAGCATCTTCTTCCTGTCGATTAAATTTTGCGTGTGTAGCACGTCATCTTCGTGGTGTAGCAATTTTAATGGCCAGTAGTGTACTTCCCACCTTCTGTCTTTCAGCTACCGATCCTTACACAACATTCATATTTATAGTTTTCTTACCCCTAAAACTCATGAAACATATCTTCTTCTGCCAAAATCCTTTCCTCCCAGTACCTATCATTGAGATTTTAAGTGAAAGTGCAGTGCTCCAGTGTTTTATCGCAGAAAAATTTCTAATTCCTTCATTCTGCAACACATTTTTAAAATGAGCATATTTTCGATTTTTTAAATGTTTTTGATTTTTTTTCAATTTAAAACAGGAAATCAGTCATCATGGTTTTTTTCTCATCTTTGTTATATGTTTAGAAACGCTCTTGGATAAATAGCGGAATACTGTGTCCCTGACAGCCCACTTCCCGTCCATATGAGGCGAGGGGGATGAAATAACAATAAAGGAAAAAAAAAAACATAAATACGTCAGCGATATTTGACCTGCATTACCATCGAATAAAAAGCGCGAGAAGAAACAAGTGCTGGATATACAGTTTTGCACACATATCATAAATTTTGATTTGAAATCTTCGACAATTACGTAAAGATTCGAGGTTGCAGCGAAAGCTGACGTTATTAAGGGCAAGCCCTGCAGGGATCACGGAATGTTTCTTCCTCCAGTATTTATTTTCGAGCACGCGTAAAATTAATGAGCGCCCAAATTAAAGTAGCGAAAAAGAACGAAGTCTTAGGGAGCAAGGCGGGTCGAGACGCGTAACGATCTCGTTTAGAGGTCGCAGCGGGCCTTAATTTAGCGGCCTACGTTCCAAAAGCTCTAGTAATATACTACCCGATGCCGCAGCGCCTAGCAAAAAAAATACCGGAAAATTAATTATCCGCGTTAAATGATTTTGGCTCCATCCGTTTAATGGCACAAATTGAAGCTGTTAATTAAAGCCTACAAAGCAGTCGGACAGCCGTGGATATAGTAGAGGGGGGGGGGGGGGTGTAAGGGTGTTTGAAGGGAGGTGGGGAGTTGTGGTGGTGGGGGGTAGCTTGTGGTGGTGGGGGGAGGGGGAGTGGCAGAGGGCAGTAAGACCCGAGTAGCGAGGCGCCCCCCTGCTTGCTGGGTGAGGTGAGGCGAGGTGAGCCGGGCTCGGTAAACAAAGCGAATTCAATTAACTGGCCCGCCGTGGCGCAGCGCCGGCGGCCGCGTTCGGCGGTGTTTCCGCGTCTGCGGTGCGCCGGCGGCTCGGCGGGACGTCCTTCGCTTTGCCACGGCGCGCAACACACGCGCTGCGCTGCCGACCCAGAGCTGCACATTCTGCGGCGCGCTCTGCCAACTCCCCTAAGGGTGCTCGCCGCGGTCGCAGCACGCCGGCGGGGGCGAAATTAATGCCGATTGCTGGCCAAGCTGGCTCTCGCGGAGGCCTCACGTAACGTCACAGGAGTATCGCAGTACTCCCGCCTTGGAATAAATCCGTCTCTTCAAATCTTAGATAGGAAATTCATTAATTTTGCGCAAGAAGCATTTCATAAGGGGGTTAGGACGTCAAACGGGCCGACATGGGGCAGGAGAGGCATCTCAGGACATTATAATTTTCAGTGTCTATAATTTTACAAATAAATTCATAAAACTTTGTCAGCATCACCAGGAAGGATTCAGGATTCACACTCATTGCAGTGGAAGTTCGAAAACAAAACAAAATAAAATTTTTTTACGCTCGAAATTTCATCATTTTTTCACTTACTAATGGCTGCATTTGTTGCTATAGGTACACTTTTCTTCATAAGTTAGAGAGATTCTTCGATGAATTTTGCACAGCATACAAACTATACTCACAGGTGTATGAAACTCTAAAATTTATTTAATTTATGGAAAAACCAGTAAACTGTTATATTTTAAACTTCATGTCTAGAAAAAAAAATAGTTAATTACCTCAATTTTTACCACAGTTTTTAACAGATTTGGAAAATTCTAGAGTTTCATACACCTTTAAGTATGGTTTGTATGCTGTGCAAAATTCATCGAAGAATCTCTCTTGCTTATGAAGAAATGTGTACCTATAGCAACAAATGCTGCCATTAGTAAGTGAAAAAAATGATGAAATTTCACACGTAAAAAAATTACTTCCTTATGTTTTAGATCTTCCACTGCTATGAGCATAAATTCTGAATCCTTCCTGGTCATGCTGACAAAGTTTTTATGAATTTAATTGTAAAAGTATAGACAGTGCAAATTGAAATGTTCTGTGGTGCCTCTCCTGCTCCAAGTCGGCCTGTTTCACGTCATACCCCCTTAAAGGGGGTGAGTATAACGCGTCTTTTACGTTGGGATAAATTTATTTTATTTTTTGTTAGATGTTTTCGTTAAATAACCGAATAAATTGTAATTAGAAATAATTTAATTAAGCAGAGTAGAGAAGATAAAGTCAAAGAGATCTTCATTGGGCGGACATTGTCGTAATGTAACGTCATTGCCTTGTTCGGTTGTTAAAACAAGTTGCTTGTGTTCCGTTCTGCTGTTCGGTGTTGCGCGTATCTGAAAGGAATTAATTCGGGGACTAGAATAAACTTTCACATAATAGTTACTATTCGACGTTCCGACAAAAGGGGTTAACGTCAGTGTTAATTTGAATTGTGGGCGACAGGATTAGTTTTGACAGATACGTGAAAACGGACGTAACGAAACTTGTTCGCATATCATCCTTAAACGTGACTTTTTATTTAATTAACGTTTGCGGGCTCATTAAAAACTATTATCTCATGATTAGGATCAATCCCTCTTTCCTGCTAGATAGTGATCGTTCATTAAGGCTTACGTCATAAGAAAAAGGATTATTAATAAAAGTGATATTAAATGACAACTACATGTTATTCCGTTAGTGTGGAACCGACGTAATATCTCTGAAATGACACTGATATATAATTTGTGTTAAATGCTGAACTCAGATGGGAACTAAATTAAAATTAGTGAACATTTGATACTGAGACTATAGAAGCAGAAGCGCTTAAGGTTTCTCTTCTCTAAAATGGCAAAATAGGTAGGAACTTTAGCTCAATAGTCGACATTATGTATTGCAAAGATATTAGCATTTCATACTTATTTTGACGACGCGCTGTTAAACAAAGGAACGTTGAGTCTCTGTACGAGTAATAAAATTAAATCTAAACACACAATTAATAACGGCGAATTCCGCTTTAACAAACCGTATTGTGTGTCGTCATCGGGCAATAACTGCTCATCCCTGGAGACTTGTGTGGTGAAATTAGAAGTCGGGCATATAAAACAAACTTAAAAATCCATTCAAGCTACAGTGGAGTCGGCACAACACAACGTGGGCAGTTATATGGGGAATTTGATAGGCATTGATTTACAAAGTTCAAAATTTTGTGCTGAGTATGCAATGGTCGCCTTTTGAGGAGGCTTGCAGTGTGTAACGTTCTCTGGCAGCACGCATCCAAAGTGAAAGTTAAAAGAACATTTCGATGTATAATTCTCATTGCAACAAATAATTTATATGTATTTCTGTCAATTGAATTTCAAAAGGACACTTAATTTTGTGAGGAAAATATAATTACAAATTTTCGTATTATAAATGCTTATTCAAAGAGTGTGAAATACTACCTGTGGCGGAGGATGTGAAAACCGCCACAGAATGAGAAATGACAAACACTGTACAAGAATAAGTTAAGATATAAATAGGCAATATACTCTAATAGAATCGCTTGTCTTCTGCACGGACTGAATGGGAGAGGAACCCGTGACGTTACATTAGCCTCTTACGTACTCTTAATTTGTAATAAGTCGATGATCGACTCCATTTGTAGCTGCGATTGTAAAAGGTATGTAAAGATTTTAATTGTTACTGTTAAAATATATTTATTCACTGCAAAGTTCGCATCGGCATTAGCCATTTTATTTAAGAAATTTCAGCATTTTATTGGATATCGCTGGCTGTGCGGTGTTGCGCCGCGATCGAGCACTCTGCAGCAGCGGCAGATTTAAATATACGATCGCTATAACGACTTCCTAAAAACGGGTACAGGTAGAGGTGAATGAAAATAATAAAGTGTTTCTTTTCACAGCATACCAGACGCAGAATAAGAGGAGATAGTGGATTTTACCTGTGAATTCTCAGGTGGATACGAGCTGAAACTTTCGTAAATTGTAAATTTCCATTAAAAAAAAAAGTGATAAATTCTGAACATATCGTAAAGAGTATTTAAAACTGGATATTTTTCATGAGAGCTTAGCAATACAAAAGAAGAAAACATTTTCATATAGTAAAGATAGTCTTATGCTTTAATGCTAGCCGGGGTATATCCAGTAAAACAAAAATCCACTGCAACGTGAAAATGTTTTGCTAAGTTCGATGGACAATAATATTTTCATTCTTGCACAAACAGCTTTAGTACTTGAATAAAAGTAAAACTTGAATAATTGTTTTGGGATATTCAAAGAAATTCAGTTTTATTAATCTGCAACAGAATATTTCGTAGGTAAAGTAATAATCACAGATGAAAAATTTATTGCAACCTTTCATTTCTCATATCCATCCATGTATATGTTAAGATGAATCTCAACAGTTTCCCGATCACATTAAACGCAAAAAGGAAAGAAAATTTAAAACTAGACGGTCAACTCCAGAATAATTATAACAGACAGAATCTCATTAAAAGTGTTAGCCCTTAAGTCATGAGGTGACATTTTTGTAATGCGTACTAAACAGAGTTTCAAGCTGCAGATCATTTGAATTTTTTAATTTAATTTACGTAAGATTTATTGAAATTCTTCCAATCTATGAGTGGTATGAATCAGCAAACCAGTGTTTAGTAGTGTTAGTTGAAAACAGTCTTGTTTGCAATTTTAGTTTTATTTATCAGCTACGCGTTTCACCTCATTTAGGCGTCTTCAGGCTGACCTCAAGGTCTTGAAGCCACTCACGTCAATCTAGAAAGTATTTACTGAGGTTAACTATGGTGATGTTGGGCTGATGTACTCCACGATGCCCTTTAACTACAGTGTCTAAAGGATCGTCCTAAACAATACCAAATTAAGATCAGCCTGGAGATGCCTAAATAAGGTGAAATGCTCAGTTGATAAATAAAAAACTCAAATTGCAAGCAAGACTGTTTTCAACTAATACTAGTAAGATTTATTTTTATTATTGTTTAATTGTTCATCAAACACTCCTTGCTGATTTTATTACACTAAATACAGGCGCCCGCATTTTGATTATCATCAAGCAAAATCACTAGTATGATTTTTTAAAAACGTACGCACAAACGAAATTATTTAGAACTGAATTTTACATCCTGAAAAATTGAAGTTCAGTTCTAAACTTGCACATAGAAATTGCCCTCGATAGGTGTAAAAAGAAAGTTTGCAGAACTGACAATCAGTACACTTTTTTAATATCGACTCAGGACACATTTGATTTTAAATATCACTTTAACTATTTTATTGAAGAAACAGTAAGGTGCCCATCACACTTAACCTGAAGTTCTTCCTCTGAATGAGCCTCTGATAGCCGAACTGTGATCGTTGGCTATTGCAAAATTGTCTCTTCTTTTTTCTATTTCTTGATCTATATTACTGACTTCTTCCTCAATTCACAGACAAACAATTTAATCGAACTTGGGATCGTTAAAACCGACACGTTCCTGCAAACACGTTTTGTGTTACACTGACAGCAAACAAGGAAGGTGATAATGCAACCAGCAGAAAAAAATTGTAGGGCTGGCGATTTAGGGAGGCTAGACAGAGCATAGTAGCATTCCGCCTGACATGACATTGAAAAGGACGTTCGAAAATGTTTCTTGAGTTAAGAGTTAATTAGATATATGAAAAGTGGCCCTACGTATCTGATATGATTATAATCGTTGTCGCCGGCCGCTGGTGGCCGAGCGGTTCTGGCGCTACAGTCTGGGACCGCGGGACCGCTACGGTCGCAGGTTCGAATCCTGCCTCGGGCATGGATGTGTGTGTTGTCCTTAGGTTAGTTAGGTTTAAGTAGTTCTAAGTTCTAGGGGACTTATGACCTCAGCAGTTGAGGCCCATAGTGCTCAGAGCCATTTTATAATAGCTGTCCTCCAAAAATGATGATAAAGGAATTCATTACCTACGAAATTATACAAGAATCACAATTAATTCAGTTTTTTCATTAAAGTGCATGATAAATGATGGACAAATGCTGACAAATGTTGACTGTTGTAAAGTAGTCCTATGAAAAACATCGTCCGTTGACATTAGCAGAATTAGTGTCTTCATAATTGCTGCCGTGCTGGGTAGCCGCGCGGTCTTGGGCGTCTTGTCACGGTCCTCGCGGCTTTCCCCGTCGGAGGTTTGAGTCCTCCCTCGGGCATGGGTGTGTGTGTCGTCCTTAGTATAAGTTAAGTTAGATTAAGTAGTATGTAAGCTTAGGGAGCGAAGGCCTCAGCAGTTTGGTCCGATATGACCTTACCACAAATTAAAAAAATTAAAAAAAAACTGCTGTCAGTGCTTCTCAACTTTAGAGGACGTTTTGGAGACAGCGCCCCGAATTCCGCGAGACTTCCCACCGTTACTGGCACGTTCAGATGCAGCCCCTGTTGTCGTTAAGGTGCCGGCACCTGTGGCAGAATTTGGACGCCGGGGGATTCAGGAGAAGATTTTGAAGTCACCCCTCTCCGATCTCACCTCTCCGGGAAGGTAATGGTGGAGGGTGCTTCTCCTAGTGGTGATTGCTAGTAGCCGACTAGATCGTTTTTTCCGTGTTTACTTGTCTGCTTCCCTATGCAGCCAAATCTTGTCGTTTCATGTAATCGCTGCCAACTTACCTGACCACTGTGCTGTTTCAATGACAGCTTAGCACGCCCCGCAGCCGATAAATCTTTCTCGCCCTATTTGGAAGCTAAATTCTTACATCTGGCGGTCCTCTCTCTGGTTGAAACTAGTGCTGTCGTGTGGGACCTGACAATCCGTTGCCAAGTGCATTACCCCTCAGGTATGGAATGTAGGGTTGCCATTGCCAGACCCTGGCTTCGCACTAAACTCGTGCGTGTTAGCGCTGGCAAATGGGCTGAAATAAAGTCAACTCGGGAATTTTATTATTCTGCTCTTCGGGATCATTATGACAGTGCTCGAGACGTCCATTACTCTTTTTTGTTGGTAAACCTATTTCCTAAAACCTCCGTTTTTCCACCACCTGTTATGCATAAATCTTGACTTCCACATAAGGGTTTGCGAACCCTTCCACCAACTAATATGCGTTAGTATTGTCAAGAAGCTTTCGAAATGTGTTGCTACAGAAGAATGCTGAAGATTAGATGGGTAGATCAGATAACTAATGAGGAGGTATTGAATAGAATTGGGGAGAAGAGGAGTTTGGGGCACAACTTGACAAAAAGAAGGGACCGATTGGTAGGACATGTTCTGAGGCATCAAGGGATCACAAATTTGGCATTGGAGGGCAGCGTGGAGGGTAAAAATCGTAGAGGGAGACCAAGAGATGAATACACTAAGCAGATTCAGAAGGATGTAGGTTGTAGTAAGTACTGGGAGATGAAGAAGCTTGCACAGGATAGAGTAGCATGGAGAGATGAATCAAACCAGTTTCAGGACTAAAGACCACAACAACAACAACAACATTGTCAAAATGTAAACGTAAATGGAGGAAAGTTTTCAGGCAAAGATATAAACGTCAGCCAGAGATATAGATGTTAGCCAAAGATATCGAAAGAAAATAGCCTTCGCTGAAGCAAGCACTTTCCCAAATGTCGAAAACATCGGAGTGACTACCAGTGAAGAGTTAATAAATTTAACAATTTAAAGACATTTATTAAGCTGCTGTCACGATAAAATTCACACACAACATAGATTAAACTGTGTAGATCAAGAATATAATATTTTTGAAAAATCGACTTTTGGACCAAAATCCATTACATCCCCCCTTACGGTCGGAAAAATAGCTTGAATTCTCTTACAGACGCGACGTCTGCCCTTGGATGATGTCCAACCGATCACGCTGGTCAAATTTGATTATAAAATTGTAAGGTGGACGATCAGTAGCGGCTTGTCAGGTTTGCTTGCTAACATTTTCACACGGTATCTAAGTTGTCTCCTGGGTCGTACTCTCCTGACTCCCGTTACTGAATGTCGTGATCTTATCTTGATTGCTTCCATTGTTCCTGTGTCGGAAGATTTATTTTTTATTGGTTTTAATCCTGCGTTTGACCGAGCTGTCGTGATTTTCTGTTGCGAGTGTTGACGACCGTTGGTCTTAAGGATGGCGCATAAAGAATCTTCACGTCTCTTCTTAGTGGTACACAGACGTCTATTAACGTGGATGGTCGTGTTGCTCCCCCAAAGAGGTATGACGAGGCGTCCTTCAAAGGTCGCCCATTCCTATGTCGTTACTCGTGATATTTCTGGAACCGTTACTGCGGTTCATAGTTGCTCGGCTGGGTGGTTGGTTGCTATTGGAAGAAAGATTCGTCACTCAGGAAGAACTTCAGGATAAGTGTGATGGACACTTTTCTGTTTCTTCTCCGTACTCATTGTAAGTAGGCTGTTTAGGTTTTTTTTATTGGTAACGCCGCCGCCACGTAGCGCTCTATATGAAAATCACTGGCTGTGCCATGTGCAGTCTGTGGCTGGTTTGCATTGTTGTCTGCCATTGTAGTGTTGGGCAGCGGCAGCGCGTAGTGTTGCGCAGTTGCAGGTGAGCCGCCAGCAGTGGTGCACGTGGAGAGAGAGATGGCGGAGTTTTGAAATTTGTATGACTGGATGTCATGAACTGCTATATATATTTTGACTATTAAGGTAAATACATTGTTTGTTCTGTATTAAAATCTTTCATTAGCTAACTATGCCTATCAGTAGTTAGTGCCTTCAGTAGATTGAATCTTTTATTTAGCTGGCAGTAGTGGCGCTCGCTGTATTGCAGTAGCTTGAGTAACGAAGATATTTGTGAGGTAAGTGATTTGTGAAACGTATAGGTTAATGTTAGTCAGGGCCATTCTTTCGTAGGGATTTTTGGAAGTCAGATTGCGTTGCGATAAAAATATTGTGTGTCAGTTTAAGCACAGTCCTATATAACTTTTCTAAACGGGACGTTTCATCATGACGACGTACCGGTGCTATAGCACGTTTTGGATGCATTTTGTAATCTTACGGGAGCACAGATTAATGCCCGGAAGTGTCAACTGCTCAATTTGCCGATATCTGACGCGGTTGGGATTCCATGGGCTGTGGCGAGCGTCCGCCATCGACCGTTGGGCGTTATAACTGATCGTTGTCTGATAAAGATGGCTGTTAAGTTGAAAGTGCGTCACTGACAGGAATCAAGGCGCGATCCTTGAATACAAGCGTCGCTTTCTCTGATTAGTTCGTGAGGTTCGGACCTTGGAAACATATGTGCGGAGTGAAATCAATTGTGTTGCCCAAATTTTTTCCCTTCCTGCAATGATGTTCAGAAAGATACAACGATCATGGGGCAAGTTTACCCGGCGATACACTATTTTTAGGGTGAGCCATGAGGCTGTGGTGAAATCTCGACTGACGGGAGCTTTGGATCTCCCTGACGTTCGGGTCAAGGTTTCTGCCCTATTTCTCCGACGCACTGTTTCGTGTCTTCGCGTCACCTTATAATTTACGGCTCAATTTTTTTCCTGTCTCCAACCTGCGAGCTTAAACCATCCGACAGATATCGGTAGGATAAATAATAAATTAAGGCATATTCGTGAAATGTAATTTGATGTCAATTATTTCCTAGTCCCATCTGTCTGTCAAAGTGCTGTTATGTCACTGGACTTTTCCAAAGCACACTTTTCGTGGAGTCCTTACCACCAGACTGAAAGGTTGTTTGGTCCAATGTCAGCCTACCTATTTGACCGATGGAAATGGCGTCTTCGGGGTACCAAGTCGTTCATAGCCTTATCCCTACAAACGTCCGACTTTATCGCACTGCTCTTAGTGAGAAACATCGATAAAAAGGATATATTATGTCATTGGTTGGTCGCCTGCGGGCCAGAAATTGGAGTTGGATCCGCTGACAGTTGGCCTTTCTCACCAGGACAAAAGCGACAGTCTCCAGTGAGATTCTCTCGCGTCTCGATTTAAATTTCTTTCCCAGAACGAAGAATATTACGGTTATGTGGCTTGTAGGACATTATGATCATTACGTGGTGGGAAGCGGGTTTGACCTTGAGCTTTGTGCATTTTACCAACATGGGGTTGCGGCTTGTTGTGTATGGAATAGCATATCACGCTATCGTGACCTTCTTGCGAATATGCTGCAAATGGTATTCAGTCGTCAAGGCGTTGGATAAAGTATAGAATCTCCTTTTCTGTTCGTTTGCTTCATTCTTTTACTTTACTTCTAATAAACTAAACAAAAAAAGTATAGAGTTAACTGGTCCTCTTGGTATTTTAGTGATGGTCCATTTTCAGATGTGTTGCTAGAGAGTTTATTTAATTTATATGGCTCTGTCCAACCTTGTTGTTTAGTTAGTAAAAAAGTAAACAAAAACGGTAGCAGACTACAATAGGAAATGAATTCTATCCTTTTTTCAGTGGCAGAAACCATGTGTGATTAAGTCCGATTTTGCTTCTTTCCCTTATGAGTACCAAGGTCTTACTTTTCAGCACAAAAAATTAAGATAAAAAATGGAAGAAAGCCCAGTGCCATGCGTAAGACCAGCACAGTGACAGGTTGAGAGAAGGCATCGGGGCCACACCTCGGGATCCGACCTCTACCACCTTCTCTCCACCCAGCTTGAAGCCGACTTCCGGCATAAGAAGTCATCCTTACCTAGCCAGAGGCTTTATCAAAGACGGAGGAGGAGTGGACATAGGTTCAGGGCACTCTCTTACGTTTGGAATCCGAAACGCCCCTTAAAGGTGGAAGAATTAGCAATGATCAGCGGCATGATGATGCAGAAGGCAATGGACTAAAGGCACATGAAGTGTCATGATGATCTCTCCATTGCCAAAATATTGTGGACTAGAGAGATCAGTCAACGGGAGGGGGAGGGGGAGTGTTCATGAGAAAATATTGAATAACCGAAGGAAGAATGACGCTGTACGGGTCGGGGCGTGGACTATAGAAGTTTGAACGTGATAGGGAAGCGAAAGCTCGGTTTAGATAGAGCGGGGTTCAGTGAAGTGAAATGGGAAGTAGACCAGGAGTTCTGGCCAGATGAGTATACGGTAATTTCAAGCACAGCAGAATATGGTACAACGGGAGTAGGATTCGTTACGAACAGGAACGTAGTGCAGAAGAGTGGGTGTAAGTAGGCTGTTTAGGTTTTTATATTGGTAACGCCACGTAACACTCTGTATGAAAATCAGTGGCTCTGCTGTGTGCCGTCTGTGGCTGGGTGGCATTGTTGGAATATTTGCTATTGTAGTGTTGGGCAGTTGGCTGTTAACAGCGCGTAGCGTTGCGCAGTTGGAGGTGAGCCGCCGGCAGTGGTGGATGTGGGGAGAGAGATGGCGGAGTTTTGAGAGCGGATGATCTGGACGTGTGTCCATCAGAGACAGTAAATATGTAAGACTGGATGTCATGAACTGATATATGTATTATGACTTTTGAACACTATTAAGGTAAATATATTGTTTGTTCTCTATAAAAATCTTTCATTTGCTATCTATGCCTATCAGCAGTTAGTGCCTTCAGTAGTTAAAATCTTTCATTTAGCTGGCTGTATTGGCGCTCGCTGAATTGCAGTAGTCCGAGTAACGAAGATTTTTGTGAGGTAAAAATTCATGAAAGGTATAGATTATTGTTGGTCAGGGCCATTCTTTTGTAGGGATTACTGCAAGTCAAATTGGGTTGCGCTAAAAATATTGTGTGTCAGTTTAGTGAATGTCTGAGTACGTACAGTTTTGCTCAGTTGTTTGAAAATCAAATAATGTAAAAGGTTTATCAGCACAGTCATTCAGAAATTTTTCTAAGGGGACGTTTCATGGGTTACTGTGAACAGTTAAATGATAGGGTTATTCTGATCAGAATCGACAGCAAACTAACACCGACAACAATAGTACAGGATATATATATATATATATATATATATATATATATATATATATATATATATATATATATATATGCCGTCGTCGCAAGCAGAACATGAAGAGAGAAAGAAAGTACCTAAGGACATTGAAGGATAATTTAGTATGTAAAGGGGATGAATAGACATGGGGGTTTGGAATGCGGTTGTAGGGGAAGGAGTGCAAGAAAGGCTTACTGGGGAAAGACTTATTGAATTCTGTAATAAATTCCAGCGAACAACAGCAAATACTCTGTTCAAAAATCACAAGAGGGGAGGTATATCCGGAAAAGCTGGGAAATACGGAAAGATTCCAGTTAGATTACATCGTAGTTAGGTAGAGATTCTGAACTTTGATACTACATTGTAAGGCGTGCCCAGGAGCACATACGGATTTAGATCACAATTTAGTAACGGTAAAAAATAGGCTATAGGTTGAGAGACTCATCAGGAAGAATCAGTTCGCAAAGAAGTGAGATACGGAAGTACTAAGGGATGACGAGATACGCTTGACATTCTCTTAAGCTACAGATACGACGATAAAGAATACCCCATTAGGTAGTTCAGTGGAAGGGAATGAACATCTTCAAGAAGGATAATCACAGACGTTGGAAAGTTAAAGGTGGGTTCAAAGAAAGTAACTGCGAAGACACCAGAAGAAATACTTCATGATTGATGAAAGGAGGAAGTACAAAAATGTTCAGGGAAATTCAGGAATACAAAAATACAAGTCCCTTAGGAATGAAATAAATATAAAGTGCAAGTAAGCAAAGGCGAAATGTGTGCATGAAAACCAGAAAAGGGATGACTCTCGGAAGGACTGCCTCATTATATAGGAAATTCAAAACAACCTTCGTTGAAATTAAAAGCATGGTGGTAACATCTAGAGTGCAATGGGAATTCTACTATTAAATGCAGAAGAGAGCAGGTCGGTGGATGGAGTACACTGAATGCATCTGCGGGGTGGTGATGTGGGGGGGGGGGGGGGGGGGGAGACTTATGATAGAAAAAGGAGTCGTTAGGGAAGAGATTGGGAATCCGGTATAAGAGTCAGCATTTGAAAGTGCTTTGCAAAACTTAAGTTCGAATGGGGCAGACGGAATAGAATTTCTAAAATCAATGGATGAAGTGCGAAGAAACCGACTACCCACGTTGGAGTGTAGAATGTATGAGAATGGTGTTATGCCACCAGACTTTCGGATGTACATCATCCACACAATTCACAAATTAGCAAAAGCCGACAAGTGCGACAATTATTGCACAATCAACTGAACAGCTCATGCATCTAAGTTGCTGACAAGAATAATATGCAAAATAATAATCGAGGATGTGTTACATGACGATCAGTTCGCCGTTAGGAGAGGAGAGTGAAAGGAACCAGATAGGCAGTAACGACGTTGCAGTTGATAATGGAAGCAATACTAAAGAGAAATCAAGTCACGCTCATAGGATTTGTCGACCTGGAAAGAGCGTTCGACACTGTAGAGTGGGGCAAGATGTAAATTTTGAGGTTAGTTAGGTTTAAGTAGTTCTATGTTCTAGGGGACTGATGACCATAGATGTTAAGTCCCATACTGCTCAGAGCCATTTGAACCATTTTGTAAATTTTGAGAAAAATATTTGCAGATATAGAGAAAGAGGGATAATATGCAATATATAAAATAACAGGGCGAGTGATAATGGTGTGCAGTATGTGTTAAGTCCTACTGCTGGGTTGCATAATGTATGGAGGTCGAAAGATCAAGGTGTCGCTATTCAGCTGTTGACAGAGACATATTGTCTGATCGTAGTATAGTCTTTACCTGGTGTCCTATTGGTCAAAAGAAAAACTCTACTATGCCTGATGAGAGGTGGATGGCATCCGCCTATGAGAGCGGTCATAAGTGCGAAATCACTGGGATTTAAAGTTCAAAGTTCATAATCTGAGTAGGAGTACATTAATTACCCAGGACCATTATTAATGATAAAGTGTTATTAAACTGTGATCAACATTACGGTTGAGAAAAACATGTTTTGTGACTAGCGTTCAAGTTAGAGTGCCGAACGTACCAGTCATTCATGTGGAAGTAAAATGTTATATAATCATTAGTGGCTGTAGTTCGAACAGTGTTATGGCAAGTTGCAACGTTGATGTTATCAATGGAATCCCTTAAAAGAATTTACTTTCTCCTTTCTGCAAATTTCCCATAGCAGTTTCAGAGTCAAGTCATAAGCATATCCACGACTGAGCATAGTTTTCTCTGAAAGGGTGACATGAGCTTTAGAAACTGCAATGTGAATAATAAGAATTATAGCGACGTGCGCTTGACGTTGTACACCTACACATGGAACCCTCAGGTGAACTGTAAGGCTGTTTTAAGCTGCCACACTCTCATTGCTCTTAGAGTGGAGGTGTAACAGTTGCTTGCCAGAAAATGAAGAAATACACATAAGTGTGTGTGTCTTGAGAGCCACCTATACAGCAGTAGTCACAAATTCCTCGTTGTCTTCTCGAATAAATAGAGTTATGTAAGTGAACGAGGAAGTAGGCAAGCGATCGGCCATCACCCTCCAGCGCGGAATACACGTTTCCGTCCCCACTGGGTCGTCGCCCGCCCGTTTCAGCTATTCACGCGGAAAAGAAGTGAGTCTATCGGCCGGGCGTTCTCCGTTTGCTGACGTCAGCCTCTGAGCTTCCGCGTCGAGCTACCTGCTCGCTTAGGCGTCGGTATGCTGCAGTGATGCTGACCGCTACCGAATATGTATGTAACATGATCTGAATAAAGTTGGATAAATGAAATGATTCGTTTAGAATGCAAATTACCTGCTCCCCCTGAGAACACCACTTTCAAACAACCTTCCATCCTGACCAATAAAACACTTTGCAAAACGATGTCAGATGTCTCTGGAATTCCTTTCCTGGGGAGAGAAGAAAATCCACAGTCTTCCAATAGAGTGTAGCGTGATTGGTGTTATTCGTGTATCTTCATGCGTTGCATCAGCACGTGGAACCAGCGATAGACAAATGAGACATAATTTTTCCGTCGAAGCGCATCTCCTCTCATGACGCAGCGGAACAAGACGGAACACTAAAGGTAGGACTGCTGCAGATATTAACTTTCCTTGGCGTGCATATGAACGGCAGTGATGACGAATTTATGTTAATACAAATACATTGACCAGGTTAATCAACTATGTTGGATGCACAAGTTACAGATTTGCAAACTGTTAAATCACAATTGATTACCGTTTTTGCAATACTCACTTTATGCAAATAATAATATTTTACAGGAGACACATTAAATAGCAAGTTGAGAGGTAGACATAAGTTTTTCTATATTTAGTCAAGCTTAGTAGAAACAGAAGATTTTTTTTAAAAAAAAAAAAAACCTCGCTTTATGCTCAAGCTAGATCAGTGATACCTGAATATTAATTAAATGCCTGTTTTTTTTTTTACATTTAAGTTTCAAAATAATGTTTCTTTTTCCTCTTCTACACAACTTCAGGGTACTCTTCATCGTCACAAATTTTCCGAGGGCTGTCATGATCTTCATACCCCTAACCACTTGCAGAGAGTTTAGCATTGCAGAAATTTGCAGCTGCCTTAAGAATTGCAAGGAAACGCTCTAGCTTCAGTACATCCGTTTTCTTTTCTGCACCTCAAATGGTTTATCTTGGGTTTAATCACACCACGTTTCATGGCTTGGAACAAAGGAATGTTCTTCTTCAAAACATAATATACTTCTGAACTAGAAAAATACATTTTAACAGCACATTGGTTTGTCTGCATATTTTTTGCTCGTCCGTCCGCCATTTTGAAAGGCAAGGTAGATTTCAGTATTGCTTTAGAAATCCGTTTGAAGTCGTAGGAAAACTAATCTTTTCCCCACACGGGAACCTTTCCAAACTTCGCTAGAATACTCCTGTATTCATAAGGTGATATGATTTCATCTCTCTGTAAGGTTTCAGGCAAATCCAACAACTTCCATGAAAACCCTGACATGATAAGCAAATCCAGTAGTATGTCACATAGCTCCGAATAATTCGTGACATTAAATTAACCAATGTAATACGAGTAACGAGTGAGCAAATGGAATACCACAGACTAACACAAGAATGCCTAAATGCATGTCACACCTTCCCACCGTGAGACAGACGCAGTTCCGAGGGAGAAACGAGAACAGAAGCCGAGAGCAGAACCTTGTTAAGCTAGATGGCCCTACGATAAGAGACAGACTGGACACCCACGTCGCCAGCTAACCACTAGGACAACGCCAGCTGCAAGTTTTAGCGTGAGACTTTTTTGCATCTCTGTTACGTCAAGGACCACCCCCCAGCCCATGTTAAAAGCTAGAGCCCTCCAGAAGAACAGTATAGATCTTACGATAACACAAAAAGGGCCACACCACCCGCAAGTTTCAGCGTGAGACTTTTTCGCGTCTCTGTTAAGTTGAAAACTTTAAAAACATTGCCCCACCAGGAAAAGTATAACATTTCTCATTGGATAGACAGAATTTTTGTAGGCGCAGCTTAAGGTTAACATTGAGACCCTGATTGGTCAGATGAAAACACAGCCAGATAGTTTTTTTGAAACTAATTTCGGTAAATGGTAGTAAGGAGCTGGATGGCTGCTGCGCCGGCCGCTGCCCCCTGAAGCTGCCTAACGAACGATAAGGTAATGAACGCACGCGATGCCGCATAACAGCGCATAAAGCTTCACTCACAACTGCAGAAGTCTCATCTGTTACACCCCCTTTTTGCGTAATAATAGTGTCGATCGTAAATTAAAGGTCATGGTGTACACATTTGCCACTTGAAGTAAAAATCTGAAACGCGATGATTTCTCTGTTAGATAATTATAGAGAAGCCACATCAGCCACTGTAATTTACGACAAGTTAGATAAGTAATTAAAGAAAATTGAGGGTCACTGTAGACCATTTTGATAGTTTGCTCTCTTGTGAAACTTACTTTAAACCTAGATTACAGATGTGATATGGGATAGGTCATCCTTCGATCCATTGTAGAACTTGGGAACCCACTCAGGGAATATTCGTTCACACTTTAGTTGAACACAGTTGTTTTTTACCATCCTGTATTGAAACATTTCCTTTTATCAATAGTGCAATTTATAAAGAATGTTTTGAGAGTAGAATAAATTTCTAGTGGTAAAATTAACTGCTTTTTCGACGTTATTTTACCAGCTAACTAAAAATAGGAAAGCCTTGAACCCCTTCCACTAAATTTAGTTAGTATTAAGATTCCTTTACAGGGAGTTGCAGTGGAGCTTACGCTGAAATCATTAAGTATTTGGTTATATCATCGCAAGTCTCACTGAACTCTTCTGAATTCTACATGTCATGTGTGGTCTGGCGTCTCCTTACCAGCAACAGGTCCCAGGTTCAAACTAGTCAATTCCCTAAAAAACACGCTCAGAGCGTCGTTGCGCGAAAGTGGTAGGGAGACACGATATAGAACAAACAGACACCACGCAGAATGTTTAGATTACTTGTGATGTTCTTTCTGAACTCTACCAAATACGCAATTCTGTTGCATGAAACTATGTCCACGAATAGGAAAAAAGTGGGTAAGTTCAGAGAACATTTTAGTGGGTTCCATAAAATGTACCAGCATGCAGACCTTCATAGAATTCATGATCTGGCAAGTGGACCAGTCTGAAAACAGCTCAAGTTTCAACCCTCTCTTAGCAATCAATACCTCTATTCCTCTCTTCCAAATAATCTAGGAGAAAAAGTTGTAAGGCAGATGCGATTTCATTTGCACCTCTTACAGCTTTTGTTTCACATCACATTTATTGAAAAATGTTATCAGCGCCTTGTTTTGGTTTAAGTATGACCACAGTCAGTTCATAGAACCATACTTTGAAAAATGTTGTCAGTGCCTTGTTTTGGTTAATGTATGACCACAGTCAGTTTATAGAATCGTACTTGTCGTATATAAAAGACTACTCCTACAGATGGCTTCGGCAGAGATTGATTCTGATGGACGTCAATTTTACAGCGTCTTAAGAGTATTTGCTCATGATCATTTGGAACTTACTTGAACGGGTTTTATGCAGCGCAGGTTAGATTTACACATTTCCTGGCATTCTTCGATTTCTGCGACCTTTATTTTGAGTTTGAACTTCTTGTACTTTCAACAGATGTCACGGTTAGGGTTACCAAAACCAATATTGATGTTCTTATAGAACACTGCCTTAAATGTTCACACACAGTATCTTTTATTGTTCTCTATTCTTTGTCCCTTACAAAAATTTTCCTACTTTATATTTACGTTTGATGTTGGGGACAAATAACTTATTCATTTTGCCTGTTCTGTAATGACCCTCTCTACACTTATACTACAAAGCGAACTGTTTCACTGATGGGTCATAACTACGTCAGCTTGAGTTGCTAATGAGCAGTGTCTTTGTTCCTGTAGTGCAGCCGCATGTTCCTGGTAGTGCCCAGCAATACGAGCTAAGTGATCCCGAAATACACCTGTTATTTTTTGAAATTTAGTAGCACAAACTGGAACTTGGGATTAAATGGCCCTGAGCACTATGGGACTCAACATCTTAGGTCATCAGTCCCCTAGAACTTAGAACTACTTAAACCTAACTAACCTAAGGACATCACACACATCCATGCCCGAGGCAGGATTCGAACCTTCGACGGCAGCAGTCCTGCGGTTCCGGACTGCAGCGCCTAGAACCGCACTGCCATCGCGGCTGGCACTTGGGATTAATTTCAGAGTTTTATCTTGGGTAGCTTCAGTAAGCTGTACAGTATATCTAGCATGTGCTGAGATGTCCATGAGTGACAGAAGGAATGCCTCTTGCTTGTTTCAATCTCTTGAAGAATGTAATAAATTATTGAAATATAAGTCAGCATAAGATAGTTTGCCTGGATGATAGTCCTTCCTTTCCTGCTTGTTTGCAATGCTTTTTTGTCATTTCATACCCCTCGCCCCATACGGGGGGCTGCCGACGGATACAAATCACCTCTCTTAAGCCACATGAGGGCAAAAATTTCAAAACATAGTACAAAATAGGACATGGCAGTTGACAAAATTAATTTCTGACATTATTTAAAATATAAAAGACATTAATTGATTAATTAACAGATTAACACAGATGAAACTGCAACATAATGTTTCACGAAAGATGAAAGAAAAAGGGACAGGAGCATTAGATAAAAGAAGTAATGAATGGGCTTAGACTGGATGGAAGAAGTATATCATGTGTATGCATCAACTGAGGTAGTATATAAGAGGGTGTCTGTTCACGTAGATGGATAGAGGAGGAATTCGGGAGAGTGAAGGGGGATGCCATTCGTACGAAGGCTTAGGATGTAAGTGGAGAGAAGCTGAAATGGAGAAAGCCCTGATCGGGGGGGAAGTGGGATGGGTTCTCTTAGGTCTGGTAGGATGGGTGTATTTCAGGGCCGATTTCATGGTCAGGTAAATGGATGATGTTAGAGTTCCGTTGGAAGAGGATGTGGAGAGTGTGGATGTGTATCATTGGGGGAACGTTGTAATAGAGGCGTGGCAGAATACCCGGAGCAGTGAGCAGTAGGGGAACTAAGGGGAGGGTTGTGTCGAGTTTGCAGAAATGTAGGATATTCGGAGATGTTCAATATGTAATAGGAAGGAGGATGCGGGTGGGGGAGGGAAGCGGATTCGAAAGGCTAAGCAGAATGTACAGCTTTCGAGTATCTGTAGGGTGTGATAAAAGGAGGGACGAGTGGAAATCCATACGACATTTGCGTAGCAGAGGATGGGTGGGATCAGGGATTTATAGGCGTGGTGAATTATGGAAGGGTGCAATCCCCATGTTCTGCCAGTTAGGAGTTTTAGTAATTTCACTCTATTGTTGGCTTTCTGTTGAATGGTTAGTAATGAGGCTTCCATGTCAGTCGGTGAACAAGTGTTAGCCTAAGGTATTTTATTATGTTAGTTAACCGAGTAGGACGGTGGTAAATAGTAACAGTAGCATGGACGGAAATTACGAGTGGTTTGGCCTATAATTATTGGCTGTGTTGTGTTAGGGTTGATTTTGAGGAGCCGTTGGTTGCCCCAGGAGCGGAACAGGTTGAGATGGAGCTGGAGGGCTGGGTAGAGGTCAAGGAAGGCACTGTCCTTGGCATAATCGTGGAGATGAACAGGAGGAGAGAGTTTGGGCATATCGGTAGTGTAGAGGATATACAGGAGAGGAGAAAGGGCAGTACCTTGGGGCACACCTGTAATGAGGTGGAAGATGCAGGAATTGGTGTTGTTGATGGTGTTGTGACATCAGACTGGCATTTAGAGAGGAAAGAAGCGATGAAGTTGACTAGGGTTGTGGGGAATGGCTTCTTTCAGCTTTTATTTCTTTTCCTTATTGAGTTTCGATTCCCCCGAAGGGGGCAGACCGGCAGCAGCTTAGTACGCCACTCTTCAGCCAACAGAGTTTGTTTTAAAAAGATGAAGATAATAAAGAATAAAAACTGGCGATGTAATCGGTGACTTAAATGGTAAAATCGCGGAAAATTTTGGAAGTTAAAACATAAAACAAGGGGTTGATGATGCTAATAAAATACACAGGAAGCAGAAAAATAATAGACGGACAATTAACAAACATGGTGACAGTCCGGTTTCTGTTCGTAAGAGATATAAATTTACACCCAGAGACAGCATGATTTCTGTTTGCAACACTTTGGAATGACACACAACACTGAACACTCACTTGCACTTACTTGAACACTGTACTAAAAAGTTGGCAAAAATATGATATACCACAGCCAAAGGCAGATAGGGAAACCTGGACAGATGATGGGAATGAAAAGGGGGGAAGGAGAGGAAAACGCGAAGTGGAGGGGGGAGAGGGGAAGGAGCCGATGGAGGACGAGGACCCATAAGAGGGGGGGGGGCAGAGGAGAGGATGCAAAAGGACTCAGGGGGGGGGGGGAGAAGGGAGGCAGAGAGAGGTTAGGTGGGGAGAAAACAGGATGGAAGGGGGGGGGGGGAAGAAGGAGGCTGGGGAAAGGATGGAAGAAAGAAGGGGGAGATGAGGATCAGTGTTGATAGGAGGGATAAATGGAGGGAGAAATGGAATCATCCGGGAAGGGGAGTTGATGGAAGCCACGTTGGGAAAGGAGATGAAGGGTGTAGAGATGGAGGGAAGGGGGGACACAGCAGTGAAGGCAGGGCAGAGGGTGGCGGTTTCTTTCAGCTTGTTGGCAGTCAGTATCAAGTGCAGCATTTTGCTTTTAAAATCGAGATGGTTTTGCTTTTGGGATATTTGACTGCTCAGTTGCTTTTTTTTTTTTTTTTTTTTTTTTTGCCTGACTCGTGTCACCCAAGGAAACATTATATTCACCATCACCTTCCATGTTCACTTTTTTAACTAAGTCTGGTCTTATACACTTTTCAACGGAACGGCAGTAAGTGGCATCCATCTCTCAGTCAGCTTATGTGGCACAGACAATAATATGCCCTGCCATCTAACACGAAGGAAAACAGTTATTCCAGGAGTGCCGTAACACACTCAGAAAAGTATGTCTCCTGAAGTCTGTCGTACATTAAACAAATTATAAGAAAACCTAGCGACACCTGTATCATATTTCGCAAACTCAGTAGCATAAAGCGGGTTTTGAAAAGACCCTACACACACATGAGGCGAGTTTTGCAAAAACACCCTGTATTCTTGACGCTATAAATGCAGAATAAAGCAGGTTTTGCTAAAGCTGGTTGCTTATTAAGCTGAATAGTATGTATAAGGAAAAAAAAAACTATTTTAAAAAATGTATAAAGCGAGTTTTGCGCAAACGATCCTTAATTACGCTCCGAAATTCAGCAATTAAAAACAGATGCAGAAAGTAGAAGTGACGTTGATCAAGTAAATAGAAACCCTTGGAACAGAGCCGATGAAGGCACTACGGATTCAACGTCAGTTAATAATTTTCCTTTGACCCCTACAGTTCGTGTTTCGTAGGAAATCTGATGAGGATATTCAAGTATTATTAGTAAACTGAAAAATACAGCTAATTTAGAATCCTGAAATGATTCGGATAAAGTAACCATGGTTAAACTGCGAATCCAAAATGATGCACTCGATTTTGTTATGTGTGACATCATGGTGCAACGGTACAAGAGGAGAGCACAGCAGTGGTTTAGAGGGAGCAGCTCCACAGCATGCTTATATTGGACGGAGATCTATGGAGAATTATGCACATCGTTTTAGGAAAGTTAATGCTAACACGTATGAGCTCTGTGAGAACGACTCGCACAATGAAGCAAAATTGTTTGAAGCAGGGTATTATATACGTTTTTGAAACTTTTTGAACGGGCTGCAATGTGAAGTCTGTCATGCAGACAGATTAGCACGTTTTGCGACATTTGGACATTTTTGAGCTAGAGAGGCCTCCAGTGGAGCGCAGCCATATCGTCGTGCGTTCGAAGCTTGCTCATGAACCCGTTATCATGGTAACAAATACTCATAGGAAGAAGATCCGATGTTTCGTTTGTGGAAGGAAAGCCCACATAGTGGAGAAACTGTAGTGAAAGGAATGCGAGGAATGCGTTAAACGACAGAGGGGACGGCAGCGCCATCACTTCTTCCGCCTCCAAGACGCAGTATTTACTGTGAGCTCCACAAATGACAGTTCGGAAGGTCTGAATGTTAACGCGATTTACGGTAGACAAAACGTCCGTTCCCTAGTTGATAAAGGGGCTCAAATTTCTCTGACTTGGTGCCATATAGTTAAGGAAAGAAGCGGGAGGCAGCCAAAGTGTAGCATTAAAGAGTAACTGGTGCAAGATGACGTCCTATGTGGGCCATGTACTTCTAGTGCAAGGCTCATATTATCAGCCAATTTGAATTTTTGTTGCTAAATTAAAGGTTGCCATGGAAACTAGTAAAATGTGGAGATCAAGTTACGGGTTCCGCACGCATTATTAAGTATCACAGATCTATTAAAAAGCACAATGAACACAAGCTGCATTGCAATAAAAATCACGTATTATGAAGAACATTTCCGTGGCAGAGTTTCTGCTGGAAACCACTGCAAGTGGGCTTGGTGCTGAGCAGTCTGGGGGAGACTTTGTAATACCCACAGAGAGGGCTGCCCAAGTCGGAATTCTGCCCCTTTGACCTTATCCTAGACAGGACAATGGCGGCGCCGTCGCTGGCCGGAAGAGGGACCTTCTGTGAATTCTCCAAATCGCGCCGGTGTGGTTTTCGGACCAGTGACCTCCGCAGCTCCGGCCGTATTCAAATCGATCTTGCCGAGGTAGGTACAGAAGGGACAGCTGTGCACCAGATATGCAGTGCAGTGCGTGCTCAAAGTTAAGTTTGCTTCTATATATCAATAACCGTCATATTGACAGGTAAATCAACTAGAATCCCGTGCGATCTTTCAATGATAGGGTAGGTGCCAATCCGTAATGAAAACGGTAAAAAAATTAGTACTTTTGTGTTGTCATATTTATTTCCACACACTGTGCCCTAATTAATCAGGAGACATTACCTCATCATACATATTGAGGTGTTAATGTAAAAACCTAGTAGTAACGAACGCTTGTCTGTACTTCTAATACTGTATTTTGCGACAGATCTGTGTAAATCTGTGAGAAAGATCACTTCATGAATGTTCAGTCCTTGAACTACTGTTCCAGGAACCTGAAAAAACTCACTCAGCGCTTCCTAAAAGAGTTAGAAGATGGTATCATCTACTCTTTCTACTCAACGATTAACCTGGCATTTATGTGTAACAAGTCTCATCACCCTTTAATCCAAAAGATACGAGGCAGTGGTTTTCTGGTAGGCATACAAGGCTTGTCCAGGAAGTAAGTTCCGATCAGTCGCGTAATGGAAACTACATTGAAAAACAGAAATGTTTTATTTGCGGCAGTTGGCTCCACCTTCCAGCTACTTCTCTACATAGTCGCCGCTCCAGCTAGGACATCTGTCTCACCGTTATACCAACTTCCCGATACCCTCCTCATAGAAGGCAGCCGCCTGTGCTTCCCGACATTTCTCTACGCTCATCTGTAGCTTGTTGTTTGTGCGAAAATGTTGTCTTCATAGCCAGTAGTTAATGTGAGCAGAGATGAAACACAGAGGGAGCCAATTACCAGCTGTAGTGCGGGTGATAAAACACTTCCCATAGAAAACGCTGCAGGAGCATTTTCATTGCCCCTGCAGATTTCGACCGAGAATTGTCACGAAGTAGAAACCGTATGACATGTAGTGTGGGCTGCAGAACATCAGTCGAAATCTCTCACCAGGAACTCATAATTGGCGGGAAATAATATTTTCTACGCATGTTTATGGCCTCACCATGCGCTCAGAACTGAAAAGAGCGAAGTGATGCAAACGACAAGGATACTAGAGACACTGTGGAACACATATGTGCAAAGCTTTACTAGGTTTTGACAGTGGTTTCCATTTCTTGACCGGTCGGAACTTACTTTCCGAGTATCCCTCGTAGAAAATTGTGAACTGTGAAGCGACTTTTTCCATCTACCCCAGATATCCCAAGGCACCTTTTACGCCAAATGCAAGTTATCCCTAACTACCATTTCTACGGTATCTCACAATAATGCTTACTTATTCCAACCAGTGAGTTCATCCAACTTTAGGTTGAGTCGAACAGGCGAAATGTACAACCAAATAGTTCAAGTTATAAATACTAGTTGTTAGACCGGTTTCTGCTGCTAGAATGGCAGGTTATCAAGATTTATGTGAGTCTGAACGTGGCGTTATAGTCGGCGCATGGGCGATGGTACTGAGGTAGAGATGAATTGGGGATTTTCCCGTGCGACCATTTCACGAGTGTGCCGTGAATATCAGGAATCCGGTAAAACATCACATTTCCGACATCGCTGCGACCGGAAGAAGATTCTCCAAGAGCGGGACCATCAACGGCTGTAAATTTTTCAACGTGGCAGAAGCACAACCCTTCTGAAAATTGCAGTAGATTTCAATTCTGGGTGTTCAACAAGTGTCAGTGTGTGAAAAATTCAACGAAACTTCATCGATAATGGCTTTAGTAGCTGAAGGCCCACTCGTGTACTCTTGATGACTGCACGAAATAAAACTTTACGCCTCGCCTAGCCCCTTCAACTCCGACATTGGACTGTTGATGCGTGATCAGACGAGTCTTGTTTCAGTCGAGACAATCTCAAGAATCCATGGACCCTGCATGTTAGCAGGGACTGTTCAAGGTGGTGGAGGCACTGAAATGGTGTCGGGCGTGTCCAGTTGGAGTGATATGGGCCCGTAATGCGTCTAGATACGTGGACTGAAGATGTTGCATTTTAAATGACTGCACACAGCCCACAGCAAGACAATGGAATGTTAGAAAAGAATTATTTCTGATTTTTAAGAAAATCGCGTTTTAGAAGGGGCAGCATCTGACAAACACAGTTCAGTTCCTTAAGCACACTGCTGTTAAAGAAAACGCGACATTTGAAGAATTCATTGTGGCCTTGAAAGAATTCCAAGGACAATTTCCTAAACAGTTTGAGAACGCTGCCAATCTTGCATCTGTCTTCGAGCTGTTTTCAACATCGCTAGCTGTTCCAGTTGGAAGTCCCCATATGCAAGTGCCTGACTTGCTAGGTAATTCCCGTTTTAATGATAAAGTCTTTTTTCGTTAAAACTGACCAAAACTTCTACGTTGCTTTTCTCGTATAGAGTTTCGATGTCTCCATAATGAGTTGTGTGAAAGGTCTTTTTTATTGTATGAAACTAAATAACTCACTATTACTTGGCAATATGATGCGAAAATGTGTGGAATTCTCATGGTCTGTCCGTATACTGGCAGTTTGTATCAGGTAAAAATTATGTTTTGTCTTCAGCTTGCGAAAAATAATCGAATATTGCTGAAAATTTGTCTCGATTGTGGTCAATGTTACTGCGACATTTGAAATATGAAACGAAGTTGTATGCAGTGCGAGTACGTTGCATTTAAATTCAATGTGTTCGCAGTTTCCACCTCTTCCGCCTCCTCGCGTTCAGAGAGAGCGCCCCGGCGGTGGGGCGAATATGAAGCGAGGCTGAGCGCTATGGCACTCGTGCCAGGGCGCGGCTTGCTTCCGAATTTTGCCCCCGCCCCCTGGTGTATAGTTTAACCTAAAAGCTGTGTGAAATGTAGACTGATGTCTAGGTATAATTATTTTTGTAACTATTAATTGATCATGTCAGGAAACAACATGAATGTTGGCTGTTAACTCGACAGCAGCGGGATCGTGGCCTATCGAGATCGATTTATCATTCCATGGTACTGCTGCTCACTTTCGTTGCGATTCCAGGACTGTCATTCGAATGTAAAATCGATTTGTTCAGGACTGCCACACTCAACATCATGCAGGGCCTCGATGACCGCACCCGACTAGCGCCAGAGAGGGCAGCCTTATAGTACGTTAAGCCATGCGAAATCGTACAGCCACGTCACGTGCCTTGAATCAGGAAATTGACTTCTTTGCAGCAAGACAATTAGTATCACGACGGTGAGTGTGAGGACGCCTAGAGTACCACATATTACCAGCATAGTTAGCATCTATGCAGCTCTTCTTCAGGAGTCAGCAGAGAGAGTGGCACAGCAGCCACGATTGGCTCAACGACAATGCTGGACACAGACGACCGCAGGTTGTGGAGACGGTTTCGCGATGGTATATCCGTATTTCGAGGATGAGAGGAGAACGAATATTGGCAGACAATATTTGTCGTCATTATACGGTCCAAGCATCTGGCGGAATGGAGTGGGTTCCCATTAGATTGACCACTCGAGTACCTCTGCTTGTTAAGGCCATCGTTGCGCCCTACTTTCTCGTCTCCGCGACATCACTCAAGAAGATAATGTAAGCTCTTATGTTGTCCTTGCTGTCTTGGCCTGCCTCGAAACAGACTGTTTCCCTTGCCAATACGTTCCACTGAGAATATCTGGTTGCACTTTGCCAAGGGCGTGACACATAACCAAATGTCAGCAAATACGACTGGTCAATTCTGGCATAGACGTGAAGCAGCGTACATATCTGTCATCCAAACTCAAACTCGATGACTACCTGGGTTACAGACTTTCCCATTGGCAGAGGTCGCAACTTGGTGTTCTACTTTTCCTCAGTTTTACTGACGGCAGCAATGTCATCAGCGAATCTTATCACTGAGTTTATTTCACCCTGAATTTTAATCCTTCCTGAATTTTTATTATTTCTGTCACTGCATAGATGAACATCTGGGGCGAAAATCTTCACCCATATGTTACACCATATTTGCTAGAGTTTGCTGGCATGTAATACCTCAGAATTATTTATGCGAAAAGTTTTTTCAATAAAATAAACTTTTCTGACGTCATGCTTCCTTATTCTTTATATTTACATCTTTATTTCTCGATATCTACATCTTTATTTCTCAACTCAGTCACTCTGGCGATGAGCACATTTTTGCCACCGCTAAACCAGTTTGTTGATACTGTCACTGTAGAATGGTTGACTTTGTTGGCACAGCCACAGCCTCACCTCTGCTTGCCTCGAAGGTGTTCTTTAATTTTGGAAAGAGTTGAAAATCGGATGCGTCCAGTTCAGACTGCATGTAGGATGTCTGATGACAGGGAAACAAGGCTTCGGATTTTTGTAAACGTCAAAGTGCTCGTATATGCTCTGGATTTCATGCTGAAGGAGAGACTGCTCCATGTATAGATGAACACTTCAAATTCGTATTTTCAGTTTTCCGAGGGTTTCGCAGTACCTTGCAGTGTTTATAGTGGTCCCTTTAGGCATGAATTTAAAATGCAGAACACCTTCAAAATCACAGAACCCTTGAGTATGTCAGCCTGGTCATGGCATGGTCCTGAACGTTTTTGGCGCAAATGATTTTTTATAGCAGGAATCCATTGAAGCTCTCTAATTATCGGATCAGAATGATAAACTAAGCTTTCCTGAACTGTCACAGTGTTGTCAAGGAATCCATCACCTTCATGCTCAAATTGCAAAAGAAGTTGTTGACAGATGCCCAGTCTCCTCTGTTTCATGTCAAGATAGAGCATTCGGGGCACCAACCATGAACAAACTTTTCTATATCGTAGTTCCGCAGTGGTGGCCTGTGCACGCTATCGTGTTGTGCCAGACTTAGCGGAAAGCTGTTTCTGTGCCATACAACGAATTTATATGATGAATTCATCAACCGAATTCCGATTATCTTTGTTGGTTGCCGTACGCAATCGTGCACATCGAGCTCTGTCACACACGCTGATGTTAGCAACAACGTTTCCATCATTACGTTCACTCGTCGCACATTACTAATGCTGATACCCAGAATTCGTTCTTCTAAGGATTTACATTGGAGGCACGCTTACTGAGTTAAAAGCTCGATAACAGTGATCCGTTTCTCACGCACCGACGTTGTTACGTTACACACCGCAATATGATACGTATCATACGCTACAGTTCGGAGCCTTCTAGCGTCGCAGAGCTGCAACTTGCATCATCGAAGCGGAAAAGTTGACCGAGTAATATGCGTGCCTGTAATACCTCAACCGATACTGACAAGAAAACCTCCCCATCGCACCCCTTTCAGATTTGTGGATAAGACGGCCGAGTGAATACCCCGTCAAAACTGAAGACATATCAAGCATGAAAACAGGGAGAAGGTTTACTGAACTATGAAAAAGAAATAGAACGAGTGAAAGGTCCAAGCTTAAAAAGAGCAACATTCGATAGAGTGTAAACGCCATGGTGTCATGGTTAAGTGGTCACGGTGCTGGAATGTGAACCGGGGGAACTGGATTCTCATCCTCCTCGAGCCATTTACTTCTCTTTTTTCGTTACTTTAGGAACTGCCCGTCCGCTCATTGAAACGTGGCCGAGCCGTGCGTCGCTCATGTTCCCGCGATAATGTATTTTATACCCTGTTTTTAACGTACTTCCACCTCACTACGTTAAGTTAGATTACTACTGTCATTGAGTTGCTGCTTTGCTTGACAGTGAACGGCGGTAGCAGCGCGTATAGATATATCCCCTCTCGTAGTATCTTTGCCCCACTGCTATTACTTCCCGGTCGTTGTCTGTCGTAAGGGAGTTCGGGTTGTGAGTTCGGGGATGCCAGTCAGTCGGAACGTGCTTGCAGCGCAGTCCCGACAGGCCAGTCAGGCAATTGCAATGCGGCACTAGTGCAGTCGGGTTGAAGCAGTGAGCTCTTGATGGATAATCCGTCGTCGTCCTACTGGACGACGCGTTTTGGCTCGCCGATCGTTCATGAGTCGGCTGTGTGTGTGTGTGTGTGTGTGTGTGTGTGTGTGTGTGTGTGTGCATCGACTCCCGATTTGTCTTCGTGCGTGCTTCGTGACTGTTGGGTATCGTTCAGGTCTTCGTGCAAGTTTTTGTCAGGTTGTGTGTGTAGTTGCCGTTATTTCCACTGACGGTGAAACGTCCCCTTGGAAAGATTATACAAGACTGTGCTTAAACTGACACACAATATTTTTAGCGCAACGCAATCTGACTTTTAAAAATCCCTACGAAAGAATGGCCCTGACTAACATTAACCTATACGTTTCACATATCACTTACCTCACAAAAATCTTGGTTATTCGAACTACTGCAATACAGCGAGCACCACTACTGCCAGCTAAATAAAAGATTCAAACTACGGAAGGCACAAACTACTGATAGGCATAGTTAGCAAATGAAAGATTTTGATAGAGAACAAACAATGTATTTACCTTAATAGTCATAATATATATAGCAGTTCATGACATCCATTCATACAAATTTCAAAACTCCGCCATCTCTCTCCCCACGTCCACCACTGCTGGCGGCTCACCTCCAACTGCGCAACGCTACGCGCTGTTAACATCCAGCTGCCCAACACTACAATGGCGAGTATTGCAACAATGCCAACCAGCCACAGACTGCACACAGCACAGTCAGTGATCTTCATACAGAGCGCTACGTGGCGTTACCAATAAAAAAACCTAAACAGCCTACTTACAACGGCTACTGTAGATGTTGTCGGCATTCTGAGGGCAGTGCTCCGTCCCATTGGGTGACGTGTAACTTGTTCTCTGAGAGCTTCTCGCCCCCTTCAATTACCATCTTGTGGAACTTCGGTTGATCCTTTCCTGGTGCAGGGATGTCGTTAGCCAGTGGGCGTGTTTCCTCTGCATGGCTGGGTCTGAGTCAGTACTTCCGCCGACGTGTGTCTGGAAGTGAGTGGGAGATGCACCAGCAGTGCAGTCGTGACGGAGCAGCAGTCGCGGACGGATCGTCAGGAGTCGGTCGGTTGGTGCGGACCAGGGAGGATCTGCTTACAGTGCAGTCGGCTGGGTCCGTTGGCGGTCTCTGAGCAGCGTCAAAGCGTGTGTGGAGCAGTACGATCGCTACGAGCTTCGTGGTTCACCGACCCAGGACCTCAAAGCTGAGTAGTGGTTTCAATTACCCAACCTACGTTCATTCATGTTGTTGTGGTTCGTTTCGGTGGTTTGCTGTTGGGGAGGTCTTCCAATGAACAACACCGAGTGTATACAAGGTGGTACAAAAAGGGTCGGCCAAACATTCAGGAAACACTCCTCACACACAAAGAAAGAAAATATGTAATGTGGACATGTGTCCAGAAACGGTTACTTTCCAAGTTAGAGATCATTTTATTACTTCTCTTCAAATCACATTAATCATGGAATGGAAACACACAGCAACAGAACGTACCAGCGTGACTTAAACACTTTGTTACAGGAAATGTTCAAAATGTCCTTCGTTAGCGAGGATACATGCATCCACCCTCCGTCGCATGGAATCGCTGATGCGCTGATGCAACCATGGAGAAGGGCGTATCGTATCACAGCCATCCACAATACGAGCAAAAAGAGTCTCTACATTTGGTACCCGGGTTGCGTAGACAAGAGCTTTCAAATGCCCCCATAAATGAAAGTCAAGAGGGTTGAGGGTAGGAGAGCGTGGAGGCCATGGAATTGGTCCGCCTCTACCAACCCATCGGTCACCGAATCTGTTGTTGAGAAGCGTACGAACATTTCGACTGAAATGTGCAGGAGCTCCATCGTGCATGAACCACATGTTGTGTCATACTTGTAAAGACACATGTTCTAGCAGCACAAGTAGAGTGTCCCGTATGAAATCATGATAACGTGCTCCATTGAGCGTAGGTGGAAGAACAAACTGACGAAACTAAAATTATCTCTGACATGGAAATTAAGCGTTTCCGGACACATGTCCACGTAACATCTTTTCTTTATTTGTGTGTGAGGAATCTTTACTGAAAGCTTGGCCGTACCTTTTTGTAACGCCCTGTATATTGCTGAAATTTAGCCACCATGCGGTGCAATTACCTTTTTTGGTTAACTTCAGTTCGAGTGCACCAGTGGAATTTTCTGCCTTCTGGCCGTTAGTGTTCCGGTTACCTGCCCTGGTAATTTCTGGCAGCGTCCTTTCCTCGCCTATTGTCGCCGTCCAACATCGTGTGCAATTTTGAGAGCTAATACATACTCCATTGTTGGATTATCACGTTTGTAACCTTTCGTGTTTGAGTTCTCATGTAGTGATTGATGGGAAGCAAGTCGGTGTCGGTGTCGGTCGGTCCGTGGCTCTTCCTTGGCTGGGTTCGCATGGTGTAAGTGTAGTTGGACTCACCAACTGTCTCGCCTAAAAGAACGATGGCAGAACGAGCAACTGGACACTCCTGAGTGCCGTTCTCTTAATTATCCTTTTGGCAGTGTTAATGGTGCTGTAATTTAACTGTATTTTACATTTTTAATTTGGCAAGATTAGATGCGGGCCTTCAGCCCTGGAAACATGTTGTCAGAGTTTCCTTCAAGTCCAAACACTATCGCCTTCTGCTCTTGAAAGGTTATTGTAATTTCCTATGAAAGATTTTACAAGTTATTGTGGCCCTTCCGCGTTTGGTCTTGCAAAAGGAAATTTTTAAACTTAATGTATTGTTTTGCTGATTGTTGCAATATATATTTCCTTAAATTGCAGAATTTAACTTTGCGGCCTTCAGCCATCTTATTGCGTTTGTTTCTCTCTTTCTGTGAACCTTGTGGGCCATCATCCCTGTTAGCATCTTAAAACATTGTGACCCTCTGCCTTCAGTAATCATCATAGTATATGTGGAATTTTGAAGGTTTAATCGCGCGGCCTTCAGCTGCTCCGCATGCTGACCTCATATATGTATACGATTTATCTTATTCGTAAATTTAACTGCGTGTCGTGTCTTGAACTTATTCTAAAGCATCTGTTTGGAAGCCTTCAGCCGCGAAGCAAATTTAATTCTTTCAAAAGTGTATTTGTGAACTAAATGACAATAAATTACAATTTTTAAATGAATCCGACCGCAACTCCCTTGGCCCTTTCCACAGACCTAATTTCCTGTTAGCCCTGCGTGATTTAGCGGACATCTCAGTGGTAATAGTACATATCGGTCGTAAGTAAATGTGATGACTAGCGAGAGCAGGCGAAATACCACCAAACAAATGAAAACAAAAAATAAACAGATGTGAACAATGTTACAACAAAGAAATTAAAGAGTAAAAAACTCGAAATTGAAATGTAACGTCAAAAGCGGTAAAAACATTTGTTTTGACAGAGTTCAGAGAAACTGTGTGATTGTGAAACTGCTGAGTCCGTTTCTTGCAGCTTATGTGACAATTGTTTGCATCATTTCCTTGGGAGTGATCACATTCACATTTAAAAATCGGGCAAGGAGGCATATCTCAGTCATTCACTAGGCTTACAAATTAGACCCTACCACATAACACACGTACTGTCACTATTGCAGAGTATGATGGACCAGATCTGTTTCCCGGCGGAGGGTTAACTAACTAGTCGCCTTGTAAACGAAGGTTTGCGGTTCCAATTCGGTAGCCACTTTCTTTTGGGTGCTAATAGAACAGTTGTGTAGAGTCAACTCTCATTATCGGTCCCTTTCTTACAAGTCTCCGTTGCAAACGGACGTTGCACTAAGACACAGACACAAATTTAAATACAGCGAATAGGGGAAAATTGCAATAAAAAAGGAAAGAGAAACGTGTGGGATTTGGACACGGCACATCCGCTGGGCAGTTCAACACCGGAAAAACCTGACCATACCGCCTGCGCTACTCCTATTGTCTCACCGATGCACTTGTTCAACTTGGCCACTTTACTATTTCTATTTTGCTTTTTTTTCGCAGTTCAGTACATCTTCTGCCTATTTTCATCCTTATCTGTGTTCAGGTTTCGACAGGCTGTCCACTGCTAAATCCTCGCAGCATCCTCGCAGTCACGCATTTCATTCTTGAGTTTCCATTCGTAATTCTCTCTCTTTGATATTGAACATACTGTGTATTACCCCTCTTCCCCTATAGCTTACACATACCTTCTTGAGAAGTGCCAAGATCTTACACCATTTTTACACTGTAGAATGCTTTTTGTGAGTCGACAACTTCTATGAAAGTGTGCCGATTTTGATAAGTTTTGCTTCGTTTATCGAGCGCAACATCAGAACAGCCGCTTGATGTCTTTCCTTTACTAAAACCAAAATGATCATCATGTCCTCAATTTTATTTCACATTCCTCTGTATATTATTCCTGTCAGAAACTTGGCTCCATGAGCTGTCAAGTTGATTGCGCTATAGTTCTCTCTTGCATAGTCCCTTGCTTTCTTCGGTATTGTGTGGATGAATGTCACGGCATATCTACACTCTCGTAGATTCCACAGACTAATTCGGATAGTCATTATTAGCATCACCAACGACATTAGAAATTCCAGAAGAACATTTTCTATGCCTTCCGCCTAATTTGATCACAAGCTTTCGATAGCTCTATTAAACTCAGTGATACTGAATACCCTCTGTCTTCCAAGTCGACTTTCATTCCTTCTTCTATTTGAGTCGGAAAAATCCTCCCCCTCGTAGAGGACTTCAGTGCACTCTTTCTGCCTAAGTACTCTGTCCTCTGCGTTTAACAGTGGAATCCCAACTTTTGATGTGAACGACTTTGCTTTTAATTTTACTGGAGGTTGTACTGGCTCTTCCACATGCTGAATCAGTCCTTCTCACGAAAATTTTTTTTCGACTGTTCCGCACTTTTCATGCGGCCATCTCGCCTTGGTTTCCTCTCTTTTCCTGCAAAATTTTGTTTAGTTCTCCCGTCAGTGGTGCATACCTACAGCAGCCCAAAGGCGCTGTATCTTGAGATCAATCATCACCGCCATGGGCATATAGGGGAAAATGCAGCACGTCACGTGGGCCATGTAGGCAACTGCTGGTTCAGCCATATATCACGTATCACATGAATCGCTGCCAGCGACGTCTTGCTGCTGTTCCCACTATCGGTTTCTATTCAGTCCCCAACTCACGACGACTTTGGCGTTATTTATTGATAATACACTAGAAAGGAGTGTGTCATCTTTAGATAGGTCTTGTACTCTCTACAAATCGAATGTCGTCTAAATGTTACATTCGTGTCTGTGGGAGTAATTTATAAAATTCTGTAAGTAATGTAATATATCTTTACTAGCATGGTTTCCCGGCGTCTGGAACAAGAAACCTTTAAACGCACTTCCTCCTTAATACTGGGAGAATTATGTGTCTATCGAGATGACCTTAGTGACACTCTCGAAGACAGTCACTACTTCTTTGAAGTTGTAATTATGTAATAGGCGTATTTAAACTGTTTTAGCATGTAATTATCTGAACTGTTTCTTATTTAAATTGTTTTGTTAATTAAATTGCATTGTGTATTATTGAGAAAGAGCGGGAAACCGCGCATAGATACATTTTGAGAAAGAGCGGGAAACAGCGCGCAGTAATACATCTGTAATGGTAGCAGGGATTGTCTGCACCAAAAACCATTGTTGGCGGCGAGACCGCACTTTTGTAGCATTGAGCGTTGGAAGCGAGCAGTTGCGAGTAAGATGTGAGACGAGGCAGTCGTAGCTAGCGAGACATGAGAGGAGGTCGCTGTAAGCGAGGTATGAATTAACACTTTGAAAGAAGCGGTGTGCTCGCCAGCCACTCGCTATATGTAGCGCAATGCTAGTTTTTAAGAATTTTTGTAAAGAACTATGCCCCTTGTAATTGTTTGTCAAGATCGTTCTCAGAATATAGTTATGTAATTTTGATGGAAAATTAGGTATGTAGCGCAACGCTACTTTTTAAGAATTTTTGTAAAGAACTATACCCCTTGTAATTGTTTGTCAAGATCGTTCTCAGAATATAGTTAACTTCTACCAGATTAAATGCATTAAGAATTTTCTATCCCAAAATCATTCACGTAAATGCTTTACGGAATTTATTGTTATCTTAAAAGAAAAAGTCTAAACTGAGCTTCAGCTTTTATCAAATCTAAATTAACTTCAACTTAAAGAATTCCAGTCACAAAGTATTATGAAACTCCACCAGCAGCTTATAATTATGTTAAAGAGAAGTAAGTATATTCATTCCACAGTTTGCTGTAGCAGTCAGATGGCGATCCAGTATAAATAATTAAAGGTAAGAATCAGTCTTAATAATTTCAGGTAACGACTGAGGGCCACGGCGACAACACATTTTATGTTTCGTCGTAATAATCAGCAGGTAGTCTTGACAGAGCAGCAGTTAAAAGATTTTAAGAGACGCAGCGTTCAGTCAGCAAGCAAACGTACATCCAATATTAGACGGGAAGGTTTCACTTCCACTGCTGTTGCCACTGCCTTGCTCACTGCCCTCTCCACCAGGATCAAGCTCTTCAGAGTCTTCAGCACAAGTTGCCAGATATTTCCCGTTGCTACTGAAATCCATATCTAAGACAGTTCCACTATGTCCTTTTAGTGATGTTAACAGCCACGGATGAGAAAAAGTTTGCTTGGAATCTCTGGTCCACTTTTCCTGGTGTTTCTTCTTGCTGGGCTTTTGTGTTACATTTGCTGTTTGTTTTTCTTTCTTCAGAGAGTAAGAGATTTTACCCAGGAAGAAAGACACCCGAATCCATATTCAAGACAATACGACAACACTTACACACACAGACATGACAGTTTTGATCACAAACATTTTCTTTCAGTTAGAAAGTTTAAAACATTTAAAAACGACAGGGCGCAAATACATCCGTTGGATTTTATCCAACAGTTCAGGGGAGCACTTCCACCATCATGGCCAGTACAACATAAGTTAGAATTTATTGTCAGTTTTCTTGAAGGAGAACCAGCACGACGAATGCGACCAATTGCTAGACAATGTTTTTCCGTAGAAGCATTTGAGGAAGCATTTTTATCAGCATATTGGTCTGACACTACACAAAACAGCATCAAAGATCGGCTACTTAGTTTGCCAAACTTTGAAAATTCTACCTTTCCAACAATCACACAATTTTTCGAGTACATGGTGGAACAGAACCAGTACCTCAACGAGCCATACAGTCAATCGGCATTAATACAGCTTTGCATTTCAAAACTGCCCAGAGCTTTGAAAGTGTCATTACTGACAGGGCAACAAAAGGACAATGTATCCGCTTTTAGAGACATCTTACAACTATTAGAAGCACACCAGGCAGACTACGCATTTGTTAACAAAAATTTTTCACGACAGAACGGAAAAGAAACAAACTCAGCTACTTTTGAACAAACACGATTTGGTAATAACAATCCGAGTAAACGCTTTCGCAGCGAAAATGACAACGAAAACAGGAGTAATGAAAAACATTACACTGACACGGTAAATTTATATTCAGGACAGCAACAGAATCCGAGACTTAACACGCAACCGAATAGGTCAAATTTCCATATGAATCATCGCTCAGATAATGCGACCGGGGAAGGCCATTACGCGGGTCGACCGCAAAATGAACAAAAACAAACGTTTCTACGGGGTGCAGGTGGGCTGCCGTACAGTCACAGTTATAACGACAGGAGAAAAGAAAACGAACACAGACCGCCGAGGACGTTCCACAATGACAATTTTAACGGAAACTACAACAGGGCCCAACAGCTGCGTTACCGTATGAATGTACCAGACACCAGATTTCATCCACCAGACAGTGCTAATAATCAAAACGGCAGAACTGTACAGTTGATAGAACACATACCAAACTCCCAAGCTGAAAATCACATATCGGAAGAATTATGACTAGAGAAAACCTGCAATGAATCTCTTAATGTCGATACTATGAAATCACACAGAGAAAACATAACGACCGAAAATGCCATTACATTTGACGACGCGAGAGACACATTGTTACAGGAAAAACCAATCCTACAGAAAACAATATATCACCCAATAATAGAGATAAATTTACAGTCGCACAATATTTTAGCGATAATTGATTCAGGTTCACCTATGTGCGTAATTAACGAAGACACATTTAACAGATGCAATAGCAATAATGATTACCCAGTATTTCCTTTAAACAGAACGAAGGTCAAGGGAGCTTTTGCAGGAAAAGGCATTGAAGTTAAAAGACAGACACAATTAACATTTGTTTTTGCAGGGGAAACGTTCCACAGTGATTGTTGGATAGTTCCGAATTTAACAACAGACATGATATTAGGAATAAATTTTCTTGTTCAGTACGATGCGAAGATTGACTTCAAATCGTCATACCTCACACTACAAAAGGAAAACAGGGAAGTGATCGTAAGATTTCAAAACACAGTATCCTCCGAAGAACAAAATATGCACAGGATCGAGATTATTACTGATTCTCAAGATAACGATTGTTATATCGCACTATACACGAACACACTTAATAATGACTTGGTAGAGGAACAGGAGTACAATATGTTCGAGACAATTACACGCAAGGTAGACAATAGTGTAGCAAAATGCGACGCAGAACGCACAGAACTTGAAAATATTCTGGTACAACACAAAGCAGTTTTTGCCAATGTTCCAGGAACAATGACAGGATTTATGTACGAATTTCAGGTGAAACCACACGAGACTTTCAAAGCAAAGCATTATCCAATCCCACACATACACACAGAAGCAGTTAAGAAAGAATTACGAGCAATGATCGATCAAGGAATAATAGAACCAGCAGCCAGCCAATATATAAATCCACTACACATTGTTGAAAAGAAGGATGGATCACTATGTTTAGTTTTAGATTCACGTCAAGTTAATAAAATAATCATTACAGAAACCGACCGACCACAGACGTTAGAAGAGTTACTGCAAAAATTTCATGGCACCTCCATTTATACTACACTCGACCTCAAATCAGGGTTTTGGCAAATCCAACTACACCCAAATTGCCGAAAATATACGGCATTCCTTTGCTTTGGGGAATGCTATCAGTTTTGTAAACTTCCGTTTGGACTAACGATTTCGTCTGCCGCCTTTATACGAGGCATGAATACTATTCTACCACAAGATCTGAAAAACAAAATTACTACATATGTCGATGACATTTTAATTGCAGCAGAAAACTGGGAACAACACAATCATACTCTTCAACAATTACTGAATACATTCGAGCAGAATGGTATAACTTTAAACTTGCGTAAATCTGAATTTGGTAAAGCGTCAATAAAATTTCTAGGGCACATTATCTCACAAACAGGTATCGCACCAGACCCTGACAAATTGCAAGCACTGAAAGACATCGAATTGCCAACAAACAAAAAGGAACTTCGGAGCTTTTTAGGTCTTATCAATTATTTTAGAAAATTTATCCACTACAAAGCATTAGACACGCCCTTGCTATACCAGCTTACAAGTAAAAACACACTTTGGTCATGGAATGAAGACGTTGAAGCTGAATTCGAGAACTTGAAAGAAGCATTATTAAAAGCACCTTTGTTATCACACCCTGACCCAACACAAAACTTTTCCGTTGCAACAGATAGTTCAACCACAGCACTAGGAGTACATATTTTCCAAGAAATAAAGGAAGAAGATAAGACAGTCGTGAAACACATTGCTTTTGCAAGCAGGATACTTTCTCCAGCAGAGCGCAATTATTCTGTAACAGAATTAGAGACACTATGTGTAATTTACGCTTTTAAGCGATTCCGTCATTTTCTATATGGCCGACATACAACAATATATACCGATCACCGAGCAATCGAGTTTTTATTGTCAGCAAAACTTACGCACGATAGATTAAGCCGCTGGAAATTATACTTACAAGAGTTTGATTTTACCATTATACACATTCCAGGCACGCAGAATACTGTTGCCGACGCATTGTCGAGGTCCATTCACAATAAACACATGGAGAAAGAAAATACCTTTTGCTACAACAACCATAGTATTATGTATATTAAACAAGTAGCTTTCGAAAACTTTATATCAGCAGCATTACAGGATATAGAGAGAGAACAGCAGAAAGATGAAACACTGAAAGAGATTGTAACGCTTTTGAAAGACAGAAGTAACGCTAAAGTCAGACTTCATTACACTGTACATCAAAATATACTCTTTATTCGATCATACCGAGACGGTAATAATTGGCTTTTATGCATTCCGGAAGGGATCGTAAATAAACTGATATGGTATACACATCTAAGTTATGGACACTACGGAGCGAGGAAATGCTTTCTGATTCTGCGACAAAATTGCCACTTTAATAACATGGAAAAACACATAAGAAAAGTAATAGCATCATGCAAGATATGTCAAAAAGCTAAATCATCAACAGTGTCACACATTCCACCATTGTATCCCGTCATACCGGTTAAGTTAAGACACATGGCAGCAGTGGATCTTTTCGGTCCAATCCCCAGAACAAATAATGGTTATAGTTATATTTTTGTAGCTGTAGAACTAACATCCAAATTTGTAACATTTTCTCCACTAAGGAAAGCAACAGCAAGAACAGTATCAAGAGCGTTTGTAAGAGATTTTCTATCAGTAGTAGGACGTGTACAGAAGGTTATTTCGGATAACGGTCCGCAGTTTAGGTCAGACGTATGGAAGAAAATGTTAGAAAGTAAGAACATAACACCTATTTACATATCAAGATATCCAGTTCTTCCAACCCATCAGAAAGAATAATGAAAGAGATCGGGAAGTTATGCAGAATTTATTGTCATAAAAGACATACAACATGGGATAAATATATTTTACAGTTTCAAGAAGTGATAAATGCAATACCCAATGAATCTACGATGCTATCACCAACCGTAATACTGACAAATAAAGACCCACCGAACAAAATTACCGAACTAATTACTTTTCCTAAGACGCGTAGGCTTCGACATTGTGAAATAATAGACACAGCATTAGCAAACACTAAAAGAGCTGCAGATCGGCGGAAGAAACAACAGAAGCAGGTAAGTCGACTACAGAAGTACGAGATTGGCGACAAAGTACTGATTCGCACTCATTTTCTTTCCAACAAAGGTAAGCACAGATGCCGTAAATTCGAACTTCTGTATGCAGGCCCTTACAGAGTTCGTAATATTCCACACGCTAATGTAGTGCATGTGGAAACGCTACGTAAGAAGAAATCATTAGGGAATCATCATGTATCCAACGTGAAACATTTCTTGACTTAAATTTTTGCATTTCAGCTGACGAAAGGACGGCGTGACACGTAAGTATGCAACAATGGTAGTTTCAGCGCGCTTCAGTAACAAACAAAGCCGCGACACGCAGCGGGCCGCTAATATTTCACCGTACCTTAAAGAACACAGCAGTACTTAATGATGCTACGCCAGCCAAGACAAATAAAAACACGAGAAACATTTCCTAACTTAAAGAGAACATGCAGACAACGACACGACGTATGAATTTGTGCACTGAGAGCTCATAAATGAAAGAAATTTTTTTTATAACGTGACATAATTACTTAAGAAAATGTCGATTTTTGCAATAGCTAAACTGATAATATAGATCGTTCATTAATCAATTATTTTAGTGGTAACATTAACATGTACTCTTTATTCCAGAATGCAGCATTGTTGTCACACGTCATCAAAATGAAACGTAGTTTTAGTTAGAATAAGGATGTGAATCTTTAGGTCACGCAGATAGCTGACGCTAATTGTCATTACAGAAATTTTATAGGTCATGCCGGGAGCTGACGTGATTTTGCAGCAGTTAATATTATGATAAAGTGTTTTATAGGTCATGCCAGGAGCGGACGAGAAGTACCAGAAGATGTTTATTGAAGTCATGCCGTGCACTGACGATAATTAATACTGAATGTTTTATAATAAGTCATGCCGTGCGCTGACGTTAATTAATGCTGAATGTTTATAACAGGTTATGCAGAGAGTTGACACAGATGCAGAAGAAGAATGTGTATGTTATGTTAGTATATAAGAAATGTATAATGTTAAGAAATAATTTTGCTAGCATGTGACACATTGCAACACTATGGATGGGGACCACACATTACAATGTCTAACCAGAATAATGTTTACCTTAATTATCAGCTGCAAAAGAATACTTTAAATAATTTTATGACAGTAATTTTATTGTATATTATGACCTGACATTTGACGACTCATAACTGACGACTACACCCCTGAATGGAAGATAAAATTTTAGGACAGTAAGTCAAGAAATGCATTGTCAACAAAATTTATAATTAATGATGTAAGAAACTAAGATATGTAAATACAGAATAAGTAATAATGTACTTGTCTATAACAAATCTGTATACTATCAAATACTGAATAAGTAGGAACTTTTATGTCTTTTATATATGGGAATAATTTTCTGGAAGAATTCTTAAATTAAAACTACATATTGTTACAAATTACGACACAACATATTTTGTCATAGGGAAAATTATTTGGTAGTCAAATTATGGTACCAACAATGTCCGTGAACCCATTGCCAAAACAATTTTACCCGTACCTTAATTCCTGTGCATCCCCATGGTTATTGAGCACAGAATCAGTGAATTGTGAAACACGTGACTTCAACCAATGATGTTCTCGACGAGGTGTTTGCATACCTAGATGCACACCACAGCCCGATGTATGTCAATTGGTGCCTGCATACCTAGATACACACCACAGTATGATGTACGACAATAGGTGTTTGCATACCAAGATGCACACCACCAACCTTAATGGACCATTGGAGATGGAACTTAATCCTGATGTGGCTGCGGCAACTCAGGCTATTCGACGACGTACTTAGTGTTTGGGTACACTAAAACTATGGAGCAAGGCGATGATGGAACCACATGGCGAAACCTGGTGTTGTGCTATGTGAGGGAAAGGAACAGACTTTTGAGTGCATTCACAGACAGTTGCCAGTGCTTTGACCATGCTATCCAATTCCTTTTGTACCTTCCTTAATTGTGGTACTAAGAGATGCCAATTTGAATTAAATGTTTCATAATGTAAACTTTCAATTGCTTCATATGATCTATATATTGATTTTCACATTTACTCTTATTCTTGTTGTTAAATTTAAGGGAACCAAATTTTACTTGATGTACAATTCCTACTAAAACCCTTTCTATTTACATATTCTCTTTATTAGAGATAGACAAATCATTTCGTATGACAGCATTTGTGTATACACTTTGTTCAAACTATTTTCTATAATCAAATTTTATACTTATGTTGAGTCCATATGACTCAACAACGTAGTAAAATTTTAAGAAAGCCGAGTAGCGGCATATGTAATTATGTAATAGGCGTATTTAAACTGTTTTAGCATGTAATTATCTGAACTGTTTCTTATTTAAATTGTTTTGTTAATTAAATTGCATTGTGTATTATTGAGAAAGAGCGGGAGACCGCGCATAGATACATTTTGAGAAAGAGCGGGAAACAGCGCGCAGTAATACATCTGTAATGGTAGCAGGGATTGTCTGCACCAAAAACCATTGTTGGCGGCGAGACCGCACTTTTGTAGCATTGAGCGTTGGAAGCGAGCAGTTGCGAGTAAGATGTGAGACGAGGCAGTCGTAGCTAGCGAGACATGAGAGGAGGTCGCTGTAAGCGAGGTATGAATTAACACTTTGAAAGAAGCGGTGTGCTCGCCAGCCACTCGCTATATGTAGCGCAATGCTAGTTTTTAAGAATTTTTGTAAAGAACTATGCCCCTTGTAATTGTTTGTCAAGATCGTTCTCAGAATATAGTTATGTAATTTTGATGGAAAATTAGGTATGTAGCGCAACGCTACTTTTTAAGAATTTTTGTAAAGAACTATACCCCTTGTAATTGTTTGTCAAGATCGTTCTCAGAATATAGTTAACTTCTACCAGATTAAATGCATTAAGAATTTTCTATCCCAAAATCATTCACGTAAATGCTTTACGGAATTTATTGTTATCTTAAAAGAAAAAGTCTAAACTGAGCTTCAGCTTTTATCAAACCTAAATTAACTTCAACTTAAAGAATTCCAGTCGCAAAGTATTATGAAACTCCACCAGCAGCTTATAATTATGTTAAAGAGAAGTAAGTATATTCATTCCACAGTTTGCTGTAGCAGTCAGATGGCGATCCAGTATAAATAATTAAAGGTAAGAATCAGTCTTAATAATTTCAGGTAACGACTGAGGGCCACGGCGACAACACATTTTATGTTTCGTCGTAATAATCAGCAGGTAGTCTTGACAGAGCAGCAGTTAAAAGATTTTAAGAGACGCAGCGTTCAGTCAGCAAGCAAACGTACATCCAATATTAGACGGGAAGGTTTCAAAGTATAATATCAGGTGATACATTCTTTACTGAAATCCGTCCTATACTCGATCCTACCTCCCTGCAAGAGCATATTACTTCTGTAAAGTTGTTTCTTGATTCCACACATACGAAATACATGTCGACGAGGTCAGAGTGTACTCAACATCTCTAGACAATTTATGGAGAAACACTTTACTGTATACACACAGAAAAGACAGAGAGTCAGCGATTGCTAGCACAGGTAAGACTTCAACTTACCTAGTTGCATGTTACAGAAGAGGCAGCCAATAAGAAACTGTATAATGATCTAAAGAACACTTTTCGTTCAAGAAAGTACGTGAAACGTTGTTAATGGTCAACAATATTTCTAGTAATACATCATCGAAGGACCCTTTAACGGGAACACTCTATACTGCAATAAGTTTCGCAAGGCAGTACACCGCTGAACTTACCTAATCGGTATTGAAAATCTAAAACTGCCGAAAACAAATTTCGTGACCCTCTTAACTTGCATAGTTGGGTGTTTTTTGAACGGAAACTGAATTACGTAGTGCCTCGATATAATTCAAAAGCTTCGTATTATCTCTTTATCTGTGTAAGCAACCAACCGCTACCTCATAAACCCACCAGGGGGCACGTGCCTCTCTAATGTGCCAACTTAATGTCGTTCCATGCAGTTTCACTCTCAGTCAGCCAATTAGAAAGATTGTCAGTAATGTGGCACGTGGATGCTACGGGAATTTGCCCGAATTTGACTTTGATCGTGTGTGTGATTCCCTATTCTACCAACTTATATGGCTATGAAACACGTCTCTTGTATTTAATGTCTTAGGGCACGTCTGCTTTTTCTATCTGCAGAGGACGAAATGGGATTAGTGAGCCATAGACATCGGCGCTTATTGGACTTAACTTGGTGAGCACATTTGCATTGACTGTACGAAAGCATTTCAGCGCTATCTGCTTTGTCTTCAGGTTCTTTAAATAACGTGTGTTGTATTGTTATAGATCTGAGTTAGCCCAAGGGTGTTGACAGAATGTGCTGGTTCCAACTTTTCTAGCTTACATTGCTAAAAATGTTTACGCTACAGTTATGAATACTATATGTGCTGGTTATGTGTTATTTACTTTTACTCTGGATTAATGTAAGTTCAACTTTACTACGAGCATATGTACCTTAAGCCGTTTAAATTTCTTATACATTCTTTTATCGAAATATGGGGCGGTTGTGAGGATAGTTATATTTAAGCTTTCGCTACTTGAGTTTATGTAGACGCATAACCATTTCCCCTACTTTATAGGAATGATGTTAACGCTAAACGAAACAAGATTTGTGTTGTTAGTAGTGTTAACGTCAGTGACTCGCCGTTAGGCGTTGGTACCAGTATGGCGACATGGAGCTGGAACGCAACCACCAGTGTGCATTACCTTTGCAGAAAGTCAACTTGGGTCTGGACAAGGTGAGCAGAGCTTTACGCATAAAGCTGTTTTGCCAAAACGTCAACAAAAGTGCAGCTGCTCTTCGCGCTATCGTCACATTAAAATAATACGAGCAGGACCTCTTTCCGCACCGGGATTGAAGAATATGACTGGGAAGTTAGAATTACATGGAGACTTAAGAATTTCTCCTGGGAGAAGCCGACGGCCAGCTGCGCCATTGAAAATCCTGGGGAGTAATGCACGATCTTCAACCAGTGCATGAGGTACGTCACGACAGCTCAACATTACTCAGTCTGCCATTCGAAAAGTGATGCGAACAATTTTGAAATGGTAACCGCTTAAACTTCCAGGCTGTCATGGATGCAAATAATCATCACATTGAGTAACGTTTGTAACCTTGACGGTACATATGATACGCAATTAACAGATTTCATATTCCCACGTGGAAATTAGAAGTTGTTTCTTTCAATGGTTTATTCACTATTTTTCTTCCATAACGGCTAAAGAAATGTTTCCACAAAGTTTCATTGCCATACAGTAACTCGTGTATTTCACGGGGGCCCTCTCAGGCAACGTATTTTTCATTATTAATATCTTGTAAGCTATCAGAGCTTAAAATAAACCGGCATACATGTGTACGTTTTCACCTGGCCGAAACTTGCAGTCTGTCCTATTCTACCTCCGTATCTACATCTACATAAACACTACGCGAGCAACATTACGGTGCGTGGCAGAAGGTACCATGTACTACTAATAGATATTTTCTTTCCTGCTCCACTCGCAAATAGACCAAGGATAAAGCGACTATATATATATATATATATATATATATATATATATATATATATATGCATCCATATAAGCCGTAATTTCTCATATCTTATCTTCGTTGTACTTACGCATGTTGGCGGCAGCAAAATGCCTACTGTTAGCATCAAGTGCCGGTTCTCTAAATTTTCTCAATTGTGTTTATCGAAAAGAACTTCGCCTTACCTCCAGGTTTTCCTATTTGAGTTGCCGAAGTAGCTCCGTAATACTTGCTTTTTGCTCGAATCTACATGTAGCAAATGTAGCAGCCCTCCTGTAAATTGTTTCGATGTATTCCTTTAATCCGATCTGGTGCGGATCCTAGACAGTCAACAATAGGTAACACTAGCGTCCTATAAGCGATATTATATACAGATGAACCACTCTTACCCATAATTGTCCCAATAAACCTAAGACGATCGTCCCTGCTATATCTTACTAATTTTTCTAGTCATAGGCACTGTACTGAGACAGCCTCTAAGTATTTATAAGAGTTTAAATGATCTTCATCTGATCTACGTAATGTTTATATTTTACATAACGGCTAATTTTACATTGTATTTTTATTAGTTCATTGCCTGTTGTAATTTGACTTGGTTGCAGGTCACAGAAGAGATACTGAATTTTATTGATGAAAGGAGAAAATATAAAAATGCAGTAAATGAAGCAGGCAAAAAGGAATAAAAAAGTATCAAAAATGATATTGACAGGAAGTGCAAAACGGCTAAGCAGGGATGGCTAGAGGACAAATGTAGGGATGTAGAGGCTTATCTCACTGGTGTTAAGATATATACTGCCTACAGGAAAATTAAAGAGACCTTTGGAGAAAAGAGAACCATTTCTATGAATATCAAGGGCTCATATGGAAACCCAGTTCTAAGCAAAAAGGGAAAGCAGAAAGGTGGAAGGAGTATATAGAGGGACTATACAAGGGCGATGTTCTTGAGGACAAGATGATGGAAATGGAAGAGGATGTAGATGAAGATGAAGTGGGAGATACGATACTGTGTGAAGAATTTGATAGAGCACTGAAAGACCTAAATCGAAACAAGGCCCCGGGAGTAGACAACATTCCATTAGAACTACTGACAGCCTTGGGAAAGCCAGACCTGACAAAATTCTACCATCTGGTGAGCAAAATGTATGAGACTGGCGAAATACCCTGAGAGTTCAAAAAGAATATAATAATTCCAATCCCAAAGAAAGCAGGTGTTGACAGATGTGAAAATTACCGAACAATCAGTTTAATAAGTCACAGCTGCAAAATACTAATGCCAATTCTGTACAGACGAATGGAAAAACTGGTAGAAACCGGCCTTGTAGAAGATAAGTTTGGATTCCGTAAAAATATGGGAAAACGTGAGGCAATACTGACCCTACGACTTATCTTAGAAGCTAGATTAAGAAAAGGCAAACCTACGTTTCTAGCATTTGTAGACTTGGAGAAAGCTTTTGACTGGAATACTCTCTTTCAAATTCTGAAGGTGGCAGGGGACAAATACAGGGAGCGAAAGGCTATTTACAATTTGCACAGAAACCAGATGTCAGTTATAAGAGTCGAGGGGCATGAAAGGAAAGCAGCGGTTTTGAAAGGAGTGAGACAGGGTTATAGCCTCGCGCCGATGCTATTCAATCTGTATACTGAGCAAGCAATAATTGAAACAAAAGAAAAATTTGGAGTAGGTATTCAAATCCATGGAGAAGAAATAAAAACTTTAAGGTTCGCCGATGACATTGTAATTCTGACAGAGACAGCAAAGGATTTGGAAGAGCAGTTGAACGGAATGGACAGTGTCTTGAAGGGAGGATATAAGATGAAAATCAACAAAAGCAAAACAAGGATAATGTAATGTAGTCGAATTAAGTCTGGCGATGCTGACGGAATTAGATTAGGAAATGAGATACTTAAAGTAGTAAAGGAGTTTTGCTATTTGGGGAGCAAAGTAACTGATGATGGTTGAATTAGAGGGGATATAAAATATAGACTGGCAATGGCAAGAAAAGCGTTTCTGAAGAAGAGAAATTTGTTAACATCGAGTATAGATTTAAGTGTCAGGATGTCGTTTCTCAAAGTATTTGTTTGAAGTGTAGCTATGTATGGAAGTGAAACATGGACGATAAATAGTTTAGACAAGAAGAGAATAGAAGCTTTTGAAATGTGGTGCTACAGAAGAATGCTGAAGATTCGATGGGCAGATCACGTAACTAATGAGGAAGTATTGAATAGTATTGGGGAGAAGAGGAGCTTGTGGCACAACTTGACAAGAAGAAGGGATCGGTTGGTAGGACGTGTTCTGAGGCACCAAGGGATCACCAATTTAGTATTGGAGGGCAGCGTGGAGGGCAAAAATCGTAGAGGGAGACCAAGAGATGACTACACTAAACAGATTCAGAAGGATGTAGGCTGCAGTACGTATTGGGAGATGAAGAAGCTTGCACAGGATATAGTTGCATGGAGAGCTGCATCAAACCAGTCTCAGGACAGAAGACCACAACAACAGCAACAACAACACAGGTCATAATTGATGTGGGAACTAAATATTTATTGATGTCATATGTATTGTTCTGGAACTATTGTTAACTGAAAAGATTTTCTGTCTGTTTTAGTATTACCTGAATTGAAACTGTTTTATTGCGCTGAAGCTCTCTACCAGGTCTTAATTTTAGTCTGAAATTGATGTTACTCAGAGTGAAATTCTAAATGTGCTTCAATGATTTTTTAGGTTTCATGCATTTGAGTTTGTCAAATTTCACGTGTAAGAAAAATCATAGTGAAAGTTGGCACAACTTCTTAAATAAATTCAGTGTATCTTTTCAAATACTGTTTTCAAAAATGGTTCAAATCGCTCTGAGCACTATGAGACTTAACTTCTGAGGTCACCAGACCCCTAGAACTTAGAACTACTTAAACCTAACTAACCTAAGGACGTCACATACATCCATGCCCGAGGCAAGATTCGAACCTGCGACCGTAGCGGTCACGCGGCTACAGATTGTAGCGCCTAGAACCGCTCGGCCACTCCGGCCGGCGATGATGTGTTATGTTTTTTAGGGCTTGGAACACTTCCTGCTCCTCACTTGCTAACGATTTCTCCATAGTCTTTAATAATGGAGAGTCTCCTACATTCTCACGGGTGTTGAATATAGCGCTCCATGTCTCCAGCCATGAACGAGACAATGCGGCATCAGTAGATTGTGAATCATGGTATGGTAGTCCCTGAATATCGTTTCATCTTTTACTGTTTCTGCTTAATTCATGGTGTAATCGCACTCCTTGAGTAATGCTCGTTATATCGTGTCTTCTAAACTTTATTGCCCTAGTAATAACTTTTCGATTGTAATATTATTTCGGTTTAGTATTCGATTCTTACTCCACCTTTACTTCTGGTATTGAAGTCTGTCCTGAGCTAAGACCACTGTAATTTCCGCAGTTCGAGACCAAGGTGACCTCGAACAGGGGGCAGCAAGGTCAGAAATATCATAGGAACTGGCTTAGCTGACCAAAGGACGACGCCACATTGTCTGGCATACCAGCCCAGTTCTGCCTCGCTTTATTAAAGTGTCCCGCTGCTGTCTGCTCATGATGGTTGTGTGGCCTGCCAAGGCGACGGCATTATTGGTTAGTTGAGTGCGCTAGGGAACACCACAGCGTGAGGTTTGTTTCACCATAGCTCGCTAGTATGTTCTAAGAGCCTCGGCACTCTCCGAGATCAAATGGGGCTGAGCCTCTCAGTAGAGTTTGAAACTTCTCCTGCACGTGGCACCACGCACCCTCTGTCCCCCAGCCCATAGCCGGCATAGTACTAAACTGTTAGTGTCAAAATCACAAGTGCTTGTGTAGACTATGAATTGTGAATACGTAACATATGATGTAGTGGATTTGTTATGTTTGAATTGCAGTCAGTCTTAAACGAAGGCAAGCAATATTGAAATCGTATAACGCTGAAAATATTGTTGTAACATCTACATTTGTACTGCCGTTTTGCGTGTTGCTTACAGTGTTGAATATTTGCGATAAAAGTACATTGAGACTACGTTTCTGTGATATATAATATACACCCACTATTCCTTACAGATGCCTTATTGAAGTCTGCCATTCTGTAAAAAGGAAAAAGGTAAAGCTAGTGGCATAAGTTACCACGAATGTCCGACTGATAATAACCTAAGGAATGCGTGGTTATGAGTGACTGCTCGAGAAAAATTCAAGGCAAATACGCTGAGTACTTCATCAGTATTTTTGCAGTCAACATTTTACCGGGGCAGACTATAAATCAGGTTATAAAAGAAAGATTCTGAAAACAGGTGGTATTCCCAACAGATTTCCAAATTATCCTCACCATAAAATTCCAGTAGCAGCATTATCTAGGCGACAAACTGGTAAAGAACCAAATAATCGAGTGTGTCGTAAATGTGAAAGAAGTGTAAGCCCTGCGCAAGAAACCGGCACTATTGTTTCATAAAATGCATTCACAGAAGCTGGAGTTTAAACAGAATATGACTAAAAGATTTTGAAAAAGAACTAAAATCACAAAAAACTAAAACAAGGAGACTAAACAACAAATTATAGACAGGAAGGACACATTCCCACGTTGTAAGAACTAAAAGTAAAAGAAAGGAAGATACCTAAAATAGAATTCTTACTGAATCAAATAAAAAATGTAGTAAAAAATTTCTTCGCTGCAGTGACGAAGTAATAAAACAGTGAGTCATTTGACAATACTGCTCTCCCAAAGGTTACAAATATGCCAGAGATTTTATGTTGAAATTACCCAATCGTCGTACTATTTCTTGTTTTGTTGACGATATTTCGCAAGAAACAGGAGTTATACCTCTGATAATGTCAAGATTGGAAGCAGAAGCTAGCTGTCTAAAAACAGGCGGAGCAGTTCTGTAGCTTAGTAATTGATGAAAAGTCAGTTAAGCAACAACTCCAGTGGGACAGGAAATTGGATGCATTTTTCTGAGAACGAAATTCAATGCAGACGCAGAAGCTTGAGAATGGTAGTGAGTCTCGACAATGTGTGCTAAGGAAATTACCAATTCAGTCAATCGTTTCTTGCGCTTCATGATAAGCGGACTTCCAACAAATTTCAGATTGGCAGCAGCGTATTTCTTCACTAAGCAGCTCTTTGGTGCATATCTGCATAAGCTTACATTGTCTGTGATTCACGAAGTAGAACAATGTGGGTTTATTTCTGTTATGATTTTTAACAGACAATCACAAAATAAACGTCATAATGATGAAAAGGTTGTGTGAAAGTAAATCACTGTCTCCTAAAGTGCCACATCCAGAAAACTGTTAACTGCTGCTCATTATAGCTTTCGACCAGTGTCACATTTTAAAGAATTTAAGGTCTCTCCTTCTAGAAAAAAGGATGTTTGATGGTCAGGGAATGATTTCTGGGGAATACATAAAATAGTTTTACGAGGTACAAGCTTCATAAATTATAAAAACTGCTAGTTTTCTTTCTAGGAAACGCCGTGATCCCACAAACATCGAGAAAATGAATATTAAGAGTGTGAGACAGGTATTTTCACCAGAAGTAATTGCAATAACGAATTTTCTTAACGACAATAGTCTCATTCACAGGTTTGGTGTTTACTTATTCAGGAACTATAACACAATATATGGAGCACGTGTTAAAGTAGTACACACTTCATGATGTCAGCAGTAAATCACATCATACATGTATTCACAATGATAACAGAGTGCAATGCCTTTCAATCGAGGGTGAAAGGTTGGACTGATTACAGAACCAATTTTTCCGTATCTGGACTCCATTGAAAAAGAAAGCGCTACATCTGAGAAGCAATTACTGAGTAATGAAACTTATGAAGCCATTGGACTCACGGCCATCTTGACAGTCGAATGGACAAAATATTTGCTAAGTAGTGGATTTCATTTTGTCGTCAGTCGCAATTTGAACAGTGACTGTGAAGATACATTTCCTGGTCTACCGCGATTAACCACATGCTGGATTACAGAACAATGACGCTTATCATGAATAGAATTTTGAAAATTGTTTTACGAGTATTGTTGGTAGCTTCGCGTACAAACATACACACCGACAAAACAGCAGGTCATGGAAAACCAAGAGCTCAGCAGCGATTCACCGGCAATATTAAAATGTCGTGTGTTGTGAAAGCAAGACTGCAGCTTTCCGTACATCGGTCAGCATTGAAACATTGCAGAACAATGGCAATTTAACAAGAATTTTTTCAAATTCCTTAACCCAGATTGCTTGATTGGAGGAACAGCAACTTAGCTCTTAGGAGAGAGAGGACAGCGAACTTTCGAGGTGACTGGAGAGAAGGGAGTTGGCATTCTGGCACGGATTACGTGACCGACGGGAAGTCTTCTGTGGCGAACAGCTGGGTGCTGGCTTTCGGGTTTTTGCCCTTTGTGCTAAGTTTTGCGAACATCGAGTTTGTTTGGTAAGAGTACACCGTCCCATCTGAAACTCTTGAGTGCTCGTTTCATTTATTAGACGCGTCAACTTTCTGATTTCAAGGAATGAAACAGAGAATCAATTCGATATTCACTGACTTTGGCTCAAATCAGATATCCATTTCCTTTCCACACGAGCTGTACGACAATTTAGCTTGCGGAAACCATCAATCAAATCAAGTGATCGCAATTAAATATACGTGATGTATTCGTATAGTGGTGAACAGTCAACACACTCATCCCAACAAGGCAAATGTTCATTTGTTCAATCTCGTTCCAAGTGACATAATTTCGTTTTTTCTTATTTGTATGGCATATAATCATATAATTTCCTATAGAGGAGAGTGGCAATCTATGTACTTCCTATTATGTTAAGTATTAGTCTATCTTTTTGTAAAAAATCGTATACTACAACTCCGTATTTAATTTAAGTTCCATGATCCTGGTTCATTTTCGTTTAATAATAAAATGCATAGGGGCACACCACGACTCGTTTGTTATGGACACCAAATAAATTATTACATCTTCCATCGCATATAGTTAATGAAATTGCATTCACGTCTGTGGAAGGGAAATCATTGAAACTGATCCCAGTCTCTGCATATCCAGTGACCTGTACCGCTTTACATTTAGGATCCCTTCCATAAACAGTGGACAACGCTGTAAGAGTTTGAGTCCCCTTGCAATTGTTCAATCTGTCAACATGGTCAGAAGGGTCATTTCTACTTTAGACTGTGTGGGTATTTTCACTTAGTGACAAAAAGGGAGACCTGCATTGACAACCAAATTTGGGTACACAACAGCGAAGCCATTTGAACATCCAAACACTCTCATGAGAAACCCAACATTGGAGCACTACCTTGAGTGGACGCTTGCTGTCAACAACACAGTTTTTAAGCGCAGCCTACGAATTGTGGTTTCCAATTATCCCTAGGGGAACGTAGCACAACTGCTCTTTACCATTCTAGAGACGGCCAGGAGAGACTTAGCAAGTTCCTTGCTGTGGCCATTTTTCGCAGCAATTATATAGATATTAAAAGAAAGACAAGGTTCCACAAGACTGTGTCTTAAAATTATTAGACTTTGTTAAACATCACTAGTCATGAGAGTGGCTCATTTGCAGGTCCATTTATAACATGCGTAGATACATCGCACTCATCAAATAAAAATCGCGTGCTGTTCCTAATCACATATAGTACGCAATCTTTATTTGACTTGGGTGATGTGTCCACATATGTTACAGAGGCCCTGAAACTGCGCCACACTCGAAACTTGTAGCGCTTAATACAGTTTAAAGATACAGGTGCGGTGGTGGAAAAGGTCTTTCATTAAATTTATCAAGGTTGCGTTGTCCACCCAGAAAAAATTGATATAAATATTCCTTACTTAAATTCAAATTCTTATTCATGCTGGAATATAATATTTATGTACGTTCCATAAGTGTTTCATGTTTTTCATTAAAGGCATCAATAATGGAATTTCTGATTACTCATCTCTTCCGCCAAATTTACATTTCCTCTCATTTGTCATAGGTGCCTCTCTCTAACCTGTGATTAGTTGAGAGGAAACACAGATTTCGGCAGGAAAGACGAGTAAGGCAGAAAGGTTCTGAAACGCGTAAGTACGAGGGTCAGTCAAAAAGTAATGCCTCCTAATTTTTTTTCTACGTTTAATTGTCAGGAAATTTAAATGCAATTACATAGGTTGAAAACCACAACATGGAGGATCATTTTGTCATTTTTCAATGTAATCTCCGCCCATCTCTACAGTTTTGGTCCATCTTTGAACAAGGGCATGTATCCCAGCACGGTAAAAATCACAGCTCTGCTTCCTAAGCCATTGACGCACGGATGTTTTGACGGCCTCCTCATCTTCAAAATGAATCCCACGATGAGCTTCTTTTAGTGGCCCGAACAGATGGAAGTCTGATGGTGCCAGGTCAGGGCTGTATGGGGGATGAGGCAAAACTTCCCATCCAATTTTGACAATCTCGTCAGAGGTGTGACGACTGGTGTGTGGTCTTGCATTGTCATGCAAAAGAAGAACATCTGCCATTGATTTTGTTGGGCGAACTCGCTGAAGACGTGCTTTAAGTTTTTTGAGGGTTGTGACGTATTGAACAGAATTTATTGTGCATCCCTGCTCCAAAAAATCAACCAGAATCACACCCTCTGTATCCCAGAAAACTGTTGCCATAACTTTCACTGCCGATCGCACAGTTTTGAATTTTTTCTTCCTCGGCGAGCTTGTGTGACGCCACTCCATTGACTGCCTCTTTGATTCGGGTTCAAAAAAGTGCACCCATATTTCGTCCCCGGTCACAATTTTTTTCAGAAACTCATCTCCCTCCAAACGGAAGCGCTGCAAGTGTTGGGAGGCTATTGTTTTCCTTGCCTCTTTATTCTGATCGGTTAACATTCTTGGAACCCACCGTGCACAAACTTTTGAGTACCCCAATTGTTTAATAATCGTGATCACACTGCCTTTACTAAGAGAAATAATGCGACACACTTCATCTGCAGTCACCCGACGGTCACCACGAATGATGTCATCAACTTGCTGAATGTTGTGTGGAGTCACTGTACTCACCGGCCTGCCGCTCCGCTTTTCGTCAGTCAACGGTGTTTGCCCTTCAGCTTCCTTACAACGACGAACCCATCGTCTAACAGTGCTGACATCCACTGTCACAACACCATACACCTTCTTCAGTCTTTCATGAATGCGTATGGGCGTTTCACCTTCTGCATTCAAGAATTCAATCACACAACGCTGTCTCAAACGAACATCGATGTCGGCCATCTTACAAACTTCTGCTGTGCTGCCACCTGTTGACACAGAAAGTTACTACTGCAGTGGATTGCAGAAGAAGGTTTGAGGAATGGCGCCAAATTCAAATTTTTCACTTAACTTAATTTTTTTAAGTATAAAAAAATGGGAGGCATTACTTTTTGACCGACCCTCGTAGTACTACATTGCAGCAAAAATGGCGTTTGAATTTATGAAGGGAGAATGGGAGAGATAAGGCGACCCAGACAGTTTTCAACCGCCACCACGAGGTCAGTCTTGTTTGTAGGTGTCAGTTACATGTAGGTAGGTGCAACAGCTCTTTAGTAAATGGACAGATGTAAATGACACCAGCAGTTGCAGGCATAGTTCATGACTTTGTTTTCAATTACGAAATGGTAGTAGGAGTCCATTGTAATCCTGGTGCACTCTGTGTTGCTGTCACATTTATTCGAGATAGCAGGTCTTCATGAGTGGTCCACCAACCCCTCTCCATGGAGTCTATAATTGCAATGTAGCAATTAAGTTAATAAGGAAATTAATTAAATCTATATACAAATTAATTAAATTAATTATGTAAATTAATGAAATTGATATACACATTAATTAAATTAATTATGTAAATTAAAAAGTAGGGGTAAATTCAAAAATTGTGGAAATCTCAAAAACTGATGGCAAGGATTTCCAATTTTGGATCCCTAGTTCACAATACCACCACCAGAGGGTGCTGTCGGACACCCCCCTTTCCCAACTTCCCCTCCCCTCTCCTGCATCCCATTAACCTCACTCTCTCCTCCTCCTCCTCTTCCTCTACTTGAGAATTGGTAGGGAAATGTCTGTACTGGGCTGCTGCAGATACAATCTTTATTTATTTTGAGGGAAAAGCTCAGCTGTTTGTGTGGGAGATGCATGTATTGGCAACTACATATTCTAATTACATATCGTTCTATCATTCAAAAACATTGCCAACTGGTATTTAAAATAAACAGCAAAGATTATTTAAAATGTACAACAAGTCGAATAATACATGCACCCTCCATTACCAACTCGGAGCCGATGTGCTGGGCTAGAAAAAACTCCATCACGGCAGCACACCAGCACTCGACTCCATACCATCTTCACAACCTCATACGCATGATGTCTGCAGAAGGGTGAGAACATGTAGCTCCTAACGTCTATAGGTCGTGACAGCTGGTTTCATCTGTAAATCTCTTTTTACAGGGATATAGGAAATGTCAAAACATTTACAAGTTTAGATAAATTTAAAATAAGCTAATTCGTATACACATATATTTACAGACTTCTAGTTAGATACAATGATTAGATTTACTCCTGGTATACAATACTTTTTTTACAAATAACTTATTAAATAATATAATGCCACACTTATCACTCATACCTCACTATCAGCCACTGCACACACCTTACATACATTATTTCATAATACTACACACACACACACACACACACACACACACACACACACACACACACACACACACACACACACACACTGGTGATCTCTGGGCCATTTTCTGTGCTGCAGCTTCCTATTTGCCATCCTGAAAAACGGAGTCAGCATCTCTCCGTAATGAGTGAGATGTTGAGACCAGAAAGTGGAAGAGGTGTTAGTATTGTGCTATGCATAGCGTGAGGGTAAGTATTTCTGCAAAGGAAAAAGAAGGAAACAAATGTAAAGTGACTGTGTTATGTGGAATCTTGGATGTTTTATAATAATAATTATTATTATTATTTATTTGTGTAGGATTATTTTATCAAACCCCTACTCTGTTTTATCTGAGTAATCCTTCAATGTATAAATGTATTGCATAATGGATACTTTTCAGCCACCTTTTTAAATAAGTGTATCTTTGCAATTTCTTTCATATCATTTGGTAATTTATTGTACAGTTTTATTCCTTGGTAGAAACTGCTGTTTTGAGTTTTATGTTTATATTTTCTTTGTAAATGTAAATTGAGTCTATCTCTTGTTGCATGGTCATGGACAGAGCTGTTTGTGCAGTAATTACCAATGTTATTTTTTATGCGTACAGCTGACTGGTAAATTTACACATGGAGCGATTAAAATCCCAAGTGTTTTGAACAGATCTTTCCAATGAGCTCGACTGTTATTTTTGGTTATTATTCTTTTGACTCTTTTCTGGAGTTTGAAAACTGTGTTCATATTTTCTGCATTTGTTCCCCAGAAAAGAATGCCATAGCTAAGAATTGAGTGTTCATATGATTAATATGTAACTATAATACACTGCATGTTACACACTGATGATAGGATTCTAAGAGCATAACATGCCGATGACATTCTGTTTGTAAGTACCTTTGCGTGTTCACACCACTTCAACTGAGAATCAACATTAATTCCTAGAAATTTTGCATTTGCTACACAGTCTATAGAGGTGCCATCTACATTTAATTCATCAACGTCAATTTTACTCTTCAAACTGAAATTCATAGCATTAGTTTTCTTTATGTTCACCTTATTGCTTATTGACCAATCATAAACTTCCTTGTGAGTTTCATTTGCTTTCTCAGCAAGGAGTTCTCTTATTTTCTCAGTGACTATAATACAGGGTGATTCAAAAAGAATACCACAACTTTAAAAATGTGTATTTAATGAAAGAAACGTAATTTAACCTTCTGTTATACATCATTACAAAGAATATTTAAAAACGTTTTTTTTTTCACTCAAAAACAAGTTCAGAGATGTTCAATATGGCCCCCTCCAGACACTCGAGCAATATCAACCCGATACTCCAACTCGTTCCACACTCTCTGTAGCATGAGTAGCAGTTTGGATAGCTGCTGTTATTTCTCGTTTCAAATCATCAATGGTGGCTGGGAGAGGTGGCCGGAACACCATATCCTTAACATACCCCCATAAGAAAAAATCTCAGGGGGTAAGATCAGGGCTTCTTGGAGGCCAGTGATGAAGTGCTCTGTCACGGGCTGCCTGACGGTCGATCCATCGCCTTGGGTAGTTGACGTTCAGGTAGTTGCGGACAGATAAGTGCCAATGTGGTGGCGCTCCATCCTGTTGAAATAGGAATTGTTGTGCTTCTTGTTCGAGCTGAGGGAACAGCCAATTGTCTAACATCTCCAGATACTGTAGTCCAGTTACAGTAGCACCTTCGAAGAAAAAGGGACCAAAAACTTTATTGGCTGAAATGGCACAGAAAACGTTTACCTTAGGCGAGTCACGTTCATACTGAGTTGTTTCCCGCGGATTCTCAGTGCCCGATAGAACAACTGTCGTCGATTCACTTCTGCCGTACTCAATAACACAAAAAGCTTTCTGTTGAGCGGTCGCCATCTTAGCATCAACTGACGCTGACTCCTAGTTAACAGCGCCTCAAGCGAACAAATGTACAACTAAATGAAACTTTATAGCTCCCTTAATTCGCCGACAGATAGTGCTTTGCTCTGCCTTTTGTCGTTGCAGAGTTTTAAATTCCTAAAGTTGTGGTATTCTTTTTGAATCACCCTGTATTGCTCTCATAAGTGAAGAGAATGTTTTCACCATAACACTACTGGGAAAGTCATTTATGTATATCAGGAACAGTGTTGGTCCTAATATTCTATTTTGCGGAACCCCTATATTAATGTATTTTGATTCTGATACAGGGAGAGACAAAGACCCTAGTAGTAACGAGAAGAACCAGCGCTAGGGTTGTGTTTACGCACTCGGCTGGGAGGCACTGAACGATCTCGATGAGGGGGGGGGGGGGGGCGGAGGGTGTTTTGTGTGTTGTGGGCTAAAGAGGCGACTTCCTTTGAGGATAGTAGAATACAGAGAAGCTAAATGGTTCTAAGCGAATACCACAATGATGTAGATCGTCGGAACCACCCCAGTCTAGAGCGACAACAACTTCAAAGGTCGTCCTAGAAAGATCGGCGAACACAGACAAAGAACGCTAACCATCGGAAGTGCCTCACCATTCAGCGGCTGTTTCAAAGCCATCATTGCACCAGGGGTAAGTCTAGAGGGATGCAAGCAGGAACCGCCTCACTCGAAGGAGCCTCTTTCGAAGGGCTTCCTTAAAAGTAAGCCGGCCGCGGTGGCCGTGCGATTCTGGCGCTGCAGTCCGGAACCGCGAAACTGCTACGGTCGCAGGTTCGAATCCTGCCTCGGGCATGGATGTGTGTGATGTCCTTAGGTTAGTTAGGTTTAAGTAGTTCTACGTTCTAGGGGACTTATGACCTAAGATGTTGAGTCCCATAGTGCTCAGAGCCATTTGAACCTTAAACGTAATGCTGAAAATCTGTTCTCACCGACAAAGAACACATCTGTGAATCTGACGAAAATTGTGAAGCCGACTGCGTTGACATAGACGACAAAAGATTATCCTGGGAGAGGGCAGAATTATGACAAAGATCTTCCTAGAACTCATGAGTTAAAACAGCCAGTGGATCGATGTAGACGTCAGCAGTCTCTTCTGGTTGGTTCTTACTCAATCTATCCGCCAAAATGTTGCTGGTGGTGTGGGAGCACTATCCACCACTTTCTACTGATGCACAAAGTACGAAAATTTCTGCGGAAAACTATTTTGGAACAAATCGAAGAAAAATATACAGTAGCTTCATTGAACTGACTATTATACCCCACAAAGTGGTCTACCGATCATGTTATACAAAAAACCATTGCCACAGACCCATAGCCCATTACACTGCTCCGCAACTATCGAGGGTAGCTTGGATTTTTCAGAGTGAAACTGATCCTCAACCACACTATACCACTACAAACGATTATACCACCACGCCATATCGCTGCTTTGCTGTAGTAAACGCAATTGTCTGGTCCTTCAGCACAGAGGAATCTGCTAACGGTAGTGTTTCAGGCCCAACCTTCTTCCTGTCGTGGTTTCTACAACGAGTTGCGGCAGTGCCCAGATTCTGGAATTACAAGAATATTTACATTCTGTTCTCTGTCGATGAGAAATGTTTCGTCAATCGCGAATTAATTTACCGATCTCGAAACCCACATGATCTGCAATATGTGATTTTACGCGCCAGAAAACGACGACATTTGTGACATGCTGAAATCCTCGTGTATAATACAACATTTCCAGAATTTTATGTGTTTTCACTTGGTTTGCCGGAATATCATACCATTTACGCGATTGTTTAGATATTAACCACATAGGAGTACGCTATCGATCGCTTGCGAAGTGTAAATCCGAAGATAGATTGAAAATTATATTTCTAGAGAGCCAAAACTTTAGTGAGATCATTACGTGGGACGTGTTGAAAACCATTAAGTAACTTGAAACTTATCTCTCAGCGAAAATGTTTACGTGAAAACTCGAAAATAGAGGAGGAATTTGGTACCTTAACTCGTATTCTTTTAACAAACACTGATGTCAGTGGTATCCCAGATTCCAGATCGTCGTTATACCTTACAGTCAACCAACTTTCTTCGACTCATAACCGTATTTGTTTCCCATGTCTAGAGAACCTGCAAATGTCTCTTCCACCGGTGTTTCACCATCTCGATGCAAACAACAGATCACAATCGATGTTCTCTCAACCAAATAAAGATGGTAAATTTGTGGAATGGCAGAAAACCTCAGAATCGAACAAGAGGCTTTTGGAACTCTCGGACGTGCCGCATCAATGACACTCAGAGAGAGTGAATTCTAATGATTTGCCTCACTACACCCGCAACAAAGAAGTGTGGCGTCACTAACCACACCACCTCGCAGCCTCTCAAGACGCTTCTGGAACTCTAGGAGCTCCTGGACCGTCGGCACACAAATTTACAGAGACTTGTAACAACTTGTCTTACTACAGTCTCCAGCTCCGTCAAAGAAGTATGACACATGAGCACCACACTGTCAGACAAGGGTTGCTGGAACTTTCACTCAAAGTTTGAATTTCGATTGTTCTTGGAAATACTCTTTCCTGTTAGCATACTGGCCAAAGCGAGTCTCAGAGGTCCTAGAGACTATCACCAAGCAGCCAGTCTACCGATTCCGATAAGAGTTCGGGCAATTTGAGTGCATCCGCACTGAAGACGATCATTGGCCGGTAAGTTTTATCTGTATGAAGCTGGTATCTGTACAGATATCATTGGTGATCTTGCAGCTCTCGAAGAATGAAATTATAATGAAATATAGACCTTCTCACAGGGAGCGTGCCAGAGATAAGTCCCTGCATCGCAGTATTCTCTGTGTCCTCTGTGGCTCAGTAGGATAGAGCGTCTGTCTTGTAAGCAGGAGGTCCTGTAGTGGCGAGATTCGAACACGGGACCAAAGACGTTTTGATTTTGAATCAAAGACGCTACCGCTGGACCACGGGTGCCACGTGCTTCGAACATTCCACAGGCACCACACATGCAAGTTTGTGGAGATGGTATGAAGTCGAGCGCTGGTGTTCTGCACTGAAGTCTTTTCTGGCACTGCGCATCTGCTCGGAGTTGACAGCAGAGGGTGCACATATTAATCGACTTGCAGTGTGTGTTAGGTGACCTTTTCTGTTTGTTTTAAATGTCAATTGGCTATGTTTTTGAATCATATAATGATATGTAATTGGGATATGTAGTTACCAAGATGTGCGCCTCCCACACCAAGAGCCAAGCTTTTCCCTCAAAATAAATAGAGAATAGACTGTACCTTCTTCTCCAGCAGCTCAGCATAGACTGAGTCTTCTTCCCACCAATTCACAAGTGGAGGAGGAGGGTGGTAGGTAAGAGAGGACAGAAGGGCAATGGGGCGTCTGACAGCGCCATTTGGTAGTCGTATTGTGAACTAGGGATACAAATTTTGAAATTCCACCCATTTTGAGTTTTTCACCGTTTTTTAAAGTCCCACTATTTTGAATTTCCTGCATTTTTTATTTTAATTAATTTGCATAACTGATTTAATTAATTTGCATATAAATTTGATTGCGACATTGCCACGTCATATCCTAGCGAGAAGTCTTTCGGCGTTTCGCGCGAGGGTGCATAGTTGCTCGTGTAGCTTACTTAACTGCATGCGTCTTCTACACGACTGACTTTCATGTCTGAATTGATTACTCGAAACAAGACTACTGCAGCGCCTCTGGTGTTTCATTTGTGTACTGCATCTCGTCTGGTCTGTGCGTTCACTTTCGTTTACATGTCAGCGCCCAAACGTGTGTCGTGACGTCTGTCTGCTCTGCAGTTTGCCATTTGAACGATGAAAGTGAAGTTTTTACGAAAATTCTAAATATAGTAACAAGGTGTAGGAACAAACAATCATAATAAAGTTTATTACTGACCAAAGCAGAATTCATAGTGGAAGTTCTTGTCAAATATCGTGTGGTAAATTCTTTACAGAATAGGAAAAGTGTCATCCAAACATTTCAGGATATATACATTTATTTGGTCGAGAAAGTATGTACTTGAAAAGTCGTCAAATGACATCTAGAACGGAGCAAATGGCACATTTCTCCTTTATCCTTTGTATTTGTTTTTTTGGTAAGTGCGAAATAACTTCAGTTATTATTTTTCCTCAAATAATTCCGACTTTTTCACTTTTGGAACAAATTTAATCGAAACAGGTTCATTTATTTACGTTCTTATTCATGCATGGTGTTGACTTTTTCTTGGTAAAACGTAAATAGCGTTTTAGTTTCAGATATTTCGTCTCTCTTCTAGGAGAACACTAGCAGAAAAAATACGAGGACATTGTGTAACATTTCAGTGTGTTGCGAAAGCAAAGCAAAGAATACAATAAAGATTAGGATGACTCGAATACGAAAAATCCATTTCTATGACAGAACTGATCCCAGCCAGAGCGGGTTAACTTCCGAAGTTAGCAGACGCAGCCGAAGCCCTCATTACTGGGTATGCGCAATGTGAAGCATACACGGAAATTTAGAGCTCCACATTGGCGCTATCTATCGATCATTGCCGTCATAGGCACACTCGTGTCGTGTTTGGCTGCAGTTTTACACGCGAGCACGAAACGCGCACGCACTTCGAGTAGTTAATTCTGACTAGAAAGTAGCTCATGTAAAATGGTCTTTAGTGTTTGTCTGGTGTTCTGTTTCCTAACTGGAACCGCTCACCGTGGACTGAGGTCTGGTCCGTCGTGTTGTGGACGGCTGTGGAAAGGGGTACCTACGATATTTGAAGAACTACTACTTAGTCTGCTGTTGTGGACGTGGGTTTTGCATCTTTGGAGTGGGCACGTTTCCATTTTTGCTGCCTTGGTTATGGATGCTGTGCCGTCGTCCAAAGACTGCTGTTTAAAGGCAGCGGTGTGAATCCGACAGTTGAAACATTATTGCCAACCTCTGCCTTTGTCGTCACGGGTTTGCGTTTTCAGTGTTGCCACATTTTGCCCTTTTTTGGGTGCCTTTGTTGCGATTGCTTGGTGCAAGTGTTTGCTTGCAGCCGTGGGGTGATGTAGAAAGGAAACGGTGTGCATAGGACAGATGAAGAGTGATTGGTTCCTTCGGCCTACACTGACGCGGGGTTTTCGTCTTCAGAGACGGCACTTTTCTCATTGTTCGGCTGCATTATTTCTGGATGCTGCGCTGTTAATACTTACAGCCAATGATAGGTGTACCAAGAAAACGGTGAGCATCTTTTCTTCCTTATACGAATGACTAAAGAGCTGGTTGTTATTCGCGAAATTCCTTGTTCGTTAAGCATAAAATGCTGCAGTTTTTTTAATTACTAACAGTTATATTTGTCTTAGCCCTCTGCGTGAATTGGCATGTCTGAGTAATTTTTAAGCCTTTTGGAAAGTGAATATTTTGCGAAACGGTACTTCTCTTATTATTCAGAGTAAAAATCATTCCCCATTATAGATTTTATCCTTTTAAAATTGTGCATGCTTTTATAAAAGCCTATGTGTTAAAAGTATACTTAGAAACTAATTTTTACAATTGTTTATTCACATTAAATGGTCACAATTTCTTTTTAGTTTAACACCACTGTATCAAAATCAAAAGACTTGTCGCAGGTCTTTCATTGTGTAATCTCAACTTAGCTCGGTTATGTGTTTCTAATTTTTATCCTGTGCGCGTGGACTAGAATGTGATCTGAGTCAAGGGACCGTGCGTTTTCCGGACTAAACTCAAGACAGTAGTCTTTTCCTCGCTTTGCCTGTGGGTGGAACGAAAGGAAAATGACTAGACATAGCACTGTGCGATGGCTTTCAGAGAATGTATGTAGGTGTAGAAGCTAATCACCTTACGTCAGCTAATATATTCAAAGCTTATAATTGTCTTCTTCCGAATTCATTGACTACGTTCTAGAAAATTTTTCCATCGGTAAATAATTAAGCTCCACCGTACCATGTTAAGCGACTAATTTAGGGGGAAAGAGCGGAGATAACAGATTTACGTCCCTTCTGCAAGGAGGTTATTATGGATGGAGCACATGTTCGTATAATACTGGCCTTGCAAATCAGAGACTTCCTTTTAAAAGGAACCGTTCTGGTATTAGTTTCAAGTGAAAAATCCAGTAAGAAAAACTAAAACTGGTCGGCCGGTCGTTGTAACGAACGCCATCTTGTAAACGAAACTCCAGTCCCTTAATAACTGCTCCGCCTTGCCCTCTTGCTATGACCATGTTCATCAGTGGTACAAACATTGGTATTATTTGGGATTTCTCTGTGCGAGGTGATACAATCCACCCTCACAAGACTGGTATTCAGGATACACTTTGCCAACACAGGACTGAAAGAACACGTCATCAAGTCTCCAGAACTGCCAGAGGCGAATTTTCTGTGGCCTATACAAAAAAACTTCCTCTGGTATCTATAATTCAATATGACTGTTTGTTTGCGAAACATCGTGCGAACGTCTCATTAAGTACTATATTTGGTTCCCGTGGGACGATTTCCTGGAGAATGTATACTAATTTCTAAATCAAATATGATCCCACTTCATGTTGTTGTGGCCTTTCGTGCTGAGACTGGTTTGTTGCAGCTCTCCACGCTGCTATGTCACGTGCAGGTCTCTTTATCTCTGAATAACTACTGGAACTTACATCATTCTGAATGTGCTTACTGTGTTTTTGTCTTGGTCTCTGTCCACGGTGTTCTTCCCCTGCACTTCCCTCCAATACTATACTTGTGATTTCTTGATTTCTCAGAACTTGTACTATCCCTTCTTTTGGTCAAGCTGCGCCATCTTACTAGTTACTCGGTCTATCCATCTAAGCTTCAGCGCTCTTCTCTATTACCACATTTCTGTTCTCTTCTTATCTAAACTGTTTAGCGTCCATGTTTCACTTCCATACATAGCTACACTCTATACAAATACTTTCCGGAAAGACTTCCTAATCTATATTCGATTACCAAATTTGTCTTCTTCAGAAAGGTTTTCCTTAAATTTGCACTTCACTTGTGCCATATCAGTTATTCTGCTGCCCAAATAACAAAGCTCATCTACTACTTTAAGTGTCTTGTCTCCTTATTTAGTTCCATTAGCATTATCTGATTTAATTCGACTACATTCCATTGTTCCTGTTTTGCTTTTGTTGGTGTTCATCTTATTTGATCGTTTTAAGACACTGTCGATTCCATTCGATTGCTCTTCCAAAACTACATCATATGAGATCGGTATTGTAGTTATGTTTCCCGTTTCTGATCTGCCAACATCTACCTGTGCCTCATGATATCTGAGCCTAGTACGGTGTCTCACCAACCACTGGAAGTAAAAGGAAACTTGGTGTTTCTGACGAATCATCTCGTATTTATTCATCAAAATTCCGTTGCCGAGATGAATTACGTTTGGCTACGTTGTTCGGTAATAAGTGAATCAGCTAGAAACATACTGAACAGGCCCCATCTGCAATAAAGTCCCAGTATCAATGTACTAACTGGTAGCTTAAAGACACACGCCGCCTCCCCTTTTCAAGCGAATAGTGGCGGGGACACTTTGGTGTGGGTTTCTCAGGACACTGAAGCCGACAGATAGCATTAGTCATTCATGACCACTTATCCTGCCTACTTAATATCCGTCAAAATATACCCAAGGCGATAAGGGTGATGCTGATACGGTTGGGTTCAGATGATCTTTAAAGGCTGGGTGGGGCAAAGAATATATTCCTCAAAGCTTAGTGACTCGTTCAGGGAGTAATGGAGTCATGAATTTCCTTCGACTGCGGCGTGATATACTCGAAAAAGCTGATGCACTTAACCGGGGAGCATATACTCGTAGGAGCGACGTCGGAGGTATCAGGCGACCTATTTTATTGTGTGTAAACATCCTAAACGACAACATCTCCACCACCTGCTTGATGAATCGTGCTCTATTGACAAACGGAAAAGTAGTCATGTCCTACCATAGACGAAGACAAACACACGTGCGGTTATCATTCGACTGATCTCTTCCCAAGCTTAGAGCAACCAATGGCGCCGCTCCTATGCTAATTCTAATCTACGTCCTTGGACGCGTACAGTCGAACGATTTTTTATTTCCAGCATTTAGGATGCATTTTCCGCATACTCATAATCCTACTCCAGTTGTCCTGTAGGTGCTAGAGAGCGCTGATATGCGAGTACCGCGGCCGTCCGTTGAATTCCTGCACGCGCTGTAACCAAGGAATTCTTAATTACTCATTAAAAGTGGACTGATGTAATATAGCGTTTGTTTGTACTCGTAATGAAACTTCCTGCAAAAAATAATTAAATCTGAGAAGAAAAGCGGTAGTCAAAGGGCAGGAATTACTTCTTGCTGCAGTTGCGTAACGCCTTCTCAACGGTAAAGGTGACAGAAGCCTTACTCCTCAGATCTGAAATACTTCGCATTTACTTGCGCGAAACCGTGACCGTTAATAAGGATTTTGTCCCGGGACTCAGCTTTATTTAGACTGTGCACTCAAACCTGATTAAGAAAAAGGGTTTCCTTCAATTCGAAGATACGAATTTTTGCGTTATCGACATAACTCTAGGTCTATAAATCGTAGAATTGACTAGTCACTCCATTGTATTATTTTATTTCTTTTGAAAACGTCGTCACCTTTGTAACCACAATGTGAGCAGATGATATTAGAGCAAAAGTGAGGCCAGATCTTACGGTTTTTGGTGTCTTTTATTTCTAAATAAGTAAGAAACTGGGGTTTTAATGTTTAAACTTCAATTGAATATTTATTTACTTGGAGAAATGAAATAACTTTTCATTTAGTTTACGTTTGTTCTAATAATTTCCTAATTTAAAACGATATTACAAAATTATAAGTGATGTAGGAAAAACTTTCCCGAATATGGATTCATCTGCATCTTCTAATTATTTTTCAGTAATTTACACTTACGTGTTTAGTAGACGGTGCACAGATCCATTCTTAGAAGATCTCACACCTAAAACAGCAGTGTAGCATGTAAAAAGAAAAGACCTCGTTTGTGAGAAAACATATTTTAAGATTTCAAAAGAAATTCAGTTTTACAGTAAGACAACGAATGAAAGTATTATTATTGTCATGGTTACAATGTGAAGTTTAAATCTTTATCTTAACTTTTGCAAACAATATAATTTTTCTCATATTTACTTTTATGCCAACTAGCTCTGCAGATGACGAAGAAATTGAAGAAATGTATGATCAAATAAAAGAAATAATTCAAATAGTGAAGGGAGACGAAAATTTAATAGTCATGGGTCACTGGAATTCGGTAGTAGGAAAAGGGAGAGAAGGAAACGTAGTAGGTGAATATGGACTGGGGCAAAGAAATGAAAGATGAAGCCGCCTGGTAGAATTTTGCACAGAGCACAACTTAATCATAACTAACACTTGGTTCAAAAACCATAAAGGATGGCTGTATACATGGAAGAAGCCTGGAGATACTGACAGGTTTCAGATAGATTATATAATGGTAAGACAGAGATTTAGGAACCAGGTTTTAAATTGTAAGACATTTCCAGGGGCAGATGTGGACTCTGACCACAATCTATTGGTTATGACCTGTAGATTAAAACTGAAGAAACTGCAAAAAGGAGGGAACTTACGGAGATATGACCTGGATAAACTGAAAGAACCAGAGGTTGTACAGAGTTTCAGGGAGAGCGTAAGGGAACAATTGACAGGAATGGGGGAAAGAAATACGGTAGCAGAAGAATGGGTAGCTTTGAGGGATGAAGTAGTGAAGGCAGCAGAGGATCAAGTAGGTAAAAAGACGAGGGGTAGTAGAAATCCTTGGGTAACAGAAGAAAAATTGAATTTAATTGATGAAAGGAGAAAACATAAATGAAGCAGACAAAAAGGAATACAGACGTCTCAAAAATGAGATCGACAGGAAGTGCAAAATGGCTAAGCAGGGATGCCTAGAGGACAAATGTAAGGATGTAGAGGCTTATCTCACTATGGGTAAGATAGATACTGCCTATAGGAAAATTAAAGAGACCTTTGGAGATAAGAGAACCACTTGTATGAACATCAAGAGCTCAGATGGAAACCCAGTTCTAAGCAAAGAAGGGAAAGCAGAAAGGTGGAAGGAGTATATAGAGGGTCTATACAAGGGCTATGTACTTGAGGACAATATTATGGAAATGGAAGAGGATGTAGATGATGATGAAATGGGAGATACAATACTGCGTGAAGAGTTTGACAGAGCACTGAAAGACCTGAGTCGAAACAAGGCCCCCGGAGTAGACAACATTCCATTGGAACTACTGACGGCCTTGGAAGAGCCAGTCCCGACAAAACTCTACCATCTGGTGAGCAAGATGTATGAAACAGGCGAAAAACCCTCAGACTTCAAGAAGAATATAATAATTCCAATCCCAAAGAAAGCAGGTGTTCACAGATGTGAAAATTACCGAACAATCAGTTTAATAAGTTACAGCTGCAAAATACTAACACGAATTCTTTACAGACGAATGGGAAAACTAGTAGAAGCCGACCTCGGGGAAGATCAGTTTGCATTCCGTAGAAATGTTGGAAAACGTGAGGCAATACTGACCCTAAGACTTATCTTAGAAGCTAGATTAAGGAAAGGCAAACGTACGTTTCTAGCATTTGTAGACTTAGAGAAAGCTTTTGACAATGTTGACTGGAATACTCTCTTTCAAATTCTGAAGGTGGCAGGGGTAAAATACAGGGAGCCAAAGGCTATTTACAATTTGTACAGAAACCAGATGGCAGTCAGTTATAAGAGTCGAGGGGCATGAAAGGGAAGCAGTGGTTGGGAAGGGAGTGAGACAGGGTTGTAGCCTCTCCCCGATGTTATTCAATCTGTATATTGAGCAAGCAGTCAAGGAAACAAAAGAAAAATTCGGAGTAGGTATAAAAATCCATGGAGAAGTAATAAAAACTTTGAGGTTCGCCGATGACATTGTAATTCTGTCAGAGACAGCAAAGGACTTGGAAGAGCAGTTGAGTGGAATGGACAGTGTCTTGAAAGGAAGATGTGAGATGAACATCAACAAAAGCAAAACAAGGATAATGGAATGTAGTCGAATTAAGTCGGGTGAGGCTGATGGAATTAGATTAGGAAATGAGACACTTAAAGTAGTAAAGGAGTTTTGCTACTTGGGGAGCAAAATAACTGATAATGGTCGAAGTAGAGAGGATATAAAATGTAGACTGGCAATGGCAAGGAAAGCGTTTCTGAAGAAGAGAAATTTGTTAACATCGAGTATAGATTTAAGTGTCAGGAAGACATTTCTGAAAGTATTTGTATGGAGTGTAGCCATGTATGTAATTGGAACATAGACGATAAATAGTTTGGACAAGAAGAGAATAGAAGCTTTTGAAATGGGGTGCTACAGAAGAATGCTGAAGATTAGATGGGTAGATCACATAACTAATGAGGAAGTATTGAATACGATTGGGGAGAAGAGAAGTTTGTGGCACAACTTGACCAGAAGAAGGGATCGGTTGGTAGGACATGATCTGAGGCATCAAGGGATCACCAATTTAGTATTGGAGGGCAGGGTGGAGGGTAAAAATCGTAGAGGAAGACCAAGAGATGACTACACTAAGCAGATTCAGAAGGATGTAGGTTGCATTAGGTACTGGGAGATGAAGAGGCTTGCACAGGATAGAGTAGCATGGAGAGCTGCATCAAACCAGTCTCAGGACTGAAGATCACAACAACAACAACAACAGAGTTTTTATTACTAATCCGAACTATGTGGAGTTATCACGTTACTTTATTAGCTGTCATGGTAATGGTTGTGAGTCGAAGCTTTTTATACTTGTTAAGCAATGAAATGTCTAAATAAAGAGCAGTTACTTTATATGGACATAATATGTAGTAAATTCTCTTTGGGATGTACAACCGTAACCGAGATTTTATTTATATAACTTTAAAGTCTAGGTCAGCAAATCTTTCTTAACATTAATGATGTGTTTCCTATTTTCCGAGGGACTGTATTTTCGTTTTCCGTGAACTGATTATTTCCTTCGTTTCCTCTCCTATTTCTTCACCGAATTTTTATACAGCTTCACAATCTTTACTGTGAGACGGTCAGGTTATTCTATTAAACAGATATTCTTGACGAATCATAAATATATTTATAATTCCAGCAGAACATTTCTTTATGATCTGTGTTCATCGCGAAATGTTCCCTGTGATTATTCGAGAGGTCTTTGACATCACTGAAATCACAGTATGACAATTCCGTCAATAAGACTTGGTGGTTTTTGCTCCACGCTTCGAATAAATTAAAGTAATGATGTGGAATGTGTGTTGGACCTGAGTTACTTGCTCTCCTTATGTCTTTTCCAATTATCGAATGTACTTAACCTCATGTCTTTAGTATATACACTTTTAAGAAGTATTTATGGGTTACTGACTTAATTCTCTGTAATTAATGCAAGATGTGAATATAGATGACAATTGAATATCTATTTATTGATTGACAGAAGCAATGTCTGAGTAAAGCATAAATTCCACAGAATTCACCGTCATCCTGATTGTGAAGGCCCTTTGCTTCTATTTCCTTCGCGCTACACGTAGAAAGTTTCTAGTTTCGTTTCGTAATCAAATATTGTCCGGTTGCAGATAAGCAGTATACTTTTGAAACAGGATCTTGAGACATCCACTTATATAGGAAGTATCTTTCGTAAATAGCACCCACAAACGGTCACGCTGATGTCTGGAATGGTCTTTTTCGGCTCGTGTAATGTTGTTCTCCAGTTGGTGCGTGTGATAATTCGGCAATCGCTCGCTGCTTGCTAATGTTATCAGAACTCCCGTATGCCGTATATAACTCTCATAAATCTAAGTTGGGCATGAAAAATGCTTTATTGAGTTCAAGGTTGAATGTTTCAAAACAGTCTACCATTAGGTTTACTGTTCTTTTTACACGCTTTACTCAGTCTTTGTAGATACTCGCAATAGTTATTCCTTCTCATATAACTAAAAAGCATTCAACAGCCTAGAACGCATAAAATATTTCTTTAGTTAAGACAATCGGTTTCGACGACTTTGCCGTCATCTTCAGGACTAAGATGGCAGCAAAGTTTGTCAAACCGGTACTCTTAAATAAGGAAATATTTTATGAGGTTTAGGCTGTTGAATGTTTTTTAGGAAGTAATGTACATTGCTCATTCAGTACTCTCAAAACGAGAATCACAATCCATGTGACGGTTCTTTTTCAATTATTGATTCTTGTAACTAAGGACTTCACGCTTTCGGTACTCTTCAGTGGAATCTTCGTCGATGCTCGGTAATTCTGCATTTCTTTTTTCTGTCGCTCCGGCATTTAGATCAGTGGTATTCTTCTTCTGACGTCGAAATATTGTTACATTCGAGGTCAAGGTTGTCGCTGGTAAGGAGGAATTCGTTTGGAAGAACTTTCTTCTGTTTGAGCCTTTGAGTAGAGCAAAAGTTGGTAGACACACTCATGAAGTCAATTTCTTTTCACTTACGGTCCGCAAGTATTGAGCTCTTTAGTAAATGCACTGCAACCAAACTAAAATTAAAGCAATAACACTTACTAGAACTTTCTTTTCTGGTTTAATCTGTTTCTTTCTTCTTGTTCTGAATCGTCCTTAATGTTTTGTGCGTTGCCAACTAAAACCATTTTTGGCGTCTCCAACTGAGGCCTGGTGTAGTTGAAATATCGATTGTAACTTCTAAAATTGTGAAAAAAGAAACATAAATAAATAAACGCACGTTATGGGTTTAGTATAAGCCAACTTTTCCGTGTGATGGAACGTTACAGATCAATATAACAGGAACTAATAATACCGACAAATCAAAATGGAATAGAGAAGTAATGTGACTTTACGAAATTCTGAAGGCAAGCAATGCGAGAAGTACAAATTTGTAGACTAGCAATGCGACAACTGTTACGAAAAAACGACAAGCAATGTAACAATCCAAAACGTCACCGCCCCTCGGCTAGGTGACAGTTGAGGGGTACCTAACAGTCGTGATGCTGGACAAGCCGCTCACCTCTTTTATGTACAACACATTACTGTTACAACAGTCATCGCTTAGAATCTCTGCGCACTAGAATTATCCCACTACTATTAATCTTTAGAGTGAATGACGCACTATTTTTTATAGTACTGACTCAAAATTCAAGTTTTTTGACGTTTCACACTGTTATCGTCGGTGTGTGACATTTCTCGACTGTTCAAATGGTTCAAATGGCTCGGAGCACTATGGGACTTTACTGCTGAGGTCATCAGTCCCCTAGAACCTAAAACTACTTAAACCTAACTAACCTAAGGACACCACACACATCCACGCCCGAGGCAAGATTCGAACCTGCGACCGTAGCGGCCGCGCGGTTCCAGACTGTAGCGCCTAGAACCGTTCGGCTTCTCGACTGTTCCATTCTCGAATAGAATGTCGGAAAAGTGTACACACAAGCCTTTCCGTACGAGTTCTGATTTGTCTTATAAGTATGATCACTTCATCGTATGTAAGCAGGAGTCGTCAAACTATTTTAGCATTCAGAGTGGAAGGTGCTGATTGGAATCTCGTGATAAGATTTCTCCGCAACGAAAAATGCCTTTATTTAGATGTTTGCCATTCCAACGCGCTTATTATATCCGTAACTCTCTACCCTATTTCGAGTTACTACAGAACGCCCGTCTTTGGGTTCAGGAGGGTAACACTGAACGCCGTGCTGGATCCCAACGGCCTTGTATCACTAGCAGCTGAAAAAAATGTTTCAAATGGCTCTGAGCACTATGGGACTTAACATCTGAAGTCATTAGTCCCCTGGAACTTAGAACTACTTAAACCTAACTAAAGTAAGGACATCACACACATCCACTCCAGAGGCAAGATTCGAACCTGCGACCGTAGTGGTCTCGCGGTTCCAGACTGTAGCGCCTAGAACCGCTCCGCCACCCCGGCCGGCCGAGGCGTTTCCGTGACATTCGCAGCCTTCAGTCAACAACTGATTCTGTTCGTGTCCCTTATAAAACACTACCTGGGGCACCTGACTTCGCTCAGAGAGTTGATATGAGATTGTGTGGTAGTTGCAATAAAAAGACAATAATGTTTGTACCTCTTATACTTTAGTATGATAGGTAAAAAATTATTGAAAACATATTACTAGTATTTAAATATTTGTGAAATTAGAAGAGGTAATTTTTTAATGACAGCGTATTATAACTATTTGCGATACTTCTTTATAAACAGCATTTGTCATTTTGTTATCGAGGGTATATACGTACAAATTTTCCTACTTTTCTGCTCGAGAGCGAGCAACATATAGTTGACCTGAGAGGAGCAGGAGTCTTTGAGGATGATGCCACAATATTTTGCGCGTCGTTAATTGTAAAACTGTAGGGTAATTTGATTGGAAATTGCAGTAGGGATTAGTGGTACTCTGGGGATAAATAGTGTGTCTCCTTTGTGCTTTCCAGTTATAAGTTCGGCTTCGCTAATGCTATTCGATAGCTGTTTCACGATCATCCTTGTTCCATTACATAGTTTTGGTGAGTTGAGATTTCTGAGTAGTGTGATCAGAGGTTGAATTTTAAGTTGAAGAGAGTGTAATTGTATTCCTGGTACCTGCGAAGACTTTAGAAATTATGTCAGAAAGTTCACACTTTCTTCAATGTTTATCATCGTCTTGATCGATTTGTGTATTCTTTCTTCACAGAAGATTTTCTTTTACATGTTAAAGTTGAAGCCGGCCGGGGTGGCCGAGCGGTTCTAGGCGCTACACTCTGGAACCACGCGACCGCTACGGTAGTAGGTTCGAACCCTGCCTCGGGCATGGAGGTGTGTGATGTCCTTAGGTTAGTTAGGCTTAAGTAGTTCTAAGTTCTAGGGGACTGATGACCTAAGAAGTTAAGTCCCAAAGTGCTCGGAGCCATTTGAACCATCTTAAAGTTGATATAATCGACAATATCATTATTAGTTGCGAAAATAGCCCTTTTAAATATCCACGCCTGATTGATATACTTGTGAACAATGTTTGGATAAATCTGGTCGACGAGTACATTTTCAGCAGTGGCTATCTTGCAAAAATCAGTATTGTGTTTAATGAGGCCTGTCACATGGTCAGTAGGTTATATGCCTTCGCTTATTAGTAAAAGCCCTCCAAATCATAGCAGATGATCCAGTCCACAACATTAGAGAGTGTTCTAGAATGTTCCAGAATGATATGGTGGTTCCAGGAAGTTACACAACATTATGGAATATCCTCAAAAGTTCCAGATTATACTCGAACTTTCCAGAATATTCCGGATCATTGTGGAACATTCAGGAACATTCTGTTATGTGACGGAATGCTCTAGAATACTCTAAAAAGTTCTTGAATGATCTCGAATACTCTCGAATTTTCTGGAATGTTCCAGAAATTTCTAGACAGCGGAACTTCCCAGACCTCATATGCGCCTCAGATAAAAATGGGAACCTTCTTCATGGGTAGGGGATGGAGGGCTGCAACACCGTATAACCCCATTGATCGTGCCGGGACACGTTTGTAACTTTTACCGGCACTCACATGCCACACTGGTGGTCTTTGTGTATGTCAGAGTGAACTAAAAATCTGAACATTTACATGTCAGCTGATGCAGTGTATGACTACAAAGTGTGTGTACATAGCTACATTGACATCAAACCATGTGTTCTAGGTACTTTTTTTTTTCTTTGTCAGTTGATGTAGACAGAGAAACAGCAGACATAACTTTCCTTTCACCAGATCACTACGAACTGCGACGTTTCTGACAGGAAATCACGAATATATTCACACAACTGGGCGACGAAACGCCGGAGGTACGTAATTTGATTAAAAGCCGCTTGCACGGAACGGTGAATCCTCATGGAAATATAAAAATACAGAATCGGCAAGAGATCCTCTGTCGATGGCAGTCGCTACTTCGTGTGAATAAAGAGCACTTTGATAACGACGATGTATTCTGAATGCTTACTGGTGATGTATGATTACATCGTTGTCTTCAAGGAATTTCGTAACGTTAAAACACGGAATATGGTGCAAAATATTACTAAAAATCAACATCAGTAGTTTCCAATAATTTCTGTCATATAAAAACTTATTCATACGGTGCTGAATTTTACACGTAAAAACTTCGTAACTGAACAAGCTGCAACATAGCCGCGAATGAAACAGCGATCGAGAAAGGAATAAATTTCTTTCATTTCCGTCTATGATCACAGAACGTTCTGGTCAATAGAGTAACAGTTTCGGTCAGGGACGACCATCTTCTGATTTTATATTATTTTAAGAAATACAGCAGCCATCCTCCCTATCACGTGTTTTTATTTAAGCTAATAAGCCATTCGGGTTTTCACCCCTCTTCACTGATAGTAATATATGTTTGAATCCAAAATGAAATTTTCACTCTGCAGCGGAGTAGGCGCTGACATTAAAACTATGTGCCGGATCGAGAGTCGAACTCGATACCTTAGCCATTAGGGGGCAAGTCCTCTACCGTTTGAGCTACCCAAGCACGACCCACGCCGAGTTCGAGTCTCGGTCCGGCACACAGTTTCAATCTGCCAGGAAGTTTCATATACTTGAATGTTCAGTCAGCACATCGTTGCTACATCGATAGCAAAGTGTATGATACAGCTGCTTCTTCGCTGTGCTTGTTTTTATTTCGATTTTCACGTTTATACATGTAATACAAACACACTTCTACTTCTGTCTTCCAGTATTCACTTTGTTGCCAGCAGATCATAATTGGGAACTACTTAATACCCCCAACACAGTTAATTCAATGAGTTTCTTTTAATTTTGTTGCGGCCAATTGGGCCCACGGTGCACCTTTAATGTCTTGAGTTTTTACTAGTGTGCGTGTCACCCATTTACTACGCACCAGGTGCCTCCATTTGACTATAAGATTTATTTTCGTATTTCACAGTTTTGTGCTGGTAATGTAAATCAAATACCAAACAAGCATGTAAGTATTTGAGGGCAGATGTGTAAGACAACGTTTCTCTGCCGGCCGCGGTGGTCTCGCGGTTCTAGGCGCGCAGTCCGGAACCGTGCGACTGCTACGGTCGCAGGTTCGAATCCTGCCTCAGGCATGGATGTGTGTGATGTCCTTAGGTTATTTAGGTTTAAGTCGTTCTAAGTTCTAGGGGACTAATGACCACAGCAGTTGAGTCCCATAGTGCTCAGAGCCATTTTGAACCAGCCAACGTTTCTCTTTGTAGTTGATCGTTTTGTGCAAATGATACAAGTTTTCTTTATTGGTCTCATCGTTTTGTACATGTGACACAAACAAATAAGTAGCTCATGGCAGGTTATCACAAGCACAAGTAAAATCCTTAATAGCACATAGGTACTGCTCGTAAGTGCATCAGCCTGCAAAGCTAAGTAGTTTGCTGGTGGAGGTAAAATTATTCTCGGAAAAGAACAGCGTAACAAGCGTGTCTCCTCTTGTTAACGCGCTGTTTTTTGGGGGCGCCGTGGATGAGTCTGCAAAAATCCTTATAGGGCCGTTGTGCTGTTCGTCTGTGAGTCTGTCTGTCTGACTGTTCAAAGCCCTTTTTCTCAGGAATGGATTGACGTATCATGTGCAAATTTATGTCATACATTAAAGTCTATGATCTCATGACGGTACAAAAATTTTAAGCTTCTATTCAGTGCAGTTAAAAGATACTGCCACTCACTCATCGGAACGTATAGCGTACTTCCTGTTGATGCAGAACCATTAGATTCAGCAAGAAGCAACGTTTGCAATGTAAATAAAGTAAAAAATATGAAACATGTTAAATTTTAATTATATCACATAAAAACGTCTTGTTGCCATTTTAACATAAATGGGATTCAGCATCAATCTAAAGCATAATAGGTGACATTGTTGGATGCGAATACCAGTCACGTCTCAGTATACTAATAAAACATGTTTTATTAAATCTTGTCTCTCTAAATATTGAGAAAGGACAAGTCACCCTCTCAAATTCATATTCATGGATATTATATCCCAGACTTCATTTTCCCTGCGATGAAAGGAAGCTATCAACGTGACCAGGCGTTGAGCATGGATGTGGGATCCTTATGGTAGCTCTAATTTGAATAATAATTTCTGAAGTTTGGTTATTTAATAGCAAATATTGCACTGGACATTCGGGGCTTTGAAGCGACATGCAGCTGCTACGGACAGGAACATCTCACAGCACTTACCGGGGAAAGTATGCTGATCTCAAGAATTTCTCACACCGATGAGCAGATAATGCTTTAGGTTAAACAGGCGGGAAACAACTTACTTGGATTTACGTGCTAGGGTTCAAAATGGCTCTGAGTACTATGGGACTTAACATCTGAGGTCATCAGTCCCCTAGAACTTAGAACTACTTAAACGTAACTAAGCTAAGAACATCACACACACCCATGCCCGAGGCAGGATGCGAAACTGCGACCGTAGCGGTCGCGCGATTCCAGACTGAAGCGCCTAGAACCGCTCTCTGAAACGGACTGTGTTGGGAAACCAAAGCACTTTTCTTAGTTTATTCCAGGCCCCTCGTCAGACAAGCTGTAATGTTCAGCCCATCAATCCATGATAAAAGGTTGTCTACCTTAGGCCTACACGAATACTCGCCAGTGAAAACACAATTCGGGAGCATAGTGTCTTTTCCTCGCTGCACGGGAATTTGTGAGTCAGGGACTAGCTACTTCTCGAGCTGGGAAAATAATATTATCAACTTTGGTTAGGATTCGTTGAGAGATTGAGCAGGCATGTTACAGGGGAGACATGGAGTCTAATGATTGGTACGAAACCCGTGTGGGAGCAGTTGCTTTGGCGTACTTTTCCAGTCTACCAAGTTTTGATGGAATGGTGAGGAGAGAAGAACTGGTCTCCTGATTCGGACTCTGGCCTGGAGAGTAAATTCTGGTTTTGACTCTTATTATGAATGGGTTGCACTAGGGAGAGTGAGCGTGACTTTGCTCTTGCACTGGCCTTGTCTGAGAAGGCTGCGATGAAGTCTTAGCTGTACCATCATTCTGGAATTAAATCATCAAGGACAGCTCGCTATGCCGAGGACAATCTTATTCACATAGGGTCTGTCATTTGATCTCCTTATGCGCCCTGGCAGAGAAGTGATTCAAATTGGTCTGTGATATGACTGGTGAATGGGAGTGTCACCTTCTGGACTCTGCCAAGATTTCAGGTCTGTGTTGAAGAGTAATTGTGGTCCCTCTGACAGATCGTCTGCCCACAACTTTTCATATTTTACGCCCGCGATAACGAATTACAGGCGTCGCGCATCGCTACTCTGAAGACGCTTGCGCGACTACGGTCACCTGAGACAGTGCTACGAATCGAAAAAGTGGTACAGTATTGCTGCTCCGTCTTGATAGGGCAAACAGGATCACAGTCCCGCCACTTGTTCTCAGCTGCACCAACGCAGTGCGACTTTTATGCAGAACAAATACATCAAAGTCTGATAAGCGTAAGATGATTTCAGATTGCGTTATCCATGTTTTCAGCCAGGGTAAATAGGTTATACAGGCAAACCTTGGTATTTGCCAACCATACACCAGCCAGTGGGGTGCTAATTAGTTGTTGCTTCCACTTGTGTTGCCAACAGTTCATGATTTATTTGTCATCTCGCTGATCTTGTACTGTTTGTCCTGTACTATGATTAATAAACTCTTACCATTTTTATAAAAGATTAAACCTATGTTGGTGTATTAATCATCCATCATTAATTGACTACAATAAAGACAGGGCTATCACATGATTAATTTTTCTCGCCATTCAATTTTTATTTAAGATTCTGATGCGAGTGATAGCCTGCAATGCAGGCTAGCAATAGTGAGCATTGTCAGAGTTCAGATTTAATTAGGCAGACGCATGACCAGGGAGGCAAGTTAAAGCGATTGCTGTCAGGGTGCAAACTTGCAGGTGCCTTACTCTTGCAAATCAAACCGGAAGACCAGTGTAATCTTGCAGTATATAAACAGAAGTCCCCTAGTGGCTCCTTTTGCTTCATCCGGCTAGTGTGATGAACTACTGCATGTATTTCGACACGTGTTGGAACTCCTGGCACCAATATCTTCTCAGTGTCGATATCAATAACAGGCACGTAGCGTTGAGATTCTCTATTCCCATCATGGATGAACTGTATACATACATAACTACGTTTACCAGAGTCTGAAAATACCGCTACAGTTGTAAGGTTCTTTATTTATAACACGACCGTTTTCGAGCTCATATACGTCCATCTTCAGGTGTCGTAACTTGTGCTGTGTCCTCGAGCGCAGCTGTGGACGAGTACAAGACGGGGTGTGCTATCAGCGAGCACAGAGCACACCGCGTTTTATACTTATCCACCGCGGCTCTCGGGGTTACAGCAGCAAGTTACGACACCTGAAGATGGGCGTATAGGGGCCTGAAACAGGTCGAGTTCTAAATAAAAGAACCTTACAACTGTAGCGGTGTTTTCGGCATCTGGTATAATGTTCAGTTGCGGACGATCCTCCAATCAGTTGCGGGTGATCCTCCGACAGGATTGTTTATACACTAATGGCCATTAAAATTGCTACACCAAGAAGAAATGCAGATCATAAACGGGTATTCATTGCACAAATATATTGTACTAGAACTGACAAGTTTTTACATTTTCACGCAATTTGGGTGCATAGATCCTGAGAAATCAGTACCCAGAACAACCACCTGTGGCCGTAAAAACGGCCTTGATACGCCTAGGAATTGAGTCAAACAGAGCTTGGATGGCGTGTACAGGTACAGCTACCCACACAGCTTCAACACGATACCACAGTTCATCAAGAGTAGTGACTGGCGTATTGTGACGAGCCAGTTGCTCGGCCACCATTGACCAGACGTTTTCAATTTGTGAGAGATCTGGAGAACGTGCTGGCCAGAAAGGCCCGTACAGGACCTGCGATATGCGGCCGTGCATTATCCTGCTGAAATGTAGGGTTTCGCAGGGATCTAATGAAGGGTACAGCCACAGGTCGTACCATATCTAAAATGTAACGTCCACTGTTCAAAGTGCCGTCAGTGCGAACAAGAGGTGACCGAGACGTGTAACCAATGGGACCCCATACCATCACGGCGGGTGATACGCCAGTATGGCGATGACGAATACACGCTTCGAATGTTCGTTCACCTCGATGTCGCCAAACACGGATGCGACTATCATGATGCTGTAAACAGAACCTGGATTCATCCGAAAAAATGACGTTTTACCATTCGTGCACCCAGGTTCGTCGTTGAGTACACCATCGCAAGCGCTCCTGTCTGTGATGCAGCGTCAAGGGTAACTGCAGCCATGGTCTCCGAGCTGATAGCCCATGCTGCTGTAAACGTCGTCGAACTGTTCGTGCAGATAGTTGTTGTCTTGCTAACGTAGCCATCTGGTGACTCAGGGATCGAGACGTGGCTGCACGATCCGTTACAGCCATGCCGATAAGATGCCTATCATCTCGACTGCTAGTGATACGAGGCCGTTGGCATCCAGCACGGCGTTGCGTATTACCCTCCTGAACCCACCGATTCCATATTCTGCTAACAGTCATTGGATCTCGACCAACGCTAGCAGCAATGTCGCAATACGATAAACCGCAATTGCGATATTCTGCAATCCGACCTTTATGAAAGTCGGAAACGTGATGACACGCATTTCTCCTCCTTACACGAGGCATCACAACAACGTATGAGGTTGGAAACTTTCGTCATGTCAGCACGTTGTAGGTGTCGCCACCGGCGCCAACCTTGTGTGAATGCTCTGAGAAGCTACCCATTTGCATATCACAGCATCTTATTCATGTCCGTTAAATTTCTCGTCTGTAGCACGTCATCTTCGTGGTGTAGCAATTTTAATGGCCAGTAGTGTAATTAAGTTTGTCCGGAACCCTCAGCTCACTAGTTCTACTCGCGCTGGGCCAATCTTCTATATCTCGCGAGTGGTGGGATCTGATGTCGGCGTGTTGCTATCGGTGGCGCGTCAATTTAGGGCGCCTTGCCAGCGCGGAGTTCGCGTCGGTTCCAGACGCCGGGAAGGGCAGCTGCTGTCGGCGGCAGCCGCCGGTGCCGGCATCGGAGGCGGGGCGCGCGGCCGTCCGGCGGCGCGGCTAATGCTGTTAATTCTGGCGCATCGGACGGCCATTACGGTGACAGGCCGGCCGGCAGGCTGATGCAGGGCGCCCGGCCCTCCCACGGGGGGCCACATTCGTCATGCCCGCGGCTGCTGCTACTGCTGCGGCCTCTGCTGCCGAGGAACCGAGGCGAACCGCGTCGGCGTCACTCCGTCTTGCGCCGCACTGCCTCACCTGCCTTGAGGCTTTTATAGCTGAGATAATTTCCCGCAACGTGTTGCGTAAGACCGCGCTGCTCACTCTTAAGAATGCCAACATACCGGCCCGTTTTCCCAGGGGGCGGATAACGCAGTGCCTCTGCGGGCTCTACCTGCGGGAAACGATTGCGTGCTTCGGGAGGAGACTACCCCCACGCTGCAGCGATTTGCTTGGTTGGAGCAGTGGCGGAAGCCGAACTGAGTAGCAGAAAACTACTAAACGACAGCTGGTGCATTATGTATTTCGCGCACACGGGCAGCAAGAAAGTAGGCAATTCTTCCTATCAAATTCCTGAAATCTTCACCTGTAATTTTATTCAATTTAATTTATTTACTTATTGCCAAATTATAGATCTGTTACCTGATGTTTAAAACAGGTAGTACATCTTACAATTTTCGTTTTTTATTTTTTTACAGTTTTCTTTTCTTTTATCTACAACACTTGCAAAGAATGATACTTCTCAAAATAACGATAATTTAAGGTTGAAATATAAATAAAATTTTGTTGTTTTTTTAAAAAAAATCAAATGGCTCTGAGCACTGTGGGACTTAACATCTGATGTCATCAGTCCCCTAGACTTAGAACTACTTAAACCTAACTAATCTAAGGACATTACACACATCCATGTCCGAGGCAGGATTCGAACCTGCGACCGCAGCAGCAGCGCGGTTCAGGACTGAAGTGCCTACAACTGTTCGGCCACACCCTGTATCTGTTGTTTCTAAGAAGAATATAAAAAGATGATAGGATAGAGGAGAGATTTGTTAGTACCGTCACCGAATGTGACTGACGGAGAATACTTCGGAATGGTTCCTTAGAGTCGTTGACCGCCAGTCGCACAAACACAGTGATATCGGCTGACCGTTTCTCTGCCTCAGAGGATAACCAGCTTATCAAGTTGGTATCCTGACAACATATTTCGTAGATCATTGCTAACGCCGAGTTGAAAAATTAAATGCAAAACGAACTAATTTGGTCGAAAATCGGGAGAAAAATGAATGAAACATGTTCAAAAGAAATGTCTCTGGTTGTGTCCAATGTAATACATTTGTTAATATACAGGATGTATCAAAAAGAATCTTCCGATTTAGGACGTCTATATTTCTGAAACTAGGAAACATGTACAATGAATGTTGTGTTTTGATACCTTTTCATATATGAACGGTGTATGACAGTGAGGTATTCAGATTGTTCCAACACTGTGAAACGCCCCCTTAGCAAAATTATCAATTTTTGTGCTGGTAGACCTCTTTCGTTATTTGATTTACAAACAGCTGAGCAAAACTCAACGTACTCAAACAGTTTTCTTTTTACTTTCTCTGATCATCACTAAACTGACACACAATATTTTTAGCGCTACGCAAACTGACTCTCAATAATACCTGCAAAAGAATGGCCCCGACTAACAATGGCGTATACCTTTCGTGAATCACCTCACAAAAATCTTCGTTACTCGAACTGCTGCAATACAGCGAGCGGCAATACTGCCAGTTAAATAAAAGATTCAAACTACTGAAGGCACTAAATACTGATAGGCATGGTTAGCAAATGAAGGATTTTGATAGAGAACACACACACACACACACACACACACACACACACACATATATATATATATATATATATATATATATATATATATATATATATATATAATCCAGTTTGACTAATTTCCTTTTTCTGACGCACACACGTCCAGATCGTCCGCTCATATTAACATCTCAAATCTCTGGCATTAGTCTCTCTCCACATCCACCACTGCTGGCGGCTCACCTCCAACTACACAACTCTACGCTACGCACTGTTCACATCCATCTGCCCAACACTACAGAAGCGAATATTCCAACAATGCCAACGAGCCTCAGACTGCACACAGCACAGTCGGTGATTTTCATACAGAGCGCTACGTGGCGTTACCGACATCAAACTACTTACAACTTCAGCGAGCATGTCTTGGGTTACAGCTTCCACAGCTGCAGTTATGCGATGTCTCAATTCGTTAACTGTTGTTGGTAACTGAGGCATATAAATAGTTTTTTTATAAACCCCGACAAGAAATAATCACATGAGTCAGGTCCGGAGACCTAGGAGGCCAGTAATGTAACGCTGAATCATGCGACCGATCCATCGTTCAGTACTCCTATGATTTAAGAATTTCCCCACTTCCAGGTGCGCCGACCGCGGTGGTCTTGCGGTTCTAGGCGCGCAGTCCGGAGCCGTGCGACTGCTACGGTCGCAGGTTCGAATTATGTCTCGGGCATGGATGTGTGTGATGTCCTTAGGTTAGTTAGGTTTAAGTAGTTCTAAGTTCTAGGGGACTAATGACCACAGCAGTTGAGCCCCATAGTGCTCAGAGCCATTTGAACCATTTTGAACTTCCAGGTGCCCGTGTGACGGTGTCCCATCGCGTTGGTAAATGAAGACGTTGAAATTAGTCTCCAACTGTGGGAAAAGAACGTTCTCGAGCATATAGAGATATGTGCTTCCTGTAACAGTGTTCTCGGCAAAGAAAAATGGACCATACACCTTTACCCGTGAAACTGCACAGAACACATTAAATTTTGGAGAGAGCCTCTCATATTATTCAGCATCATGTGGTTTTTCCATACCCCATATTCTCACATTATGATTGTTCACCTTCTTATTTAAATGGAAATGCTACCTCGTCATTAAACACTAAGCGTGGAAGAAAACTGTCATCCTCTGTCTTGCCAAGAACGAAATTACAGAACTCCACACCTTGTTGTTTGTCACTTTCACGAAGAGCTTGCAGTGGTTAAATTTTGTATGGCTTCAAGTATAACCCTTGACGGAACACATGCCAGACGGACATCGGCAGCATGTTGAGCTGTCGAGCTGCACGGCGAACGGATTTCTGCGGACTCCTTGTGAAACTATGGCGGTTGCGTTCGACATCTGTGTCAGACACTCGGGGACGGCCCGGCGGTATGGCTTTACATAAACAACCTGTTTGCCGGAATTGTTCATGCCATCAAATGGTTCAAATGGCTCTGAGCACTATGGGACTTAACATCTCAGGTCATCAGTCCCCTAGAACTTAGAACTACTTAAACCTAACTAACCTAAGGACATCACACACATCCATGCCTGAGGCAGGATTCGAACCTGCTCCCGTAGCGGTCGCGCGGTTCCAGACTGAAGCGCCTAGAACCGCTCGGCCATCAGGGCGGCTGTTCATGCCATCATCTAATGCTCTGTGGTGTAGGAGGATCCACACCATACCTAGTACGAAAGTCAGGCTGAACAGTTACTACTGACCCGCAATGCGCAAAAAGTAGAACACACAACGCTATGTTGTCCCGACACCATTTTTACTGGAACTGAAGTGGGCGCGCACTGCTGCTGTCTAGGGGGAACCATCTTCCTTTTTGCAACAGTACATTGTTCACACGTATCTCAAATAACATAACAATTTTTCTCTTTTTAAATAAGATGACTGTTTCTGATACACCCTGTATTTGTACTAACCACAGTTATAATTAGTTAGATGTTGTTGTTCGTGGTCAGTACTGTGAACGACACTTGAAACTGGAATAAGATTTTCACTCTGCAGTGGAGTGTGCGCTGATATGAAACTTCCTGGCAGATCAAAAATGTGTGCCGGACCGAGACTCCAACTCTAGCATCTGAGCTACGCAGGCATAACTCACGCCTTGTCCTAACAGCTTTTCTTCCGCCACTACCTCGTCTCCTAGTTTCCAGATTTCACAGAAGCCCTCCTTCGAACCTTGCAGAACTAGCAGTCCTAGAAGAAAGGATATTGCGGAGACATGGCTTAGCTACAGCCTGGGGGATGTTTTTCCAGAATGAGATTTTCACTCTGCACCGGAGTGTGCTTTGGGATTCAGTAGACTATTGCAAATCAACAAGCGTAACGTTTACGATTATATTTTTTAGTTAAAGACAAATGGAAGAGAACTCCTTCAGGTAAAGATTTTTTTAAAACTTGGTACTTACGTTTTTGCTTGTGTCAAAACTCAGTTGCAAAATAGACCTTTTCTTTTTTTATTTGCAAAAAAGAGAAACAATAAGTTGTCCCAGGAAGGGGAAACTTTATTGACACATTCCTGGGGTCAGATACATCACATGATCACACTGACAGAACCACAGGCACATAGACACAGGCAACAGAGCATGCACAATGTCCGCACTAGTACATTGTATATCCACCTTTCGCAGCAATGCAGGCTACTATTCTCCCATGGAGACGATCGTAGAGATGCTGGATGTAGTCCTGTGGAACGGCTTGCCATGCCATTTCCACCTGGCGCCTCAGTTGGACCAGCGTTCGTGCTGGACGTGCAGACCGCGTGAGACGACGCTTCATCCAGTCCCAAACATGCTCAATGGGGGACAGATCCGGAGATCTTGCTGGCAGGGTAGTTGACTTACACCTTCTAGAGCACGTTGGGTGGCACGGGATATATGCGGACGTGCATTGTCCTGTTGGAACAGCAAGTTCCCTTGCCGGTCTAGGAATGGTAGAACGATGGGTTCGATGACGGTTTGGATGTACCGTGCACTATTCAGTGTCCCATCGACGATCACCAGAGGTGTACGGCCAGTGTAGGAGATCGTTCCCCACACCATGATGCCGGGTGTTGGACCTGTGTGCCTCGGTCGTATGCAGTCCTGACTGTGGCGCTCACCTGCACGGCGCCAAACACGCATACGACCATCATTGGCACCAAGACAGAAGCGACTCTCATCGCTGAAGACGACACGTCTCCATTCGTCCCTCCATTCACGCCTGTCGCGACACCACTGGAGGCGGTCTGCACGATGTTGGGGTGTGAGCGGAAGACGGCCAACCGGTGTGCGGGACCGTAGCCCAGCTTCATGGAGACGGTTGCGAATGGTCCTCGCCGATACCCCAGGAGCAACAGTGTCCCTAATTTGCTGGGAAGTGGCGGTGTGGTCCCCTACGGCACTGCGTAGGATCCTACGGTCTTGGCGTGCATCCGTGCGTCGCTGCGGTCCGGTCCCAGGTCGACGGGCACGTGCACCTTCCGCCGACCACTGGCGACAACATCGATGTACTGTGGAGACCTCACGCCCCACGTGTTGAGCAATTCGACGGCCAACACCGCGGTTCCTGGTGTGTCCGCTGTGCCGTGCGTGTGATCATTGCTTGTACAGCCCTCTCGCAGTGTCCGGAGCAAGTATGGTGGGTCTGACACACCGGTGTCAATGTGTTCTTTTTTCCATTTCCAGGAGTGTATTTTAGACAAAATTATCTGACAGAGGACTAATAAGCCTAGCGGCTCCGAAAAGGTTTGAAATCTTTTGAATAGTTTAATACACCAAAGACGTTATTTACAAGCTACAGTTTCAAATCAGAAAAATTCCTAAAGGGTAGAATAGATGCATATCTCAAACTTAGCAGCCTTCCGTGGTCGCAGACCCACTTAGTCGTTCTGGCCTCGCGGCAACGCGTGCTGCGCAGCCGTGCTGGCTTAGAAAACAAGTTCCTTTTATAACACACCAAACAAAATGCCAACTGTGAAGCCCAGCCAACCGTTAGCATGCAAGATGTTAAATCAGATATTAAAATACGGCCTTGCAAACAGTCAATAAGCACGAAGTTCTTAAAGCAAACTGCAAAACTATGAAGCAAGTAAGACATTTTCACTGCAACTTTAACTATCAAACGATTTAAGTAGAACGATTCTTGAGATACTCTAGTAGTGCACAAAACAGTAAAACACAGTTCATTAAAGGGTTAAGATAGAATTACCCCTTTAAAATTACTACTAAAACGGTACAGCATAATTTGAGCTGCTTGCACATACAGTTCATTGGAGGTAACCACGTATAAAAGTACTGCACGAGCCACAGTTACCAGTACTTTGACTGGCCCAAGATTAAGGCTAGTCACGCCACTATTCAAAACAACATACTTTGAACACCATAACAGACTTTATCACAGTTGAATTTATAGAACTTTCCAGGTATTGGACTTCAATTAAACAGATATTACTCCAGCAAAATTTTTCGGACGCATGGTCTATACAGTTTGAACATTTGCACAGTCTTCGTAAGTTAGACTCAGTAAATTACACAACAGACACAGGTATTACTTGCAGCAAAACGGCACCTACAGGACGAGGAACTCTCACACAGGAAACACGAGGTACCTCAGCACGACGCGAAAGTCGTAAAGGGCCACGAAACATCTAATCGCAACTGAAGGTGGCAGCGGCAGAAAGAAGTCTTGGCACGGTGATAGGATGCGGACGGTTTTATTCAGGCCCCTGCGTGGCTACATACACTACTGGCCATTAAAAGTGCCACACCAAGAAGAATTGCACATAATAAACGGGTATTCATTGGACACGTATATTATACTGGAAATGACATTTGATTACATTTTCACACAGTTTGGGTGCAGAGACCACGGGAAATCAGTACCCAGAACAACCACCTCTGGCCGTAATAACGGCCTTGATACGCCTGGGCATTGAGTCAAACAGAGCTTGGATGGCGTGTACAGGTACTGCTGCCACGGAGCTTCAACACGATACCACAGTTCATCAAGAGTAGTGACTGGCGTATTGTGACGAGCCAGTTGCTCGGCCACCATTGACCAGACGTTTTCAGTTTGTGAGAGATCTGGAGAATGTGCTGCCCAGGGCAGCAGATGAAGATTTTCTGTATCCAGAAAGGCCAGTACAGGACCTGCAACATGCGGTCGTGCATTATCCTGCTGAAATGTTGGGTTTCGCAGGGATCGAATGAAGGGTACAGCCACATGTCGTACCACATCTAAAATGTAACGTCCACTGTTCAAAGTGCCGTCAGTGCAAACAAGAGGTGACCGAGACGTGTAACAAATGGCACCCCATACCATCACGGGTGATACACCAGTATGGCGATGACGAATACACGCTTCGAATGTGCGTTCACCTCGATGTCACCAAACACGGATGCGACCATCATGATGCTGTAAACAGAATCTGGATTCATCCGAAAAAATGACGTTTTGCCATGCGTGCACCCAGGTTCGCCGTTGAGTACACCATCGCAGGCGCTCCTGTCTGTGATGCAGCGTCAAGGATAACCGCAGCCATGGTCTCCAAGCTAATAGTCCATACTGCTGCAAACACTATTCGTGTAGATGGTTGTTGTCTTGGAAACGACCACATCTGTTGACTCCGGAAGCGAGACGTGGCTGCACGATCCGTTACAGGCATGCGGATAAGATGCCTGTCATCTTGACTGCTAGGGTTAGGAGACCGTTGCGTTCCAGCACGACGTTCCGTATTACCTTCCTGAACCCACCGATTCAATATCCTGCTAACAATCATTGGATCTAGAGCAACACGAGCAGCAATGTCCCGATACGATAAACCGCAATCGTGATAGGCTACAATCCGACCTTTAGCAAAGCCGGAACGTGATGGTAAGCAATTTCTCCTCCTTACACGAGGCATAACAACAACGTTTCACCAGGCAACGCCGGTTAACTGCTGATTGTGTATGAGAAATCGGTTGGAAACTTTCCTCATGTCAGCACGTTGTAGATGTTGCCACCGGCTCCAACCTTGTGTGAATGCTCTGAAAAACTAATCATTTGCATATCACAGCATCTTCTTCCTGTCGGTTAAATTTCGCGTCCGTAGCACGTCATCTTCGTGGTGAAGTTATTTTAATGGCCAGTAGTGTAGATAGGCCCCAGTTCCGCTATTAACGTGAAGTCTCAAGCCACAGCGTCCTCTCACGAGCGTTTCTTTCATACTCGGGCAAAACAAACTCCCGGCTGACAGTGTCCACCACCGACTACGACACGACCAGTACTGCAACGATTACGGCTGTCGGGGTCACTGCTCGCTCTCGGTGACCAGTGTAAATTCCACCGTGTCTCGCTGTTCCGCCGACTCCTTCGGATCGTTCCGCGCTCGCCAAAGAGGCTATTGCGACCAGTCACACCGCGTAATAGTGCAGGCCGGAGAAACTGCTGATTCACTGGCCGTTTCTGAGATAAGTTACGGCTCAGATACGTCTCCGTTACTAGCGTTTGAAAAGTCTGTGCTAAAATAAAAACAACTTATGTGTTTGGGTTAAACCTCTCTTTTTTCGACATAGTCTCCTTGTAGACTTATACATTTCGTCCAACGCTCTTCTAATTTGTTGATCGCTCCCGATTAATAGGAATTGTTCAAGTCTGCGAAATAGCTATTAGTTGCTGCAATCATTTCACCGTTTGAATAAAATCTTTGTCCCGTCAGTCATTTCATCAAATTGGGGAACAAATATTTGTCCGACGAAGCCAAATCTGGAGAATAGGGGCATGTGAAACGAGTTGGAATATTTTTTTTTTTGTGGTCATCAGTCTACTGACTGGTTTGGTGATGCGGCCCGCCACGAACTCCTTTCCTGTGCTAACCTGTTCATCTCAGAGTAGCACTTGCAACCTACGTCCTCAATTATTTGCTTGACGTATTCCAATCTCTGTCTTCCTCTACAGTTTTTGCCCTCTACAGTTCCCTCTAGTACCATGGAAGTCATTCCCTCATGTCTTAGCAGATGTCCTATCATCCTGTCCCTTCTCCTTATCAGTGTTTTCCACATATTCCTTTCCTCTCCGATTCTGCGTAGAACCTCCTCATTCCTTACCTTATCAGTCCACCTAATTTTCAACATTCGTCTATAGCACCACATCTCAAATGCTTCGATTCTCTTCTGCTCCGGTTTTCCCACAGTCCATGTTTCACTACCATTCAATGCTGTACTCCAGACGTACATCCTCAGAAATTTCTTCCTCAAATTAAGGCCGGTATATGATATTAGTAGACTTCTCTTGGCCAGAAATGCCTTTTTTTGCCATAGCGAGTCTGCTTTTGATGCCCTCCTTGCTCCGTCCGTCATTGGTTATTTTACTGCCAAGGTAGCAGAATTTCTTAACTTCATTGACTTCGTGACCATCAATCCTGATGTTAAGTTTCTCGCTGTTCTGATTTCTACTACTTCTCATTGCCTTCGTCTTTCTCCGATTTACTCCCAAACCATACTGTATACTCATTAGACTGTTCATTCCGTTCAGCAGATCGTTTAATTCTTCTTCACTTTCGCTCAGGATAGCAATGTCATCAGCGAATCGTATCATTGATATCCTTTCACCTTGTATTTTAATTCCACTCCTGAACCTTTCTTTTATATCCATCATTGCTTCCTCGATGTATAGATTGAAGAGTAGGGACGAAAGGCTACAGCCTTGTCTTACTCCCTTCTTAATACGAGCACTTCGTTCTTGATTGTCCACTATTATTATTCCCTCTTGGTTGTTGTACATATTGTATATGACCCGTCTCTCCCTATAGCTTATCCCTACTTTTTTCAGAATCTTGAACAGCTTGCACCATTTTATATTGTCGAACGCATTTCTAGGTCGACAAATCCTATGAACGTGTCTTTATTTTTCTTTAGCCTTGTTCCCATTATTAGCAGTAACGTCAGAATTGCCTCTCTCGCGCCTTTACTTTTCCCAGAGCCAAACTGATCGTCACCTAGCGCACTCTCAATTTTCTTTTCCATTCTTCTGTATATTATTCTTGTAAGCAGCTTCGATGCATGAGCTGTTAAGCTGACTGTGCGATAATTCTCGCACTTGCCAGCTCTTGCCGTCTTCGGAATTGTGTGGATGATGCTTTTCCGAAAGTCAGGAGGTAGGTCACCAGACTCATATATTCTACACACCAACGTGAATTGTCGTTTTGTTGCCACTTTCCCTAATGATTTTAGAAATTCTGATGGAATGTTATCCATCCCTTCTGCCTTATTTGACCGTAAGTCCTCGAAAGCTCTTTTAAATTCTGATTCTAATACTGGATCCCCTATCTCCTCTAAATCGACTCCTGTTTTTTCTTCTATCACACCAGACAAATCTTCACCTTCATAGAGGCTTTCAATGTATTCTTTCCACCTATCTGCTCTCTCCTCTGCATTTAACAGTGTAATTCCCGTTGCACTCTTAATTTTACCACCGTTGCTTTTAATGTCACCAAAGGTTGTTTTAACTTTCCTGTATGCTGAGTCTGCCTTTCCGACAATCGTATCGTTCTCGATGTCTTCACATTTTTCCTGCAGCCATTTCGTCTTAGCTTCCGTGCGATTCGTATTTATTTCATTCCTCAGCGACTTGTATTTCTGTATTCCTGATTTTCCCGGAACATGTTTGTACTTCCTCCTTTCATCAATCAACTGAAGCATTTCTTCTGTTACCCATGGTTTCTTCGCAGCTACCTTCTTTGTACCTATGTTTTCCTTCCCAACTTCTGTGATGGCCCTTTTTAGAGACGTCCATTCCTCTTCAAATGTGTTGCCTATTGCGCTATTCCTTATTGCTGTATCTATAGCGTTAGAGAACGTCAAACGTTTCTCGTCATTCCTTAGAACATCCGTATCCAAATTCTTAGCGTATTGATTCTTCCTGACTAATGTCTTGAACTTCAGGCTACTCTTCATCACTACTATATTGTGATCTGAGTCCATATCTGCCCCTGGGTACGCCTTACAATCCAGTATCTAATTGAAATCTTAACGTATCTCCCGGCCTTTTCCAAGTATACCTCCGCCGGCCGCGGTGGTCTCGCGGTTCTAGGCGCTCAGTCCGGAACCGTGTGAATGCTACGGTCGCAGGTTCGAATCCTGCCTCGGGCATGGATATGTGTGATGTCCTTAGGTTAGTTAGGTTTAAGTAGTTCTAAGTTCTAGGGGACTAATGACCACAGCTGTTAAGTCCCATAGTGCTCAGAGCCATTTGAACCATTTGAACCAAGTATACCTCCTCCTCTTGTGATTCTTGAACAGGGTATTCGCTATTACTAGCTGAAACTTGTTACAGAACTCAATTAGTCTTTCTCCTCTTTCATTCCTTGTCCAAAGGCCATATTCTCCTGTAACCTTTCCTTCTACTCCTTCCGCTACAACTGCATTCCAGTCGCCCATGACTATTAGATTTTAGTCCCCCTTTACATACTCCATTACCCTTTCAATATCCTCATACACTTTCTCTATCTGTTCATCTTCAGCTTGCGACGTCGGCATGTATACCTGAACTATCGTTGTCGGTGTTGGTCTGCTGTCGATTCTGATTAGAACAACCCGGTCACTGAACTGTTCACAGTAACATACCCTCTGCCCTACCTTCCTATTAATAACGAATCCTACACCTGTTATACTATTTTCTACTGCTGTTGATATTACCCGATACTCATCTGACCAGAAATCCTTGTCTTCCTTCCACTTCACTTCACTGACCCCTACTATACCTAGATTGAGCCTTTGCATTTCCCTTTTCAGATTTTCTAGTTTCCCTATGACGTTCAAGCTTCTGACATTCTACGCCCCGACTCGTAGAACGTTATCCTTTCGTTGAATATTCAATCTTTTTCTCATGGTAACCTCCCCCTTGGCAGTCCCCTCCCGGAGATCCGAATGGGGGACTATTCCGGAATCTTTTGCCAATGTAGAGATCATCATGACACTTCTTCATCTGCAGGCCATATGTCCTGTGGATACACGTTACGAATCCTATTTCCATTAATTTTGCGACCATAACTGCTGAGGTGTGTGCTGGTGCATTGTTGTGGTGGAAAAGGACTTTGCCGTCCAATCGCCGGCGTTTTACTTGCAGCTCGGTTGTCAAACGGTCCAATAACGATGAATAATACGCACCTGTTTACCGTGTTCCAGAGGATAATAATTATGATGTGGATTATCCCTTGCGAATCCGAAAAGACAGTCGCCATAACGTTTCCGGGCGACGGAATTGTCTTCGCCTTTTTTGGTGCTGATTCTCCCTAATTAATCCATTGTTTAGATTGTTCTTTGGTTTCTGGAGTATAGTAGTGTATCTATGTTTCATCCACACTGACGAGTCGGCCGGGGTGGCAGAGCGGGTCTAGGCGCTTCAGTGAGGAACCGCGCGACAGCTACGGTCACAGGTTCGAATCGTGCCTTGAACATAGATGTGTGTGATGTCCATAGCTTACTTAGGTTTAAGTAGTTCTAAGTTCTATGGGACTGATGACCTCAGAAGTTATGTCCCATAGTGCTCAGAACCATTTGAGTCACACTGACGAAACGACGCTTATAGTCCTTTGGATTCTTCCTGAACATCTGCAAACCATCCTTGAAACACTTCACACGATTCCGTTTTAGGTCAAGCGTTAGCAATGGCGGATCCCGTCTTCCAGATAGCTTTCTCATGTCTAAATGCTTATGCAAAATATTATGTACCTGTTCATTCGAGATGCTCACAGCACTAGCAATCTCTCGCGCCTTAACTCTTCTGTCACCCATCATCATATAATGGATTTTATCAATTATTTCTGGAGTCATAATCTCTACAGGGCGTTCAGAACGTTCACCAACACTTGTGCCCATATGACCACTCCGAAAATTTTGAAACCACTTATAAACTGTTCTAATTGAAGGTTCAGAGTCACCGTAATGTTTATCAAGATTCCCTTTAGTCTCCTGAGGCGTTTTGCCTTTCATAAAGTAATGTTTAATCACCACACGAAATTCTTTTCCTTTCATTTTTTAACAATCACTCGAGTTCTTTGATTCACCCGAAGGCCAAACACAAAGAAAAAGAGCAATATGACTGAAAATTGGTGTGGGTTCTTTCCAAAGATGCTACTAACTAGACATGACCTCGATACGCGCCGGTGGTGCCACCTCTCGCACTTTGCACGGAATTTTCAAACGCCCCTATAGGAAAATGGGAACTGACATTCCTCGGCATCGTCGACCAATTGTTTTGTTACTAAAATATTATTCGCTCGTTCTCCTTCACAACGTAAGAACGTGTGTGTGATTGCTTTGCGCTTCCTGAGTTCTCTTTCCAATAATATACAGTGTTTCTCTTCTTGCTCATGTATTTTCTGAGTGCCAAAATAAACTTTTATATCGATCACTGCACTGTCTGCTATGCTTTTGCAGCCACCGCTACTGCTGTCACGCCGCACTGCTCCACTCCTGTTATATGGCAAAATGTTCCTTGCAGCGCGCTGGAACTTGCATCCTGCCAGTGAACCACATTATACTGATCTCGTCTGGCGGAACCTGTAGCACCCACTGTTGTTGATGTGGTCTTCAGTCCTGAGACTGGTTTGTTGCAGCTCTCCATACTACTCTATCCTGTGCAATCTTCTTCATCTCCCTGTACCTACTGCAACCTACATCTTTCTGAATCTGCTTGGTGTATTCATCTCTTGGCCTCCCTTTACGATTTTTACCCTCCACGCTGCCCTCCAACACTAAATTTGTGATCACTTGATGCCTCAGAACATGTCCTACCAACCGATCCCTTCTTCTAGTTACGTTGTGCCACAAACTTCTCTTCTCCCCAATCCTATTCAGTACCTCCTCATTCGTTACGTGATATTCGCATCTAATCTTCAGCATTCTACTGTAGCACCACATTTCGAAAGCTTCTATTCTCTTCTTGTCCAAACTATTTATCGTCCATGTTTCACTTCCATACATGGCTACACTCCATACATATACTTTCAGAAACGACTTCCTGACACTTAAATCTATACCCGATGTTAACAAATTTCTCTTCTTCAGAAACGCTTTCCTTGCCATTGTCAGTCTACATTTTATATCCTCTCTACTTCGACCATCATCAGTTATTTTGATCCCCGAATAGCAAAACTCCTTTACTGCTTTTAGTGTCTCATCTCCTAATCTAATTCCCTCAGCATCACCCGACTTAATTCGACTACATTCCATTATTCTCGTTTTGCTTTTGTTGATGTTCATCTTGTATCATCCTTTCAAGACACTGTCCATTCCGTTCAACTGCTCTTCCAAGTCCTTTGCTGTCTCTGACAGTATTACAATGTCATCAGCGAACCCGAAAGTATTTCTTTCTTCTCCATGGATTTTAATACCTACTCCGAATTTTTCTTTTGTTTCCTTTACTGCTTGCTCAATATACAGATTGAATAACATCGGGGATACGCTACCACCATGTCTAACTCCCTTCCCAACCGCTGCTTCCATTTCATGCCCCTCGACTCTTATAACTGTCATCTGATTTCTGTACAAATTGTAAATAGCCTTTCGGTCCCTGTATTTTACCCCGGCCACCTTTAGAATTTGAAAGAGAGTATTCCAGTCAACATTGTCAAAAGCTTTCTCTAAGTCTACAAATGCTAGAAACGTAGGTTTTGCCTTTCCTTAATTTTTCTTCCGAGATAAATCGTAAGGTCAGTATTGCCTCACGTGTTCCAGTATGTCTACGGAATCCAAACTGATCTTCCTCGAGGTCGGCTTTTACTAGTGTTCCATTCGTCTGTAAAGAATTCGTGCTAGTATTTCGCAACTGTGGCTTATTAAACTGATTATTCGGTAATTTTTACATCTGTTAACACCTGCTTTCTTTGGGATTGGAATTATTATATTCTTCTTGAAGTCTGAGGATATTTCGCTTGTTTCATACAACTTGGTCACCAGATGGTAGAGTTTTGTCAGGACTGGCTCTCCCAAGGTCGTCAGTAGTTCCAATGGTATGTTGTCTACTCCGGGGGCCTTGTTTCGACTCAGGTCTTTCAGTGCCCTGTCAAACTCTTCACGCAGTATCGTATTTCCCATTTTATCTTCATCTACATCCTCTTTCATTTCCATAATATTGTCCTCAAGTACATCGTCCTTGTATAGACACTCTATATACTCCTTCCACCTTTCTGTTTTCCCTCCGTTGCTTAGAACTGAGCTCTTGATATTCATAAAAGTGGTTCTCTTATCTCCAAAGGTCTCTTTAATTCCTGTAGGCAGTATCTATCTTACCCCTAGTGAGATAAGATTCTGCATCCTTACATTTGTCCTCTTAGCCGTCCCTGCTTAACCATTTTGCACTTCCTGTCGATCTCATTTTTGAGACGTTTGTATCCCTTTTTGCCTGCTTCATTTACTGCATTTTTGTATTTCTCCTTTCATAAATTGAATTCAATATTTCTTCTGGTACCCAAGGATTTCTACTAGCCCTCGTCTTTTTACCTACTTGATCCTCTGCTGCTTCCACTACTTCATCCCTCAAAGCTACCCATTCTTCTTCTACTGTATTTCTTTCCCCTATTCCTGTCAGTTGTTTCCTTATGCTCTCCCTGAAACCCTGTACAACCACTGGTTCTTTCAGTTTATGAAGGTCCCATCTCCTTAAATTCCCACCTTTTTGCAGTTTCTTCAGTTTTAATCTACAGGTCATAACTAATAGATTGCGGTCAGAGTCCACATCTGCCCCTGGAAATGTCTTACAATTTAAAAGCTGGTTCCTAAATCTCTGTCTTACCATTATATAATCTATCCTTTAGTATCTCCAGGGATCTTCCAAGTATACAACCTTCTTTCATGATTCTTAAACCTAGTGTTAGCTATGATTAAGTTGTGCTCTGTGCAAAATTCTACCAGGCGGCATCCTCTTTCATTTCTTAGCACCAATCCATATTCACCTACTACGTTTCCTTCTCTCCCTTTTCCCACACTCGAATTCCAGTCACCCATGACTATTAAATTTTGCTCTGCCTTTACTATCTGCATAATTTCTTTTATGTCATCATACATTTCTTCAATTTCTTCGTCATCTGCAGAGGTAGTTGGCATATAAACTTGTGCTACTGTGGTAGGTGTGGGCTTCGTTTCTATCTTGGCCACAATAATGCGTTCACTATGCTGCTTGTAGTAGCTTACCCGCATTCCTATTTTCTTATTCATTATTAAACCTACTCCTGCATTACTCCTATTTGATTTTGTGTTTATAACCCTGTAGTCACCTGACCAAAAGTCTTGTTCCTCCTGCCACCGAACTTCACTAATTCCCACTATATCCAACTTTAACCTACCAATTTCCCTTTTCAAATTTTCTAACCTACCTGCCCGATTAAGGGATCTGACATTCCACGCTCCGATCCGTAGAACACCAGTTTTCTTTCTCCTGATAACGACATCCTCTTGAGTAGTCCCCGCCCGGAGATCCGAATGGGGGACTCTTTTACCTCCGGTATATTTTACCCAAGAGGACGCCATCATCATTTAAACATACAATAAAGCTGCATGCCCTCGGGAATAATTACGGCTGTAGTTTCCCCTTGCTTTCAGCCGTTCGCAGTACCAGCACAGCAAGGCTCATTTGGTTAGTGTTACAAGGCCAGATCAGTTAATCATCGAGACTGTTGCTCTTGCAAATAATGAAAACGCTGCTGCCCCTCTTCGGGAACCACACGTTTGTCTGGCCTCTCAACAGATACCCCTCCGTTGTGGTTGTACCTACGGTCCGGCTATCTGTATCGCTGAGGTACGCAAGCCTCCCCACCAACGGCAAGGTCCATGGTTCATTGGGAGGGGGGGGGGGGGGGGGTAGCACCCACTGACGTCCAACGAACTGTAAAAATACATACAAAACGTGTCTAAATTTTTTTCTGGTTTTGAATACCCTCCGTTCCCCTTCCATCTCCCCCCTCCCTCACACCTTCCAAAAAAGTGTAATGTTTGTTGCGTACTACACTTCCAATTTTTGTTTTGCTAAAAGTCCCGCGCCGTTCGTGGCACTTTAATCTGTTACTTCACTGTAATTAATTCTGTTGGCCAAAAAGTTTGCACACGTTATCGAATCAGGAAGATGAAAGGGGTGTATACGAGGTGCGACAATAAAGTAATGAGAGTGATGTGAAAAAAAAAAAAATGTTGCTTGCCGCCTTAGTAAAGTTTTGTGTTGATTCCTTCAAAGTAGTTCGCTTCTGATTGCACACACTTTATACAGCGCTTCTGCCATTGATGGTAACATTCCTCGAACTCATTTTCTGTAATATCCTCCAAGACCCTCGTCATAGGTTTTTGTACATCTTGTGTTGTTTGAAAATGGTGTCCCTTGACCGCCGTTTTGACTCTTGGAAATAGAAAAAAGTCGCACGGAGCGATATCTGGTGAATAACGTGGTTGTGGTGGTATTGAAATTTCTTTTGAAGTTAAGAATTTCTGTAGTGACAGGGCAGTATGGGATGGCGCATTATCGTGATGCAGAACTCAATTATCAGCAATGTTGGCACGTACACGAAGAACTCTTTTACGAAGTCTTTCTAAAAGTTCTCTGTAGTAATATTGGTTATCTGGTTGTCCAGGAGGCACCCACTCTTTATGAACAATTCCCTTGGAATCAAAGAAGCACACACGCATGCATTTCACTTTTGACTTTGACATGCGAATTTTTTTGGTCTGGATGATAGCTTTGAGCAACATTGCGAACTTTGACGTTTCGTCTCTGGATCGTAAAAACTTTCATACCCAGTGATATCACTGCTCAACAATTCTGAATTGATTTCCATTTGCTCTAACAGATCGGGTGCCACATTTTCCCGTGTTTCTCGTTGTTGTGCTGTGAGATTTTTGGGGTCCATTTTTGCACAAATCTTTCTCTTACCAAGATTTTCAGTTATTATTAGACGAACCGTTTCTCGATCGATGTTCAGTTCTTCTGCAATCATTTTCATGGATATTCTTCGATCAGATGGTAAGAGTTCACGCACCCTGTCCAAGTTGACATCCGTCCGTGAGGTTGATGGTCGTCCACTGCGGTCTTCATCTTCAATATTCGTTCTGCCTTCACTAAATATTTTATGCCAACGAAAATCTTGAGATTTTGAAATGGCATACTGCTGCGCAATATTATGCGGTTCCATGACGAGAGACACAAACACGTGTTAACTTATCACAGCACAATTCACGACTGAGTAGTTGCATTGATGTGCCGCTTGGCCTAGAAACAGCTTATAGACCAAGGTCAAAGATATTGTACCAACGCAAGCATGCAGGGTTGCCACATCTTGTAAAGAAAATCAGTCTCATTACAATATTGTCGCGCCTCGTAGAGGGGCTATACAAGGGAGATGTACTTGTGGGACTAGAAAAATGTTTCACGCAGCGTCTTAGTGCTCGCATAGCACAGCGAAAGTCGCAAGCGTATTCCGCAGCACGCTTTGATCAGTTTACGCTCGTAGGAAAACATAGCTTATGGCTGCGGTCTCAGTGCTACCGACATCAGTGCACTCTGCTGACGGTCCATCTTTTCACAGCAGACCAATACGCGCGCAGTCTGAATGCGCGAACATACATATTTGGGACGATGGTCGGCAGTATTCGAGCTAGTCCGTTTTTTTTTTTTCGGTGGAATCGGGCGAATTTCACACACGCGAAACATGGACCTTGAGAAACTCATAAGCTTAACGCTTTCGAGACCAAGACAGAGGATAGCTACGACAGGAACTTTGTGTTAAAAAGACCGCGCCCGAGTATAGATTGGGGTCGCGATTTCCTCAACTCACGAGTCACTACTCATTTCGTCCAATATATGGACGTCTCACAACCTGCACCTTGAATGATGCTGCCTCCTGTTGAAAAAACGTTAGGGAACGTAACAGCTGCTGTCTTAAATGGCTAAGTCCAACTGACACCTTGATGCAAATTCGTGCGTGTGCTCGCTAGGTTCGGCAAATGGCTGTTATCTATGCTACAAATACATCATGTTTGTTGAGTTAGCAAGACATTTTTGGAAGCTCAATAGGAAGAAATTGCTCCAAAACTCAACTTGCACTCTTTTCTCAGGAGCAGAATGGTGCTTTATGTCGTCATTATTTTAAAATTTCTAATCTATCAAAGAACTAAAGTAAATATGAAAAATATATCTTCAAGCTTTACCAATTTTAGTGTGTTTTACTCTTGAATAAATTTCCTTTACATATGTGCCAGCGTAAATGGCAGTTTTCTTAGACCCAATATTCTTTTAAGTGTCCGCTTTCTAAAGTGTTAAGAGAAGAGAAAAGGGGATCGTGGCATCCTGAGGGTGAAAGGTATCTTAACAGGGTTATTTTTTGCAACCTGTAGCTTGAAACCACGTTCCGAGCAAATTACAAATCTAATAATAACTCATTATGTGCTACGTTGTATTACACTATGCATATTCTGTGTCTGTCTAGGTACTTGAGCCTCATCTGTACGCTTAATGCAGCGTGTTATCTGCAACAAAGGCTACATATGTATCGGAAATTTTAGGTCTCAAAAATTATATGTTCAAGTTAAACGGCATCTGTCAGGTTTTCGCTGACAACTACTGTATTGTACCTTTTTTGGACTGTGGTAGGTGGGCAAGAAAAGCAAGACACATTCATAGCATTCTTCGACCTGGAAATGTAAAATGCTGCAAGAGTGTTGGAAATTGTAAGAAAAATAGCTATTGGGAGAGACGAGTAATGTACAATATGTGCAAGAGCCAAGAGGCAAAATAAGGCTAGAAGTCAAAGAACGAAGTGGTCGGATTAAAAAGATTCTAAGACAGGGATGCAGTCTTTCAACCTACTGTGCAGTCAGCACGTCGAAAAGCAATGAAGGGAAAAAGAAAAGTTCAGGAGTTGGATTAAATTTCAGAGTGAAATGATATGAATGATAAGATTCGCTGATGAAATTGCTATCCTAAGTGAAAATAAAGAAAAGTTACAAGATGTGGAATGACAAGTCTAATGTACAGAATGTGAACTTAGTGTCAACTGGAAAATGACAAAGATAGTGAGAATGGCTAGAAACTTAATATCAAAATTGGGGATCACAAGGCACGCGATAATAAGGAATTCTGCTACCTTGGAAGCAAAATTAACCATGGCGGACGAAGCAAAAAGGTCACAAAATGTAGACTAGAACAGGCAAAGGGGGCACAGGAACTAATTTGAGGAAGAAATTTCTGAGAATGTGCGTTTAGAGCACAGCAGTGTATGGCAGTGAAACATGGACTGTGGGAAAACCGGAAAAGAACGGGATGGAATCTTTTGATGGTGTTTCAGAACAATGTTGAAAATTAGATGGACTGATATGATGTGGAATGACGGGTTTTTCCACAGAATCGGCGACGAAAGGAACACATGGGAAGCACTGACGAGAAGAAGGAACAGAATGACAGGACATATGTTATGACATAAGGGAATAACGTCCATGGTGCTAAGTGAAACTGTAGAGAGGATAAACTGTAGGCGGAGACACAGATTTGAGTACAACCAACAAATAACAGAGGATGTTTGGTGCAAGTGACTGTGAAATGAAGAAGTTAGCGCTGAAGAGGAATTCATGGCGGGCCGCATCAAAACAGAGAGAAAAGTGATGATTAAAAAAGAAAAAAGAAAAACAAAGCGGATTAGCTATCTTCGAATTGTTTAGCTCCTGTTTCCAGGCAAAATCAGTAGCGGATCTTTTGCAAGAGGTGGTTTGCGACTGTAGCTGGTGTGTTTTCTCTTTTCATTCCTTTAGGTTCTCAGAGTCTGTTATTGTAATTTGTGTTGTCGACACATATACTGAACGTCAGTCATTGCACGTTAATTGACATAAACTTGTTTCGATGAATTTATTTAAGGGAAGCATGTTATCTGAGCATTTTCTTCTCTGGATGTGTTACAGATATCAATGTCAAACTTGGAAAAAAAAATATTTATTGATGTTTCCTCTACAATCTGGAATTTTTTCGACCTGAAATGTCACACAGCGAAGGCTGAAGTGCCGTCGCGCGCCTAACAAAATTTCGACGTAGACTTCCACGCGCGGTATGTCACAGGTCAGCCGGCTCGTCCGAAAACAATTGAGTTGACGTTAGCGAAGTATATAAGATTCTTTACGAGTTGTACCTCGCTTAAGTTATTTGGACCATAGGAAACAAAAAGGCGGCCATTTGAAAAAATAAGGTTTTCTACATCGATTTTGTCGGCCAAGTAAAACTATTTATAGTTGATAGATTGAAATAAAAGTGGTACAACTCCAAGAAAATTTAGTTAGCTTCGTCGGAAACAAAGAATCATGCCAATCAGTTCAGTAGATTTGAAGTTACCATACCGCGCGATAAAAAAACGTCATTTTGAGAAAAACGCGTTTGATGATTTGACCACATATAAATGCAATATTATGCAACGTACGTTCAGTCTTCTATCCGGGTGCATAAACTAGTGCTTCCTCTTCCTCATACAGGGTGTTTTGCTCGATCTGAGCCGTCCTGCGTTGCTCCAGAGCCGCTCCTACGTCCAGTGAGAAGCGGTTTTCGGCCGCTTGAATCCGGTGGCCGCCCAAAAACTTGGCGAACTGCGTCGAATAGAGTCCTAGGGTGACGTCCATCGTTGCCATGGTCTCAGAATTGCTGAATACCCTCCGATGAAGCTGCTCACTGCCAGGAAAGTCGCAATATCTACAGTCTTCACACCAGAATGCAAATGCTTTGTGACTAATTTCCAAACACACGCGTTCAAACTTTCATTGGAATTTTGTGTGTTTCCTCCCAAGCACCGGTACAATAACTTGTCCTCCGAAAGAAAATAAACTGGTGCGTGAAAAAGGCCGACTTCAGGCAGGTGCAATTTTTTGTTCAAGCGCGAATAACAAACATTTCCGTTCTGTATTCGGAAAACCGTTTCAGGGGTGGATTGTAAACACTTTTATGGATCCAAAAATGAAATTTAAAAAAAATCGATTTCTTTGGACCGAAAGACAGTAAAACTCCCCTTAAAGTCGGGAAAAGTGTTTGTAATTCCGCTTTTCAATCTCACCCTGAATCATATCGAATATGTAATAGAATATTTTGCTGTTTATCTCATATATACTTAAAAACCTGTCTAGTTAGTCCTTAATACAGTAACTAAGAAAAGAGCATAAGCGTCTCGCCACATTCTACGAGACTGACGTAAGTCATTCACACGCATGCGGCGTCATTTTAATAGAAAAATCAGAAATGTAATTGTCGCATTCACATTTATTCCTCCCAATCAACTGTCGAAGGACGCTGGACGCGCTGTGACCAAGCTGTTGGCAACGCCACCTAAATATCTCCAGGTGGCATCGCCACTGGCGGCGGGGTTTGTCGCCCTTTGTGCACGCTAGCGTGTCGGCAGCCTGACAGCCGACTCCAGTTGGTGGATTTGCGGTGTGTGTGGTCCCTGCTTCTCTTCTCCTTAATTCCTCAGGCAATCAGTGTTGCCCAGCATCACGACGGTACGTAGTTTCACGCTTCCTATTTTTCATGATTTTCATGGTTTTAGTGGTGCTGGTTAGTGGCGCGGAGGTGGAACAATAATACCACCGAGCAAATAATTAGCCAACCTCAGGAGACTAGCACGAACTCTAGCCACGATAACGGCATTTAGTCCACAGTTTTCTTGATGACTAGATCCTTTGGAGCAAACAGATTGAGGAGACATCGGCAGCTTCTGTTCCAAATAGTCAAAGATATTCTCTATGGGTTTATGATCGGACGATTTAGCGGGCCAGTTTAGTTTCTATACTATGCTTGAATGTTTCTCAAACCAAGATCTGGTATCGTGGCTCGACGGCTTTGAAAACCTGCTGGAGACCTCAGGTGTTAGGCGGAGCTGTTAATGAAACCGTATCTATCAAAAAAATCTGTAAAAGTTTACTACGTTTCTCAAATATTTGACGCAGTAGGGGACTGTCTGAGCTGTTCAACAAACATAGAACATGTTTGATGTGACTAAGAGAAATTTTGATTGACGGCAGATTTGACACGATAGTGGGTGTCCTTTATGTTAACGTTTCCCCGAGCATTTTAAGCGTACATGAGTAGTATTGGAGTTTGTTACTATATCTCGAGTTTACATAGATGTGGAAACTACTATCAAGAGTATAAACCAAATACCACGTTTTCAGCCACATATTTTAGAGGAAGAGGTTAAGAAGGAAACCAATATTCTGTGCGACATGCACACGGGAGCACAAAAAATAAAACAAAATAAAATTGAAGCTCTCCATTCTTCCACGGACGTTGTACATGTTTCCACGTTGTGGTACGAGGGTGGAACTTAAATGGTGGCAAATATTTATTCACAACCGATCCAAAAGTGGTGCATGTTTGCTCCTGTTGCTGTCCTTCAAAGTAGTCACCAGCGTTGTGTAGAACCCGTTGCCAGTGATGTGGAAGGCGTAGCATACCGTTAGCAGAGCCTGTTGTGTTGATGACGCGAATGGGACGGTGTACTGCCTGTCGAATCTCTGGAACAATTCTGAAGCGAATACCACGAAGTGGTTCGCTCATCTTCGGAATCGAATCAGTCACAAGATCTTAAGTCCGAGGAGTATGGTGGATGGTACAGTACTTCCCAGTCCCATCGACTGAACAGAGCAGCCACAGCTTACGCTGCATGCGTCTGCGCATTGTCGTGTAAAATGACGGGCGGGTTGCGCAGAAAGCGCCACCGATCCTTCCGCATGTCTGGTCGCAGGTGATGCTCCAAAAATGAACAGTAATACTGTGCATTAACGGTGGCATTCGCTTCAGAGCTGTTCCAGAGATTCGACAGGCAGTAGTCCGCTCCATTCGCACCATCAACACAACAGGCTCTACTAACGGTATACCACGTCTTCCACATCGCTGGCAACGGGTTCTACACAACGCTGGTGACTATTTTGAAGGACAGGAGCATGTGCAAACATGGATCTCTTTTGTATCGGTTGTGAATAAATATTTGCCACTATTGAATGTCAAACTTTTGTATTTTCATGACGTTTCGTTACAGGACCGAGTAGAAAAGAATAAATGTCAGCATTGGGCCGTTGGTTCTCGGTCTCCGTGTTTCATATGTCTCAGGTTCTCTCTACGGGTAATTTGTAGGAGTTATTTATCTGTAATATTGAAGGAAGGGCTTGAGAGTTCCTAAATAAACAAACTTTGAATGAAAACCTCTTGGGCCTTAGGGCTAGTCATTACAAAACACTAAAAGAACTTATCTCCTCATCATGTTAACGGTAACCTGAGTGAGGGGACCTGGTCATGGTACGAAAAACATCCCCAAAACGGTCTCCAGCCTGAATAACGCCACAGTGAAGTGCGGAATACACTCGTGTGCCACACTGGGCCGTCGATGCACTCGGCGCCCTACATAATTTTTTTTAAAAAAGGCAAAATTTCCGATCTTCGGACCACAATACACGGCTTCTGCCAGTTGCTGGCCAGTTTCTTTGCTGTTTAGCTCACTGAAGAAGTACAGCCGTATCTTCCTCTCTTAAGTTATGGTCTTTTGTGTGGTTATTGTTGATGGAATTTTCAGTCCGAAGACTGGTTTCATGCAGCTCTCTATGGTACTCAATCCTGTGTGAGGCTTTTCATCTCTGTATAACTACTGCAAACTATATTCTTCTGTATCTGCTTACTGCATTCATCTGTTGGTGTCTCTCTACAATTTTTACCCGCAATGCTTCCCTCCAATACTACATCGGTGTCTCCTATTAACCGATTCTTTCTTTTAGTCAGGTTGTGCCACAGACATCTTGTCTCCCCAATTCTGATTAGTTACGTGATCTACACATCTAATTTTCGCAGTCTTCAAAAGTCTCTATTCTCTTCTTGTCTAAACCGTCAATCGCCCTGTTTGACACCCACACTGTAGACAAAAACCTTCAAAAAAAGACTTCCTAACACTTAAATCGGTCAACAAATTTCTGATATCAAAAAATTCCTCTTCTTTAGAAACGCTTCTGAGATGTGGCAAATTCCAGTCCTCTGCATGCAGTTTCCTCCGAAATTCTAACAGCACTGCCTGGACTTCATTCGATAGTCACTGAGAGGCGTGACACTTCTCCGGTCTCTGTCACCTAGGATACTTTTACGACGACTCTTTTCGTGCCGTGTTATCTGCCTGTAAGTGAAAGAGTATCTTTTGTAGACAAGTTAGGTGGTCCACTATCGTACACCAACAAATGGAGTAACTTCAACCATGGGGTGTCGTCATGTGCACATCCAAACACGATAGCTCCTCTCTGCCATTCTGTTCACATCGATCCACATTACTCCAGTGTTTCCCAGAAGTCGACTGGTACATTCATACCACTTCACTGTCGCCACCTACGTAAGGGTTGGAGCGCCACGTGACCATCTCACTAGTTCTGTGCCGTCTACAGCATTCTAGAGTGACTAGTATTTGGTCTGGTAAGCCTATAGATAATAAGAGAATATTGAAATACATCCTTCATTAGTAAAGTATCTGGTTCGAGTAGGTAGGTGATGCAGGATAATTCACGCTAGTGTACCACGGAGCCATACTCGTGAGAAAAACTGTTGCAATAAGAATTCCCTTTGTTGGTGAAATCGTGTTTACACAGTGACGACTGAAACTGGCCCGGATTACCTCTCAATGTGCTGGCAGAATTCCAGCGACGATCTAGTCCCGTCACGATGCGAGACGCAAGCTCCTCCTTGTTGACGGTTTTTTTTTCTTTACAGCCCCCTGTCTCTCCCTTATGGGACTTCACACACTCCCCCGACCAACCAATGAGAAGAGTGCGTATTATTGTTGACCATTATTCTAACTAGAGTGTAATATCAATAACGTCGTCCTTGCCCATACGATCAAATACATTGTGAAAGCTATACCTACCATCGCATTAACCGTGACAGAGGCGTAATGCTAAGAAGAGGCTTAAAATGAGACGAAAAGGTAAAATTCTTACTATGGAAGTCGAACTGTAGACTTAGGTTTTGTTGGAAGAATTCTGACAGAGTGCAGTGCATCTCTAAATGTAATTGCATAGAAGAGGGTGTGACAAGTTCTGGAGTATTTTTGCACCGTTGGAATCCTTATCAGGTAGACAAGACAACAGACTTTAAACTAGTTCGGAGATGAGCTGCTAGGATGGTAACAGGTCTATGTAAAATGTGTAACAGTGATATACGGGGAACTTAAATATGAATCTCAGAAGGAAAGCAATTAGCTGTCGCTAAACTGTGCTCGAAAAAATAAGGAGTCTACATTCCAGTATGCGAATAGAATCGGACAGAATTACCCTCCACTACAAAGTTGTTGTGGCGTTTGGAGTATACACTCGCATATAGATGCAGATGTAGATTGAAGAATAGTGGCTGCAGGGTAATAGTGTCCCTATATTGGTCGAGCAGCAACACGTTGTTCAGAAGTGAGATGAAATACTTCAACGAATGTTCACCATGATCTAGGTATTGTGTCCTGGATCTCGAGCTCTAACCCAGACACTTCTTAAATTTGGAATAAAATCAGTAACGGCGCTACTGCCTTGTCACAGAGGACTGAGGAGGGCACGAGGATGTAGAATGCAATGCAAACGCTGCATTCGAGACTAAATGCTTATCGACAGGTTACGCGCACTGTAATTAGGAAAGTATCGCGCATCGGATCGTGGAATGTCACACCTGTGGATGTGGAAAAGGAGATAGGAAACCTGGAAAAGGAAATATAGAGGCTCAGTCTACATATAGCTAGGGACAGTGACGTGACGAGCACAAAAGTAAGAACTTATGGTCAGACAAATGTAGAGTAGTAATAGGATGCAACTGGAATGGGGTTCGGCATGAATAGGAAGGTAAGGTAGAGAGTGAGTTACCTTGAATAGTTTACTTAAAGATTTATTCTCATCAGAAGTGACAGGAAATCAATACCAACAAAATTCAGGTATATATGCCTACGTCAGAAGCAGAATGTGATGAAGCAGAAAAAGGATATGCGGAAATTGAATGTGTATATCAGTATACAGAGAGAGATGAAAAGCTAAGAATCATGGGCGACTGGAAGTCCGTAGTGAGGAAAGACATATAGGTCAGAGTTACGAGAGAATATGGACGCGGTAGTAGGAGTGAGAGATAAGACCCAAATCTAGTATAAGCGAATCCACTGTTCAAAAATCATAAAATGAAGAGGTATACATCGAAAAGTCCTGTAGATTCCAACTGGATTACTTCGAGGTCAGACAGAAATTCCAAAATCAGGTGTTAGATTGTAGAGCGTAGCCAGAAGCAGATATAGGGCCGGACCTCACATTAGTATTGATGAGTAGGGGAATCAGTGTGGAAAGAAGTGGGACGTTGCAGTAGTTAGAAATGATCAGGTGCACTTAAGTTTATAACGCTACAGTACTGTGATAATGAATTTCAGAATAGGCATTTCAATAGAAGAGGAATGGACACCTCTACAAAAAGGCAGTCACAGAAGCTGGACAGACAAGATATCTGTGAGAAACCTTGGGTACGAGAAGAAATAACTCAACTGATCGCCGGCAGAAGTCAGTACAATGTTCAGGAAAAGACAGAAATAAAGTAATATAAGTTAATTGGAAAAGAAATAGGTAGAAAAAAATGCAAAGAAATCGCAAAAGAAATGGTCGTCGAAGAGACTGATTCAGCATTTTAAAAAATTCGAAAGATTCTTCGGTGAAATTGAAAATAATAGATTCGAAAATAAGAATACAAGAGGAATTACAATGTTAAACGTAGATGAGACAGTGTGTTACGACCCTGATATCTTTTTTCTAAATATGGTTAACTTCAAACGACTATTTCACCTCTCTAGTGATGGCTGCTAACTATCGTTACCATGCTACGACGTTTTAACTGTAAACGTAGTGTAAGCTACACATTTGAAAAGACTGATAAAACCACATTTCGACATTTTTAAGAATGTTTTTTTCTAAAAAAAGAATGCTTATGCAAATTAAGCGTGTGGAAAACCTGTTTGACTGTTCTAAAAGTTGTCGTAACCATCCAGAGCTTTTAGCGGATTTTAGAGGGTCGTGCTACAAAGACACAAACACTTGTTTAAAAATATTTGGCATTAATATTTTTCCGACACATTGTAGTACTCGCAATGTTATCCACCTCGCCGGATAATCTGTTTCTCCTGGAATATGATCACAAAACGGGTCTGCACATTCATCGCTCTTGTGCCCGAACAAGGAAGGGAGCAAAGCTCCAAGACAGGCTGGTGTCAGCCATAGTCTGCTTAATATCTGGACCCTGGTGTCACATGTCGGAAGATCAAGCAACATATCCTCCCTCAAATACTATCATCATTATTACTACGACTACTGCTAGTATTGTTATTATTATTAGTATTTATCAGAACACTCAATTCTACTTCAGTTTACTTCCACGAGCCTTAGGAGTAGGCCTGAACACTTTCTAATATTTTACCCATAGTAGGGAAGGTTTCGAATAGTATTATATCTTGTGTGTTACTACTCGTCTGCATCCTGTGACAGCGTGCTGTCCAGTGTATGTGGCACTGATCCAATGCCAACAATGATGGACATAACTGCAGTTTCCACACCCCACAATGACAGACAGTGATGCTTAGCCCCTTTTATTTAAATTTCTTCTGGGTCACATTATTATTAATGTTATCATCACACAGGACTGAGAAATTTATTAAAATTTGGGACAATACCTATGAAAGTGAAGCCTGTGTGACACGCAATATATTTCCAATGAGAAAACGTCATTGTCACATGGGTCAGAGAATGCTGGATAATGAAGATTTGAGCTACATTTAAGTTTGATAACATAAACAGAAGTGTCCACAGCAAACATAACTCAAATACAAAATAGGTGGCTTGTCCAAAACTATTCAGCCAATGAATAACTAGCACATTTGAATTCAGAATACCTTTAAATGTCTTTTCTTCAATATTTGAGAGCTATAAGACTTGACATACTCAAAGTCTTCAAACATAACTCAAATACAAAATAGGTGGCTTGTCCAAAACTATTCAGCCAATAAATAACTAGCACATTTGAATTCAGAATACCTTTAAATGTCTTTTCTTCAATATTTGAGAGCTATAAGACGTGACATACTCAAAGTCTTCATAAATGGCAATGACCGAAAATGCACAAAAACAAATATTCTAAATTATTTTTATTTTACCATTTTTTGGTTGGATTTGATGAAACTCAATTAAAAAGAAAACGTAATTAATAATAATTTTGTAAATTTAGAACATTGTGTAAACTAACAACTGAGGGACGATGGGTTAAATATTGTTATATTTGTTCGTTCGTCGCCGTGTTTTACAAGACACTGAAAACTATTTTTGGGATCAGCCAGAAAGCGATGGAGAACATACTGACATAGTTTCCAGTCTGGTAGGCCACATTCTTCTTGTGTTCACTGAAATAAATGTTTCTTCTCTCTATTTCCCAGATGTATCAGGAACTATAATTATAAATAAAAGATTTGCATTCTATCTGATTCATATATTCGATAGAAACTCACACGCACAAACATAGCAATAATTCTGAGAATAATAATAATAATGTCCCTGTCATAACAACATTATGAGCAGTTCAGAGGTGACCTCTACGGTAATTTCTAATCAAATAGTCTTTTGCCCTGACTTCTAAGGATAGAAGTTAGTAGTTCGCGACAAAAGTAGAACAAAATCTCACCACTCGCCACACTGTTTTGTCAATATTATGGGCGGCACGCAAACAGTTACTCAAGTGAAATGTAAGCGATCCAGGATGATGTACAATCCTCGCGAGTTCACTTCCTATTTTTAACGAAAATATGGGTTTAGTAACAGACTGGGTGTGACGTCATCCGAGGCATTGCATAAGCCGGCGTGTGACTCAAGCGGACCGATTGATAGCTGGGTGCGAAGTGTTTGTGTCACCACCTCTCAAACCTTATTTACATATGCACGCAGCGGACGGCCGAACGGAACATCCGCGTCATCCGCTCTATGCCCAGGTAGCAGCATCTAAATAGCCGGTTTCTCGGACACAAATTATTATATAACACTGTTGTGTTTCACTTCACAATCTTCGTAATTTTCATATGAATGGAGTTGGCTTTAGTTACAGAAAAAGTTTTAGCTTGACTTACATTTTAAACTTTGCCAGTTAGAATTATTGGAATCGAACCGAAAATAGAACATGACCTCAGAACTACTTCGTTAAGATTCCTTGTATTGATTGTTATTTACATGAAAGTTTTGAAACATTTTGTAGCTTCCTTATTCAACGGATGTTATCAAATGCTACAAACAGAACTTTCTACCTTTCATATAAATATACCTAATCTATTATATAAAAGGACATTTTTGTTCCATATGTAGTTTTTGGTAAGCTCCTTGACAACTATTAGACATACCGTAATGGGGTACATAGTTAATGTTTTTATATCAAACTGAAGCTTCATATGACTTTTGATCTTTCGAATATATAGCGCCTTCACTTTTTCGTAAAACTTTTGACCACAATATTGCTCCGATCAAGTTTAGATTTGTAACAGTTGATTGCGACATAAATATACACATTCTGAACGATTTCTGGCTGTCTAAATTTATTATTTAGCGCCACTTTTTCACTTAAAACAATGTCTTTAGTGAAACATATTCATCTGCTCATTCTGAGATGTAACAATTTGAACATTAATATACCGAGGCACATGTTGACATAGTTTGGAAAACCTATTTTAATTTTTAATGTCTTTCTTAGATCATGGTTCAATAGTTTGTATGCTACGCACAGGCCCGTTATGATGACATGGCGCTAGTAACAATGAAATGAGATGAGTCCCGACACGCTCGCTTGCCCCTGTATCTCTCAAATGATACAGTGCTTGTTTCGCCACACAACAACTGCGCTATCAGTCTCGTGCAGAAACAAAGCTGCATGATGTGCTAATTCCGAGGTCCGGTGATTTATTAACTATGTCGTTATCGTAGAATAATGAGTCTCGTCACATATTTGAACAGGGCAGAGGACTGGTGACACTTGAAATATACTCTGATTTCAGAACATCATAGGAAAGTCACGAATATAATGAATACTAAAATTCTGAAAGAAAAAGTACCAGACGGAAATAAACTTATTCATTTCGTAGAACAAAAGACGTGGAATAACAAAAACGTGACTGCACAACTACAGATAGATAATTTGTCTACCTAAGTGAAACAAATTTGAAACGGGGTGTATTTCAGTATGATTCAGTGCAAGTAACGCCCGTTCGTAGTGTAATTACCTTAAGCAACAATGGGACACATGCATAGGTGCGTTGTGTTGTCAATGATCGTGTCTATGAACTCTGCAAAAGTAGCGAAGGAATTCTGGGATTTAACGTCTCTTACCGGTCTGGATGGACGCACATGTCGTACTCTATATCGGAAGTCGGACGGAAAAGTTACCGTAAGATTAAGAAAGCTACGTCGAGTGTTGTAAAAGTGGAAAATGTGTGAATATTTAAATAATAACCAAACAGGACACATTAACAAGAAGATCGCCTACCATCTTCGTCAGTACTACAGATTTTGCCATCTTTAGATACAAAGACTATCCTGAGCAAGTGTACAATCACAGGTTCAAGTTAACAGCGTAGCAGCCTCCTCCGAAAAGAATCCGACCAGCTGTCTTCTGGGCTGGGGACACAACTTTAAAAGACGACAGGTTGGTGGAAAGAACGGTTAGAGACTCTTATTCAATCTCTCCGAATCTCTCCAGCTTCCAGATCTGACTTCCAAAGGACACACAAGTTATAAAAGGCAGAGGTGGTAATAACGTGTGGCCGCCGCTATTGCCGGATTTAGCTCCAAATGGACTACTTCTTGTGGGGAGGTGGGCGAAGTTGAATTTACAAGACTCCTGTAGAGACAGAGGAAGATCTGCTTACACGAGTTCCGGCCGGTCCACCAGAAACTGAAGAGACACCGGGTGTGATGGAGAGTGTATACCAGAACATGCTTTGTAGGTATAATGTCTGTCACAACGCTGATGGTCGCCACATCGAGCCGCTGTTGTAATGCATCAATATTGTTCTATATGCTGCGTTATTTTATGTTTTTGATTAATGTAAGCGCATAATATTTCAGTGCCAATACGAACACTTGTGCTTAAGTAATGGAAATGTAGTGTGGCTAGGGCCTCCCGTCGGGTAGACCGTTCGCCTGGTGCAAGTCTTTCGATTTGACGCCACTTCGGCGACCTGCGCGTCGATGGGGATGAAATGATGGTGATTAGGACAACACAACACCCAGTCCCTGAGCGGAGAAAATCTCCGACCCAGCCGGGAATCGAACCCGGGCGCTTAGGATTGACAGTCTGTCACGCTGATCACTTTTTTTTTTTCTTTTTTGGCGATCGTTGTGTTTGGTCGTTGTGGACGTTACATGACATCCGTTCAAGTTCGTATGTTGGTCCTTCAACTCAGTTTTTTATTACAGAGGCCAACCGGCTCTCTGACCGAACGCGCTGAGCTACCGTGCCGGCACTCAGATACCGGGGGCGGACGCTTAAGTAATAAATAGATCTGTCATTATTTTCCCTTTCGAATTTTTACCTAATAATTGTCACATCTAATAAAATTCCTCAAGCAGAGCTGGAGTGAGTCAACCATCTAAATTAAAACGTCGTAGAACTCACTCTCGCTTATAATTTTGTAACGGGAATTTCTGAACACCGTGTACATAATATACATATTTATACACCATATGGCGCTCCAGGAGGAATATAAAATCACGCGCTTATTTGAATGCAAGGTTCTGTCAAAATTTCAAAGGAATCGGTGAAGAACTTTCGGAGATTTTAGACTTTGAACAAATGAACATCAGAATTTTGCTGACGACGTATCCCCTCATATATACAGTTTTATTTATTTATTATTTACATGTCAAGTTCCTTAGGACCAAATTGAGGAGCAAATCTCCAAGGTCATGGTACGTGTCAATATTTGAAATTACAACATAAAAGTAATATCAGATGAAAATAAATGTTCATGAACCCGAAAAAAGTCAGTCCGTAAGTTTAAGTAAATGCAATCGACAATACAATAAGAATCAGCTTAATTTTTCAACAGAGGTCGACAAGAGGTTCGTGAACTTAAACCACTTATTGCCCGAACCTCCCGTTTTTGAGCCAAAAACATCCTTTTAGAATGGGAAGAGTTATCCCAAAATATAGTACCACACGACATAAGCGAAAGAAAATAAGCAAAGTAGACTAATTTTTGTGTCGAACGATCACTCACTTCTTATTCCGTTCGAATAGCAAAAAAAAATTTTTGAACAAGATCCTGAACGTGGAGTTTCCACGACAGCTTACTTCTGAACATTTAGAAGTGTGAACTGATCAGTTTCACTAATCATATACCCGTTCTGTGAAATTAAAACGTCAGGTTTTGTTGAATTGTGTGTTATAAACTGTAAAAACTGAGTCTGACTGTGATTTAGAGTTACTTTCTTTTCTACAAGCCATGAACTTAGGTCGTGTACTGCACTATTTAAAACCGAGTCAATGTTGCACACAACATTCTTTACTACCAAGGTAGTGTCATCAGCAAACAGAAATATTTTAGAGTTACCTGTAATATTAGAGGGCATATCATTTAAATAAATAAGGAACAGGAGTGGCCCCAACACTGATCCCTGGGGCACCCCCCCCCCCCCCTCCCCACTTGGCAGTAGTACCCCACTCAGACCCCACATCACAGCTGTTATCAACATTGTGAATAATAGACTGCTGCCTGTTGCTAAAGTAACAGCTGAACCAATTGTGAGCTACTTCCCGTATTCCGTAATGGCCCAACTTCTGGAGCAATATTTTGTGATCAGCACAATCAAATGCCGTAGCTAAATAAAAAAATATGCCAAGCGTTCGAAACCTTTTGTTTAACTCATCCAGTACCTCACAGAGAAATGAGAATACAGCACTTTTCAGTTGTTAAACAAATTCTAAAGCCGAACTCTGCATTTGATAGCAAATCGTGTGATACAAAATGATCAATTATCCTTGGATCACTGTCTTTTCAATAACGTTTGCAAACACTGATGGCATAGAAATAGATCTAAAATTAACTAAATTATTCCTTTCTCCCTTTTTATAAAGCGGCTTTACTACTGAGTACTTTAATTGCTTAGGAAGCTGACCATTCCTAAAGGAAAAATTACAAATATGGCTAAATGCAGGGTTAATATGTGCATCACTGTACTTTAATATTCTGCTAGACCCTCCGCAGGTACCCGTGGTCTAGAGGTAGCATATTTGATTCATAATCAAAACGTCTTCGGTCCCAGGTTCGATCCCGGCCACTGCTTCATTTTGATAAATAATCAGCATTGGCGGCCGAAGACTTCCGGCATAAGAAGTTAGCCTCATTCTGCCAACGGCCTTGTCAAAGAGGGCGGAGGCGCGGGTGGAGGTTCAGGCCACTCTCTCGTCCTAGGGGTGGGAAATTGCCCCTAAAGGCGGAAGAATCAGCAATGATCAACGACATGAGGATGCAGAAGGCAATGGAAACTACTGCATTAAAGACACGTAACGTGTATCCACAGGACATGTGGCCTGTAGTTGAAGAAGTGTCATGATCTCTCCATTGGCAAAAGATTCCGGAATAGTCCCCCATTCGGATATCCGGGAGGGGACTGCCAAGGGGGAGGTTACCACGAGAAAAAGATTGAATGATCAACGAAAGGATAATGTTCTACGAGTCGGGGTGTGGAATGTCAGAAGCCTGAACGTGGTAGGGAAACTAGAAAATCTGAAAAGGGAAATGCAAAGGCTCATTCTAGATATAGTAGGGGTCAGTGAAGTGAAGTGGAAGGAAGACAAGGATTTCTGGTCAGATGAGTATCGGGTAATATCAGCGGCAGCAGAAAATGGTATAACAGGTGTAGGATTCGTTATGAATAGGAAGGAAGGGCAGAGGGTGTGTTAATGTGAACAGTTCAGTGACCAGGTTGTTCTAATCAGAATCGACAGCAGACCAACACCGACACGATAGTTCAGGTATACATGCCAACGTCGCAAGCTGAAGATGAACAGATATTCAAAGTGTATGAGGATATTGAAAGGGTAATGGAGTATGTAAAGGGGGACGAAAATCTAATAGACATGGGCGACTGGAATGCAGTTGTAGGGGAAGGAGTAGAAGAAAAGGTTACAGAAGAATACGGGCTTGGGACAAGGAATGAAAGAGGAGAAGTAATAATTGAGTTCTGTAACAAGGCCGGGAGATACGGGAAGATTTCAATTAGATTACATCATGGTCAGACAGAGATTCCGAAATCAGATACTGAATTGTAAGGCGTACCCAGGAGCAGATACAGACTCAGATCACAATATAGTAGTGATGAAGAGTAGGCTGAAGTTCAAGACATTAGTCAGGAAGAATCAATACGCAAAGAAGTGGGATACGGAAGTTCTAAGGAATGACGAGATACGTTTGAAGTTTTCTAACGCTATAGATACAGCAATAATGAATAGCGCAGTAGGCAATACAGTTGAAGAGGAATGGACGTCTCTAAAAAGGGCCATCACAGAAGTTGGGAAGAAAACATAGGTACAAAGAAGGTAGCTGCGAAGAAACCAAGGGTAACAGAAGAAACACTTCAGTTGATTGATGAAAGGAGGAAGTACAAACATGTTCCGGGAAAATCTGGAATACAGAAATACAAGTCGCTGAGGAATGAAATAAATAGGAAGTGCAGGGAAGCTAAGACGAAATGGCTACAGGGAAAATGTGAAGCATCGAAAAAGATATGATTGTCGGAAGGACAGACTCAGCATACAGGAAAGTCAAAACAACCTTTGGTGACATTAAAAGCAACGGTGGTAACATTAAGAGTGCAACGGGAATTCCACTGTTAAATGCAGAGGAGAGAGCAGATGGGTGGAAAGAATACATTGAAAGCCTCTATGAGGGTGAAGATTTGTCTGATTTGATAGAAGAAGGAACAGGAGTCGATTTAGAAGAGACAGGTGATCCAGTATTAGAATCGGAATTTAAAAGAGCTTTGGAGGACTTACGGTCAAATAAGGCAGAAGGGATAGATAACATTCCATCAGAATTTCTAAAATCATTAGGGGAAGTGGCAACAAAACGACTATTCACGTTGGTGTGTAGAATATATGAGTCTGGCGACATACCATCTGACTTTCGGAAAAGCATCGTCCACACAATTCCGAAGACGGTAAGAGCTGACAATTGCGAGAATTATCGCACAATCAGCTTAACAGCTCAAGCATCGAAGCTGCTTACAAGAATAATATACAGAAGAATGGAAAAGAAAATTGAGAATGCGCTAGGTGACGATCAGTTTGGCTTTAGGAAAAGTAAAGGCACGAGAGAGGCAATTCTGACGTTACGGCTAATAATGGAAGCAAGGCTAAAGAAAAATAAAGACACGTTCATAGGATTTGTCGACCTAGAAAAAGCGTTCGACAACATAAAATGGTGCAAGCTCTTCAAGATTCTGAAAAAGTAGGGGTAAGCTATAGGGAGAGACGGGTCATATACAATACGTACAACAACCAAGAGGGAATAATAAGAGTGGACGATCAAGAACGAAGTGCTCATATTAAGAAGGGAGTAAGACAAGGCTGTAGCCTTTCGCCCCTACTCTTCAATCTGTACATGGAGGAAGGACATCAATGATACGATTCGCTGATGACATTGCTATCCTGAGTGAAAGTGAAGAAGAATTAAATGATCTGCTGAACGGAATGAACAGTCTAATGAGTACACAGTATGGTTTGAGAGTAAATCGGAGAAAGACGAAGGTAATGAGAAGTAGTAGAAATGAGAACAGCGAGAAACTTAACATCAGGCTTGATGGTCACAAAGTCAATGAAGTTAAGGAATTCTGCTACCTAGACAGTAAAATAACCAATGACGGACGGAGCAAGGAGGGCATCAAAAGCAGACTCGCTATGGCAAAAAAGGCATTTCTGGCCAAGAGAAGTCTACTAGTATCAAATACCGGCCTTAATTTGAGGAAGAAATTTCTGAGGATGTACGTCTGGAGTACAGCATTGTATGGTAGTAAACAGACTGTGGGAAAACCGGAACAGAAGAGAATCGAAGCATTTGAGATGTGGTGCTATAGACGAATGTTGAAAATTAGGTGGACTGATAAGGCAAGGAATGAAGAGGTTCTACGCAGAATCGAAGAGGAAAGGAATATGTGGAAAACACTGATAAGGAGAAGGGACAGGATGATAGGACATCTGCTAAGACATGAGGGAATGACTTCCATGGTACTTGAGGGAGCTGTAGAGGGCAAAAACTGTAGAGGAAGACAGAGATTGGAATACGTCAAGCAAATAATTGAGGACGTAGGTTGCAAGTGCTACTCTGAGATGAACAGGTTAGCACAGGAAAGGAATGCGTGGCGGGCCGCATCAAACCAGTCACTAGACTGACGACAAAAAAAAAAAGACTCTCCATCATAACCATGAGAGTCCTTAGTCTTCAGGGATTTAGTCATCGACTCAGTCTCCCTCTTGTGTTTACATAGAGGAGTATTCTAGACGTCAGTCTGGGAAAAGCATTTGCCAAGATAGTTACATGATTTCCTGTAGAAACTAAATTTTTATTTAATTCACCAGCAATGCTCAGAAAATGATTGTTACATACAGGACGTCCTGCATACATTGATAAGACAGAAACTTATGAGCATATTCTTATTAGCCGTGATGTCCACCTTTGTCCTGGATAACAGCGTCGACGTTTCGTGGGATCGAAACAATGAGACCTAGGTAGGTCACTGAACGGAGTTGGTCCAAATCTGCACACACGAGTCACCTATTTCCCGCGAAATCCGCGGAGGGGGGTGATGAACTCTGATGCCACGTTGAGTCATATCCCAGTTTTGTTGGATCGGGTTCTGATCTGGCGAGCTGAGGTCCCAGTACAACAACTGGAACTCGTCAGTATGTTCCTCAAACCGCTCCACCGCATGCCTGGCCATGTGACATGGCATCATATCTTGTTGGTAAATGCCGCTGCCATCGAGAAACATGATCATCGTGGTGTACGTGGTTTGCAACCAGTGCACTATCCTCCTTAACCGCCATCGAACCTTACACAAGCTCCACTGGAACCATGGATGCCCATGTGAATGTTCCCCACAGCATAATGTAGCCGCCGTCAGTTTGTCTCTATCCGACAGTACAGGTGTCAAGGAGCTGTTGCCCTGGAAGACGACGAATTCGCGCCGTCCCATCGGCGTGGTGAAGAAGGTAGCAGGGTTCATCAGAGCATGCAACGCTATTCCCCTGCACCAGCGTCCAGTACCGATCGTGATGTTTCCATTTCAGTCGTTAACATTGGCACATGCATAGGTCGTCGGCTGTTGAGGCCCAGTGTTAGGAGTGTGTTTTCAGAAACGTTTTTCTCTTTCCGGAATAAGGTGAGACCGAGGCACGTTTTCCACCTTTTTACATTTTTATTTTTATACTTTTCATTTTTATCAGTTTTGAGGTACACAGCGGATCATTGTGTTTCCTATATCGTTATCTACAGTCGTATACAAATATTTTTGAAATTAGTAAATACCCTTCTTGGCAGCAAATGATGTTGTCTGACCATGTTGAGTTGTGGAATTTGCCCTGTATGCGGGGCAAGTTTTCCAGCTTACTTAAAATGTACTGGCGCAATTTTTCTAACTATACTTTAAATGGTAAAACAGAGATAATTATCTTGATTTCACTGAATATGTGTTTTTATTATGGATTTATAATACATTACAAAAGAAGGATAGCAAAAGTAACCACAATAAAGCCGGCCGAGGTGGCCGTGTGGTTCTAGGCGCTGCAATCCGGAACCGCGGGACTGCTACGATCGCAGGTTCGAATCCTACCTCGGGCAAATGCTACTTATAGGTTTTACAAAATATGTCACTTAAATATTTTATAAATACATACATTTTTAACAATATTCATACTCATTGTCTGAATCACAATGTAAGCAAACAAAAAATGTAATATTCCCTTTCATACAGTCTTCAAGCGCCCATTTCTTGCGTTTCGTGCATTGTACCCACTTTTCATTTGCATTAGACTTGGCGTAAGACTATAGGCAATAAATGCATAAACAGTCTTCATCTTCATCATCAGTGGAACTTCAGTTAGACCTTCAATACTTCTGTGACATTTTCTTTTACTGCGTTTTACGTTTGAAGAGGATGATACAAACAATTTCCTGGTTGGGATTCACTTTTGTTTTTTCTCGTCCCTGATGTTTGCTTCCTTCTGCTGTTTCCTTTTTTTTTTGGATAAATCCTTTACGATTTTCAGCTGATGTTTAATTGGAGTATCAGTCAAAATAGATGACTTCCATTTTTTCCTTCCATGTCGTGTTTGCTTCCTAGGTGCATCCTTCTCAAAAGGTCTAATTTCTTCTGGTGTTGGCCAAGTTTGTGTCCATGTAGACGGAACGCCTTCTTGACAAGCAAAAGGAAAGGCCTTTGTAGAATTCAAGCGAACAGCTTCTTCGGAAATGCTAGCCTGTGTTGATGTAGTACGAGTTGAATTGGGTGGGTTCGAATGGAGGCTGTGATCAGTCGTTTTTTCTGCCAAGTTTGAATCCAGTCCAGGACTAATAGGGCATTAAGACTTTGATAAAGTAGGAACTGGTCCGTCTGTAAAGCAGGATGGCGTAAAATCTGAGTCTGTAAAAATTTCAGGATTAAGTGGGAATATTCCTGAAACTTTAAAACCTGCCAAAATATTGAGTGGTGTTAACGCCTGCGGCGCAGCTCTTGCCAAAATAGATGGGCTATCATAAACTGTCATAGGTCTTTTGTTTGTATGCACCCATGCATCACAAGCTGCGTTAATTTACTTTTTGAGAGGCCCAAACACACTGCGCTCTAGGAGCTGCAGATGATGGCTGCAGTGAGGTGGGAAACATAACAATGTGACGCCCTTATCAATGAAATAGTCCAATACTTCTGCTGACAGATGGGAATCATGATTGTTCAGAAGAAGCAGACTTGGTCGTGTTACAGAACAACGTACATAATTTACAAAATGCTTGGCGAACTTAACGAAATTTTTTTCCATCATCCAGATGGATTCGCATCACCGTCACATCCAGAAGGGCCATAACGTAGAAAATATTGATGAAATTCCACTCTGGGGAAAATCATAAATGTTGGGATGGTGTTTCCTGCAGCGTTTGCAGCAAAAGCTGCCGTCACCAGTGTTCCTCTTTCTGCTGAGGTTAATTTACCTATTTGTTTAAAGCCACAACGTCCAACTACTCTGTTCGGCTTTTGACCCGGGGTTATCCCTGTTTCGTCTATATTTCATATGTCATAGGTCCAAAGATTGAGCGCTTTAATACATTTGTCAGTCTATTAAAAAACAGATCAACGTTTGACCTGTTGAAGCTGGTGGCTCGAGACATGCTGGTGGCTTGAGGAGTTCTGATTGAAATTTGAAGGTTTCCTTTTGAAAACGAGCTGAACCAGTCAGGCACTGCCATTTCATTTACTGTCCAGTTTTCTGGAACTTTTCGCTTGCATGCAAGAGCATACATATAGGCAAATCGCCAGACGTCTTTGGGAGTAAGCCCAAAACAGATGTAGAAGCCTTCATGAGATACAGAACCAGCATTTGCTCTTCTTCATGAGTAAAATCCTGTACAAACAAACCCAAAGTGTATTAGAAATGTAATATTTAAAAGCGAAATTGTAAGTTATATATATGAGCGTCCTCTCTACGTTAGTGTGGGTGTGAAGTGTACTTACACGCCATGGTTTTGCATATCCTATTTTCAGCGTGTTTGGTTGAGGCCTTGCGAGTGGTGATCCTTCTGGCAGTGGTAAGTCTATTTATGGCACTGTTTCTTCTGCTTGTGGCAAGTCTGGGACAGGCGATTCCCATCCGACTAGAGGAACTTGCGTTCCTGATAGTTCTTCCAGTGGAAGCGGCGAGATCACAGCTGTTGATTGCACTGGTAGAGGGGGATTGTCTACGGAACGGAATTTTCACCAGTAATTGACCAGAGTAATACGTGGAATATTGGAGTCCATGGATTCTTTTCTGACACTGCATCCAACTTCAATTGCTAATAGAGCAGCATTTATTACTTCACTAGTGTACGAGCCTCTATCGGTCTTCTTTTTATAATTGCCGAAAATTTTAATTCTGTAAGAAAAACATTTTCCAATTAACCATTTGAAAGAGGGCTATTTGGCAGAATTTATTACACAACAAATACATATTTAAAGTAATAATACCAGATGTTCTAGGGCGGGGGACGTTTTCAAACGAGACACGTGCAGGAATATGTGCCCCGTATGCTCTCGGAAAACGTGTCCCCTCGCCATTTTCGGAACCATAACACTACGTCCATGAGTAACCGTGTAAGCTATTCACAAAACAAATGCACAGTTACCTAAGGAAAGAAACCTACTTTCAGTAAGTGCAATGTCAAAATGATAAGTTTAACGCTAGTTTGTTTATTTTAAGTTCCAATAAAAGTATGAATATTTACTCACCTTTGCAGCCCTGCCTACAATGTGACTGCTGGTACAACACTGAAACTTTCGCAAATGAAGCGTGCTTTGTTGCTACTTCCTGCAGTATCGCCGGTGGTACCATATACCGCTTTGTTTCGAAACTAAAGTGAGTTGGAAAACTTGCCCCTATGGAAACCGTGCCCCGGTCTCCCCTAAAGTTGGACATTCTTTCCGTCACATTTCACCGCCTGTCCTGTTTTATCTGTCTACCCAGCACACGTCGTCCGACATCTGAAATGAGGGGTCCTCGCCCAGCCGGCCGGAGTGACCGTGCGGTTCTAGGCGCTACAGTCCGGAACCGCGCGACCGCTACGGTCGCAGGTTGAGTCCTGCCTCGGGCATGAATGTGTGTGATGTCCTTAGGTTAGTTAGGTTTAAGTACTTCTATTTTCTAGGCGACTGATGACCTCAGACGTTAAGTCGCATAGTGCTCAGAGCCATATGAACCATTTTTTTGGTGGTCGCCCAACCCCACGACGTCTGGATGTGGTTTCACGTTGGTTTCGCCAAGTACTGAACGTACTCACCGCAGCACTCCTCGAACTCCCGAAAAGTCGCATGGTTTTCGAAATGCTCGTACCGAACCTCCGTGCCTCACAGTCCGCCTTTGATTAAACTCAGATGGATCGCGCGCCATTCCCATTCTACATATTAACAACACGCTCATTAGACTAAAATTAGCCTGCTTGTGTCTGACTAGCAATATTTCATCGCAAGCTGATACTGCTATCGCCTGGATGTATGTAATCGATCGGTGGTCATAATATTCTGGCTGATCAGTTTACCTGTAACCAGTAATTTAAGCAATAATGTCTTAGGTTTTTCCGTCTTAGGTTTTTCAGCAGTTGGTGGGCCTGGGCGGCGTCTGTGCGCCTTGGGGCGAACGTCGGACTGGGCCGTCGGCCTTCCTGAGTGGGACTTCATGTTGGAGGCTACTGTGACCTTAACCACTTCATGGTCGCGGTAGTTCGCGACGTGAGGTACACCAGTACTTGCACTTGGGAGGGGGTGTCCTTGGCAGTGGGCATTTAGCGCTCGCGCTTTCATGTGCGGCGTAAGGAATGTATAGTGACGTGACACGTCGTTGGGCGCCTTCCTTCTGTAGACGTTCGACGGTGACCTGAGTGTCGGCGACCTGTTTTACTGAAAAGAGTTTCTTGTTTTCATGGTCGTTGTTGGCAATCGCCAGATGGGTGGATTTGTTGCTCTTCACTGTGCACCAGCTTCGATGTCCTGCAGGTCTTGTTTTGGCAGGTCAGGGTTTGCGCATTTGGGAAACGTTTGAAGACCACCTTGGTGGGATTGTCTGGGACAACAGCATAAGTGCAGTAAGGAAGTGCGAGCTCTGCTGCCTCGCTTGTGACCTCTCGGAAGTCTTCGTAATTGGAGAGTTAATGAACGTAAACATGGTCCGTAGTACGCTGTAATGTGATTTTTGTGACTACGAAGGCTTTCCCTGCGTAATAATTGATAATATTCTTCTCGGGTATGCAGCCGGATCATAACGTCTTCATGACAATATTTCCGCGGTCCAACTGGCCGCCATCTTCAGGTGAGAGTGCTGGTGCACGATCTCGCCGGAACTGACTTCCCAGCGCAAGCGGCGGCCCCTATATAGGCCGCAGAAGACCCACAACGCTTGCGCGAGAAGGTGCCGTAACTGCATTCTAGCGCAGTAGACATACCCCGCCGCCAGTGGTGGAAACAGGCGAAATCGAGATATCGCTGTCAAAAATTAAAAAAATTTATTCCGACGATCGAACCACAGACCGTTGTTTTTTAATGTCAGATAACACCGGGTCCCAAGTCTTACTTAAAAGATAAACCTTGCCTCTCTTAATAAGATTGTCAGATAAACGAATCTCTATAGATTCTTTTAAAACAGCGTCCCAATAGCGAGATGCAGGGGCAACCATTTGTGTCTCGTCATATAGCATTCTGTGTCCCTTGGTGAGACAGTGTTCCGCCACTGCAGATTTCTCAGGTTGAAGCAGCCGTGAGTGCCGCTGATGCTCAACACATCGGTCCTGAATGGTCCGGATTGTCTGACCAATGTAAGCCTTCCCACATTGGCAAGGGATCTTGTACACACCGGGCTTCCTCAAACCCAAATCATCCTTAACAGAGCCAAGGAGTGCTCTAATCTTGGCTGGCGGACGAAGAACACTTTTGATATGATATCTTTTCAGAATCCTTCCTATCATAGAGGAAATGCTCCCAGCAAAAGGCAGAAAAGCCACCGATCTGCAGGTATCTTCTGGTGGTTCAGGCGAAGGTCCAAACTGGAATGCACGACGGATCTGTTTATCTGTATAGCCATTCTCCTTGAACACAATCTTAAGATGGTCCAATTCTTGTGTCAAGCTTTCTCCATCTGAAATGGCATAAGCTCTTCTCGCCAACGTCCGCAGGACCCCCTACGCTGGAACGATGGATGACAGCTAGAAGCATGTAGGTAACGGTCCGTGTACGTAGGCTTTCGATAAACACTGTGTCCCAGTGTCTTATCATCCTTTCTGTATACCAAAACATCCAGAAACGGAAGCTTTCCATCACTTTCCACCGCCATGGTAAACTTGATGCTGGGATGCAGGGAATTAAAATGATCTAGGAGGCGGTCAAGAGCTTCTTTCCCATGAGGCCACACCATAAGCGTATCGTCACTTTACCTTCAAAAACAGGTTGGTTTTAAGGACGCCGTCTTCAGCGCCATGTCCTCAAAATCCTCCATAAAAAGATTGGCGACTATTGGGGACAATGGGCGCCCCATAACCACTCCGTCAGTCTGTTCAAAATATTTGTCATTGAATAAAAAGTATGTCGACGTCAACACGTGGCGACAAAGCCTGGTTGTTTCCTCATCCAGTTTCTCACCAATTAATTGCAAGGATTCTTCCAGAGGGACCCGGGTAAAAAGCGACACGACACCAAAGGTCACAAGCAAATCCCAGAGACTAAGAGACAAGGACTTCAATCTCTGAATAAACACCATAGAATTGGAAATGTGATGTTCGCAAATACCGACGTGAGGGCCAAGAACAGATGCTAAATACTTGGCTAGATTGTAGGTAGAAGCACCCAAATTACTCACGATCGGACGAAGCGGGGCCCCTTTCTTAGTAATCTTGGGTAGACCGTATAATCTCTGTGGCACGGCAGCACCAGGGCGAAGTTTTTTCAGAACGTCGTCAGGTAAAGAACTCTTCTTCAGCAGGGAAAGCGTCTTCCGTTTTATTCCTTCAATTGGGTCGTCCTGCAGTGTTCTGTATGCTGAGTCGTCAAGTAAGCGATCCATCTTTCGCAGATAATCATCACGTGACAAAAGAACCGTAGCGTTGCCTTTGTCCGCTGGTAGAACTATCAGATCTTCGTCTTCTCTAATGGACCGGACGGCTGCCCTTTCGAGAGAGGAGATGTTACTCTGTGGAGGCGGCGCCCGCCGCAATGTATGTGAGACCTCTTGCCTAATCTCTTCAGCTTGATCCTCCGAAAAGCTGGACACTGCTTGTTCGACTGCGCAGATGAATTCGGTGATATGCACATTCCTCGATGTAGGGGAAAAATTCAGGCCTTTCTCCAACACTGACAGCGTGGCGCCGTCCAGGTCTTTACTCGTGAGGTTAATCACTGTCCGTCGACGGGTGTCGTCATCAGATATCATGGGTTGAGCACAAAGCCGTTGAAACATCGAAGACTATTTCCTGACGGCGCTCCTATGCGTCCAATCTGATAGTGCCCAAGAAGAACTATCCACCCATTCCCAGGATGCATCCGACAGCAGCGACGATAGCTCCAAGTGCATGAAAAGTAAATCCTTGGATATGAGATCCAGTTGTCTTCGAGTGAAGCGAATGCGCTCCTTGACTAAGGCGAAACTGGCACGCTTCTTGCTGTTGTTGGCCGTTTTCGTATCAATAAAATGCACAAATCTAGGAAACTTAGGTATTACTCTTCCATCGCAGCATCTCAGCAAAAAGGCGAGAGCACTCGGCAACTTGCCTTTCTTCTTACGAAGTTTATCAAACTTCTTCACAAGTTCCATCATCTCCTCCCCGTAGAGGCTTCTGATGTGACTACGAAGGCTTTCCCGACGTCATAATTGATAATATTCTTCTCGCGTATGCACCCGGATCATAACGTCTTCATGACACAATATTTCCGCGGTCCAACTGGCCGCCATCTTTAGGTGAGAATGCTGATGCACGATCTCGACGGAACTGACTTCCCAGCGCAAGCGGCGGCCCCCATATAGGCCGCAGAAGACCCACAACGCGTGCGCGAGAAGGTGTCGTAACTGCCCTCTAGCGCAGTAGACATACCCCGCCGCCAGTGGTGGAAACAGGCGAAATCGAGATATCGCTGTCAAAAATTAAATCTGCAGTGGCGGAACACTGTCTCACCGAGGGACACAGAATGCTATATGACGAGACACAATTGGTTGCCCCTGCATCTCGCTATTGGGACGGTGTTTTTTGGACGAATTGAAAAGGTTCGCAGGTCTATAGGCACAATTACCTCACCGAGTGACTACAGTTAAATGTTTCACGGGACAGTTTTCCAAAATGTTGACAACTGGTGTTGGAAGGCTACAGTAGCTGATGTCATTAAACCATTCAGTGAGTGGCAATTCAGATTTGTCCCTATAAAACGGATTTTGAGTGCCAGAAGTAAACATGGAAAGACGCTAGTAAGAGGTGTAGCGGGATACAGGCTGGACACTGGTGAATGAAGAGGAATATGCAGACGAGGCAAAGCGTACTAGTCAATGGAATAAAATGTTATCCAAACTCAAAGAGATTTAAAGGAAGCAAAAAGCGAGTGACACTGATTTCTTGCTGAAAAAGCATTTCAGGCTGACTTGGAAAAAAAAAACAAAAATCTTGCATTCCACAAGAATATAATCTGTACTGTGAACAATGCAAAGGAGGATTCGGAATCCGAAATTCATCAATGGGATAATGATCTGCTGGTGCAGTTTAGATGGGACAAGACAGGTCAGGACTTGTAAGCTCGTGATGATTTAACTACTTTCAAACATTTATTCACTGTCACATATTTCGTAAACACAGTCAACTGTAGTGATTCAGTCGTTTTCTTTTCTCTTTTGCGCCTGTATTAAGGTTCCTTTTTACAGTTATGGTATGATTTTATGTGCACTTCCATGTCAACAGAAGCAAAACTCCTCATATCCTTGGGAACGTATGCCAAACTTGACGAACCTAAATCATTTTAGGTTGTAATTAGTAAAATAAAAACCGAATACTCCAAAGATTTTCATAAATATGCTCCTCAGGTAAACATAAATCTATTATGAAAAGGAATTTCGAATACTTACCATGTGAAGGAAGTTTTTTGAGTTTCCTGAAAAAAAAAAAAGATGTGATGCACTCGGAGCATTTTTCTGCTGGACCCCTCTTTTTCTATTTTACTACTATTTGACAGAAATGATCTGATAGTCCAAGATCTTTTACAGCTACACTGCATATCCGTATTTGTGGGGACACGGTCGATACCGATGTAGTATGGCTTGAAATGAGGGTAATGTCTAATCTCTTAAGCATATTTATGAGGGTTCTTCTAGTTTTATTTATGACATCTGTGTTTATGTTCACGTCTCCATATAAAATTGTGTTGATTTTTGTACTTCAGATTGTATTTAGAGCTTCCGTTAATTTATTGAAAAAAGGATCCCCATTTCCAGTGGGTGATCAATAGACGCAAAAAAAGATAAATTTCTTGCTGATGTCAAACCACGTTGTATCAATAGCTACTGCTTTATTTATCTTCACTTACTGTACTGAGGCCATGACTTAATTTAAACCATGTTCCTTATCTAATATACATGCATAGTACTACAACCTTTGAGTTCAACAGAGGCATAATCTTGTTAGCAATCATTTAACAAGCTCATAAGTGAAATACTATCTGAGAGAATAAGGAAATGATTTGCAATAAAAATGAAGATATGTTGTAATTGGTATTGTATGCTTAGAAGTTCCCATTCGAATGAGATTATCAGGAACATAGATTGGTAATCTGTACTTCCCAATGCATTCTCTCCAGTAACGTAAAGGATGTCCAAAGAGGAATAATCTGTACTGATGGAAATGACACGAACACGGATATTTTTGGGATGGAAGGAATGGAAAGACAATAGGAGGGAAAGAGACAGGAAGGACATAATGATTTCTAGCCACACATGACATTGTGGCAAGAAACGGCGAGAGTCATAAATTTGTGCCGGACCGGGATTCAAACACAAATGGTCCGCTTTTCGAGAACGGTTGCCTTCGGCGTATAGGCTACCCGGACACATTTTCCGTCAGGCCCAAATTTCGAGCTGCCTGCTGGGTGCACCGCTAAGACCCCACCCATTAACCCCTAATTGCAGATTTATGATTCACGCAGGAGTTCGGACTTAGTTTGTGCATCCGCACTGAAACGTTTTCAACAAACAGCCGTCGCTCTCATAGAGTTGTAGATATGACAGGAACGACTATACGAAGCAAATAATTGTAGTAAACATGGGATCGAAAATGAATACCCTAAGAGCTACGTGCACTTCGTCATCTTCGATTTCGTGAAGCAAATCGCTTTCTCTGCAAACCCTTTACTTCCCATACTTAGGGAGGAGATATTATGGTCATGAACAAGAAAATATTGTTTAGAGAACACGATCTCTGAAATGCGTATCTTAAGAGCTATCTGCACTTGTTCAGTAGAAGAGATGTGTTTCACAGTAGCAAAGATTAATAACTGCTGCCACTTCTCAGAATATGGAAAGCGAATAGCTTACTGTTGAAGAGATATGTTTCAGCGAATAAATCCTCATAGCTGTTAATGTATGCATTTTAGAGCCCATATTCACTAGACATTTTTTGCTGTGAATGATCGTTTCTGCTATATATGAGAATTCTTCCTCGTGTGCTCTGTTTCTTCAGCGTTCTTCGACTCACTGCTGTGCACTTCCTAGAGTTTTGATTCAAACTTTCAAGAGCTATTTCTGTAGAAAATGGAGAAATCATCGACTTGTCTGTGATATGTCTGTTCATATGATTTTATTTTAATTTTTTGGAAGTTTGTGAAATCTTATACACCACTTTTGAGAGTAAATTTGCTTCGTGATATGGTTGATGATGTGTAAGGATGATGTGGTCACTAACTCAGTTGTTCCCACTTTGTAAGTTGTCTTTCGGTCTGAACGAACGTTTTTAGCCAGATTTCATTCACTTACCCATACGAGAGAGGGATGCTGGCGGAGGAAGGTCAGTTTTGCGTGTCACTGCTACAAAAGCTCCTCTGAGTTCACATGTTGTGAATTCACACGCTAACCACATCGTTTCCATAAGAATCTCATCCCTTGTACTGCCCATAACCAATACAGAGAGAGACTTCTGGAAACGCTTCAGATACCCTACGAATGTATGCGATTGTAAACGCGAGAGTATTTCTTAACAGTTTTTATCATGTCCTACATTTGACGTTTCAAGTTTTTCTTTGCCACATTCTGCCTTTCAATGTCGTATCTTCTGTGTGTTGGAATCCTCAGGTTGCCTCGTTTTTGCCAATCAGCGGTTTTACTGTCGGTGTTTTACAACCTCCCTTCAGTCGTATGCGTCTGAGCTGACATCCGAGAACTCCCATTCAAATGCTTAGCGATTCTAGCTGCAGTCTTTGGAGCTCTTGCTTCAAACTGCTGTAAAAACAATGAACCGAAATTTATAGCAACGCTGTCTCTTTACAAAGTACAGAGTTATCAAAATAAATGTCGTAGCTTTACTGAAAAATAAATTTCTGTCCGACGACAGAGAAAAATTAAGGGAATTATTTCTTTCTACTTGTATAAGAGCTGTTGGGAAATTTTCACAGAGAGTTCAACATAAGACCACGTAAGTGCATTATCAGAATAAATATGTAAACTGGCCCCACACTAGCAAAAGCAGTGACTGAGGCTCGTGACAAATGCAAAAACTTGTCTTCCTTCTCGGGTCCCTTGGGAGATTGTAAAGCTTTAAAAATAGTCTCTTAAAACAACCTGTCTTTAAGAACTGTAACACTTGCAGAATAAATATTAAGATTTCATTTAAACAAATATAACAAATTAAATAAACAAAGGTGCAAGAAAAGAAATAAAGGGCCATATGGCAATGCAGGCTGGAGACCTCAATAGGTTGTTCAGCAACCTTATAAGAAAGGGTTTAGTTTCATGCACCATCACCCTTTTTCATGCTATGACAATTGTGTCTTAAATTATCTGTTGAACTAAGCGTGGTGTCAGCATTATATGGAGTGGCAATGAGAGAATGAGGAGAATGAAACCTGGTTCGGGCACGTAGCTTACTCCTGGCGTCGTATTGTCGGGAGCCATCAAATACGAGTTCACGTAGCGGATTATACTGATTCTGACAGCCCAGCGGTACGTCACGGACATTCTGCTTCCTGTATTGCTTTTCACGACACCGTATCATGCAGCCGTTTCTCAAAAGGAAAATATTCGTCTACACATGTCACTTGTCATTGGTAACAGAGTGCGTGAAACTGAGATATTCACGTGGCCAGTTAGAATCGAAGATATCTGGGCCAGCTCGAAATTCAAATTCGTCCAAGTGCCAGCATCAAGGATATCAAAGACCTGTTCCACGTCGCGGGACTGCTTACCTTATGAGAGGGTACATCGGCATTACGAGACCCTTCACAACCTGTTCACCGAGTGCTTCCAGGACAGAGGGGGTACCACCTCACACCGATAATTGGGATCATAGTGTCAAGTTCTATGTAAATTTGACTCGACTTTGTAGTCACCCATAAAGATGGACAATTTTGAACATCTTGTGCCACTTTGAATTCTCCAACGCTTTTTTCTGGTCAGCAAATCCTATGAATATATCTAGATTTTTCTGCGTCTTGGTTCCATTATTAATTGAAACGTCAGAACTACCTCTCTGGTGCCTTCATATTTCCGAAATACAAAGTGGTTGTGATCAATTTCATATTTTCCACTTTTTATATATCATTATTTTCAGCGACGTGAACGAATGAGATGTAACACTGATTGTGCCACAGTTCTCGCCCTTTGCCTGCCCTTGTTATCTTCGGCACTGTGTCACATTTTGTGGGAAGTCTCACGGTATGTCTCTAGATTCATAGATTATACATACCAACTGGAATATTCACCTGGTTGTCATTACCCCAGTGAGTTAATAAATTCCACAGAAATGTTATCTATCCCTATTACCGTATCTCCTACGTCTTCCATATCGCCTCATATTTCTTCTTCAGTCACGTCATCTGACGACAGTTCCCCGTCGAAAAAGACTTCAATGTACATTTTCAGCCTATACACTCTCTCTTCTGTGTTTAGCAGTGAAATTCCCCTTGCACTCTTAATGGTGATATCCTCGCCTCTAATTTCACTGAGAGTTATTTTGACATTTCTGTACGCTGTATCAATTCTGAAAATGGCCATTTCTTTATCGATTTCTTCATATTTTTCCTGCACCCAATTCACCGTGGTTTCCAAGCTTTTCCCGTTTACTTCCTTTGTAAGTATAGACCAGATAAGGCTCAAATTCAAAGATACAGTATCGACAGCAATAGACACATTCATACCGCACAAGTTAATAGGAGACGGGACTGATCGACAATGGTACATAAAACACGTCAGAACACTGTTGCAGAAGCAACGAAAAAAGCATACCAAATTCAGAAGAACGCAAAATCCCCAAGACTGACTAAGTTTCATGGAAGCTTGAAATTTAATCCGGACGTCAATGCGAGATGCTTTTAATAGGTTCCACAATGACACACTGTCTCAAAATATCACAGAAAACGCAAAGAGATTCTGGTCGTATGTAAATTACACATGTGGCAAAAAACAGTCAATACCTTCACTGCACTATAGTGATGGAAATGATGGTGCCACTAAAGCAGTGTTACTAAATACAGTTCTCCGTAATTCCTTCACGAAAGAAGACGAAGTAAATATCCCAGAATTCGAAACCTGAACAGCTGTTAGCATGAGTGACATAAAAGTAGATATCTGAGGTGTTGCGAAACAACTCAAATCACTTAAGAAAGGCAAGCCTTTCGGTCCAGACGACATACCAATCAGGTGCCTCTCAGATTATGCAGACACAATGGCGTCTTTCTTAGCAATCATACATGACCGCTCACTTGACGAAAGGCCTGTTCCTAAAGACTGGAAAGTAGCACAGGTCACACCAATATTCAAGAAAGGAAGTAGGAATAACCCATTGAATTACATACCCATATCACTGACCTCAATTTGCAGTAGGATTTTGGAGCATATACTGTACTCGAACATTATTTGTCACCTTGAAGAAAATGACTTATTGATACATAACCAACACGGATTCAGAAAATATCCCATTAACTAATGAGTGCTGTCGGCAAGAGATCTCAGATCGATTCCAGGTTCCTAGATTTCCAGAAGGCTTTTGTTACCATTCCTCACGAGCGACTATTAATCACATTGCCTACGTTTGGAGTATCGTCTCAGTTGTGTGACTAGATTCGTGATTTCCTCTCAGAGAGATCACAGTTCGTAGTGATAGACGGTAAATCATCGAGTAGAACAGAAGTGTCGTAGGCCCTCTGCTTTTCCTGATTTACGTAAATGATCTAGGTGATAATCTGAGCAGCTCCCTTGGATTGTTTTCAGATGACGCTGTAATTTACCCTTTAGTAAAATCATCAGGCGGTAAATTCCAATTACAAAATGATTTAGAGAGAATTTATGTATGGTGCCAAAAGTGGCAATTGGCACTAAACAAAGAAATCCGACAAATTTTGGGTATACGATAAATTGCACAAATCTAAGGGCTGTCAATTCAACTAAATACCTAGGAATTACCATTACGAGCAACTTAAACAGGAAACACAACTTACATAATATTGTGGGGAAGGTGAAACAAAGACTGCCCTTTGTTGGCAGAACACTTAGAAAGTGCGACAAACCCACTAAAGAGACAGCCTACATCTGCCGGAATATTGCTGCGTGGTATGGGATCCTTACCACGTAGGACTGACGGAGACATCGACAAAGTGCAAAGAAGGGCAGCACGTTTCGTGCTATCGGGCAATAGGGGTGAGAGTGTCACTGATATGATACGCAGTCACTGAAACAAAGTCGGTTTACTTTTCGGCGAAATTCATTTATGAAATTTCAATCACCAACTTTCTCTTCCGAATGAGAAAATATTTTGCTGACACCCACCTGCGTAGGGAGAAGTGATCATCATACTAAAATAAGAGAAAACAGAGCTCGAACGGAGAGATTTAGTTCTTTTTCCCACGGGCTATTCGAGAGTAGGTAGAGAAGTAGTATGAAAATGGTTTGATGAACTCTCTGCCAGGCACTTAAGTGTGGATTGCAGAGTAACCATCTAGATGTAGATGTAGATTTAGATATGTGTCTCACCTTTCTATGCTCTTGAAATTTCCTGAACATTTTGGTACCTGCTTCTTTCGTCGATCAATTGAAGTATTTCTTCTGTTACACAGGATTTCTTCACTGTCTTGCATCTAAGTGTGTCCAACTACTGCGACTGCCCGTTTTAGAGGTGCACACGGACGCAAAAAAATCTCTGCACCAAGAAGGAGTTATGCGACATAAACGGAAGTTAGTAGGCGTGTTTATACACTCCTGGAAATTGAAATAAGAACACCGTGAATTCATTGTCCCAGGAAGGGGAAACTTTATTGACACATTCCTGGGGTCAGATACATCACATGATCACACTGACAGAACCACAGGCACATACACACAGGCAACAGAGCATGCACAATGTCGGCACTAGTACAGTGTATATCCACCTTTTGCAGCAATGCAGACTGCTATTCTCCCATGGAGACGATCGTAGAGATGCTGGATGTAGTCCTTTGGAACGGCTTGCCATGCCATTTCCACCTGGCGCCTCAGCTGGACCAACGTTCGTGCTGGACGTGCAGACCGCGTGAGACGACGCTTCATCGAGTCCCAAACATGCTCAATGGGGGCAGATCCGGAGATTTTGCTGGCCAGGGTAGTTGACTTACACCTTCTAGAGCACGTCGGGTGTCACGCGATACATGCGGACGTGCATTGTCCTGTTGGAACAGCAAGTTCCCTTGCCGGTCTAGGAATGGTAGAACGATGGGTTCGATGACGGTTTGGATGTACCATGCACTATTCAGTGTCCCCTCGACGATCACCAGAGGTGTACGGCCAGTGTAGGAGATCGCTCCCCACACCATGATGACGGGTGTTGGCCCAGTGTGCCACGGTCGTATGCAGTCCTGATTGTGGCGCTCACCTGCACGGCGCCAAACACGCATACGACCATCATTGGCACCAAGGCAGAAGCGACTCTCATCGCTGAAGACGACACGTCTCCATTCGTCCCTCCATTCACGCCTGTCGCGACACCACTGGAGGCAGGCTGCACGATGTTGGGGCGTGAGCGGAAGACGGCCTAAAGGTATGCGGGAGCGTAGCCCAGCTTCATGGAGACGGTTGCGAATGGTCCTCGCCGATACCCCAGGAGCAACAGTGTCCCTAATTTACTGGGAAGTGGCGGTGCGGTCCCCTACGGCACTGCGTAGGATCCTACGGTCTTGGCGTGCATCCGTGCGTCGCTGCGGTCCGGTCGCAGGTCGACGGGCACGTGCACCTTCCGCCGACCACTGGCGACAACATCGACGTACTGTGGAGACCTCACGGCCCACGTGTTGAGCAATTCGGCGGTACGTCCACCCGGCCTCCCGCATGCCCACTATACGCCCTCGCTCAAAGTCCGTCAACTGCACATACGGTTCACGTCCACGCTGTCGCGGCATGGTACCAGTGTTAAAGACTGCGATGGAGCTCCGTATGCCACGGCAAACTGGCTGACACTGACGGCGGCGGAGCACAAATGCTGCGCAGCTAGCGCCATTCGACGGCCAACACCGCGGTTCCTGGTGTGTCCGCTGTGCCGTGAGTGTGATCAATGCTTGTACAGCCCTCTCGCAGTGTCCGGAGCAAGTATGATGGGTCTGACACACCGGTGTCAATGTGTTCCTTTTTCCAGTTCCAGGAGTGTACATTGGAAAGATGAAGTCTGTTCCAGTTCCACGCCAGTCGCTTAATAGTGGCGCTAGTAGTGCCTCTATGAGGATGCAAATCAAGTTTGCTTTAAATGCACCCTGAAACCGGTCGGAGCCTTATTGGACTTGGACTTGGTTAGTTGATGTTAGCCAAGAATGTGTTTAAGACGAAAATGAAGCCATTATCAACAACACAAAGAATTTGAACGAGATCTTGCAATAGTGCTGTGAGATGCTGAATGATCCTTCTCCGGCAGTGCATAAAGACTTGACAGGAATGCAGCCTCTGTACATTATTGCTGGGGCGGTAGTGACGAGCAGGTACGGTCCCAAGAAGACCGTACTCCAGACGTCCACGTGGGACTGCCGAAATGAAATATCATCGTCTTAGGCGTATGGTTCTAGTGCATCGTACTGCATCTGCAGCACCAATTTGAATAGCAGTTTATGTCACATTGACACAACGAACTGTTACGAGTTGGTTACTGCAAAGACAGCTCCGAGCCAGACGCCTGTATCATGCTTGTCACCAAACCCAAACCATCGCCATTTGTGAGTTAAGTGGTGTTAAGGCAGAGCTCATCGTAGGTGTCGGTCGGGGTGGACTAGCGGTTATAGGCGCTACAGTTTGGAACTGCGAATCCTGCCTCGGACATGGGTGTGTGTGATGTTCTTAGTTAGGTTTAAGTAGTTCTAAGGGACTGATGACATTAGAAGTTAAGTCCCATAGTGCTCAGGGCCATTTGAACCAATCATCGCAGGGCAGGGTGAAGGTCTGTTGTATTTTCTGATGAAAGCTGGTTCTGCCTCGGCGCCAGTGATTTGGCTAGTTGAGGGGCTGCAACCAACCTGTCTGTGTGCTAGACACACTGGACTTACCCCTGGAGGTAAGATCAGGGGTGCGATTTCAAATGACAGCTACAGCACTCTCGTGGTTATCCCGTGGATCCTGACTGCCAATTTATACGTCAGTATAATGATTCGAACTGTTGTGCTATCATTCATAAACAGCATTCCAAGGGATATTTTCGAACAGGATAACCGCTGTTGTAAGCCAGCAAGCTATGCAGAGTGTCGACATGTTGCCTTGATCTGGTCGATCACCAGATCTGCCTCCAATCGAACACATATGGGACGTCATCGGACGACAACTCCAGCGACATCCTCAAACAGCATAACCTGTCAAAGTATTGACCGTCCAAATGCATGGAACCCCATTCCACAAACTGAATACGAACGTCTGAAAGAAAACCGTGTACCAATCTCAGTAACAAGTTGAAACCTGTTCGTCAACAAGGGCACCACGATGTAGGGAGCACTTAGAAGAAAGTTACTAATGAGCTCATTTCGTGCAACAGCGTATGTGTGTAGGAAGCAAATGAAGACTGTATTACTTCTGTTACACGATCGTTGTTGCTGACTTCGTATTACAAATAACAAAATCGCACAATATCAGTCTTTTTCTTCTCAAGGGCTTGAAAGGAGTCATTTCATCTCCTTTTACCATCTTTTACGTACTGTCATAACTTATTAATTCTAGTTGGGTAGCTACTTTTTCTCTTGGACAGAGGCATATGAGCAGTTGTGAACTCAGATCTTCGAAGAAACGGAGCCACAGTGGACCTAGAACGCCTTTTCCTCCATGTTTCCGGCGCGTGCTCCACGAACACGTTGTCGGCAGGGGATTCCTGTTCTTTCCGATAAAGGAGGAGGAGAAGGAGGAGGACGATATTAGCGTTTGTGGTGTGCGTACTCGCTGTAACGAAGTATCCGAGTGTCAGCAATATGTCTCGTGGTCGTATCGTGGCGTGTTTATCTTCTGCCGTTAGGTCAGACGATAGAAATGCCACTTGCACGCTTAGATTAGCAGATTGACGGCGACCAACTTTAAACAGAACTTGATTAATTTTCACACACATTTATTAAAATAATAACAAGTATAAAAATAACTTAACTTGGTTCTAGATGCTATTTACAAGTAACAATCTGATGTTCCTTTGGTCTTGGTACGTTAATCTTATTCTCACTTATCTCTGATACTTGGCAAGTGTCTATTCATTTATGTTCATGGATATGTACAGGAATATGGTAATGTTGTTAGGCGCAGACTGAAACTTGACTATAGACTGGTGCAGACTAATGCAGACTAATGCAGACTGACTAAGCAGAGGTCTGTACACTCGTTATAATACCTCGAGCGTTCAGGTATCACTGCGCGAGTGTGATCCACGAGGAGAAAAGTTTCTACGTTAGCAGCGATCTCATGGGCTGCGTTACATATTAATACGCGGATCCGCGGAAGCAGAATTTGTTCCGTCTCTAAGACAGCGACATCTCGTATTGCGGAGACGGACGAGCGCTGCGCCTGCGCTGTTGTGCTTAGCGTGGCGCGCTCTATTGGGAAAGTTGTGTACGCGCTGACTACGCGGAACTATGTACACAACAGTGTTTAACGTCCCGTCAACGACGAAGTCATTAGAGATGGAGCACAAGCTCAGATTAGGGAAGGGTGGGGTAGGAAATCTTCCATGCACTTTCAGAGGAACCATCCCGGCATTTGCCTGAAGTGATTTAGGGAAACCACGGAAAACCTAAATCAGGTTGGGCGGACTCATGTTTGAACCGTCATCCTCGTGAATGACAGTCCAGTGAGCTAACCACTGCGCCATCTCGCTCGGTGTGTTCCGACAAGATTGAATGGTGCGCAAGGTGGGGAGATTGAGGGAGGGGGAGAAGGGGGTCGTTGAACTGACAAGTTTCACTCAAAATACTAACGCGCGTATTTGTATCCCGGAGGTTTTAGCAATCTCCCAAAATTTGTTAAGCTGAATGAAGGGGAATTTTCTGTTGGCTATTTTCTGACGGTATGGTCCTCTGTATAAGAGAGAGTATCGTTTCCACCTATTTATATGTATTTCTACAAAATCATTTTTGCTAGCTTTCTTTTCGTACGGTGATACGGATACCTATATGTCACGCATAATTGACCACCGTATGTCACGAGAGGTGCACGCGCCGGAATAAGAGGCGTGCGGAGAGTACTGTATTGTCATCAGAGAACTATTGACGACAGAATGCGTCGATCGGAAGAAAAAGCCCTCAAACGCTGACTAGTCATTTGACATACCTGACAAACAAATCCGTCAGAAACATTTCACTTCTTCTGAAGTTGCCAAGTCGACTCTGGTTATTTGACAATGAAGTGGAAACGCAAAAGAAGAACCACAGCTAAAACGAGGCTACCAGACCTCATGCGCTGTTGGACTCTGTCTGTAGAGCATTGCGGAGGGTAGCTGAAAAAAAAAATCACGTGGAATCACGAAAACGAATTACTCATGAGTTTGAAAGTCCAGCTAGCGCAGGACTTTAAATGAATCGGATGCTTTGGTCGAGCAGCCCCTTACAAGACACAAATTTCTGTAGGCATTGCTAAGCGACAATTTAGGTGGCGTGAAGAGCGACGCTGCTTGTCAGTCGATGAGTGGAAATGAGTGATTTGTAAATACACTATTCTCTTTGGTAATTCATTGCAAGGGTTTGGGTTTGGCTCTGAGCCCTATGGGACTTAACACCTGAGGTCATCAGTCACCTAGAACTTAGAACTACTTAAACCTAACTAACCTAAGGACACCAAAGACATCCAGACCCGAGGCAGAATTCGAACCTGCGACCGAGGTGGTCGCAGGCTCCAGACTGAAGCGCCTAGAACCGCTCAGCCACACTGGCCGGCGGTTTGGCTTTGGCGAATGCCTGGTGAGCGCCACCTGCCATCATGTGTAGTGCCAACAGCGAAGCACGGAGGAGGTGGTGTTTTGGTATGGGGTGTTCTCCGTGCTTATGGTGTGATTCGCTTATTGCGCTTTGTTAGATGCTGCATGTGAAGTTTTACGGCATTGTGTAGTGTGAACAGTATAGTTCGGAGACGATGATTATATCAGCATAATAATGCATCCTGTCACAAAGCGCCATCTGTGAGGCAAATGTTTGTATACAGTATCATTCCTGACATCGACTGACTGCTCAGAGTCCCGACAGGATCCCAATGGAAAGTCGGCTCAATTCCACACGCCAGCGTCCAACTTCAATAGCTTCTCTGGATACGTCTCATAAGGAAGGATGGACTGTCACTCTTGTATAGACCTTCAGACACATCGTTCAAAGTGTGCTGCCCAGCAGAGATTAAGCCGAAAGCGAGATAAAGACAAAGGATAGTCACATCCCATATCAATGTCTAGTATCCGGTGTCGCTATATTTTGGATTTTATCGACCTGTTATTGTGTCTTTGTGACCCTAAGGCATCACGTCATGTTACCGGCAACACATGTGTAATAGAATTTTAAGAAGTATTTACTACTATACGGCAATTTTGTCAGTATTTCCAGCTATGTATGAGATAAGATTAACAATTAGCACGGGCATAAGTAATGGTAGTAAGCCACGCTGGACTGTATTTTATACCATGTCACCTATCCACACAGGAAAAGAAAGAAGTACTGTAAGATCCTGCAAAGTAATTGCTGTGTTATAGTTAAATGATTTCGAACAGTTAGTTCACGAGTCCATTCGAACAGTGAACGGCTATGAAAACACATTTGACAAATAATAATGAGCTAATAATGGGCATCAAAATGGATACAGGGATTAATGAACACAGGGTTGTCGTAGCAAGACTGAATATTGTAACTCCTAAATCCTCCAAAAATAAACTAATGCTATTCATGTTCAAAACAGCAGAGAAAAATTCACTTGACATCTTCCTGAAAAGCACTCCTTCCTAATTACAGATCTACCGGTAAGTGTAGACCAGACTGGTTTGCATTCAAAGAAATAATATCGACAGCAATTGAAAGATTTATACCAAATAACAAACAACGGAGCTGATCCCCCTTGGTACACAAAACGGGTCAGAACACTGTTGCAGAAACAACGAAAAAAACATACAAAACTTAAACGATCGTAAAACCTGAAAGACCGACGATCTTTTATAGAAGCGCGAACTTCATTGCGAGATGCTTAAAATAGCTTCCACAACGAAACTCTGACTCGAAACCTGGCAGAAAATCCAAAGAGATCTGGTCGTACGTAAAGTATGCAAGCGGCAGGGTACAATGGAAGCCTTGTTTGCACGATAGCAATGCAAATGCTATCGATGACAGAGCTGCCAAAGGACAGTTGCTAAACATAGCCTTCTAAAAATGTCTTCACCAAAAAAGCAGAAATTAATGCTCTAATACTCCAGAACTCAAATCAAGAACAGCTGCCAACATGAGTAACTTAGAAGTAGATATCCTTGGCGTAATGAAGCTACTTAATAAAACCAAGTCTTACGGTCCAGACTGTGTACCAACTACGTTCTTTCCAGAGTAAGCTGATGCAATAGCTGCACACTGAAAAACTCGAAGAAAGATTCGTACCCAAAAACTGGAAAGTTGCACAAGACACATCAATATTCAAGACAGGAAGTAGGAGTAATCCACTGAATTACATGCCCATATCATTTACGTCGATATGTAGCAGGATTTTGGAACGTGTGTTGTGTTCGAACATGATGACTACCACCATAAGAACGGTGTATTGACACACAGTCAACGCAGATTTAGAAAGCATCGTTCTGTTGCAACACAGTTTTTTCTTTACTCACACGAAGCGCTGAGTGCTGTTGACAAGGGATTTCAAATTTATTCCGTATTTCTAGATTTCCAGAAGGCTTTTGACACTGTACCTCCCAAGCGACTTATGGTCAAATTGCGTGCTTATGGAGCATCGTCCCAATATGTGAATGGATTCGTGATTTACTGTCTGAGAGGTCAGTTATTGGTAATTGACGGAAAGTCATCCAGTAAAACAGAAGTAATTTCTGGGGTCCCACCAGGCAGTGTTGTGTTTTTTGTCTATATAAACGATTTAGAAGACAATCTGAGCAGCCATCTTGGGTGCTTGCAGATGATGCTCTCGTTTATCGTCTAGTAAAGTCATCAGAAGAGCCAAACAAATTCCAAAACGACTTACAAACGATATCTGTATGGTGCGATAGTTGATAATTGACCCTAAATAATGATAAGAGAGAGGTAATCTACATCAGTGCTAAAAGGGATTCGTTAAACTACAGTTACATGATAAATCAGTCAGGTCTAAAGGCCGTAAATTTAACTAAATACCTAGGATTTACAGTTACGAACAACTTCAATTGGAAAGAACACACAGCAAATGTTGTGGGAAGGTGAAACACAGAGTGCGTTTTATTGGCAGAACACTTACAAGGGAACCTCCCCATCGCACCCCCCTCAGATTTAGTTATAAGTTGGCACATGGGATATGCCTTGAAAAAATGAACACAGATCAATCGGGAAAACAGGAAGAAGTTGTGTGGAACTATGAAAAAATAAGCAAAATATACAAACTGAGTAGTCCATGTGCAAGATATGCAACATCAATGAGAGTGTGAGCTCAGGAGCGCCGTGGTCCCGTGGTTGGTGTGAGCAGTTGCGGAGCCAGAGGTCCTTGGTTCAAGTATTTTCTCGAGTGAAAAGTTTAATTTTTTATGTTTTCATCACCTTTTGGGAGAAAATCTAAATCGGGCAAGGTAGAAGAATCTTTTTACCCATTCGCCAAGTGTACAAGTTAGGTGGGTCGACAACATATTCCTGTCATGTGACGCACATGCCGTCACCAGTGTCGTATAGAATATATCAGACGTGTTTTCCTGTAAAGGAATCGGTTGACCTATGACCTTGCGATCAAATGTTTTCGGTTCCCATTGGAGAGGCACGTCCTTTCGTCTACTAATATCACGGTTTTGGGGTGCGGTCGCAAAACACAGACACTAAACTTATTACAGTGAACAGAGACGCCAATGAACGAACGGACAGATCACAAGTTTGCGAAAATAAACTTTTCACTCGAGAGAAGACTTGAACGAAGGACTTCTCGTTCCACAGTTGCTCACGCTGACCACGGGACCACGGCGCAACTGAAGTCCCACTATCCTTGATGATGCCTATCTTGCGCATGGACTACTCAGTTAGTATTGCTTATTTTTTTCATAGTTCCACACAGCTTCTTCCTGTTTTATCGATTGATCTGTGTTCAGTTTTTCAAGGCCTATCCACTGTGCGAACTTATAACTAAATCTGACTGGGGTGCGATGGGGAGGTTCCCTTGTTAGAAGCTGCAACAGATCTACTAAAGAGACTGCCTCCACTACGCTTGTCCGTCGTTTTTTGAGTATTACTGTGCGGTGTGGGCTCCTTACCAGACAGGATTGACGGAGTACATCGAGAAAGTTCAAAGAAGAGCAGCACGTTTTGTCTTATCGGGAAATGGAGTTGAGAGTGTCACGGACATGCTATAGGATTTTTGGTGGTCATCATTAAAACAAAGGCGCTTTTCGCTACGGCGGAATCGTCTCAAGAAATTTCAGTCACCAACTTTCTCCTTCGAATGGGAAAATAGTTTGTTGACTCCGACCTACATAGGCCTAAATAAGGGATATCAGTGCTATCACGGGAAGGTATAGGTGTTCGTTTCTTCCGCGCGCTGTTAGAAAGTGGAACAATAGAGAACTGTTGTAGAGGTGGTTCGACGAACCCTCTGCCAGGCAGTTAAGTGCGAGTTGTAGGAAGTCCACACAGATGTAGATGTAGCAAACTAGTTCTGAGGGTTCAGTACTATCCATCTTTGAGAAGAATTTTTATTAGGACAATGAATGAAGCGATGATTGCTAAATAACACAAGTTCAGTTGGAGGTTTAAACCTCGTGAGTACGTAGAAATATTGTTGCAGTATTAGCTACGTAGTAAGTAGTCAATCTTTTCATCATGTGAGAACATCTGTGGTTCGGCAGCTCAGTCGTTCTGTGTCGGACTACAAAATTTGCAGTTCAATCATTCGACAGTGCTAAGAACGTCATCTGTCAACTGAGAAAAATGTTGTGGTTAGGAGACCATGGTATAATTAAGGGTTTCTCAGAAAAGCCACTTCAAAGGTCGAAGAAAAGCAAAGTCATATCGCCTACTATAGACTGATACTTAGTAAAGTACTATGGTGTTCAAAGCAACTTTGGGTTGATGATATTCATACATTTTTCGTACAGATTGAGCAACGATGGCCAATAGTTAGCTGTTGGACTAACTTTCGAGAGCAGCGGCATCAAATCCCAGTTAGAAAATCTAGATTTAGGTTTTAAAGCGTAATCATCGAACCCCAGCCAGTGAGTCACATGCGGTCCGAATGAAGTAGTATCCCTATTTTGTAATATAATGCAACTAGCAGCTAGCATCCGCATTCAGAGATGTCAGCAAACGTTAAGAGCTTTTTAAGAGTTAGTTTTCCGGCTATGTAACAAACTAAAATGCTTATAGAGATAGTAATATGTTAATATATGCTTCATTTTAAGTAACGTAGATGGATGCGGGAGCTAACCAAGAAAATTTAGCCACTTGCCTCAGGGTCAGAGGGGTAGTAGCGCTGCCGCTGCGTGTTTAGAGAATTTGAGAGAGGGATTGTTTTGCTGTTCGTACTACAGTACTGAAAGATCACGGGCGTCCGCTTCTCGTATCGATCGGGTGCTGCGGTATACACTTCGAACTTAAGTACCGGAACATGAATTCGTGAATTTGGTATATACACTCCTGGAAATTGAAGTAAGAACACCGTGAATTCATTGTCCCAGGAAGGGGAAACTTTATTGACACATTCCTGTGGTCAGATACATCACATGATCACACTGACAGAACCACAGGCACATAGACACAGGCAACAGAGCATGCACAATGTCGGCACTAGTACAGTGTATATCCACCTTTCGCAGCAATGCAGGCTGCTATTCTCCCATGGAGACGATCGTAGAGATGCTGGATGTAGTCCTGTGGAACGGCTTGCCATGCCATTTCCACCTGGCGCCTCAGTTGGACCAGCGTTCGTGCTGGACGTGCAGACCGCGTGACACGACGCTTCATCCAGTCCCAAACATGCTCAATGGGGGACAGATCCGGAGATCTTGCTGGCCAGGGTAGCTGACTTACACCTTCTAGAGCACGTTGGGTGGCACGGGATACATGCGGACGTGCATTGTCCTGTTGGAACAGCAAGTTCCCTTGCCGGTCTAGGAATGGTAGAACGATGGGTTCGATGACGGTTTGGATGTACCGTGCACTATTCAGTGTCTCCTCGACGATCACCAGAGGTGTATGGCCAGTGTAGGAGATCGCTCCCCACACCATGATGCCGGGTGCTGGCCCTATGTGCCTCGGTCGTATGCAGTCCTGATTGTGGCGCTCACCTGCACGGCGCCAAACACGCATACGACCATCATTGGCACCAAGGCAGAAGCGACTCTCAACGCTGAAGACGAAACGTCTCCATTCGTCCCTCCATTCACGCCTGTCGCGACACCACTGGAGGTGGGCTGCAAGATGCTGGGGCGTGAGCGGAAGACGGCCTAACGGTGTGCGGGACCGTAGCCCAGCTTCATGGAGACGGTTGCGAATGGTCCTCGCCGATACCCCAGGAGCAACAGTGTCCCTAATTTGCTGGGAAGTGGCGGTGCGGTCCCCTATGGCACTGCGTAGGATCCTACGGTCTTGGCGTGCATCCGTGCATCGCTGCGGTCCGGTCCCAGGTCGACGGGCACGTGCACCTTCAGCCGACCACTGGCGACAACATCGATGTACTGTGGAGACCTCACGCCGCACGTGTTCAGCAATTCGGCGGTAGGTCCACCCGGCCTCCCGCATGCCCACTATACGCCCTCGCTCAAAGTCCGTCAACTGCACATACGGTTCACGTCCACGCTGTCGCGGCATGCTACCAGTGTTAAAGACTGCAATGGAGCTCCGTATGCCACGGCAAACTGGCTGACACTGACGGCGGCGGTGCACAAATGCTGCGCAGCTAGCGCCATTCGACGGCCAACACCGCGGTTCCTGGTGTGTCCGCTGTGCCGTGCGTGTGATCATAGCTTGTACAGCCGGCTCGCAGTGTCCGGAGCAAGTATGGTGGGTCTGACACACAGGTGTCAATGTGTTCTTTTTTCCATTTCCAGGAGTGTATTTGTAACAAGGAATATGAAATTAAATTATGACCCCCTGTACCATAACATTACCAATAGAGAAAAAGATGACGTTCAAAACATTTAATAAACATTTGTGTCGTGTATCATACTTCATAACGCATTTAAAAATAAGTACAACATCTGTTATTTATCATTTGATCATCAGAACACAAAATTATATAATGAGTTTAAAAATCAGGACAGTTATCGTTATTAATCATTTCATCACCCGTTGACACAGACAACGAAACAACACTTCGTCAGGCATTTATCGCATCACAAGTTTGAGGTCGCTGAGAGTGCAGCAATCTGAAACAATCAACAGTCGACACGAATTTTTCCGAAAGGTGTCGACATTTAACGAGTAGTACTCGGGGGCCGCTTGCCAACATGTCGTGCCCTTATACACCCACTCTATGGGGGCTAAGAACATGCTAATTGTCGTAAGTTACGATCTCACAATACTGCAGTGTAGCGTCTCAGATACTGGCTTGACGATCCACATCCGTGTTGAACTGAGAATGAAGTCTGAAACTGCAATTATGGTTTCGAATCAGTCGTAGAATATTTCAGAACAAATGACAATTTGTAAGGGATAAGGTTCAAATGGTTCAAATGGCTCTGAGCACTATGGGACTCAACTGCTGTGGTCATTAGTCCCCTAGAACTTAGAACTACTTAAACCTAACTAACCTAAGGACATCACACACATCCATGCCCGAGGCAGGATTCGAACCTGCGACCGTAGCAGTCGCACTTTTCCGGACTGCGCGCCTAGAACCGGGAGACCACCGCGGCCGGCGACGGATAAGGAATCGAACCTGGTTCAAATGGCTCTAAGCCCCACAGGACTTAACATCTGAGGTCATCAGTCCCCTAGACTTAGAACTACTTAAACCTAATTAACATAAGGACATCACACACATCCATGCCCGAGACAGGCTTCGAACCTGTGACCGTAGCAGCATCACAGTTCCGGTCTGAAGCGCCTAGAATCGAACCTGGATTTCGCACTTGTCGCGAACGCTCGCCTGTTCCGAGTCCTAGTCCACCACAAATTTACATTTGTTGTGAAATATTCTGCAGCTGATGCGAAAGCATAATCGCAGTTAACGAGTTCATTCTTAACTTAATGTGGCTGTTGACACTGCACTGCTGTATTTCGTGTCAGAGCAAGGCAATGACGAAAGAAACCAGTCTCACCCTGCGCGAAAATCACGGTAACAAAATGCCAGTGCAAGGGAAGGTAGTCACCTGGACAAATTGAGATTTTGGACGCTCCTGGAAGCGTACTCGGAAAGTCGAAGTGGTACTATAATGATCGACATTGTGCACTTTTTCGCAACCCTAGATACCAGCAGTTCTTTTATAGTTTTCTATGGAATGCCTTTCACGACCGGCCGTATTGTTCATTTTCTTTATTTTCCCGACATGACGCCCTGATCAAGCTACAAACTGAATCTCCTTTAAAACTTTCGCAAAGGCACGTTTGGATGATCCACCATACGAGGTGACTCCTAGAGTTCAGGTACATAAAAAATGGAGTAATTAGAAGGAAGGTCGGCGTTGGCCGTAATATTGATTGTTTGTTGATAGCAAAATCGATTTTCAATCACATAGTGATCATCTTCAGTACTGTGGTGTACAAATTATAGTCACTGGTATCAAGTTATTATCAGTAACCAAAGCTAAAAACATTTTTGATCGTTTATTAGCTTTGGTTACTGATAATAACTTGATACTAGGGCCTCTCACGATTGTAATCGTTTCTTAGCCGCGCGGGATTAGCCGAGCGGTCTTAGGCGCTGCAGTTATGGACTGTGCGGCTGGTCCCGGCGGAGGTTCGAGTCCTCCCTGGGGCATGGGTGTGTGTGTGTTTGTCCTTAGGACAATTTAGTTAAAGTAGTGTGTAAGCTTAGCGACTGATGACCTTAGCAGTTAAGTCCCATAAGATTTCACACACATTTGAACATTTTTTGATCGTTTCTTAGCTTTGGTTACTGATAATAATTGGATACCAGTGACTATGAGTTTAATTTGTACACCACAGCACTGAAGATGATCACAACGTGATTGAAAATCGATTTTGCTATCAATAAACAATCAATATTACGGTCAACGCTGACCTTCCCTCTAATTTCACGTATATTGTCATCGTGCACACAGCACTCCATGGAGTCGCCAATCATACAAAATGGAGTTACATAGTACAAAAAGAGCCTCTACAAAACTACTTTCATTTTTATTGCTGCTCTCCTTCCTTTCCTATCCTCTTTTAATAGCAGGTTAAATGTTTTGCGGTAATCTTAGATAGGTGCCAACGCCTGAAGAGAGGCAGTTCTTTTTTTCGTAGAACAAAATTGGCTGTGCCAAGTAGGCCTTTGTTTTGTAGTTTCCCTTTCCTGTAGAGAGGCAAAAGAATGGTAAGGTGATCTCTCGAGAAAAGGAATACAGAAAAAATTAAAAAAGTGGTTAAGGCGACACCCGTGACAGGCGAGAAAACCGGTTTCGACTCCCAGCGTGGCACAAATTTTCACTTGCTCTGAAATACTCTGCAGCTGATCCCGCATCATAATAGCCGAGTTCATCCTCAAGATATAATAAGATCGGTGCATACCTCACCGTAGGTGCCGACCTACGAAGTCAGTGTTGGATATTGAGCAAAAATTTTTGACGGTATATATACTAAGATGGTATCTGTTCTTTCGGAAGAACAGATACCATCTTAGTATATATACAGTTAAGGCTCACCGGCCACTTGACCACCTTCTTCTTCTGTGTGAATGCGCAAACACTGCTCGAACTCTTACGGGAATCGGCAACGCGCCGCGAGTAATGAGTATAACGGGCGGGGCACTACAAATTTAGTGAGGGACAATACGTTGAGAATGTGGGTTTCGGGGGAGGCGTGCCAGAGATAAATCCCTGCAGTCGCGCTGTCCTCCGCGTCCTCGGTGGTTCAGATGGATTAGCCGGCACGGTAGCTCAGCGTGTTCGGTCAGGGAGCTGCTTAGCCTCTGTAATAAAAAAAAAAAAAATGAGTCCAAGGATCAACAAACGAACTTGACCGGATGTCATGTGACGTCCGCAACGACCAAACACAACGAGCAACAACGAAAAAACTGAAAATAAAAGATGGATAGCGCATCTGCCATGTAAGCACGAGATCCCGGGTTCGAGTTCCGGTCGGGGCACACATTTTCATCTGTCCCCGTTGAGGTATGTCAACGCCTGTAAGCAGCTAAGGGTGTTCATGTAATTGTAATTTTTGACGGTCACTGGTTTAACTTGTAAATTGCTGTGTCAGTGTCGTCAAAAGACGCAGGGCGGATCTCTTCCCTATTCTTCAACAATCCGAGACGTCCTGCCGCCTGTGTAAGTAGCCAAACGTCAGTTTTTCTTTATTGAATAAAGAGGCGCGAATCCATTAATTCTCATGCAACGATACGCAGACTTTTCAGCCACATATGATTTGGAGAATTTAAAAAAAAAAAATTACACATTTGCTGAAATTTTTGTCTCTAATAATACTGTGCAATAAATTGGAGTGAAACCGGATATCTTGGCTCGTGAAAATGTGACAATGCACTCTGCCAGGGCTACGCTTCAAGCCTCTGTCGTCCCGCGATTCCACATCGGGGAGAAAAGCGAAGACGAGAGGCGCGCGTCGCCGATTTCGTTTGGACGCTGCCGCCTCCTCCGCCTCCACCACCGCCGCCGCCGCCGCCGCCGCCTCCGCTTCGGCTAGCGTCAGATCTCCGGCGGCGACGTCCGCTTGCGCATCCTGCAGTATTGGTATTCAGGGCGGCGCATAAAGCGCATTTGCCGTGCGCCCCGGGCGGAAGAGGCGGATATCCAAAGAAGCTGCGGAAGATGGTGCGCGGAGCTGGTACAATGGGCCAATAAGTGCCGGGGCGATATTTCAGCCGCGCTCTGCCCGGAGACGCGTTTTACGAGGCGGCGACGGGGCGGCTGCGGGCGCGAATTACCCGCAGGCTGCCCTGAATACCGACGTGGCCCACTCGACGCCCCGGGAACAACAGGCGCGCCGTGATGTGCGAGCGCCGCGATCGCGCGCCGCCGCTTTCAGATACGGCGCTGCCGGCCTGAGAGGTGCCAGGTGCTTCCAACACGTGTCTTGCCCGTAGTTTCGCACACACCACTCACGCGTTACAACACGACCTTGTGCGTACAGGGGAAGACAGCGGCTCAGTATTCCATACTTATCGTCAGCTGTTGGCTATACACTATCGGACACCTCCATACGTTACGTTCTTCAACCTTTAGCACCTATAGTTGCTTGTTACTTTACGTCGTCAATCAGCCGTCCTCCAGACTCCAGTACACAAATCTCCTTTACCCGTTTCCCATCATTTCGTTTTCTATTATTTCTTGTACACCATTTCGTTTTTGCGACGGTGGAATTGGAGTTTAGCAGTAGCGAAGGCTGTGGAGTGGTAGTGACAGGAAGTTGGGAAGTTGTCAATGCATAATTATGATAAAGCAATAGTGCAATTTCTATTATATGAATGTTTGGTGTCAGCCCCGAATCTAGAATACTTACGAAGACGGGCAAAAGCTTGTTGGTGGCGCCCCTTTCCCAACGAGCGTTTTGAGATAGGACGTCAAAAATTAAAAGAAAAATCGATTTTTCAAAAATATTTTCATTTCATGGTGCACATGTTTCTGAAGGGTTTGGTATAAGAAACAAATACACTCCTGGAAAATGAAATTAGAACACCGTGAATTCATTCTCCCAGGAAGGGGAAACTTTATTGACACATTCCTGGGGTCAGATACATCACATGATCACACTGAAAGAACCACTGGCACATACACACAGGCAACAGAGCATGCACAATGTCGGCACTAGTACAGTGTATATCCACCTTTCGCAGCAATGCAGGCTGCTATTCTCCCATGGAGACGATCGTAGAGATGCTGGACGTAGTCCTGTGGAACGGCTTGCCATGCCATTTCCACCTGGCGCCTCAGTTGGACCAGCGTTCGTGCTGGACGTGCAGACCGCGTGAGACGACGCTTCATCCAGTCCCAAACATGCTCAATGGGGGACAGATCCGGAGATCTTGCTGGCCAGGGTAGTTGACTTACACCTTCTAGAGCACGTTGGGTGGCACGGGATACATGCGGACATGCATTGTCCTGTTGGAACAGCAAGTTCCCTTGCTGGTCTAGGAATGGTAGAACGATGGGTTCGATGACGGTTTGGATGTACCGTGCACTATTCAGTGTCCCCTCGACGATCACCAGAGGTGTACGGCCAGTGTAGGAGATCGCTCCCCACACCATGATGCCGGGTGTTGGCCCTGTGTGCCTCAGTCGTATGCAGTCCTGATTGTGGCGCTCACCTGCACGGCGCCAAACACGCATACGACCATCATTGGCACCAAGGCAGAAGCGACTCTCATCGCTGAAGACGACACGTCTCCATTCGTCCCTCCATTCACGCCTGTCGCGACACCACTGGAGGCGGGCTGCTCGATGTTGGGGCGTGAGCGGAAGACGGCCTAATGGTGTGCGGGACCGTAGCCCAGCTTCATGGAGACGGTTGCCAATGGTCGTCGCCGATACCCCAGGAGCAACAGTGTCCCTAATTTGCTGGGAAGTGGCGGTACGGTCCCCTACGGCACTGCGTAGGATCCTACGGTCTTGGTGTGCATCCGTGCGTCACTGCAGTCCGGTCCCAGGTCGACGGGCACGTGCACCTTCCGCCGACCACTGGCGACAACATCGATGTACTGTGGAGACCTCACGCCCCACGTGTTGAGCAATTCGGCGGTACGTCCACCCGGCCTCCCGCATGCCCACTATACGCCCTCACTCAAAGTCCGTCAACTGCACATACGGTTCACGTCCACGCTGTCGCGGCATGCTACCAGTGTTAAAGATTGCGATGGAGCTCCGTATACCACGGCAAACTGGCTGACACTGACGGCGGGGGTGCACAAATGCTGCGCAGCTAGCGTCATTCGACGGCCAACACCGCGGTTCCTGGTGTTCCTGGTGTGTCCGCTGTGCCGTGCGTGTGATCATTGCTTGTACAGCCCTCTCGCAGTGTCTGGAGCAAGTATGGTGGGTCTGACACACCGGTGTCAATGTGTTCTTTTTTCCATTTCCAGGAGTGTATGTTTAAACATAACACATGTTATTCGTTCTTAGGTGTGCCAAATTGCAGTACCACGCCTCTTTACATAGCATTCCTCTATCGCATGTCACCGTATTTCACCCTGCGGAATTGGATTGGGTTGTTTGGAGGAAGGGACCAAACATCGAGGTCATCGGTCTCATCGGATTAGGGAAGAAGGGAGAAGGAAGTCGGCAGTGCCCTTTCAGAGGAACCATCCCGGCATTTGCCTGGAGAGATTTAGGGAAATCACGGAAAACCTAAATCAGGATGGCCGGACGCGGGATTGAACCGTCGTCCTCCCGAATGGGAGTCCAGTGTGCTAACCACTGCGCCATCTCGCTCGGTCGTGTGGAATTCAAACGTGTATATTTTTTAAGGGAAGCCATAAAACCTACATTCAGAACAGTGGAAAGTAAAGTATCCTATGGTGTCTCTCCTGCTCTCAGTCGGCCTGTTGACATCCTACCCTCTGTAAAAAAACTCAGAGTTAAGAATGGGTGGGATTATTTGCTATCGCGAGAATAGGAACTCTTCAGAAAATTTGCACTTTGTATTGCCTACCGTCCGCCCCCGGTAGCCGGCACGGTGGCTCAGTGTATTCGGTCAGAGTGTTTACTGCCCTCTGTAATAATAATAAAAAAAACTGAGCTAACCCATCAACGACAAACTTGAACGGATGACTTACGACGTCCCGCCGAGCAGATACAACGAACGAAAATTAAAAAAAATGAGATTAATAAAAAAAGGTATCTGAGTGGTCAGCGCGACAGAATACCAAACTCAAGGGCCCGCGTTCGATTCCCGGCTGCGTCGGAGATTTTCTCCGCTCAGGGACTGGGTGTTGTGTTGTCCTAATCATCATCTTTTCATCGCCATCGACGCGCAAGTCGCCGAAGTGGGTCAAATCGAAAGACTTGCACCCGGCTAACGGTCTACCCGATAGGAGGCCCTAGTTACACGACATTTATTTTATATTGCCTATTAGCTAATAACTTTCCCTTTTGTGTGACACAAAATTAAGTATTGGAAACATAGCCCCCTGTAGTCTACGGCGTGTCAAAGTTACAATTTGCGCCTTAATCCTGCTGCGTTCCCTCTGGATGTCGGGGGTGGGCGGTTGGGCGTCCAGGTCGCGGAGAACGGCGTAGAAACAGTCGGTAGTGTGCCGGCGCCACGTAGCAACTTTCTTTCCATACTGAATCAAAATACGTCGAATGGCAGGTTTGGCACATTCCAGCCACCAGGTCAAGGTCGTGCAGTATTTAGGTAAGCGACGTTCACAGGTGGCCCATGTCTCGGTAACACGTTGAAGACATTCAGGATAATGAAGATGGGAGGTGTTTAGCTTCCACGGTGCACGACTACGCCAGACCACTTACTTGGGGAAGAGAATGTTGCAGATGTAGGCACAGTGGTCCGAAAAGGCCAGGGGCCAAAGTTCTGCACCTTGGACTGCAGGTGTGAGTTCCCGAGAGACGTAAATTCTATCAAGGCGGCTCGCGGAGTGACTCGTCTGGTAAGTGTGTCCAGGCGCGTCGCCGTGAAGAACTTCCCAAGTGTCGCGGAGCAACAGATCTCGCACGACAAGACGCAGTTCTTGACAGGTGCTGTAGTGGGGCACTTTATCTTTAGGGTGCAAGACACAATTAAAATCACCCCCAAGCAAGTACTGGTCGCAGCGTCCAAGAAACAAAGAAGCGATTTCTTCTGAATAGAAGAGTGCCCTGTCGCGTCTGCGGGTGGAGCATGACGGAGCGTAAATGTTGACGATACGCGTCCCCATGACGGTGACGGCCATGCCTCTGGCAGATGGAAGGTATGTGATATCGGCCACTGGAATGCCTTATCTGGCGTAGATGGCTACGCCGCGTGCCAGGTGGTCACCAGGAGAAGGATAAGTGTTATATCCCGCGACGTCTGGAAGTGTGGCCAAGTGTACTTCCTGTAGTAGTGCGATATCGACGTCCGATGCCCATATCACTGGTTAGATAATGGTGTTAATGTTGATGGCTATTCGGAAAGTTTGGAGCCGTACCCCGCCGTGGAGGGGAACTCCATCGGCGGAGGATGAAGAGGGGCGAGGCAACGGCGAGTCGTGCCGTACGCCACCTGACGGCGTTATCAGCGGCGTAACGATGCAGCCGTCTGGGGTAGCTCTGTCCCCAGCGTGTGGTCCGGGTCCTCATCGGCGTCCTCACTCCACACCATTGAAGGCGCTTTCTTTGGGATGGTCGTACGTTCCACCTCGGTCGTAGGGGCGGATGACGTCTCGGTGGCAGTCGGAACGGTGGAGTCCATTGGTTCAGGAGCAACTGAGCGAGCCAGTAGAGTAAGCATCGACACAGTCACAGTCGGCGTCATGTGGTAGTCACTCGTATCGTCGTGTAGGTTCTCCGAGGCCTCGTCGGGGGCGACGGCCTCTGGAGCATCATGGGGAGGTGATCCGTCTCGTTCCGAGACCGTACGACGCCTCCTCTTGCGCCTCTTAGGTGAACGTTGTTTGCGGGCTCGTCCCTCCGTGTCGGAAGACGGAAGGGAGTCACGTCGCTCTGAGAGGAAGACGGTCGCGGGAACATCAAATGAAGGGGCGTCCATGTGTTCAGGCGGGTGGGTGTCAGAAGTAGTCGCTGTTGGTAGTGGCGCCGGAGAAGCGTCAGGCTTTGAGCGCCACGTGTCGGCCCCGGTGGTATCCGTAGCAGCTGGGTCACCGGTATGTGGTCCGATGGGCGGCGGCTGGTGGGAGGAGAAGAGAGCGCCGATGCGTAGGTGATCGGTAAAACCGTCGTGGGAGCCGGAGGTGACACGATAGCGGCCCGCAACTGGGTGATTAGTCGCTGAAGACACTCAGATCTGAGGTGGTCTTGGGTTGGCCGTCGTATATGACAACCGCTCGGCACACGCCAATTTGCAGGTAAGATAGCACGTGGCGATGGAGGTCGATGGTGATCTGCCGTACACAGTTAAGAGCGGGGTACGTTTGGAATTGCGCCCAGCGTTCGGCAGTGTGGCCATGTACAGTGCCATAGGGGCGGAAAGCAGCGATAACGTCTTCCGCCGGAAGCTCGAACGGGAGTTCGAAAATTCGTATGGTGCGCATTCCTAAGCCGGCATGGTCGACAGTGACCGCTCCGACATTGCCGTCGGCGTGGCAAAAGCGTAATCCATGATTGGTGTCACGAAGTATTCTTTCACATACCGCGTCATTGACGACTTTGACGTACACAGTACTGCTTAACATGGACAAATGGATGCCCAAGATATCGGAAGCTGGGATCTTAGCAACGTCGCGTAGGAAGCGTTCCACTTCCAAAGCTTTTGGTCGTGCGTATTCGTTGCAGAAGGTGAATCGTAATGAATGTTGATTTTCGAAAACGATTGGCCATGGTTCTAGTGCACGTAAGCGACACGTAAGTGTCCGCAGGCGGAAACAACATCACGTCCGCACTGCACGGCGGCGAAAGCCGGACTATGCTAGGCAGAAGTGCTAACCCTTACACCACCACATTACGGTGGTTAGCATTGCTGCACGTATTACTGAAGGTGCGTGCCCTCCTAGCATAAATTTCAGTTCATTTTTCCCTTAAATATTGTCAAAACTGCCAGGGATCTTCGATACTGGCAAGCACCCCAGCATTGAACGTAATGAGACGTCCTTCGACCATTGGTGATCTTATAGATATAGCACAAATTTTAATTAATTTCGTCTGCATCGGTCATTATCGTAAATAATAACTTTATTGTATTTATCTTCCTTTCTTAAGAGCATTTGACCTTATTCTGAAGGCTGATAACGTACAAGTTCGGAGCTTACTTCACACAGACCTGGTATTTAATTAATAATTTGTTGAGCACTATGTTGTGTTTCGATCTTAAATATTTTGAAGACTGATAACGTACAAGTTCGGATCTTACTTCACACAGACCTGGTATTTAATTAATAATTTGTTGAGCACTATGTTGTGTTTCGATGTTAAATATTTTGTGACGTGAACTGCTCAGGGAGCGCGACGGCACATGTTTCTTAATTACAGTTGTTATTTGGAAGGTGACGTGTCTCTAAGACCGTCATTGTTTCCGAGCGTGGTCGTTTTGTCCTGGGTGGTAGTAATTCTGCATCATTCACAGTTTTACTTATGTGTTATTGTTATGTAAATATATTTATGTTTCTTAACCAACTGTTCAGGGTTTATGTTACAAGAATCTGGAATCGACCCCACGGAGGTGCGAGGATGTTTGCGAGTAAATTACTTAAAGGAGGAACAATAGCGTATGAATAAAAAGTAAATTACTTAAAGGAGGAACAATAGCGTATGAATAAAAAGTAGGACAGCAACCAACTGAGAGTACGGTGGTGGAGGTTGTCGCGCGGTTGCGCAGTGTGTTGCACACTCAGTTACAGCAGACTCGGGAGCGAAATGGGGAGGTAAGTCCAGCCTTATCCTATTGTAATGCATCTCTTTCTGGTGTGCGTGAAAATATCGAAATTCTGCAAGACTGGAGAACTCCGCGTACCTAGGTTAATAGTATTCAGGCCCAGATTAACCATTTTCTTAATAGGATTTGCGATCTAAGACAACTAGAGATCAAAAAGTAAGGCAGGCTCACTCTCGATGAGCTCCTCAGCCAGGCCATGGAGCTACAACTGAATCTTAATGATTTTCGGTGGCAGGAAGAAGGTTTGTAGTTGATAAATCAGATTGTGAAACAAGTTGTTATAATTTTCTTGTTAAGAATCAAGAAAGGGAGAAAGAAGTATTAGACCCCTTTGCTAAATTACCCAATACAGCTCTCTGCTCGCTCTAGCCCTTGAATGTCTTACACGCTCAAGAGTTACAGCAGTTCTTGGATGTACTGTGTGTTTTAGTTAGTTTAGAGAGGTTGGCTGAAGCCCTAGGTACCTAGGTAGTGGCCAAAGGGCAGTAAAGTTCTAACCCTTAGGGAATTTTACCGGATGAAGGGAAATATCAGGATTTAAGGAATTTAGGGATAAAATGTTCGACATATAAAAAATTTATTGACTAACACGTACTATCCTCGCCTTCAGGAACAGCGGGAAACCTTGCAGGATTATATAGAAGATGGTCGTATCGCTATTATGCCGTAAGAGCTTGATGCGAGTGAGGAGGAGGCAATATGAAATATTCTGGAAGGAGCTAAGCCCGAAGATCGATCTCACTTGACTTTTTATAATAAGCCAGCCGATGACTGTTACTGCATTAGAGAGATTGGTGCTTATGACTGATTGTATTGGTATCCTCAGTACTAAGCTGCGAGGGGTTTGCCAGAACAACCGTCCGTTAGGCAGGGAGCGGAGAACAGTCGGGACGTCGGGTTGGTTAAGACCAAGCGTGTTTTCGTGGGGGTGGTCCTGGACGTTTGATGTGCCGGTGTCCTGTGTCGTGTAGAATTCATTCGGCCAGTTGACGGCAGAAGCGTGCAGCCGTGTTGAAATTTAAATCTTCTATAAAGGCTGTAACCACTTAAGAGCTTCTGTAATTGATTTTACCCCTCGTTTTCGTTGCAGTAAAGCATGAACCCGGGTGTGCCTTAACTGATTCAGGCAGTAGCCTTTCATCGGTTGATTATGATTAGCATATTCGCAATCGCAGCATTAATAAACTTCCTAGTCTTTAACCAGCCATGCACTGATGTCATATTGCCAATGGGCAGGTGTTGCCTGTGGTCGCTGTAAGGAGAGTATTCCTGTGCATGGGTTTCTTGCCCCGTTCAATTCGCCATTGCCAAGCAGATTTGCGTTAAGTTTCTTTTGGGCTGTGATTGGTTTCAGCGTATTGGTCTGATCTGGAGGTACGTGGATAGGACGTTTTCTTTTAAATTTTACCGAGAAAAGAACCTCAAATAGTGCCATTGTGTTCCCGTCACAGGGATCAACGATGTTACCGTGCATGACTGTAAATTTAAGGTAGGTCATCTTGGTCATTCTGATGTTGGGGCAATGCTGCGGCTTTTTCTGAGCGATTTTCCTAATATATTAACCGACAAATTGTGTGTTGCCAACAGGATACGATATACGATCCGCCTTACCGACACCCCCTTATAGGGGTGGAGCAGATGCTCTTTAATGAGGTTTTTAGGTCGTATACCTCTCCCTATGCCCGTCCAATCTTTTTAGGTCTGAATAGTGAGGGATCCGGGTATCGACTGATGGATGATTATATATTATTAAATGAAAAGGTTGTCCTTGCACCGTTGTTTCACAAGGTTTTCTCGTGCTCGTTTTCTTTTTTTTTCTACTCTTGATTATAATCAGGCTTACCACCACATCCCAATGACCAAAGATTCTAGACAGATGATGGAGTTTTCTTGTGGAATGAAATTTATTCGAATTTAGCCATGTAAAATTTTGCTCATCGACCAGGGCTGCTGTTTGGATAATGTTTTGGGAGATCTAAAATTTGAATCCGTTTATAATTTCTCAGATGACGTGACAGTTTATAGTGGGACGTTCTGCAATACCTGTGAAGGGGGGTGGGGTGGTTCGAGCTGCTTACGTGCTGCTGGTCTAGCTATGAAGCCTTCCAAAATCAGTTTAGCTAGGCAGAAGATTTCTTTCCCTTTCCGTTTGTTTTCTGTTGGCGGAACCCGGATAGATCGGGGGAGGTCAAAGGACTTACAGAAATTTTCCTCTCCTAAGACCAAGAAAGGCGTGGCCGCAATTCAGTAGGATTCTTTCGGAAGTTCGTCCCTAATTGAACCAGTTGTGTAAGAACAATCACACATTTTTGCTGGGAGAGTCACAGCAGTCCGCTTTGACTAACGCTCCAGTGCTATCTGTTCCTGACTTCGCTCGTCCGTTTGTCGTGCAGACTGACGCACGCATCAAATTCAGGTGTCGCTGATGTAGTCTTGCAGGAAGATCAGGTAGAACATAGACCAACTGCGTACTTTCCAGGTCCCTTTCGCTAGCAGAACTGAAGTATTCTGTTCATAAGTGTGAGGCCATGTTCGCGCTCGCAAAGTTTGAGCTCTACGGCGAGCACAGGGAATTTTGTCTTGAAACTGACAACCAAGTTTTAAGTTGGGTCCTGGCCAGATCCAGAAAGAGGGGGAAAATTTCCCGTTGGGCCGTAGGTATTTCTGCGCTTCGCTTTACCAGCAGGCATATTAGGGGAATCGACAACACTGGGGCGGATGCACTGAGTCGAACGTTCGAACCTGAGAGTAGACACTACAGTGAGGAAAAGGAAATAGAGGAACCAGGTTTAGTTACTTGGGTATTAAGTGAAGTCACCAAGTTGTTTAATAATTTGGAGCACAAACAAGACTAAGGCCCTGCTCTGTGTGAGATTAAGAGCAAGATTTATTCAGTGGTAAATCTGTGCAAGGATGTAACCTACAGAAATGAGTACTGGGTTATCAGGACAAGAGGGATACTCTGTAGACGATTGGTAATCTGGCAGACTTGGTTTCCGCCAGTTTTTCTTCAGTTTCATAAGTCTGTGGTTGGAGGGATACAGAAATCTGTCGGACCCTTAGCAAGTGTAGGGAATTTCTTATTTGTCCTACCTTGTATAAAGGATTACGGCGTCTGCTGGGGGAGTACCATGAACGTAAAATTGCTGAACCCAATTTTAATATTCGTAGGGGATATTTACGTAAAATCTTCCCATGGATAATTTGTTTTTCGTTTATGTCGGCCCCTGCTGCGTTCTGGTAACGGCAACCGGTACATCCTTGCCGTTGTTGATGCCTTCTCCATATTTGTCTGGATATAGTACCCAGTAGTGGGGTGACCGCTGGGTTAGCTATTTGTCGTTTGTCGGAGATAATTTCCATATTTGGCCCTCCCTGTACCGTTGTGACAACGCTCCTGACTTCCTGTTACAACATTCTAAAAGATTCTGCCTCGACAATGCGATAACTCACTGCACGACTGTAACATACTATCCGTAAACTTAATTGTAGAGAGAGTGAACCGCAATCTGAAGGCAGACTTAATTATTTTCCATTCTCATTCACACCATAAGTGGGATTCTGAGGTACCATGGCTTCCCTGATGTTTGGTCATGATCTAAGCTCGCACTTGACCTACCTGTGGTCAGTAAATGATCTGCTCCCTGAGAAAAATGACACCTGGCCTGGTTCAGGAGAACTGAAGCGAGATGAAATATTAGTATCGCACAGGTGCTCCGATACAATCAGGGGCGAAACGAGTTTAAGGTGCGGGTTGATGATTAGGTTTTATTCCGGAACCTTGTTGTCGGGGTTCAAGGGAAGGCTCCAGTTCCTGTTGAATTGTCACCTCACTTTGTAGGACCTTGTGAGTTTATCCAGATTCTTAACCCAGTCAGCCTCTTGGCACATGACATTGATAATCGAAGGGTTTCAAGAGTAAATGTCTCCCAGGTGAAGGGAGGGAGCTAAATTTTTCTTCCCTTGTTTGACAAAGAATGTCAGTTGCGTCGTGTTGAGTATTTGGTGGCGGAGGATGAGCTGTGGCATTCGTTTCGAGATATAACTAGTGGGATGGTTGGCGATCCTTGGATGCAGAATTGTCTGGGCGGTGGTATGGGGAAGGGCGTGAGTGGTATGTCGGCAATGAGTGAGGCAGCGGGATACAGACGGGCACCACGCTGTGAAATGGAGAGGCATTTAGGAACTTGGAGTGGATGCGGTGAGTGGCGTGTGCGGAGCAGAGGGGAGGACCGTGTTCTGGCCAGTGGGGCTGCAGCCTCCTGTTGGCGTATCTGACATATGGACGTAGATATCACTGCTGGGAGGAGCGACAACCTTCAGCTGCTGATATCCATCCAGGGATTCTCGGCAGCGCATGTGGCCAGTTCCTATTTCTTAATCTGGTGAGACAGTTCGTCCGATAACTACACGTTTCAAGAAAAAGGACAACATCCTCCGCTGATTTGAAGTTCTAGCAGAACTTATGGACAAGGATTCTACGACTTGTTGAGGTCTAATATGCCGCCACTTCAGACAGTCAAAGTGCCGTAGCATCGTAATATATGATAGTCAAAATGTTATATAGCCGTGACTGTTAGACAGATGGCTGTGCCCTTATAAGTCTGATTTTCTACCTCAGGTTTGGTGGACGTTACTGACGTTCCAAGAATAATATTAATTACCTGACTTGTGGCTGAGTTTCCCGTTTCTTATAGCTTGAATTCAAAGTCACTGTTAATGCTGTGCGATGACGACGACGACGACGACGACGACGACGATGATGATGATGAGGATGTTTGGTTTGTGGGGCGCTCAACTGCGTGGTCATCAACACCGTACAAAGTCCAAATTTTGTACAGACCCCTAATTTTTCACAGTCCAATCTAGCCACTTGTCACGAATGATGATGAATGCTGTGCGGACCAATGCTGGAACGCCATTAAAGTTCCGTTAAATGGAAATGGTTTGTTCCCTATTTGTAATTGTTGATTCTTATGTTTAACAATTTGTCGATTTAGAATTTCAGCCTTTTTTATTTCAGTCTATCCTTGTGCCTGTCAAGCCCCAAGTTTCCACTGTCTGTTCGGCCACGGCTCTGGCGCCGATCTCTTAAGGATCGACCGACCGACCGACCGACGTGCCGATGTTAGAAGAGGCCGAGCCATCTCATGTCGGTCTGCTGACAGTTCGAGGCCGGAACTGTAAAACAATAATAATTTAACTGTATGTTTCTTACTTTTTAAAACAAATCTGACCTTACTGAGATGGCTGTTAGCTTTTAAGTTTGGAAGTTACTTCACACTGACCTGATGATATTCAATAAATCATTTATTGAGCGCCGAGGCGCGTTTTTATATTAAATATCTTGTAACCTGAATTTCTATCAGTTAAATATTTAGTGCGCTCGGTGCCTCATGTTTTTTACAGTTGTTAATTGGTTGGTTGTATAACAGAGTTTGGTACGTGCCTTGTGCGCGTTTTTCTGAAATATCAAATACTGTTAAAATTGTTTTGAAAAGATAAATGATTACTGAGATATGGTTTAGTAAGCGCCAGGTGCGCATTTTTCTGAAATTGCAAATTTCGTTTACATTGTTTTGATAAGATAAATTGTTATTGACAGATAGTTTCAAAAAATGGCTCTGAGCACTATGCGACTTAACTGCTGAGGTCATCAGTCGCCTAGAACTTAGAACTAATTAAACCTAACTAACCTAAGGACATCACACACATCCATGCCCGATGCAGGATTCGAAACTGCGACCGTAGAGGTCGCTCGATTCCAGACTGTAGCGCCTATAACCGCACGGCCACTCCGGCCGGCACATATTGTTTAGTAAACACTCCACTGCCTTGTGTGTTGACCCTATGACCGTCATTGCACAGTCCATTCCAGAAATTTTATTTCTCTACCTTAACTGTTTTTTGGTTTTGCGAATTTATCTGTCAGCATATATGTATGTAGTATGTGTCTTTGTTTCACGTCTGCTACTAAACCACTAAACGGCTTTCAACCAAACTTGGTGCCGATATCACTTACGGTCAGGCAGAAATCTCTGTGGGTGTAACAACCAGCTACCTACCATACTTCAGGAGTATGACGTCATAAACGACGAGATACTCGAGAAATTTCCGCATACTGCACGACGCTTAAATTTATTTTTGCTACCACCTCTATATGATACCTGTTTTGCACACGATAGGACGTTGAATGTACATACAACATTATTTCACTGTATGGTGCATAGCCCCCCCCCCCCTCTCCCCATGAACCATGGACCTTGTCGTTGGTGGGGAGGCTTGCGTGCCTCAGCGATACAGATAGCCCTACTGTAGGTGCAACCACAACGGAGGGGTATTTCTTGAGAGGCCAGATAAACGTGTGGTTCCTGGAGAGGGGCAGCAGCCTTTTCAGTAGTTTCAGGGGCAACAGTCTGGATGATTGACTGATCTGGTCTTGTAACAATAACCAAAACTGCCTTGCTGTGCTGGAACTGCGAACGGCTGAAAGCAAGGGGAAACTACGGCCGTAATTTTTCCCGAGGGCATGCAGCTTTACTGTATGATTAAATGATGATGGCGTCCTCTTGGGTAAAATATTCCGGAGGTAAAATAGTCCCTCATTCGGATCTCTGGGCGGGGACTACTCAAGAGGATGCCGTTATCAGGAGAAAGAAAACTGGTCTTCTACGGATCGGAGCGTGGAATGTCAGATCCGTTAATCGGGCATGTAGGTTAGAAAATTTAAAAAGGGAAATGGGTATGGTAAAGTCAGATGTAGTGGGAATTAGTGAAGTTCGGTGGCAGGAGGAACAAAACTTCTGGTCAAGTGACTACAGGGTTATAAACACAAAATCAAATAGGGGTAATGCAGGAGTAGGTTTAATAATGAATAGGAAAATAGGAATGCGGGTAAGCTACTACAAACAGCGTAGTGAACGCATTATTGTGGCCAAGATAGATACGAAGCCCACACCTACTGCAGTAGTACAAGTTTGTATGCCAACTAGCTCTGCAGATGACGAAGAAATTGAAGAAATGTATGATGAAATAAAAGAAATTATTCAGATAGTGAAGGGAGCCGAAAATTTAACAGCCATGCGTGACAGGAATACGAGTGTAGGAAAAGGGAGAGAAGGAAACGTAGTAGGTGAATATGGATTGGGGCTAAGAAATGAAAGAGGAAGCCGCCTTATAGAATTCTGCACAGGGCACAACTTAATCAGAGCTAACACTTGGTTTCAGAATCATGAAAGGAGGTTGTATACATGGAAGAACCCTGGAGATACTAAAAGGTATCAGATAGATTATATAATGGTAAGACAGAGATTTAGGAACCAGGTTTTAAAATGTAACACATTTCCAGGGGCAGATGTGGACTCTGACCACAATCTATTGTTTATGAACTGTAGATTAAAACTGAAGAAACTGCAAAAAAGTGGGAATTTAAGGAGATGGGACCTGGATAAACTGAAAGAACCAGAGGTTGTACAGAGTTTCAGGGAGAGCATAAGGGAAGAATTGACAGAAATGGGGGAAAGAAATACAGTAGAAGAAGAATTTGTAGCTTTGAGGGAAGAAGTAGTGAAGGCAGCAGAGGATCAAGTAGGTATAAAGACGAGGGCTAGTAGAAATCCTTGGGTAACAGAAGAAATATTGAATTTAATTGATGAAAGGAGAAAATATAAAAATGCAGTAAATGAAGCAGGCAAAAAGGAATACAGACGTCTCAAAAATGAGATCGAAAGGAAGTGCAAAATGGCTAAGCAGGGATGGCTAGAGGACAAATGTACGGATGTAGAGGCTTATCTCACTAGGGGTATGATAGACACTGCCTACAGGAAAATTAAACAGACCTTAGAAGAAAAGAGAGCCACTTGTAGAACATCGAGAGCTCAGATGGAAACGCAGTTCTAAGCAAAGAAGGGAAAGCAGAAAGGTGGAAGGAGTATATAGAGGGTCTATACAACGGCGATGTACTTGAGGACAATATTATGGAAATGGAAGAGGATGTAGATGAAGATGAAATGGGAGATACGATACTGCGTGAAGAGTTTGACAGAGCACTGAAAGACCTGAGTCGAAACAAGGCCACCGGAGTAGACAACATTCCATTGGAACTACTGACAGCCTTGAGAGAGACAGTCCTGACAAAACTGTAGTATCTGGTGAGCAAGATGTATGAAACAGGCGAAATGCCCTCAGACTTCAAGAAGAATATAATAATACCAATCCCAAATAAAACAGGTGCTGACAGATGTGAAAATTATCGAACAATCAGTTTAATAAGCCACAGCTGCAAAATACTAACTCGAATTCTTTACAGACGAATGGAAAAACTAGTAGAAGCCGACCTCGTGTAAGATCAGTTTGGATTCCGTAGAAATACTGGAACACGTGAGGCAATACTGACCTTATGACTTATATTAGAAGAAAGATTAAGGAAAGGCAAACCTACGTTTCTAGCATTTGTAGACTTAGAGAAAGCTTTTGACAATGTTGACTGGAATACTCTCTTTCAAATTATAAAGGTGGCAGGGGTAAAATACAGGGAGCGAAAGGCTATTTATAATTTGTACAGAAACCAGATGGCAGTTATGAGAGTCGAAGGGCATGTAAGGGAAGCAGCGGTTGGGAAGGGAGTTAGACAGGGTGGTAGCCTATCTCCGATGTTATTCAATCTGTATATTGAGCAAGCAGTAAAGGAAACAAAAGAAAAATTCGGAGTAGGTATTAAAATCCTTGGAGAAGAAATAAAAACTTTCAGGTTCGCTGATGACATTGTAATAGTGTCAGAGACAGCAAAGGACTTGGAAGAGCAGTTGAACGGAATGGACAGTGTCTTGAAAGGATGATACAAGATGAACATCAACAAAAGCAAAACGCGAATAATGGAATGTAGTCGAATTAAGTCGTGTGATGCTGAGGGAATTAGATTAGGAAATGAGACACTTAAAGTAGTAAAGGAGTTTTGCTATTTGGGGAGCAAAATAACTGATGATGGTCGAAGTAGAGAGGATATAAAATGTAGACTGGCAATGGCAAGGAATGCGTTTCTGAAGAAGAGAAATTTGTTAACATCGAGTATAGATTGAAGTATCAGGAAGTCGTTTCTGAAAGTATTTGTATGGAGTGCAGCCATGCATGGAAGTGAAGCATGGACGATAAATAGTTTGGACAAGAAGAGAATAGAAGATTTCGAAATGTGGTGCTACAGAAGAATGCTGAAGATTACATAGGTAGATCACATAACTAATGAGGAAGTAATGAATAGGATTGGGGAGAAGAGAAGTTTGTGGCACAACTTGACCAGAAGAAGGGATCGGTTGGTAGGGCATTATCTGAGGCATCATGGGATCACCAGTTTAGTATTCGTGGGCAGGGTGGAGGGTAAAAATCGTAGAGGGAGACCAAGAGATGAATACACTAAGCAGATTCAGAAGGATGTAGGTTGCAGTAGGTACTGGGAGATGAAGAAGCTTTCACAGGATAGAGTAGCATGGAGAGTTGCATCAAACCAGTCTTAGGACTGAAGACAACAACAACAACATGGCGCATAGACGAGTAGACATTGCATCACAAACACTGAGATGCGATAAAAAAATGCCACGTCATGCATGAAGTTTAATACATTTATTCTTTACTACTTAGAAACTTCTACAGTCACTTCAACTTAAGAAATTCCTGACAGCTGACAGCTTTCACCTATGATGCGCAAAGGGCTGCAGGTGAAACAAATAGTCGTCTGTAGAGCAAAGAAGAGGCGTTGCCCAGAGATGTTTCCAAAATCACGTTGTAGATACTCTATGCAGATGTACTTATACATTTGTGCATTACGCATATTTCTTTGTACGACTGTTTCATGATTTCAGAGTCGTTTTAACGAATAGATGGAAATGAAGTTTCTTAGATTTTTTACTAGAAGCACAATTAATTTTTGTTTTCGTTTCCAATGGAAATGGACTGGAAAAGAGGAAAAGTTTGTTGCATCCAGCTTACGACAACTATGTACAATGCCATCTCTGGTATTGTACCGAGGCGATTCTGCCTTAATTCTCTGGTTTCTGTATCACTACCTGCTTCGGTAGTCCCTCGTCGCACAGTAGCAGCGCTCATGTGCCTAGTACTCTTTGTTCAAGCTCTTGATGTATTTGTTCTGGCATCACTTTATCTACCTGTTCCACTTTTCTATTAGATTCTTCCTCCCTAGTCGTACTGTTCCATAAGAAAAGATCCTTCATTATGTGCACTTTAATTCCCTCACTGTTCTTTGCTACTGTTTCGTCCCTTTTTAACGTCTTTACTACCTCTCCATTTATTTCAGTATGCCTTGAAGTGAAGTCTATTTTTACATGGTTGATAATCAACCCGTTCATTCCTAGAATTAGTCCTACATTTAGATTTGGAACCACTTTTGCATTGACCGTATATTTTTTTCTCTATTCGAAAATCTAATAAAGTTTGTTTCCTTATTTGTTTGCTCTTTGCGCCACATATCGTAATTATTCTTATTGCTGGGAAGGGTAATTCTGGGACATTGTTATGTACCTTGATTTTTTCATATAGCTGAAGAGTGATAGCACTCGTCTCCGATACCGAGACTATCACTGCTACCACACTTACTTGATATAGTTGGATTTCTAATGACGGTTGGAACACCTCTTCCACTTGTTCCCACTTTTGCTCCATTAACAACTCTTTCATGCTGTTTCTTTTATCATAAACTAGGAAGTGTACTATGGGTCCTGTGACATTTCCAGTTCGTGATCGGGCCTCATCCGAACGTCCTGTGAGTTTCCCGGCATTGGATCATCATGCCTGCAATTGTTCTGTGTATTACCGTAATGTTCTCTTGTTTCTTGTTTGTGATAGTTACCTCTTCCTCTACCTCTGTAGAATCCTCCTCTACCTCTTCCCGTCGAGTTAATAAGATATTGTTTTCCACTTTGTGTGTCCTGTCTATTGTAGTGTCTTGTGTCCTGATGATTTATTCGATTATCTGTGTGTTGAGTATATTGCATCTGTCTGTTTGTCGGTTCTCCTTGATCCTATTTTAATTAGGTCCGTTATTTCCCCAGGGATTTCTCTCCAACCTTCTAGATTTTGATTGTTCCCTGCTAATGAATCCAATTGATCCAGCGCTTGCACAATTGCGTTTACATCTGACTTGGATATTCCTGTTAATTTTTCTTGTACCCGTGGAGGTAACTTGACCATAATGATTGATATTAAATCCGTCTCTTTCAGGGGATCATCTAAAAACGAGTTCTTTTTCGACATAAGTCTGGAAGAACTCTTTGTAACTCCTGCAACCACTATTACTAAAGTTTCGACATTCAAATATATATCTGTGAATGAAATTCTGAGTGCTGCAGGACCAATACGCTTGCAAAAAACCCTCAAATGTTTGGCTTAGCGATCCAGATTTCATACCCCAGGATAACGCTTCTCCTTCTAACCTACTTATAATACAGCCTACTTTCTTCTTGTCATCCCAATGTTCCGGAAAGACACCCTCAAATTGCCGCTTAAAAGCTACTGGATGTATCTGTCCTTTTGACGAAAAGCCGTAGAATTTGCACACACGCAGATACTGGTCATTTGAGGCTACCTGTTGTTTACTCCTATCTTTAGACTTTTCCTGTTCGCACCACATCTCTCCCTTTTATTTCCGCCTCTACCTGACTAGCATATTCAGATACCTTTTTCAAGTAGTTTTCTTGAATTTGCTCTCGTATCTTTCGCAGCTCTGAATGAAGCTCCCCTACATTGCTTTTGCACTGTTTTCTACATCGTGTACTTCCTCCTTAATTTTTTTTAATGTTATCATTCTCTAACACATGTGCCTTTGCGCATTTACCATTTAAACCATCTACTTGCTTCGTTACCTCCGTTACATTTGTCTCTAATCGCCCTATCTTTGACTCATGTTTTTCAATCTCGGCAGAATTCTCACTCACCTGCTCCACTATCCCTTCTTGTCCGTCTATCACTTAAGGCTGGAATTCAATTTTAATAACTGCAATTTTGCCATTGATAACTTTACTAAAACTACCCAGGGGTTTGTCAACATATAAATTTATCTTTTTGCTATTATCTTCAATTTTCTTATTAAATTGCTTTTCGTAATCGTCAGTGAGCGTTTAGATAGCTGTTGCCAGTCTGATCTGACGTCACGTTTGCGGACATTGCGACGGAAGTTTGTCTCGGAACACTGTCTCAGATTGTAAGATCCTGCTCCCGAATAGCCGGGTCTCGTCCCTACTAAGGTTGCACAACATTGCCTCCTATGGTATTATCATTAATTCTCGTTGCTGACGCATAATAGTCAGATGTACATGTATCCTGGCCGTTACTGAGCATTCCCGATCGCATAAATGTGCGCAATACTTGGCCTAAACACGTGAAGGGAATGCACGTATGCGTTACAAATGGAGATCGAGCGGTCAGGACTTGTGAATTGGCATCCAGGGCTCCCACTGAATGAGAGAACAGAAAATTACCTGAAACAAAGAGAATATATTTCAATGTACGGTATACAAGGGGCGCGCCTGAGTAGGAAGTTACCAATTTTAGGCCAGCGTAGGAGTACGGACGACTAAATCAGTTGTCAACGGAATGGGAGGCGTTTCATGTTATGTTGGGGGCCGGTCACAGGGGGCAGACTTCTGCTTGAGGTCTGGATGACAAGGGAGAGAAGCAGCTGTGTTTTGCACTGCACAATCCTCTAGAGCTCACACACGTGACCAGTATCCCGCACACGCTGTTGGCTGAAAGCGATGGCTGAAATTTCCTAGCAATTTCAGCAGAGTGTTCAAAACTTGTCCTGTCAGCAGCTTTAACTGGCCAGAACTGCCTCGGTTCTAAGATCCAGGCAATTTGAGTCACGTAGGCACAGCCGAAGTTGCCCAGGGAGAAAACTTGTAAAGATTTGGCTAGGCCTTTGAAATAACTTCAGCTCCCTGAAATATTCCGTTATTGGCTGCCACCCTGTACATAAAACTTGCGAAATGAATACCAGGGCAGTGCTGGACTTGTAAGGTAGTATTAACAAGGTAGTATTAACATACATTGTATACATTTTTTTTTTCATTTTAATTAACACCACCCACAGAATCTAGTAACAACATTTCACATTCGAATTGTTTGGTTAGTGAAGACTGATTACAGAGTGTCTGTGTTACCAGCTTTATTGCCTGCTTCTCTCTCTGAAGTTTCTAAAATGCTTCTGCAAAGCGTTTCGCTGATCGGTAATCGCTGCAGCAGGGCGTGGGCAGAGCGCCGCATTGCTGAGCCAGAGCGCTCGCCCCCGCCGCAGTGAGGGAGCGGACTCGGTATTTGCGGCGCTAGATCAGCTGCGTAAGCCCACCTTGTAATTGCGGTCCTCCCCTTTCTTTGTTTAGGGACCTTCCCGCGGAATGTATTCAGTGAGCCACTGAATTGCTAAAAGCTCCCTTGTGGTTTGAACTCAATTAAGACCATTCCGACCGTGCTAAGTAATGCTGTTACCGCCTACCGAGATTACGTATGCAAAACGCAAAACACAAACAGTCCAGCGTTTAATGCTCTTGGACGGCTTTTATGGCAGGACCCAGAGGCCCCTGGCTTAAAAAACAAACGAACCGGCGGCAGTAAAGAAGGTCCTGATATCTTTTACGCTGTAAACAAATGGAGTCCGGCTCTAATGTTTTGGAAGCTGTGGGTCCTCTGTCGGTGAGCTGGAAGTGCGGGTACGACGCGGCGCTTTTGTTTCTTCTGTTACAGTGTCGTACTGACAATTGACGAACTCGTAACGATGGCGCAGCTTGTTTTCACGCTACAAGGCGTAGGCAAAATTTTTCCATGGTGCTTCAGTATTTGATTTCCTACTCTGCAACACCGTTAAACATGCTAAAGAAAGCTGTCACAGGTGTTTCTCGCTTCGGAAGTCGAACAACGGATCGCTCTCAATACGCGCATATTTCTCCAAATATTTGTTCTTCTAGACCGAAGTGCAAGAGAACTTTGTAGCTCATTTCTCGAACGACTATGCAGCATCTGAAACGTATGTTACCGGTGAAGTGCCACATCAAGGCACTGTGGATATAGCCTACAAATTTTTGGCCAGAGTTTTTCTTAAAACTTTTCCTAGGAAATGTATTATATACATATTATTGAAAGTCATTCACACTGTCGCAGGCAAACTACGTCATGTCAAAGAAATGGGTAGAAACAGGAAGCAAGCTAGTATGTCACAAGTGGCTCTAGCTGTCGACTTATTACGACGCTGTCGAGGAAAGGAGACAGTGACAGCAAACTAAAATAAGCGAGACAAGCAGCGTTGTTAGTTCTCAAGACGTGTTGCAACAAACTCTATCTTTAAAAACAGTACGTTGGGATGAAGTGGTACATCATTTAACAGCACAACAGCCTGTTAAGTAAATATAGCAGAATAAGGACATAAGGAGACATGTAGTCATTTAGAACCGAGACTTGCATCATAACCCCATGCTAGCTCCTTTCAGGTACCCCAACTCTCCAACTCTCGTTATGAGTGCATCAGGGGGTTGATGGCATTCAGAGTAACAGCACTCGATTCCATCATTACAGTACTGTAGTGAATGTACGTCCCAGTCTCTACAGCGCCATCTATGAACTAACCGAAGATACACTCAACATGATGTTCTTTGACTGATGTACTTCATGCTGATCGCCGCCTACTGTCTACTGATGACTGATGGAGAAACTGATTGTCTTCTGACAACACCAAACCACAGATTGCTGTCAGGATAGAAGTTCAACCCAGAATCCAGCAACAGGGGATATTGGGGTCCCGTTTCCTGTTCAGCACTCAGGCGTCTCTGGGCGTTGTAAGCTACGGACACCAGGAACATCACGGACGGACCGTCAAGGGTCATCACAGAATTCGGAGTGAAACTGAGGACACGGCAGCTATCAGCGTGCAGGGCAATGGCTTCACCTGCCAGCTAGCAACCTGTCGTGGCGCCACGATTCGTGACATCATCTTCGGTGCCTCCAGACTTTGAGCTGACTCGATTGACATCAGCCATATAGAACCTAACATGTACCTGAAAGAGCAACAGCCGAGCCTGGTGCAGAAGAAAATCGACTTGAAACCATTGTCAATAAACGACTGAACTTCAATAATGTTTTGCTAACACCGTTGACGATTGAAAGGTTTCGCAACAGCTATCCTACTTCTAGCAGAAGTGTCTCCACTCGGCTCTCTGCAAAACTTCAGGAGAATTTTCTTGCGTGCTTTGAAGTGGACCTTGTGTAGAATTGCATTATAACTACTTGTTTGGTAGCTAATTTATATAAACCGTATTTGGCACATAGAGCATGAGAGCCAAGTTGTTGCGAGCGTCCACACTACCTCTCCGAAAAACTTTGTTTCATTCTAGTTCCACGAATATCAACTACAACATTTTCAGTATTATTACGTGAAGCTTCAATTTTAGCGGAAATTACACTTTGATACTACTGAAATCCAACTGTTAGACTACGTCTGTGGATCTTGTACCTGCCAAAATATCTAAATTACCTTTCTTTCATATCTTGCCTTAAAAGTAGCCGACATTCTACGAGGGTCGTTCAATTAATAATCCCCCACATTTTTTAGAAAACCATTAATATACATAGACAAACGTCCTTGTTGGTGCTCCACATTTGATGTTTGTTCTGTGCACCGGTGAAGGTTCGAACCGTTCTTGCAGATGGCAGAGCCGTAGTGAAGTGTCACACTGGCTTCTACATACGACTCATGTTACAAGCAGCGTGTTGTCATTGAATTCTTGTGTGTAGAAAAAGAACAAAAAGTGTTGAACATCCATAAACGTTTGTGTGCACCGTATGGCGATGCTGCAGTTGAAAGGAGTACAGTGGGGGGATGGGTAAAGGAAGTTACAGCATCAGGAAAGCAGAAACAGAGCTTCATGATCAGCCACGCTAGGGACGTCCCGTCACAGTCACTGCTCCATATATGCTGAATCGCGGAGATGCCATTATTCGTGCCGGCCTGCACACAACAACTCGACAATTGGCTCTATAGTTGTCGGTCAGCATTGGAAGTGCGTCTGCAATGATCGATAGGTGCTCACGATGGTTTCCACGAATGTTCACAGCTGACGGCGAGATTCAAAGAAAGGTCATTTCATCTGAACTGTTGGAACGTTTTGAGACCGACGGAGAGGACTTTCTGTAGCCGATCGTTCCGGGGGACGAAAGCTGAGTGCCCTACTTTGCACCGGAAACAAAAAGGCAGTCCATGCTGTGGCATCATCCTCATTCACCACAAAAGAAGAAATTCAAGACAACCCTCTCTGCCGGAAAAGTCTCTGGGATTGTGATGGCGTCATTCTCGTGGATATGATGCCAAGAGGGTCAACCATCGATTCAGAGGCTTACGTGAAGACTCTGAATAGACTGAAGTACCATTTCCGACGTGTTTGAGCGGTCAAGAACCCAGCATAAATCTTGCTCGAACATTATAATGCACGACCACACACTAGACTGAGAACCCGGTAACACATCGCCAAATTGGGTTGAACATCATTGCCTCATCCACCCTACAGTCCAGACGTATTATACGCTTAGACAAAGTATTAAATAAGATGCATTTCATAACCTGCCTAAATATTTTTGGCAAAAATAAAAGATCGTATTTCACAGTTTGCCGTTAACATACATAATGTGTACCCCGCAATATTAAGATAATGCCAGCGACAGACAACACGATTAAAACTGTCAGCTCGAAAACATGAAGCAGCGACCATAAAATTTGCTAGTGGCCTTACACCTTCTCTATGTAATATTCAGATTTCAATGCGAAATATTTTTCTGAACGATGGACGCCTTGGAGGATCCATCGTTTCCGGAAGTCTGCATCTTGGTTGTTAGTTATCATTCTTTAAAATTTCTGCCACGCAGGAAAAGGTCACTCGGTGCCGTGTCAGAAGAGATGTGTGTTAAAATTTGACAACCCAAAGAAGCAGCATGTATGACATCGTCTACTTTACCATTCCTTTATTCTTTCTAATTTTCTTCTGTAGCCAATTTATGATGCTTTTCATTACCTCCTGTCTTGTGACTGCGACTGTTGCTTAATATCGGTTTTCATCTTTAAGTCCTTCACGCGGTATTACAAATTTATTGTTCACCTTAGAGCTGATCTGCTCCTATGGCTGCCTTCTTCGTTCCGCCTGTTTTAAATCTGGACTGTCGTCACTATTTCGACGATTTTTTATAAACTAACTGGGAGCGATGGGATATTCAAGGCGCTCGTTTCTTTTTCGTGTAAATGGTATGAAAATAAGGAAGCTGATCAACATATTAAAATTTCTTTTTGTCAGTTGTGCTTTATACGTGTATATCACGTTATATTTTCTTCTTTCTAGATTCTTTCCACTTCCAAAACTTCTTTTATAATTTTTAAGTCCCTGACGTTCTATTATTCTTCATTGAGGTCTTCTTGAAGACGCAATCCTAATGTTGTGAAACCAGAAATACTCAACCCTTTTTAAAAGATCATACATCAGTTGCTCGTGTTTTACGAGGGCTTATCAGAAAATAGGGAACGTTTCGGCATTAAAAAAAAAACTAAGTACAAGAAATACATTTCATTTGATACATCTGAAAGAGCGACTGACATACTACTTTTCCACATAGTCACCAAACACATTGAGGCACTTATCGTAGCGGTGGGCAGGCTTTGAAATACCTTCGTCGTAAAATTATTCACGCCCGCCTGGAATTCAGCGTCGTCATCAAAGCACAGCGTTGCAAGCCAGTTCTTCATCTTGGGAAACAAGTACAAGTGGCTTGGTGCAAGATCGGGGCTGTAGGGTGGATGAGGGCATTTCCCATTTGAATAAATTAAGGAGTTCTTCAGTGCGGTTTCCCGTGAGAGGTCAGGCATTGTCGTGGAAAAACATAATTTTAGACGTCAGCTTTCCTCGGACTTTGTTTTGAACTGCTCTTCTAATGCTGTGCAAAGTTTGACAGTGCTGTGTAGAATTTATGGTTGCTCCACGTTCGAGAAAATCAATAAGGAGCACACATTGCCTATCCCAGAACACTGTCGCCGTTAACTTCTTTGCTGCCAAGGTTTACAGGCATTTTCTTGGTTTTTGGGAGGACCTTGTGCGCCCCCACTCCAAGGACTGTAATTTTGTCTCTCAATTGACTTGTTTCACCTATGTCTCATCACCGGTTACGATTCGATCCAGTTTGTGGTAGGCCTCCAGAAATGTCAACGCTGCCCCAATTCGGTGCCCTTTATGGTGGTCTATAAGCATTTTGGGCACCCATCGGGCACAAAATTTGTGGTAGCCTAGCTTTTGAGTGACAATTTCAAACAACAAAGTCCGTGAAACTTAAGGAAAAGAAGCGAAAGCTCCGTTATTGTGAAGCGACGGTTTTGACGAATCGTTTAATCAACTTTAGCGACAAGATCATCAGTCACAATGCTCGGGCGTCCACTCCTCTCTTCGTCATGAACGCTGGTTCCACCATTTTTAAACAGACTGAACCATTTCCGGACGGAACATTCACTCATTACGTTGTTATCGTGCACTTCGCACAGTTCACGATAAATTTCCATAGGTTTTTTTTCCGACAACATCCGTATCACAGACCGCACTTCAAAACTGTCGGGGATTTTCGATTGCAGTGCACATTTCAAATTCGAATATCGAAGAAACCAGACGCGCATGGACATTCCCGCTGTCACGGTTGGATGCCGACTGAGCTGCAGAGCACGTAAATAACAAAATATACACGATCGGCGCGCGACTAACGGTGTCAGATGGAAACGTTCCCTACTTTCTGAATATTTTTTAAAATTGCATACCTTCCGAAGCGGTTGTCCATGCTATAAAATTTGCTGTTCGTTAGGTTTTAGTTGAATGCTCTCATAACGATTTGCTCCTTAATAGCATATCCGTTTCTACCACTCCACAGCAGATTGTGTCAACGGCCGTGTCGAGGCAGTTTCAGAGGTTCCCGTCAGATCACCGAAGTTAATCACTGTCGAGCATGGCCAGCACTTGGCTGGCTGCCCGCTTGTCGAAATTCGGTGACTGTAGTAGCTGCAAACGCTTGTTGCAGTTTTATGGCGCAGGGCACTTTCGAAGGAAGGGGCGGTGACCAACAAGGCTCGAAATCCACGTTTGGATATTATACGTTTTGTGTTTGCCACAAGATGAATTAGTAGGCGTGCAGTTGGACTCCTACCGGTACTCGTGTATTCTCAAATTAGAAAATCAATATATCTATGAAAGGCTAGAGTCAAATTCGAAGCTATAGGTATACTGACGGCAGCGTTAGTAATGGTGTTGTGCAACATGAACGTCATTGAGACGTAGCTTATCTCTGGAATGATTAGCGTGTCGGCTTTTTCTCGCGACCGCGCTTTGCCGCATTGCGGTTGATCGCGATTGTCTACTTCAGTGCGCGTGGAATGATTGCAAAGGGTTGACCGGTTCACTACTTGGTGTAACAAGTGGTTGCTCAAGGGCAATCCTTCCACGATCCAGGCGATCATTGTAGCAAAACCACCCGTTCCTTCCGTCTCCTCGACTTCTATATCACCGTTTATGGCCGTCCTATCACCCTCACTCCCTCCCTCAAGTACTTTGGCGTCACCCTTGACTGTCACCTCTTCTGACCCCCCCCCCCCCCACCATCTCCAGAGTATCCAAGCCAAGGCACACTCTAGACTCCATCTGCTCAAACTCCTTTCTGGCCGCATCATCCTCCACACCCATAAATCCGTCATTCGCCCTATCTTCTGCTACGCCCATCCCACCCCCTTCAAATCCTAGAACGCCACGCTCTCCACCTCACCTATCACATCCGCCTCTCCTCTCCCACATGGATCCTGTATGAGCTCAATCCGTTCCCACACCTCCTCCTTTTCCTCAAACGTATACGGATCCTCTTCATCTCCTGTAAACTAGATCGCCCTCACCCGCTTCTCTCTCCCATCCTCACCTCCGTCTGCTACCGCGCCTGTATTCCCACGTCCCACCTGCTCTCCATCTCTCCATTCTCCATACCCTCGCCTAAGGTGGCTTCTGCCAACTCCCCCTCCCTGATTATGACCTCATCCCCTCCATCTACCCCTCCTACCAACTTTGATCCTCCCACCCCCCTGTGTCTTTTTCCAAGGGCACCCTCTCTCCCATCCTCCCTCCCTCTTCACCCCTGGGTTTTCCCTACCCCCTACCTTCTCTCCTACCCCTCTCATCTCCTCTGCCCCTGGCATCTACACCCTCCCCTCTCCCTCCTCCCCAATCTGTTCCCCTTCGACAGGTCCCTGGACTTGTGCACGTACAGTAAACATTCGCGTGCCGGAGATCATCGCCATCGGTTTTTTGTGTGTGCCATCGTGTTCGTGCTTTAGTGTTTCACCGCACACGCTCCATCGTTCACGTGTGTCATTTCAGTCATCTGTGTTCGTGTACCAGTGGTGAACGTCTTTTATTTTACTACGCCTGTGAACGGCTCCATGTTTTCTACCTAGTGTGTCTACTGTTTTTTGTCCATCATTTTGTTTTGCTTTTCTATGTCTTCCTATACTTCCGCTTGTACTATCTGTGGCCGAAGGGCGGCGTAGTATTGCCGCTGCCGGCCTACCTTGTATAAGGTCTTAAAATAACAATAAAGGGAAAACAAAATATTCGAATGGGGAGTGGGCGCAACAGTGCGACGCGGTGGAAGTTACCCTGTTTACCGAGAGGGGGCAGTGACCTTGTCTGTCGTCGTCGTTGGAGCACTGGTCGTGCCGTAGTCGGTGTTTTGGCTGAGTACGCAAGCAGCTTTACTGGTAAAAGGTTGTCCTCGCAGTATTTGATTACATACTGTGTGCGCAAGCAGCTCAAATTGTGCAATATCATTGTAGTTTTAATTCTAAAGGTGTAATTTTATCTTAACCCTATAAAGAACTGTGCTTTTACTGCTTTTCTCACTGCTAGAATACTTCAGTAAGCTTCCTACTTAAATCATTTGACGGTTAAAGTTGCAATGAAAATGTGTCACGTGCTTCAAAGTATTGCAATTCTCTTTAAGGACTTCGAGATTATTGGCCGTCTGCAAGGCTGCACGTTAATATCCGATTTAAAATGTTGCATGCAATAGGTTCACTGGCTGGCTTCACAGTTGGCGTGAAACGGGCCATGTTCTAATGGTTTGTTTGGTGTGTTACAAAAGGAACTTGTTGTCTTCTGAGCCGGCTGGGCTGCGCGACCTGCACAGCTGACTGGGACTACGACCGCGGAAGGCTGCTAAGTTCGTGCAGTACTGTAACTCATGCTTGTATTCTACCTCAAATAAATTATTTTATAATTTTAAAAATGTGGATTGTAAATCACGTTTTCGATTTTTTAAACTATTCAAAGAATTTCAACCGCGCCACAGTCAAACAATTTTGTCTATAGATGTTCTACTTGTTCAATGCAAACATTTTAAAGTCTTTTCTTAAAACGTTTTTAAAAGAAAACTGCATTTCTTCAAAGAAAATTCCGCACTGGCTGTATGAATGATTTTTATTAAATATGCAACCGATTTCGCACCACTTGTCGGTGCATCCTCAGGCAGTCTGCACAAAAATAATATAACAAGAGCTCTTACTATATTTTATTTTTTGTACAGATTGCCTGAGGATGCACCGGTAAGTGGTGCGAAACCGGTCGCAGATTTAGTAAAAATCATTCATACAGCCCGTGCGGAATTTTCTTTGAAAAAATATCGAAGTTTAGCTGTGGTTGCATGCCCTACAAATTAACATCTTACTGTTTTCCGCAACTACTGTGGTGTCACTGCCAGACACCACACTTGCTAGGTGGCAGCCTTTAAATCGGCCGCGGTCCGGTAGTATACGTCGGACCCGCGTGTCGCCACTATCACTGATTGCAGACCGAGCGCCGCCACACGGCAGGTCTAGAGAGACTTCCTAGCAGTCGCCCCAGTTGTACAGCCGATTTTGCTAGCGATGGTTCACTGACTTCTACGCTCTCATTTGCCGAGACGATAGTTAGCATAGCCTTCAGCTACGTTATTTGCTACGACCTAGCAAGGCGCCAGTATCCGTACTATTGATATTGTGAATCGTGTACCATAAAGAGCGATGTTCTTCATTAATGGATTAAAGTTAAGTATTCCACCAGCTACGTCCGTTTTTCTCAATTCTAATTCCCTTGTCATGTTCCAGACCTCACGCCAGCCTGCGTGAGCTAAAACGCGTGCATTTCGGCCTCCTTTAGGAACACGGTTGGCTCTCCTGCCAACCACAACACTAACTTTGGTTACAAGCTAAGGCATAAATTCCAAATTAAAAAAAAAGAGAAAAAACATTCTTTTATTGAAGGAAATCGCTGCCACTTCTCTTAAATTGAAGTGTATATCCTTAAACGTTACTCTTACTGCTTCGCAAGATTTTTCTGAATTTCTGACTTTATGTATTATTTGGACAATTAGACAATTGTAATACCATTGTGTCTCTGTGCTGTTACCAGTGTTGGTTGTTTCGATGCCTGGTAAATAAAGTTTGTTGTTGATAATCCTCTATGGGCTTGGTAATTTCATTCCCCGCTGCCTTGGGGCCTGCTATCAACATGTTAGTTATGGTATTCGGTGTGTGAGTGTTTTTAACGTATCTTTCGAATTTCCGAACCAGGAAATAGCTAATGCCTTACGTTCGTATGGACATATTCTCAGTGTAACCAATGAAAGGCGGTACAGTGCCTGTTAGTGTCAAATCGCCAGCTGTGTTTGGTCTATTCGAACTGATTGACGCGTGCACATCCCGTCATACTTGTTCATCGGTGGATTTAAGGCCTACATGTCATACAGTGGACACTCGCAGACATGCGGAATTTATAACTCATTGGACCATCATTGAATGACTGTTCCAGCAAATGGTGGTGCTCCGTTCAGCTGCCAAGAGAAAGTCTGACCGTCGACAGAGCTACGTTACAATCTCTGTTGAGTGAAATAGCCCAAGGTACTGAGGGGTCAACCTCAGAACTACTTTTAGCAGCAAGAGATGAAGGTTCAAGCTGTCGAGCAACTCCAGAATTATGTAGTTCAAAACCAACGTTCAGTTACCGTTCAGGAAGTAATGGAGACTGGCATTCAGTCTCAGGTTCTCCCAACAAATGATTCGGACGACAATCGAACGGATACGAAACTCTCGAAAACAAAAAAGAAGCTTGGACGACATGCTTATGGAGTAACAGAGATTAATATACATTAACTTAGTATTAAGAAAACAGTCTTAATCGCGTTTTTCATTTATTTACTACCGACCGGTTTCAGCCCATCGCAAGGCGAATATATGGTCGCCTGTAGACTGTAGGCTGTGGTAAACGTTACGCCACCAGCAGTCGACCATACATTTGCCCTGAAGACGGCCCGTGCGATGGGCTGAAACCGGTCGGTAGTAAATAAATGGAAAACGCGATTAAGACTGTTTTCTTAATACTAACAATAAAGAAGCGCTGAAATGAGACCGCTAGGGAATCCTCACATACGAAGGAAAGCAGTAACTAGAGCGACTGGCAGACAACGCGTCCAACCTCGTTCCTGAAGCCAACGATAGAACTACGAAAACACGGATACAAGGAGCAGCAAATCTGGCAGAAAGCTCCACGTGGGTAAATCTTACCACCGGCAAAGCTTAAGGGCGAGCAATGCTCGGCAGCCCTGCGCCAGCGTTCGCGCCGGTAGTCGCGCAGCGGAAGAGCTTTCAGGAAACCAAAACACAACAGACTGCTGGAATCTCACAAGTAGAAAACATCATTACAGTGGACTGGACCGAAGGACTGAAGAGGACAGCGGCTCCAGGGGCAGGCATTGAAATTCAGATCAATTTGTCATCTTGTTAAATACACAGGATGGTCCATCTTAAGTTTCGGATGAGATTAACTCGAAAACTATGCTTCGGGTGAAAATAGTGGGTAAGGCAACTTCGAAAGCTCAAAGAGGGACATCAAATGATACTACAACTGACCTCTAGCCCCAGCACCCTTGGGTGGGGCGGGAGGCAACTTTAAAATCTTAAATGGAAACACCCATTTTATATTGTAGATTAGGATTCTCCATGAAAAAGTAATCAAGTTTTGTCTTAAACATTCTTTTAAGCCATTAAGATATGGCTCTCAAATCCAGAAAAATGTAAAAAGAACACTGATTTATTTAGAAGTATCGTACAAAGCCGCATCAAATCGATAAAAAATTTGCACCAATTCTTTCCTTACTCAAATTAAGCTATTTTTGTACTAAATGTACTGTATCCGACTTTTAGCGTTACCCAGGAACAGCGACGTCTACGTAGTAGAATGACGTTCGCACGGGGTTCTGCAATACTGTGAGTCCCCTTGCCTCTCACACATTGGGGTGCTTCATTAGTGTGAGTCTCCTTGCCTCTAACTATTTGTGGTGCTTAATTAATGAAATTAGCCACGAAAAAATTGTTCAAAATTATTCCCATTTGCTTCAATGCATAAAGTCAATCGTCTGCGAAAGATGGCCACAGTTTTGAGCAGCACATTACGTGGTATGGCTGCACACGCTCTTCGAATGAGTTGCTCCATATCGTTTCAGGTTGTGGGGTTTCTTTCATAAACAATATTTTTTAAATAACCCACAAGAAAAAATCAGGAGGTTTTAGGTCTGGTGAACGTGGAGGTCACTGAATTGGTCCGCCGCTTCCTATCCGCCGACCAACGTACCGTAAATTTAAAACGTTCCGCACATTTTTAGCACAATGGGGAGCTGCTCCGTCCTGTGGAAACCACATTCGTTATTTTCATTGTATTTTCGATGACAAGGTGGACGGTGATCTATTTCGAGCTCGTTGAGTGCAATTTCGAACAATGTTTTCGCTTGGATGTCGTCTGTTTGGGAAACGATCCGCATACAATTTCGCAGCTGCAGCGTAATTGTTATGGCATTCATCTAAAATTAAAATCATATCAAGAACCACTGTAGGAGGATAGTGAGCCATGTTTTGCTAAATAATAATTTACTTTCGTTAGTTGATGTTTACGTTTTACAATCTGAAAGTGAAGTGACGTTGGATCGCATTGCACCGATCTTTATACTGAGCCACAGTTCGTAGTTTGCCCACGGTAGCGCTACAGTTGGGTGAGTAAAACAATTGTGAAGACTTCCCTAACGAGATTTTAATACCATTCCGCCTCCCTCAATCAAAAACTATAGCGGGTAGGATATATTTAGTAAAAAAAGGCTTAATTTAGCGTAATGAAAGAATTGGTGCACATTTTGTATCGATTTGATGCGTCCATCTCGGATCATTCTAAATAAGTCGGAGTTCTTCCCGAATTTTAATTTTTCTCGATTTCAGAGTCATCTGTGAATGGTTTAAAAAAACGTTTTGGACAGAACTTCATTACTTTTTTTATGGAGAATCCGAATCTGCGATAAAAATGTAGTTTTCCATTTAAGATTTAAAAGTTGCCCCCTGCCCCACCCAAGGGCCATCCTGTATGTCCTATAGTGCTCAGGAATGATTTTGTTGTTACGATTCTGAACTCTGAACTTCTAAAATTGAATTTCTCTTGAAGTTAGAGGCCGTGACAGATTTTTCGAAGAATGTTAAAACACATGTATCCCTTTTACTAGAGAACACCGCTAATGCGGAGTACCTACCAGATTTTAAGACCTTCTAAAATTTCGACCCAGAGTCCAGAGTGGGACCGCCATTTTAGTCACTCAAGAGTTAGATTTCGAAAATGTCTCCAGCTTTCTGAACGGACTCGGAACAGCCTGTACTGTGGAAGGCGTGCCGCTTGTTAGCGTTTGTACTCCCTCAGTAACAGACAGTAGACGCATAGACACGTGTAGTCAGTTTTTTCTTTTTTATCTGTGCTCACAACTACAAGTTTTTAAGTACACGACGGCGTCGCAATACAATGGGGAAAAAGGGGGGGTATTAATTCTGCCTCATGACAAAATCGAATTGACCGCATTTGCGTAATAACAAATTGCGCAACTGCTGTAGTGAGCATTGAGCTATAATTTCCGCTATTGGTGAATAGGTTTACCTCAAAAGAATTTGAGATAAAATCATAATAATAAACATAATTTCAACCACCAGAATTTAACATTCATAGAATAGAAAACTTATAGCCATTGACTCTATTGAATGCTGAATTCATACTCGTTGCCCGCTCCTTCGCTGCTCACCACCAAACAGCGATGCCGAAAGTAGAACCGGTGCTGCTCTACCGCTGGCTATACTGTCTTTATTCCCACATGTAGACATCCCGTAGCTAACGGCACAGTTACTCAAACACGTCAGGTGATCCTTTCTATGGACTTAGCCAAAGCGTTCGACAGAGACAATCTCAACTGCTTGAGGAAGAGTGGAAGATTGTGTTGAGATTTCGTTTTGGTACCAGTTATAAACCTGTTGTCTAACTCGGTATCAGTTACGATTAACAGAAAACTCTGGAGCTGAATGAAGGTCCACATTCCATGGGGCTCTGTGCCATCTCACTGGATCTTCTGCTGCGCAAACTGAATTACATTTGACAAGGTGTGTTATTTCGTGACGCACGGATGGTCTGTCGTGAGTACGCAGATGAAGTCGTCTTGTTTGTTAGTAACAGGAAAGACACCTATGTGCCATATTACATATTATAGTTGTACAGGCGGGCGTCAGGGTCGTATATCAATCGGCTTTAGCCGGTTCAGATCCTCGTACGAAACACTGGCCGCCAAAGGGAATGACCGTGGTTCCAAATCAATGATTAACACAAAATCTTAGGCTCCTCTTTTTAAACTTGCGTACATTCCGATAGTAGCCTCAGAGAGTCACAAAGTCTTCCCCTTGCCAAAGGCCTGGTTCTTAGCACAAATTTTCAACGTGTCGAAGTAAATATGGCTCTGAGCACTATGGGACTCAACATCTATGGTCATCAGTCCCCTAGAAGTTAGAACTACTTAAACCTAACCAACCTAAGGACAACACACAACACCCAGCCATCACGAGGCAGAGAAAATCCCTAACCCCGCCGGGAATCGAACCCGGGAACCCGGGCGCGGGGAGCGAGAACGCTACCGCACGACCACGAGATACGGGCCCGAAGTAAATAGCCAGGACCATAACGGAAGCTGTTTACTGGATGCTGTGCAGGGGGGACGTCTTTAAAGTAATCCACGCAGCAGGCACGAGGAGGTAGTGTTAAGACTAACTGACCTGTTGGCTAAATGTGCTGCATGCTTGGAGCGCAGAATAACGACCATGTGTGAAAAGCAACCGAGCACTGTCCAACGAAATTGTTAAGGACTACTAACCAGCTTCACAAGTAGTTCTGATAGTTATAATGACCTGTCAACCATCCATCCCAATTAATTTTCGTACGCCAATTTTTCTTGCAGAAGGAACTACAAATTGCGGGAATACTTCGAGACACGCACCACTGTGGCGAAGAGGTTCCATGATAGCATTATAGGCAGGCCTACGAGGAGCAAGCACGAAAAGCGGACCCCACAATGTCACTGGGAGAAAGCGTGACCTCCCGCTGGTTACCTCTCACCACACGTGAAGGCCACTTGGTACAAGGTGGTTAATGAAACCATACTAACCAACAAACAACTTATAGGATCAATCTTACACAGTCCAACCTGTGCGGTATCTATGATGGATAGACACTGGAGTACTCCTCATTCAAACCGTGCTTGGTAGCCGCGCGGTCTTGGGGGCCTTGCCATGGTTCGCGTGGCTTCCCCCGTCGGAGGTTCGCGGACTCCCTCGAGCATGTGTGTGTGTGTGTGTGTGTGTGTGTGTGTGTGTGTGTGTGTGTGTGTGTGTGTGTGTTGTCCTTAACGTAAGACAGTTTAAGTTATGGACCGATGACGTCAGCAGTTTGGTCGCATAGGAACTTACCACAATTTTTTTTTCTCATTGAGATTGACGTGAGATGCAGCTAGCAAAATATTGCAGATTTTCAATCGCACTTCAATAATGAGTTCTAACGCCACCAAAACGGTGATCCCGGACTTTTCCTCATTTATCAACATCAAAAGAGCGGTGACTAATTGGATAATCGCTAAGGCTACCCACGCAGTTTTTGGTGCTGTTTATTTCTAATGTATGGATGGCAGCAGCACCAGATCCCACAGCGCAACATGCGATTTCATGAAACCTTTGAGAACTTTTTGTGCCGATACAAAAGTCGCCACTGTTATGATGCATTTGAAATTCCTGCCGTGCTTCCGCCGCTGGCATTGTTAGGGCAGTCCGATTGTGGCGCCCCCTAATCAAAGCCGCCCGCCGTTTGCTGCGGAAAGAGAACAAGAGGGGCTTTCCGCCATCAGTTGGAGGTCTGCAGCGACGATCGGCCATGCCCACGCCGCTGGAGCTACAGCTGAACATGTTTCTGCGGGCTTAGTATTGTCAGTGGAGGAGCCTAGCATCGGGTGTTCGGTCAGCTGTTAGGGGCTCTGAATCGTGGAGTGCCTCGTTGCTTGAGCTGTGCACAAGTTCCGGGTGCTTATTTGTCATCCAGAAAGGCTATGGTCGGGACTCAGCAAAGCGTTGATGTGGATGGGAAGTCGGATGAGTTGTCCTAGTTTACGACTGTATTGGGTGCTGTACGTAACGGAGCTCAATTTGAGGACAAGTAATTATAGATGTTATTGTGTTTTCATAAATAGGGCTGTTTATTAACGTAATGGAATACTTTATTTGTTTTTTATTTTATTGAACATTAATGTCAGTCATCTCACAGCAAAATTTTGTCATGCATGGATAGTTGGAGACTTATAAATTTGCTTACTGAACTTGTTTTATCGTCGTGTCTTCAACAAATGATTGTAATTGCATTTTGCAGTTGCTGAGAAAGTTGCGTAAGTATACCATTTCACTTAAAATTATGTTATTTTAAACTGAATTAAGATCTGAACATTATTATCTTCAAGTTTAGAAATAAGAGGACGTTCATAAATAACGCAACACATTTTTTCGGCTGATTTCGATTGAAAAAATGCGGAATTTGCTGTGGGACATATTAGAATAATCGTGTTTCGGCCCCTGTAGTTCCATGAAGTTCTGACAGGTGACGGCGCTATACAAAGGCTTCAAAACCGTATCTAAAGGACATGCGTTTCGGGCAAAGAACTGCCACTGAGATTATTTTGGTGGAAAACATTTACATTGCAGGCACTTAATGGCGCTTGCACAATGTCTACGGAGTTCCGTCAGTCGAAGGAGGCATCTGCTATCATAACAACTAGGTCGCACAAATCTTTCCGATCTCCTGCCTACAGCCCGGATCTCACAATTGGGTCCTCCATCTGTTTGGCCTAATGAATGGTGCACTCCATGGGAAACAGTACGTGGATGACGGTGAGGTTACTGATGCAGCAAGATGTTGGCTCCAGTATCGACCAGCAGAGTGGTACCAAGTGGGCATAGAGGTCCTCCCAGTTAGGTGGTTTAAGGTCATCGCATTGAACAGATCCTGTAGAAAAGTAGAATAATGACGGAAAACTTGAACAATACAATGTATTATTTGTTGAACGCCCCTCATAAAACTGTAATGTGTTCTGAAGATACACTCCTGGAAATTGAAATAAGAACACCGTGAATTCATTGTCCCAGGAAGGGGAAACTTTATTGACACATTCCTGGGGTCAGATAAATCACACGATCACACTGACAGAACCACAGGCACATAGACACAGGCAACAGAGCATGCACAATGTCGGCACTAGTACAGTGTGTATCCACCTTTTGCAGCAATGCAGGCTGCTATTCTCCCATGGAGACGATCGTAGATATGCTGGATGTAGTCCTGTGGAACGGCTTGCCATGCCATTTCCACCTGGCGCCTCAGTTGGACCAGCGTTCGTGCTGGACGTGCAGAGCGCGTGAGACGACGCTTCATCGAGTCCCAAACATGCTCAATGGGGGGCAGATCCGGAGATTTTGCTGGCCAGGGTAGTTGACTTACACCTTCTAGAGCACGTTGGGTGGCACGGGATACATTGCCGGTCTAGGAATGGTAGAACGATGGGTTCGATGACGGTTTGGATGTACCGTGCACTATTCAGTGTCCCCTCGACGATCACCAGAGGTGTACGGCCAGTGTAGGAGATCGCTCCCCACACCATGATGACGGGTGTTGGCCCTGTGTGTCTCGGTTGTATGCAGTCCTGATTGTGGCGCTCACCTGAACGGCGCCAAACACGCATTCGACCATCATTGGCACCAAGGCAGAAGCGACTCTCATAGCTGAAGACGACACGTCTCCATTCGTCCCTCCATTCACGCCTGTCGCGACACCACTGGAGGCGGGCTGCACGATGTTGGGGCGTGAGCGGAAGACGGACTAACGGTGTGCGGGACCGTAGCCCAGCTTCATGGAGACGGTTGCGAATGGTCCTCGCCGATACCCCAGGAGCAACAGTGTCCCTAATTTGCTGGGAAGTGGCGGTGCGGTCCCCTACGCACTGCGTAGGATTCTACGGTCTTGGCGTGCATCCGTTCGTCGCTACGGTCCGGTCCCAGGTCGACGGGCACGTGCACCTTCCGCCGACCACTGGTGACAACATCGATGTACTGTGGAGACCTCACGCCCCAAGTGTTGAGCAATTCGGCGGTACGTCCACCCGGCCTCCCGCATGCCCACTATACGCCCTCGCTCAAAGTCCGTCAACTGCACATACGGTTCACGTCCACGCTGTCGCGGCATGCTACCAGTGTTAAAGACTGCGGTGGAGCTCCGTATGCCACGGCAAACTGGCTGACACTGACGGCGGCGGTGCACAAATGCTGCGCAGCTAGCGCCATTCGACGGCCAACACCGCGGTTGCTGGTGTGTCCGCTGTGCCGTGCGTGTGATCATTGCTTGTACAGCCGGCTCGCAGTGTCCGGAGCAAGTATGGTGGGTCTGACACACAGGTGTCAATGTGTTCTTTTTTCCATTTCCAGGAGTGTAGTATCCCACTCACCTCCACCTAGCTCTTCCACTAATTTATTGAATAACACTTTCTTTAATAGCTATTCAAACAGCGTTCAGAAAAGCTATGTTTTATAACCGGCGTGTGTGAGGAAAGGAGTGACACAGAAAAGAGTCTTGATACTTTAAAATTCGCGTTAGAAACTCTGTAGCACATAGCTCTGCAGAGATCATATTCGTGCAAAAGAAATTTACTTTGAGAATGTACTCCAAGTTTATTATAGATTCAACTTCTTATATCAGAATAATTTTGCCAGTTTTAAGTGTTTAGAGAGGCGTTATCGTTTTTACAAGGCCTTTATGTTTGATTCAAGATGCGAAGCTTTTATCTCTTTACATTATCTCAACATCAAAGAGGAAAAGATTTCTTTCCACTTGTACGTATGTGTGAAATTTCTTGAGCTTCAATGCATCCGAATAACAGCGAGCCAACTGCAAAGGACAGATTTTTTAAACCTTTACAATGGTTTCGACGGTTATAAAACAGTCTGCTTCAAAAGATGTAGACCGTAAAGCCACATTACCAATAGTCACAGACAAAGCGCTAGAGTCGGCCGATGCTAATTTTATACAAAGTATTCACTATGGATAATGTGATATTACGTCCTACATCTTTTGAAGAAAACTAAACCTTGTGCGAATAGGCCAATAAGGCCCAGCGGTACCTACCGGCCGCCGTGTCATCCTCAGACCACAGGCTTCACTGGATACGGATATGGAGGGGTATGTGGTCAGCACATCTCTCTCCCGGCCACATGTCAGTTTACGAGACCGGAGCCACTACTACTCAATCAAGTCGCTCCTCAGTTGGCCTCACAAGGGCTGAGTGCACCCCGCTTGCCAACAGCGCTCAGAAGACCGTATAGTCACCCATCCAAGTACTAGTCCTGCCCGGCAGTGCTGAACTTCGGTGATCTGACAGAAACCGGTCTTACCATTGCGGCAAGATCTTTGGGAACCTCTTTTGAAGAAGGCGTTTTTAAAACCTTCGAAACCTTGATGAAGGTTCAATAAACCTGTATTTTGCATCTGGCTGGCTGTTATTTTTCGTATGCATTGAAGCTAATGCATGCACAGTTGCTCCAGCAGAGCCTAGCTTTAAATCTTAAAATTTCTTATTTTCAGTGGAGGAGGATACCTGCTCTTCAGTGACTTAGGCCACTGAAAAGACCTTCAAGTTCATGACGACGAATGAAGAGCCACTTTCCTTGTTATTGTTATTTACATGAAGTCAAATTGGCTGCTGAAGTCACTGTAAAAATCACGTTCAAGCTTAGCAGTAAAAAACTGAAAGGAATACGAATTACAAAAATCCCCTCAACAACTTTCTGAATAAAGATCTCTTACTTTCGCGGAGTTTTCTATGCCGAAACGATATGCTTCGCGCCACGCTCATTGGCGAGCGCCCTATTGATGTGTGGGACCCGGCGCTCTGCAATGGAAAAAGGAGTACTGTGGGAGTCTTCACGGGGCATCGCAGGGGATCTGCTGGCGCGTGGAGTACTACTGCGTCGCACCCGTGTTGTCACTGCGGCAACCGTGGCTGTTGGCGAGCGGAACTGGAGCGTGGCTGCGGTGGTCAGTAAACATACGCTCTTCAAAAATGGTTCAAATGGCTCTGAGCACTATAGCACTTAACTTCTAAGGTCATCAGTCCCCAGAACTTAGAACTACTTAAATCTAACTAACTTAAGGACATCACACACATCCATGCCCGAGGCAGGATTCGAACCTGCGGTCGCGCGGCTCCACACTGTAGCGCCTAGAACCGCTCGCCCACTCCGGCCGGCGGCTTCATTAGTATGACTCCCCTTGTCTCTCACAATTTGGGGTTAGCCACGAAGAAATTGTTCAAAATTATCCCCATTTCTTTCAATTCATAAAGTCAATCGTCTGCGAAATTTGCCCACAGTTCTGAGCACCACTTCCCGTCATATGGCGGCACAAATTATTCGAATGGGTTGCTCCTTGCGTTTCAGGTTGTGGGCTATCTTTAATAAACATTTTTTAAATATACCCACAAGAAAAAATCAGGAGATGTTTGGTCTGGTGAATGTGGAGCCCACTAAATTGATCCACTGCGTCCTGTCCACTGACCAGGGTACCGTAAATTTAAAACGTTCAGCACATTTTTAGGATAATGGGGAGTTGCTCCGTCCTGTTGGAACCACATTTGTCATTTTAATTGTTTTCGCCATGTCGAGGTGGACGACGCATGTATCCATTTCGAGCTTGTTGAGTGCAATTTCGAATAATGCTTTTTCCGGCCAGAGTGGCCGAGCGGTTCTAGGCGCTTCAGTCTGGAGCCGCGCGACCGCTACGGTCGCAGGTTCGAATCCTGCCTCGGGCATGGATGTGTGTGATGTCCTTACATTAGTTAGGTTTAAGTAGTTCTAAGTCCTTGGGGACTGATGACCTCAGCTGTTAAGTCCCATAGTGCTCAGAGCCATTTGAATCATTTTTGAATAATGTTTTCGTTTGGATGACGTCTGTTTGGGAAACGATCCGCATACGATTGCGCAATTGCAGTGTAATTGTTATGGCATTCACCGAAAATTAACATCATATCCACAATGTGTGTAGGAGGATAGTGAGCCATGTTTCGCTAAAGAATAATTTACTTTCGTCAGTTGATGTTTACGTTCGCAGTCTGAAAGTGAAGCGACGTTTGATGGCTTTGCACCGACCTTTATACTGAGCTGTAGTTCGCAGTTTGGCCGCGGTAGCGTCACAGGCGGGTGAGTAATAAAACTGTGAAGAGTTCGCTAACGAGATTTTAATACCATTCTGCCTCCCTCATACGCTCTGTTCAGGAGTACTTCCACCTTTGCGTTGTGACGAGACCCTGGAAGTTTGGCCTGACTTGTACATCGACGGCAGTTCCCTGGATTAATTTTGATATGCTTAGCTGTTTGTCTGGTGGATCGTTTTCTAACCTGCATTTTACACTTCTGGTAATGTGTTTAAGGGAATTGTTAATTAATGTTGGTTTCGTCTGTGTTATAGTAGCTGTTGGGGGCGTACAGACCATGCTGGTTGTTGACTCCGGTTGGGTCTCGCTCACGAAACTCAGACGCGCAGCCGATGTTGAACGCCAACGTCACTTGTGTCTTGTGTGCTCGCTTCTGTTTACTCTTTTCAGGCTACTGCATTATGTAATGCTCATCCGGTATTTGTTGTTATGCTTTTCTCTTTGAGCTGCAGATTCTTTGGTTATTGATCTGGTTGCTCAGTTGTGATAGAGACTTTTGCTATTAAGACAATTTACAGTCGAATAACTCGAAATCTTCCAGCCAGCTATAGTCTGTGTTACCGTATTAACAGCCGTTAAGGACTATCATTTTGCCTGGGTCAAAATTCATCCATTCAGCATTTATCAGTAGTCCGGTTTTTTTTTAAATCTGAATTGTGAAGTTAACTCTATATAACAGTAATTCAGTTTTTATTAAAGTTTTTGTGTGTAAGGCTGTTTATGTTTCACACTTTAAAGAATTTTTTCTTAAATTAGCGGTATTTTTTAAAATTTTGATTTAGTTATTTATGTAATTATTAGTGTACGACCTGTTGCTTATGACAGTATTCTTCTGCGACTGTGCTGTAACCAGCGTTTGACGCTTGGTTTTGGCAAATAAATATCTTTATTTTACTGTAGCTTCAAATTGTGGCTCATTATTCTACACCAGCACTGAATTTCTTTAAAAGAAATGATTCCAGTTGCGTTAATGTCTACAGCAGTTCATTTTAAAATGCAACAGTGCGCTCTCATCCTAATAGAGCTCCCTTGTCACGAAGATATACTATGAGCTTTTAGTTTCCTTTGGACAGAGTTACACTGCCAGAGTATTTTAAATTTCTGGATGGATTCTTCCTTTCACACTAAAGAAGACAGCAGCCTTTCAGGGAAAATAGGGTGCAAAAGGGGGATAGAAGTCAGGCTGAAGTAGGCATTTATGGCGAGCAGAAAGACGGGATTAAAGGAGAGAGAAAAACAATCTGGGTGCGCCCCACACTATTGACAGTTTCCTCTTTGCCTTTACGGCAGAGGGGACAGGTGGGGTGGTGGCGTGAAACCCCTGACCACCAGACTTTGCGCCAATGTCCTCGATTTAAGTCCAAACCTCTCCGCAGTTAAAATTTATCGTGGAACTTCACGTCTCCTTTATTTTGCATAATACGCTACTAGTTTCGGTCAGTGACCATTATCAAGCTCAGCTGGTTTAAACGGCAGGAAGGTTATGCCATAATTTCATGAAATGAGGACTGGCTCCCTTGGTGCTAGAGAGTAGTAAGCTATGTGTCGGCAGCGCGTTGCACTCTTCCCCTTCTCTCATAGTCTCCAACAGGAATATAACGTTACACTCTTCACACTTGCATTACAGTTACATACACTTGCCCACACAACTCTCACACTTCGCGACAGAAAGGTCTCCGTGGGCGCGAAGGATTGGAATATCCTTTCTAACTAGGCCTTCGGTATCTGCCAAGTATTCGAGCCATATGACTTCACTATACCCTACATGGCAGATCCAAGAAACAGCCAGCATCACATTGGCCGTAATGGTGTAGTCTTCGCCTTTTTCGATGGCGGTGAATCCACAAGTTGTCACTGCTTGTTTCGTTGCCTTGTCTTCGGATCACAGTGATACACCCAGCTCTCTTTCTTGGTGATCAGACGGATGAAGAAATCATCTTGACGGCCTGGCGCAGCTGCAACATTTCCGTTGCTACAACGGGGACATGGGATTTTCAAAGCGTGTGTCTAGTAGCGAAACCTAGCGATCGCAGGCCTTAGTCACGTCCAATATGTCGTGCAGCATGTTGTACAATGATCCATGAATGACGTCCACTTTTCCCATTATCGCCTTGATTGTAATACGCATATATTTAAGGACCGTAGGCTCCCCTTGTAACTCCAGTTTCTTCTTCATAGAGGTATTGTTTACCACTTCATCGTCGTTTAGATTTGCTTGTCCACACTGGAAGCGGTGCTAACAACTGTGCCTTATGATAGTGATTGTTGCTGTCCACTTTCACAAAAATGGTTCAAAGGCTCTGAGCACTGTGGGACCTAACATCTGAGATCTTGAGCCCCCTAGACTTAGAACTACTCAAACCTAACCAAAATAAGGACATCACACATATCCATGCCCGATGCAGAATTCGAATCTGCGATCGTAACAGCCGCATGGTTCCGGACTGAAGCACCTAGAACGGCTCGACCACAGCGGTCGGCCACATTCAGCATGAGCTGTCACAGCGTTGTTTCCCTTCAATTGCAGAAATCTCATCACCACACGATGCTGCACTTTAACAATGGGCTGAAGCAGTTAGTTTCAGCTCCTCTGCCTCCGTGGTATGGTTCTGTGACGCGGACATTTTAATGTGTACTCAGTACTGTCATATATTTCAAACATATAAAAAAATATCTATCTTCATTTTTTTGAGGTTTTAGTGAAAACATTACTACTACCTGTGAAGACATTGCCAATTCTGAGTCTTATTTTTTATCCTCTTCCTTTGATTCAGACATTTCTGCCCTGGTTCAGATCTCTAGTTCTATTGCATAAAGTGCGATAATGCATTACTTTTACATTGTTACAATACGAGTTTCGTATTAATATGTTTAATTTCTGTTTTTATGGTAAGCACTAATTTCAGTTTTATGCAAATCATTGTAGTAATTATGATAGGTGCAATGTGTAAATGGAAATTATATTAAAATTATTTCAGTAAAACTATCCTAATTCTGATAGATGCAATGTGTAAATGGAAATTATATTAAAATTATTTCAGTAAAACTATCTAGACCGCATGAAAGTTGAATATATTTCTTTCAGCGACCGGTGATCACATACATCCAGAGGGTCTGCACAATATCTTCGGCTCCTGATGCCACCAAGGAGTAAAGAACCATATGATGACTATGTGATACAATATCGAAACAGGTCACCAGATCGAAATGTATAGACCTTACACGCGATCCAGACTGTTTTATTCTTAAAAAGATTATAATATTTTATCGACAACTTTTTCCCAAGGACAATGTTCCAAAAATTCTGAATGGAAATTGCAGTAAGAGCGTGCATAGATTGACTACCATATCAATAGTCGGAGAGTCGAGTAATGAGACAGACAGAGAGAGAGAGAGAGAGAGAGAGAGAGAGAGAGAGACAGAGAGAGAGAGAGAGAATGTAAGTTCGCACGTGTAGTATGCGACTTCGTAATGGGCTTCATAATGGCGTGGGCACTGCGAGTGTTGAGAGCCTTGTGAAGTTCCTCAAACCGAACTGATGGCGCATACGAGCTATCGCTATAAAATAACGAGGCTTATGCTGACACAGAGAAAGTACGCACGCGCAAAAGATGGACGGCTAATAGCTGTGACGCGTGAAGCCGTCTCAGTCGAATGCCGCATCTCTAGTGTATGTAGACAAATCACTGTGTCCGTGGCCTTCGTTTGTGTAAGAGCTCTTATTTTGTTTGGTGGGAAAAATTAAAAGTCTAATAACAAAGCAACGAACTATCGCGAAGTTTTACTCGAAACTCGGAAAAACTGCTGCTCAAAGCTATCTATCACTTAAAGAAGTGTATGGAGAAGAGTGATAATGATGTGCATGGATTTTTGAGTGGCTGAAGTATTTCCAATATGGTCGAGGAGACGCTGAAGGTAACCCACGCCGGGACACACTTTAACACCAAAACCGGATGAAAACATCGAAAAAGTAGGTACTCGATTCGAACTCACTGCCGATAGAGTATTCGATTGATTTTTGACGCTGTAGAAATTAGCAAAGAACACAAAGACGAATTTTACGTAACTAATCGAACGTGAGAAAGAAAGTGTGTGCAAAACTGGTACCGAAATTTCTCACGGTCGAACAAAAAGAAGCTGGTGAAAATGTTTTTTTTAAGACACTTAGGATACCATTTAAAATCATTCTAATTCCTTGGAACTTCGCACCTCACATACCACCCACAGGAAATCAAATTGTATTGCCACAAAGTTGTCCATGTTAAATTTACAATCGGAAAGCAACTCCAATATTTTAATGTAATTTCATTTTTTGACGAATCATGTCAAATGTGTTCTTCTTTGAATAAATGAAGTCTTATAGCGATGAACCGCAGTTTTTTATAAATGATTCAGAAGCCAAATGCCAGTCCAGGCATAGGAAGGGCGCAGAGAATGGAAAATGCTCAAGTGAGCAAATCAAGGTTCAAAATGAAGACTGTTTTTTGGTTTTAGATATTCATAGAATTGTGTCTCTTCATTGGGTCTCAAAAGATCAGACTATTAATCAACATTACTACCTTGCAGTTATTGCTCATCTACGGATTGTGGAAGACAAAGCGATTGGTTCTGCATCAAGACAACGCAACGACTCACACTGCTTTGCCGTTTAAGAGGTTTCTAACGAAGTACGGCATCCCATTCTTGGACCTCTCATCTTATTCGGCTGAGCTAGAGCCACGTGTCTTCTATCTACTCCCCAATGTCAAATCTACATTGAAAGGAACAATATTTCAGTCATTTGAAGCAGCGAAAGGAAAATGCGTTAGCGTCATCAATGAGCTCACAGAGGAAGGCGTCCAGCTCTGCTTCCATCCATAGAAAATTCGTGTAGAGGAGTGGAATACACTGACGCTGCGAATAACTATTTAAATTTTTGAAATGTTTTACAGCAGCAGTTCCGTTATTTTCTAGCCACACCTCGTACGTGAGTAGGAAGTATATGTTGTAAGCTCGACTTAAATTGATTTCCGTGGTATGAGTTGCAAAGATTTGTGTTCTACATTTTTTCTGCACCACGTTGGAGCTTCACGCACGTTAAAACATTAACAGTCACAATAAAAACTGTTAAGCAGTGTTCCACCTCTGAAAGTTATTCGCCACACTGAATTTGTAGATGTGTCGCGTGTGGCAAAACGAACGACTTGAAGACTTCTGTCTATAGACTGATGAGCCGGAACATTATGACCACCTACCTAATAGCGGATATGTCAGTTTTTGGCACGGATAACACCGGCGACGTATTGTGACATGGAAGCAATGAGACCTTGACAGTTCGATGGAGGTAGTTCGTACCACATCTGCACGCAAGTCATCTAATTCCCATTCTGGGGAGGTAAGCAATGAACTGACGCCATCCTCGATCATGGCACACATGTGTTCGATCGGGTCCTCATCTGTCGGGGTGCCAGCATATCAATAAAAACGCCACTGTGTTCCTTGACCACTCCATTAAACTCCTGGCATTGTGATATGGCACATTATCTTGTTGAAAAATGCCGCTGCCTTCGGGAAACATGATTGTCATGAAGGGTTGCACGTAGTCTGCAGCCAGTGGTACGATACACCTTGGCCGTCATTGTGTCCTGCAGGAACCTCACTGGACTCGTGAATGCCCAAGTGAATATTCCCCAGAGCAAATGGACCTGCCGCCAGCTTGTCTCCGTCCAGCAGTACAGGTGTCAAGGACCTGTTCCTATGGAAGGCGACAGATTCGAGCCCTCCCATCGGCATGACAAGGTATCGGGATTCATTAGATCAACGCACCGCTCTTCCACTGCACCAACGCCCAGTGCCGCTGGTCACGTGTCCATTTCAGTCGTAGCTGCCGATGTCGCGGCGTGCCCCATGGACGGGTCGTCGGCTTTGGATGCCAATCTTTAGGAGTGTTCAGTTCACTGTATGTTCAGACACAATTGTTACTGTGCACAGCATAGAGTCTGATGGTTGTTCCGCCACAGTTCGTCTCCCGTACTGCTTTAACAGTCTGTCCAGTCCGACATCTGTAATGAGGTGTGACCGCCCAACCCCACGACGTCTGGATGTGCTTTTACCTTGGTTCCGCCTCGTTTTGAAAACACTCACCACAGCACTCCTGGAATACCTGATAAGTCGTGCTGTTCCTGAAATCTTCGTGCCGAGCTTTCGGGCCATAATAGTTCGCCTTCGGTCAGACTCAGATCGAGCACCTTCCTCATTCTAAGCACAGCCAGCACGCTCACTGACACTATATTGAAGACACAAAGACATTTGCTCACCTGCATAATATCGTTTAGGGCCTCCGCAAGCACTCAGAAACGCCGCAATACGACGTAGTACGGACTCGACTAATGACTGAAGTGGCGCTGGAAGGAATTGACACCATGAATCCAGCAGGGCTGTCCATAAATCTATAAGAGTACGACGAGATGGAGATCTCTTCTGAACTGCACATTCCCAGGAGTCCCAGATATGCTCAATAATGTTCACGTCTGAGGAGTTTGCTTGCTAGCGGAAGTGTTTAAACCGAGAAGAGCTTTCCTGCAGCCACTCTGTAGGAATTCTGGACATGCAGGGTGTCGCATTGTCCTGCTTAAACTGGTCAAGTACGTGCACAATGGACATAAATGGATGCAGGTGATCAGACAGCTTGCTTATGTACGTGTTACATGTCAGAGTAGTATCTAGACGTATCAGACCTCCAATATCACTCCAACTGCACAGGCCCCACACCATTACAGAGACTCTATCAGCTTGAACAGTTCCCTGCTGACATGCAGGGTTCATGGATTCAGGAGGTTGTCTCCATACCCGTACACGTCTGTCCTTTCGATACCATTTGAAACGAAACTCGCTCGGAAAGGCAAAATGTTTCCAGTCATCTACAGTCCAATGTGTTGACTGGCACAGGCGAGGCGTAAAGCTTTTTGTGGTGGAGTCATCAAGGGTACACTAGTCGGCCTGCGGCTCCGAAAGCACTTATCGACGATGTTTCGTAGAATGGTTCGCACGCTGATACTTACGACGGCCCAGCATTGAAATCTGCAACAGTTTGCGGAACCGTTTCACTTCAGACATATTGAACGCTTCTCTTCAATCGTGTTGCAGGATCTTTTTCCGGTCGCATAGATGTCGGAGATATGATGTTCTACCGGAATCCCGATAGTCCCGGTACATTTGTGAAATGGTAGTACGGTAAAATCCCCATTTCATCGGTTCCTCAGAGATGCTGTGTCCCATTGCTCGTGCGCCGACTATAATACCACGTTCAAACTCACTTAAACCTTGATAAAAAAAATGGTTCAAATGGCTCTGAGCACTATGGGACTTAACATCTATGGTCATCAGTCCCCTAGAACTTAGAACTACTTAAACTTAACTAACCTAAGGACATCACACACATCCATGCCCGAGGCAGGATTCGAACGTGCGACCGTAGAGGTCTCGCGGCTCCGGACTGAGCGCCTAGAACCGCTAGACCACCGCGCCCGGCTAAACCTTGATAACCTGTCATTGTAGCAGCAGTAACCGATCTAACAACTGCGCCAGATACTTGTTGTTTTGTATAGGTGTTGCCGACCGCAGCGCCGTGTACTGGCTGTTTACATATCTCTGTATTTCAATACGCGTCCCTATACGACTTTCTTTGGCGCTTCAGTGAACATGCATCATGTGTATGTCGGACTCCAGGTGACGCTGCTACCGCCGGAACTGGATTATATCGATAGTAGGTTGGTGATTATAATGTTTTGGCTGATCAGTGTATAGTACAAATTGTTTCCGACCATCCTATATCCAGAGGTGTCGACGAAGAAATTATTTTACCTCCAGGTGGATGATGCACACAACAAGCCGATGTGTTTCAGTGTGCCAGTGACGAATCTACTATGATTTCGCCACCGCCACCACCCAGTTACCGACGACATCGCACACAACCTGCGACTCATAGATAATCAACTTGTGTTGATGCAAAGCTCTGACACTTAAAGATTTTGGAAGCAGCTTCAATCATTTTAATGTAATTTCATTTTCTGACGAACCTTGTCAAATGAGTACTTCTTCGAATAAATGTGATTTTATAGTGAGTGCATTCAAAAATTCAGTTTTACCTTTGCCAGCCATATCACTATTTTCCAGCTGTTTGCTAACTTCTTCTCAGTAATTTGGTTGTCTTTAGTTGTTTGGGGGATTGATTCATTATACTTGGGTGCGGCGTTTTTGTTAGGTAATTTTACGTTTTTACTTGCTGTTTTTAGTAAAATGTGTGAGCTAAGGCGTCCGAAGTTTGGTTCTTGGCTCCGATCAATCACAATAAAGATGGTCGTTTCTCATTGGTGCAAGATGTAAACACACATGGAATTTGGAATCACACAACTGAACGTTCAGTATTCTGAAAGTCAGGAGTGAACATTCTTGCTTTAACAGTCACATTTGGGAGACGTTAAAATTTGGCTCTTTATTCAGAAAGGGGATTTTTGTAATTCGTATTCCTTTCAGTTTTTTACTGATAACCTTGAACGTGATTTTGCAGTGACTTCAGTATCCAAACTGAGTTCTTCCACGTTTAAAATCATTAAATTTGACTTCATTTCGTTTCCAAGAGAAATATTTAAGCACATTAATGGCCAAAATTCGATAGATAAGTGTTTTCAGAGCCGGTTCCGTTACATATCTTGTAAATACTTTCAGTGCCAACAATTATGAATCACTTGATAATTACATCCACCTCGGATTGACTGCTAATTACATTGTAGCTTTTCTCTCAGGAAACTTTCATTCCTACAAAGTAGCGTGCATGTAGGTAGAGTTCGATTGCTAAATGAGCGAGTCTGACAAGGGAAAATTTGGGTCTTAAATCACGATGGATTCCGGTGCCTTTTCTTTTTCCGACCGTTGTTATTTTTCACTAAGCACTATGCACTGTGCAAAAGTACTGTTGGCTGGAGAATTCACCTTTTTCTAGCAACACCTGATGCCAACTTGCCCCATTCTGTGGAGCACCTCGTAGCAGAACTCTGGTGACTTGCCCATCGGCTGCAGGCGAGTTGGGGCGTTTGCTGCTCAGCTCCCTGGGTCTCATTCTGTCCCCTCTCCACCTAGTCTGCCGCCATCCCTGCCCTTTTCTCACCCCACCCTATAGTCGCCCAGCCACTTACTTCTTCATGGGCCCTTTTTAGTCGGCTGTTTAGCTCCTTTTTAACAGCCCGTTTTAGTACAGGACACTTTTTCCGTCTTAAGTGCCATGTCCCACGGCGGTGTGGAGAGCCATCAGCAGTGGTAAGGAAGATTTACATTCAGAGAAACAGCTTTCCTCAATGAACAATTTCGTGAAAAATTCTAAGATTAGTGCAATAACCCTTTCGTGCAATAACCCTTTTGTGTTTTGTCTACGTGAAGTTCAAATGGTAGCTGCCGAACTACGCGTACCAGCAAATAAATGTATGTGGCTTGTAGAATTTAACATCTACTCCACTTTGTCAGAAAGAACATTTTTTCGTTAACAAATGTTATAAAATTTTAGCTTGTCTTAAAAGTGAAGAATATTTGTGTTCGATAAATAATAGTTTTATTTTCATCAAACTAGAAGTTTAATTTCACAGGTACGTCAATCCGAAGTGAATAAGAAAATGTCAAAGCAACCCGGGAGCAGAAGTTAAAAATGTCGTACGCAAGACAGGTCTACAGGGAAAATGTAAAATAAAAGAAGTAAAATAAACTACAAATTGAAAGATCCTATGCTCAACCCTATTTTTATCTTAGAATTTATTTCTGTCAGCTATCACTTCTTTCACCAAAGGGAATGCCATGTTAAAGTGGAAAATACCAAAGCTGCACCATAATTCGGAGTAAGTAAATTCAATGGTAGAAAAAAAGAGCATCCTGCGACGTTACCTAACGGTTTTATACTGAGTAGTTGCTGTCTCTAACCAGCAATTCATGCGAGCAAATCTGTTGCGACTTAGCCTGATGTTGGTCTCACCTAAGATAACTGGGCTACGCAGGGCTTTGTTTAAAATGAAAAGTTCAGTGTAGTAGTAAGGTCGAGACATGCACGTCTGCTGTCATGCTCAGCAGCTAACTCGCTGCAAATCATTATCTATAACGGTGATCCTGCAGTCAAATACTCTGCGTATTGGCTAGAATTAATAAAATACACAGAAACATAAAATAAAACATAAATTAATATTTTAATAAAAGGGTTCAGTTCTAACATCTGTATTTGATGTAGATAACAGAACCATATTTAATAATACTGATTCATGAAAATATGGTCCTATGATATCCAATTAAAATACGGACAGAAAATAACCTTATAACATGCACTAAATTGTGTTGAGAGCGTTATAAGAATTCCCAAGCTAAATAGTCATCCAACATGTGAGAAAACTTACTACATTTCGCGATCACAATATATGAAATATTCACTAGCTCAAAATAGTTTCATAGCGACCTTTCACAGCCTACAATCTGTCACTCACTCGACCAAAAACGCACTATACCAACGCCAGATCTACCTGCTTCAAGAACAAAGGTTAAAATGTCTTCATGATCCAAGCAAGAAGTGTCAAGAATCGTTCCCTTGATTTCTTCGCCCTAGTAAGTGTCCTCCACTTGACTTAAGTATTGTCCTACTATTGTCTAACACTCATTGCCTGTTCCACAGACAAGATCTAACTCAACCACTTTCTGCTCTTAAGTAACTTCTTTCAACAATATTCAAATCAAGAAATGTTATAAACATTTGGTCACGCTTAGATCATTTACAATAAATAAAAATAATAGTTCATTCACAAATAAATGAGCCACCGTTCTTTTGCAAGTGCACTCACATTCGAAGACAAGAGAGTGTCGTTAAATATTGCTTAAATAATTATTTTGGCCTAATAAACAGCAGTCGTCTTTTTACGTCCTTTACAGTAGTTGTGTGAGCTACCACATGCGTTTGACCACTTTTAAGCTATAATCATTTCGTTTTAGCAGCTGTGATTAATAGTTACATACATACCTCGAAATAATGGTAAGATATTAATTGAATAACTACAGAAGTATGACAGTATACGACGTATTAATCCTGAATTCATTTGCTGCTATTGTGAAGACAGCCATGTTCTGACATTTGGTGGCGTACTAAAAAAGATATAAAAGACGCCATAAAGCAATAAATATAAACAGGTACAGATATGAACCTGTCAGGGATGATAGCTAGAGAGCAGTGCTATCACTTCTGAGATATCGCTTGTTGAAATTATATGAAGCGTTTGGAAGTTGTAATTCATAGGTCAGTTCTGAAAATGTTAAGCCATTGTTAAATATTAAGTTCTGTAGTCTTTAAGGGACTGGAAATATTGTGTAGTCTTTAAGGTACTGGAAATATTGTTGTGTCATTGGATATGCCTCATTATTCTGCGATCACAGGTGTATTCAGATTTGCTTTATTATTTGGCTGTGATTTATATTGCTGTGCATACTATGTGTGCAGTCAATTCTATAATGGTGTACTTTCATATCTTCAGCCAAGTTATAGTTTTCATTTTCTTAAATGAAATTTGGACAGGTTACCAGGGGCAGATGTGGACTCTGACCACAATCTATTGGTTATGACCTGTAGATTAAAACTGAAGAAACTGCAGAAATGTGAGAAATTAAGGAGATGGGACCTGGATAAACTGAAAGAACCAGAGGTTGTACAGAGTTTCAGAGAGAGCATAAGGGAACAATTGACAGGAATAGGGGAAAGAAATACAGTAGAAGAAGAATGGGTAGCTCTGAGGGATGTAGTAGTGAAGGCAGCACAGGATAAAGTAGGTAAAAAGACGAGGGCTGCTAGAAATCCTTGGGTAACAGAAGAAATATTGAATTTAATTGATGAAAGGAGAAAATATAAAAATGCAGTAAATGAAGCAGGCAAAAAGGAATACAAACGTCTCAAAAATGAGATCGACAGGAAGTGCAAAATGGCTAAACAGGGATGGCTAGAGGACAAATGTAAGGATGTAGAAGCTTATCTCACTAGGGGTAAGATAGATACTGCCTACAGGAAAATTAAAGAGACCTTGGGAGAGAAGAGAACCACGTGTATGAATATCAAGAGCTCAGATGGCAGCCCAGTTCTAAGCAAAGAAGGGAAGGCAGAAAGGTGGAAGGAGTATATAGAAGACTTATACAAGGGCGATGTACTTGAGGACAATATTATGGAAATAGAAGAGGATGTAGATGAAGACGAAATGGGAGATACGATACTGCGTGAAGAGTTTGACAGAGCACTGAAAGACCTGAGTCGAAACAAGGCCCCCGGAGTAGACAACATTCCATTAGAACTACTGACGGCCTTGGGAGAGCCGGTCATGACAAAACTCTACCAGCTGGTGAGCAAGATGTATGAGACAGGCGAAATACCCTCAGACTTCAAGAAGAATATAATAATTCCAATCCCAAAGAAAGCAGGTGCTGACAGATGTGAAAATTACCGAACTATCAGTTTAATAAGTCACAGCTGCAAAATACTAACGCGAATTCCTTACAGACGAATGGAAAAACTGGTAGATGCAGACCTCGGGGAGGATCAGTTTGGATTCCGTCGAAATGTTGGAACAGGTGAGGCAATACTGACCTTACGACTTATCTTAGAAGAAAGATTAAGAAAAGGCAAACCTACGTTTCTAGCATTTGTAGACTTAGAGAAAGCTTTTGACAATGTTGACTGGAATACTCTTTTTCATATTCTAAAGGTGGCAGGGGTAAAATACAGGGAGCGAAAGGCTATTTATAAGTTGTACAGAAACCAGATGGCAGTAATAAGAGTCGAGGGGCATGAAAGGGAAGCAGTGGTTGGGAAAGGAGTGAGACAGGGTTGTAGCCTCTCCCCGATGTTATTCAATCTGTATATTGAGCAAGCAGTAAAGGAAACAAAAGAAAAATTTGGAGTAGGTATTAAAATTCATGGAGACGAAGTAAAAACTTTGAGGTTCGCCGATGACATTGTAATTCTGTCAGAGACGGCAAAGGACTTGGAAGAGCAGTTGAACGGAATGGACAGTGTCTTGAAAGGAGGATATAAGATGAACATTAACAAAAGCAAAACGAGGATAATGGAATGTAGTCAAACTAAATCGGGTGATGCTGAGGGAATTAGATTAGGAAATGAGACACTTAAAGTAGTAAAGGAGTTTTGCTATTTAGGAAGTAAAATAACTGATGATGGTCGAAGTAGAGAGGATATAAAATGTAGACTGGCAATGGCAAGGAAAGCGCTTCTGAAGAAGAGAAATTTGTTAACATCGAATATAGATTTATGTATCAGGAAGTCGTTTCTGAAAGTATTTGTTTGGAGTGTAGCCATGTATGGAAGTGAAACATGGACGATAACTAGTTTGGACAAGAAGAGAATAGAAGCTTTCGAAATGTGGTGCTACAGAAGAATACTGAAGATAAGGTGGATAGATCACGTAACTAATGAGGAGGTATTGAATAGGATTGGGGAGAAGAGAAGTTTGTGGCACAACTTGACTAGAAGAAGGGATCGGTTGGTAGGACATGTTTTGAGGCATCAAGGGATCACAAATTTAGCATTGGAGGGCAGCGTGGAGGGTAAAAATCGTAGAGGGAGACCGAGAGATGAGTACACTAAGCAAATTCAGAAGGATGTAGGTTGCAGTAGGTACTGGGAGATGAAGCAGCTTGCACAGGATAGAGTAGCATGGAGAGCTGCATCAAACCAGTCTCAGGACTGAAGACAACAACAACAACCTGCTATATCACAGCCCTGTGCCTCCTCTGCCAGCAACTCTCATTAAAACCTGGCTACACGGGCAGCCTGCTTCCTAGCAGGCAACGCACGACATCGCCCACATTCCATACGGCCGCCAGACAGTGGTCCCAGCGCCGTCAGAGGACGCTGGCCCTATGGTCCTCCATACGTGAGCCACATTACTGCAAATAAGCCAGCTGTATCCTGGCGTCTGTGGCTATATTTAGGCCCTGTAGAGCCAGTTAACTCCTTCCTGGGACAGGCTCCGAATGCAGTCGGATTTGATCGATCAGGTGCTCATTCAGGAGCCATTGCTGCGCCATCATCGTAATCTAACTCCGCCTTATGGCCCAGAGTTTCTAAAGTGGCCATATCTTGAAGAAGATGTGGCCCTGATACAGAACCTCATCTCATCAACAGCCTCACTGAACTGAGGTTCTGGTTCTGATTCTGAAACAATGAGTATCAACGTTATTAGTAGTGAACTCTTTATGTGTGTTGTGATGTTGTCGGCCTTCTGCCATTGCAGTTCTTCAGTGTTCATTCTCAAGAAGGTTTGTTTCGGTTTAATCACTGTCAGAGCAAACTAATCACTGTCAGAGCATCTTGTGCTAATTGTGACTCAATGACAATTAAGTTCATTGTTTATCTTGGCCGCTTTCAGCAGACTATTACTACTCAGTAGGCTGCTTGCTACGAGCTGTACTGTCTGATATACTTGTAGCCTGCCCTTCTGACTGACTCATGTACTGCTGATGTCGTGCCGCTATTTACAGCTGAGTCTGAACCCCGGCGCCTGTTATCGCTCATGAAGCTTATCTGTTTTTCAGAACCTGAACAATTATTCCATGAAATGTGCATTCTCTCAGCGTTTTACAGTTCTGGTAAATGAAATGTACGGTGAAATTTAATAAATTTAGTGCCTTCCTTAAATTGTAACCTCTGTCCAGGTTTATTACATTTCCTGACTTCGTTTTGGCGGATTCTTTGAAACTTTGCGTTTGTACTGCAAAACTGATCTCGTCGTATTTAATTTCATGGTTACACTCGAGGCAGTCTTCGGCGAAAGCTGGTTTCTTTGGCTGATTTCATTGGGTGGATCGCTAATTTTACTTCCACCTGTCTTCAAACGTCAGAACTTCCTTCTCGACTCGAGACATGTCACATTCAGAACGAACATCAGACCAAGGAACCTCTTGCCGTGGAAGTTATAGCTGAAGTGATAAAATTTGATTTAAGAAAGTGACATTTCAGAAGCACGACGAGTAGTTGCGGAAAAAAATCTTCATTTAGCGATTTCGATCAGTGATAATATTCAGTTATCACAAAGTTATTTACAGCTGCCTGTATAGAAAAGATCTATCACTAATGGCGAAGAATCTTTGCATTTGTTTTGGATTCAACAGGAAAAATGTTCTGATAAGGATATTTGAGATACCCACACTGTGGTAGTTCGAAACATACATTTCTTATATGACATATCCTTAGTCAGTCTTTATCTGTAGAGAGAACAGTGACCTATACCTGCACATGTACCAAGATTAATGCAGCACTTTATTGTGGATGAGAAGTAAGATGAGTTGATTGTCTTTCAAGATGGGACTAACCACAACCTACATGCACATAGATGAATTGATTTTCTTTCAAGATGGGACCAGCCACAACCTACATGTGCATCTATGTGAATAGTGTATCTATGCATATCATGGATATGCATATATCACAGATACGAGATGATGGGTAATGGGACATTCGAATATTCAAGATTGACAGTGCCAGGAAATTACAAAATGAAAAAATGGTGGGAAATTAAGGAACACTAAAAGATTCAAAAACAGACAAAAAATTAAAAAATAAATTGAAAATCCGAGATGGTAGAACAAGCCTAGTTATGGTTCACAACATTTTCCCTCCCCTCCTCTCACCTCCCCCATCGTTCACCTCACCTCTAGCCACAACTCAATACATTACAGTCCATAAAATGAAACAATCACAATGTAGCCGTAGAACAACCAACATGGCTGTGCTCAAAAATATATGAACAGTCTTAATTTTTGCACCATGTTCGAAAGTATTTATGAAAAATTACTTAAATCGTGTATCTCTGAGTTTAACGAAGTATAAAATGAGTCAGAAAAATACACATTCTCTCTCTCTCTCTCTCTCTCTCTCTCTCTCTCTCTCTCTCTCTCTCTCTCTCTCTCTCTCTCTCTCTCTCTCTCTCTCTCTCTCTCTCTCTCTCACACACACACACACACACACACACACACACACACACACACACACACACACACACACACACACACACACACACACACACACACACACACACAAATTTGTATCTAAAACACGATTTTCAACTCAGAAAGTAATGCCAAAATGTTATTATCATACCTAAAGACGTACTACTGAATTATGATATGCTATATAGACAAATAAGCGTCATGCTAATTAAGCAGTGTACTAAAACTAACCTGACCAAGTTTATAGCTGCAGATAACACATATTGGCTTCCGTCTAAGCAGGCAAGTTGCAGTTCATAATCATACTCTGTCTGACGCTCGTTGTCGAAATTAGCACCTGCAATAAAATCTCTGTGGCTCTGTATAATTTGAATTCCAGCGCTTGTCGACTCTAAAAATTCTTTAAATAATCAGAGGCACAACCGAACGCTGCTGGGTAGCCGCCTTGGGTGCTACTCACTCTGCAGCATGGGAATCAGTGTCCAAGTTGTTTATCCATTTCGATAGACACCAGAAATTAATCTCTTAAGATAGAGCATAAACGACCGTTGTACAGGCTCTTCTAGTTTCGCTGGAGACAAAGTTCCCTACTAGCTACGGCTCACTAAATGTTGCTTCGAGCCACAGGTAAAGGAGAAGTTAAAATAACTAATGAATTGCACGTACCCTTTCCATTTATGAAATTATATTTTTCCATGAATGATTTTCCTAGCTACATTCCAGTATGCATCATCCTCTCGTATGAGATGAAATGTTATCACAATTAATAAAATTTCTTTCCATACTCAAGACGGCAGCTTACAAGAATCCCGCTAATTACAGTTCCACACTGATTCTACTCCCCGCAGTTCGTATTCAGAAGTAAGTAAGCTCATTGTACAAGTAATGTTCCATATTATATTCACAGAGTTTTTATATCACAAGTCAGAGATAATCTGCCTGTCTCAGTCGTGTTCAGTCTTTGAGCAATATAAATTAGTTGTGCATTGTACTGATCAAATGTTACGTTATTAACTTCATCTTGCAGTTCAAAACGTTGTCGTCTTGTGCAGTCATACATCGCCATAATTAACGCGCCTAGTTACATTGAATGAGTACGTCAGCTTAATTTTTATCTGTCATATTGTCCACCTCGCCTGCTTTCAGATCGTAAATCTTCCTTCTTTGAGAAGGTGCTGAACTCAGATATTAGTGTTGTTTTTTGATAAAAATACGTCCTTATGAGTAACAGAATAAGTTTAGCCATCACATATTTCGTTTTACCAACGGATTTGTCACAGTGGTAATAGCAGCTCCCGTCACTTAACCGAAGTTTAGAGCTGTCAGGTTCGGCTAGCACTTGGATGGGTGACTGTCCTTGCCTGCCAGGCAGTGCTGGCTAGTGGGATGTACTCAGCCCTTGTGATCCCAATTGAGGAGCTACTGGCTTGAGAAGTAGCGCCTCTGGTCTCGAAAACTGCCAACGATCGCGAGAGCGGTGCACTGATCACATGCCCTCCATACCGAGCCAGTGACGCCCATCGGCTGAGAATGACACAGCGGTCGGTCGGTACCTGGGACTTCCGAGTCCTGTTCGGACGGAGTATAATTCATTTTGTCTGATTTAATTCACTTCTCAGACGTCAAGGTATTCGTTTTATTAATTTTTGAACTAAAACTTCGAAGTTAGCTGCTAATAGTTTTATTATTTTTCCTACGATAGGCCTATTTCGGCGGAGCTGCCATTGTAAAGTACACCTGCGAATGTTACAGGTTGTAAATTTCATTTAGTTTGCAATATCTGAATGTGGGGCTAAATTGTACACGTGTTTTTACTGACCGACATGTACATATTGCATCACTAACGAAACCTTTTGTCAATTTTAATGATGGTAAAATAAACGCGACAGCGACAATTCAGTAAAGGATTCATCAGCGATACAATATGTACGTCTCACCCACCAAGACGTAAGTATAAATGTGCAGTTAACTCCACATACAAATATCGCAAAAGCAAATGAAATTTACAGACTGTATTATTTGAAGGTGTACTTGACAAAGCCCATACCATCGAAATAGGACTACTGTAAGAAATATAATAAAACTGTTAGCAAAGCAACGTTAACGATTCAATTAAAAAAATCTCGTCCGAAGTGCTTCATGCTCCATTTAGAACTACGTGTATAGGGTGGTCCATTTATCGTGACCGGGCCAAATATGTCACGAAATAACCGTCAAACGAAAATATTACAAAGAACGAAACTTGTCTAGCCTCAAGGGGGAAACCAGATGGCGCTATGGTTGGGCCGCGAGATGGCGCTACCATAGGTCAAACGGATATCAAATTTTTTATTACATATTCGTATAGTACGTAAAGAAATATGAATGTTTTAGTTGGACCACTTTTTTCGCTTTCTGATAGATGGCTCTGTAATAGTCACAAACATATGGCTCACAATTTTATACGAACAGTTGGTAACAGGTAGAATTTTTAAATTAAAATACAGAACGTAGGTACGTTTGAACATTTTATTTCTGTTGTTCTAATGTAATACATGTACCTTAGTGAAATTATCATTTCTGAGAACACATGCTGTTACATCGTGATTACCTGTAAATACCACATTAATGCAATAAATGCTCAAAATGATGTCCGTCAACCTCAATGCATTTGGCAATACGTGTAACGGCATTCCTCTCAACGGCGAGTAGAACATTACGTAGGAAATTAGCATACCTTGCACCACTTCGATTGCCATCGATAAAATGGGGGCCAATTATTATTCCCATAATACCGCACCATACATTAACCCGCCAAGGTCGCTGATGTTCCACTTGTCGCAGCCATCGTGGATTTTCCGTTGCCCAATGGTGCATATTATGCTGGTTTACGTTACCGCTGTTGGTGAATGACGCTTCGTCGCTAAATAAAACGCGTTCAAAAAATCTGTCATCGTCCCGTAATTTCTCTTGTGCCCAGTGACAGAACTGTACACGTCGTTCAAAGTGATCGCCATGCAATTCCTGGTACATAGAAATATGGTACTGGTACAATCGATATTGATGTAGCATTCTCAACACCAACGTTTTTGAGATTCCCGATTCTCGCGCAGTTTGTCTGCTACTGATGTGCGGATTAGCCGCGTCAGCAGCTAAAACACCTACTTGGTGATCACCATTTGTTGCAGGTCGTGGTTGACGTTTCACATGTGGTTGAACACTATCCGGCGAACGGTCCGGACACTTGGATGATGTCGTCCAAGATACCGAGCAGCATATATAGCTCACGCCCGTTGGGCATTTTGATCACAATAGCCATACATGAACACGATATCGAACTTTTCTGCAATTGGCAAACGGTTCATTTTAACACGGGTAATGTATCACGAAGCAAATACCGTCCGCACTGACGGAATGTTACGTGACACCAGGTACTTATAGTTTCTCATTATTACTGCGCCATCTGTCACAAAGCGAAAAAAGTGGTCCAACTAAAACATTCATATTTCTTTACGTACTACACGAATATTTGATAAAAATGGGTGTTCCTAATTCAAAAAACGCAGTTGATATCCGTTTGACCTATGGCAGCGCCATATAGTGGGCCAAACATAGCGCCATCTGGTTTCCCCCATCAAGCTAGACGAGTTAGACTGTTGGTAGTTTTTTCGTTTGATGCTTATTTCGTGTGATATTTGGCCCGGTCACTATCAATGGACCACCCTGTATATGAAATTACGGCTGCGTGTCCCTCTACAAAATTTTGAATGATGGAGGGGATTGAAACACTTTATAAATTATGAACCATGTTAGATGTGTTTCGAGATTTTCACTGGGGTCGATTGACTGGTTTGTCTTCATAGAATGTGTTTCGTGTTATGCGAGGCCAGTGAGGGGAGAGAGCGCTCGCGGGCAAGGTTGGCAAGTGGCTCTGCGCGCAATGGAATAGTTTCGTGAGCGTAACGGCTAGCGACTGGACCTGGGTTCGTGGCGCTGCTGGGTGCAGGGGAGCGTGCGTGTGTGAAGGAAGGCACATGCCCAGACTTCTGCTAGTTTGGAGGAAGAAGACGGCACGCCATGGTAAGCCATCCTGTGTAGAATGATGGTGTGTCGCTTTGGAACTTTTGAAACTTTTGGTCAAGGAGGGACTGGTTTGGGTTTCACCCGATGAAGTGATCTTGTTCTAGGACCCCGTAGAACTGTGTTGTGAAGCTGATCTTCTAATACGGGCAGCGCCTGTAACGAATAAGCTGATTTGGTTTGGTGGAAATAAGGCACGAACTGTAACCTGCTGTAATTGTCGAGAAGGACCTATTGTTCAGGTAATCAGAAATGTGGTACGAGTAATATGAACGAACGACCGCTCAATGGAGTGGGCAGATGTTAAGTAATGATTAAATAAAATGTTGCCTTTTGTTATTCTAACATGACACTGTGTACGGTTATATGGTACAATGGAATTCTTCTGATTTAGGGACAGTGCGTAATGGCACAGTATAGTAATTACCAGAAATTGAATTTTGTAAATTTGTTTTCCTTTGGTTAACCAAATGATCACGTGAGAACTTAAGATGATCATTTTCTGCGTGAACTTTGGTTACATCATTTGTTATAAAGTGCTTTCGCAGATGCTTTTCGTGGGCAGTTGAAGTTGTGGAGAATTAATGGCAAACGCCCTCTGGAATTGTTACATTATAGATTATTCTAAAAGTACTGTCTTCAAGTATTGTCTGAGATTTTTTAATTTCGCCTTAAGGGGTTGAAATGCAACTCTGTTTAACGGAGGGTGTTTTAAATAGTTGTTTTAATATTGTTATTTAAATTTTGTTGGGTATTGTCTTTGCATAATCTCTTGTGAGTGGTTCTACGCGCTCAGTCAGGAACCGCGCGGCTGCTACGGTAGCAGGTTCGAATCCTCCTTCGGGCATGGATGTGTGTGATGTCCTTAGGTTAGTTAGGTTTAAGTAGTTCTAAGTTCTAGGGGACTGATGGCCTAAGATGTTAAGTCCAATAGTGCTCAGAGCCATTTTTTTCTCTTGTGAGTGAATGTCAGAAAACAAAACAAAAGGGTTTTAGTGAAGGTGAAACTACTTAACTAATGATTGTTCGATCTTATATAAAGGAAGAGCCTAACACTTGCCTTTAGCAAATTAATGAAATGATAGGGCACGGTGTTGACTGTTCAGCCAATGTATAAAAACAAAAAGGTTGTTTGGCTACTCAAAATTAGTAAACTTTTATAAGAAGGACTGTTAGACTTCGGGTATACAACCACTCCGCTACACTTCCGCACCAAATCCGTGTATCTGGCTTTCAATTTACAGCAACGTTCTATTTCCAGGAAGACATTTAGTCGAAGTGTTCCTCACTTCTCAGTTCCACTGACGTTTTCAGGAGAAACGCAGGAAATGCGCTAAATGGAGAATGGAATATTTCTTTTTTTTCCCCCCCTGCGCGAAACTAATGCATCTGGAGCCTAATGGTTTATAGCGATCTCGGAAGACGTATTCGATACGTAAACGGCAGAAAGCCGATTTCCGCCCAATGTATAAATCAAGAACAATTGTCGCTATTCGTCTCTCTCGAATGTGCGGAATCTGCAAACAGATTGGTTTAGGGATACACCGGAGACGGGTTGCGCCGCATTCCAATTCCGGCGGAATTGAAGGCCCGCCTCCGGAGCCCGATACACAGGGCCGCTTTATGTGGGCCGTATGTTAATGAGGCGAACGAATTGGCCACGTGCTGCAACGCGTGTGCGCGCTATCGCTCGCGTCCGCCATTTCTCTCCTCTCGTCGCGGAAAATATTTCTCAGTCGCGATTTGAGAGCGCTCTGCTTGGCGACCCCAGCTAATCTCCCCATGGGTACAACGCCGCGGAGAGCGCAGTCCAGGGCAGTGCGCGGGAAGCGTGCGAGGGTTCGGGCAGCCGTACGGAGAATAGAATCAGTCCGAGTCTCGTTTCTATTCGGAGTACGTATCGAAGACCACTTTGTCTGAATGCGACTTCATTTAAGTTTCTTGTTTCCAGGACTGAACCTACACAGCGTAACAATGCCTTATTTCCAGAATTGTCGGAGTAAAGCTCTAGAGATTGTAGAGAGTTGATTGATACAGGTCAATGTACAATTCTTTCAGATTATTTTAACTTTTGCTAAGAAATGCTGTCGTTGTTGAGCGCTCTTCAGTCCGAAGACGGGTTTGACACAGTCCTCCACGCAAATACAGGGCGAGTCAAAAGTCCTTGGACACCTTCATAAGTAGGAAGATTAAAGCGAAAATTGAAATGTGATGAGGGGAACATAGTTTTAACATGGGGCGCAACTATTGGAGTTAATGTCACTCGTGGCCGCCATCTTGAAATCCGCCATTTTGGATTCTTTTTTTTAAATGGGGAGGGGGTTGTATGACACATCCAATAACACTCACTTGAGCTCTGGAATTGACTGGTGTGATTTGTTTTTGTCTATCTTGTACAGTTTAGAAGTTATTAATGTCCAAAATTACCTCGATACCGACTCATGTCTCGGGACAGACAACACGTAGAACATGTGTTGTAGCAGTCGGTATGAAGGTAATTTCCCAACTTTGAACATTAATAATCTCTAAACTGCTGGAAAACACCCTCTCGTGTGCTGTTCATGAATGGCAGGACTACAAGTAAAATCACTCGATTGCGAGGTGCTGGGGTGGAGGAGACTTTGTAACTCTTTAATTCTAATTAATTTTGCATGAGAACGAGACATGCACTCGAACCCCTCCTTACCTACCACCTACTTAATTATGCGCACGAGAACTTAATCATAATAAACAACAGGAACTGGAATTCTGCATATATCTACTAAATGATATGTGGCTTAAATATTATAATGAGATTTATTATATATCAGAACATAAAGGCACATGATTATCGACACAAATAGTAGGTTGAGGGATGGGGTATTCTGAACTATTATGCGAATAAAAGTTAGCTCGAGAACAAGGGGCTCCTACTCTCTGTGATGCAATAGACTAACAATAATGACCGAATATTAATCTCCTGTCTATATAGCAGTATCACAATTAGTAGTGAGAGCCCAATTGGGACCACATTGAGAAACAAGCAAGGTGGACTTGTAGCAAAGCGAGTGCTCGTACCGCCGAGAACTTCGGTATAACACTGATAGGTTCTACAATGACGGAGCAGCAAAATATTTTACCAATCCTGAAATTTGTAGCAGATCGGCGGTAGGCAGCTTTCTGATGATGAAGCCGCCGACTTCTGGTGTGCAGCAACTCTGTTTCAACCCCTTGGCCTCGAAGGTTGTCCGAGAATTGTAAGTTCTGCCGAAAAAAGGTGCGACTAAGTCGCAAGACCGTCCGACTCCGACAAAGATCAGATCCTGAATCTCCAGCGACTACACAACGCAAGAGCGAAGCCAACACTGCGAAACTCCCTACTCTCCTCGAAAACAGCGAATCAGCATACAGTTGTTCTAAACATTCATGGTATTGTCTCCCTACCACTTTCGCGCAACGACGCTCTGAGCATGTTTTTTAGGGAATTAACTAGTTTGAACCTGGGACCTGTTACTGGTAAGGAGACGCCAGACCACACATGACATGTAGAATTCAGAAGAGTTCAGTGAGACTAGCGATGATATAACCAAATACTTAATGATCTCAGCGTCAGCTCCACTGCACTCCCTGTAAAAGAATCTTAATACTAACTGAATATAGTGGAAGGGGTTCAAGGCTTTCCCATTTTTAGTTAGCTGGTAAAATAACGTCGAAAAAGCAGTTAAGTTTACCATTGGAAATTTATTCTAATCACAAAACATCGTTTATAAATTGCACTATTGATAAACGGAAATGTTTTAATACAGGATGTTAAAAACAAACTGCGTTCAACAAAAATGTGAACGAATATTCCCTGAGTGGGTTTCCAAGTTCTACAATAGATCGAAGGATGACCTATGCCGTATCACATCTATAATCTAGGTTTAAATTAAGTTTCACAAAAGAGAAAACTATAAAAATGGTCTACAGTGACCCTAAATTATCTTTAATTACTTATCTCACTTGTCGTAAATTGGAGTGGCTGATGTGGCTTCTCAATAATTATATAACAGAGAAATCATCGCGTTTCAGATTTTTTTCTTCAAGTGGCAAATGTGAACACCATAAGTTTTAATTAACGATCGACACTAGTATTACGCAAAAAAAGGGTGTAACAGATGAGTCTTCTGCAGTTCTGATTGAAGCCTTATGCGCTCAAAAATGTGGCATCGCGTGCGTTCATTACCTTGTCGGTGTTTAGGCAGCGTCAGGGCGACAACGGCAGGCGCACCAGCCATCCAGCTCGCCGTCTCGGAACTAACTCTCCCCTAACTTCTCTTCACTACAATTTACCGAAGTAGATTTAAAAAAGCTATCTGGCTGTGTTTTCATCTGACCAATCAGGGTCTCAATGTTAACCTTAAGCTCTGCCTACAAAAATTCTGTCTATCCAATGAGAAACTTTATACTTTTCGTGGTGGGGCAATGTTTTTAAAGTTTGCAACGTAACAGAGACGCGAAAAACTCTCACGCTAAAACCTGCAGCTGGTGTGGCCCTTTTAGCGTTATCGTAAGATCTATACTGTTCTTCTGGAGGGCTCTATCTTTTAACATGGGCTGGGAGAGTGGTCCTTGACGTACCTGAGACGCGAAAAAGTCTCACGCTAAAACGTGAGGGTGGTAGTCGTACAGGTAGGGTGGCGGAGTGGGTGTCCAGTCCGTCCCTTATCGTAGGGCCTTCTAGCTTAACACGGTTCTGCTCTCGGCTTCTGTTCTCGTTTCTCCACTCGGAACTGCGTCGGTGTCACGGTGGGAAGGTACGACATGCATTTAGGCATTCTTGTATTAGTCTGTGGTATTCCATTTGCTCACTCGTTACTCGTATTACTTTGGTTAATTTAATGTCACGATTTATTCGGAGCTATGTGACATACTAATAGATTTGCTTATAATGTCAGGTTTATCATGGGAGGTGTTAGATTTGCCTGACACCTTACATTGTGATTGCAAAATTCCCCCGCACTGTTTCAGAACATCATTCGCACCAATAGCGACTGTTCCATCAAATTTCGAGCAGGGTTTCATGTCGACAACTAGTCTCAGTTTAAGTTGACTAATCATGCCTCTGTTATTCAGCTGATGGCACTGAACTTGCCCTTCGACTGACCACGAAAACAACCTGCATAGGGCACCAGCTATCTGGCTCCACACAGTCACGCCCAGCAGGGCATAGTCCATAAGTATTCTCAGAATCAAGAGGATAATGCAGTCAGTCGGTGCCAGGAGTCTTTGCTCGATAGGCATCGGAACGGTGAACACATAAACTGTGGCGACACTCAGATGCCTCGCCGGTCGTTTCGCCCTGCATACAATAGGCGAAACTCGACCGACGTCAGTCATTCCGCCAGGCGATTCAACCTATTGCGCGAACCCCTCAGAATTCAGCAAAGTGCAGCCCCCAAACGGAAATACAGTGTGCCGCGTCCTCCGATGCTTGCATCGCACAGGCCACCCAGGGAAGTAACACAACATGCATAAGAATCAAGTGAAAGTATTTTTTGAGCTCTCAGTACGAATACTCTCATTACAATAACCTTATCGGTCCGTTACTACCATGCAATGACATAGAAAATTAATAAAATTGATCAAAATGAGAGGCGACATGCAAAAGAGGGCATGGAACCTCTCATGATCGACATACCGTTTTGCTGCCAGGGTGCTATGGTTAACCATGAGAGTGCTCCTACTGTCATACAAAATCGCTCCACAGACCATAACTCTGAGAGTAGTCGAGTGTGTCGCGCACATACACAAGTTGGGTCCACATTCTCAACCATCATCCCAACCAACACACGACCATTGCTGATACCGAGGCAAAACCAGCTTTCAACATAAAACACAGCAGATCTCCATCCTGCCCTCCAATGAGCTCTCAGCTGACACCACTGAATTCGTGAATGGTGGCGGCGGTGGTCTGGAGTCAGTGGAATGCAGCTGCCCTTGAAGCAACCGATTTGTAACTTTTTGTTGTGTCACTGAGGTGCCAACTGCTGTTAAAACTGCCGCTGCAGAGGCAGTACCTTGCGCCATAACCATACGCCGAACACGATTGTCTTCCCTGTCGTTAGCGCAACGTGGCTCTTCAGAGCCCACTCTTCTCGTGACCTTGCCTTCTCGTGACCACCGCTCCCAGAAGTCATGTACAGTGGTTAAATTCCTGCCGAGTCTGTCAGCAGTATCAGAGAAGGAACAGCTAGCTTCTCGTAGCCCTCTTTCAAACTCAGTGAGGTGTTGATAATGGTGTCATTGTCGCTCGAAGGCCTTCGTGACTAACATTAACTCAACACGTCCAATCTCAAAGGTGACTAACGCTGACGACCATTTTAGAGTGTATTTAAAGAAAAACCTGATTTGCGTCCTAATAGTGAAGCTACTAGCGCCCTCTCTTAAGCGACTGACATGGAAGCTGAATAGGCATCGTCTTAAAATATAGAAACACTCCTATCAACTTTCGTTTCTGTCGCACAGCTCCTTCTTGGTGTTGCTATTTTTTTTCTTCATAAACCTCTGAAAGGCGAAGCGCAGAATCACGAGGGTCTTAGTGCTCAGTTGCTAATTGAGTTAGGGACATGGATTTGACAATTTTTGGTTTATCCCAGACCAGCGTCCATTTGCACAGCCATTCGAACATCTGTCTTACTGTAGCTATGTTACAGTATATAATGCAAGGTTTCTACAACGAGCATGCGCCCAGGCAAATTGTGCGAATCAGTTAATTCATGTTGCAAAAGTTTTTAGTTGGGTTGAAATTAATGCTCAGCTAGTGACACCATTTGTATGTTCACCGTTCGGGTTTTTGAAGCAAATAAATAACTCCAGACTTAAACAAGAGGGATGGTTCAAATGTGTCCCATTGGTGTATCGGACCTTGGTCTGAGATAAGTTTCATCCGTTTGAAAAACCTTACTTCGTTTGAATTTTATGTGCGGGAAACACGCTTCCTCGGAGGTTTTTGAACTACACCTGTTCTATAATTTAAGCTTGTACGAAACAGTTCAATCTTTGCACGAAGACATAAAGGGATAAAGCCGGAAAGATATTTTTTCATCCAATTAACTTTTTCTGTCGTCGACATACCATGGGTTAAATTCGAGCTAAACGTAGCACGTAAAATTCGTCATTACGTTTTAAAATTCACGGAAACGTTTAAAGTGAATAAAATAAATAAAAAAAGGCATTCTTCCTATAAAATTCAAAACTAGCTTACAAAAATCTTCTTTCGTATTTTGCATATAAAAACATGTTTTTGTGATTTTTTTTACATGCCCAACTTACGTGTCTCAGACTTTTGCGAATCGGTTCAAATTCTGTAAGAAGACAGACAAATACATGCACTTAACATTCGTCTTCTTCTTTTGTGAAAGATTCATCCGTTGACATGACATAAGGAACATGGTTCGAAAGATAATAGAAAAAAACCTATACCGGATCAGTTGTCGCCGGAGTCAACAAAAATTACTTCGAATGGCAAGCTACGGAGGTCAGATGTCAAAATTATGGTAGAGTAAAAGTTAGTAACCAGAATGAAAAATACTTCTATCGTAGCACAGTTAACGGGGAATGTGTCCTGGACGGAGTTAGGAATGTAAAAGAGGGTAACTAGTTTTTCTACTTATCTGGCAGCTTCAGACACATTTAAATCATTGCATCGTGGTGTATTAGTTCTGTTTTACGAGTTAACCCTACTTTTATAGTGCATGAGCTGTCTTAGACTCACCACCTGTTACATGTTAGGCGAGGGGTAGGTAGACAGAAATTTATGCGCTTCTAGACAGCGGGATGCGTCTACAAAACGAAGTATCAGCGAGTACTGGTGATCTATAATAGGATGTATCCCAGAGAGCGAAAGCGTGCACCCCGAACTTTACTTGACACGATGCATTAAATTACATGACATAGGTAGAGCAACAGGGCAGGTTGATCAGCTTTTAAAAAAATTACATAATGTATTTTAAATGTTCCCAGTGACTTTTTCGATTGAAACATCGGTGCATTGCTTCGGCACATTTACAGCTAGTAAATTTAGGCCTCTAAGTCTTCTTTTATTCACAAAAAATGTTTAATACGGTAATACCGGCTAGAACAAACTACTACACGTATGGGGCAAGTTGGCTCAGCAGTTGGGGCAAGTAGGCCAATATGGTAACATCATTTAATTTTGTTGCATCTTTGGTTATTTAACTGGCATTATATCAGCTACAGTACTCACAGTTTACTTTAACATAAATTCCAATACTTAAGTCAAAAACTACAATCACAAGTTGTGATATTGTTATATTAACAGTTCGACATAGAAGTATCTCCGGAATATTTATCAGTCATTTGGATGCGGGATAGGATCTTCAGAGTTCAAACATTCCTAAAAAACAAAGTTATTTCACGTCATTTTTAACGCGTAACAGATGTGCCCAGCGCTTAAAACTTATAAATTTAATCTATTCATCACGTGGACTGCTTTGAGAAAATGCTTTGAGACGCGTAAGAGACAGGCCGTCACCATCCTCATCATCTTCATCCTGAAGAACCATTTTCAGAATGCCTACTTTTCTCTGTATTTTATCGCAGGAGTTTTATCGTGTGATTTAGCTTGGCCATGGCCAATTTTTTCTTAGAAAATAGAGTTTTACGCAGAATATCCATATTTTCTGTCGGCGGAGACTTTGTTGTTCGCACTGTACCACATTTTTCACTGGTGTGTCTGTTAGTACTACTGAAGCTCTTTTTTGTTTGACCGATAGAGGTGGCGAAGTGGTCAGTACACTGAATTCGCATTCGAGAGGGCGACGGTTAAAACCCGCGTGGCCATCCTGCTTTAGGATTTCCTTGATTTCCCCAAAATCGCTTCAGATGAATGCTGGGATCGTTCCTTTCAAACGGCACGACTGAATTCCTTCCTCATCCTTCCCGAATGCGACGAGACCGATGACCTCGCTGTTTGATCCCCTCCCTCAAATCACTACCATCTTTTTGGTTTGTTGCCTGTCTTCTTTTATTTTTCATAGTTTCAGTGTCTCAAAGGATCTGGCTTCTTCAGGCCTTGCGAAGCATGGCTGGTCAGATGAAGTGATGTAGGCTAAGTGATGTAGCATAGCACTACCTTAATGTCAATGGGCAGTTGAATGGCCAGCTTCAACAATGAAATCACAGCAAGCAGTATAGGATGAGTCTATCTCTTATGTACGTGGACATAGGTGAAAATAAAAAGCTCAAAAAGAAAAATTTCTAACTGTCCATTCATTTACCGATTCAAAATCAGTGCAGGACACGATCTGCCCCCTTAAAAAGTTCATTAGGTATGATATACACTTTGACTACATTGGATCCATTAAAGTTAAAATGAGTACTTACAGAGAGTCACGTTGACCGTGTGGAGCGATGTGTCCCTGTTTAAGTGAGCCATTTTACCCCATCGCCGAAGTGGAATTATTTAGTTCGTTTACGAATACATTTAAATATTTATCGCTGTATGCAGTGCCAAAATAATCCTTCAAAATGGTTTTTAATCGTTGTACTTGTTTAGTAAGAGCGTTGTGCTGGAGTGCACAGCAAAATATCTTGAACAAGCAGAATTTACTTTTTAACAAGAGAACATAAAATGCGGCCCTTTAATTCTTCAACAGACTAAATGCAATGACACAATTTTGGAACGGAGACTGTGTTGTTGCTACCAAGTTTTTAACTTAATAATACCGATTGGTCATCGTGCCCCTATGGTCAATGTGCCCGTGTCTCCCCTACTAAAATTAACAATTAGAAAAGCGCGAATACTTTAAGAAGTTTTCATTTAAACGTCTCTGAAGATGCCAGATAAGTAGAAATCTGATTTCCGTCTTTTACATCAATAACTCTGTCCACGCCGTATTCGCCTTTTTTATGTTACGGTAGGAGCACTTTCAATTCTGGCTTATTTTTTCTCCAACTCGATTCAGTACTTCCTCATGGGATACTTCTCTATTTCGAAAACACTTTCCTTGCTGTAGGCAGTCTCCATTTCACATCCTTTCTGCACCGTCATACGACCTCCGTGGCCCTTGTGAAGTAAGTTCTGGCAGACAGAGTATTCGAGGGCTCATTACTAGCCCAGCAACAGTCACTCATTTTTGTTTATTACAGTTTCCACCCCGTCGTACAACGAAAAACTGGAGTACTTACAACATGAGGAGGCTGCATATTCTAGTGGCAGACACACATTCTGCAAAAATACTTTTAACACCAAACTGCACTGGAAAAGAAGTTTGCCCCACATGTTTTATAGAAAACTTTTTCAAAATCCTAGAGCGAGAGAAGGATACTTTTATGATATATTTGCAACATGATTTTGACTTTTGTGAAAGACTATATGATAATGACCCGCTTCGCTGGGAATTTTATTTTCTGTCAGTAGTTTTATAAACGTAATAATGGACAAAAAACTGCAGTGACTTTTTCGTTTCGGTTTTTCTCACTGTATCACAAAATCACGATTACTAATTTAATCGTCCACAATTACTACGACCACTTTTTTTGATTGAAGTACACTGAACCATCTTCCGCTCTCACATGTTTGCTGTTATCAGCTCGAATTGCTATTTTGCAATTACGTGAGACCATTTTTCGATCTGATATTAGAACATTCGTACAAATTTATTATTTTTATGTAAATCCAGAGATGTTCAAATAGCGCTGATCGGCTTCATCGTCTTCGTTCCCTGCAAAGTAAACTTGTGAAGTCTCCGGCATTTCATTTGTAAATGGTAACAACGACTCAATTTTATGATACACCTGTCCTTGGATTCTATACATTGCATTAAATTTTATGATACACCTGTCCTTGGATTCTATACATTGCATTAAATCCTTCTTTCTCGGTTATTGCTGTTGCTCCAAATGATGTAAATTTTTCAAAGAGTCCTTCGATATCAGTGTTTCGTCTGTCATATATTCAAAGAATTAAGGTGGAGGTAATTTTAGTGCTGGCAATGAATTTTTTCGATTTATTTATGAAATACATGGCGACAGCAGCAAATATTGAGAAAGGCATACAGTTTAAAATCATACATTGAAAGGTTTAGGCACAAAGGTAATATGTTCAAATTCTTAAACTTAATAACTAACTAAAAGAACATGCGAGACGTGTAGACAACCTCCAAGATGGTGTACCCCGCTCAAGGCTCTGCTAAGGCAAGACTACGAAAAGCCTACACCGCCGCCAGCCAAACTAGGTCAAAGATTTTACAATTTGGACAACATACAGTTGGTGTTTCCTCTTTAAATTTTTTGCCTTACAATATTTACATAGTTTATCAATTCTCGCCCAATTTCAATACCTGAATTTCCATTATATTTTATAATTGGATCGTAATCAAATGACTAACTTTTGAGACAGCGACGTCCTTGCCTTCCTGCGCATATGAAGATGTCTCCAATGATTGTGACGCGACCTAACGTTGACCATATTTCTCCAATATATTTCTACGTTCTTTTTTATTACCCATCGATATTAATTACTGCTCCTTTAAATGTTGAATTTTAATTGAATCATTGTGTTCGCGAGAAATTTTCCTTTTGTAATTTTTTTCCTGCGATTGTTATAAGTAATATTGAGATGTGCTAGGCAGAGAATACACAGCGTAATTTGTGTTGGCAGCGTCGAATCCTAATTACGTTATTATTACAATATTTGCACCAACAATCGCCCACTTCCACCCACCGCGACCGAAACAAACAGGCCTAGGTTTCGGCATATCGGACACTGACTGCAGAGCTCCTGGCGTATGTAGCAGTTGACGTTTTTGAATAGCATTTCGTAGTGCTGTAGCCGTCGACCTGCCTTCATATTTTTTCCAATGAAGTGTCGAAGAAAAATTAATGTGGAAAGATACCGACAAATCTTGAATAGGATATAATAGAAGGGACTTGTTGGTTACGCTGGGCTTAACTAAAAAAGTGACATGTTTCTAAACACGCGTGGGTGTGCGGTGATCTTGAGAGATATAATGATGTGTTGTGAAAGATAATGTGATTTATGTCTTGGCATGCTGAAGCGAGTTGGGTTCCATAAACGTACGGACTGTTAGGCTGCAATCAACTGCTGACTCCTTTCCATACAACCAGTCCAAGACATAGTCTGATGTGAACTACAGCCATTAAGTATCTACGAAAAATTGTTAAATACAGCCATCACCCCTAAAACGAAACGAGTGGAAGCAACGGTGGAGTGAGACACTTTTGTGATATTTTGGAAGTGTTGTCAGATTTTGAACACTTGCCGTTGAGTTTGTGAGTTGCGTAATGTCTTCTCACTTTCGTCTTATGTAGACGGAGAGAAAAATAATGCTGGACCTTCACACCTGTTTTATTTGCAATGAATCTACACTCCTGGAAATTGAAATAAGAACACCGTGAATTCATTGTCCCAGGAAGGGGAAACTTTATTGACACATTCCTGGGGTCAGATACATCACATGATCACACTGACAGAACCACAGGCACATAGACACAGGCAACAGAGCATGCACAATGTCGGCACTAGTACAGTGTATATCCACCTTTCGCAGCAATGCAGATTGCTATTCTCCCATGGAGACGATCGTAGAGATGCTGGATGTAGTCCTGTGGAACGGCTTGCCATGCCATTTCCACCTGGCGCCTCAGTTGGACCAGCGTTCGTGCTGGACGTGCAGAGCGCGTGAGACGACGCTTCATCCAGTCCCAAACATGCTCAATGGGAACAGATCTGGAGATCATGCTGTCCAGCGTAGTTGACTTACACCTTCTAGAGCACGTTGGGTGGCACGGGATACATGCGGACGTGCATTGTCCTGTTGGAACAGCAAGTTCCCTTGCCGGTCTAAGAATGGTAGAACGATGGGTTCGATGACTGTTTGGATGTGCCGTGCACTATTCATTGTCCCCTCGACGATCACCAGAGGTGTACGGCCAGTGTAGGAGATCGTTCCCCACACCATGATGCCGGGTGTTGGCCCTGTGTGCCTCGGTCGTATGCAGTCCTGATTGTGGCGCTCACCTGCACGGCGCCAAACACGCATACAACCATCATGGGCACCAAGGCAGAAGCGACTCTCATTGCTGAAGACGTCACGTCTCCATTCGTCCCTCCATTCACGCCTCTCGCGACACCACTGGAGGCGGGCTGCACGATGTTGGGGCGTGAGCGGAAGACGGCCTAACGGTGTGCGGGACCATAGCCCAGCTTCATGGAGACGGTTGCCAATGGTCCTCGCCGATACCCCAGGAGCAACAGTGTCCCTAATTTGCTGGGAAGTGGCGGTGCGGTCCCCTACGGCACTGCGTAGGATCCTACGGTCTTGGCGTGCATCCGTGCGTCGCTGCGGTCCGGTCCCAGGTCGACGGGTACGTGCACCTTCCGCCGACCACTGGCGACAACATCGATGTACTGTGGAGACCTCACGCCCCACGTGTTGAGCAATTCGGCGGTACGTCCACCCGGCCTCCCGCATGCCCACTATACGCCCTCGCTCAATGTCCGTCAACTGCATATACGGTTCACGTCCACGCTGTCGCCGCATGCTACCAGTGTTAAAGACTGCGATGGAGCTCCGTATGCCACGGCAAACTGGCTGACACTGACGGCGGCGGTGCACAAATGCTGCGCAGCTAGCGCCATTCGACGGCCAACACCGCGGTTCCTGGTGTGTTCGCTGTGCCGTGCGTGTGATCATTGCTTGTACTGCCCTCTCGCAATGTCCGGAGCAAGTATGGTGGGTCTGACACACCGGTGTCAATGTGTTCTTTTTTCCATTTCCAGGAGTGTATTTTGGAACGAGAAACATCTAACGTGAGTGTACTAGTTGCTTAAACTGATGATGTACACTTCTTTATGGCATATAACGTAACAATCTTCGTCCTGGACCATCTAGATAGCGTGAAGACTGCATATTTTGCTATGTGTCAGCAGGGAATCGAAGGAGTTTGAGTGTAATGTGATATTCATGCTACGGCAAACGACAAAAGCACTAACGATCAATAGCACCAATGGCCGACGAGCCAAGTACACATTTCTGAATAGCGAAAAATGGTAAGTATCCGAGAAATACCTGCTCAGATTGTCAGTTTTATACATCGTAGCAGTAGGAGAATAAATTCAGTGGGTTTCATCGTTATAGTAATTAAAGAGATGCCTTATTGCGCTGTGTTCAGTACGGGACAGACTATGTCAGAATCTGTCTAAGCTCTGTTGAATTAGCGAGAAAGTGTCACAAATACCGGTTTTCAGATCGTTTACCCTGCGAACTGTTGAAGCACTTATGCAACACTTGCAGTACGCCAGAGCATGGTATTACCGAAAGCCGTCTCTTGAGCTAAACCTGTGATACAACATAATACAAACATCTTTTGCACATGTTATTGTGTAAAAGACACTGACGAAAATTGAATAGCAACACCAAAAATTAATTAATGTAGAGTAAAGAAATATCAGGAACACATTGGCCTAGATGACTAAGTTGTTAACATTTCAAGACCACAGTTTAATGCAAGCTCGAAATAAGCCATTGCAAATGTGAAATGCTGGTACGTTAATAAGCGGTGAAGTCCCCAGAATGTTGAATGCCACAATGCAGAAGTGAATACTTCGTGTTGTACAGGTTGTAAGTGGGCTGCTTCTGTGTTGGCAGCGCTGTGTAGTGCTTTGCATTGGATCTGACTGCGCTTTCTTTGTAAGAGACTCTGTGGCTGGTTGGACTTGTTGTTGGAAGTTAATCGCCAGTAGCGTTGGGCAGTTGGAAATTAGTCGCCAGCAGTGATGGAAGTACTGTTGGACACTTGGAGGCGAACAGCCAGCAGTGATGGATGTGGGGAGAGAACAGCCAGGGGTGATGCAGGTTAGAGGTTAGAAGTGTTAGATCGAGCGTACGATCTGGACGTGTGTCCGTCATGGAAATGTAATTTGTCAATGATTATACAATCTTTTAGAACTGGATGTCACGGACGTTTATATATTATATGATTTTTGAAATGGTTGCCACATTATTAAGGTAAATACATAGTTTGGTCCGCAACAAAATCTTTCCTTTGCTAACCATATCCCTATTAGAAGTTAGTGCCTTCAGTAGTTAGAATCGTATATTTAGCTGGCAGTATTTGCGCTCGCTGTATTGCAGTAGTTCGTGTAGTGAACATTTTTATGAGTTAAGTGCTTAATGAAATGTAAAGGTTATTGTTAAGATTTCTTTTTAGTCGGGGCCATTATTTTGAATTAATTATTTGAAGTCAGGTGGTAATTTTTTAGAGAAGTCTCATTGCTTTGCGCTACAATGTTGTGGGTCAGTGTTGACATGATAAGAAAAAATAAAGAGAAAGTAGACTAACTACGTTCAGTTTTACTCATCTGGTTCAGAATTAAATAACGTAGAAGCTTCAACTTCTAATTTCATTCAGTAATTGAAGCAGAAAAGAATTTTAAGACAGAAGTTTGAAGGTGTCAGATACGTTTCTGGTTCGATTCCCGGCTGGGTCAGGGATTTTCTCTGCCTCGTGATGACTGGGTGTTGTGTGCTGTCCTTAGGTTAGTTAGGTTTAAGTAGTTCTAAGTTCTAGGGGACTGATGACTATAGATGTTAAGTCCCATAGTGATCAGAGCCATTTGAACCATACGTTTCTGGGATGGAGTTCCATGCCTGTTTACAGGGACGGTTAATGGTTTTTTGTAGATGGCTCTCTTGTTGTCGTCGGATGACGTCCCATATGCGCTCGATTGCACACTGGTGATCGAGCAGGCCAGTGCAACATGTCGACACTCTGTGAGCCTGCTGGGTTACAGCAGCGGCATGTGGGCGAATGTTATCAGAAAACACAATAGACCCCCACTCTGCCCTCTGACTGCTCTCGCTTCACACCAATGAAGTCCCAGATGGTGGTGGTTTTGGGACAGTGGATTGCATCCAACAGGGTTTTGACGCGGAGTTCATTGTGGTGCAGTTGCTGCTCAGATTGCTGTAGTACGATGCGCCAGAGCCATGCGCCTATAACTACGGTCTTCGCTTTTGGTAGTGCCTCGTTGCCGTCTGGAGCGACCGAACTTTCATACGACCACCGCTGCCAGCAGTCACGAGCACGGTAGTCTTCTCTCTCGGTAGTGTCATGTGGCCGTCTGTAGCCCTGTCTTCCTGCGACCGAACATTCACGTCATCACCTCTGCCAGCAGTCACGTATGGTGGCTACATTCCTGTCAAGTCTTTCTGCGATATAGCAGAAGCAACGTCCATCTTCCCGTTGCCTTATTACACGACCTCGTCCAAACTCATTGAGGTGCTGATAATGTCTCCTTTGCCGACTTAAAGTCATTCTTGACTAACATCAAATTACCAAGTCCAGTCTCAAAGTTAACTAACCCTCACGACCATTACAGCGTGTATTTAAAGCCACTCTTATGTGACTGGCACGAAATTCGAATAGATTTGGTCTTTCAGATGTAGAAACACGCCTACCTCACTTTTGTTCGTGTCCCACAACTCCTTGGTGCTGCGATTTTTTCCATACCTGTATCATTGGTAATATAGTAGCTTTGAGGACAAACTAATAGTTAACTTCGCCTTCGGCTCACCCCTGGTGCCGACACTCAACTGCGGTCGACGTACTGCATCCCCATTTAGAGACACTTCTGGAAAATGGCGGAAGTTATGTGACGCAATGCTGCAGAAGCACCAGTAATACCGTGTGAATTGCAGACGATAATTTTATTTCATCTTCGGAAATGTAATTGTGGAAATTCTGAATACTCAGTTCAAGGTCTTCCTTTGCGAATGCTATTCTTCTTGTCGTGAAATGTGGCGATAGTCACGCTCTTTTGCGGTCTGCCTAACTATATACTGTCAGTTGTATTCCGTGTCTAGGACGTCGCATAAGCCGGGATCGATGCGCGTGCTAAATACGATGAGGTGCTCGTCTGCATTCGGCAGGGCTCTTTCGGAGGCTTTCTACAGCCAGTACGTTTCGTTACTTTCTCGTACTACACAGAGCTGGTGAATAGCGCAATCAGAGCCTTCCCAGTGGCCGCTTGTTACCTTGAAAGAACAGCTGCCCGTCCGAGACCAGCGATTGATCTTTCAGAGTCAACCAGTTTTGTAAAATGGTCATGTACGCTACTTTGCGGCGCACAACATACTTAACAAGCTTCATGGTGGACAACCAAATTCCCTGAAAAACTGAATCGCTAAATAGATTCAGTCACCCAGCTCACATTCAAGAGCATCACATATGAATGTAATAGCTTTCCTCTGGAAGAAATAAATAAAGAAATGTCGTTAGTCGCGCAGTTACAAAATATTTCTGTTTATTTTGCAACTAATTCTAGATTTATTCAAGTAAGTAATTACTTTCTTGCAAATGGGAGAATATATTTTGTTCGCTGACTTGATTCTCCATTGAGTTATCTAAATATCTCTCATTAACAATCGTCGTGCAGACTACTTCCGGAATATCTGATATTCTTCTGGTATTTGAGACGAGTAGAGTTCGACCTAGGTCCGAGTGCCAGGATTAAAGTTTTCACAGTACCCTGTAACATGTTGCATGTGGTCGATAAATTGAAGACTGATGAAAATATTTCAATGTCAGACTTTAATGTTGTCCTGAGGAGGAGCTACGGGCGCAGGCTGACGGCCGGGAGTTTCAGCGGCAGTGTCGGGCAGTTAGCGGCTAAGGCAGGATTAACGCGAGCACTTACTGGGTTTTACCCTAATAACTGTGGAAGAGACGCCTGCAGCTTGCCCACCATGAAATGCGTGAATCTGGAAACTAGCAAGAATTACTACTTAAAAATGACTGTCATTCTTAAATAAGTTTATGATATATAATGATTAAACAAAAACTAGTAGAGGAAATCCAAGGGTATCAAAATACACTGAGATGAAAAAAATTCATGGCATAATGATGTTCACATGAACATATGGTGGAAGTATCTGGTACACTAGATGCAAAAGGGTAGGGCACTGACGGAACTATCGTTTGCACTTAAGCAATTCATGCGAAAAGGTGTCAGACGTGATTAGGGTTGCACGACGGTAGTTAACAAACTCTGGACACGGAATGCTAGTTGGAGCTAGACACGTGGGACCAAATTTCAGGCATTAACTCTCTCCACAGACAACGCAGTGGCTGATGGCCGTCACTTAACGACCGAGAGCAGCGGCGTTTGCGTAGAGTGGTCAGCGCTAACAGACAAGAAACGCTGTATGAAATAACAACAGAAATCAATGTGGGACGTACGACGAACATGTACGCTAGGACAGTGCGACGGAATTTGGCATTAATGGGCTTTGGTAGCAGACGACCGACGCGGGTGCCTTTGCCAACAGCACGACATTGCCTGCAGCGTCTCTCCTGGGATCGTGACAGTGTTGGTTGGACTCTAGACGACTGTAGAAACGTGACCTCTTCAGATGAGTCTCCATTTCAGTTGATAAGAGCTAATGGTAGGGTTCGAGTGTGAAGCAGGCACCACAACGCCATGGGTCCAAGCTGTCAAAAGGGTATTGTGCAAGCGGTGGTGGCTCTATAATAGTGTGGACTGTGTTTACATGCAATGAACTGGGTTCTCTGGTACAAATGAAACGAACTGGAAACGGTTTCGTCAAGCTACTTGGAGATCATCTTCAGCCATTCATGGACTTCATGTTCCTTAACAACGATACGCTTGTCACCGGGGAACAACTGTTCGTGACTGGTTTGAAGAACACTGGACAATTCGAGCAAATGGCTTGGCCAGTGTGGTCTGACATGAAACCCGTTGAATATTTTTGGGATTTAATCGAGAGGTCAATTCATGTACAAAATCCTTCACTGGCAGTACTTGAGTAGTTATGGACGGCTATAAAGGCAGTATGGCTCCATATTTCTGCAGAGAACTTGCAGTGACTTGTGAGCCTGATCGAATTGCTGCAATTCGTAGGGCAGAAGAAAGTCCGATACGATATTAGGTGGTACCCCATGACTTTTGATGCAAGCCGTCACTTGCCTTAATCATAAATATATCTTCGACTGATGTTAAATGGTATTGGCTTTACATGAAAAAAAGTATTATCTTCTCAATAACCTTCAAATTGTAGCTATATCCTTATTTTTTATTTATGAAATTAGTGAATTTACTCAGGGCATTTTTGTTGCCTATGTCTGCAGTTAATTTCAGAACTCAGATTAATAATCAAATTAACTAATCTAACAAGATTGGACCTTCTATTGCTGGTGTACCCATGTAATGCCACAAAAAAATTGAAAAATAGAAAGAAATAAAGACTATGAATATTTGAGAGAGTATGAACCAGAACAGTGGTGTATTCAAAACCGCAAGGTTCGCAGGAGAGCTTCTGTAAAGTTTGGAAGGTAGGAGACGAGGTACGGGCGGAAATAAAGCTGTGAGGACGGGGCGCGAGTCGAGCTTGGGTAGCTCTGTTGATAGAGCACTTTCCCGCGAAAGGCAAAGGTCCCGAGTTTGAGTCTCGGTCTGACACACAGTTTTAATCTGCCAGGAAGTTTCATATCAGCGCACACTCCGTTGCACAGTGAAAATCTCATTCTAGTGGTGTATTTAAGTTTACAAAAGGTAATGACCAGTTTTAATTCGTCCTTTTATAACTACAACCAGCTGATAAAGCTTACAAAAAACGACAAAGACAAATCAGAAAACTGATGGTGCTTCATTGGCAGAGGTTCATTGTGGTGGAAACTACAAAAATTCCCAGATGAATTAATCCATTTTACAACGCAATCTGAATTTGTGTACATGAATCCACTGTGAAGCTCAGTTCTATTCAATGTAATTAATTATCACCAAGTACACCACAAATTTGGCCGTCCGCTGTGGCCGAGCAGTTCTAGGGGCTTCAGTCCGGAACCGCGCTGCTGCTAAGGTCGCAGGTTGGCATCCTGCCTCGGGCATGAATGTGTGATGTACTGAGGTTAGTCAGGTTTAAATAGTTCTAAGTCTAGGGTACTGATGACCTCAGATGTTAAGTCCCATAGTGCTTAGAGCCATTTGAACCATTTGAACAAAGTATGGTCCACCAGACAAGAGGGAGCAGTGGACATCATTTGACAACCCTACGGCGGTGCACTACACCTTTTCACCAGCAGAAAACGGCACTGTGTAGGCGAGGAGCGACGCGCTGCAGCAGCTGTAATGTTCTGGCGCGTCCACGAAAATTTGCAAACTATGTGGACTGGCGTTCTGATTATTAGAAAGAGGGAAACTGCCCTATCAGTGCCCTAAAATCCCGGCAGATTTCAGTGTGATGTGCACCTGTTCACTTGCCTGGTGTAATCAATTTGACTCACAGGTATGACAGCGCATGCTGGAATTGTCAAACGTCAGACGGCCAACTCAGGACCCATAAGCTCACCTTCCCGACACATGATATTTACGAGATGCTAAGCAGTTCCACTGTGGGTACAACTGCAAAATGCCACTGGCTCTTTGGCTCTTAGTCCACCACAAGTTGCAGACCACAAGCCTCATCCACAAAGGATAACCTCCTCCACATCGTACAAACCAATTTAATTATGTGCACCTACAACTTTTCGCGGCGTAATGAATAGTCCATTAAATTTCTGCAGGCAGGCAGCTGCGAAAATAAAATTTCCTTCACTGATATTCCGGCCGCGTATCGTCCGGCCATCCACAGAGTGAGTCACAAGACTGGAGACAAGCTGCCAAGCACGGCCTTAATATGCTCCAGCGCGACGGTACTGCGCATGCGGGTCACAAATGCTGGCCGGTAGCAAAGAAATGCGCTTACACATGCACCGCCTGTGGCGAAGGCGCACACACATTCGATTCGCTTATCGATGTATGATCGGCGGTGGTGACAACATGACGACCCCTCTGCAGTTTAATTACCCCAGGAGCTGGATTTCATGCTTCGTCCAAATTAAAACCATTATCTCTATTAGCTAATCTAATCTCTATAGCTTCCGTAAAAACAGATTCCCAAAAAGAAGAGGTGGATGTTAAAACGTCACGAGGGAAACTTACTATATACCAAGAGATTAAGTGGAGAAAATTTTGTAGCAAATTTCATGAATAATTTTCATAGAGAAAATTTTTAAATTCCGTAAAAAGTTAAATATATATGATTCAAGGAACTTTGCAGCAAATGTGTTAATTTCATGTAATGCGTGGTACAAAATTTCATTGCGATGTCTTCAAATTGTGGATTTGTGCATCTATAAATAGTGTATGTTTTACATTAACGTCCCCCGTTAACGGGTGTGATACTGGACCAGAGTTTTTCTCCAGCGGAGCGAATTTCGCTAACAGTAAAATTTCATCTCTGTCGAGACTAAATAGTACGACCAATGCACACCGCGAGACTGGATTACTTGTGGTGACGTCGCTAACACGTGACGGGACAAGGATAGTATATAAGCGTAGAAGGGACGAATGGTGAATTAGTCTAGCGACAATGCGGCGCGCAGATTGGGAAATCCGCAGGCACGACAAAGGGCAGGCTGTTATGACCAGCCGCCTGATGGTAGAACTTTGATGTCGCAGGTTTGCGCTCTGTGTAAATCAGCATTTGGGACGGTCGTAGCAGATCCGATAGAGTAAAATGCTGGATCGTTCACAAGTGTTTCGGAACAAACGGTTCAACGCCCATGTTTGGACTTTAAGATGCACAGCAGTCGACCTCTTCACGTTTCCATGTTGACAAGAAACATCGTCCATTACGATAACAAAGACATCGTCAATTACGATTACATTAATTTCTCGTATCTTATTTTCGTGACCCATATGCGAAATGTAAGTTGGTGACAGTAGGATCGTTCTGCAGTCAGCTGAAAATCCAGGATTTCTAAATTTTCTGAGTAGTGTTCTTCGACAAGAACGTCGCTTTCCCTCCAGGGATTTCCAGCTGAGTTTCTGAAGTATCTCCATAACACTTGTTTGTTCTACGAGCCTACCAGTAACAAAGAAGCAGCCCGCCTCTAAATTGCTTCGATGTCTTCCTTTAATCTGATCTGATGTGGCTCCTAAACACTCGGTGAGTACTCAAGAATAGTTGGCACTAGCCGTCCTATATGCGCTCTCCTAGAGAGGTGAACCACACTTTCCTAAATGCCTACCAATAAACTGAAGTCAACCATTCGCCTTTCCCACCACAATCCTCAAATGCTCGTCCCGTTACACACCTCTTTTGAACATTATGTCCACATACTTAAACGACGTGACTGCTTCAAGAAGCACACTACCAATGCTGTATTCGAACATCACGGGAATGTTTTTTATACTCGTCCGCATTAACTTAGAATTTTGTGCATTTTCAGCTAGCTGCAATTGATCACACCAACATAAATGTTGTCTAAGTCATATTGTACCATCCTACAGTCACTCGTCTTAGACACCTTTCCGTACTCCACAGCATCACTAGCAAATAACCTTAGATTGCCGCTCACCCATTCCGCCAGGTCATTTATGTATGAGTGAACAGAAAATAATAGCTGTGCTATCAGACTTCCCTGGGGTATCTGTGACTATAGCCTCGTGTCTGAAGAAGAATCGCTGTCGAGTACACTTACTGCATTCTATTAGTTAAGAAGTCTTCGAGCCCCTCACGTATCTCGGAACCTATTCCGTATGCTCGTACCTGTACAGGGATATGGTGTCTGATTCTTTTCTGAAATCTAGAAATACTGAATCTACCAGTTGCTCTTAATTCTTAGTCCGCAGTGTATCACATGAGAAAAGGGCTTATCGGTCTCTATGAAATGTATGATATTCGATTTGAGAATGTGTTCAAGAATTTTTCAACAAAACGATGGTAGGGATGTTGTTTAACGTTCTTATTTACAGGAATCACTTGCGATTTATTCTAGCTGCTTAGGACGCTGTGTTGGTCGAGAGGTACAGGATGAGTCCAAGCAAAGTAAGCTACTAGTACTGAAAGGTACTCTTTGTAAAACCGAATAAGGATTCCACCCGGACCTGACGACTAATTTGTTTTCAACTCTTCCAGTTGTTTCTCTACGCCAGGGATGCTCATTACCATGTTGTCCATACTGGATTCTGTGCGAGTCAAACGCCGGTATGTTTGTAAGATTCTCATACTTGAACGATTTCTTAAATGCAGAAATTAAAGCTTCGGCTTTTGTTTTTCCCCAAGTGCCACACCTGAAGTGACTGGATGGAAACCGTAGACCGGCCAGGTTATTTTACATAGCACCAGGTTCTTGGCAAGATCTTTTGTTAAGGTACGACAGTGAATATTCTGTGAATTACTATAAAGTGCGTGGAATAAAATTCCTTTTACTATAACATATGCCGGTATTAATCGTGCTTTCCGTTCATTAATTCTTGCATCTAAAATAAGAAGAACAGTAGCTTGTGCAACATTAAAGTGTCATTGGCCTAATTTTTCCGTCGCATTCTCCACCAGATAGGTAGGAACTGCAGTTCTGAAAGCCAGTCTTATCGTTATTGAAGCTTTCGCCTTTCTTCGAGTTGAACTATAAATGTTAATTTTAAGTCTGTTTTCTTAATAACTTAGAAAAGCGCCGAAATTTTAGTCAAGTGTATCCGGACGGCTCAAAACAATGGGATACCCTATGTTGCTCAATAGTGTTCGACCCATCGTGTATTGTGTTGTAGACTCTGCCATCAGTTCGGAGAACGCAATGGTGAAGATCAGGCATTATCGAAACAAAAAATATCTCAGGTGCTCCGAGTCCCTTAGTACACAAAAAGCATTGCAGTAGAGAAAAATTAATGTTACAGATGATACATGACAAACTGTTCCTTCTTCAACAACAGGGGAACCTGCTAACATAGCACGTACGAAAGCGGAGAAATGAGCTTGCAGATAAAATAGATAAGCAGGCCAGCAAGTAACGGAATGTAAGTGTTGCGGGCTTTCATTCCGCAGTTGAGTCAAATAGTCATGCAACTATGGGAATAACAAAGTGACGTTGGTAAAAACTATTAGGCCTTAGCGTACCTCATGCCACTCAGTCCTGTGGCGTTATGCCTCCCTGACTAAGCTTCAAATAGGACACTGTCCATTAACGCTTTCCAATCTGTGATGCATGTGATGTACCACTCTCCACAAACCACGTTTAATTACAGAGTATTCTAGATTTGGACCAGAGGGCAGTGGATAATGTAAGTGAGGACCTGCCTTTCGTTATAGCCAATAATGAGGATGGCGGTTCACAGCATTTACGATTTAGTGCAATGTCCTGACTCGAACCTGAGGTCTCACCCTTTGCCTGTGAAGGGATCAGCAAGTCACATACACTGGAGCACCAAAGAAACTGGTATAGGCATGCGTACTCAAATACAGATATATGTAAACAGGCATAATGCGGCGCTGCGATCGGCAACGTCTACATACGACAACAAGTGTCTGGCAAAGTTGTTAGATCCGGTACTGGTGCTGCGATGGCAGGTTATCAAGTTTCAGGCGGGTTTGAACGTAGTGTTATAATCGGCGCACGAGCGATGCGATGTACCGATGAAGTAGGGATTTTCCCCTACGACCATTTCAAGAGTGTACCATTAATATCAGCAATCCGGTAAAACATCAAATCTCCGACATCTCTGCGGCAAGAACATGATCCTGCAAGGAAGGGACGAACGATGACTGAAGAGAATCGTTCATCGTGACAGAAGTGCAACCCTTCCACAAATTGCTGTGGGATTCAGTGCTGGGCCATCAACAAGTGTCAGTGTGCGAACCATTCAACTAAACATCGTCGATACGGGCTTTGGGAGCCGAAGGCCTACTCGTGTACCCTTCATGACTGCAAGACACAAAGCTTTACGTCTCAGCTGGACCCGTGAACACCGACATGGGACTGCAAAGATCTTGCCTGGTCGTACGAGTCTCGTTTCAAATTCTACCAAACGGATGGACGTGTACAGTTATGGAGACAACCTCCTGAATCCATGGACCCTGAATGTCATTAGGGGACTATTGAAGCTGGTAGAGCTTTAAGTAGGCTGTTTAGGTTTTATGTTGGTAACGCCACGTAGCACTCTGTATGAAAATCTCGGGCTGTGCTGTGTGCAGTCTGTGGCTGGTTGGCATTGTTGTAATATTCGCTATTGTAGTGTTGGGCAGTTGGATGTGAACAGAGCATAGTGTTGCGCAGTTGGAGGTGAACTGCCAGCAGTGGTGGATGTGGGTAGAGAAATGGCAGAATTTTGAGAGCGGACAATCTGGACGTGTGTCCATCAGAAAGAGTAAATTGGTAATATTGGATATCATGAACTGATATATATATATATGACTTTGGAACATTGTTAAGGTAAATATAATGTTTGTTACCTATCAAAATCTTTCATTTGCTGACTATGCCTATCAGTAGTTAGTGCCTTCAGTAGTTAGAATCTTTTGTTTAGGTGACAGTAGTGGCGTTCGCTCTATTACAGTCGTTCGAGTAACGAACATTTTTATGAGGTAAGTGATTCATGAAAGGTATAGGTTATTGTTAGTCAGGGCCATTCTTTTGTAGAGATTATTGAAAGTCAGATTGCATTGCGCCAAAAAATATTATTTGTCATTTTAGTGTTGATCAGAATAAGTAAAGAGAGAAATGTCTGAGTACGTTCAGTTTTGCTCAGCTGATTGAAAATTAAATAATGTAATTCATAATTTCTTTGTAAGAGGACATTCCATATGACGACCCTGCCAGGATTCAAACCTGGAATCTTCTGAATTTTTCTTGTTGTCTGTCCAATTAGCGTAGCTATTGTTTATTGCTAGCGCGTAATTATAGAGAGAATTTCCTTTGTAGTTGTAGATATCATCCTCCATAAGTAAAGTTCTGCAGAAGTCAATGTACTCACCTCGTCATAAACAACAGTGAAATGCTTTGCGTATAGATATCGTAGTTATTATGATTACTGCTGTGATGGAGAAATTACTGTAATGTAATGTATTGTTGTGCTACGGAAAAGGCGGTCTCTTTGTAGCTATACCACAAAAGTTACCACTAAAACATGTTTTACTTTCCAGAATAATACAGAAAAAGTAGGCAGATATAAAACAGATACAGTTCAAAAGCAATAATATAAACTGTGTCACACATTAGTAGCGTCATGGTATAATTGTGTAGCTGTCAAATAAACTAACCACTGTGTCATCTGGTATCCCTCAGAAAGTACTTTAAATCCAGAATTTATTTTCAAGTAAACCAAAATGTTGCATTAATATCTCATTACCAGTAACAGTATATGTTCTAAGTATGTAAGCCTTATAGTCATTACGTAATCGTGCAACTAACAAGCCACAATGTACACACGCAATAACACTGTGTCCTCCATTCACTATAAAAACGCATTTGTAATTACTGTCTAAATAAGTTCCCTAGGTTCTTGACTGGATAGTTAATTTTAAAACATAGTTGGGTGTTAAGAGTTTCTAAGTGTGACAAAGCGTACTAGTAACGTGAAGTGAAAGATCTTTGTGGCAAAGACTAAGGTAAAAAACAGATTATCGCTCAATAAACGGTTTTACATGTGAAATGTGGTGCAATCCTTTATCCTTCCTAGTACACAGATTTCAACTTCAAAGCAATTATAATGTTGTATACGTTCGTAAGAAATGCTAAAATTTTTCTCACGGTTATCGTCTATGTTATTTTTCTCTGAGCCACCCGGCGCACGTGGCTGCCTGCGGTGCGAGTCATTGTCTGTCTCTTTGTTGGTGCGTGTCGTTATTGGGATTAGGAGACCTAACTTCTATAAATTCACCTTGTCGAGAGGGCCCTGCCCTGTTTGAATCCCGCCAGTTCTGATGCAATTCGGGTCTGTCGCTACGATCATATCGTCTGTCATCATGTCGGTAGATTCCATAGTTTCTTTCTTGCCGGTCACGTGGTGGAGAATTTCTCCTTGAATCGTAACTCGCTCTGAAGTGTTGCGTCTGAATGTCGGTAGATTCCACAGTTTCTTTTTTGCCGGTCACGTGGTGGAGAATTTCTCCCTGAATCGTAACTCGCTCTGAAGTGTTGCGTCTGAATTTATTCTGTCTCCCTTGATAATAATTGTTTTGGTTCACATATTAATTGTTTCTATGTTTATCTCTGTCATATTCATTACTACGGAAATGCGATCTAGCTCTATAACTATTATTCTGCCAACAGTTGTCATACGGGTGGTGTCTGTTTTGGTCACGATTTCCGTTGCAAGAATAGCCTTGTCGTGTCCAGTTATTATTTTTTATCATCATGGAATTGAGACGGATATGACCTGTAATTGTTGTTTCTGTTTTCGCGTCCCGCGATTGTCAGTGCCAATTTCCAGTACTTGTAACAGTCCCTGAAAAGCTTCAATGTCGTCTTTGCAACGTCCTGCCAATTTAATATGTCGTAAATGTTCAGGCAATTTAGTTAAGCAAATGCAAATGAGTTCTGAAGGGCTGTGTGAGTTTGACAGGTACTGATTCTTGTGCAACATGTCTTCAAAATATTTCACAACTATGGAAAATTCAGATTGTTCGAAATGTTTCATTATTATGATGGTACGTTTTACTCGGTCTTGTGTAGCTTGAGACTAATATGCTGAGAAGGAGGCATGATAAAATTGTCCTTCACTGTGACAATCGCGAATGACCGATCGCATTCTTACAGCTGGTTCATTCTCTAAGTAGACACACATAAATTCTAACCTGTGCTCCAATGACCAGTTGGGAGGAAAACAATGAGAGAAATGATGAAGCCATGCTTGTGGTTGAATGTCGTTCTCGGGATTCTTAAATGTTTTGAATTTACGTGTAGTAATGAACAGCTGATAGTCAAAATCATCATGTCGGCGAATCACATGTCGATCATTGTTACGTCGTTTCGGCGGTTTCATCTCAAAATTCGGTCTACCTTGCCAATTTCTTTCATGATTTCTGAAGTGCCCTGTGTTATTATTTTGTGGCTGTTCCATATTTCTATGTCCCTCTTCCCTTGTAGGAGCGCGAGTGTCCTCTGAAATAAGTAATTCTTGTACTACTTGTACTCCCCGGATTTCTCTTTGGTGTTGCGTATTAATTTGATTATGATTTTGTTTGAATTTCCTAATTTGTTCGTACTCTTTTGTGTCATTAAAAACTACAGGTTTTGTGTCATTCACATTGTCATCTACCTTCGTAGATAAATTATTTAGCTGATCCGAAAGTTCGACTAATTTCTCTGATAATGAACTAATTTCCTCCATGTGTCTTTTTGAACCAATTTTCAGATTATCTACTGTGTCCTTTAAGTTTTCCTGAGTTTTTGCAAGTTGCGTAACCGAATCGGTAGATGGAACTGAGTCAATTTTGGTCCGAAAGGTCTCGTGATTTTCATGAACAATAGTATGCAGTTCTTTTGTGGCTGCTTCGTGTTGCATTTTGAAAAGCAGGAAATTGTCTTGACTTATTTGAGAAAAGGGTGAGGACGCAAAACCTGAATCTACGGTATCTGCAAGATTGTGTCCTGTCATTTTGGTTCCTGAGGCGAACTGTTGCCGATCGATAGAATGATAATGGTTCCCTGTTCACTAATTGTTTCACTGCCTACACCATTATTTGCCACCCGCTCCATTTCCCTATGCACAGTTACCAAATTACTACTTTGAATGTCTGTTACTTCATTGCACCATGGTGCTGATAAGCTACGCTCGTTGTAAGTATCATTTCTCAATTTAGTTTGGAGCCTAATGTTACGTTTTTCACACGCCATGATCCTCAGAGGGGTACACGCCTACTTTGTGTACTAAGTGTATAGCGAGCGCTACGAACCCTAGCTAATGTGGTATTTGCTTATACAACTTTACACGTCGGTACCAAATTTCTGTAACACAGAATTACAAGCTGTCTGATCACATAACTGAGAGAGAGAAACATTTTTTTTGCTATGCCAGTGACACATGTTTACGTAATTACACAGTTGGATAACTACACACTTATGAAATTGTATTTTGTCTGTACTTTGTGAACTGTTCATATTTTTGCGGAACCATTGTGATAATATGAGAGCTTTTCATGATTTATTTACTATGTGATCATGATTTTTAATGTACGTTTGAGGTAGATGACACTATTGAAATGAGCAGAGAATTTTTTGTGTTTTGAAATTATTGGAGGAAGCTACGACGATTTTGAGATTTGGCTAAGGTTTTATGATGTTATTATTACGATGACGATGTGTATTATTCTTTGAGGTATGTTTATGATCAATAAGCTGATGCTATACGTGGAATTTGGTAATGTTACATATTTATTATGATGAAATATTGAAGAAGTGTCGATGAATATGTATATGTGTAATCAGGTAAGGAATAATGAGTAGTGGTTAGGGACTCTGATATGTGAAAAAGGATGTTGGAAACCAAGAATCGTACTTTATGAGTTATGAAATATGTGTAAATGCGTGAATGTATCACAATGCCGGCGAAAATTTTTTTGACACTGTTATATTTATAAGATTTTGTTTCTACACATATGAAAATCGCTGGCTGTGCTCTGTGCAGTCTGTGGCTGGTTGGCATTGCTGTAATATTCGCTATTATAGTGTTGGGCAGTTGGGTGTGAACAGCGCGTAGCGTTGCGCAGTTGGAGGTGGATCGCCAGCAGTGGTGGATGTGGACAGAGAAGTGGCAGAATTTTGGGAACGGACAATCTGAACGTGTGTCCATCAGAGAGTAAATTTGTAATATTGGGTAACATGAACTGATATGCACTCCTGGAAATGGAAAAAAGAACACATTGACACCGGTGTGTCAGACCCACCATACTTGCTCCGGACACTGCGAGAGGGCTGTACAAGCAATGATCACACGCACGGCACAGCGGACACACCAGGAACCACGGTGTTGGCCGTCGAATGGCGCTAGCTGCGCGGCATTTGTGCACCGCCGCCGTCAGTGTCAGCCAGTTTGCCGTGGCATACGCAGCTCCATCGCAGTCTTTAACACTGGTAGCATGCCGCGACAGCGTGGACGTGAACCGTATGTGCAGTTGACGGACTTTGAGCGAGGGCGTATAGTGGGCATGCGGGAGGCCGAGTGGACGTACCGCCGAATTGCTCAACACGTGGGGCGTGAGGTCTCCACAGTACATCGATGTTGTCGCCAGTGGTCGGCGGAAGGTGCACGTGCCTGTCGACCTGGGACCGGACCGCAGCGACGCACGGATGCACGCCAAGACCGTAGGATCCTACGCAGTGCCTTAGGGGACCGCACCGCCACTTCCCAGCAAATAAGGGACACTGTTGCTCCTGGGGTATCGGCGAGGACCATTCGCAACCGTCTCCATGAAGCTGGGCTACGGTCCCGCACACAATTAGTCCGTCTTCCGCTCACGCCCCAACATCGTGCAGCCCGCCTCCAGTGGTGTCGCGACAGGCGTGAATGGAGGGACGAATGGAGACGTGTCGCCTTCAGCGATGAGAGTCGCTTCTGCCTTGGTGCCAATGATGGTCGTATGCGTGTTTGGCGCCGTGCAGGTGAGCGCCACAATCAGGACTGCATACGACCGAGGCACACAGGGCCAACACCCGGCATCATGGTGTGGGGAGCGATCTCCTACACTGGCCGTACACCTCTGGTGTTCGTTGATGGGACACTGAATAGTGCACGGTACATCCAAACCGTCATCGAACCCATCGTTCTACCATTCTTAGACCGGCAAGGGAACTTGCTGTTCCAACAGGACAATGCACGTCCGCATGTATCCCGTGCCACCCAACGTGCTCTACAAGGTGTAAGTCAACTAGCCTGGCCAGCAAGATCTCCGGATCTGTCCCCCATTGAGCATGTTTGGGACTGGATGAAGCGTCGTCTCACGTGGTCTGCACGTCCAGCACGAACGCTGGTCCAATTGAGGCGCCAGGTGGAAATGGCGTGGCAAGCCGTTCCACAGGACTACATCCAGCATTTCTACGATCGTCTCCATGGGAGAATAGCAGCCTGAATTGCTGCGAAAGGTGGATATACACTGTACTAGTGCCGACATTGTGCATGCTCTGTTGCCTGTGTCTATGTGCCTGTGGTTCTGTCAGTGTTATGTGATTTATCTGACCCCAGGAATGTGTCAATAAAGTTTCCCCTTCCTGGGACAATGAATTCACGGTGTTCTTATTTCAATTTCCAGGAGTGTATATATATATATATATATGATGACTTTGGAACATTATTAAGGTAAATACATTGTTTGTTCTCTATCAAAATTTTTCATTTGCTGACTATGCCTATCAGTAGTTAGTGCCTTCACTAGGTAGAATCTTTTGTTTAGGTGGCAGTAGTGGCGTTCGCTCTATTACAGTCGTTCGAGTAACGAACGTTTTTATGAGGTAAGTGATTCATGAAAGGTATAGGTTATTGTTAGTCAGGGCCATTCTTTTGTAGAGATTATTGAAAGTCAGACTGCGTTGCGCGAAAAAATATTGTTTGTCAGTTTAGTGTTGATCAGAATAAGTAAAGAGAGAAATGTCTTAGTACGTTCAGTTTTGCTTTTCTATTCGAAAATCAAATAATGTAAGCGGTTTATCAGCACAGTAATTGATAAATTTTTTCTAAGGGGACGTTTCAGAGTCTTTGTAACGGTGTGGAGCGTGTAATGTTGGAGTAATATAGGACCCCTGGTACGTCTACGTAGATAGACCCTGACACGCGACACTTACGTAACCATCCTGCCTGATCACCTGCATCCATTCATGTCCATTGTGCATTGGGCAATTCCAGCAGGACAAGGCGACACCACTCACGTCCAGAATTGCTATAGAGCGTCTCCAGGAACACTATTTTCAATTTAAGCACTTTCGCTGACCACCAAACTCCCCAGACATGAATATTATTGAGCATATCTGAGATACCCTGCAATGTGCTGTTCAGAAGAGATCTCCATCTCGTCTTATGGATTTATGGACAGCCCTGCAGGTTTCAGGGTACTAATTCCCTCCAGCACTGCTTCAGACATTATTCTAGTCCATGCCACGTCGTTTTACGGCATGCGTGCTCGCGGTGGCCATACATGATATTAGACAGGCGTACCAGTTTCTTTGGCTCTTCATTTTACATAAGATATTATCTTTTAATCGCTTTTTTATTGCACTTCTCTTTGTTTTGAAGCTATGTTTTACGAATTTGTCTTAAAACATTTTAGTATAGGCCTTGTAGAGTTCGGCGTCAAACGCTCGACAGACGTCTATCAGTATCATGAAGTGTGTGCCTGTTACGGTATGAATGTTGATGCCAGACAGTTGGATGTGTACCAAGTAATATGTATTTTATCGAGTTGGATACATATTGCATGAAGAAAAGTTGCTTATAGGCAGTCAAATATATTAAAATGGAAGAAGTCAGGTTATTTTTGTAATCATGCAGGGAAGTTACACGTTCGTCAGTACAGATTAGAATCGCATGGCATGGGTTGAAATTAGACCGAACCCGATTACGGTTGCACCATACATTACAAGTGTTCAAGAGCTGAAGGTGGTGCCTCAGTGAAACCATGGTTTAGTTGGCCAACAAGCCCGATTGGACAGAGGAACACCCTCAGTACGCAGTTTGTGGCAGATCGCATTGTCTGCTTCACCTACGCCGTAAACTACGGCTGTAAGCATATTTGGAAACGTACAGTCGACCTTTCGAGATCTTCAGATGTAGAAGTTAGGACTTTTAGTTGGCGTAAACGAATGTACAGATCGCAGAAGACCAAACGATGGAAGAATACTCAGATCAGCGATGACTGACAAGAGACACCTCATAACATTAAGATAAACTGACGTATCTTTAGTCTCTTATTTGTTTATTGTAGCCTCGTCTGTGCCTCCTTGGTTATTAGTTTCCTATCATTTCTCAGAAGATCTATATTATTCAGACTATGGCGAAAGTCGTTTTCGGCCTTTCTGACTTATTACTTCCTCTCAGTTTATCAGCGATTTTTGTCTTCGTCACTGACTGTAGGGTTACACTTTTGTGTCTGAGAAGAGCAACCCTAGATGATTCCCATCTGTCCTCACGGCTCATATATAATCGTGCAAAGAAAACACGCGCAGTTAGACTAATTCCGTCACAGCGTATCTCGTGTCACTGGCTCACTAAAAGCCACTGTAAGGTGATGGATGACTGGACTGTTACCGTGGTCTAGAGGTACCGTCACGTACTGGGTTCCAGCTTCGGTCACCGTCTCTGCTGAAACACTGAATAAAAATCATCAGCAGCGACTGCCGGAAACTACCTGTATAAGTAGTCACTCTCGTTTTGTCGACCACCTTGTCATAGAGGGTGGAGAATATCAACTAAGGGGTAATATTCTACGAAATAAAGTGTGGAATGTCGTAAGTCTGAATGTGGCACGGAAGTTAGAGGAACTGAAAAGAGAAATGCAAATGTTCATTTTGAATTTGCTGGGGTCACTGAAGTGAAATGGAAAGAAGATAAACGTTTATGGTCAGACAAGTATAGTATCAGACCTGTAACAGCAGAAAATAGTGATAACGGAAGTTGGATGTCTTGTGAACAGGAAAATAGAACAGAGTTACTATAGATACTTCAGTGACGGGGTTATTCTAACATATATGTTTCTGAGAGAAGAGAAGCTGAAAATATACACTCCTGGAAACTGAAATAAGAACACCGTGAATTCATTGTCCCAGGAAGGGGAAACTTTATTGACACATTCCTGGGGTCAGATACATCACATGATAACACTGACAGAACCACAGGCACATAGACACAGGCAACAGAGCACGCACAATGTCGGCTCTAGTACAGTGTATATCCACCTTTCGCAGCAATTCAGGCTGCTATTCTCCCATGGAGACGATCGTAGAAATGCTGGATGTAGTCCTGTGGAACGGCTTGCCACGCCATTTCCACCTGGCGCCTCAATTGGACCAGCGTTCGTGCTGGACGTGCAGACCACGTGAGACGACGCTTCATCCAGTCCCAAACATGCTCAATGGGGGACAGATCCGGAGATCTTGCTGGCCAGGCTAGTTGACTTACACCTTGTAGAGCACGTTGGGTGGCACGGGATACATGCGGACGTGCAATGTCCTGTTGGAACATCAAGTTCCCTTGCCGGTCTAAGAATGGTAGAACGATGGGTTCGATGACGGTTTGGATGTACCGTGCACTATTCAGTGTCCCCTCGACGATCACCAGAGGTGTACGGCCAGTGTAGGAGATCGCTCCCCACACCATGATGCCGGGTGTTGGCCCTGTGTGCCTCGGTCGTATGCAGTCCTGATTGTGGCGCTCACCTGCACGGCGCCAAACACGCATACGACCATCATTGGCACCAAGGCAGAAGCGACTCTCATCGCTGAAGGCGACACGTCTCCATTCGTCCCTCCATTCACGCCTGTCGCGACACCACTGGAGGCGGCCTTCACAATGTTGGGGCGTGAGCGGAAGACGGCCTAACGGTGTGCGGGACCGTAGCCCAGCTTCATGGAGACGGTTGCGAATGGTCCTCGCCGATACCCCAGGAGCAACAGTGTCCCTTATTTGCTGGGAAGTGGCGGTGCGGTCCCCTACGGCACTGCGTAGGATCCTACTGTCTTGGCGTGCATCCGTGCGTTGCTGCGGTCCGGTCCTAAGTCGACGGGCACGTGCACCTTCCGCCAACCACTGGTGACAACATCGATGTACTATGGAGACCTCACGCCCCACGTGTTGAGCAATTCAGCTGTACGTCCACCAGGCCTCCCGCATGCCCACTATACGCCCTCGCTCAAAGTCCGTCAACTGCACATACGGTTCACGTCCACGCTTTCGCGGCATGCTACCAGTGTTAAAGACTGCGATGGAGCTCCGTATGCCACGGCAAACTGGCTGACACTGACATCGGCGGTGCACAAATGCTGCGCAGCTAGCGCCATTCGACGGCCAACACCGCGGTTCCTGGTGTGTCCGCTGTGCCGTGCGTGTGATCATTGCTTGTACAGCCCTCTCGCAGTGTCCGGAGCAAGTATGGTGGGTCTGAAACACCGGTGTCAATGTGTTCTTTTTTCCATTTCCAGGAGTGTAGTAAGAGAGGGTATAGCAGGCAGAGGCATTGGATAAAATTACGTCGCTGTGGGAGAAGGCCAGTTGAGTCCTTCCTTTCAAAGGTATTCCATAATGATTTTGCTTTAGAGTCCAATCTGTCATTCTTAGATAAGATGCTCATACTCGCTGATTTCAAATGGTTCAAATGGCTCTGAGCACTATGGGACTTACCATCGGAGGTCATCAGTCCCCTAGAACTAAGAACTACTTAAACATAACTAACCTAAGGACAGCACACACATCCATGCCCGAAGCAGGATTCGAACCTGCGACCCTAGCGGTCGCACCTTGTGAATTTTTAAACATTTATTTTAATATGTCGCAGTTTATACTGTGAAAGTATTTCTGGATCATCCCTTGTTCTGGCTAATTTACAACTGTCCTTTGGTTGTTGTGGAGAATTTGTGATACCTACAGTGACGCAACGTTCCTTCCATTGATTTCCCATCATAACATTTCTTTACCTTTCAGGACATATTAAAAAAAAAAACGGATAGAAGCAGATTAAGAAACATGTTGAACTTAGGTTTTCCTCAGAACTCGTTGTAAACACCTGAATCACCATTTCTAGCTTTTTTTTAAAAAAACATTCTTCATAGTTTTTTCATTAATATTCCTCACTGTTCTCTTAGTGTTTCTGAAGTGTACATGGAACTAAGTTAGTTAATGTGATTTAGTATTTTATCCATCCTCAGCAACTGCAGTCGTACATAATGGAATTATAAGCAACAGTTAGGTGTCTTAAGAGAAAGTTAATTTTTTTACGCTTTAGGGCACTTTGTGCCTTCTTCAGAAGCTTATACCTATGAGAATATTTGCGAAAGTCAACAATAAAGAGCACACAGCGAAAGGACATGGTTGTGAAGTTCAAGTGTCTTTCAGACAATATAAACTACATGACCATGGCGTTTTGCTGTGTGCACCTTATTGTTGACACTTGTAATATTGCGATGGTTATAACCTTATGAAGACGAGCACTACGTGCTTGAAACCGGTGAAGAAATTAAATTACTTCTATGCATCTGGTTGCTCATTATTGGATTATAATGTGACTAGCTGTGCGTCAAAGCCTGACAATCCGTTTACCATGGAAAAGACGTCCCTTTAACTTCTGCTAGTAGTACGAATAACGCTATTTTCACAAAACCGAACAGGCGTCTGTGCATCACATTTTCTGTCTGATTCCTTCAAGAAATGTGAATTAAAATCAAGAAAAATTAATAATCCCATTTTCTGCAATAAACAATTAAGCTGGCCGGAGTGGCCGAGAGGTTCTAGGCGCTACAGTCTGGAACCGCGCAACCTCTACACTCGCAGGTTCGAATCCTGCCTCGGGCATGGATGTGTGTCATGTTCTTAGGTTAGTTAGGTTTAAGTAGTTCTAGGTTCTAGGGGACTGATGACCTCAGATGTTACGTCCCATAGTGCTCAGCGCCATGTTTTTAAACAATAAAACTTATTTATGAAAATTTTTTAGTTCCCACGTGGACACCTGTACACTGTAACAATCACAAGAATTTCATTTCCCAGTAATAACTCACAAGCACGTGCTTTTCTATCCTGCTCTCCAAAGAGTTTACTCATTAGTGTGCTATTAAATTTTTGTCCTTATTTATGTAAACTTTAGTCAAATTAAAAAATAAACATTAATTTACTCCTGTTCCCGCCTTTAAACCAGTGCCAAATCCTATTATTATACAGATGCACGTCAGCTACTTTTTGCACTGACAATTTTTTCATTTTGGTGCACGTTTGTATCACCAGACACTTGAGCACACACACAAGGAGGACATTTGCGTTGAGAGTCTGTAACATTGTCAAGATTACGTGTTATAAATGGGTCTACTAATGAACTAAACAAGTGTAAGTAGGCTGTTTAGGTTTTCTTATTGGTAACGCCGCTTATCGCTCGGTATGAAAAATCACTGGCTGTGCTGTGCGCAGTCTGTGTTTAGTTTGCATTGTTGTCTGCCATTGTAGTGTTGAGCAGCGGCAGCTGGATGCTAACAGCGCGTAGCGTTGGGCAGTTGGAGGTGAGCCGCCAGCAGTGGTGGACGTGGGGAGAGAGATGGCGGAGTTTTGAAATTTGTAAGAATTGGTGTCATGAACTGCTATATATATTATGACTAGTGAGGTAAATACATTGTTTGTTCTCTATTACAATCTTTCATTTGCTAACTATGCCTATCAGTAGTTAGTGCCTTCAGTAGTTTGAATCTTTTATTTAGCTGGCAGTAGTGGCGCTCGCTGTATTGCAGTAGCTTGAGTAACGAAGATTTTTGTGAGGTAAGTGATTTGTGAAACGTATTTGAGTGATTGATTTTGTACTTAAACATTTATTCTTAAAGATATTTGAAGTACAATGATACAAAGGTTTTCCATGATACATTTCATTCCATTGCTGTAATCTGCAACACCTGAGGATATAATTACATTAATCCTCAGGGGGGTACACGCTTACTTTGTGTACCATGTGTTTGGCAAGCACAAGGAGCCCTAGCTAATATGGTATTTGTTTATACAACTTTACACATCGGTACCATATTTCTCTAACACATAAATTACATAGCTATCTGATAATTTAACTCAGAGACAAACTTTTTTACTACATCAGTGACAGATGTTTACGTAATTACACAGTTGGATAATTTCACACTTATGAAATTGTATTTTGTCTGTACTGAGTGAACCCTTCATATTCTTTTGAGAACCATTGTGATGCTATGAGAGCTTTGAATGATGTATTTGGTATGGGATCATGATGTTTAAAGTACGTTTGAGGTAGTTGACACTTTTGACATGCGCAGATTTTTTTTTAGGTTTTGAAATAGGAAGCCACGACGATTTTGAGATTTGGCTGAGGTTTTATGATGTTATGATAACGATGTGTATTACGCTGTTGTGATATGTTTATGATCAATAGGCTGATGTTATATGAGGAATTTGATTATGCTATGTATTTCTTATGATTAAATATTGAAGAAGTGTCGACAAATATGTATATTTGTAATAAAGCAAGGAATAATGAGTAGTGGTTAGGGACTCTGGTTTGTGCTAAAGGTTGTTGGAAACCAAGAATCGTACTTTAAGAGTTATGAAATGTATGTAAATGCGTGAATGTATTACAATGCCGATGAAAATTTTTTGGACACTATTATATTTAAAGGATTTAGTTTCTACAGATTTGTAACGAAAATTCTCAACCTGTGAAAATATTTTTATATGTGACTGTCACTGTAGCGGAAACTGATGTAAATTTTTCAGTAAGAAAGGTAAGTGACCACCTGCACGTAATGCGTCGTGGGCACCCAGCTGCTCGACGGGCGCCTGGAAAAAAAAGCCATTAGTGTGTGCCTGTCAGAGGCACAGGCGGAGAAAAAAAAAAGAGGCCATTATCGTCGCTATTGACATTCCTTTGTAGAAAGCATCGTAAATACGACACCCTCAAACTTGAAAACATGATTACGCTGTAGAGTTCTTAATTTATGATATTTACTGAAATAAAATGATGAGAAATGTTTCATGTCTATTGTCTTGCTAGCTGGAAGATTGTTTACTGCATTATGAAATGCCTTATGGCTAGCAAAAGACGTTTCACGCCTTGCTTTGCCTATTTTGTTTAATATCTAGTTTCTTGCTGCACTGCAGCATTGGTTAAAATAAAATTTAATACATGTACTAATATAACCATGTTCTGTCTACAGACACAGTAAAGAATCATTTTATGATGTACTTCCTTAGAAAAGAGAGCACAAATAGACATTTCCCTTCACAGGACTTACTAAAATAATTTTTTTTACGATTTGGTAACTTATCTGCTAGCGTATGTTCTAGTGATGCATCACTCTAGTGTTAAGAAGTGACATAGGTATTACACATTTTTACTGTAATATTTTTTCTGTTTCAGCTTTGTCATGTTTAGATATAAATTATTACATTTATTGCTGCTCGCTATGCTTACTTGCATTTTTTTGTCATTGCTGTTTGTATCAATTGTTTTGTGCCGCTGCTTTGCCTCGTCCCTTACTTTAGCATCTGAGCTCAGTAGATTTAAGTTAGCTTAAGATGGGGTAGGCTATATAAGAGAACGAGTTATGAATTGGAAGAAATGCATTGAGAAGCTATAAGAAAATGATTTGGCCAAAAAAGTAGTGTACAGTGGAGAAAAGCTATTTTTGAAAGAGGATGTGAGCAAAATACAGAAAGCATGCTTGGATAGGATATTTTTGGTGGAAACAAATGTTGAGATATGACAAAAGATCTACAGAATGAAGTTTTGGGTTATACTGCAGTTCCAAACGTTACACTGAAAACAAACCCTGTCCTTTCCTTTTGTGTTATCCCACTATGTGTTTGTGTACCCTTGTGTATTAATGTTCATCTGATAAGACTTATGTTGTAGAATTTTCTAATATTCGGCTGCATTCACTATGATGAGGAATACTGTTATCCTCAAATATAATTTGCATTAATAATATGTCGTTTTCTTTGTAAATATGTTTAGAAATTATTTATTCTGTTCTGTTTTAATGCTCATGTGTGAAGTTGATGTTTCGAAATTTATTCTGATTGTTTATGTATGTGCTCCTGTCACAATTCCTGTAACACTGATGTATATGTTATTTCGATTATTTTGTAAAGCCTGTATTACTGTAAATGTTATCTGTACTATTATGTTCTTCAATGATGTTTTTTGTACCTTTGTTATTGTATTCTTATGTTATAAAATTGTAATTGACACCAGTTCATCAAATTAAGTAACTTGTAAATTACATTTCACTGCACATGTTTCTGTTGGTCGTAGTATATGGACAATATGTGAGAAGTAGGGACTGATAGTGTTTGCACATGTGTTAACAATTCAGCAAGGGACTGGATAACAGCATTGCTGGTTCTAAGGACATTTCAAACAAATTCTTTGTGATTGGACAAGTGGTGGTTTATGGACTTGCTATATTCCCCACAAGACTCTTCGAGGGTGATTGTGCACCTGCACATTCGTAACAGATGGCTGTTGGCCATCTCTACAAGGACTGAAGTGGGTCTGCACCTTCGATGGCCCACCAATACCATTATTTCTACGTGGACTGCAGTGGGTCTGTACCTCTGGTGGTCCACCAATACCCTAATCTCTACCAGGACTACAGTGGGTCTGCTCTGTGATGACCTACCTACCAATGAGTCTTCAACTTCGACTGAGTCTGCTGTGGCCCATTACCTGTCTGCATGTCAAGAGTCAGCACTGTCTTTCGTTGGAAGGACAACACTACTTCTTCAAGACTGCTTAGAAATCCACTACTTCCAAGTGCAATTTCTTTTATTGCTCAGACATTGAAAAAAAAATTTACTGTGGTGAACGATCTGGACTGTCTTTATGGACTGTGAGAGAATTTTAGCTTCTGACCAACATTGTATCATTAAGTGTGTGCATTTGATATCTTTGTTATAGTAATTATGAAAAATTTTATCAAATCATTATTGGCCACTGCCCAAAATAATTTGTAAAAATTTTTTGTGGGGAGCATGGGGGCTATGTAAGTAGGCTGTTTAGGTCTTCTTATTGGTAACGCCGCTTAGCGCTCGGTATGAAAAATCACTGGCTGTGCTATGCGCAGTCTGTGTTTAGTTTGCATTGTTGTCTGCCATTGTAGTGTTGAGCAGCGGCAGCTGGATGCTAACAGCGCGTAGCGTTGGGCAGTTGGAGGTGAGCCGCCAGCAGTGGTGGACGTGGGGAGAGAGATGGCGGAGTTTTGAAATTTGTAAGAATTGGTGTCACGAACTGCTATATATATTATGACTAGTGAGGTAAATACATTGTTTGTTCTCTATTAAAATCTTTCATTTGCTAACTATGCCTATCAGTAGTTAGTGCCTTCAGTAGTTTGAATCTTTTATTTAGCTGGCAGTAGTGGCGCTCGCTGTATTGCAGTAGCTTGAGTAACGAAGATTTTTGTGAGGTAAGTGATTTGTGAAACGTATAGCTTAATGCTAGTCAGGGCCATTCTTTCGTAGAGACTTTTGGAAGTCAGATTGCGTTGTGCTAAAAACTATTGTGTGTCAGTTTAAGCACAGTCGTGTATAATTTTTCTAAGGGGACGTTTCACAAGACATTACACGAACTGTAGCACAAAATACTTAATGCTATTCGACGTCAAGGGCGTCCATACGATATGTCTGCCCTCCCCCTCCGCCCTTGTTCAATGTTTGATAGAAATAATTCGACTTTATTATCGGCCTTCACCCTCTACAGAAAGATTTACGTTCTACAGAGTTCATTAAACCGTGAAGATGAACTCTTTGTGAAAATACTTTTGGAATGATTCTAATAAATATTAACAGTGGAAGATTGCTACATTTGCTCTGCGAATAAGAGATGATGTGTATTATACAGTATAAATTTTAAAATCTGTGATGGGGTGTGCAACGTTTTGAAACTTCCGACCACAAATCCATAGCATTGTCTTCCGTTGCCAATCCCGTTATTAGCTGAGCTATCGAAGCACGTCCCACTATCCCACTTCACGATTTCAGTTCCATTGGTACCTTCTCGCCTATTATACAAGTTCAGTCCGCCATGAGACTTTACAGTAGGTTCAGCGTGATCCACTATCTCATTCGTTATACGCTGTTCGTAGCAAGACGCTCTCTTTATGCCATGTTATAAGAAGCTTCTGATTACTCTTCGCTACATAAATCCTGGCAGGGCGGTTTACTACGATGCAAATAAATATGACATCGTCTGTCACATAATCTGAGTTCTATAGTGGCACCGTTCCCAGTTTATTTCGTGTCATAACACATGTAGTTATGGTGTGTTATAGGAAGGGCAGATACTCTGCTTACCCTATTTTAAACATCAGGTAGGAGCTATTTAACATTAAACAGCCATTTGAATAAGGTATGACCTGCTTGCTTTGTAGCTTGAGAAGCCGATATAAGATTCATTACTACTGAACTGTTTCGCTTTGTTAGTGGCTCTGACTCATCTTTCTACGTTAGATGCATAATGATATAAGCTATACTCAATAAAATTCTTAGCCTCTTTAGGAAATGTCAACTGAGAATTTCTGTCTATTCTATGCCATATAAAGCCGGTATGGACTGAGTAGAGGTACTGTAATGTGAAATACAGATACCATTGCGGTAAGCCCCGACGGAATGTGTTACTTTTCCAATCAATTCGCTCTTAGTTTTCCTGTTTCGCAGGTCATATTTATCTAGATTATTTCACGTGACGAACCGTCCTGCCAAACTATAAAAATAGGCAAGTACTGTTTTTGAGGCCATTAACATTGCTACACAAAGAAGAAATGCAGATGATAAACGGGTATTCATTGGACAAATATATTATGCTAGAACTGACATGTGATTACATTTTCACGCAATTTGGCTGCATAGATCCTGAGAAATCAGTACCCAGAACAACCAACCCTGGCCGTAATAACTGCCTTGATACGCCTGGGCATTGAGTTAAACAGAGCTTGGATGACGTGTACAGGTACAGCTGCCCATACAGCTTCAACACGATACCACGGCTCATCAAGAGTAGTGGCTGGCGTATTGGGACGAGCCAGTTGCTCGGCCACCATTGACCAGACGTTTTCAAGGTGAGTGTTCTGGAGAATGTGTTGGCTAGGGCAGCAGTCGAACATTTTCTGTATCCCAAAAGGCGCGTATACAACCTGCAACATGCGGTCGTGCCTTATCCTGCTGAAATGTAGGGTTTCGCAGGGATCGAATGATGGGTAGAACTACGGTTCGTAACACATCTGAAATGTAACGTCCACTGTTCAAAGTGCCGTCAATGCGAACAAGAGGTGACCGAGACGTGTAACCAATGGCACCCCATACCATCACGCGGGGTGATACGCCACTATGGCGATGACGAATACACACTTCCAATGTGCGTTCACCACCATGTCGCCAAACACGGATCGACCGTCATGATGCTGGAAACAGAACCTGGATTCAACCGAAAAAATGACGTTTTGCCATTTGTGCACACAGGTTCGTCGTTGAGTACACCATCGCAAGCGCTCCTGTCTGTGATGCAGCGTCAAGGGTAACTGCAGCCATGGTCTCCGAGCTGACAGCCCATGCTGCTGTAAACGTCGTCGAACTGTTCGCGCAGATGGTTGTTGTCTTGCAAACGTCCCCATCTGTTGACTCAGGCATCGAGACGTGGCTGCACGATTCGTTACAGCCATGCGTCTGTAGACGTCTCTCCATTGATAACAACATGCTGTGTTCTGTTTGCTAAAAACTCTTCAATCCAGCCACACAGCTGGTCTGACATTCCATAGGCTCTTACTTTATCAGGCGACAGTGCGGAACTGTATCGAACGCTTTCCCGAAGTCAAAGAAAGTAGCATATACCTGGGAGCCTGTGTCTAATATTTTCTGGGTCCTATGAACAAATAAAGCAAGTTGGGTCTCACACGATCTCTGTTTCCGGAATCCATGCTGATTTCTACAGTGTAGATTCCGGGTTTCCAAAAACGACATGATACTCGAGCAAAAAAGTGTTCTAAAATTCTACAACAGATCGACATCAGAGATATAGGTCTATAGTTTGGCGCATCTCCTCGACGACCCTTCTTGAAGACTGGGACTACCTGTGCTATTTTCCAATCATTTGGAACCTTCCGTTGCTCTAGAGACTTGCGGTACACGGATGTTAGTAGGGGGGCAAGTTCTTTCGCGTACTCTGTGTAGAATCGAATTGGTATCCCGTTAGGTCCAGTGGACTTTCTTCTGTTGAGTGATTCCAGTTGCTTTTCTATCATTGGGCACTTATTTCGATGTCAGCCATTTTTTCGTTCGTGAGAGGATTTAGAGAAGGAACTGCAGTGCGGTATTCCTCTGTGAAACAGCTTTGGTAAAAGGTGCTTAGTATTTCAGCTTTACGCGTATCACCCTCTGTTTCAATGCCATCATCATCCCGCAGTGTCTGTATATGCTGTTTCGAGTCACTTACTGATTTAACGTAATACCAGACCTTCCTAGGATTTGCTGTCAAAGCGGTACATAAAATTTTACTTTCGAATTCATTGAACGCTTCACGCATAGCACTCCTTACACTAACTTTGACATCGTTTAGCTTCTGTTTGTCTGAGAGGTTTTGGCTGCGTTTAAACTTGCAGTGAAGCTCTCTTTGCTTTCGCAGTAAACTTTGTTGTTGAACCACGGTGGGTTTTTCCCGACCCTCACAGTTTTACTCGGCACGTACCTGTCTAAAACGCAAATTACGATTGCCTTGAACTTTTTCCATAAACACTCAACATTGTCAGCGTCGGAACGGAAATTTTGGTTTTGATCTGTTAGGTAGTCTAAAATCTGCCTTCTATTACTATTGCTAAACAGATAAACCTTCCTCCTTTTTTTATATTCCTATTAACTTCCATATTCAGGGATGCTGCAACGGCCTTATGATCACTGATTCCCTGTTCTGCACATACAGAGTCGAAAAGTTCGGGTCTGTTTGTTATCAGTAGGTCCAAGATGTTATCTCCACGAGTCGGTTCTCTGTTTAATTGATCGAGATAATTTTCGGATAGTGCACTTAGTATAATGTCACTCGATGCTCTGTCGCTACCACCCGCCCTAAACATCTTAGTGTCCTAGTCTACATCTGGTAAATTGAAATCTCGACCTAAGACTATAACATGCTGAGAAAATTTATGTGAAATGTATTCCAAATTTTCTCTCAGTTGTTCTGCCACTAATGCTGCTTAGTCGGGAGGTCGTTAAAAGGAGCCAATTATTAACCTAGTTCGGTTTTTGAATGTAACCTCCACCCATAATAATTCACAGTCATTGGATCACGACCAACGCGAGCAACAATGTCGCGATACGATAAACCGCAATCGCGATAGGCTACAATACGACCTTTATCAAAGTAGGAAACGTGATGGTACGCATTTCTCCTCATTACACGTGGCGTCACAACAACGTTTCACCAGGCAACGCCGGTCAACTGCTGTTTGGGTATGAGAAATCGGTTGGAAACTTTCGTCATGTCAGCACATTGTAGGTGTCGCCACCGGAAGCAGCATCTTCTTCCTGTCGGTTAAATTTCCCGTCTTTAGAACGTCATCTTCGTGGTGAAGCAATTTTAATGGCCAGTAGTATAGAAGGACGTGCGCGTAGAATTACGGTCCATTGTCTCTGGTGTTTGTTTGATGAGGTAGATCATACAGTATAGTGTAACGTTAAAAGATTATTCCCGTCTGAGGAATGTGAAATATCTACGAACATTCAATACTAAAAGAAGCAAACAGGTAGATTACGAAGATTTCCAAAAGCTTTCGAAATTTTATCAGTCGATTGGCCAAGTTTCGCTCAGGATATCTCTTACAGTTTGAGTGGTTCGAATAATGTCTGATTGATAGACCCAGTTAAGCTGTACCGTGAAAATTCTGTGCGTGTTTTGGAAAGTATCAATCACTCACAGAGGTAATGATGTGCTAGCGCTGATATTGTAACGAATATGTGAAAAGAAAATTATAACGTCGATGAAAAAATTATTAACGCTATCTGGCTAGAAATAAAGCATTAAGAGTTGTCACACAGCATACTCATTCATATAACCGAGGGCAAGGACTAAGAGCCAGCATAAGCAAACAGATTCACGAAAGCAACAGGTGCCACTAGATTGTGCTAGCCTCACGCTTATAGCGATCTGCACTGTAATGAGGGTCTCTCGCCGAATGTATAATCGTCTGTTGACAATGAATGAACTAATGAAGCATTTGCATCAGAATGATCTAACTGGACTTCCACATTTGTCGTACGTAAAACAATATTGCAGTGTGATTCAACGGTATCAAAAGTATCAGTACAATGTCCACTAGTGGTAGCCAATTCAGCCTTCCCTTATCTCATGGCTGGAAACGACGAACCGGCATGGGAGTAGATTGTGCCACATTATATTGTCTGTTTCCATCATTGTCTCACGGTACGTCCGTCATCAGACGTAATTCACTCGCGCCACTATTCGCCTAATTTCAGTTCGACCAGATGGAGACAGAATATGTCCTATGTATTTAAGCAAAACGAGAATGAAGCAAATGATCTAACCGGAAATGATTGTCCAACACGTGTAATTAAGATGGCAGCACAAAATTACAGTCTGACAGTGAGAATCGACAGCATATTTAACTTTACAAAACAACCTTACAAATCGGAAGCATAGCTCGATATCATGTACAAAACCAACCTTCTCCGCATCATAACTTACGATGGAAGAACTAAACACAAAATAAGACTGAAGCAAACTTGGAAAATAATGCAGTAAGCAGCTTCTCGAGACCTAATAATTCACAATATCCCGTACCGTAAACCACTGCTTGTAAATATGCGTTCGTGTGAACACCAGCGCGGAAGGGTAGAGTTTCGGCCTCTCTCACACGGTGCTGCAGAATTTGCAACACTAAATTATCTTTAAATTGTTTTATCAGTAATATGGTTCAACATTATAGCACCCCACAAGAAAAAATTAGTTCATCGGAGTAGACCGTTTCTTCAAATATGGCTCCAGTACAAAGCACGCCACGTTTCTCTAGAACAAGCAGTGCCATTGGAATTGAGGCTGAGTTCCTTTTCGAAACGAAAAACATAGATTACTTTTCTGTTAAAGCCTGTGACTGACTGAGAGCCAACGTTTCTCCAAAGATGTGTCCGATGTAGCAGTTATTCAGAGAGTTTATACCAGTTTTGTTATCAGAATCGATATGTAATGAAGCTGCGTAGCTTATTATCTCAGAGAGAGTGACCTTGAAAGAGGTGAAATAAGTTGTGAGTAAATAAGAGCCAATAACGGACCCATTTGACCTGTTCGACGGATGTTGGAGAATGTTGTAATTCAAATGGTCAAAAGTGAGTGAATTCCTAAGGGCCAAACTGCTTAGGTCATCGGTCCCTAGTGTTGTAATTAACATCAGTATGTCCAAACGATGGTCCTATTTATAGGAAAGTATATTTGTTGGTTAAACGAAACGAAATGTAGAACCTTATATGTTGACTGACAAGTTTCTTTAAATGTGGATAAACCTAAGAGCCCCTCAACAAGAAGAAGAATCTGATGATATCTGATAGCAACATTTGTGGCTTACATGTGGAACTTGTCACATAATGTAGTTAATTCGTTAATTAGTTTCATGTTCAATTGATTATTGGAACGATAAATCGTAATGACGTGGAATGAGGAATTTTATATTCACATCTCAAATTAATTTGTAAGTATAGTAACATGCTGAATATTAAGAAGATTTTTGTTTTTCGTTTTATTATTATTATTATTATTATTAATAATAAATATACAGACTGCGTTAATAGTCCTACGCATTCTATAACACTTTACAACACTAGAAAATCATCTTTGGAGCATATGGAGTCGTCAAGGAGAAACTGTTTCAGTTTGTTTTCAAATTTTACTTCGCAATCTGTCGGACACTTTGTCACTAGGTAAGTTATCAAAAATTTTAGTTGCAGCACTGTGCAGCTTAATATGGAATAATGAATGTCATTTTTCCTCCTGGTATTTTAATTATGCACATAATTGTTCCTTTTGAACTGCAGTGTATTATTTACAACAAACTTCATGAGGGAATAAATAAACTGTGAAGCAGTACTTACAGTGCCCAACTCCTTAAACAGATGTTTACAAGATGATCATGGCTGATCACCACATATTGTTCTTACAGCACGTTTCTAAGCAATGAAGACTTTCTTTCATAAAGGTGAGTTACCTCAGTATATTATTCCACATGATATTATTGAATGGAAATATGCAGAATATGGCAGCTTACTGATTTGTCTCTCTGCAAGATTTGCAATGATTCCAAGTGCAAATGTAACTGAACTAAATTGTTTCAGCAGTTCCAGAACGTGGTTATTTTTTCAGTTTTAAATCCTGTTCAATACGGACACAAGTATTTTGTAGTTTGTGCCCCGTTTATTATTTCCTCGCCACGACATACACTTGTTACTGGTGTAGTGCCCCTATACGAGCAGAATGGAATATGATTATTTCTTTAAGAATCTAATTATTACTGTGAAATAGTGCGTAATGAATTAAACAGGTGAAATCAGCGGTAGACAGTAGATCACTTAGGCCTGCTGGAAAAGCTAAAGAAGCAATCCACAAGACTCCAGTTTAATACGTTCTAGACTACTTTGGAGGGAGGGGGAGGTTCATTATCAACTAAACCTGATAGAGGTTGTCCATTGAGTTGAGAGAGTAATTGGCAGGTCTGTAAAGCGTAAGTGTAGACCGTGTGAAAGTGTAAACAAAGTTGTTCGCAGGGAATTTGTACAGCCGAAAGATAAAAAACTTCCATTAAAAATGTTGTTTATTCTTGTATTTAAGAAGTCGAATACTAGCATGAGAACAAAACAGCCGTATCATCTACCATTTTTCCTATTAACACTAAATGTTTATTGAAAATAAAGTTTTCGGCGAGTTCAATGACATATTTTTCATATATTATGTCCAGTAACTGGTAGGGGTGTTAGTGCAATGGGTCTAGAATAAACCAGCTTGCAAGCAAATGTTTAAAGTATGGAGAAAACCATCTGCATCATAAAAATGTTCTGTTATCGTGTCTACATATTAAGTAGGTCCTAATGAAACATTTTGTCAAAATCTTAGCCAAGTACTGAGAATATTTCATGTGTTCTCCCGTATATGAGAAGCGAAATTGGAAAGAGACAATGTGTAGTTTGCACGACGTTCAGAAAATGGCATTTGATTCCAACTTTGAACGAAAAGTGACTGTGAGTGAGAGGAAGCTGTTACAAAGTACTTATGCTACAAAAAGAATCAACGTTTTCTTTATACCGTAGCCAACATGCTGGAGAAGCTCATGAAGTTATATGGTATCGATACCAACGCATAGTTACAAAGGTTGGCACTACCGCGAGACATAGATGACAGCACCCTCAAGCCGGTGCTGGCGAGTTCTACGAGCTGCGCGACTGCTTCGCTCCTTTTCATCAGGAAGCTCGCTTCAGTGTGCTAGCCATACGACGGGTAGAAGACTTCGAATCTGTACAAACTTATGTTTTCTTTCTTGCGCCAGTAAGCCATTTAAACTCACTGCAGTACCGACGTAATTTTCCTGCTCCTTCTCCTACCCACGCGCCGCCTTCCAGGCGGGATGCAAAAGTTAGGCTGTTTGATGATCGCAAGTTTCACTTTAATATTTTTCGCTGAACCTCAGGGTGTTGCAGCACTGTGCACCTTAATATGGAATAATGAATGTCATTTTTCCTCCTGGTATATGATGATAAATTTCATCAAAACGTCAAAGTGACGAAAATCGGTTTCAGCGCTGCTGGAACATCGATATCATTGGGGGATACTGTTGGTCACTTCACCGAGTTGTACAACAGGCAGTTCAGCGGCAAAAATCTTATGTTAGATGCCTTAAGGAGAAGATAGAAAAGAAACAGAAGCAAATGGACACACATCTCCTGCGTATTAATGATGTGTTTTCACGATTAAAGTGTTTTTCTTGTTTGTACTTCAATGGTTCAAATGGCTCTGAGCACTATGGGACTTAACATCTGTGGTCATCAGTCCCCTAGAACTTAGAACTACTTAAACCTAACTAACCTAAGGACATCAAACACATCCATGCCCGAGGCAGGATTTGAACCTGCGACCGTAGAAGTCACGCTGTTCCGGACTGAGCGCCTCAACCGTGAGACCACCGCGGCCGGCGTACTTCAATGAAACCTTATCTTAGTTTCTATTCCAATCACACATTTTTGGTAATTTGTCGCATTATGACAAAACTGCATGTGACTGGAAAAAATCGAACGCCAGTACCTAACAAAAGGTACTCCACAAATATTTTGTTTGCCCTGTGTTATTATACAAAAAATGACTTTTTCGCGAAACCCTGTTGGGTAAGCGTGGGTCATAAGAATGTAGTAAGAGAAATTAGGACGTGTACGACGGCAGAGAATCTGTCATTTGTATCTTGCTCCATACGCGCTTGGGCATGGTGGGTCGTTAGTAAAACTACCAGGATTTGCCACTCGCCACGTAACGTACAGTAGCTTGAGAAGTATTCGTGTAGATGTGCACACGTAGGTACGTTACCCAGTGCTTCATTCAGTGGACAGAGAAAACAACTCCAATCAGACATTCTTGTATAGTTTCACTAAATGAGTTTAATGAGTTTAGTCCCTCAGAGACGCCACAGATAAGTCGTTCCTACAGACTTATGTTGCTGCTACTACTTTGTTCCCAGATACCTAAATCTGTGATCCCCGTTTCTTCCTTAGTCTATGTAATACGTGCTATGTAAAGTGAGGGAGCTCTCTTCTATTCTCTGGCATGTAAAGATAGTTTCAGTGCAAAACAGCTACGCACAGTCTTGTCATTCGCTGAAGAATTTCACAGTTTGACATAAAAGTAACACACTGCTTCGATTATGAGTAAAATCTGCACGAATTGTTTATTACATGATATGTTTCTGTTCTTGTTGTTGTTGTTGTAATCTCCAGTCCGAAAATGGTTTAACGCAGCTCTCCATGTTACTATGTCCTGCACAAAGCCTCTTGACCTCCTAATAATTAATGCAGTCTGCTTGGAACTGCTGTATTCACCTCTTGGTGCCCTTGCACAATTTTTACACCTCACATTTCCCTCCGATAGCAAACATTAACCTAACGTTTCCTTGGTATCTCAAGATGCCTCCCATTCCTTCTCTTAGTCAAGCTGTGCCACAAAATTCTTTTCTCCTCAATTCTATTCAGTAACTCGTGATTAATTACACGGATCACATGTGACAGCCATAAATTCGTAATTTTAATCCTCGTACAGATTATTCAGAATTTGAGAATGCGTTAAACAACATTCCTGAGCGTCCAGGTGAAACCACAATAGAGGAAAAAAAGCACCCTGTCTTCAGGCCACGAGTGGCCTACCGGGACAAACCGACCGCCGTGTCATCCTCAGTGGAGGATGGGGATAGGAGGGGCGTCGGGTCAGCACACCGCTCTCCTGGTCGTTAAGATGGTATTCTTGACCGGAGCCGCTACTATTCAGTCGAGTAGCTCTTAAATGGCATCACTAGCCTCCGTGTACTCCGAAAAATGGCAACAGCACATGGTGACTTGGATGGTCACCCATCCGTGTGCCAACCACGCCCGACAGCGCTTAACTTCGGTGACCTACAGTAGAGGAAAAGAAGCACAAATTCAAAGAGCCAAGATCTTGGCTTATCTAGGCTGTCTGAAATTGTACTTCTGTTGCTACTTTAATCTAGGGCGCCTTCTAATTTCATAATGTCAAGCATTAACAATTATGTGTAAATGCGTGTGTAAAATTTTTATAGGAGGAGTACTGTGATGCCACGCAGTATAAGTTGGGGAAGACAATATTACCTGGCCTAGACTCTGTGAGCATCGAAGGCAGGGCGACGGTTCTCCGTCAGCCATGGAGTGTCGAGGTGACGCTGCTGCTGAACAAGAGATATTGAACTGAACTGCTTACCGTCAGTCACTGCCATTTGTTCTTGCCTGAGCATTCTGTTTATGCGCCAGATCAAGATACTGAGGTTTTATGTTAAACTGAAATTAATTATTTAAAGTTAGCTAGGAAGAAATATGTCGTCCTGTGTGTAACATGTTTTATGAAAAAAGTAAGGGAAGATAACTTACAGGATTTATCTTCTTTCTCATTGGTAGTAAGTTGCCGAGGTAATAGAACTGCCGTGTGGTCAGTGAATTACTTCTATTAATGACTACAAGAAGGAGTGAGAGTCACTTATTCTTTGGATTTTGTAAAGTTTCTTAGAGAACTGAAACCCTTATGATACGGTTTTACTTAACTCCTGTTTGTTTAACCTTTAAATCTAAAAGGGGTGGAAGGGCTGACCCAATAAAAAAATGGTTCAAAAGGCTCCGAGCACTATGGAACTTAACATCTGAGGTCATCAGTACCCTAGAACTTAATATTACTTAAACCTAACTAACATAAGGACAAGACACACATCCATTCCCGATGCAGGGTTCGAGCCTGCGACTGTAGCGGCCATGCGGTTCCAGACTGAAGCGCCTAGAACCGCTCGGCTACTCCAGCCGGCTGTCCCAGTAAAGTGATTCAAATGGATTTATTAGCTACCCAAAACAATCACATGAAATTTGACAGGCGCCACTCGGGTAAGATTATTTAAGAGACTTATATTACATAACATCATAAGCAATTTGTAAGGTGTCAGGCAAATCCAACACCTTCCATGAAAACCCTGACATGATAAGCAAATCCAGTAGTATGTCACATAGCTCCGAATAAATCGTGACATTAAATTAGCCAAAGTAACACGAGTAACGAGTGAGCAAATGGAATACCACAGACTAACACAAGACTGCCTAAATGAATGTCATACCTTCCCACCGTGAAACAGACGCAGTTCCGAGGGGAGAAACGAGAACAGAAGCCGAGAGCAGAACCGTGTTAAGCTAGAAGGCCCTACGATAAGGGACGGACTGGACACCCACGTCGCCAGCTAACCACTAGAGCCACACCACCAGCACGTTTTAGCGTGAGACTTTTTCGCGTCTCTGTTATGTTAGGACCACCCCCCTAGCCCATATTAAAAAATAGAGCCCTCCAGAAGAACAGTATAGATCTTACGATAACGCTGAAAGGACCACACCAGCTGCAGGGTTTAGCGTGAGACTTTTTCGTGTCTGTTACGTTGCAAACTTTAAAAACATTGCCCCACCACGAAAAGTATAACGTTTCTCATTAGACAGAATTTTTGTAGGCGGAGCTTAAGGTTAACATTGAGACCCTGATTAGTCAGATGAAAACACAGCCAGATAGTTTTTTTTAAACCAACTTCGGTAAATTGTAGTAAGGAGAAGTTAGGGGAGAGTTAGTTCCGAGACGGCGAGCTGGATGGCTGCTGCGCCGGCCGCCGTCCCTCTGACGAACACCGACAAGGTAATGAACGTACGCGATGCCGCATAACAGCGCATAAAGCTTCACTCAGAACTGCAGAAGTCTCATCTGTTACACCTCCTTTTTGCGTAATACTAGTGTCGATTGTCAATTAAAGCTCATGGTGTTCACATTTGCCACTTGAAGTAAAAATCTGAAACGCGATGATTTTTCTGTTATATAGTTATTGAGAAGCCACATCAGCCACTGTAATTTACGACAAGTTATATAAGTAATTAAAGATAATTGAGCCCGCATCTAGTGGTCGTGCGGTAGCGTTCTCGCTTCCCACTCCCGGGTTCCCGGGATCGATTCCCGGCGGGGTCTGGGATTTTCTCAGCCTCGTGATGGCTGGGTGTTGTGTGTTGTCCTTAGGTTAGTTAGGTTTAGGTAGTTCTAAGTTCTAGGGGACTGATGACCATAAATGTTAAGTCCCATAGTGCTCAGAGCCATTTGACCCAAAGATAATTGAGGGTCACTGTAGAACATTTTGATAGTTTGCTCTTTTGTGAAACTTAATTTAAACCTAGATTATAGATGTGATATGGCATAGGTCATCCATTGTAAAACTTGGAAACCCATTCAGGGAATATTCGTTCACATTTTTGTTGAACGTAGTTGGTTTTTACCATCCTGTATTAAACACTTCCTTTTCCCAATAGTGCAATTTATAAACAATGTTTTGTAAGTAGAATAAAATTTACAATGGTAATTGTAACTGCTTTTTCGACGTTATTTTACCAGCTAACTAAAAATAGGAAAGCCTTGAACCCCTTCCACTAAATTTAGTTAGTATTTAGATTCTTTTACAGGGAGTGCAGTGGAGCTGACGCTGAGATCGTTAAGCATTTGGTTATATCATCGCTAGTCTCACTGAACTCTTCTCAATTCTACATGTCATGTGTGGTCTGGCGTCTCCTTACCAGCAACAGGTCTCTGGTTGAAACTATTCAATTCCCTAAAAACACGCTCAGAGCGTCGTTGCGAGTTAGTGGTAGGGAGACACTATATAGAACAAAGAGACACCAACATGAATGTTTAGAACGTTAATAGATGATCTCCCATATACATTGAAAACCGCCAGGCAGGTAAAATATTTAAGAAACTCTCATTACATAAAATCATAAAGAAGTTAATAAATCATCTCCCATCAACTCCCAGCAAAATCGACAGAACCCACTACGGCTGAATTTAATCATCACCTTAACAAAAAACTCTAATTAAGAGATATTATGTAGGATCCTTTCAATTTCACCTTTAACACGAATACTTAAAACATTTATTAAACGTAAGCTGGACAATTTTGCAGGGCGAACCCCAAATTTTTCAAATGCCCATTGACTTTTAAGACGGACGTTAGGTGCATAGAAAGTTACAACTTTGTACAATGATAAATGTTTAACAACAGAAGCAAGGTCCAAGCTTGCAAGGCCGAAGTTTAACCACTAACGGTGGAACCGACTGAGAGAAGTAATACTTAACTTCGAACCAAGACGTGGCTTTGTTTGCAATCCCACGTCGAGTAGGCCACCAAAATGTCAACCAAGCAGACGCTACCGGAGAAGAACACGCGAAATCCACCGCCCGTAAGTCAAACTTGTAGCCTATTCTAAAGAGAAGCTTCAGTTGCCCACTGCCTTAGCTCACTGCCTCACCTCACCTGACAACATGAGGCAGAATAACTTTTCTTAACTGTAACATTTAAGATTGACCAGTAAATTAACTCTATAAAATCAAGGCTAAACAACAACTAATTTCACTGGCAAGTGCTTCTTTTAAGCAAAATTGTAATTGATAAACAAACACTAAAAGTGGGAAATGAACTGGCTTGCGAGAACCGACACTCACTAGAACTTAATGACACACATCTGCAAAAACATCCAATATTCTGAGGAAGCAGAGCACACACTTAGTAAGAAGCCTCAAATGAAATCGAACAAACCATAACATCACACGTCTTGCAACGTCTTACTGTACCAAGAGGAATCAAAGTCACAGTTAACTAAGCGCTCTTAGTAATTAGCGTACTTAACTGGGTGTCTTGATGCTGGGACGATTTTGCGAAGATGTCAGACCATCACTTCGCGAGACCATAACAGCGTGTCCCTACAAGAAAACAGGCACATGCACAGCTCACGAGGTTTCCGGAGAATGCACGGCGCCGGTTAAATCCCGCCGACTCCAGTCCAACCACGTGACAACAGACGCCCGGCCTCAGGTACGCCGTCTTCGCTTCTGTCCGCCAACCAATCGCCGACTCGCGCACCACCGTGTTCCGTTCTCAACGCATTATGTCCTCCCTACCTACTCGCGGTCGGCAGTCCCCTATAAGCCGGCCCAAGCCTAGAGACAACCCCATGCACTAGGAAATCGATCGCCCTCATGTCAGAGATACTACTGGCGGCAGACCCGCCATCGCTCACCCTACATTTCACGTACAGCGAAGAACATTAGCTAACATGGACGTTGTCAGATGCAGATAACTTTAGTCACGGCCATAATTTTTACTAACCACCGTGCATTCACTGGGAATTTTATTTACGTCACTATTGCGAGTGATTTCATCTGTACCATCTTTCAGCTCCACAAGCAGTGTAGGACCATTCATTATCCACCTTCCGACAGGCACAACGCCACAGTCTGCCGTATTTATCTGTGATACTTAATTTCGAAAGCTTCTATTCTCTTCTTGTCTGAACTGCTTATCGTCCAAGTTTCACTTCCAGACAAGACTGCACTCCAGACAAACAACTTCAGGAAAGACTTCCGAACACTTAAATGCATCATCGTTGTTAGTAAATTTTTCTATAGAAACGCTTTTCTTGATATTGGAAGTCCTCTAAACATCGCCCATGGTCAATTATTTTACTGACAAAACAGCAAAACTCACCTACAACTTTTAGCGTCTCCGTCAATAATCTAATTCCCTCTGATTTCCTAATCTAATTACCACTGACTTAATACGACTACATTCCATTATAGTAGGGGGAGGAGGGTCATTGGCGGTATGGACCACCCTTCAAAAGTACCATCTGATGCAATGATGAATGTCATAATCGAGGTCCATGGTCGCACGTGAGAAGTCACCTCTTCCTTCTCGTCTCCACATTCACCACTCCACTCTCCTCCTCTCCTTTCTCCCTCCCCCTTTTCCAACTTTACTCTCGCCCAATAGGGTTTATTTGATGTCTGTATGCGATAGTGGACAGATGGTCATGAGTCGCTATCCTACCAGAAGAGATCGCTCAAAAAGCAGGAGTAGTTTGAAAGTAATTATTTTCCCATCAATTAATTATGTCAATAATATAGTTAGTAATCATTTACAAATATACTCTTTTACACTTACGTTTCATTATCCTTTATTCTAGTAGCGTTGCAGCAGCTGCAGCTGCCGGAATTGAGCCTGAGCTGAGTCTCACAAGAATATTGTTATTCGCCAACACATACACAGCGGCTGATAGTGGATCTAAATACATGAATGTAGGCCTAGTACTCAACAACGACTTTTGAGTACTTATAGAATTAGAAACAGTTCAATATGTCGGTATTTTTGATATGAATGGGACTATCCGTGCAGCATGAGAGAGTATATAGAGAAGAAAATGACGATGGATTACGATACTCCTACGTTTGGATGTAACATGTCCATAGGTGATAAGTATGGAGAGGCAATGCATGAATTAACTTCAGGAGAGACACACATTTACATACGACATTCAAATACATTGAATACTTTATACTATGCATTAATAATGGTGTGTACTCAACCAATGTGAAGAAATGTAAATGTTGAGCCTGTAACTATAAAATCTGTCACAGGAGAATTTTCTGAAGGAATGCACCACACACGTCTTTTGTCTGGAATCTCATTAGCTAGTGTGCAGTTGACTTCAGTGGTGAGTTCCGTTTCGAACTGAGCCCCGATGACCAGGGAGACTGCGTCTGGAGGTGCCACAGTCAGCAGTGGCATTCCAGCCTGATTGTCGCCCGCCATTTCTTTGGTTATGATCTGCGGCGCCCTTACAGCACAGCCGTACGACGACGTTATTTACGACGACGTTATTCTATGCCACTTTCTGTTTTCCTTCATGGCAATCCACCCTGGCCGTGCGTTTCAGTAAGACAATGTCCACCTGTACATGGATAGTGTTTGTACTGTTCCTCTTCGTGCTTGCCACACTCTACCTTGACTTGCAAGGTCGCCAGATTTCTCTTCAGTTGAGAACGTTTGGAGCTGTATGGACAGGTCCCACCAACAAGTTAGTGACATAGATTATCTAACACTTCAGTTTGATAGAAACAGATATGCTATCCATCAGGAGAACGTCCAACAACTCTGTCAATGCCAAGCCTAATGACTGCTTGCATAAGGCCCAGAGGTGGGCCATCTTGTTATTGATTTGCCCAATTTGTGAAGCTCTTTTTCTTGAATAGATCATCCAACATTTCTGACTTTGTAATCATTTGTTTGTCTGTACCTACATATCTCATCTATCGATTTCCGTCCCATTCGGATAATTCCTCTGTGATGCATACAGTACTTACAAAGTATGGGTCTAGCAGTTCACAGCCAGAGGAGAGAAAAAACTACACACATACACACACACACACACACACACACACACACACACACACACAAAATCACTCAGAAGCGAATAGTGTGAGGACAGGAGGATCCCGATTCCGAGGAAATATAGTTTGTTTCTCATACTGACGTGACAGGCCGACTTTCAGCTGCAGTCCAGTGTATACCTCATGTTCTCGCTTTCGGCTGACTTGCCGTTGCATATGCAGAGAATTATCTGCGTGACTACGCAGGCACCCTCTGGCGTCATCAATCGCGATAACCTGTGAGGCTGCACGAAACGCCCCCTTAGCCTGTCTTTGAATGGCACCTGTATCGATAAGGTATTAATAATTTTTTATCTAAGGCGTAGAAACTCCACCATCTGAGAGTCATTCGCCTCGTCTTTCATAACCTTCCTGTTATGAGGTGTTATGCCATAAGGATAATTGGCCCCACATCCAGAGGTATCGAATTCATAGGATTTTACCTAATTACTTCATACGGACCACAGCCTTTCTGCCAGTAGAAGAAACTGTTTGCATCCATATAAAGAAAACTGGATCAGCGAAGTTTCGTTTTGGAGATTCGTAGTGGAATCGGTACGTATGGAGCCTGGAAAAGTCTAGCATATACATACCGATATAGACAAGTTTCGTGAACATCACGAAATAAAATTTTATCCTGGAGATGTAATACTTAGCACCAAAAGGCCCGTACACATTGATAAAATAATTGATTTTCGTGATTGTTTCTAACATGCAAAAACAGAGTTATTCATTAATTTATAAAGACCCTTCTCAAAATCATACGTTGCTAGGACCCTGTTTTTGGTATTACGATCAATGTACTTCTTCAACCAGGGACGGTGACTTGGTGATTCGAATAAGTCGCATCCCCCACCTGAGACATTGCTGGAGGTTTCCGTCATGCAGAATGTGTGTCCTTATTCCCCAGCGTTGTTATCACCTTGGGGACAAGACCTTTGCGCGGGAATAGGTGTTTTGGAGACAGAACCAAGTTGCTGTGCGTATCATGTAGTGGGTAGGGGGGGGGGGGGGGGAAGGGGATATTCCTTGTCTGCCTCCAGGAGTAGCAAACCAGCATCAGCGGACACAGTTTGGACTTTATATTCAGTCTGACAGCGCCAGGAGAGATCCCCTCCCCCGCCACCCCCCCCCCCCCCCCCTCCCGCTTTCTCTTATTCACGGGTTATTCGCTTTGGCACTACCAATGTCCAGCAAGAATCCTGCGTTCGAAAAAAAAAAATCAAAATCGATCAATAGTTCAATGTTGCTATCTCTTTCTTAACATTTCATCCCACAAAAGTCCCAGAGCTATGTAATAGAAGGCAGGATCCATTGTGTATGTGTCCAGGCATGTAACTCCGGAATTTATCACATATGTCTCCATATACAATTTATCATATCTCTCTAAATTAGAGATGTAAAACTCCTGCTAAACTTCATCATACGCTTATACTGCACATCCGTTAAGACAGTGTCTGTGAGTTTGCTGGTAACACCCTCGTTCGTCACAAGCTGAAATCTTACATCACCAGGATATGTGGCTCTGGTTATATGCATATCCCCCTGATGCATTCTCTCAGAAAGTGCCTAAAGAGAGGGAGAACTGTATGTACTTTTATACAATTTCAGGTACGAAAGTGACCTTGTCTTTCACCAACCTAAAATCTTCAAAGTGCTCAACAAGAAATTGAGCATGACACCCACTCCAATTACGGAAGGAGACGGATAAGTGTCGTGACTGTTTGTATTTAAAGTGGTATGCATCTTGAGGTTGATCATCCCCATTGGATAATAGTGGTGTATTCATGGAATTTCAGAAACTCTACCAAATGGCAGCCCACAAATATGACAGTAAGTTGCCTGCTGGTGTAAAGCATCATTCACCAGTCAGTTCGTCGCAGGAATGTTGTTGTGATCAATCCCATCAACAACTACTCCAAGTTTTTGAGCTTAGAGAGCAACGATCTTGCGGGATTATCCAGGGTGTATGATTCGAAATTATTGGAGTCATACGAGTATACGGCTTGATATACCACCGCACCCCGTACTTGTCATTCTGTTAAAATGGTGTGAGACCCTATGGGATCACCTTCACAAAGTGCCATAAAAACTAGTAAGCATTCAAAATCAGCGTATACAGTGGAGGATTTCTGGTGATGGGCGTCATTGAACATTACGAACTTTTTTATCTTTGTAAACATTTCCACACATACTGGATCCTGGCTCGAGCAATAAGTCAGGTGCTTTTTTTAGATACACTAAGGGAAAGATTGTAACTCTAAGGAAATTTCCAAAATTTCTCCAGAATAATCTTAAAAAATCGTTTAAAATTTTCTGAAAACGAATGAAAATTCTTTAAGACCGCATTAGCCCTATACCGTTCCCTTTATTAAGTAACACAACCGGTTTCGGGCCCTTATAGATACATCTTCAGGTGATAAACTGCACTGAATTTAAAAAAAGTTTTTATAAAATGCTGTTAATACGTAGTGTATAATAGCGAAGAAAAGAAACAGTTTTTACCGACCGATTTTCACTCCCTAAGGCTAGAGAGAAAGTACGAAGTCCAAACGTTCAAGCTGTAAACCGATTAATCGCATGACCTCTTAAAAGGCTAATCATCGAATCTCTAAACTTGGAATTTATAGACCATAAGGTGTGTGTCGAAAGCGTCAAAACTCATGCTGCAATAAAGTACCCAGTCAATGACAGCACATCCTAGTTAGTTAGAACACACAGGGCAGAAACAGCGGTAACTGATAATCATGCTCCAACAAAATACCTAGGGAACGAGAGCATATCATTGGAAATTAAAACATATAGGTCAGAAACAGCGGTGATGGACACCATGTAGTGAAACAGCCACTCACAAGACTGTGTTATAATAAACCCAGGGTCTATTGTGATGACTCCGCATTAAACGCAGTCCAAAATGCTGTGCACATTAAAAATCAGTGTAGTTAGCACACGCAAGATCTCCTCCGAGAGGATAAAGCCACAGTTCATCTAGATCACCTACAGATAAACATGAACGGACTTTTGTCTAACCGATCTCAGTCGAGCATAAATATGGAGAAACTGGGGCTCCATCTTCAACCCCTTATTGTCCCCAAGGCTTCTTCCCTGTATACAGTCTTCTTTCACGGTCTTTAAACCAAGTGTTAGATAAGGTTAAATGATGATTTGTGCAAAATTCTACCAGACGAGTTACTCTTTTATTCCTTTCGTCCAGAACATATTCTCTTACTGTTTTTCGTTCTTCGCATTTTCCTACCACCGAATGCCAAGAGCGGCCTGAGCTGGCGAGGCGTGCGCATCGCTGCCGTTGCGCGCTACGCTAACTCGGCCGTTGAGAGCTCGTGAAGAGGTTTCTGTGCTGTGGGAGCCGCGCAGAGCAAATTGTCGTGCGTTGTTTTGACAACGCGTGCAGATTGTCGTGTTTCGCGCCTCACAGCATGGGAAAGAAGGGTGCGCAGAGGAAACCTGCCGCTACGAAGGGTCCTTCGGTTGCGCAACTCACTAAGTCTGCCGACCATGCAAGGAACTCCCGAGAAGACGAGTCGCGGCCTGTCCCCCCTTTATACATCAAGTGTAAAGGTGGGTGGACAGCGCTGTTCGACACCATGACGAACTGCGCACGGAACGAAGTGGTCTACGAGTCTGTCGATACAGACTCGCTGATCTGCGTTCGAGCCGCAAACGTGGCCGACCACAGGGCGATCAAGGTCGCAGTGGCCGACCACATCGTCGACGCGCCGCCGGCGCGTGAGAAGGCACCTTCCCCAGGAAGGATGAAGACGACCAAGGCGCTCCTCAGGGGGCTACCTTGGTGCTGTGACGAGGCAGCGGTCCGGGAAGGGCTGCTGCGAGCCGGGTTTGGTGGTGTAACCGCAAGGCTGCACAACCGGACCAACAAGAAGAGGGCGCCGCTCTATGCCGTTACCGTGCATACGGTCGACGGCGGGAGCGACATCTTCGACTTGCGGAAGCTGCTGGGCTTCCCGGTGACGTCAGAGGCTCTCCCAACCCCCATGGACCCCCTGCCCCAGTGCTTCAGGTGCCAGGGCGAGGGCCATGTTGCGAAGTATTGCCGCAACGCGGTGCGGTGCGTCAAGTGCTCAGGGGAGCACGACAGCCGCGCCTGCGACCGCGGCAGCAACGTTCTACCGACCTGTGTCCGGTGTGGCGGCCCGCACGTCGCCAGCTGGCGCGGCTGTGCTGCTTTTTCAAGCCGCAGCCGTGTCGGGGGCGGCGAGGCGGCCGCGGCCGCGGCCGCACCGACACAGCGGAAGATGCGAAGACGACGTCAGAAACGGCGTAGGGCGCAGAACAGCCCGGCGCAGCAGAGGGACGGCGCAGCAGCAGCTCCACCTGCCAGGAGCAGGGAAGACCGCTTGGAAACGGGCGGCCAGGACGCAGCCCGCGCTCCCGAGAAGATACGTGACCTCGAACTCGGCAACGCCGTGAAGGAGGCCACTGCAGCCCTCAGAGCCGTCATTGCGACAGAGAGGGCTGCCTTCGCAGCCGCCGTGGCTGCAGAGAAAGAAGAGGCCTTAAGGCAGCTGCGCGCAGTCTTCGCCCGAGGCCCCGGCGCAGTAGTACCTGCGAACACTCCTGCGACCTCGCAGAAGGACGTCCGCGCGCCTGAGCCAGCGGTTGCCCCAGCAGCACCGCAGGTGAGAGGCGCAGAGAAGAAAACCGCCGCTCCAGCTGAACCGGTGGCGACGCCGACCGCGACGGGAGCCGGTCCCCCAAGGGATCGAGAAGCCAAAAGGGCAGCCTTTATCGCCCAGGCGCGAGCGAACGGCAAAACTTCCTCGGACGCTGAACTGACGCAGATCTTCGAACACACGGAGCGCATTGACGCTACATTGCGAGAGGGCTGCGGCGTGCAGTAGAGGAGGACGCTGAACGGTAGCCGATCGCTGTCGTTCTGCACCAGCCTGATGAAGCTGCACCAAGTCACCGACGACAAGGCGCAGCAGAGGGCCCAACAGCAACGCACGCGTTGCCGCGCCGAACTCTTATGTTACAGGGAGGAAGCCACTGCAGCCGGCCCAGGGGACTACAAGCGAGCCCAGCCGCAGCACTCGGACTGACCCAGCTAACGGACACGCAGACATAGGTAACGATGCATGATACCTCACGCTAACCGACCTCACCTTGCATGCTCTATCGCAGCTAGCAAGCCGCTACTGCCCTTACTACCCGTCCTACTGTCGCAGAGGTTTTTTTTCCCTTGGCTCTGGCCTTGGCACTTTTTTTCCCTCTGCCCTTACAACCGCTACCCTTCAATCGCTTTCGACCACTTCTATCTCCTGATGGACCATGTAAATGAGTAATCTTACCCAGACGCATGGACAACATCACAGCCTGCATCCTGTGACGCCTGATTCAAAACTAACATGCTTACGGAGGTGACAGTAGAACTTTTGGTTTGGTCACCACGTTGATGCGGGCGTGGAGGGGCCCCATCCTATTATTATAACCGAATGCCAGTCTTCATCACAACTAACTTTCCCTTGGCTACCTGAATAATTTATTTTTTTATCATACTTTCTTTCAGTCTCTTCATAAGCTGCGGTGCTAGATGGCATATAATCTTCTACTACTGTGGTAAGTGTTAGCTTCATGTCTGTCGTGGCTACGATACTGCATTCACTATGCTGTTCATAGTGACTTATCCGCATCCCTATTTCATTATTCATTATTAGAACCATTCCTGCATTACCCCTATTTTATACTACGAATGAACAGCATAGTGAATGCATTATCGTAGCCACGAGAGACATGAAGCTAACACTTACCACAGTAGTAGAAGATTATATGCCATCTAGCACCGCAGCTGATGAAGAGACTGAAAGAAAGTATGATAAAATTAATAGGACCACGAAGATAAGAGAAACTAGTGCTTATGCGGAGGCATACAGGCAGTCTTTTCTCCATCGCACTGTTTGCGCAAGGAACAAGAAAGGAAACGATTGGTAGTAATACAGGTACACTCTACTATGCACTGTGCGGTGGCTTTCGGAGTATTTATGTTGATGTAGAGGTAGATGTAATCATCATCATCATCGTCGTCGTCATCATTATCATGGTCATAACAGCCCTCTGTGAACCTTGGCCTTATTCCATTCATCCCTGTTTAGTATCAAGTTCCTCCAATTTTGTATTCCAGTTTTCCCTTATATCCTCTCTGACACATTCCTCCCATCTTGACTTTTGTCTCCCAACTCTCCAGGTTCCTACAGCCGCTTCGCGGAATATCCTCTTAATTATTCTGTCACTTACTCTCAGTACGTGTGCTGCCCATACCAGCCTTTTAATCTTAATATAGCTGAAAATGTCTGGATCATTGAACAGATTATATAATTCATAGTTGAGTCTCCTCCTTCAGACACCATTAAGTCCACTGGCCCAAAAATTTGTCTTAAGATCTTTTTTCAAATATACACCGCTGCTTTTCACCAAATTTTGTTAATATCCAGCATCAGCTTACTAAAACTGTATGCATCGTAACCCTAGTTTTCTTGAACAGCAAAGCGATGGTCCATAATTTCCGAGAAAGTCGAAATTAAATCATTCACGCTTGTGTCCCATACCTACAATGTTAGTCACGTTTCGACCAATCGAGTGCTACACTACGCAGCTGCTAAGGTTCAGAGCCATCAAGGTGGTAGTACTGGTTGAAAACCTGTACTCAGTCCTTATTTTCACTTTCATCGTACATAACATCAATAAACACCATACGTCACATGAAATTACTCGGAAATAGTAATTTTCGTCATAGTAATTTAATTACGGGTAGTAAATAAATCATTACAGCACTCTTTCTTTAAATGTGTTTTCCTTTTGGGATTCATAGTCAAAATTACAAATATTGGGACAGATCTAAAGACTTCGGAACAATGGACGAAGTGTTAGAAGCTGTAGAAGTTCGAGATAGAGGCAAAAGTACTCATCCCTAATTTTGACCTCTAGTATGTAATGAATACCGATATAACAGGCTGCCGGTACTAATCGACGTACAACAGGCCCCTCATGGTGCAAGATGCTAAAGCCGTATTTGTGTACAAAAAGATTTAAACGTGCTTAGTCGTTCCTTCACAGCACAGTATAATCCAACTGCGTCACGAAAGATATTCCCTTACATTTTCTTATGTATACAAGAACCATCCGACGAGCATAATCGGTAAGTTCTAAAAAGAGTTGATGACGTGGATAATAAGTGACAAATTGCAATTGTGAACTACACGAAATCAGAGAAGTTCACAAAAGTGCTGTGCGAAGATTTTTTTAATCTGCCACTCTTGTGTTTACATTACCAATTTGTGGGGAGGGCAGACCAATTTCACACTCCAGGCTCAAATCTTTCCAAAGTATCCAACTGTGATACGAAAATTATCCCACCCGAATGTACTCCAGTTTGCCAAACCTGGGATGTTTATTTTTAAGGGCAGATTAAAATTTTCACGGAAAAAGTTCAAAATGTTCCGGACTAGATAAAGACCAATAGAGAAATCGCTTCGAGAGAAGATTCCATAAAAACACATTCTTTAATTCTGGATCAGTTCAATGCACTTGCTTTCACGGGAATCACATACACGTCGTTCTCATAGAAATTGAAAAAAAAAAACAACATATTACTGAATTTAAACGAACTTGTTTTCCGGTATCGCTTCTGAAAAATCAATGTGCCTGTAAGACAGTAACTTTCATTAAATGCTCGCGGTGCTCTACGAATTACGGCTTGAAAGAGCTTTTTACCTTTATCTTTGAATGTTTTTATTTTCTTTGTTGGTTTAAAGATTTTATTTATTTCATTTATTTGTTTGAGTAGTCTGTAGTACAAATATCACCGGGTTTATATTCTAGCGCAACATCTGACTCAAGCGATAGCGTGTGACAAGATTCTGTGAGAGAAGGTATATACATAAGAGAAGATATATACATTTAAGGAAAGTTTGCCGTAATGATTTATTTATTTATGACATTATTATTTTTGAGTGATTCTGCATGACATATTCTATTCAGTAATATTCTGTATAAGTACACAGGCATGGTTTGAACCCGTGCTGCCAGACCGGTAGCTTTTAACTTTAGCCACTGCACTACGCTCGCTTTGTCGAGGCACAAACAGATTTACAGATGTAGAAGGTACGCATAAAACATTCGCATTGATTTTCTTGGAAGCTAGCGGCCTTCGCAAGAAAAGTCGCCAGCTAGGTACTCAGGACAGGACCTTTCACAACATACGTGTAAAACTCAGAGAAATACGTGACTGACAGGTCTGACGTTCCCTTTGTGAACGAGATCTGTGTCCTTAATGATGACACTGGCGATGGCAAATTAAACTCCGATTTTCATTCCAGTTTTCTTACCTATTTTCTTTAAACTATTGTTTTCGGTAATAACCGATTCAAAATGTTACTTCTTCCTTTTCAATGGTCTCAATATTCAGTTTTGGTGGTAAGAACAAAATAAGAAATACAGCTTAACGATAAAGGGCGCTAAGACAAAGGCGATAATAAAGGCGTAAAAAGCAGAATAACGACTTGCCTAATATAAAAATTGTTAGTAGATGAAAGAAATCTGTCTAGGAAGGTGGCAGAAAATTTTGTGTTGTGGGAATTGACAGCCGCATAATTGCATCATGATGAAACACACTGCTTCAGCTATGTGATACATATTTATTTATGATCCAACCAGTGTCATCGCGTTAGAGCCACTTTTTCAGAAATAAATGATTGAAATGGCTCTGAGCACTATGGGACTTAACATGTATGGTCATCAGTTCCCTAGAACTTAGAACTACTTAAACCTAACTAACCTAAGGACATCACACAACAGCTACCGTACGATCACGAGATGCGGGCCAGAAATAAACATTTGAACTAATTTTTGAAATTAATATATACCGCTGAATATGTAACTCTAACATCAAGATACTGGTTGGATCAGGAATAAATATTTATCACACAGCTGAAGCGGTGTGTTTCTTCATTACGTATCAGCGAAGGTATCAAAACTAAAACGGCTGTCTCGTGTAAACGAGCCATAGTGGTATTGGCTGTTGACGTGGAACTGAAGAACTTCCACAAAGTTTGTGTCTAAAATACAGCATTGTGTGCAGGTGAAATATGGACCATCAGAAATAAAGATAAGAAGAAACTGGAAACATCTGAAATTGGCTGTTACAGAAAAGTAAAGTGGGCACAGGTGTCTGAGGAAGATATTTACCGGAAGAAATGGGTTAGTGGGAAATCTGGACGGAGCTGCAAGAACAGTGGAGGCAGACGAAGCATAGAAATGCAATACAATTTACGGAGGACATTGTATGTAATATCTGTGTGGAAATGAAAATTTTGTTGTTGGATAGAGAAAGATGAGGGAGAGCACCAAAACCAGTAATAATCCTGCTACTGTGTTGCTGTGGGTGCAAGTCTCACCTCTCTTTGTGAAATGTTACGCAGTCCTTCGAACGAAAGAGTGATGAAGGGGAATGGACAATTAAACACGCTTCGCTATGTCGCCACTGACCTTATTACCGACAGGGCATCAACGTAGCTAGATGGGGAAGGGAGCATTGGCTACGAACATCCAAAAAAAGTATTCCGCGACACGGAAAACAAACGAAAACATGATAGTCGATTGTCCGGATTGCGAGTCCATTGCCGTACCCAGCGCCCAACCTATTACGATAATAGCGTTTGGGGTCTGAAGGTAGCAATACTAAGTTGCCGAAACTGGTAGCATTTGAGATATGAAATGAAAGTAACGTGTTGGTAAAGTTTTTTGAATCAAGAAATACGTACCAACCGACGTCCCCCAGGCCATAACGGACCGACAGCGACTCTATGGGTTAGGGTTGGTGACTATCGGTTGCCGCGTGAGACGGCATCTCGTAAACGGTCACCGGCGCAACAAGTTGACCACATCGGCAATAAAGCAGGCCGCTCACAGTAAATCATGGTGCGACGTCACGGGCCGACCCCCTGTATTTAATTACTGCGTAACGAAAGCTACCCCTTGGAGCCAGATTTACGGCAGGCGTTGGCCAACTCGCCCGGCGCGCCACACGCGTGCTCACCCCCGCCCCTCCGCAGTCTGTGTGCGTGTAATCTGCGGGCAAGCTTCATTACTGGCTCGTGCACGCACGACTCACCTAATATAAATTCCTGCTGAGCAATATATGGCCTGCTGCCGGCGGCCGTGCACCACCACGCGAAAGCAGACGCCCTGGCACTTGCGTACCTAACTCTAACTGAGACACAATGTCGGGGAGCTTTATTCTTTCTTGTCTCGTGCTGCTGTGTGTTTTTCCTCACTCATTGCCTCCGTTACTAGATTCAGTAGTTGCTCACGTAAGATGTCCCTAAAATGTCACATTTCCACGCCGCATCTTACTCTTGTCATTGGATATCAATGATGTGTCATCAATTTTGTCCTACTGCAAATATCATGCGGTCTAGGGCGCTGCAGTCATGGACTGAGCGGCTGGTCCCGGTGGAGGTTCGGGCATGGGTGTGTGTTTGTCCTTAGGATAATTTCGGTTCATTAGTGTGTAAGCTTAGCAGTTAAGTTCCATAAGATTTCATACAATATGAACTTTGTTTTTGCAAATACCATGTGTATCCTGTTGACCTCCAGTTGTGTATAAATGTATAACCAATAAACCTGAAGACAACTGTCGAATGTCTCAGTACTGACCTGCGGGCACACAGTATAGCGTTAAAGCGCAACCCGTCCGAAATCCAAGTTGTTCATTCTAAGCTCGTTAGCCCGAAATATCTGCAACCTCTACTGTCTTAAATCGCAAATGGGACAAATATCAGCTTCTTTCCTTCATCAGAGAGTCTAGGAGTAATAATAAATGAAAATCTAAATTAGACTGAGCATGTAACTGCAGTGTTCAAGAAGGCTTCAGCTTCTACTCTACAAAAAATATAAAATGCTTTTCGCTCTTGATCAGAAAAAGGAACTTGTTCAAACACTTATATATTTAATTACAGCGATGTTATCCTGCAAGGTCTTTCTCCGGAAAGCCCCCGGCACTTGCAGGCCTGTGTTCGATATGTCTGTGATGTTTGAGTCGTAGACGATATTCCACCATCATATGCACAGCTATCCTGACTGCGAGCAAAGAGCAGATTTCCACATCCTCTGCTTTCTTTGCTCTATTGTAAATGTACGCTGTCCCTCATATCTCTCCTCGATCTTAACGCTTTTGTCTGAACAACATACCAGTTCCTCTGAGGGAAAAATTCTTTCTGTCCCACTCAACCGTTCAGCTGCTTTCTCGGAGTCCCTCTAAGTAGCAGGAACCTGACATCGGAATAACCTCCCGTATTATATTAGAGGTAACATCTCCAGCTCCAGAAGGCAGGTAATGACTTCTCTTTGGCTTATGGGGAGAGTTTCAGGAATGTGCTGTTCATTTGTAAAGGAGAGCGCATACAGGACTCTGGTGCGACCTATATTCTTGAGTACTGCCCGAGTGTTTGGGATCCACACCATGTCGGATTAAAGGATGACACTGAAGGAATTCAGAGGCGGGCAACTAGATTTGACACTGGTATGTTAGAACAACATGTAAGTGTTACAGAGATGCTTCAGGAGCTCAAAGGGGAATCCCACGACCGAAGACTACGTTCTTTTCGAGGAACACTATGAACACTGGCATTTGAAGCTGACTGCTAAATGATTCTACTGCCGCCAACATACATTGCACCCAAGGACCACGAAGATAAGATGCGAAAAATTAGGGCTCATACGGGGCATTTGGACAGTCATTTTTCCCTCGCTCTAGTTGGGAGTGCAACGGGAAAAGAAATGAATAATAGTTATGGGTTTCAATATGCCTCCTTTAGATGCACGGCATATATCAAAGCAGTATTCAAATTGTTCCGACACTGCAGCGAGCATGTCTGAGTGACAGCTTCCACGGCTGCAGTTATGCGATGTTTCAGATCATTCATTGTTGCTGATAACGGAGACACATAGTCTTTCTTCATAAACTCCCACAAGAGATAATCACATACGGTAATATCCAGTGACCTTGGAGGCCAGTAATGTAATGTTGAATCATTTGGTCCACTGCGACCTATCTATCGTTCAAAAATCATTTGATTTAAAAATTCCCGCACTTCCAGATGCTAGTGTAGTGGTGTCCCATCCTGTTGGTAAATGAAATCGTTGTAATCGTCTCCAACCGTGGGGAAAGAAAGTTCTCAAGAATATAGAGATATTTACTTCCTGTAACGGTGTTCTGAGCAAAGAAAATAGACCATACACCTTTTCCCGCGAAACTGCAAAATAAGCATTACATTTTGGTACTTCCCTTGCATGATGTACAAACTTATGTGGTTATTCAGTACCCTATATTCTCACACAATGACGGTTCACCTTCCCATTGAAATGGAATGTTGCCTCGTCGCTAAACATTAAGCTTGGAAGAAAAATTATCATCCTCCACCTGCCAAGAACGAAGTTATAAAACACCACAAGTTGTTGTTTGTAGCCGGCCGGAGTGGCCGTGCGTATCTAGGCGCTTCAGTCTGGAACCGAGCGGCCGCTAAGGTCGCAGGAATCTTGCCTCGGGCATGGATGTGTGTGATGTCCTTAGGTTAGTTAAGTTTAATTAGTTCTAAGTTCTAGGCGTCTGATAACCTCAGAGCCATTTGAACCATTTTTTTGTTGTTTGTCACCTTGACGAAGAGCTTGCATTCGCTGAATTTTGTATGGTTTCACATCTAAACGTAGACGCAACACACGCCAGACGAACATCGGGGGCATGCTGAACTGTCGAGTTGCATGGCGAACGGATTCATGTGAACTTCTTGTGAAACGGTGGAAGCGTTCGACGTTTGTGTCAGACACTCGGGGGTGGCTCAGCGATTAGTCTTCACGCAAACAACCTGTTTCTCGGATTTGTTTATGCCATTGTCTAATACCCTATTCTGTAAGAGGGTCCATACCATACCTATACGAAAGTCATGCTGAACAGTTATTAATGACCGGCACTGAGCAAAACGTAGAACACAAAACGCTTTATGTTGTCCCGACACCAGTTTTACTGGAACTGAAGTGGGCGCACACTGCTGCTACGTAGCAGTAACCATGTTAAACTCGAGAGTTCACTCTTTACAACCATACTTTGTTCACTCACATGTTTCAATTGACAAAATAGTTACGATTTTTTAAAAATCAGATGATTCTTTTTTATATACCCTGTACGTTAATTTCTTTTTCGTGTTGTCTTCCCTTAGGATTAAGTTCATAAGGATGTCCTCACGGTGTCTATGAATTATCAGCGTACCGTACACTGTTTGTATTTTTGTTTTGTCAGTATCTTTTAATCTAATTTTTTTTAAATATTGCTTCTAGGTCTAGTGTTTACCTTCTAACGCTTGTTTAGTACCATGGAAGTTATCCATGATGTCGTAACAGATGTCCTACCATGGTCAACTGTTAAGACATCACCTTCACCATTCCTAATAGTAACGTCGTTGTCATCTAACACATCCTCAATTTTCTTTTCCATTCTTCTGTATACTATTCTTGTCAGCAGCTTGGATACATGACCTTTAAGCTGAATGGGCCATAATTCTCGCACTTGTCAGCTCTTGAAATCTAAGAGTTTGTATGGATGAAATACTGCTGAAAGTCTGAATCATACACTGTAAACACGAAAGTGAATAGTCGCTAGTGATTTTAGTTTTTCTGGTATCTAAAACTTCTACATTATCTGATATGAAATTTTCGAGAGCTCTTTTAAATTCTGATTGTAATACTGGATCCGCTATCTCTTCTATGTCGATTCTTGTTTGTTCTTCTATCACGTCGTCAGACAAGTCTTCCGGCTCGTTAGAGGCCTTCAATATACTCTTTCCCTCCATCCTCTCTCTCCTCTGCATTTAACAGTGGAATTTTCATTACAGTCTTAGTGTGATTGCGTTTACTTTTAATCTCACCGAAGGTCATTCTGACTTCCCTGTATGCTGAGTCCGTCCTTCCAACCATCATTCATTTTTCGACTTCTCATTTTTCTTGCAGCCATTTTGTTTTACCTTCCCTGCAGTCCTATTCATTTCGTTCCTAAGTGACTCGCTTTTCCGAATTCTTGAATTTCCCTGAACATTTCTGTATTTCCTTTCTTTCGTCGATCAACTGAAGTATATCTCCTGTTCCCATCGTTTCTTCACCTTCCTTGTAGCATAGTTCTTTCAAACTTCTGTGATTGCTCCTTTTAGCTACGTCCATTCCTTATATGATTTATGGCATACTGTATCTAGCGGTTGCAGTGAAGATTCGTACTGAAGGCTACCTGCAAGTCCTGCAGCTTGCTTGCTAGATTGTTTAGCTCCTAGATTTCGAGGGCCTTGCGCACTAGTGTACTGCAGACGACTTTTCATCTCCCGGCAGAGACCTGCATCCGGCGCTGACGGTAGTGGGTCTGTGGACGCTGTATTGTGCCTGGCGATACGCTTTCTCCACTACTGCGTCAGACGCCGCCGAGGGAGCTGGGTGGGCTGCGTGGAGTGGAGTAGAAAGGCGGCGCTAAGCTGAAGACAAAAGTCGCCAGGAAAGCGTGAAGATGGAAAGAAGTCGACTTACCGAAACATCGCGCTTTCTGGACGACGCCACTCAGCCGAATTCTCAAGAGATATTCAAAATCATCCAGCATTGAGAAGATCTGAAATCACACGTCAAGTATCAATGCGGGGAGGAGATGGAATGTAAAATTAAGAAGTTTGACAAACGTCAGAACAGGGAGGACAACCTTTTCTCCTCCCATTTCTTCTGAGATGCCGAGAACACTGAATCACACCATCGTTTCCTTGAAGTGAAATGGAAAGAGGGCAACGATTTCTGGTATAACAGGAATAGGATTCGTCATGAATAGAAAGGTATGGCAGGCAGTGAATTACTGTGGGGAGATCGGTGATTTGTTCTCGTCAGAAAAAACAAAACCAACACCGGCAACGATTGTTCAGGTATCCAAGATGATCGCAAGCAAAATATGAAGAGGTAGGAAAGGAATATGAGGATATTGAAAGGATAATACAGTACGTAAAGAGAGACGAAAACCTAATAGGCATGGGTGTGGAATGTAGTTGTATGGGAAGGAGCGACTAATTGAGGCCTGAAATAAATTTCAGCTAGTTAAAGCGGATACACTGTTGAAGAATTAAAAGCGGAGGAGTTACCGTCAGAAAAGGCCGGGAGATACGGGAAGATATCAGTTAGGCTACACCACGGTCAGGCAGGGATGCCGAAATCAGATCCTGGATTGTAAGGCGTATCCAGGAGCAGATATAGACTCGGATCGCAATTTAGTAATAATGAGAGTAGGCTAAAGCTTACTTCTCAAAGTAGTGGGTTACAGAAGTTCTAAGGAATAAACAGATACGATTTAAGTTCTCTGAGGCGATAGACACTCCGATAAGGAATAGATCAGTAGGGGATTCAGTTGAAGAGGAATGGACACCTCTGAAAAGAACATGCACAGAAGTTGGAGAGAATAACATGGATACAAAGAAGGTAATTGCGAAGAAACCGTGGGTAACAGAAGAAATACTTCTGTTGATCGATGAGAGAAGGAGATACAGAAATGTTCAGCGAAATTCAGGAATACAAAAATACAAGACACTTACGAAAAAAATAAACAGGAAGTGAAGAGCAGTTAAGGCGAAACGGCTGCATTAAAAATATGAAGAAATCGGAAAAGATGTGATTGTTGGAAGGAATGACTTAGCATTCAGGAAAGTCAAAACAACATTTTGTTAATTAAAAGCAAGGGAATATAATTTAGAATGCAACGGAAATTCCACTGTTAAATGAATGGGATGAGGGTATATGGAGAGAGGAAGTTGAAGGTCCTTATAAGAGGAACTACTTATGTGATGTCGTGATAGAAGAAGAAACAGGAGTAGGTCAGGAAGAAATAGGGGAGAAAGTATTTCAGACAAATAAGGGAGAAAGGGTAGAAAAATTCCTTCCTTTCTGTTATCACTCGAAGAAGTGGAGAAGTGGCAACGAAATTACTATTCACGTTGGTATGTAGAATGTACGAGTCCGGCGATACGCTATCAGACTTTCGGAATAACATCATCCGCACAATTCTGAAGCAAGAAAAGAGAAGTGCGACAATTACCGTACGATCAACTTAACAGACCATGCATCTCAGTTGCTGACAGGAATAACATACAAGAGATTGGAAAAGGGTGTGTTGGAAGACGATCAGTTTTGCTTTGGCAGTGGTAAAGGCACCAGAGACGCAGGGTAGTAGGACATCTATTAAAACTTCACGAAATGGCTTCCATGTTAGTAGAGGGGGCTGTACAAGGTAAAAAATTATAGAGGCATACTAAAGGAAGACGATTCGATTACACCCAGCAAATAATAGAGGACGCAGATTGGTAGTGCTACTCTTCCCCCTCCCCCCCCCCCCCCCCTTCACACCAAAAAGACATCTAGTGAGAAGGTCGTTATCACATGAGGACTCCAGCTGACAACCAGATCACGGGAAAAGCCAACTTGGCTCTAGTCATGGAAAAGGTACGCTACACCTTACGCAAACTATACGAGGTACAACAAAGCATGACAGCCGACCACCTGCAGACAAGCCGCTGAATAATAGCACTTTGATCTAAACAACCACAGGGAGATCTTTGGAGAACTGTAATCAATCATACAGCGAAAATAATTGAGGATTATACCTTACTTGTACAAAGAAAGAGCATAAATTTAGCACCAACGCCGACGACATGACGAAAAGTGAAATTTTGGCAGAACGGTGGTAGAGGTTGGTTTTGTACTTCCATGAGACCCTGCGGAGGACATTTATTGTACATTTACCAGGGCTGTTCCACCGATGTGAAATATGTTGAAGTAGGAGAGGAAAGAACTTAAGCGGCTCCGATAAGATTGTGGAAGAATCCATCCACCAGACCAAGGAAATTCTAATGCCATGCTACCACGTCAAGGGCACAAGCAAAAAATGTGCGACCTATTCTAGTAAAAGAACTTTCTTTTGCTAACCTCTTCATCTCAGACTAGCACTTGCAACCTACGTCCTCAATTATTTGCTGGGTGTATTCCATTCTCTGTCTTCCTCTACAGTTTTTGCCCTCTACAGCTCTCTCTAGTACCATGGAAGTCATTCTCACATGTCTTAACAGATGTTATATCATCCTGTCCCTTCATCTTATCAGTGTTTTCCTCACGTTCCTTTCCTCTCCTATTCTGCGCAGAACCTCCTCATTAATTACCTCATCAGTCCACCTAATTTTCAACGTTCGTCTGTAGCACCACATCTCAAATGCTTCGATTTGCTTCTTTTTCGGTTTTCCAACATACTACAATAAAATGCTGTATGCTAGACATACATTTTCAGAAATTTCTTCCTCAGATTAAGGCCGATATTTCATATTAGTAGACTTCTCTCTTCACTTACTAAGTGACCATAACTCCTGATGTTAAGTTTCTCTCTGTTCTCATTTCTACTACTTCTCATTACCTTCGTCTTTCTTCGATGTACTCTCAAACCATACGTTTTTCTCATTAGACTGTTCATTCCTTTCAGAAGACCATGTAATTCTTCTTCACTTTCATTCAAGGTAGTAATTTCATCAGCGAATCGTATATTTGAAATCCTTTCGCGGTGAATTTTAATTCCAATCCTGTACCTTTCCCTTATTTCCATCATTGATTCCTCGATGTATAGATTGAACAGTAGGGGTGAAAGGCTATATCCTTGTCTTAAACCCTTTTTAGTACGAGCACTTCGTTCTTGGTCGTCCACTCTTATTATTCCCTCTTGGCTGTTGTACATATTGTATATGACCCGTCTCTCCCTATAGCCTACCCCTACCTTTTTCAGAATGTCTAACATTTTGCACCATTTTACATTGCCGAACGCTTTTTCCAGATTGACAAATCCTATGAACGTGTCTTGATTTTTCTTTAGTCTTTGTTCCATTATTAACCTCAACGTCAGAATTGCGTCTCACGTGCCTTAAGCTTTCCTAAGTCAAAATGATCGTCATCTAACAAGCAACTTGGGTGCATGAGCTGTTAAGCTGATTGTGCGAACATTCTCGCACTTGTCAGCTCTTGCCGACTTCGCAATTGTGTTGAAGTCAGATGGTATGTTACCAGACCCATACATTCTACACACCATCGTGAATAGTCATTTTTTTGCCACTTCACCCAATGACTTGAAATTATGATGGAATGTTTTCTAGCCCTTCTGCCCTATTTGATCTTAAATTCTCCAAAACTATTTTAAATTCTGATTCTAATACTGGATCCCCTATCTCTTCTAACTCGTCTCCTGTTTCTTCTTCTATCACATAAGACAAATCTTCTCCCTCATGGAGGCTTTCAGTGTATTCTTTCCACCTATCCGCTCTCTCCTCTGAATTTAACAGTGGAATTCCCGTTGCACTCTTAACGTTATCATCCTTCCTTTTAATGTCATCGAATGTTGTTTTGACTTTTCTGTATGCTGAGTCTGTCCTTCCGACAATCATTTCTTTTTCGATGTCTTCACATTTTTCCTGCACCCATTTCGTCTTAGCTTCCCTGCACTGCCTATTTATTTCATTCCTTAGCGACTTGTATTTCCCGGAACATTTTTGTATTTTCTCCTTTCATGGATCAGTTGAAGTATTTCTTCTGTTATCCAGGGTTTCTTAGCAGTTACCTTCTTTGTACCTATGTTTTACTTCCCAACGTCTGTGATGGCTCTTTTTAGAGACGTCCATTCCTCTTTAAATGTATTGCCCACTAAGATATTCCTTATTGCTGTTTCTATACCGTTAGAGAACTTCAACCGTCTTCCGCCATTCCTTAGTGCTTCCGCTATCTCACTTCTTTGGGTATTGATTCTTCCTGACTAATATTATAAACTTCAGCCTGCTCTTTATCACTACTATATAGTGATCTGAGACTATATCTGATCCCGGGTATGCCTTACAATCCAGTATCTGATTTCGGAATCCCTTTCTGACCATGATGTAATCTAACTGAAATATTCCCGTATCACCCGGCTCTTCCCCAGTATACCTCCTTCTCTTGTGATTCTTGAACAGATTATTCGATATTACTTGCTGAAACTTGTTACAACACTTAGTCTCTCTCCTCTCCCATTTCCTGTCCCAAGCCCATATTCTCCTCTGATTTTTTCTTCTGCTTCTTCCCCTATAACTGCATTCCAGTCTCTTGTGACTATTAGATTTTCATTCCCCTTTACATTCTGTATTACCCTTTCAGTATCCTCATACACTTTCTCTATCTCTTCATCTTCAGCTAGCAACGTCGGCATGTATACCTGAACTATCGTTGTCGGTGTTTATTCGCTGTCGATTCTGATAAGAGCAACCCTGTCACTGAAGTGTTCACAGAACCCCCCCCCCCCCCCCCCCTAGCTTCCTATTCATAACGAATCCTACTCCCATTATACGATTTTCTACTGCTGTTGATATTACCCTATACTCATCTGACAAGAAATCCTTGTCTTCTTTTCACTTCACTTCACTGACCCCTATTATACCTAGACCGAGCCTTTGCATTTCCCTTTTCAGATTTTCTAGTTTCTCTACCACGTTCAAGCTTCTGACATTCCACGCCCCGACTGGTAGAACGTTATTATCCTTTCGTTTATTTTTCTGTCTTTTTCTCATGGTAACGTCCTTCTTGGCAGTCCCCTGCCGGAGACCCGAAAGGGGGATTATTCCGGAATCTTTTGCCGATGGAGATATCATTATGACACTTCATCAATTACAGGTCAAATGTTCTGTGGATACATGTTACATGTCTTTAGTGCAGTGGTTTCCATTGCTTTTTTCATCCTCATGCCGTTGATAATTGGTGATTCTTCTGCGTTTAGGGGCAGTTTCTCAACCCCTAGGACAATGGCGTGTCCTGAACCTGTGTCCGCTCCTTCGCCCTCTTTGACTAGGCCGTTGGCGGAATGAAGGTGTCTTCTTATGCTGGAAGTCTTCTGCCGCCAATGCTGATTATTAATCAAAATTTAAGCAGCTGCGGGATTCGGACCCAAGACCGAATGCGTTTGGATTATGAATCGAAGACGCTGCCATCCAACAGGACTTAGGAAACATAGTTTAGTTTTTTTTCAGTAGATGTAAGAATTTACCGTGAGTGAGAATGTAGCCTTTGCGTGGGTTTATGACTAATGGATTAAGGTATACTTGCATTGGGGGGGCAATGCTGTGAGAAAGCCAGTCTGCATTCCAGTGCGATGCCCTCCTGGAACTGCAGTACATGTAATAGAAATAAGTTACTAAGGGAGCAGGAGTGTAAGATCTATGTTCTTCAGGTGCAGTTACAAAACGCGAAGGAGTAACTAGACAGAATGAGGAGGAAGAAGCGCACTGGGGAATGGGAACTGTCTGCTCACAATAAGGCTCTAGGTCAAGGCGATTACCAGATATTGCGCATTACGTGTTGCCAACAGATTTGACGAACTGTGAGAATATAGTGGAGAGGAACGTCTTGTAGCTGTAGTTATAGGATCTCAGCAGTTAATGAGCCTAAGTCAGTTACAATTCTCATAGAAGGATGGTTCTTCTGTTAGGTAGTTCTCGTGGCAGACGTGTAGGGCAGCAGTTGCAGGAAGTGTTTGGGAGTGAGTACGAGGTCACCAGGATACTGAATCCTAGTGCACGATTGGCAAAGTGATTGTTAATGTAGGAATACAGGGGAGTTATGAAGGAATTTTCTAAAAGAGGATGAGGAAGTGCCTGTGGTCGGATCTGGGACTGGATAGGGAGAAGTGTATGACATAGGTGGCGTCTTGGAAGTATCTACTCAAACTGGTAGCGGAAATGTTCATTTCGTGCAGTTGCTTCGGCATCATGATCGGCCAACTGTCAGGCGCGTTAACATGAGGCTTGAGAAGTCACTGGGTGTCAGTTGAGTCTATCAACAAGGTGGGTCTCTCTAGGCATGGCCTGCGCCTCAGTGGGTATAGAAGGGAGATGCTGGCAAAGCTTGTACGTGAAAGTGTAGTCGGCGGTGGTGGGATCACACATGCAAAAATCTCTATAGTACTTCTGAAGAAGTCAAAGCAACAGCCTGCTGAGAACAAACAAAAATCTTTTGTGATGGCAATTATCCCAATTTCAGGATCACACCGGCGATAAATCGGAAGAACGAGAATGTATAAAGTACGGTTCCGATCACTAGTAAAGACTAAAGGTTCATTGGGGTCACTCAAGGATGAGCTAGGACTCCTAAAACCAACAGTCTACCGTATCTCACTCAGTGGGGAAAAATGCATGTCGGCCAGACTACCTGGATGGTGAAGGAGAAATGCACGCAGCATAAAATACATAGAGACAAGGAACAGCTCAGAAAGTCCACACTGCATCTCCCACGAACATGTCATGAATTATCACGGCATTGTTGCAACAGCTCAACACCTTCTGGAATTGTATTACAAACGACCTGTAGAAAGTCGGCTTCACAACAAATTAATAAATGAAAACAGTGTTTTTCGATTAAGGAAGACCTAGGACCCAGCCTTGAGCATGGACAAGGCGCAGTCTCGGCACCCGAAACGTACGAGGATGAATTGTCAACCCGCCGGTGGAGATTAGAGTCTAGCACTGGAGACAGTGGGACTGAACACGCGCGTCCATAAAATGATTGCTAGATACCGTCAGTCTGTGGAGGATAGGTGACGGTGGCGCTCGGTGGAGGACACTCAGTCATCGGGAACGCCTGAAGACGGCAAGAAGTCGGCTTGCACAAATGTCGCGCCTTCTGGACGATTCCATCTGACTGAATACCCGAGAAGTACTCAGAATAATTACTTGCCCAATATCATAACTGTAAACGATATACACTTTCCTACAAAAAAGGCTAGAACACTTGGTCAGATGTCACTGTAACTTCGTATATGTACCCAACAGTGCCGGGTGAGAGTTAATGATTGGCTCTAAGCACAATGGGGCTTAACACCTAAGGTCATCGGTCTCCTAGACTTCGAACCGGTTAAACCTAACTAACCTAAGGAAATCACACACATCCATGCCCGAGGCAGGATTCGAACCTGCGACCGTAGCATCAGCGCGGTTCCGGACTGAAGCGCCTAGAACCGCTCGGCCACAGCTGCCGGCTGTTAATGATTAGAGTAGCAATTCCCAGTTCCGAGTGTGTTAATGATTTAGAGTAGTAATTCCCCGCGACAGGTAGAGCGATATTAGTGTTGATCGTTTTTAGTGCAGAACCATGCCTTGTATGTGTATATAAGTGGTGTGAACAGCGTCAGATGTTGAGAAGTTCTAGAGGACACGGATACCCACGTACTCGTCTGAAGTAGCATTGTCAGCGTCTAAAAGAGTCTGAAAGAAGCCCAAGTGCAGATCTCCATTTGGCCAGTTGGGCAAATCGTGTAATATCCAAATCTGTGGGGTACGCTAAGGTTCAAGTCAACCACATCTGACCACCAAAGTGTCAGATCGTTGTACTGTGCACGGAGCACTTCTTGATCCTTCCATACCCTTGTCTGCCGTCTGAGGGCAAGTAATAGACACTCCTACAACTATGTCATCTCACACCATTGGTCGAAGACTTACATAAGATGGACTAAGGAATTATCGTCCCACAAGTCATTTGCCATTACAACAGAAACAGCATATGAAATTGTAGAGGAGCCACAGGCTGCATGTCGCTTTTTCGCTATTTTTACATATTTCCCAATATTTGTAACACGTGGTAGTCGGCTACGTAATTTCTGAAAATGCTCGCGGTTGTCGAGTGAAATGTAAATGCGAAGAAAAAGTTGCAATTTTAATTTCAGTTTCTAAACGTTGGTGTTTCCCGGCAGACAGGTTCCTCCACTAGCACTTGGAATTGTGTTATGACTGCGCGGACTGCTGATGAATGACGTCGTAATGTGTTCAGTGATGACTCGCGGCCTACGCTACAACAGGTGACCGTCGTCGGAGAGTATCATGATGTCCTGGGAAGACGTTCCATTCTTCCAGTGTTTTATATTGGCACAACAGTGTTTTCACTGGCGTCAGGAGTGGCGAACCGCTGGATATTAATTCAGGTCACAGCTGGTAGTGATTAATTCGACTCTGAAAGCATCCTACGTCCCCCTCTGCTTCCCATACGACAGCATTGTAATGCCAAATTTCAACAGGACAATGCTTGTCCACACATGACAAGAAGATCATCGTCTCGGACAGAACGTGTGTTGGTCTAGCTCGGATGTCCGTACCAATGGCAGTATCCAGGATATGAAAGAGCATTTGCGACAGCTGCGGGCCAGTTTGCCTCAAGAGAGAATACAATTAATTTACAACAGTGTTTCCAACGGAATCTGCGCTAGCGTTCACTGCAAGGCGGTTGGAACTCCACAGTGATAAATGGGTTCATACTGCTAAAGTTTTGTAAATGTGAGTCGACACTGTGATCAGTGAAATAACTTCACATACTCTCCATATCGCTACGGTCGCAGGTTCGAATTCTGCCTCGGGCATGGATGTGTGTGATGTCCTTGGGTTAGTAGGGTTTAAGTAGTTCTAAGTTCTAGTGGACTGATGACCTCCGATGTTAAGTCCCATAGTGCTCAGAGCCAGTTGAACCATTTGAATTCTCTATGTCTTTGAGTTTCATTTCGTTTCCTCCTACCATTTTGTGCGCTTAATCTTTTTTTTTTATTCTTTTTTTTCAGGCAGTGTAGTAGAGGAATAAGTGAAAGTATTCCATCAATTAGGTACTAAGTTACACAGGATGACCGCCGAGTCGAGGAACATATGAAAAGTAGGTTGATACCGGCAATGAAAACTTTCTTCATTAAAAGAGCTCCACTGATTTCTAACTCGATGTGGAAATGAAGAAGAAGATCCTGATATGTGCCTCTTGCTTGGAAGCGAAACGTTGACAACGGGGTACACGGAGAGAAGAGAGGGGCAGTGAACTGTCATACTATCGAAGAACATTAAAAATTAAAGAAGCAAACGAAGGGTCTAACGGGGAAGCATTAAAAATTATAGATGACCATAGTGAAATGTCAATGGACACCATGCACGGACATGGGAAAGTTGCAGACCGTTTATTACAAGTCATTTGTTACTTCACAAGAGCCCAACAATCTTTTATAGCACCCAAAAGTCATTTATTGCACACATACCAAAAACACTAATGAAATACAAATGATTCAGGCAGCTACACTATAATTTCTCCAGTTAAATCAGTTGATGGTTAATTAGTCAATTTAAACGAATAAAATGCACAAATTTACTGAGAACTAACAAGGAATCAGCACAATCAAATATAATTCAAACACCGGTTAGTGTTGGGCTAACAATGACACCAGTGATGCTAAAGATTACAATTCAAGCATTTTGCTGGCCAGAGGGTGTGCTTCGTCTTTATGAATATAACTTACAAGAAATGTAGTGACGTAAAATTACACAAGTCTGATATATATAAATTCGAAATAAATTTTCTACTCAATCTCGTCTTAAAACAAAACATATCAAGAGAAAATGAGAGAAGAACATAGAAGATGATCTCTTTTGATTGCAATTAGTGCTACGATCAACCATTTGAGACATATTTTTATGTGAGGCAACTGTATATCATAAAAAGGGAGTTGGGATCGTCTCAAGAACCTTTCATTTTTACAAAAAGTACTTAGTATGTAGGACCAATATATCATCACCAATATAGAAAAAAGTCTTACTCAGGAAAATAATAAATTGCATTATAAGTGAATATAGCGTAACAGACCACTTGGAGAGAGCGAATAAAATTTTGGAGCAAAAGAACAAATAAATTACCACGTTACTTGGGAATCACAGATATTTCGAAAGCTTTTGAATAGTTTTATATAAAATTAGGACCTGCAACCCATATGAAAGACAGCATCTATTTAATATGTTATCATACGGAAGAATGTGTACGCCAGTGCTACAGCTTTCAGTAGAGAGGATGGAAATTCAGAACTGAAGAAGAATCAGATAAGAAAATTTCCTATCACCATAATGTTAAATTGGGTAAACTAATACGTGTTGACGGGTAGCATCAAACAGTTTTCGTGTGCCGATGGCATTTTATTGTTTTCCTCTTTGAGTCGAAGATTATTCAGTTTGTTTGAAAGTGCGCCTGTAAATGTCTAACAGTAAGGCTACAGTTTTGTATAACCAACGCACCGGTGTTACAATAGTACAAATTGAAACTGATATCGTAGAATAATTTGAGGAGACTTTGTATATACTGCAGCTAAAGACTGTTTATACAGCAACAGAAATAAATAAGAGTAAGACATCTGTACTTCTGTCAGTGGAGTAACTATGGTTATCAAAACAGACCTTCCTATACTGTTGAGGAGGAATGTTTACAGTTAATACATATTAACATATTTTTTAATTTATGGCGTGAAGCATGGAGTTTTAATGTGAAAACCACTGAAATGTTGAGGCTTGTTCAACGAAGAACTCCACGTTCGGAATTACTAGGAGAGGTGGGAACCTATCAATTGAACCAGGAAACGGATTAGAGTGAAATAATTAATTGAAACTGTACGGAAAATGAAGTGGAGGTGGCGTGAACATGGTGAATTAATATCGGATGGACCAAGGAAGTTCTTTATCTGAATGTCTATAATGACCGAGACGACGGCCTGATGGAACGTGATTAGATTACGTTAAGAAACATGCAGGAGCTACGCTGTTGCGTGGCCTAATAGTGGAAGTTGAATGGATGGTGATGACGCAGCAGTAAGTGATATCCTGAACTTCAGGCAGCTGACGCTAGGGGAGCTGTCGGAGAGAGGTGACCGCAGAGGCAGCACGGGGATTCACCCAGCCGTCGCAAGACATATCGGGCTCTGTCAGAGGAAATATGGCGACACGCGAAAGCTCTCCAGTGGATTTCTCACGACGTCGCCCTCGGGCAGGAGGTAACTGAATACCCAGAGCGAGGCGCCCATGAGGGACAGCCCACGCTCTCGCGTTGAAATGTAGAACGGCTTCCATGCCTCTCCTAGGGCTAATGAAGACTCTTGAAAGCATCATACCACTACAGCTGAATACTAATACGTTTATCAGACTACCGTAACGTGCTAAATTCGTGTGCCAGAGGACCAAGGTGATAATGATTAATCGTATCAAATATACCATTTACTCTCTATTTCACTCAATGATGACCAGTAAAATTATGTTCGTGACAACTGACTTGTGTACTATGTGTACTAAAGTAACTCTCACTTTCTGAGCTATAGCTACTGTCTTTATTCCATTCAGACTTTCGACTGCAATACGCAGCAACTGCATGATTTGAACCACTACAGCCACTGACCACAACCAGAAAACAACGCAGAAAAGGAAACTGAGCCTTGTTAATAAATTCGCTTAGTAGCAATATCAGTTTCAGAACTACAAATGTTATTTTCATATGTTGCATATTAATCAATTAAATCCACACAGTGGGGTGAAAAATTCTGTGTTATCGTATTGGATGACAAGTGAAAATATCATTCAAAGATTTGTTTGTCTAGGTTGGTAGTTAGCCAATCTAATCGGGATATTAAGAATTTCATATTTGGCGGAATTTCCAGCTGATATTTTCTTTACTGTCTGACAAACACTGTATGTGGTGCTCAATTTTCTTACTTCGAATATTATCTGTAAGTGCCGTCCTTAGCGGGCGAGCAGTTCTAGGCGCTTCAGTCTGGAAACGCGCGACCGCTACGGTCACAGGTTCGAATCCTGCCTCGGTCATGGATGTGTGTGGTGTCCTTAGGTTAGTTAGGTTTAATTAGTTCTAAGTTCTAGGGGACTGATGACCTCAGATGTTAAGTCCCATAGTGCTCAGAGCCATTTGAACCATTATCTGCCAGTACGAATCTAAACTGTTTTATTTTAATTTAAGTATCTGGAAAGCAAATTAGCTTTTCAGTTTCAAATTATACGAGGGTTGGAACTTAAATAGTGGCAACTATTTACTCACAACCGATTCAAAGAGTTACATGTTTGCACCTGTTGCTGTCTTTCAAAGTAGTCACCAGCGCTGTGTAGAACCCGTTGCCAGCGATGTGGAAGGCGTAATATACCGCTAGCAGAGCCTGTTCTGTTGATGGTGTGAGTGGAGCGGTCTACTGCCTGTCGAATCTCTGGAACAGATCTGAAACGAAGGCCATCAAGGTGCTCCTACATCTTCGGAATCAAATCCTAGTCACAAGGACTTAAATCCAGGGAGTATGGTGGATGGTACAGCACTTTCCAAAGATGGTCGCAGGTAATTTTTTTAATTTTTTATTTTTGATACAATTGTTTTCGGTATTGAACTGAATCGTTGTAAACTACTAAAACAGAGAATCTGCCAATGTTTCGACCGACTTGCTACCTTCCTCTTCAGTGAGGTACACTGCCGAATGCCTTTCTTTATATACACTCCTGGAAATTGAAATAAGAACACCGTGAATTCATTGTCCCAGGAAGGGCAAGCTTTATTGACACATTCCTGGGGTCAGATACATCACATGATCACACTGACAGAACCACAGGCACATAGACACAGGCAACAGAGCATGCACAATGTCGGCACTAGTATAGTGTATGTCCACCTTTCGCAGCAATGCAGGCTGCCATTCTCCCATGGAGACGATCGTAGAGATGCTGGATGTAGTCCTGTGGAACGGCTTGCCATGCCATTTTCCACCTGGCGCCTTAGTTGGACCAGCGTTCGTGCTGGACGTGCAGACCACGTGAGACGACGCTTCATCCAGTCCCAAACATGCTCAATGGGGGACAGATCCGGAGATCTTGCTGGCCAGGGTAGTTGACTTACACCTTCTAGAGCACGTTGGATGGCACGGGATACATGCGGACGTGCATTGTCCTGTTGGAACAGCAAGTTCCCTTGCCGGTCTAGGAATGGTAGAACGATGGGTTCGATGACGGTTTGGATGTACCGTGCACTATTCAGTGTTCCCTCGACGATCACCAGAGGTGTACGGCCAGTGTAGGAGATCGCTCCCCACACCATGATGACGGGTGTTGGCCCTGTGTGCCTCGGTCGTATGCAATCCTGATTGTGGCGCTCACCTGCACGGCGCCAAACACGCATACGACCATCATTGGCACCAAGGCAGAAGCGACTCTCATCGCTGAAGACGACACGTCTCCATTCGTCCCTCCATTCACGCCTGTCGCGACACCACTGGAGGCGGGCTGCACGATGTTGGGGCGTGAGCGGAAGACGGCCTAACGGTGTGCAGGACCGTAGCCCAGCTTCATGGAGACGGTTGCGAATGGTCCTCGTCGATACCCCAGGAGCAACAGTGTCCCTAATTTGCTGGGAAGTGGCGGTGCGGTCCCCTACGGCACTGCGTAGGATCCTACGGTCTTGGCGTGCATCCGTGCGTCGCTGCGGTCCGGTCCCAGGTCGACGGGTACGTGCACCTTCCGCCGACCACTGGCGACAACATCGATGTACTGTAGATGTAGATGTAGACCTCACGCCCCACGTGTTGAGCAATTCGGCGGTACGTCCACCCGGCCTCCCACATGCCCACTATACGCCCTCGCTCAAAGTGCGTCAACTGCACATACGATTCACGTCCACGCTGTCGCGGCATGCTACCAGCTCCGTATGCCACGGAAAACTGGCTGACACTGACGGCGGCGGTGCACAAATGCTGCGCAGCTAGCGCCATTCGACGTCCAACACCGCGGTTCCTGGTGTGTCCGCTGTGCCGTGCGTGTGTTCATTGCTTGTACAGCCCTCTCGCAGTGTCCGGAGAAAGTATGGTGGGTCTGACACACCGGTGTCAATGTGTTCTTTTTTCCATTTCCAGGAGTGTACTTACATTTTCGGTTATGTGGTGGCTACCGACATCACACATCAGAGATATCATTGGATAGTGTGAAGAGACTGTTATGGAGTGGGTGCCTGTACGGTAGGCTGTTGCCTGTGGCTGTTTGGAAGGAAACTCTAGTAGGTGATCGGTAGCTGACAGCGCAACGGTTGGTTGTTGCCTATGCCACTGTGGTTAAGTGTTTTGTAGGCAATCTATCGTTGGTGATTGGAAGACAGTAGCAAATCAGCAGCTTGTACACAATTTGAAGTGTTTTCCTGCAGCGAGGCGTAAAGGCCGCGTGGCAGTTCTATCGCTGCCGCTGTTTATGCTGTTAAACTCAGATCAAGTGGTGCTGTTGGCTGATGAACAGACGCTGAGCTGGAATGGCTGGCAGCCAGGCAGTAAGTAACTTTTAGCCATCCTCCCTGTCCTCATACAATATGAGATGAACGAGCTCAAGACAGCGCTCCGTACGAATGGATACAGCGAGAGAGACTTACAGCGAGCTATGTGGTACAGCAAAGACAAAACAAAGAAAAGTACAGGAGAAACTCTTCCTCTTGCCAGCACACCTTATGTGAGAGGCGTCAGCGACCGGGTACTGCGTACTGCGCTGCGCAAGAGTCAGATCTATACTTCAGAGTGGCCACAAGATCTGAGATTTGTTGTGGCGCACTAGGGGCCCCGTGAATTCTCTCCACGCTACAGGCGTCTACGAACATCAGTGCGAATGCGGCGAAGTCTACGTTGTTGGAGCTGCGAGACTATTGGCATCGGCGTTTCGGAACATGAACGTTACACGTCAGCTGTAGCTGAGAGCCACCAGGAATGTGACCGTCCTTTCAGTTTTCAAGATTCTCGCGTGCTTGCTCGGCAGCCGTGGATACAGCAACGGAATGTAAGAGAGGCTACTGAAATAAACATCCCAACAATATGAAAAGTGTGGATGGCTACATTTTCCCTATGGCCTGGCTGCCAGCGATTCCAGCCCAGCGGACCTCGTGTGTTCGGCAGCTGCCAGAACCACTTGACTCCAGGTTTCACAGCGCGACCGGCGGCCGCGAGGGAACTGCCGTGCTCCCTTAACACCTTGCTGCAGGAAAAAAATACCCTCTGGGTAAAAGCTGCCGACTTGAGCTTCCGATTTGCTATTGCCTTCCAATCAGCAACGAGAGACTGCTTGCCATTCACTCACCAGAATGGCACAGGCAACAGCCAGCCGATATTCAAACTGCTGCAAATCATCTATAAGAGTTGCCTTCCAATCAGTCACTAGGACACCACAGTCAATGCTTTACAGTACAGCCACCACTTCCATAACGACCTCATTAAATTGTCCAATGATATTTCAGATATGTGATGTCGGTAGCCAGCAGATAATCGAAAATGCCATTTGTTGTTTGCTTGATTTGGTGGGGGGGGGGGGGGGGAGGGAGACGACCAAACAACGAGATCTTCAGTCCCATCGGATTAGGAAAGGATGGGGAAGTAAGTCAGCCATGCCCTTTGAAAGGAACCGTACCGACGTTTTCCTGAAGCGATTTAGGGAAATCACGGGAAACCTAAATCAGGATGGCCGGAGTTTGAATTGGCAAAACGTAGACACTTTTGTTGTTTTAGTAATTTACAATGACTCGATCCGATACCAAAAATTATTTTATCCAAAATGACACCGGCCATGAAAGCCTACCAACTTATATCAATAATAGTTTGTCTTTCTTCAGAAGTCAACGACTAAACCGAGATGGATACACTGGTTCCCGTCCGATCACCGAAGTACTTGGATGGTTGGCTGTCATGGTAACCCTTGCTTTATTGACATTTTCCACTTTGCATTTACGGTGGAGGGACAGGAAGGATGGTTATGGAAAATCACAGATCACCAGTCTTTGGGCCAAATGTCCTGGATTCCAAAACCTCTTTGCAGTGTCTCATGAAGGGAAGACATGCAAAACTGTTGCTGGTGATCCGTCCATTGTACTTCAAGTTTGGCTGTTTCCTTGGTGCTCTTAGAGAGGAGTAGGCTAAGTGCCGGCACCTGCTTTCACCCTCTCCCTCCTCTCATCATCCCAAGCACCAACATGACACTACACTGCATACACACCCGTCTCAGCCACGTGCACGTAACACCCTTATGTACAGAGTTCTCATACTCTGAGAAGGGTACGGAAAGTCTTTCCAATTAGGAAGCCTCTTTCTTCAGAAGAAGAAAACCAAGAATTTTGCGGATTAAATGAAAACCTTCCTGGCAATAACACCAGCCGATTTAATTATGCTTTGATTAAAGTAGATGGAAAAGTAATCAGTAATTAGAGATGTAACATCTTTTATTTGGAAAACAGAATAAAATACAATAATTCATGGAATATTCTTAGTTTCGTAATGAATATGGACCATACCACTTCCCATAGAGGATAGCTTATGGAATTGCAAACCTACATTTGTAGCATTTGTAGACTTTGAGAAAGCTTTTGACGATGTTGACAGGAATACTCTGTATCACATTGTAAAGCTGGCAGGGATAAAATACAGGGAGCGAAAAGCTGTTTACAATTTGTACAGAAACCAGATGTCTACATGTACAGCTACATCGTTACTCTGCAATTCACACTTATGTTCCTGGAGAGGGTTCCTCGAACCATTTTCATACTACTTACCATTGCACTCTCGAATGACGCGTGGGAAAAAGGAACACCTAAATCTTTCCGCATGAGCTATGATGTCTCATATTTTATTACGATTATCATTTCTACCAACGTAGGTGGGGGTAAAAAAAGTATTGACGCATTCGGAACAGAAAATTGGTGATTGAAATTTCGTAAATAGAGCTCGCCGAAAAGAAAACCGCCTTTGTTTCAGTGACTCTCACCCCAAATCGGGTATCGTATCAATGACACTCTCACCCCTACTGCGCGATAACATGGAACGAGATGCCTTTCTTTGCACTTTTTGAATGTCCTCCATCAATCCTACCTACTAAGGTTCCCATACCGTGCAGCAATATTCTAGAAGAGGACGGACAAGTGTAATGTAGGCTGTCTTTTTAGTGGGTTTGTCGTATCTTCTAAGTGTTCTCCCAACAAATCGCAGTCCATTTTTTGCCTCCCCCTCCCCAATATTATCTATGTGGCCTTGCTCGTAATTGTAATTCCTAGGTATTTAGTCGAATTGGCAGCAATTAGATTTGTGTGATTTATCGTTCACCCAAAATTTATCGGATTTCTTTTAGTACCGTACCCTTGTGGATGTCCTCACACTTTTCTTTGTTTAGTGCCAATTCCCACTTTTCACATCATACAGAAATTTTCTCTAGATCATTTTGTAATTGGAATTGATCGTCTGATGATTTTACTAGACGGTAAATTATAGCGTCATCTGGATACAATCTAAGGGAGCTGCTCAGATTATCACCTAGATCATTTATGTAAATCAGGAACACCAGAGCAGTTATAAGAGTCGAGGACCACGAAAGGGAAGCAGTGGTTGGGAAGGGAGTGAGACAGGGCTGTAGCCTGCCCCCGATGTTATTCAAACTGTATATTGAGCAGACAGTGAAGGAAACAAAAGAAAAATTTGAAGTAGGAATTAAAGTCAACGAAGAAGAAATAATAAACTTTGGGGTTTACCGGTGACATTATAATTCTCTCAAGTGCAGTTTAACGGAATGGATAGTGCCCTGAAAGGAGGATATAAGATGAACATCAACAAAAGCAAAACGAGGCTAATGGAATGTAGCCAAGTTAACTCGGGTGATGCTGAGGGAATTAGATTAGGAAATGTGACACTTAAAGTAGTAAATGAGTTTTGCTATTTGGGGAGCACAATAAATAATGATGGTAGAAGTATAGAGGATATAGAATGTAGACCAGTAATTGCAAGTAAAGCGTTTTTGAAGAAGAGAAATTTGTTAACATTGAGATTTAAATGACAGGAAGTGCTTTCTGAAAGAATTTGTATGGATTGCAGCCATGTATGGAAGTGAAACATGGACGACAAACATTTTGAACAAGAAAGGAATAACAGCTTTTGAAGTGTGGCGCTACAGAGGAACGCTGAAGATTAGATGGGAAGATAATGTAAGTAACGAGGCGGTACAGAGTAGAGTTGGCGAGGAGGGAAATTTGTGGTACAATCTGACCAGAAGTCGAAATCGGTTGGAGGACACTTTCTGAGGCATCGAGGGATCACTGGATTCAGCACTGGAGGGAAGCGTAGGGGTAAAACTCGTAGAGGGAGACCAAGAGATCAATACAGCAGGCTGATTCAAAAGGATGTAGGCTTGCACATGGGAGAGTCGCATGGAGAGCTGCATCAAAACAATCTTTGGACTGAAGCCTGCGAGCTAACATCCAAAAGATGTTCAAGTTCACATGCGGTTCCACTTCGTCGAAATGTCTTTGCTCAAACGCTTCCAGGGGTTGAACCTCACGTGCCGCATTACGCTCCCTAAATTAGACACTTGCGACCCTTTGGTTAAATTGTCAGGATGATGGCAAGTTTGCGAAGTACAAAGTTAACGTAAGATATAATAACAGCGTTAGTAATACCAGGAACTAAATTATCGACCTATAAATGACCTAGGCCACACAGTTGCGATTTGGTTAACATAATGTTTACTCAGAAAGCAAACTAACAGCGAAAGTAGTCGTATTTAGATTCACTGTTACACTCGAGCGCATATCGATTTGACGCAGTTCCATCATTCACAATCACATCGCGAATTACAAGTTCGATACTCCACACCGTTGTCTATGGGAAATGTTCACACCAGGCACGCGGCTGCTCACCGCTCAAAGACTAAGTCCCGCGATGCCACACAACGAGAAATTTTATAAGCCGTTTCACTTCCTACCTGCCTAAAGACCGACTGTCCGCTTTCGCGTCTCCAGCAGAACTGCCCCTCTCTGCCCATCTCCGGCAGCATCACTCAACTTATGAAACGTCCCCTTAGAAAAATTATACATGACTGTGCTTGAACTGACACACAATATTTTTAGCGCAACGCAATCTGACTTTTAATAATCCTTATAAAAGAATGGCCCTGACTAACATTAACATATACCTTTCACACATCACTTACCTCACCAAAAATCTTCGTTACTCGAACTACTGCAATACAGCGAGCGCCACTACTGCCAACTAAATAAAAGATTCAAACTACTGAAGGCACTAACTACTGATAGGCATAGTTAGCAAATGAAAGATTTTAATAGAGAACAAACAATGTATTTACCTTAATAGTCATAATATATATATATATATCAGTTCATCACATCCATTCTTACAAATTTCAAAACTCCGCCATCTCTCTCCCCACATACACCACTGCTGGCGGCTCACCTCCAACTTTTTTTTTTTTTTTTTTTTTTTTTCATTCCTCTCCCAGAAGGGGTGAGGCGGGCACATGGAGAGCCTATTGCTCTTTGGTGCCTTATATTATCTTAAGTTATGCTGTGGTGGCACATTTTGCGCAACGCTACGCGCCGCTAACATCCAGCTGCCGAAGACTACAATGGCGAGTATTACAACAATGCCCACGAGATGATAGATAAACTCCAGTGGAAGAATTTGCAGGAGAGACGCTCAGTAGCTCGGTACGTGCTTTTGTTAAAGTTTCGAGAACATACCTTCACCGAAGAGTCAAGCAGTATATTGCTCCCTCCTACGTATACCTCGCGAACAGACCATGAGGATAAAATCAGAGAGATTAGAGCGCACACACAAGCATACCGACAATCCTTCTTTCCACGTACAATACGACACTGGAATAGAAGGGAGAAACGATAGAGGTACTCAGGGTACCCTCCGCCACACACCGTCAGGTGGCTTGCGGAGTATGGATGTAGATGTAGATGTAGATGTAGAAGAGCCACTGACTGCACACAGCACAGCCAGTGATTTTTCATACAGAACGCTATGTGGCGTTACCAATAAAAAAAAAACCTAAACAGCCTACTTACAAACTGACTGGGGCAGTTCCCTTTTCTGAAGCCGTCCGTCTGATTGGCTACAGCTTTTTCTACATTATTTTACATTTTAACATATTTCAATAATCAAAGCTTGACCACTTTCACGTTCTAAATAAAGTAATCATAATATTCATTGTTAAATTCTTTTAGATAAAACCAATTCAATTCCCTTCTTAACTTTCAATGTCACTTCCAGTAGCCTGGCACCAATGTGCTTTCTGATAAATAAATAACGAACAAAATAACTATTGTGCACTAAAATTTACAATAAATATTCTATTAGCTAATGGTTCAATAAGCTGCCATGCTGTCATGGTTCAATGTGTTTAGTGTGAAGGAAACGATGGTTGGTTCTTAACTGAAAATACTGATAATATAAATTTACAATATCTCTTAAACAAATTAAGTTACAGAGTTGATATTTACAATATTTGTGATTTAATGATGCCCTTCTACACTACTGGCCATTAAAATGTTACACCACGTAGATGACGTGCTACAGATGCAAAATTTAACAGACAGGAAGAAGATGTTGTGATATGCAAATAATTAGATTTTCAGAGCATTCACACGAGGTTGGCGCCGGTGGCGACAACTGCAACATGCTGACATGAGGAAAGTTTCCAACCGATTCCTCAAACACAAACAGCAGGTGACCGGCGTTGTCTGGTGAAACGTTGATGTGATGCCTCGTGTAAGGAGGACAAATGTGTACCATCACGTTTCCGACTTTGATAAAGGTCGGTTTGAGGCCTATCGCGATTGCGGTTTATCGTATCGCGACATTGCTGCTCGCATTGGAGATCCAATGACTGTTAGCAGAATATGGAATCGGTGGGTTCAGGAGGGTAATACGGAACGTCGTGCTGCATCCACACGGCCTCGTATCACTAGCAGTCGAGATGACAGGCATCTTATCCGCATTGCTGTAACGGATCTTGTAGCCACGTCTCGATCCCTGAGTCAACAGATGGGGACGTTTGCAAGATAACAACCATCTGCACGGACAGTTCGACGACGTTTGCAGCAACATGGACTAGCAGATCGGAGACCATGGCTACGTTTACCCTTGACACTGTATCATAGACAGGAGCGCCTGCGATGGTGTGCTCAACTACGAACCTGGGTGCAGGAATGGTAAAACGTCATTTTTTCGGATGAATACAGGTTCTGTTTACGGCATCATGATGGTCACATCCGTGTTTTGCGACATCGCGGTGAACGCACATTGGAAGCGTGTATTCGTCAACGCCATACTGGCGTATCACCTGGCGTGATGGTATGGGGTGCCTTTGGTTACACGTCTCAGTCGCTCTTGTTCGCATTGACGGCACTTTGGACAGTGGACGTTACATTTCAGATGTGTTACGACCCGTGGCTCTACCTTTCATTCGATCCCTGCAAAACCCTACATTTCAGCAGGATAATGCACGACCGCATGTTGCAGGTCCTGTACGGTCCTTTCTGGGTACAGTAAATGTTCGACCGCTGCCCTGGCCAGCACATTCTCCAGGTCTCTCACCAACTGAAAACGTCTGGTCAATGGTGGCCGAGCAACTAGCTCGTCACAATGCACCAGTCACTACTCTTGATGAACTGTGGTATCGTGTTGAAGCTGCATGGGCAGCTGTACCTGTACACGCCATCGAAGCTCTGTTTGACTCAATGCCCAGGCGTATCACGGCCGTTATTAGGGCCAGAAGTGATTGTTCGGGGTATTTTCTCAGGATCTATGCACCCGAATTGCGTGAAAATGCATCACATGTCAGTTCTAGTATAATATATTTGTCCAATGAATAACCTTTAATCATCTGCATTTCTTCTTGGTGTAGCAATTTTAATGGCCAGTAGTGTATATGAAATGTCGATCGCAATGATCGACCAAGGCGTTTAGATTTTAGCATTCAGGTCTTTGTTACAAAAACTGTTAATTTCACTTTAACGAGGAATCCTAAAATATTATAGATATGATCAGTATTCAAGTTTTACTGTGAAAATTTATGGAGGATGGCATATTAAAATTACTGTGGCTTCATTCCCTGCACTACTACAGAATTAAATATTTATCACAAATGTGTCCCTTTATGGCCGATCTTAGGTCCGCCATATTTACCAATTCTACGTCTCCTTGTCCACTAAATTCTTCTACTTGGTTTTCCCATGACATAAGTTCTCGTCTGTTTCACTCGCACACTACAGCACTTAGGCCTCAAAAGACAATAGACGCCTGTGAATTTCCGCATCTCGTGGTGAATCTGTGCCCTTTGTGGCGCGCGGCCCTAGACGACAGGATTCGTTTCACCATTCCTGTAGGCTGAGTCTTTTGGCCATATATTTAAATGAGACCGGAATGCTTCTTAACTCACAAAATCACAACAAAAGCAACATTGTACTGAATAAAACATTTTTTGAAACAGACAAATATTTTGTTTCTTATTATTTCCGAATTAAAACAAATTTTGAAACGTCCAGATTCACTCAAGGGACCAATAAATAAAACAAAATAAGATGTTTCAAACTATTGCTTTTGTTTATCTGTATCCGTGGGGCGAATAGAGACACTAAGCTTTCGTTTACTCTACCTGTGTTGAACTCGAAGGGGGTATGGAATAATTACTTAGGAGAAGAAGAACTTCTTAGCCGAGATCGCTATAAAAAACTTAACTGTAGATAACTGGTCTCTGTAAAACTGAGTTACTATCGTCAGATCTTCATAAAGGTTATTACAAACATTTTGTGCCAGCTACACACAAAATTTATCTGGAAATTCAATGTAAACATGTTGTGTGTAATAATCTTTATGAAGAGTTAATGATGGTAACTTCGTTTTACAGAGATCAGTTATGTACAATAAAGACTTTTATGTCCAGCTTGGCTAGGAAGTTTTTCTTCTCGTCAGTTAAGTTTTCATTTTTCTGTGGGTTAAAATCATGAGCTAGGTCCCAAAATGAGTTGTAAATTTAAAATTAGGCGTAAGACACATAATACCATATAATTTTGGTATTTCATTGTTCGTGTTAAAATTATCATTTTTTTTCTTTTAAAGTTGAAAACCTTTTTATGGTACAACATGTTTCACAGCGATTCAGTTTGTATGAAGACGTTATGGAACATGAATATCAGTACATAACCACGCTGCGCCATCTACATATCCGTCATTATGTTTGCGACATTAAATTACACATAAAACATTAGTTACCCAGTAGACTAAAGAATTTGTTTCTTGAATGGCTTTTTCTGCCAAATTTTGTGACTGCGAACACTTTCCATCCCTGAATCGTAGGGTAGATAGTTTGAAAATTAATCGGGAAGTTCAGTCATTTTCTTATGTTTTAAGTACAATTTTACACTATTTCCCATTAACGTTTTACAAACCAATACTCTCAAAAGAACGACAGCAGTTATTCTTCAGTCCGAGAATTATTCATTACAACGCAAATAACAGGAAATTTGCGTACAACAGTTTGCCAATAAGAGAATCGAACATTGATTCCCCATATTTGGCGAGAAACGCACTACCGGTAATAAGAAAAAAACATTCCAAAATATTACAATACAGTAACTCACAGATTTTGGAAACCTTGTTGAAAAGCAGTGAATAGACGAATTTTATCTGAGACAACGCATTAAAAATTTTTATCACCCAGTGGAACCTCTAATAAACGCAGTAGAGCAGAAATTAACATTGAACGATGTAGTTCTGCTCGTTCCTGTGTACTATGTTTTGAAATAATGTACTCTGAACACATAACAACACTAATTAGTAAAAACATACACATCGCATTTGTGAGCATCAGTCAAAGACTGCAATTGCCAACTAACTGTAAGAAAACAAACCTTTGAATACACAGGCAGATCAATCATTAGCACCAATAGGTAATGGTAACGTGAAGCTTCCGTATGTAGTTTACACACAATTATAGAAAGGGAAATATCATGTCCCTCCCCGTGCCTCCCTTTCCCCTCTCCTTTCCTACACCTCCCTCTCTACCGCCCCCTCTCTCGCTCTCCCCCCTCTCTCCCCCCCCCCCCCTCTCTCTCTCTCTCTCTCTCTCTCTCTCTCTCTCACACACACACACACACAGGAATGTAGACTGCGGCAAGTAGCATGGCAGTGAAGTTAAGTGCTGTGATAAGATCTGTCTGCAAACTGCTGGCTCTGTACATGCTGTGCACATCATGATGCGATTGCTCCACAGATCACTGCAGCATTACAAAAACATGCGCTGGTTGCAATTGTTAGAAACTGGGTCTGTGTCGCCTTGTTAAGGGCTGAAACTGAGTGCTACATGTAGAAACACCTGGGTACCTTTTCGGGTCACTCGTCTACTTGGGAGAAAGACCACAGAAGGTAGTAATTCGATGTAATATTGCCAGACAGATCACATAAAATGCAATGGGGTCGAGACCAAAAAACTTCGTTTTGCTTCTAAATTGATTCACGACACCTGAGATAGCCACTCATGATAATTGACTTTAGGCCTCAATCCGGTTGTGTATAAAATAAATGTGCAGCTGGTGCTTAAATTCTGTTCATGAGCTACAGTTGAGTATACCCTATGTCTTGATGTTGGTTATGTTTAACTATTAAATAAGACAATAACGATTTTGGTCTGCTTTTTACATAACAAGCGATCGATAAGAATGATTATCAATATTTGGCTATCTATTCTGGACGGAACGCTAATTGGCTCGAATATGCCCTGTCCTGAAGACGACAGATGCGTTGCCGACATCTGCAAGGGCTAAAGATCATGAGATAGCCGCACAATTACAACTACCTCCTGCTTCCGTCGTACTGGCAGCTGTCTTATATCTGAGATCTTTCTGTTTCCTTTACCTTAACAGACACTCGTTAGGTAATTACCGGATGTTACTATAGAACGAGATGAAGGACCCAGCAGTTCGAAGGAGTTCATTTGGTTACAATATGTAAATATCAGTGTATGCTTATTAAAGATTTTTTGAGTCGTCAGTCTTCTGACTGCTCTGACGCGGCCCACCACGAATTCCTCTCCTGTGCCAACTTCTTCATCTCAGAGTAGCACCTGCAACTTACATTTTCTGGATGTATTCCAATCTCTGACTTCCACTTCAGTTTTTGCCGTCTACAGCTCCTCTAGCACCATGGATGCCATTCCTTCATGCCATAACATGTGTCCTATCATCCTGTTGCTTTTCCTTGTGAGTATGGATGCCATTCCTTCATGCCATAACATGTGTCCTATCATCCTGTTGCTTTTCCTTGTGAGTATTTTCCACCTATTCCTTTCCTCTCCGAATCTTCGAAGAACCTCATCATTCCTTACCTTATTAGTCTATCTAATTTTCAACATTTTTCTATAGCACCACGTCTCAAATACTTCGATTCTCTTCTGCTCTGATTTGCGCACAGTCCACGGTTCACTACAGCACAATACTGTGCTCCAAACGTACATTCTCAGAAATTTCTTCCTGCGTACTAGCACAGTTCTCTTGGACAGGAATGCCCCTTTTTCCAGTGCTAGTGTGCTTTTGATGTCCTTCTTGCTCCGTCCTTCATTGATTATTTTGATTCCTAAGTAGCGGAATTCCTTACCTTCATCTAATTCGTGACCATCAATCCCGATGTTTCTACCTGTTCTCTTCTTTTTTTTCGATGTACTTGCAGTCTGTATTCTGTACTCGTTAGACTTTCATTCCATTCAGCAGCTCATGTAATTCTTCTTCACTTTTACTCAGGTTAGCAATCTCATCAGCGAATCTTATTATTGAATTTTAATTCCACTCCTGAACCTTTCTTTTATTTCCATCATTGCTTCTTCGGTGTACGAATTGAACAGCAGGGGCGAAAGACGACATCCCTGTTATATACCTTCTTAATCCAAGCTTTTCTTGGTCGCTCACTCTTATTATTCTCTCTTGTCTCCTCTACATACTGTATATTACCCTGTTTTTCTCAGAATTTCTAACATATTATAACTGCAAATGCAGTGATTCATTATCTCCTAAACGTTCGGTATAAAATCAGATTTTTCCCTTAAACAAATTGGCAAATACGGAATACAACTCTTATCACATTTAGAAGTATGTCACGTTAACGTTATTTAACTTTGTAACGGATACGTTTGATAAAGAAATATATGGCTAATACGGTATTTCAAAGTAAGCGAGATGTGAGGGCAACTTGTAGAGGGGCGTTGTCTTCCCAGTGATGAGTTAATATTCCCCACAAATTTCACAATACCCGTTTCAGAAATTACGACAGAAAGTTTTAGCTTAAGAAACGTATAAAGTACGTGAAGGCTAAAACGTATTAAACTTAGTGAGGATGGCCCTTCTAATGTCGTACGTATGGAATGTCAATTACAATGTCTTACTTCAGCGGAAGAAAACTCAAACCTAGCGTACCGAATTCTTTCACTTGGTTGCAATACTTAAATATCAGTGCATGCATATAAAAGTATTATAGATGCGGATATTTAGGATGAAAAGATGTCAGCGATGAAATTCGCTGATGACAATGTTATCATCACTGAAAGTAAAGAAGAACTACAGGATCTGTTGAATGTGATGAACATTATAAGGAGAACAAATTATGACTAGAGAGTCAATTGAAGAAATACGAAAATAACTACAAGTAGCAAAAATTGGAATATCGAGAAATTGGCATAAGAATTGGGATCACAAAGTAAACGAAGTTGAGAAATTCTACTGCCTAGGTTGCAAAATAATCCATGATGGATGGGGCAAGAAGGACACAAAAGCCAGAGTAGCATTGATTAACAGGGTGTTTCTGCCGAAGAGAATTTTACTGATATCAAACACAAGCCTTAATTTGAGGAAGAAATTTCTGAGAATGTACTTTTGCAACACAGCGTTTTATGGCAGTGAATTATGGACTGTGAGAAAACCGGAATAGAAGAGCATCGAAGTATTTGAGATGTGGTGCTAGAGAAGAATGTTGATAATTAGGTGTACTTATAAGGTAAGAAATGAAGATGTTCTCTGCAGAATGGCGAAGAAATGTATCTATGGATAACATTGACAAGAGGAAGGGACAAGATGAAAGGGTGATTGGGTCATCAGGGAAAAATCTTCAACGATATTAGAGGGAGCTATAGAGGCAGATACTGTAAAGGAAGAATGTAGGGAACTGCAGACTTCTAGTCCCACATTCTCTTTTGTTTCCATGGCTTTCGATTGGTTTGATGTGGTCTACCCTATCTTCTCTTGCGGCAATCTCTTAACCTCAGAGTAGCATTTATATTGACCGTCCTCTGTTATTTGTGGATATATTTCAAGCTGTCTTTTCCACAGGTTTTTCTCTCTACGACTTCCTGTTTTCCATATGTAACTTTTCCGTCTATTCTGTGGGTGATGTCCATATTTCTTAAAAGTTCATTTAATTTTCAGTATCATTCTGTAACACCAAACTGCAAACGTTTCTATACTGTTCTTTCTAGGATACCAATCGGTCCAGATGGACATTATAAATTTTTTTTTTACTCAAATCAGTGCCGATGTTTCATGCTAGAAAACTTCTTTTATCGACGAATGTCCTCTATCGCTGTGCTAATCTGCTTCTTACATGCTCCTTAGTTCCCCCATTATGCGTTATTTTGTTCAAAAGCTAGTAGAATTCCATTATCTGTTACGTGATTCCAGATTTTGATGTTACGTTTATCGCTATTCCCATTTCTGATACTCCTCATTACTTTGGCACTCCTTTGGTTTACTTTCAGTCAATATACTCTGATTATCACACATTCAACGGCTCCCGTTATTACTGCGAACTTCCAATGGGTACAGCAACGTCATAAACGAATCTTGCCATTGATATGTCTCATATCTGAACTTCTATTTTGCTTCACTGCTTTTTCAATGTAAAACCTGAACAATACGAGAAAAAGATTGTATCCTTGTTGATATGCATTGCGCAGGATGAGATGTTATGAGAAAACAGCCCCGGTAAATAATGTAAAACAGTATAATTGAGTAGGATTCCGCGTCCAGAGTCACTCGACATGAAAATTTTCTGGCTGTGATACCGCGCTGTAATTTTTAAAACTACTGCTGCTTGAGGAAATCCAACGTTTCGACCACAGTTGCAGCGGCGTTCGTCTGGGTCTACGAGGTACCAGAAAACTTTTATGTCAGCGTAGAACAGCTTTATTAATAAACGTATCAATCGGAAGCTGCTATTCGTAGAAAAGTTAATCACTACAATAGTTTATGAAAGTTCGAGATTAGTACTGAGCTTACATCAATGTAGGCTGTAATGATCTAACAGCCAGAGTTATTTATTCACTCGGAAGTGGGTCTGCGTTGGTGGAAGTCGATGTCCGGTACTAAGTCCTGGTCGTCTCCGATGCAAAGGTCAAGCCCTGATGATGGAGAAGGCAAGCACTGACGGCTGTCTCGGTTTTCGTTGGCTAGTGCAGCACGGTTTCGTATGTGGAATAGATTCCGAACTTCACTCTGATTGCGAACTGTGTCACGTGGGCCAGGCATCGACATGAGACTGGATTGGAGTAGCGTTGCACCGTTCCAAATACTCAGTCCACGTAGAGATACTAGAAGAAACTATTGGCGATCACATGGTCGACAGAGGCAAACAGGTCCACGGGGCGGCCACCTCTAGCAGCGCTTGCACTACCGCCCATTGGACTATTCATCGTGTGTGGTTGAAGTTTTGTCGTCTGCAGATGTAACCCCTTCTGGGTTAAACGCTAGCGTACCACAGGTGCGAGAGAGGTTGCACGTCTGCAGCGTGAGCGGCTCATGCACCACATAGCCTTACATACTCTTAGTCCGAAAAATTCTCTCTTCATAGGCATCATAACTGAAAGGAGGGGTGGTGGTATCACTGATTATCTTCCAAATTTCATAAATTTCTTCTGGGTTTGTTACCTCGTCATAAGTAATGAAGCTACTGTAACCGCGTGTTAACTAGTCGCTACTTTAGGTGATAGCGCTAGGTCGTCGAATTCAGGATCAGGCAGCATCGTGTGTCCCTAGGGAAGGGGTGAACGACACCACGGTGGAAATTGGCCTGCTTGACGCTTGAAGACGCTAATATAACGTCATTAACAAACGACCTGTAGTTGATACAAAACATATTTTTGTCATCATTTGCGGTTGCCAGCGGTAGCAGCTGAAAGGAGGTTGTTAGCGACGCCAGAATGCTCTGACACCCGCACGTGCCATCTCGGCTGCAGCTGTAGCGGAGGCATGTACTCAAGCCCAATGATGTCACGGTTCGTTGTCTTCAGTTCGGTTGGTGTCGTCCGCGCTGGCACTGATATTAACAGCTCGGTATAGTGCATTTCCAGAGACCTCTCACTGATATCATAGGCGACACCCCAGTAAGCATCCACTGGCTCTGTACCGAATGTGCACTGTTAGGATAGGTGACACAAAATGGTCCAAATGGCTCTAAGCACCATGGGACTTAACATCTACGGTCATCAGTCCCCTAGACTTAGAACTACTTAATCCTAAATAACCTAAGGTCATCACACACACTCGTGCCCGAGGCAGGATTCGAACCTGCGACCGCAGCAGCAGTGCAGATCCAGACTGAAGCGCCCAGAACCACTCTGTCACGGAGAACGGCTAGGTGACACAGCCAGTTGCCTTCTAAGAGATAAGGCCCGCAGCTTTGCAGGGCATATAGAGAAACCGAAATAGGACAGCGGCTACGGCATGTTCCCCCAACAATGACGGCTGTTTACTGCTCCTTGGACTGTCTGGTTACGATACCAAAGATTCTAACATTGTGGGTGGTGTCTGTTTGTTCTAAGTCGTGTCTCCCTACCACTTTCGTGCAACGATGCTCTGAGCGTGTTTTTTAGGGAATTGACTAGTTTGAACCTGGGACCTGTTGCTGGTAAGGAGACGCCAGACCTCACATGACATGTAGAATTGAGAAGAGTTCAGTGAGACTAGCGATGATATAACCAAATAGTTAATGATTTCAGAGTCAGCTCTACTGCACTCCCTGTAAAAGAATCTTAATAGTAACTAAATTTAGTGGAAGGGTTTTAAGGCTTTCCTATTTTTTGTTAGCTGGTAAAATAACGTCAAAAAAGCAGTTAAGTTTACCATTGGAAATTTTATTCTACTCACAAAACATTGTTTATAAATTGCACAATTGATAAAAGGAAGTGTTTTAATACAGGATGGTAAAAACCAATTGCGCTCAACAAAAACGTGAACGAATATTCCCTGAGTGGGTTTCCAAGTTCTACAATGGATCAAAGGATGACCTATGCCATATCACATCTATAATCTAGGTTCAAAATAAGTTTCACAAAAGAGAAAACTATCAAAATGGTCTACATTGACCCTCAATTATCTTTAATTACTTATCTAACTTGTCGTAAATTAGAGTGGCTGATGTGGCTTCTCAATAACTATATAACAGATAAATCATCGCGTTTCAGATTTTTACTTCAAGTGGCAAATGTGAACACTATGAGCTTTAATTGATGATCGACACTAGTATTACGCAAAAAGGGGGTGTTACAGATGAGACTTCTGCAGTTCTGAGTGAAGCTTTATGCGCTGTTATGCGGCAACGCATGCGTTCATTACCTTGTTGGTGTTGGTCAGGGGGCGGCGGCCGGCGCAACAGCCATCCAGCTCGCCGTCTCGGAACTAACTAACCTCTTCTAACCTCCCCTTACTACCATTTACCGAAGTTGGATTAAAAAAAACTATCTGGCTGTGTTTTCATCTGACCAATCAGGGTCTCAGTGTTAACCTTAAGCTCCACCTACAAAAATTCTGTCCATCCAATGACAAACGTTTTCCTTATCGTGGTGGGGCAATGTTTTTAAAGTTTGCAACGTAACACAGACGCGAAAAAGTCTCACGCTAAAACTTGCAGCTGGTGTGGTCCTTTTAGCGTTATCGTAAGATCTATACTGTTCTTCTGGAGGGCTCTATCTTTTAACATGGGCTGGGGGTGGTCCTAAGGTAACAGAGACACGAAAACGTCTCTCACTAAAACTTGCGGGTGGTGTGGCCCTTTTTTGTGTTATCGTAAGATCTATACTGTTTTTCTGGAGGGCTCTAGCTTTTAACATGGGTTGGGGGGGGGGGGGTGGTCCTTGACGTAATAGATACGCGAAAATGTCTCACGCTAAAACTTGCAGCCGGCTTTGTCCTAGTGGTTAGCTGGCGACATGGCTGTCCAGTCCGTCCCTTATCGTAGGGACTTCTAGCTTAACACGGTTCTGCGCTCGGCTTCTGTTCTCGTTTCTCCCCTCGGAACTGCATCTTTCTCATGGTGGGAAGGTATGACATGCATTTAGGCGTTGTTGTGTTAGTCTGTGGTTTTCCATTTGCTCACTCGTTACTCGTATTACTTTCGTTAATTTAATGTCACGATTTATTCGGGGCTGTGTGACATACTACTGGATTTGCTTATCATGTCAGGGTTTTCATGGAAGATGTTGGATTTGCCTGACACCTTACAAGAGTCTATTGGTGTTGCCACAGCTTTCCATCAGTCTTGTCACCAATAGCAGCACTGTAGCTTGCAGTGGCAATATCCCCCCTGCTGTTCCACCAGGGGCTGAAGATGATCTCGTGAGCAGAGGGTAGATCGACAGAGGTTGACGTTGTCAACTGTGAACTGAGCACAAGTAAATCAAGCCACTAGGTGAGAATAATGCTTGCACGGGAACACTCACACTCATTGGTATTGCGGGGCGACGGAGACTTTTCTTGACTGTCCGGCTTTCTGGACACTCTGGCCGTATCCGAAAAGTGTCTTACTTTTGTCTTGGTATTGGTGTGCGTATTCTCCAGCGTCAGTGCTCAGAATAACCATTCCTACTTCCAACTTAAGCCTGTTATTTTGCTGTGTGCTCTGAGTGATCAACACACTAACGGCATCATCGAATATCTGTGAGGTCATTCTGTTGTGCTGGAGCTTTGCACAGTCAGCTCTTACGGTTTATAACCGTTAATTCTGTATTGTGACTGTATGACGGAACATCAGCAGCCCTTTTGTCTTGGCATTCCACCTGTCTGTTGCGTGCTGACTTTCTTTGCTCGCCTTTTGCATTGCCGAAGGAAGATTTCTAAAATTCTACTCAATTCTCAAGCCTATTCCTTGGGAGCAGTTACCATCAACGTTCATGTTGAAATTGCAAACCGTCATCGTCAGGATAACTACTGTAGCGTATGGCTGCTTCGTTTTCTTATTTAGTTGTTAGTCTTCTGACTGGTTTGATGCGGTCCGCCACGAATTCCTCTCCTGTACCAACCTCATCATCTCGGAGTAGCATCTGCAACCTAAGACCTCAATTATTTGCAGGATGTGTTCTAATCTCTGTCTTCCTCTACAGCTTTTGCCCTCTAAAGCTCCTTCTAGTACCATGGAAGTAATTGCCTGATATCTTAATAGATTCCTATGCTCCTGCTCATTCTTCTTGTCAGTATTTTCCATATATTCCTTTCTTCGCTATTCTTTGGGGACCCTCCTCATCCCTTAACGGTCCACTTAATTTTCAACATTCTTCTTTACCACCACATCTCAAATGCTTCGACTCTCGTATGTTCCGCTTTTCCCACCGTCCATTTTTCACTAGAGTCCAGTGCTGAGCACCACCTATATTTTCATAAATCTCTTCCTTAAATTAAAACCTACGTTTGATATTACTTGACTTTCCTTGGCCAGGAATGTCCTCTTTGCCAGTGCTAGTATCATTTTTTGGTCCTCCTCGTTCCGTCCGTCGTAGGCAATTTGCTGCCTAGGTAGCATCTGCTTCGTGATCACCAACTTAGTTATTAAGTTTCTCACTGTTCTCATTTCTACTACTTCTCAATACCTTAGTGTTTTTTATTTACCCTCAGTTTATATTCTGTACTCATTACACTGTTCACTCCATTCAACAGAAACCGTAATACATCTTCACTTTCACTGAGGATGCCATTAGCGAATATCAGTGTTGGCATCCTTTCACCAGGAATTTCAGTTCCACTCTTGAGCCTATCTTCTATTCCCGTCATTGCTTCTTCGATCTATAGATTGAACAGAAGGGGTGAAACACTATATCCCTGTCTTATTCCTTTTTAATCCGAGCACGACATTCTTGATCTTCCACTCTTATATTTCCACTTGGGTCTTCTACACATTGTATATTACACACCTTTCCCTATAGCTTACCACTACTTTTCTCAGAATTTCGATGTCCTATCGTCCTGTCCCTTCTCCACTTGACTTTTCTCAATGTCGACAAACCCTATGGACGTCTCTTGATTTTTCTTTAGTCTTTCTTCCATTATTAAACGCAACGTCAGCGCTGCCTCTCTGGCTAAACTGACCATCGTCTAAGATAATCTTTTCCATTCTTCTGCCTATAGTTTTTGTCAGAAACTTGGATATATCAGCTATTAAGCTGATTCTGAGATAATTCTGGCACTTGTCAGCTCTTGCAGTCTTCAGAATTGTATTGATGAAGTTTTCTGAGTGGACATTTCTAGACTGATATCTGTATTCTAGAAGCCAACATGAACAGTTGTTTTGTTGCCACTTTCCCCAATGATTTTAGAAATTCTTATGGAGTGTTATTTCTTCTCAAGTCTTCCAAAACTCTTACGTTTCTGTTTTTTGATCCCCTATCTATTCTATACAGACTTTTGTTTCTTCTTTTATCACATCATCAGACTAGTATTCTCATTTGCATTTAATAGTGAAAGTTCTCGTTGCACTCTTAATGTTGAAACGTCCCCTTAGAACAATTGTGCAAGACTTTGGTTAAACTGACACCCAATATTTATGGCGCAATGCAATCTGACTTTCAAAAATCCCTGACTAACATTAACCTATACCTTTCACAAATCACTTACCTCACAAAAATCTTCGTTACTCGAACTACTGCAATACAGCGAGCGCCACTGCTGCCAGCTAAATAAAAGATTCAAACTACTGAAGGCACTAACTACTAATAGGTATAGTTAGCAAATGAAAGATTTTAATAGAGAACAAACAATGTATTTACCTTAATAGTCATAATATACATGGTAGTTCATGACATCCAGTCTTACAAATTACAAACCTCCGCCATCTCTCTCCCCACGTCCACCACTGCTGGTGGCTCACCTCCAACTGCGCAACGCTACGCGCTGTTAGCATCCAGCTGCCGCTGCCCAACACTACAATGGCAGACAACAATGCAAACCAGCCACAGACTGCACACGGCACAGCCAGTGATTTTCATACAGAACGCTACGTGGCGGCGGCGTTACCAATAAAAAAACCTAAACAGCCTACTTACAATGTTACCAACTTTGCTTTTAATTTCATCGAAGGCTCTATTGACCTTTCTATATGCAAATTCAGTTCCTCCGATAAACACTTCTTTTTCGATTTCTTCATGTTTCTTGCGTCCATATCATCTTAGCTTCCATCCAATTCCTGAGTATTTCATTGCTAAGTGACTTGGTTTTCTGTATTCCTAAAGTTTCCTGAACATTTTTGTACTTCCTTCTTTCTTCGATCAACTGAAATATTTCTTTTGTTAAACATGGTTTCTTCGCAGTTACTTTCTTTGTACCTAAGTTTCTCTTTCCAAATTCTATGATTGCCTTTTTAAAGATATCCATTCCTCTTCAACTGAACTGTCTGGAGAACTTCAAGCGGATCTCTTCATTCCTTAGCACTTCCGTATCCCAATTCTTTGGGCATTTATTCTTCCTGACTAGTGTCTTAATCTTCAGCCTACTCTTCATCGCTGCTAAACTGTGATCTGAGTCAATATCTGCTCCTGGATACGCCTTAAATCCTGTATCTGATTTCGGAATCTCTGAGCTGACCATGATGTAATCTAATAGAAATCTTCCCATATCTCCCGCTCTTCTCAATGCATACTTCCTCCTCTCGTGATTGTTGAACAGTGTATTTGCTATTATCAGCTGAAATTTATTGCAGAACTCAATTAATCTCTCTGCTCTCCAATTTCTAGTACCAAGTCTATATTGTCCCGTAACTCTTTCTTCTGCTCCTTCCCTACAATCGCATTCCAGTCTCCTATGACCATCAAAATTTCGTTTCTCTTAAAGTAATGAATTACCTGTTCAGTATCCTCAAACACATTATCTATGTCTTCGTCTTCAGGTTGTGACGTCGGCAGATATAATAACTGAACTATCGTTGTCGGTGTTCATTTGGTCGATTGCGATGGGAACAACCCCATCATAGTAACACACTCTCTGCCCTGCCTTCTTACTGATAACGAATCCTTCTCCTGTTACACTACTTTCTGATGCTGTTGATCTTACCCTCTGCTCATCTGACCAGAAACCATTTCTTTTTTCTATTTCACTTCACTGTCCCCTACTACATCTGTTCTGAACCTTAGCATTTCCCTTTCGAGATTTTATAGCTTCCGTACCATGTTCAAATTTCTGACATTTCGCGCACGCGAACGTTACCCTTTTGTTGATTATTCATTCTTTTTCTCGTGGTCCCCTCATGAAGATTCAATGGGGTGGTGGGGGGGGGGGGGGGGAGGGGCATGGCGTAGTATGGTACGTTCTTGCCAATGGAAAGATCTTCATATGACACTTTTCAATTACCGTCAACATGCCCTGTGGGTACACGTTGTGTGTCCTTAATGCACTGGTTTACATTGCCATTTGCATTCTCATGAGTTTGATCTTGCTGATTCTTCCTCGTTTCGGGGCAATTCACAGACCCAGTGACAAGAGAGTGCCTTGAATCCCTGTCCACCCCTTCGTGCTTTTACACAAGGCCGTTTCCGAAAGTCTTCGGTGGCCTTTATTGATGATTTTTATATACAATTTAAGCAGTGGTGGGGTTCAACACGGCACTGAGGACGTTTTCATTACAAATCAAAGACTACCGCATTTTTTTTCCACTTCTTAATTTTTTATTCCGCCCCCCCCCCCCCACCAGGACCTGTACCACTTCAAGCGTTGGCCCCTAACACCGATACTACTCCCAAAACCGACTAAATGTACAAACTGAAACAATATCTAATGTCACAGCCACTTTCACCCTGAAAGTTAACTGGGACGGATTTTGCCACCACTTGAAGCTTCGCCTGCGAACAAAAATGATACACGCCTCCGATTGTATTGTGTACAAAGAAGGACAGGGAAAATGCTCTTTTGGATTTTATTTTTTGTTTTATTTTTTCACTTTATTTTTTGTTCTTCTTCCGGAGGTGTCTACAGCAGCCACGCGGTGGAATGTCCAGGTCGTCTTCTCGTTCAAGCGTTAAATATCCTATAATTACCACTGATGTTTCTCGTTGCTATAACTTCAATCTCTTGTCAGACGTCGTATGCCTCAAGGCTGTGGGGGAGGGTAAACAACAACCCTAAGTAATTCGCAAAGAGCGAAATATACGACGCCTTGCACCGTAAAACAGTGTATTTCCTCGTTAAATAGTATCAGAAGTCTGGCAACTCTGCAATGCCCTCACTAAAAAGTATGACGTCAGGATTGATAAATTAGGGTTCTCTAAAGACTGAGCACTATGGGACTTAACTTCTGAGGTCATCAGTCCCCTAGAACTTAGAACTACGTAAACCTAAGTTACCTCAGGACATCACACACAACCATGCCCGAGGCAGGATTCGTACCTAGGACCGTAGTGGACGCGCGGTTCCCGACTGTAACACCTAGAACCGCTCGGCCACTCCGGTCGGCTGTCCACACACCCACAAGTAGTTTGCTGAAACGGCGTCCTGTGACGAACTTTTTCATTATTCACATTTCTGAATTTAATGCCTTTAATCACTGGAATAGCTCACTGTCACGACAATATATCGCGTCATGGCGAACGCAGCAGCAACCTGTTTTTTTGTACATAGTGCTTTGCGTCATGCAGGTATTTCGTGTGATGTGTCGCTCACAGGGCAGTAATTTTGTCTGAGACGGACAGTTGAGCGGCATCGGTGCCTGCTCGCGCTGGCCATTAATCCGCGGCCCGCAGCGGAAGGAAGCCGTGGCTGCCCACCAGTCAAGACGGCTGGCCGCGCCGATTTATGCGACACTCCATTATCCAGTGTGGGACGCCGCGCGCCGGAAGCGCCGCGACTAAGTTGTGCCGGGTCGCGCCGAGCGCCGCAACAAAAGCAAACATTACCAGCGTAACGGAGCGCGCTGATCTACGGCAGCGCCACCCAGCCCGGCGCGGCACAGCACAGCTCAAACGGAGCAGCTCTCGCTGAGCCGCGACGCCGAATGCGCCTTCTCTCTTTCTTCACTCCTCCCCCACTCCTTGTCTCTTTCTGCCGAGCATAATGGGCTCTTACGATACTTCAAAGGACGCTTTTTTCCCCTTTTCCGCACACAAGAGGGACTGGAGACTGGGGAATGGTTTCTGAGGGGGTGGGACCCAGAAAAAGGCAGTGGTTCCCCCGGCCGTGTAGTAACATACAGCTCTACTGGGCGCCCGCATTCTTCCCGAGGTGTGTGCGCCAAAGGAAGCGCCGCACCGCACCGCACAGCACAGTGCAGCACACCTGCGGTACTGAGCGGCCCGGCCGCACAGCCCGTAGCGTCGCTGGAATTACTGCATGCCCACGATAAGTAAGTTCAAGGGGGCTCCGCAGCAGGCAATAAATCTCCGAAAAGCGCTTTACGAACGCCCAGCGACGGCGCTGCGAGATACGTTATTTCGCCAGTTGGGGCTCAGGAGGAATGGACACGAACGTCTCGTGGCCAGCAGTGAAAGACTGCCTTTAACTATATTGCAGGAAAGAGTAATCTGTTTCCCACATACGGTTACTTTTATGTTCTTCTCTGACCTGAACCAACACATCACACGTTGAAAGTTACCAAATGCAACGAGATCATCCTCTGAAAATGTTCAAGTGGAGTACACTACACCTACATCCACACTCCGCAAGCCACTCTATCGCTTCTGATGGATGGTACTTTGAAACTTCCTGGCAGATTAAAACTGTATGCCGGACCGAGACTCGAACTCGGGACCTTTGCTTTTCGCGGGCAAGTGCTCACAGGTTTAATCTGCCACGAAGATTCATATCAGCGCACACTCCGCTGCAGAGTGAAAATCTTATTCTGGAAACATCCCCCAGGCTGTGGCTAAGCCATGTCTCCGCAATATCCTTTCTTTCAGGAGTACTAGTTCTGCAGGGTTCGCAAAAGAGCTTCTGTAAAGTCTGGAAGGTAGGAGTCGAGATACTGGCAGAAGTAAAGCTGTGAGGACGGGGCGTGAGTCGTGCTTGGGTGGCTCAGTTGGTAGAGCACTTGCTCGCGAAAGGCAAAGGTCCCGAGTTCGAGTCTCGGTCCGGCACACAGTTTTAATCTGCCAGGAAGTTTCATATCAGCGCACTCTCCGCTGCAGAGTGAAAATCTCATTCTGGATGGTACTTTGTTTACCATTGCCTCTCCCTTCCCGCTCTTTCCGTCTAGATTGCCAATGATTCACGGGAAGAACAGTCATCAGTTGGCATCCATTGTCTGAACTCCAATATCCCTGATTTCTTGCCGGCCTGGGTGGATGAGCGGTTCTAGGTGCTACAGTCTGGAACTGCGCGAGAGCTACGGTCGCAGTTTCGAATCCTGCATTTGGCATCGTTGTGTGTTAGGTTTACGTAGTTCTAAGTTGTAGCGAACTGATGACCTCAGAAGTTAAGTCCCATAGTGCTCAGAGACATTATTGAACCCATTTTTTGTTTCATGGTCTTTTCTCTAGATATTGGCGGAAAAAGCAAATGTATTGGTTGTTGTAGGAAAGTAATATCTCGGAAACGTTACAGTAAACACACTTCGATGCATATTGTCTCTCTTGTACTGTCTGCTATTGCAGATGGGTGACGATTTCCTTAACGGTTTCGGGTTTACTCAACAAACATACAGGAGATAATAGTCATGGGATATCGAAATGCACATATACAGATGGCACTAGTATCGCGTATGCAAAGTATAAAAGCGTAGTGCGTTGGCGGAGCTGTCATTTGCACTCACGTGATTAATGTGAAAACGTTTCACATGTGATTATGGCCGCACAAGTGGAACGGTAGTTGGTGCTAGATGCATGCACTATTCCATTACGCCGGCCTGTGGCCCAACGGTTCTAGGCGCTTTAGTCCAGAACCACGCTGCTGCTACGGTCGTAGGTTCGATTCCTGCCTTGAGCATGGATGCGTGTGACGTCCTTAAGTTAGTTAGGTTTAATTAGTTCTAAGTCTAAGGGACCTATGGCCTGAGATGTCAAGTCCCATAGTGCTTAGAGCCATTTGAACCATATTCCATTTCTGAAATCTTCAGGTAATTCAATAATCCAAGATCTAAAACGTAGAGAGTGCGCCGAGAATACCAAACTTAAGACATTTCCTCTTATCACAGACAATGCAGTGGTCCACCACCTTTGTTTAACGACTGAGAGCAGCGGTGTTTGCGCAGAGTTGTCAGTGCTAATAGACAAGCAACATTGCGGGAAATAACGGCAGAAATCAATGCGTGATGTACGATGAACGAACTCGTTAGGATAGTGCGGCGGAATTTGAGGTTAATGTGCTATGGCAGCAGACGACAGACGCGAGTGCCTTTGCTAACTGCATGACGTAGCTTGCAGCGCCTCTCCTCGGCTCGTAACCATATTGGTTGAACCCTAGACGACTGGTAAACCATAGCCTAGTCAGATGCGTACCGATTTCAGTTGGTGGAGCTGATGGTAGGGTTCTAGTGTGGCGCAGACCGCACGAAGCTGTGGAATCAAGTTGTCAGCAAGGTACTATGCAAGTTGGTGGTGGCTCAGTAACGGTGTGGGCTTTGCTTAGTCAAAGTTGTTTGGGTCATTTACTAGAAATGGTTATGTTCAGCTTCTTGGAAACCGTTTGCAGCCGTTCGTGGACTTCATGGTACCGAACAACGACGGAATTTTAGTGATTGACTTTGCCCCAATTTTTAGCCAATTATTTGAAGAATATTCTGGCCAATTGGAGTGAATGACTTGACCACCCAAATCGCCCGACATGAATCCAATCGAACCTCTGTGGGACATAATCGAGAGGTCAGTTCGTGCACAAAATTCTGCGCCGGCAACATATTCACATTTATGGAATGCAGGGGACTTGTTGTTGAGTTCATGCAATGTCGAGGTGGTAACCAATGACGTTTGTGACCTCAGTTTATGTCCAAATCCATCTCTACTTTGTATGAGTCTGAATATCAATCGTATCCCGTACGGAACTCTCTCACTCAAGCAAGCACTTTTTATGTAGTGGTCGAATGAGGGATTTCTAAGCTACTTCCTTTATGGAAGACTTAAACTTCTTCAAGATTCTTCTAATGATTTTCAATCCAACATATGCCGCACCAGTGATTTGTTGTATGCTATTGTTCCATTTTAAATCGCTCCGAACGCATACTCCCAAATACTTAGTGGATTGACTCCTTCCAGAGATATGTGTAATCATACAGCAATGGATCTTAATTGATGCTCAGTACGTTACATTTGTTTATGTTGAGGGTCAACTACCAAACCCTACATAAAGCGTCTATCCTCTCCTGATCTTTCTGCATTCCGCAACAGTTTTGTAGCTTTAAGATTTGTTTGGGCGACAGCATCCTCTACGAAAAGCCTGATGAAACTTTCGATGTAAACAATTAGATCATCTGTATGGAGTATCCAGCCACGTAGTTCATCGTCTCTGTGGGACAGGAAGACAAAACTCCCATCTCCAGTTAAAAGTAGTAAAGGACAATCGTTATCCAAGGAGCGGGGAGCGGGTTCTAAACATAATTACATTCATGGAAGATCATCCGCAGCGCAGTAAAAAAAAAAAAAAAAAGTGCAACTATGTGCCGTGCATTGCATACGAACATACGAAAAAACTACGGATGGCTATTCGGGGGAGGACAAGTCACACTTTTAAAAACACTGATGTTTGCGAGGTGTAAGGATGCTCGCCACGAATGTGCACGATAGTGCATGACAGCGGCCTACGTTACGGACTTCAGACTACCAGGTTACGCGCGGTATAGATTACAGTGATCACAAAGGGAAGCAGTGGGCTGTTGCATAATTTCAAACATTGCTACAGAATCGGGAGAGCCGGCCGGAGTGGCCGAGCGGTTCTAGTCGCTACAATTTTGAACCGCGTGACCGCTACGGTCGCAGGTTCGAATCCTGCCTCGGGCGTGGATGTGTGTGATGTCCTTAGGTTAGTTAGGCTTAAGTAGTTCTAAGTTATAGGGGACTGATGAGCTTCGAAGTTAAGTCCAATAGCGCTCAGCGCCATTTGAAAGATTTTGGAATCGGGAGACGTAAGATAATTTCAAACAAAGCGTCATCTTGGCGATACACAGCAAACTGCGAAATCGGCTTGAAAATTGTGTATTCAGAAAGGAATCTGTTATCAACGCGGACCAATTGGAATTAGAAGAAGAGTTGCATATGTAAGAAATCACGGAAATCAGAGATACCAATAGAGTTTTTACCAAGATCAGCTAATATCAACACCTGAACGCAGTCTTAGACAATTATGTCGACTGTTATTATGAATGGTAAACTGGCTGTAATGTTATTTGTTATGCTGGGAGAAGTTGGAGGTGCAGTTTGTACCACCTGGAACTACTCGTCAAATATAGTCTCCGGATTTTCCGTGCCTATAAAACATACTATGGCACTGTCTGCAGCTATGCCTTTAAGGACAGCCAGTTTCACGATAAGCTCCACGACAGAGAGTTTAGCACTCGGTTGCATGCCATCACATTCCATCAGTTCTCATCACCCCGTTCCACCAACATGATCCTGTATGCATACTTTCAAAGAGTGGATACCTATATGAACGTCCCGCTTCGTTTGTATCTCCGAAGGAGTTCGTCTTCGATCTTGATGGTGGTCATTGTGGCGTGCCATTTTCATTCGGTATGATGATGCAAGCTAATGGTTGGTTTTCAACATTTCTTGAATGTCTGCGATGTCCATTTCGTGAAGTGTAGTACATACATCCCATAGAAAGTTGATCTCTGCACCTTCTGCACACTCATTTTCTGTCGCCTAGCTGTAGCTCATGGTGAGCCGTTAGCAGCCAATATTTTTCTTGTCGTAGTTGTCAGCACAACACTTCCAAATGACCCTAACTAAAGAGTAAACTTGCGACAGTTTACCCTTTCTGTGAATAGCGGACGTTGACGATATCTGCTTGTTATCGGCATTGATACTGACAAGATACCGGTCCCAGCGATTCCAAGACTTTGGGGAATGTTCTGGTTTTAAGTTTGAAGTCTGTTAACAAACGATAAAATAAATATGTTTTCTTGTGATATAATTACAAATTAGCAATTTCTGATTTTTTCCTCTTTACTTATACTGTGAAACTGTGCTTCTTGCCAAATTTCATGACTCTATGCCAAAGGGAAGCACCTATACGTTCTTATGAGTGAATTATCGAGTATCGAAATATATGATGTAAATGGCTGTTTCTTTTGATTGCAATGACTTCGAAAATCAAAATTTCTACGCAGCCAAGGGTAGTAAGTAACATAAATGTGAACTAGATACGTCTAACTGTTACACAAGAAAAACGTTATTAACAGACGAACACACAAAGCGACAAATGAATAATTAAAAATTAAGTATTTGAATATTTTTTCCTTTACTTTTACTGTGAAATCTCGCTTCTTGCTAAATTCCGTGATTCTAGGTCCACGGGGAGTACCGTATAGGTTTTGTTGATTGAGTTTTCGAGTACTAACATGTGTCACATAAATGGCCGTATCTTTTGACTGAATAGGCTTAGAAGCTTAAACTTTTACGCCTCCGAGGGAACATGGACCACAATACGCGACATGGATCTGAACTTGATACGTCTACTCTTTCCGGAGGAAAATGATTCTTAGCTATTGGACACACAGAGGGACAGACATAGAGACGGACGGACAACACAGTGATCCTATAGGGGTTCATGTTTTACAGACTGAGGCACACAACCCTAAAAACAAGTCACTTCGTAGCAGATTTGTAGAAAAATCTATCTAAACAGCCAGACACTGGAGAAAGACCTTTGCGTTAGACAACTCATGCTGTTCAAGTGGTGCTTCGCCATTAACATCAATTAAAATGTCGTCTATAATAACAGATAACTCAGTAATTAATTTCAAGCTTGGCAAAACCAAACCTCTGCTGACAAAATTTCATAGGTAATAGCAAGGATGAAAATAAGAAAAAGCGTTTAGTAAACATAATGTTTAAGATGCATGTGTTAAGAGCTATGAGCACTTGTTCAGTTTTGCTGTTGTAAGGCTCATCTCTTCTACTGAAAGCTCTTTGCTTTCCATATTTTTAGAGGTGGTAGAAGGACCAAAACATCAACAAAAAATTTGAAGTGAACATAGGCTGCAAAGTGCATGTTCTAGGAGCTATAAGCTCGTGTTCATCTTTACAACTACGTTTCACAACTGTTATGCTAACCAAAGAATATAAATTTATGTGATTGTACATTCTCAGCCATTACTTGCTCGCATTATTCTGTATCTTCGATACTAATAGACTTCGTTTGACTCGGAATACTACCTTACTTCAGCTAGCCCGTTTTCTACGTCCTCCATGCTTCGTTCGACATACTTTATTATGCTTCCAAGGTAGCAATACTCCATCATTTCGTCTTCTCCGTGGTCACAAATTTTGATATTAAGTTTAGCGCTATCCTGATTTCTTCTACCTCTTATTACCTTTGCCTTCCTTCGGTTTACTCTCTCACCATATTCTGTACTCATTAAGACTTTTTTTTTTCCATTCAACAGATCATAGCAAAGTTACAAGCAAATCTTATCACTGACATCCTTTCACTCTAACGCACTGGTGTACATTTCTTTTACTTTCATCATTGCTTCTTCGACGTGTAGATTGAACAGCAGGGGTGAAAGACTACATCCCACATTAATCAGTGCACTTCGTTCTTGGTCTTATACTATTATTGTTCCTTCTTGTACCCTATGCTTAAAAGCCGTATTGTCCTGAGAATTTCGAACATTTTCCACTTCGTCGAATGTCTGTTACAGGCTCAGAAATCCTATTTAGGTTCCCTGAGTTTCCTTATGTCTTACTTCCATTATCATGTGCAACCTCAGAAGTGCCCCTCTTTCACCCTTATCTTTTTCAAAGCCAAATTTACTGCTATCAAACAGATCTTTGATTTTCTTTTCCAATTGTCTGTACAACATTATTGTCACCAACATGGATACAAGAGCTGTGAATCTGACTGTATGATAGCTCTCGCACATATGTGATCTTTCTCTCTTCAGAACTCGGTGGATGGTATTTTTCCGAAAGTCTGATGGTATGCATCCAGTGTCGTACATTATACGCATGAACGTGAATACTCTTTTAGTTAGCCGATGACTTTAGAATTTCTGAAGAAATCTTATCTATGTCTTCTGCCCTACTAGATCGCAAGTCCCCTGAACCTCTGTCAAACTCCGATTGATATACTGCATCTCCTATGTCATTCACATCGACTCCCATTACTTCCTCCATTACGTCGTCACCCAACAATTATCCCCCCTCCCCCCCGCCCTTATTGACCTTTTTTATATGCTGAATATGTCTTTCCGATTATGACTTTCTTTTAATTTCGTCACCTTCTTCCGGTAGCCACTTGGTCGAAGCTTCTGTAGATATCATTTCACAGTGATTTATGTTCCTGAATTCCTGTTTTTCCTGCGCATATAGTTTTACTTCTTGTTTCGCTATCAAATTGATGTCTTCCTTATGTTATGATCTTTGCAGTTACCTCCCTTTTCCCTATATTTTCTTATGCAACTTCCATGAATGCCATTTTAGAGCCGCCCAATCCACTTCAATTAAACCTTCTTGTGTGGTGGTCATTAAGACATTATTTACACTCAACGAAATTACATCGGGCACCTTATCCCACAATGATTCAAGCAGATGATTCTCTCAGCCTTGAACGTAAACATTAGTAAATTATGGCCTGAGTCTATATCTGCTCCTGAATGCGCCTTTCTGTGTGGTATCTGGTTTAGAAATGTCTGGTCAAGACGTGATCCAGTTGGTATTTTGCCGTGTCCAGACCTTTTCAAGTATACCCCGTCCTCTTATAATTATTATTGTATTCACTATTACCACATGATATTTACTGCAGATTCTGTTTGTGTTCCTCCCCTCTCATTCCTGCTCGCTATTCCATATTCTCATCAACACCGCTTCAATTCGTCTCATACCAAAGCGTTCCAATCCTCCATGATTCTTAATCATCAACCTTTACGTGATGAATCACTCATTCACAGCCCAGATATATTACATCTTGATCCTCTGTATGTGACGGCAGAATGTATAACTAAACAATTGCTGTTGGCATTAATTTGCTATTTCTTCTCATTAGAATATTCCTATCTCTGAAATGTTCTTTCCTATTCATAAAGAATTCTAATCCCGTTATACCGTTTTCTGCTGCCGTTGGTGTTACCAGAAATTATTTTCCTTCGATTCAGCTTAACTGAGTACATCTAGATTTAGACTGAGCAAAAGCATTTCCCTTTCCATATCTTCTAACTTCACTGCAGATTTGGACTTCTGATATTCTACGCTCCATTTCCTGAAATGTTAACCGTTCGTTGGGTACTCAGTTTTTACCTCATGGTTATCTCCTCCTTGGCGGTCACGAACGTGAGAACTCTGTGGTGCCTTTTGCCTATGGAGAGATCAACGTGAAACTTTTCCAATTACAGGCCACATGCGTTGTGGATAGAAAATGTATACCTTCAATGCAGTGGTTTCCATTCTGCGTGCCTCTGAACATTGCACGGGAAAGAGGTTGCCATGAAACTCTGTCGGCTGATCCGCTCTCTTTGATGAGGCCGTTGACAGAACCAGGATTGTTCTCGTTGACAGAAGTCTTCCAGCGTCACTGATGACGATTTTTAGCCCAAGTTTAAGTAGTGGCTAGGATCGAAACTGGGATTCGGAACGTCCTCATTACTAGTCATAGACGCTATCCCTAGACCAAGGTGAATGTAAATGAAATGGATAGGAAGGTATATCGGAGTCCAACACACATTAAGTTATCAAAATGTAAATAGGGTCGTTAGTAGGTGTTTTGCCGTCCTAAACGAGAAGTGAAAAATGGTGCCTCCCCTTTTTTAACTAACATCAGACGATCCAAAACCACAAACACCCAACGGCCAACAATGCAAATCTCCTATTATACTTTTAATCATTAAACTAAGCCGACCAAGTGGCCTCTGATTTCCTGTGAATAGTCATCAGATTCCATGCTTTTTCCTCAATTCCTTTAAAATTGATTGAGGACAACAAACGTTTGTAATTTCTTATTTTTTGTCCTAAGTTTTTGGAATTTCTCCAAATAAGTGAAAGAGGCAGAAGTGCTGAATATACCAGTGCAACAGAATTTGGCATCGATTACTTATTTTGCTTATTCCATACTGATGGGAAGCATGCCAAAGCCTCCCCTGGATAACAGTAATGTTATTTCGTTTCTGTTTTAATTGAAATACTTTTACAGTGAGGAATAAATCTCATCTATATTAGTATCCACTCTCTTGCGGTTAAATAAAGAAAAAACGCATGGTTTGCATTTTCTATTGGGAGTTCTGCAGCTTTTATTAGCCGTTCCAGTGGCGTAGTGGTCTAAACGACTAGCTTTCAGTCATTCGTCCGAGATGGGTCTGGGTTCTAATCTCGGTGAACCATGGATGTAATGTTTGTATAAAGGCACTGGCTAAGGCAGAAAATGTCCTTTCGCTCGTTATTTGTGTAAATGTAACTGTCAACAAAGTGCAGTATGCCACACAAAGATTTCAGTATGCACTATTGTTAAAATTGTGTTGGCAGAATAGCTTGCAAGCACAAAGCAAATAATTTTTTCAATTATGTCCCGTCGATAAGCAAGTCATGGCGCTCTCTTCCTGGTTGTTATTTGTGTATACTTCAGATTTTAGAAAACGACAGCTAATTTGTTTGAGAAAAGACAATGTAGTTCTTTTTTAGTGCTCTGAGTCACATACACTCAGAGACAGACTTACAACAGGCACCAGATCATTGTTATATATGGATATGATGAACTGCACAAACCTTTTCCTCCTTTTAGTTACGTTGAAAGACTAATACAAAAATTAGCTATTGAAAACGTGATCGATTATCTACAGCTAATAGTAGAACTAAAAGCATCAACAGTCCTCCTCAGGACAACTGACGCTTGGGAAATGATCTGCAGAGAGAGGGCCAGAGGAAAGTCTAGTGTCAAGTCGCAACGTGATCGCAAGCCAGCTCACGTTTCCCGCTCCAATTCTCAACCCAGATGAAAGAAGGTCATGTTTGTTTTCGTTTCGTACTCAGTAACTGCTCCTTTAGCTTTGAGGTACGTAGTGGCAACGTGTTTCTTTCCGACAAAGTAAATAAAGACTTATTAACTAATAGTTCCGTATACTTTTGAAAACAACTCAGTGTTTAAACGTTTCTTCCTTTTTTTTGTCTTCACCTTATCAGATGTTACGCTGTTGGATTAGGAATTAAATTTTTCCGCTCGTTGTCGCCCCTAAAATTTTGCCGCCCCGTTAAGTGGCCTGCTAATCTTGCCTAACGGCAGAAACGCTCCTGCATGTACACTGAAGACTCAAAGAAACTGGTATAACTGCCTAATATCATGTGGGGTCGCACGATGCCGTGGCTTGGATTCGACTAATGTCTGAAGTAGTGCTGGAGGGAACAGACACCACGAACCCTGCAGGGCTGTCCACAAATCCGTAAGAGTACGAGGGTGTGGAATCTCTTCTAAACAGCGCGTTGCAAGGCATCCCGATATGATCAATAATGTTCATGTCGGGAGAATTTGGTAGTCATGGAGCCATCCTGTAGCAATTATGGTCGTGTGGGGTGTCGCATTGTCATGCTGGAATTGGCCATGTCCGTCGGAATGCCAACGGACATGAATGGATGCAGGTAATAAGACTGGATACGTGTCAACTATCACTGTCGTATCTAGGCGTATCAGTGGTCACATATCACTCCAACTGCACACTCCCCACACCATTACAGAGCCTCCACCTGCTAACATGCAGGGTCCATGGATTCATGAGCTTGTCTCCCTACCCTTGTCACCTGTCAGGGTCGTATCTAGGCGTATCAGTGGTCACATATTACTCCAACTGCACACTCCCCACACTATTACAGAGCCTCCACCTGCTAATATGCAGGGTCCATGGATTCATGAGCTTGTCTCCCTACCAGTACCCGTCCATCCGCTCGATGGAATTTAAAACGAGACTTGCCCGACAAGGCAACATGTTTCCAATCATCAATCGTCCAATGTCGGTGTTGACGGGCCCAGGCGACGCGTAGAGCTTTATGCAGTGCAGTCGTCAAGAGTACACGGGTGGACCTTCGGGTCCTAAAGCCCATATCGTCCATGTTTGGTTAAATGGTTCACACGCTGACACTTGTTGATGTCCCAGAATTGAAATCTGCAGCAATTTGCGGAAGGGTCGCACTTCTGTCACGTTTTACGATTCTCTTCAGTCATCGTTGGCCCCGTTCTTGCATTCTCTTTTTTCGGTAGCAAATGAGTGGACCTTCGGCACCGAAAGCCCATATCGATGATGTTTCGTAAAAGCAAAACGAGGATAATGGAATGTAGTCGAATTAAATCGGGTGATGATGAGGGAATTAGATTAGGAAATGAGACACTTAAAGTAGTAAAGGACTTTTGCTATTTGGGCAGCAGAATAACTGATGATGGTCGAAGTAGAGAGGATATAAAATGTAGACTGGCAATGGCAAGCAAAGCGTTTTTGAAGAAGAGAAATTTGTTAACATCGATTATTGATGCAAGTGTCAGGAAGTCATTTCTGAAAGTATTTGTATGGAGTGTAGCCATATATGGAAGCGAAACATGGACGATAAATAGGTTGGACAAGAAGAGAATAGAAGCTTTCGAAATGTGGTGCTACAGAAGAATGCTGAAGATTAGATGGGTAGATCACATAACTACTGAGGAAGTATTGAATAGCATTGGGGAGAAGTTTGTGGCACAACTTGACCAGAAGAAGGGATCTGTTGGTAGGACATGTTCTGAGGCATCAAGGGATCACCAATTTAGTATTGGAGGGCAGCGTAGAGGGTAAAAATCGTAGAGGGAGACCAAGAGATGACTACACTAAGCAGATTCAGAATGATGTGTGTTGCAGTGGGTTCTGGGAGATGAAGAAGCTTGCACAGGATAGAGTAGCATGGAGAGCTGCATCAAACCAGTCTCAGGACTGAAGACCACAACAACAACATTCGTTAAATGGTTCGCACGCTGACACTTGCTGGAGGCCCAGCACTGAAATCGGTAGCCATTTGCGGAAGGGATGCACTTCTGTCACGTTGAACGATTCTCTTCGGTCGGCGTTTTACCGTTCTTGCGTGGTCTTTTTCCGGCCGCGGCGATGTCGAAGATTTAAAGTTCTACCGGATTTGTGATATTCACGGTACAATAGTGAGATGGTCATAATCCCCACTTCATCGCTGCCTCGGAAATTCTGTGTCCCATCGCTCGTGCACCAACTACAACACCGCGTTCAGACTCACTTAAAGCTTGCTAACGTGCCACTGTAGCAGCAGTAACCGATCTAACATCTGACATTTGTTGTCTTGTACAGGCGTTGCCGACCGCACCGTCGAATCCTGCCTGTTTACGTATCTCTGTATTTGGTACGCATACCTATACCAGTTTCTTTGGAGCTTCAGTGTATGACTAATCCCTGTAAACTCAAATATTTCGCGGTCCCGCTGTAATTAACCAATATGTTTGTTTTCGAAATTACTTACGTCATTACAAAATAGACAGGTGAAGGCACCATTTTAGTAGTATGGAAAAGAAAAGCGTGAAACAACATCTGCTCTACCTTCGTTCGAAGTGATTATAGAGCAAACGTTCCGTGTATTTCAGTATAAGTGCATGGCGCATGACCCGTAATTTGGTCAGATTTTTAACTTGCCTTTTCGCGATGCTTAACAAAAGGAAACAGCGTACCTACAAAACGTTCCACAATAATATTGATCACATTGCACAATTTCACCTATTAACGGCAATGACAATTATTCTACAAGCGAAACGCAATGCTCAAAGTTGTCGCGGCATTTAGGTTTCCATTTGTTCACTCAGGAGACGTGATGAGGGAAATTTCACAATGCACGTAGCACTACGCAAAGTTTTAATACCAACTGCAGTTCCTTGGACGCAGTTGGCGACAGCACGCGATATGGGCACACTTTCCTTGAGAGGATCCAGCAGCAAGTTTGAGTTATTCAGAACGATTCACCAGTAAAAAGGGCAGCGAGAGCTGACACCACATCATTGGTAAACGTTCCAGAGTCAGTGAACACATCCATAGCACAGAGCCGAAGACCTTGCTGCGTCAGGTGTATCGATAGCAGATATACATGTGCATTTGCACGCATTGGGACTTGGAGTAGTAAGAGTGGGATCTATTTGTCTATATTTTAGTTTTGATTAATCTTAACGTGATGAAAATTTATTATTTTATACATAGATGCCTTGCAATGCCTTTCGAATACTTCTAAAAACAGACAAAACATCAGGCAGCTGTACAAGATGGAAAATAATCTTAAAGTAGAGAACGGTAAAGTTACGCACTTTAGGAAATGACAAAAGCGTGATGATGAAAGGTGAAAATACTACAGACGCACAGTGTTAAATAAGTAGCATACAACCGCAGTTGGTCTACAGAAAGCTCTCATTTCTGTAGTTGCACTGGAACGAATTTACACCAGACGAATAGTTTCAATGTTCAGCTGCGTGTACAACACGTCGCACATAGCAACAGGAATATTAGAAAATTTCAGCTTACGCATGTATGTATTAAGAGTATTCTGATAAACGTTTTATCACCTATCAGCTTACTAAGAAGTTGTCGTACACACGAGGAAAAAGAACAAAAACGTTTTTCTCACATACCCTCATTCAAAGTCAAGACAATTGCTCATAGGATAGTGCCGAGTAAAGTATGACGTGCACACGCAAAAACATTGGCAACTCGTCACAGCATAGTTATGAAGTGCAGAACGACGTGCTTTCAGCCTCAAGGAAATTCGCGGGTTTTAGCACACAGCAAGCGTAGTAGGCAAAAGTGACTTTAGTGGGAACTGTCCAGTGCTGTCCAATGGCAAAGAAGGAATGAGTAGAGGTGAAACATAAAGTTATGAGAGGATGCTTTACTATGTGACAGATATATACCACTTGTGTTGACGTTAAAGAAATTTTTGTCATATAGCATTAATATAAAGCACCGTCTACCTTGGGAAATTGACACGTTACACCTTCTCCCACACAATGTCGATATAGAGCTCCCTCTATTATGAAACTTTGGTACAGAGCTCCCTCTGCCCCGCACAACCTATAAAAACCATCTACTGCCGAGCAGTATGGGAAGAAGGACCAGATGTCATTAAATAAAGAAAAATACAAAATGCACCCCCTGCCGCACAATGCTGCTATGGACCACACTCTACCACGCAACACTGGATCGAAGCTATCTCTTCTACACTTGATTGGTATGAAACACCTTCTACAACGAAACGTCGTCAAGAATCACACTCTTACGTAGCACCAAAGCACTCTCTGTCACACAACACTGCCACACAGCCCCCTCTGCTCAAAAATGGTTCTAATGGCTCTGAACACTATGGGACTTAACTTCGGAGGTCAACAGTCCCTTACAACTAAGAACTACTTTAACCTAAGTAACCTAAGGACATCACACACATCCACGCCCGAGGTAGGATTCGAACCTGCGACCGTAGCTGTCGCGCGGTTTCAGAGTTAGCGCCTAGAACCGCTCGGCCATCCCGGCCGGCTGCCCTCTCTGCCACGCAGCGTAGTTACATAGCAGCAACTTCCATGCAGCATTGATATGGACCATCCTCTGTCGCAATACATTGTTACGTTGTACCCTCCGTTATACAGCATCGTTATGAAGCAGTACGAACTGCATAACATTGGCACGAAACACCTTGTGCAACACAAAATCGGTAGAATACACACTGTGACATGCAGGATTGGTATGTAGCATCCACTGCCGCATACGATATGAAGCGCCCCTCTGCCATGCAACATTGTCAAAAAGCACCTTTTACCACGCAGCATTGTCGAAAAGCGCCCTTTGCCACGCATTATTGGCAGAATATACCTGCTGCGATGTAGCATTGGCTCAGAACATTATTACCAAGTGCTCTCCATGTCGCAGCATTGGTATGAAGCAGCTAGTGCCATACAATATAAGTATAAACCGCCCTCTGCAATGAAAAATCACTAGCCTGTCACAATACATTGGTACAGAGTAGCCAGTGCCACATACATATACGTAACACCCCTCCCCCCTCCCCAACCCTGACAACATGGTATGAAGCACGCTCTGCCGTAAAACATTATTGCAAATCATCCTCAGCGACGCAGCGTTGGTACGAAGCACATTTTACACGTAATGTTACTAAAAATAACCTCCTTCCACAAAACATTGTAACGAGTACGAATCATTCTCTACTATGCAGCATTAGCATGAACTACTCTCTGCCAGGCTAGATGGGAGCACAGCACGTTTTGCAGCGTAATATTGGTACAAAGCACTCTCTACCACACAACATTAGTATGAAGCATTCTGTCACACAACCTGATACGAAACACTCTCCGTTGTACAACAAAGGTAGAAAGCATTAGCAGGAAACAACCTGTACTCTGTAACACTGGCAGCCTCTTAAACTCACTTTGGCACTTTGGCACGAAGCAGCACGTGCTTTGGAATACTGATATGAAGCACCTGCTGCCACGCAATATTTGGACAAAGCGCCCTCTGTCACAAAATCTTTATGAAGCACTGTCCGTCACGCAAGAGTCTTGCGAAGTAAACCCTGCAAAGTGGCATCACTACACAGAAGTCTTTGGCACGAAACATTTTTGTGAAGCACTGTGTGACATGCAACATTAGTGCAGAACACCATCTGTTAAGCAACACTGGCACGCCACACTCTCTGCCCCACGGTATTGGTATGTTAGCGCCACTCAACGTTGTGAGGGTGCTCTATCTCCAACACAGCATCGGTATGGAGCACTTTATGACATGAAAAACTGAAACATAGCAGTTTTTGCCACTCAAAACTGCTACAAAGTAGTCTGTGGAAGGGAATAATGATACAAAAACACTCTCTGCAACATAACATGCCCACGATGCATCCTCTACCACGCTGCAGTTTTGCGAGGAACCATTTGCAATGCAACTTTGATACGAAGAATCTGCTGTTACACATCATCGATAGGGTGCAACCTCTGAAACACAATATTGGTACGAAGCTCTCTTGCGCGCAACATCGGTATAATATCCTTTGCACGTTGGAACGAAGCACCTCTTTGCACGTGACTTCCATACGATTCCATGCCATTTAACATTGCTACGAAGCAACCTCTGCCCCACAAAACTGACACCAAGTTCTCTCTGCCAATCAATATTAGTATGAAGTTTCCTTCGTCAAGTACCATTGGTACAAAGCAGACTCTATCACGTAAGATTTGTAGCCGTCCAACAGCAGTACTAGGATGTGTGAGAAACAGCAATTCAAAGGAGTTCTGTCACTCACCACTAGAAGGCTATGGCTTCGTTTTCACAGCATTGAGGACATTTAACTGACCTTCAGACAATTGGCACGAATTACATATCTAAAGTATGGAAAAACATTCTTAATAAAGTGGACACCAAATCAAAATTCCTACAGTTGCTTATCGATTTGTCTCGAACATACAAGCTGAACTGCGACAAGGGACTGAAGTTTATATATCTATAAAATAAAAGTAGAAAAATGGATAGATATATGCATAACATTGATAAGAAAATAGAGCTGATCATTGCGTTCTATCTATCTACAAGACTGGTTGCATCAGGGACAACAGAAAAGCAACACCTCCAACAATAGTTCACGTATACTTTAAAAGATAAAGAGGTAGCGAAAGTATACAAGGTTATTAATGCAGTGTGTAAAACGAGAAAGGAGACTTTTGCTTCGCAGGAAGAATGAGAAAGGATAAAGACTGGGTTCTACGATAAAAGTCACCTTGTGACAGCGAGTACATAACTCATACATCGCAAGCTGAAATACCAATAGCAAAAGGCCTGGAGACAAGAGGAGATTCTGGCTGGATTTCATGATGGTCGTATAGAGATTCCGGAAACAAATACTGGGATGTATGGCACACTCTGGAGTAGATATACGAAAGCGTGCTAAAACGTAATGCCTCCGAAATTTTTAATTCTTTTTTCGATGTGGGATGATAATTAACATGTCTTACATATTACTCGGTCGGCTTTCTCACTTCGCTGCCTCATGTTACAATCTTCTACAGCTAGAAGGATCCGAATTTCAGTGTGCAGCATAGCGGTGTGTAGCGTGAACACTTTGGTGGGTGAGAAACAGCGTGCTGTAATCGAGTTTCCAACCGCAGAAAACGTCGTTTCAACTGATATCCATAGAAGAATGAAATCTGTGTACAGTAGTCATTATATCGTCAGCAGAAATTTGTGATATTGGATTGTTCGTGCTCATGATGGAGAAACCGGTGTTGCTAACCTCAGTGTGGATGACAAAGCTCGCAGTGGACGACCCCTTACGGCAACTGACGAGATTAATTGGAATCGAATTGATGAACTCATCAGAAATCGTCCCCTGATAACACGAACACAGCTCTTAGGTAAATGTTGGGTATCACGAAAGCGTGTGTACGCCATCATTGCAGAGCTGATGTACAGAATACTGCATGCTCACTCTGTGAACAATTCCTTCCACGTTTTGACCGGGGATGATGTTCACCATTTTGATCCCGAGAACATGAGAGTATTAATGGAGTTCCACCACAAAGAATCATTGACGCCAAAAATCTCAAGACGATGACACCAACAGGCAAAGCCATGCCCACAGTATTCTGTAAGGTGAAAGGTGTGCTGCATTTGGAAATCATTTATAAAGACACCACCATAAACTCTGTACGATACTGCGATACCCTCAGAGAAATGAAAGCACACATTCGACGGGTTCGTTCAAGCATGAGACACCACTTCCTTCAGCATGACAATACCAAACCATAAAAGAGCGATGCGAGATCTGTAGCAATCCGACGTCTGGGGTTCACTGTCATCGATCATCCTCCATATAGTCCCGAACTGGCCACATTTGATTTTCATCGATGTCCAGAACTAAAAGAATCCCTTCGAAGTTTTAACTTTGACCGTGATGAAGTGCTGCAAGCAGAGTTGAGGTTGTGGTTCCGTCAGCAGAGTCAAACATTCTACAGCGACGGTATCAACAAACCGGTCTGGTGTTAGGGAGAAATGTATATGTCACCATGGTTACTATGCTGAGAAATAAATATGTAGAAATGAAAAATAAAGATGTAGAACGTTGATAAAGTTGCTTTCATTTAAAGAGGTTTAAGAACTTTTACACAAAAAATTGGCAGGCATAAGTTCACAGCTCTCCTTCAACGTCAGGATCAAAAATTACATAATGATTTCTAACGTACCCTCTCTGTTATTGTCTTTTTTTGTTACTGTAGTTGTAGAGACATGAAATTATTGTAGCGTTTTGTTTAGTCAGCCGTACTTCGGAATTTTTTGACATTAAATGGGGCCTGATACTTGCGTAATAAATACTTCGCCTGAAGTGCGATTTGCCGCATATACAAAAATTAATTGCGGAGATGCAATCCACAGAATATTAACAGAAAAGTTTTAGAACAATGCCCACGACTGACTAGACACATTCAGAGGGTCTGTACATTCGGGTATGAGTGGTTACGATCTGATGAGAAAGATCTATCTTAAATTTTTTTGTGTAAAATAATTACGTCGTAACACACTCCGAGATTGCGAACGCACAATCAGGGTAGAGGCACGTACTTTCTATCATTCTCCGTGGCCCGGGTAAAAGAATTGCAATTATTTAAATTTAAGAATATTTCTTTTTCAATCGGACTCCTATTTTTATACGAAAGGGAAGATTGCTGGTTCTGAATGTCTCGGCAAAAACACATCGAAATTAATCTTAGCGGCCACCAAAGGAAAGTAGTGAGCACATCAGGCTTGATCTTGACAGAAATTATAAAACACATTTTTCATCATCTAACACCTTAATTTAACACACACATAGACATGAAACTATACAGTACGTCTTTACGCCAGCACATCAGAACAAAAAGGTAGTTAATACTAGAAGTAATAAAATAATTTCGAAATTAGTCCTTTGGCTCTCAGTGATAAAAAAGTTTTTTAGAGTATTCCTCTGGTATGACAGTCGAACAAATTTTCTTCTTGTATCTTTAAGATTACATTACAACATTGTTTTAGTTCCTTTTCAGTTGTAATGCTACCTTATAATCGCATCTGTGTGAATTTTATAAATGTTTAGGACTGCAAGTAAGTTTTTTGCGAAACAAAGCATCACATTGACGTTACCTAAAGAGCAATATAATCATTAAAAGGGTCGTGGGCTTTGAAATTAGTTCATGGTGTTAAAATTTCCGTGCTTCGTGAAGTAGCCTAAGAATTAAGACCTTTGTGATTATGACATTCATCGGCCACAGAAGCCGTTATTGAAGGGTGGAAAAGTTTGGTGACACAGGTCCGAGATAATGTTAAACAGTAATAACCGAACCCTGTAAAGAACATTAGACTGCAGACTGGATTTGTGGAAATAAAAATGTATAAACGCGTGAACATCGTGTGACCATACCAACAGCTGCCAACTTATTTAGCTTGCTTAATACAGATACAAACTTCAAATATTATTAGTAGATGAAGTGAACTACGATATAATTATATGGAAACATAGTTAAGCTTAATAATCAGTTTTACTCAAATAAAATGACTGATAACAAGAAAACAGGACCTTATAAATTTTGTGGATACAAATGGCAGCAAGAATAAGGAGTCTCGTAGATCGTTTTGTACAAAGACTGAAGTTGAAAGAAGTTCGAAAACAGAGGGTATCTGATTTCATAGATATGAGTTACGGTTTAAACACAATAATTCAATCGCAAACATTGCGAAACATATGGATTTTATACGTGGTGAAGAGAGGGCTGGGGATACACTTGTCAGTGCAAGAATGTCATGCACACAATCCCGAATCCCGTAAGGACACATAAATGCGAGAATTATTGTACAAAACGCTTAATGGTTCGTACACCCAATTCGCTGACAAGGATAATATACAGAAAAATGAGAAAGAAAGTTGAAGGTCTGTTATAAGACCAGTTTGGCTTTAGAAGAGGTAAAACCATTAGAGGGCCCTCCTAACGTTGCGCTCGATAACGGAAGCAAGACTGATGACGTTCACTTCGAAAAAGCATTCGACAATGTTAAATAGTACAAGACGTAAATGCTGAGAAAGATAGGAATAATCTGCATGAAAAGACGGTTAATATACAACATGCACAAGAATCAAGAGGAAATAATTAGAATTGGGAAACCATAACTAAGTGCTCAGACAAAAAAATGTGCAAGAGAAGAATGTAATATTTATCTTATGTAATATGTAATATTTATCTTATTGAAGATATTCGCCTATATTACTCAATATATACATCGTACAAGCAATTACCGACATCCAGTAAACGTTAAAGATTTTGATTAAAATTGAGGGTGAAAAGAAATCAACTACAAGATTCGCTGATGACACTACCATCGTCATTTAGTGTTAAGAAGAATTACAGGATCCGTGGAATGGAGTGAACAAGCTAATGAGTTCAGGATAGATGGTCACGAAGTAGATGGCTCTCTGGGCAGCAAAATAACAAATGACGACTAAGCAAACAGGAGGTCAGTAGCAGATTAGCACGAGCAAGAAAGGGCATTCCAGGCCAAGAGAAGTTTGCTAGTATCAAACATACGTCTTAGTTGGAGGAAGACATTTCTGAGAATCTATGTTTCCAGTACAGCACTATATGGTAGTGAAACATGGACTATGGGGAAACCGGAACAGAAGATAACTGAAGCATTTGAGATGTAGGGCTACAGACGACTGTTGGAAATTACGTAGACTGATATGGTGAGGAATGAGGTAGTTCTGCGCAAAATCGGAAAGGGACGGAATATGTGGAAGACACTGACAAAGTGAAGGGACAGGATAATAGTACATCTGTTAGGAGATGTGTGACTTCTATGGTAGCAGAGGGAGCTGTAGGTGCAAAACGTGTAGTGGAAGACAGAGGTTGGAATACATCCTGCAAATTATTGAGGACGTAGTTGCAAGTGGTACTCTGAAATGAAGAAGTCGGCACAGGAGAGGAATTCGTGGCGAGCCACATCAAACGAGTCAGAAGACTGAAGACTTGTCCCCTCGATGGAATCAGGAAGGGAGATGCACCACTTCCGAGTTAGTTCTCAAAACAATAGGCAGCAGTGGAGCCTGCATCAAAATTAAAACGTAAAAATGGCGTAGTCGACCCCGTGGCAGGGACCTCGCAAACAGATCTGTAGACGAGGGTATTACGAAAGAATCTGCGGGCATTACAAAAGAATGTGACACTCCGAGACTTGAAACAAAAGAAGAAGTAGCTGTTGCAGTGTACTGTTGCGTTAAGGTGTTAAAGAAATTGTCTATAATAAAACTTAAACAAGATGTCTAACCCATCGAAAATCGTTGGTAAAGAAATGGCGGAAAGAGTCACCGATCTTATCAACAGATGGGTGTTTGATGATGAGATAGAATTGTTGACTACAGAGGAACTGTAGACGATGCGTATTGCACAGACAATCGCCGAAGAAAATCCTTTCAGTTCACCATGGAAAAATGAAGATGTGCTAGAAATCTAGCCAGTTCCACTACAGTTGGAGGTAAATGGAAATCTATATCGTTTTATAAATATATTCGCGAGACATTCATGTAACGTTACAATTCTGAGTAGAAATTTCATGAGATAAAAGAATTTTATAAATTTGTGGTAAGATCTTCCGGGACCAAAATGCTTAGGTCATCGGTCCCTAAGCTTACATACTGCTTAATCCAACTTAAACTAACTTACGCTGTGGACAACATTCACACCGATGCCCGATGGAGGATTCGAAACTCCGACGGGGGTAGTGGCGCGGACCGTGACTAGACGGTTTAAACCGCACGGCTACCCTGCGCGGCTAGATAAAAGAATACTCTTTCATATTTGGCTATTGGTAAAGGCATTAACACTAGTCGAACTTCATCCAAACTGCACACTAAAAACGATAGTGTCGAAAAGCACTCGCAAGCTACAAAACAATAAACAGCTATGGCGATGTAAGCATGAAGCGAAGAAGGGTGGAACAAACTATGAAAAATATAAAATATAATTCGTGGGTCTACCAGTGTTCTGGAGAAGCCAGAAAGAACGGACATCTGGTAACAAGCCGAATATTAAACCTGTGGGCGATGGCGGCAGTGGCTTACCTGCAATCCAAAGGTTTTGAATTTAAAGCTTCGCAAATGTGGTATGATACGTCCATGACACAGCGTAGGATTCGGCAACATGTTACCAAATATGTCAGGACAACGACTGAACTAACTGCTGGAAGTCTTCATCTGTCTTCTATAAGTTAGCGGACAATTCGGTCTTCAAGTGAATCACTTAACGGAAAAACATCCGAACGTGTACGCAATTGCCACAAAATCCGGAGAGGTGACGAAAGGAACATACACCAGTTCTGTGATCGTATGTTAAAATGGAGCTATTCTTGTTCATTAGTGATTCATCGGGTGGACAGAGCGATCCGCTGTTATACGACGAGAAACCATGTATGGAGACTGAGTACCAACTTTTACCGGCAAATAAAACATTTAATCCTAAAACTGTACCATTACTCTGTGCTCAGTTCACAGTAAGGGGATATCACAGCTAACAGCGATGCAGTAAAAATCTATGCTTTGGTTCATAATCAATTACAAAAGCCACTTTTGCGAAAAATGTTTCGTCATAGGTGGTACATACGATATTGCCTCATCTTCAGCAACGTTAATGACGTATCTCTTCAGAGTAAGCCTCATTGGAAGGTACGTGACTGCGGCAAACCTGATTTCTCGCAGTGGTCGTGATGTTCAGAATTTCTGCGATCCGGATCTTTCTAAGACGGATATAACACAAGGGAATGCACCAAACCATCCTGAAGAATAAACATAAGACTAGCACATCCGATTTAATACAATAATTTGAGAATGAAATGTAACTGTATGAGGATTTAAAATTATTGTAGCCGTTGAAAATACCGTACAAACATCCGTTATATAATAAATTTATGACACTCAATGTGACACACAGTTGCAGTCAGCATAGCGCTCTTGCATCTCCTACCTTGACGACAAACATTTTTGTAGTAACCTTCTACGAAAATGATTACATGAACGAAACCGGAAAGAAGAAAATGAGAACGCCGGCCGGGGTGGCCGAGAGGTTCTAGGCGCTACATTCTTGAACCGCGAGATCGCTGCGGTCGCGGGTCGAATCCTGACTCGGGCATGGATGTGTGTGATGTTCTTAGGTTAGTTAGGTTTAAGTAGTTCTAAGTTCTAGGGGACTGATTACCTCAGAAGTCCCCTGGTGCTCAGAGCCATTTGCGCCAAAATAAGAACAATAAACGGGTTTCAAGCACAGGGAGGCATCACGTTAGCCGTTGCACCAGCACTGCGAAAGATGTTATCGCGAGCTACAAGGCATCCAAATTGCGTTGAATCTTCGAGAGTCGTTTTCTCGGAAATGGTCGAGTACTTACGAATAAGCCGAGACACGTGTTCGCTTATTCTGAACCTCTTCCACTGAGAGAAGTTTTTAGAAAAATCATGATATGGTACTTGCCGTGTTCTCCTCTTGAGTGCAGTGCTACGTCGAAAGCAGGGGATTAGCAAACTGAAGAGGTTTTCCAACGCAGGTGGATGCATATCTGACGTCAACGTTAACGTTACCGGAGCGGCATGCAGTTCTCTGTAAAAATAACTTCACGTCACGCTTACTGCCTGAAGAACGAAACGCAACGTTAGCATGAAAGCAACCAGCTTAATTCCCAGTGGAGGCTAGGAATATTATTTTACAGAAAATTTCAGGTGGGTCATTAGAAAAAACGGTGGACTTCGCTGTATTTTACTTATTTCAAAATCTGCAGTTAATATTCTTGTTTGAGTAATGCATTATAGAGGTAAAATTGTCGCTGCTGAACTTAAGCAGATACATTAATCGCAATAATAAGTATCACTGAGTACTAGCAACCGCTGTATGCAGTTAGGACATCCTTCCTTTCATCTTTCTTCCCCTACACTTTTGAGTATGTGAAGTTATGCCTGAGTTAACTTTTGTTCCCGTGATTGTAGGAAGACGTGAAAGATAAAACGTTTCGCTACCAGCAAACGATGTACAATGAAGGAGAAATATAAAATAGTTTCAGTCGATGGTAGGCAATGAAAATCTCGTAACTCCATCTGTCTGTGAAACCTTGTAATTCAAGTAACCAGAAGTTCCATAATGCAAAAGAGATTTGAAAGTGCATGGATTTCTCTAATCTGACAATAAAAAAATGGCTCTAAGCACTATGGGACTTAACATCTGAGGTCATCAGTCCCCAAGACATAGAACTACTTAAACCTAATTAACCTAAGGACAACACACACATCCATTCTCGAGGCAGGATTTGAACCTGCGACCGCAGCAGCAGCGCGGTTCCGGACTTAAGCGCCTAGAACCGCTGGGTCAAAAGGGGGCCGGCTAAAAATCTGTCAATAACTGAACTTCTACTGCACAGTTACAAACGTAGCAACTTTCTGGATCACTTTATATTATTTTTTAAGAAACCTTTTTGCTTCACCTGCAAAATTTTAACAAAATGGAGTAACAAGTTTTCCACTACCTACCATTGAAATGTATTTCAGGACTACTTTGGAAACATTAGTATCAAATCAATTTGCGAAAATTTTCTAATTAAATGTATCATTTCCATTGGCTTTACATTTTGTAGTTGGATCAAACCATATGACAGGTCTTTTCTTCTTTTGAATACCATTTCAAAACCAGTTTTCCATCTAAGGTTAAATAAACACCCAGTCTATGATCATAGATGTACTAGAGATATCCTACCACGATTACTTTTGAAATACGGGAGCCTAAGACAATTATGGTCTAACAGATTGAACGTCCGACAGTTCACATCGGTTTCACATCATTTAAGCTCCGTGGAACTTCGTACTGTCTCCAGATCGTGCTAGTGATCATATGTTGCAGGTCACGTAGTTTATTTTTATGATTCAACGGCAATATATTCATATTCTTGTCGAAGGAGGGCCCGATACACATCCTGCTCTGGATCTCTTACTCCTGTGTATGATTTCCCCTATGCTTCTTAGTCGCAAATAATGAGGTGAATGGATTCCATCGTGTATCACTAGAATATTGCAGTAATAACAAATCTCTTGTTTCAGGACAGTGTCAGCAGGCACCGGGTGTAAAATTTGTAAATTCATAATCACTACAAGGAAAAAAATCTACAGCGTTTTAAATGCCCTGCCATCCTGGTTGTGGTTGGTAAATGACGGAAAATTTATCAAAATGTGTGCCGTTGCCGTTTACAGGGTTTCATTTATAACCGACTGCGGTAAGCAGAGTAAAACATCACATTTTTATGATCTTGTAATTATCTTTTCTTTAAATACTTTTGTTTCAAAATCGCGATATCTTAGTTATCTATCACTGAGTGCTTTTTAACACACAAAATAGTTTAGTTTCTCCATGACTATTTCTAAAATCTCCGTCCGAACAGGTTGCGGAATGGTTCTGACCGACTGCCCTGATATCCTCGATGCGGATATGAAGGGGCGTGAGGTCAGCACACCGCTCTCCCGGCTGTTATCAGTTTTCGTGACGGGAGCCGCTACAGACCCATTTGAACCATTTTTCAATGGGCCAAACAACAGAGTCTGGACAATTGATGACTGGAGGTGTGTAGTGTGGTCCAATGAGTCGCAATTATCCTCTTTTCAAGTGTCACAAGACCTCGAGTCATCTAAAGACACTATGATGCTTGGAATCTGTAGTTCAGCTGGAGTTGCTTCCGTGTGTTATGTTATCGTGAAGGTGAACCTGAATGTTTATTTCAACACTCTTGATGCCCAAGTGTTCACCTGTTTAGTGAGTACACTGTGGACATATATATCTTCCAAGGTGACAACAACTTTGTTCATACAATTGCTCTCTTTTGTTCCAGGTTTGACGAACAATGAAGCACCCTATAGCACCTCATCGTCCCACTAAAACAGTCTATTGTAACCGTATAGAAAATGTACTGCACTGTTGAAACTGTGGATAAAACGTTGTTTGTAACTTCGCAGCATCTAATCCTCGATGGGTGGCTTCAGCTCGTTATGTTATAGCTGAAGACGATTGTGCATTATCTTCCCCGCCAAACGAAAATCTCCTCTATAAGAATCAATATGCACTCCACAGTCAGATATTTTGCGATACTTTGCTCGCTCCGTTCCTCCGTGAAAAGCGCTGTAGACAAACGGCGCTCACGTTGATGTTATGTTCCGTGACTTCATGAAAACATTTTACATCGTACCTCACTGTCCTCTAGTAAAAAAAAAAAAAATACTAGCTCCTAGAGATTCGTTACGGGATTCAGGACTTCCTTGCAGACAGAACTCAACATCTCCCTGTTGATGGAACAGATCTACAAATGTAAAGATAATTTCGTAGTACCCCAAGAAAGTGTGACTGGACCATTACTGCTTACAATGTATATAAATTACCTAGTAGAAAGCATAAATGGTCTTTAAGATTGTTTCGTAGATGATGTGGTTGTCTATAAGGAAGTACCAACGCCTGAAGATAGTATCGATTTGCAAAATGACCTATAGAGCTTAAATGAATGGTGCAGTCTCTGGAAGTTGACCTTGAATGTAAATAAATACACTGAAGCGCCAAAGAAACTGATATAGGCATGCATATTCACGTACAGATATATGTAATCAGGCAGAATACGGCGCTGCGGTCGGCAACGCCTAAATAAAACCACAAATTTATTATCTAAAGTAAGACAACAAGTGTCTGTGGAGTTGTTAAATCGGTTACTGCAGCTGCAGTGGCAAGTTATCAAGATGTAAGTGAGTTTGAATAAGGTGTTATAGTCGGCGCACGAGCGACGGGCCGGACTCAGTATCTGTGAGGTAGGGATGGAGATTTTCCCGTACCATCGTTTCATGAGTGTCCCGTGAGTATCAGGAATCCGGTAAAATATCAAATCTCCGACAAGGCTGTGACTGCAAAAAGATAGTGCAAGAACGGGGCCAACGGCGACTGAAGAGGACCTTTTAACGGGACAGAAGTGCAACCGTTCCGCATATTGCTGCAGATTTCAATGCTGGGCCACCAAAAAACGTCAGCGTGCGAACCATTCAACGAAACACCATCGATATGGGCTTTCGTAGCCGAAAGACCACTCGTGTACCCTTGATGACTGCACGACACAAAGATTTACTTCTCAGCTGGACCCGTCAACACCGGCATTTGACTGTTGACACTGCAAAGATGTTGCCTGGTCGAACGAGTCCGGTTTCAAATTGTACCTAGCGGATGGACGCGTACGGGTATGGAGACAACCTCATGAATCCGTGGATCCTGCATGTCAGCAGGTGGAGGCTCTGTAATAGTGTTCGGCCTGAGCAGTTGGAGGTATATGGGACCCCTGATATGTCTAGAAACGACTCTGACAGGTGACACGTACGTAATCATCTCGCCTGATCACCTGCATCCATTCATGTCCATTGTGCATTCCTACAGACTTGGACAATTCCAGCAGCACAATGCGACACCCTACACATCCAGAATTGCTACAGAGTGGTTCCAGAAACTCTCTTCTGTGTTTAAACACTTCCGATGGCCACTAAACTCCCCAGACATAAAGATTATTGACATATCTGGGATACCTTGCAATGTGCTGTTCAGAAGAGATCTCCTCCCCCTCACACTCTTACCGATTTATTGGACAGGCCTATAGGAGTCGTGGTGTCAGTTCCCTCCAGCAATACTTCAGACATTAGTCGAGTCCATGCCATGTCGTGTTGTGGCATTTATATGTGCTAGTGGGGGCACTACACGATTTTAGGCAAGTGTACCAGGTCCCTTGGCTCTTCAGCGTATAATATTATTGCGCATACATACGAAAAGAAACCCTCTACTATGCAAGCACAGTATTGAATAAAAATTGTTGGAAACAGTACATATCGTAAAATATGTAGTAGTGACCTTAAGCGGAATGACCAGATATAAGAAACACTAGGAAAAAAGGAGGCCAGACTAAATCTTGAGGAAATATAACTCATCCACGAAACAAATGGCTTACAAGGATTTTCTTCAACCGTTTCGTCACCCGTCTGTTGCTCATTAGTCTGGAGTCTCTACCATTTAGGACTCATAGAAGAGATAGTGGAGATCCAACGTGGAGCGATTCGTTTCGCCAGGAGAGCTTTAGTCGGCATGAGGGCGTTACAAAGATGCTCAACAAACTCCAGGGACAGACGCTGCAAGAGAGGCGTTGTGATTCAGGGAGAGAGTTGCTATTGAAATTTCGGGAGAGTATTTTCCAGGATGAGTAGGATAAGATGTCTCTCACTCCCAAGTACATATTGCGAAATGACCCTGATGAAAAATTCAAGAAATTAGAGCTAACACAGAGGCTCACCGACAGTAATTCTTCCCAAGCGCCATTCGTGAGTGGAATAGGGAAGGGGGTTCCAGGAGAACACGGCAAGTGCCATCACCCGAACTTTGCTCAGTGGAAGAGGAGTCAAAACAAGCGAACACGGTCCGGGCTTACTGTGGTATTCGGCAGGTTCTGAACAATCACGCTGATAGCTTACGAGGTATTTTCCAGGTAATTTATACGTCTTTTATCACGCGATATCGACAGAGGGTAGGGTCGTAGGACTTTAATTTTGCCCACCTCTATCTCCTTCTTTAATTCGTTCATGTGACATACAGTTAGTAGAATAATAATACGTAGTATCAATACATACAGGAAAACACTCGTGCAGTAACTTTATACAGTATGGATATGTAAATGATAAATTAAAATAATAGTAATCAATGGTTTTCGAACACAGGCCCTATCCACTGTGCCACCATATTGGGTGGCAAGAATCTCGTAAAATCCTTGGAAAGTACCTCCAAAACCATGACGGTGGTTTTTTCAGAAACGTTTGGGTGTCTACGGACAATCCGAGACTCGCGTTCGCTAATTTTGACGCATCTTAGTCTAAGCGACGTTTCTGTCAAATCAGGTCACAGCACTTGTCATGTTCTCCTCGTTAGTGGTGTCCCGCCACACACCGTCAGGTGGCTTGTAGAGTACTGATGTAGATGTAGATTAATGGCATATCTCCCGCGGGTGATTCATTTTTTGGCTGTTGTACGTTGTGAGCACGTAAATTTCTTCTGTGATCTTGGCCATTGATTCTTAATACTTACATGGATATGGTGTCTGTTCTTTCCGACATGTCCGAAAGAACGGACACCACATCCATACGAGTATATAGTTCTGGCAATACCGGCCAGGACGTTCTTCTTCTGTGCGGATGCACACATATTCCTCGAACTTTTACGGGACTTGGTAAGAATGTCTTCCACGAGCAATGTGTGTGCTATGGGTGGGACAGTACGAATGTAGTGTGTGGACATACACGGTGAGAATGTGGGTGTCACGGGAGGCGTGCGGGAGATAGTCCCTGCAGTAGCACTATCCTCCATGCCCTCGGTGGCTGAGATGGATAGAGCGTCTGCCACGAAAGCAGGAGAACCCGTGTTCGAGTCCATGTTGCAGCACACATTTTCACTTGTCCCCGTTGATATACATCAACGCCCGTCAGCAAAATAATTCTAAATTGATTCTGAAGGTTGTAACGTCCATCATCTGCAGACTCTGCCTAGAGGTGGGCCAAACACTAGACAAGAAGAAGTAATGTAGTGATACGAGTGACTGGAGCACCTGTTTGCGCTGTATTTAGCGCAAGCACCTGGGCGCCAGGCCGCTCCAATCGACGCGACGCCAGTAGTCGGTGGCAGTGTGCGGCTATTGCTGGCTGCGGCGGTGTTGCGGCGCGACTGGCGCCACTAATTGCAGCCGCGGGCTCACCCCGCGCCAGTCGACGCCGCACCGCGCCGCCGCCGCCGCCGCCGCCGCCGCCGCCGCCGCCACAGCCCACACGCACCACAGCACACCACAGGCAGCGGTACGGCATAGCAAGGCGCCTCATTTGCGTCCCACGACAGACACACTGCTTTGCACGGCAGCAGCTCCTTCCGCTGCACTAAACGCCGTCAGATCATCGTCTATGACAGACGCTGGGAGCCGCCACCAGCTAATGTTTGCCTCTCTCTCTCACAGTCGATACGTAGCACTCAGCCACTACAATACTGCAGACAGATTGGAATTACAGTATGCGAAGTCAACGTTTCGAATACGCTCAACACAGAAGCTCACGCTGTCTTGATGGAGACAATTGGGTCATTTAGGGAGGACAGTTGGGAAATGTAGACGCTTGTCATCAACTGCCTCACTGACTGCAGTCCAGCGGAAAGATGTGAACCTACTACCTAGCCAGTATAGTTTCAGTTCAAAAATTACATTTCTTCTCTGTGGTAAAGTTCAAAAATGGTGCAAATGGCTCTGAGCACTATGGGACTTAACATCTATGGTCATCAGTCCCCTAGAACTTAAAACTACTTAAACCTAAGTAACCTAAGGACAGCACACAACACCCAGCCATCACTGGTAAAGTATAAAGCGGATTTTTAAGTATAAGAATTAGATTGCAAAAGGGAAACAGTGACACACACAGAAGGTGAAGATGTAACAGAATGAAACAATGTGGGCTGAGAGGGTATGCGTCAAGTCATGTTCACAAAGAAGTTCGCAGTTAATAAGACGTTGCGCCCTCTCTGGCCGAGCTACATCCACTGATTCGTTTGGGAAAGGTGTCATAAAACGTGTTTTCTCCTGAGACAAGCTAAACTGTTGTAAATGGTCATTGATATCCTGGATACCGACAATGGGCCGGAGTCGATGTCCCAGGTGGACTCTAAAATGTTCAGTCGGGTATAGATTTGGAGAACATACTGGTCATGGGAGTACCTGTACGTCACTTAGACGATTCATAAACTGCCGTAGAAAAATGACGTCACAGTGCTAACACATCAGAGGTAACACACAAAGACACTGAACGTGTATCACGTACTGTAGTGCTGTCAGAATTCCTTCAGGCCCCACCAGCCAGTCACAGTCTCGAATGAAAAACAGCCAACAGTTGCACTAAAATATGTTTATTTTAAACCTTGACCATGGTTTCTGCTATAATAATAAAGCCTTCTTTAGAAGTCATACACACTAATAAATAAAAAATGGTTTAGCCCAGCGGCTGCGTCCGCAGATCGTGGTCGTGCGGTAGCGTACTCGCTTCCCGCGCCGGGTTTCCGGGTTCGATTCCCGGCGGGGTCAGGGATTTTCTCTGCCTCGTGATGAGTGGTTGTTGTGTGATGTCCTTAGGTTAGTTAGGTTAAAGTTGTTGTAAGTTCTAGGGCACTGAAGACCATAGATGTTAAGTTCCATAGTGCTCAGAGACGTTTGAACCAGGGGCTACATCACCAATAAAATAACTTCAACAGACATATGCCTGTGTCGAACATAAGTAAAATTACATACGGCACCGTATGTCCTTCGCCACCATCTCTGTTACTATAGCAGACACCATGGTCAAGGTTTAAAATAATCATAATTTAGTGCAACTGTGGGCTGTATTTAAATCGAGACAATTTCGTAACGGTTGCTGTTGACTCGAATACGTTTACATTGTTATATACTCCAAAATGGTTCAAATGGCTCTGAGCACTATGGGACTTAACAACTATGGTCATCAGTCCCCTAGAACTTAGAACTACTTAAACCTAACTAACCTAAGGACATCACACAACACCTAGCCATCACGAGGCAGAGAAAATCCCTGACCCCGCCTGGAATCGAATCCGGGAACCCGGGCGTGGGAAGCGAGAACGCTACCGCACGACTACGAGATGAGGGCGTTATATACTCCCTTAATAGCCAGAAAAATAGCTGTGGTCCTTTAGTACCTGTTGACAAAAGAATGTCTTTTCCCCATCCAGACTAGGAAGAAGCCAAGAGGTTGCTTGATTCCAACCACTCCAGTTATTTTTTAAGTAAATGTTCCAGTGTTTTCGCAATACAGTAGAAAAGTGCAATATGTCGGTACGAACTTGACTGACTTTCCTTCTTTTCAGGACTGCTATAACTGTGTTCTCTAATCCTTGGTGAGTTCTGTACAGCCCTACAGTTCACTGCATGTAAAAACAAGGTGTAGAAGCGCAATGAACGAGATATAACGTAGCTTATAATACTGGATATTATCGATATCTGGAGAACTCTTTGTGGCTGAGTGTACTGAACACTTAAGTTCTACTAAGGTAAACTGAGAACCTAGGCATCATAACCCTGTGCTACAATTCTGTGACACTAGTTTCCTTTGTTAATGCAGTGGAAAAGTTTATACAACTTAGGTTCTTTTCGAGCTTAAGGGCTTCCACAGCCTGTGAGTTCACTCTCTTGTTGTTCAGGAAACTGTCAAAAGTTCGTAGTTTGCCATAAGCTATTAACGCACTCAAGGTGGCGTCTTGCTACTGTCTAAGAGCAGACAGGATTCCACTAGAAAGGACGAGGAGTCTTGGCAACGACAAAATTATTCTTCCGAGTAATGGAAGCACATGCTTCGGCATTAACGGCGTGAAGTTACATTTGTAGTCTGTCTCAACTGACTGTTCTACACTGAAGCACCAAAGATACTGGTATAGGCATGCTTATTCAAATACAGTGATATGTAAACAGGCAGAATACGGCGCTGCGGTCGGCAACACCTATACAAGACAAAAAGTGTCTGGCGCAGTTGTTAGATCAGTTACTACAACTACAATGGCAGGTTATCAAGATTCAAGTGAGTTCTAACTTGGCGCGTGATAGCATGGGCGATGAGACATAGAATCTCCGAGGTAGTGACGAAGTGGGGATTTTCAAGTGCAACCATTTCAAAAATGTACCGTGAATACCAGGAATCTGGTAAAACATCAAACCTCCAACATCGCTGCAGCAGGAAAAAGGTCCTTCACGAATGGGACCAACGACGACTGAAGAGGATTTTCCAACGTGACAGAAGTGAAACCCTTCCGAAAATTGCTACAGATTTCAATTCTGGGCCATCAAAATGTGTCAGCGTGCTAAACATTAGACGAAACATCACCCATATGAGCTTTCGGAGTTGAAGGCCTACCCGTGTAACCGTGATGACTGCACAACACGAAGGTTTACGCCTCGCATTGTCCCGTCAACACCGACATTGGACTGTTGATGACTGGAAACATGTTTCCAGAATGAGATTTTCAACCAGCAGCGCAGTGTGCGCTGTTATGAAACTTCCTGGCAGATTAAAATTGTGTGCCGGGCCGAGACTCGAACTCAGGACCTTTACCTTTCGCCGGCAAGTGCTCTACCATCTGAGCTACACAAGCACGACTCACTACTCGTCCTCACAGCTTCAGTTCTGCCAGTACCTCGTCTCCTACCTTCCAAACTTCACAGAAGCTCTTCTGCGAAACTTGCAGAACAAACATTCCTGGAAGAACGGATATTGCGGAGACATGGCTTAGCCACAGCCTGAGGGACCTTTCCAGAATGAGATTTTCACTCTGCAGCGGAGTGTGTACTGTTATGAAACCTCCTGGCAGATTGAAACGGTGTGCCGGACCGAGACTCGAACTTGGGACCATTGCCTTTCGGGGACAATTGCTCTACCAACGTTCTTTTTTTGTGTTTTGTGCGTTTTTTATCGTTGGGTTTGGTTGTTGCGGACGTCACATGACATCCGTTCAAGTTCGTTGTTGATCCTTTCACTCAGTTTCTTATTACAGTGGTCAACCAGCTCTCTGACCGAACACGCTGAGCTACCGTGCCGGCTTCCAACTGAGTTACACAAGCACGACTCACAACCCGCTCTCATAGCTTCAATTCTGCGAGTACCTCGTCTCCTACCTTCCAAACTTCACAGAAGCTCTTCTACGAACGTTGCAGAACTGGAACTCCTGGAAGAACGTATATTGACGATACATGGCTTAGCCTGGTCAGACGACTCTCATTTGAAATGGTACAGAGCAGATGGACGTGTACGGGTGTTAAGACAACCTCATGAATCCATGGAGCCGGCATGCCAGCAGGCGACTGTTCAAGCTCGTGAAGGCTCTGCAAAGGTGGAGCGCGTGTACAGTTGCAGTTATATGAGAACCCTGTTACGTTTAAATACGACTCTGACAGGTGACACCTACGTAAGTATCCTGTGTGATCAACCGCATACGTTCATGTCCATTGTGGACTCCGACAGACTTGAGCAACTCCAGCAGGGAAATGCGACGCCCTACACGTCCAGCTACAGAGTGGCTCAAGGAACCCTCTTCTGAGTTTAAACACTTCCGCTAGCCACGAAACTCCCCAGACATATCTGGGATGCCTTGCAACGTACTCTTCGGAAGAGATTTCCACCCCTCGTACTCTTACGGATTTGTGGACAGTCCTACAGGATTCATGGTGTCCGTTCCTTTCAGCACTACTTCAGACATTAGTCGAGTCCATGCCACGTGGCGTTGCGGCGGATCCGAATTTCTTAGGAACATTTTTGCAAACTCGCCAGATACACTCCTGGAAATGGAAAAAAGAACACATTGACACCGGTGTGACAGACCCACCATACTTGCTCCGGACACTGCGACAGGGCTGTACAAGCAATGATCACACGCACGGCACAGCGGACACACCAGGAACCGCGATGTTGGCCGTCGAATGGCGCTAGCTGCGCAGCATTTGTGCACCGCCGCCGTCAGTGTCAGACAGTTTGACGTGGCATACGGAGCTCCATCGCAGTCTTTATCACTGGTAGCATGCCGCAACAGCGTGGACGTGAACCGTATGTGCAGTTGACGGACTTTGAGCGAGGGCGTATAGTGGGCATGCGGGAGGCCGGGTGGACTTACCGCCGAATTGCTCAACACGTGGGACGTGAGGTCTCCACAGTACATCGATGTTGTCGCCAGTGGTCGGCGAAAGGTGCACGTACCAGTCGACCTGGGACCGGACCACAGCGACGCACGGATGCACGCCAAGACCGTAGGATCCTACGCAGTGCCGTAGGGGACCGCACCACCACTTCCCAGCAAATTAGGGACACTGTTGCTCCTGGGGTATCGGCGAGGACCATTCGCAACCGTCTGCATGAAGCTGGGCCACGGTCCCGCACACCGTTAGGCCGTCTTCCGCTCACTCCCCAACATCGTGCAGCCCGCCTCCAGTGGTGTCGCGACAGGCGTGAATGGAGGGACGAATGGAGACGTGTCGTCTTCAGCGATGAGAGTCGCTTCTGCCTTGGTGCTAATGATGGTCGTATGCGTGTTTGGCGCCGTGCAGGTGAGCGCCACAATCATGGCTGCATACGACTGAGGCACACAGGCCCAACACACGGTATCATGGTGTGGGGAGCGGTCTCCTACACTGGCCGTACACCTCTGGTGATCGTCGAGGGGACACTGAATAGTGCACGGTGCATCCAAATCGTCATCGAACCCATCGTTCTACCATTCCTAGACCGGCAAGGGAACTTGCTGTTCCAACAGGACAATGCACATCCGGATGTATCCCGTGCCACCCAATGTGCTCTAGAAGGTGTAAGTCAACTACCCTGGCCAGCAAGATCTCCGGATCTGTCCGCCATTGAGCATGTTTGGGACTGGATGAAGCGTCGTCTCTCGCGGTCTGCACGTCCAGCACGAACGCTGGTCCAACTTAGGCGCCAGGTGGAAATGGCATGGCAAGCCGTTCCACAGGACTACATCCAGCATCTCTACGATCGTCTCCATGGGAAAATAGCAGCCTGCATTGCTGCGAAAGGTGGATATACACTGTACTAGTGCCGACATTGTGCATGCTCTGTTGCCTGTGTCTATGTGCCTGTGGTTCTGTCAGTGTGATCATGTGATGTATCTGACCCCAGGAATGTGTCAATAAAGTTTCCCCTTCCTGGGACAATGAATTCACGGTGTTCTTATTTCAATTTCCAGGAGTGTAGTTGAGCAAAGGAGACTGCTGCGAGACACTCAGTATTTTTCTTAGTTGTGTTTGCCAGTTGTTGAAGTTATGTCAGATATGGCTCCACCTCTTTTCTATTTTCCTGCTTCATTGTCTGACGACAGCGGGTTCATTTCAGGATATACTAGGTTTAAGCGAATAATAGAGGTTCCTGTTTCTCCAGATTCCTATACCCAAGTGGCTCGGTGGTGATGAGGTGACACGGCGGCCAGGCCTTAGGTCCGACGACACCTTCCCGCTCTGCAGCCCAAGCCCCCAGAGGCCGCCTTTAAAAAAAAAATCCGTAGCTCACTGAACCAAAAAGAAAAAAAAAGTCCACTTTCCTGTTTATACCTCTTTTCGTAGGTTTAATATCTACTTGTTTGAGTTGTATGAACTTTTATAAAGGCCATTGTTGCACACTACCACCGGAATGTTCTCTTGTTTGATGGAGTGCTCGGCCAATCTCCTTATTAGTATATTCATTTTTCTTGAAGGCCGACCGTAACTGATTTAATTCCACCTGCAAATAAATCGGCTCTCAGATTTTGTTGGCTCTGTTCACCAAGGTTATAATGACAACTCTTTTTTGTATGGGATGATGCCATGATTCCTTATGGAAATATTGACTAATGTGTGTGTCCTTTCTTTATAACTTATGGTCCAGAGTCCTATTCACCCGTTTGATTTTAGATACATCCAGAAAATTAAGTTGACCATTGCTCTCTTCCTCCATCGTAAACTGTAGCTTTGGTTTAATACTACTGAAAGGCACCAAGGAGGTTTCCAGCTCCCCTTCGCCATGAGTCCGCACTACAAACGTGTCGTCCACATAGCAGTACCACTTAGCCGTTTTGTTACTGGCTGCTACAGCGCCCGCTCTTGAAGAACTCCATGAGGAAATTGACAACAGCTGGACTAAGAGGGCTGCCCACAGCCGCCCCGTCGATTTGTTCGTATGGTTCATTGTTGTTCTGGGACAAAGTTGAGGTAAAACTGTCTAAATAAAGCCACTACGTGAGTCAAAAAATATCTGCTATGTGTGAAATAGCTTCGTTTACAGAAATCATTGTAAGAAGCGACACGAAATCAGATCTGACAAGGACATCACCTGGGCTACCGTTAATCTTATTCAGTGTTTCAATGAAATGTATTGATTTTTTTAATGTGATTATCAGTTCTATCAATAAACGGCTGCAGCAAAGAGCCGAGATGACGGGTGGGAGATCCTGTGGTGCTCACAATCGATCGCAGAAGGAGATTTGGCTTATGTGTTTTTGGTAGGCTATATGCTCTGGATGGATCTCCAGAGTTGTTTTTTTATATTCTGAAGAGGGAGAAGACTGTTTAACTGGTGGTTCTCAAAACATTTCGCTGTAGGATCCTTCTGAACCTTTTTATACGTAGAGTGATCAAAAAGCTCCCCAATCTTCTTGTGGTAATCTTCGATACGTGGTATTACTTTCCTCAGCAGTCAGTGCAATGATGCTCTTATTCGCATTGATCTCTCTTAGCGCCTATTTTCACGCTAGAATCAAATTACTGTTAATGACTTCGCTTTGTGTATGTTCTGGCAATTTCTTTCTTTATTTCATCAGCGAATTGTTGTGACAACAGACGGATTCCTGTTTCCACATTTGCTATAACGTCCTACGCGGGAACTGGTGACGTCAGTGCAAAATTACGTCCTCTCGAGTACCCGTCAAGCATTAGTGGCAGTGCCCGTTTTAGCTCTGAAGTTATCTCCTAAAGCTGGAGACGAAACGTCAGGAGCAGTTTCATTCCTTGACCACGGCCTCTCAACCCGAAAGTTTCAACTAAAGAACACTGCGGCGGTGAAAGCCTGCGTTGTATGAGTTCGTATATCGATACCGAGAGGTTTCTCGATTACCGAAATCATTATTTGATGATTTGTTAGCTCAGACGTCAACTCCTTTTGGGTTTATTAGACATGGCTTGTGGACATGTCGATTTTTCTTTTTTTCTGAGTCAGCGGCCTTCCGCCTGGTTTTATGCGGCCCGCTCCGAATTCCTCTCTTGTGCCAATCTCTTCATCTTATTGTAGCACTTGCAACCTACGTTCTCAATTATTTTCTGTATGTATTCCAGTCTCTTTCTACAAATATTGCCCTCTACAGCTCTCTCTACTACGACGGAAGTCATTTCCTCTTGTCTTAACAGGTGCGCAGTCATCCTGCCACTTGTCCTTACTAGGGTTTTCCACATATTCCTTTCCTCTCCGATTCTGCGCAGAATCCCTCATTTCTTACCTTAACAGCACCTAATTTTCAACGTTCGTCTGTAGAGCTACATCTCAAATGCTTTGATTCTCTTCTGTTCCGGTATTCCCACGGTCCACATTTCACTGCCATAGAATGCTGCGCGCCAAAACGTATGTTTTCAGTAAACGCTTCCTCAAATTAAGAGCATTGTTTGATACCTATAGACTTCTCTCAGCCAGGAATGTCCTTTTCGCCAGTGCTGTATGCCCCCTTGCTCCATCTGTCATTCATTATTTTGAAGCCGAGGTAGTAGACTTCCTTAACGCCATCTACTTCGTGACCATCAAACACGAGGCTAAGTTCTTCTCTGTCCTCATTTCTGATACTTCTCTTTCGTTTTTCCTCGATTCACTCTCAGTCCATATTTTGTACACATTAGATTTTTCATTCGCTTCAGTAGAGCATGTAATTTTTCTTCACTTTCGCTCAGGATAAGAATGTCATCAGCGAATTGTATCATTGATATCCTTCACCTAGAATTTTAATCTCACCTCTGAACCTTTCTTTTATTTCAATCACTGCTTCTTCAATGGACAGAGAGAACACCCTTTTTAATCCGAGCGCTTCGGTCTTGGGCGTCCGCTCTTATTATTCTCTCTTGACTCTTGTAGGTATCGTATATTACCCCTATTTTTCTCATAATTTCAAACATTTTGTGCCATTTTAAATTGTCGAGTGCCTTTTCCATGTCGACAAAACCTACGAACATGTCTTGTTTTATCTTTAGTCTTGTATCCATTATCAACCGCAACGTAAGATGGCCTCTCTGGTGCCCTTACCTTTCCTAAAGCCAAACTGATCGTCATCTAGCGCACCCTCAATTTATTCTCCATTCTTCTGTATATTGTTCTTGTCGTCAGCTTGGATACATGAGCTGTTAAGATGATTGTACGATAATTCTTGTACTTGTCAGCTCTTGCAGTCTTCCGAAAGTCAGATGGTTTGTCGCCAGGCTCATACAGTACATGCTACGCTCCAATGTGAATAGACGTTTTGTAGCCACGATTTTACTCGTAGAAATTCGGAAGGGATGTTATCTATCTCATCTGCCTTATTAGCTCTTAAGTCCTTCAAGTTATTTTAAATTCTGATACTGTATCCCCTGACTCTTCTAAATCGACTTCTGATTCTTCTTCTGCTATCTCATCAGGCAAATCTTCCCCCTCAAAGAGGGCTTCAGTATACTCTTACCATCTGTCCCCTCTCTTCTTTGAATTTAAGAGTGGGATTCCCGTTGTAGCCTTAATGTTACCACCTCTGCTTTTCATTTCGCCACGGGTTGTTTTGACTTTCTTGTATGCTGAGTCAGTCCTTCCGACAATCGTTTCTTTTTCGATTTCTTCACATTTCTCCTGCAGCCATTTCGTCTTAGCTTCCCTGCACTTTATATTTATTTCACTTCTCAGCGACTAGTTTTTCTGTATTCATGAATTTCCCTTGATATTTTTGTACTTCATTCTGTCATCGATCAACTGAAGATACCCATAGTTTCGTCCCAGCTACCTTCTTTGTACCTATATTTTTCATTCCAAATTCTGTGATTGCCCTTTTTAGGAATGTCCATTCCTCTTCAACTGAACTGCCTACTGAGCTATACCTTATTGCTGTGTTCCCTAAAGAACTTCAAGCGTATCTTGTCATTCCTTAGTACTTCCGTATCCCACTTCTTAGCGTATTGATTCTTTCTAACTAATCTCTTAAACTTCAGCCTACACTTCATCACTGCTACATTGTGATCCGAGTCTATATCTGCTCCTGGGTACGCCTTACAATCCAGTATCTGATATCTGAACCTATGCCTTACCACGATGTAATCTAATTGAAATCTTCCCGTATCTCCCTGCCCTTTCCAGGTATACCTCCTCCTCTTGTGATTCTTGAACAGGGTATTCGCTATTACTAGCTGAAACTTGTTACAGAACTCAATTAGTCTTTCTCCTCTTGCTGTATCACCCGGCCTTTTCAACGTATACCTCCTCCTCTTGCGATTAGTGAACAGAGTATTCGCTGTGTATAGTTGAAGTCTATTCTTCTCCTTCTCCTGTTGCTTATCCATTAATGGGTGTTGGCATCTTTCTTCTGTGAACCGCAGTACGTAATGGCAGTATGTAACTTCGTAGTCCTGTGCACTGCTTTGTATCGTCCAACCAGGATGTCTTCTTTTTACTTCACTCTTCCCTTCTATTATTAACTGCAGAAGCATATATTTGGTATCCCGTACTATATGTCCTAGGCATTCAGCTTTTCTTCTTTTAAGAACTGTCAACATTTCTCGCTGTTTGTTCATTCGTTCTAGTACGTCGGTGTTGCTTATTCTTGCAGTCCACGGCATTTTAAGCATTCTGCGATAAATCCACATTTCAAAGGCCTCTATTTCTTCGTTTTTGTCATAATTAGTGTCCATCCTTGAGGGCCATATAGAAACACGGTCCCGATGTAATATTTTACAAATCGGACTGTAAGGTTTAGGTCTAGGTTTGTGCTTGTAAGAATATTCTTAAATTTTATGAAGGCGTTTCGGGCGTTGTCTATGCGACATTTTACTTCCAAGTCTGTTCGCCAGTATTCACAATGCCAGTTTCCGAGTTATTTAAACATGTTGACTCTTTGTATTACAGACACCTGGAAATCGTAGATTTGCATCTTCAAATGAGTCAGACTCTCTCGCGACAATCATAAAATTAGTCTTTTTGTTGCTAATATTCAGACCTAGAGTATTGTTGTAATCTCCTACTATATTGACGAGTTGTTGAAGATCATCTAAATGATCAGATATCAATACCGTGTCATGAGCATAGCGAATATTATTGATATACACTCCGTTATATGCCCTTTTTTACATCATAAAGTGTCTCCTAAAAATACTCTCAGAGTATAATTTAAATAACAGTGATGACATTATGTATCCTTGGTGGACTCCTCTACATATACTGACCAAATCTGTGACCTCAGAATCAAATTTAACCTGCGCTGTCTGGTTCCAATATAAATTTTCTATACAGCAGATATCTTTCTCATCTCTATCAATTCTTTTGAGAATTTCCATGAGGTTATGATGTGCTCTATCGAATGCTTTTTCGTAGTCAATAAAACAGAGGCCTCCATTTTTACTCCGATCACAGCAGTTTTGTACTAGAGCTTGTGGTGCGACTATTGATGCTCTTGTACCTCAACCTTTCCTAAATCCAAACTGTGTCTCACTAATAAATTTCTCACACTTTTGTATATAGCATTTGATGGATGACTCTCAGAAATATTTTCAGAGAATGTCTCACAAGGCTAATGAGTCTCTAATCTACCCATCTTCTCGATTTCCTCTTCTTTGATAAGGGAATTAAAGTTGATAATAGCCGTTCGGCAGGGTAATGACCAGTTCTCTTAAACAGTTTGTGTAAGACTGTGATACCTTCTTCATCAAGGAGTTCAGTAAGTTGGTTTGGAATTTCATCAGGTCCTGTGGCTATACTGGTTTTTGAGTTTTTGATGGATTTCTCGATTTCTTCTCTCGTGAAATGTATTACATAACTTCAATTTGTATTTCTCCTCCCTCATTTCATGTCCCAAGCGCAAATTCTCCTATAACCGTTTCCTCCATTCCTTTCCCCACAAATGCATTCCAGTCCCCTGTGACCATTAGGTTTTCATCATCCTTTACGTACTGTATCTTCCTTTCACTATCCTCATATACTTTTTGTATCTCTTCATCGTCAGCTAGGGACGTCGGCTGTGTACCTGCACTATCTTGGTTTGGCGTAGATTCTGATAAGAATAATCCTTTCACTGAAGTTTCTAGTCACAACGAATCCCACTCAAGTTATACCATTTTCTGCTGCTGTTGATAATACCCTATACTCATATGATCATAAATCCTTGTCATCTTTCCATTTGACTTCATTGTCCCTACTATATGAAGATTGAGCCTTTGCATTCCCCTTTTCAGATTTTCTAGCTTTCCTACCACGTTCAGCTTCTGACATTCCACGCCCCGATTCATAGAAACTTATCCTTTCGCTGCTTATGCTCATGATCACCTCCCCCTTGGCAGTCCCCCTCCAAAGATCCGAAAGGGTGACTATTACGGGATCTTTTGCCAAAAGAGAGACCATCACTACACTTTGTCAATTACAGTCCTGTGGATACACGGTATGTGTCGTCAATGGAGTGGTTTACATTGGCTTTTGCGTCCGCAGGCCGTTGATCATTGCTAATTCTTCTGCCATTATCCATGATGATATCGTCGATGATTGTGGATTGGCTGCTGTAGTACTAATTTAGCTGGGAGCGTGGTCCTAGGTACAACAGTTGGAGTGGAGTTTCGTTGGAACTAAGTGATTGACTTGGATCTTGGTAAATATGCAGATGCTGCTTCCGGGTAGGGTAATCTCTTTGTCGTGTATCTGTCAGTGAAACAGTAATATTTTTTCTGTGGTGTGGCTCAACTGGTAATCCCTTTGATCGGTGCGAACACGAGGTGCTCCTTTCGAAGGAACATTCTGCAGTTCGGTTACTCTAGTTGATGACGACACTGATACCACGCTAGTGTTGGGGTGGCCAGATGTACAAGACGGCTTGGGCGGAAGTCCCCGGTAAACATATTCTTGCCTGAGGGCAGAGAGATATAGATGTTCGAGGCATTTTCCGTCCGCTATAAGAGTTTGTCCTGCCAGTATAGTTGACACGGTTCGTTCTGCAACTTTTGTCAGCTGTAGAACACTTGGAGTATTTGGGCTGACCACGACATTGTGAACTTCTATACTTAACTGCGAGCAATTAAAGCCTGAGTTTGAGAGGGACGTACGATTCTACTAGGTATAGAATTCCATATGAATTGAAGTATTCTGAGAGTCTCAGATTTGAAGCTGAGAGATTAAAGCTATTGTCGATAAATCTGTTCTTAGCCATTAAGGTTAACAACTTCACTATACCGCCTAACAATTGATATTTCTTTTTCATAGATAATTTTCCAACTGATCTTCATCTGTTAATGAAACGTCAAATTTTTATTGACCACTTTCTTTGTAGTCATGAAACGGAAGATGTAAGTTTCCACGTAAGTTCCAGGAGAAAGTTGTAGATCTTCTATATATCATTCGCACCAGGCCCTGAACGCACTTCCAACGTAATTCCTTTTCTTCGTGCGTTAAGTACATCAGTTATATCTTTCTTTACAAGGACTGTTGCACCATATAACGGCCAGTGTAGGAGATCGCTCCCCACACCATGATGCCGGGTGTTGGCCCTGTGTGCCTCAGTCGTATGCAGTCCTGATTGTGGCGCTCACCTGCACGGCGCCAAACACGCATACGACCATCATTGGCACCAAGGCAGAAGCGACTCTCATCGCTGAAGACGACACGTCTCCATTCGTCCCTCCATTCACGCCTGTCGCGACACCACTGGAGGCGGGCTGCACGATGTTGGGGCGTGAGCGGAAGACGGCCAAACGGTGTGCGGGACCGTAGCCCAGCTTCATGGAGACGGTTGCGAATGGTCCTCGCCGATACCCCAGGAGCAACAGTGTCCCTAATTTGCTGGGAAGTGGCGGTGCGGTCCCCTACGGCACTGCGTAGGATTCTATGGTCTTGGCGTGTATCCGTGCGTCGCTGCGGTCCGGTCCCAGGTCGACGGGCACGTGCAACTTCCGCTGACCACTGGCGACAACATCGATGTACTGTGGAGACCTCACGCCCCACGTGTTGAGCAATTCGGCGGTACGTCCACCCGGCCTCCCGCATGCCCACTATACGCCCTCGCTCAAAGTCCGTCAACTGCACATACGGTTCACGTCCAAGCTGTCGCGGCATGCTACCAGTGTTAAAGACTGCGATGGAGCTCCGTATGCCACGGCAAACTGGCTGACACTGACGGCGGCGGTGCACAAATGCTGCGCAGCTAGCGCCATTCGACGGCCAACACCGCGGTTCCTGGTGTGTCCGCTGTGCCGAGCGTGTGATCATTGCTTGTACAGCCCTCTCGCAGTGTCCGGAGCAAGTATAGTGGGTCTGACACATCTGTGTCAATGTGTTCTTTTTTCCATTTCCAGGAGTGTATATTGTTTACAGTTGTTGGTTCAAGCCACTACCACTGTTACTGCGGTAAAGAAGGTTATCCTCCAGAAATAAAATCAGTCTCGGAATTTTCTGGGCGGACGGTGAAAGTTTTGGTAATATCATAACTACTAATGCGAAATTCCAATCTCCCCCTCCCCCTTCATTCCAACAAGTCACAAGTCCTAAAATTTGTAAATCTGGGAACAATAAATCAGACTCAAAAGGATTACTAAAAGTTCTGTAGTTGATTCTCAAGACCGTGCGAAACAAACGCCTGTATCTCTAAACTACTACAAGGCAGGTTTATTGTTTTAGCATAAAGAGGACGACATAATTTATATTTCATAAAAGATGCGAACCCAATGGATTATCAGTAAGTCAGTAGCTTTTTTCCCATAAGATTAATAAATATAATAGGTACACAAGACAAAAACTTTATTCATCAATTATATATTCTCTTTCACTATTTATATCAGTCTGGCAAACGGTAGGGTAGATTTTCGATTCCGCGACTACAGAAATTATTTTGTTTTGAGGTGAAGAACTAGTCAAGGTCATCTTCGGAGTGCTTATCATCCGTAAAAGTTGTTCGTTTGAGGTTATTGGATGGAGAACGAAACAAGTGAAAATCTGAGGACACGGGATCAGGGGAATAAGGTGAGTGGGGAATGACTTCAGAACCGAACTTCTGTATAATGTATTTTTGTCAGTCTAGCAGAATGCAGGGAGGGTAGGGGAAGGGGGCAGGTTGGCGTTATCTTGGAGTAGTATCACTTCATGCTATCATCCTGGTCATTGTTCTTAGACTTCGACTGCAAAATGCTTTAATTGTTGAGAATAAATGCTAACAGTGATGGTTACACCTTAAGGAAGCAATTCATAGTACACACATCGTTCCACGCTGTTATACCAGAGGCATAACATCAAAAAGAAAAAAAAAATGCTCTAAGCACTAAGGGACTTAACAACTGAGGTCATCAGCGCCCTAGACATAGAACTGCTTAAACCTAACTAACCCAAGGACATCACACACATCTATGCCCGAGTCAGGATTCGAACCTACGACCGTAGCAGCAGGTTCCGGACTGTAACGATACGAAATAGGAATGGTCTGTGTTCTTGTCGAACGAGCTGAAGAAGAGCAAGCAGAGATGCTCATATGGCCACACGCAGATTTTTATGATTTTTGATTAGAACCTGCTTATCCACATACCTGATATTTGAACCTTCCCCATTGCATGCAAACGTCGCACGATGCTGGAATGATCACAGTTCATCACATTTGCTGATCTTCGATTACACTAACGTGGATAATTGTGGATTAATGCGTTTAAACGATCTCCAACAGAACCTTAAGGTTTTCCTGAAGTGGACAGTCATTAATGTCAAAACAGTCGTCCTAGCAACGAGAAATACCATTTTCTTGCCGTGCTCTGTCCAGTGCCATTGTTCCCATGAGCGGCGAAAATGTTTCTGGCTGTCCCCGCTTCTGTCACCCCTCTATTGGACTTAAACAGAAGAAAATGCCGGATATGTTCCAATCTCTTCACTTTCTGGCTTCCACAGTTACATTTCTATCTCCAAATGACAATATGTAAACTCAAATAGCAACAGTGAGCTACACGTAAGAAATGACGATTGATAGCTAAACCCGTAGCAACCGCGGTACCAACATGCAAAACAAAAACGCTACTTGCTCATACACTACAGGCCATTAAAATTGCTACACCAAGAAGAAATGTACTTGATAAACGGGTATTCATTGGACGAATATATTATTCTAGAATTGACATGTGATTACATTTTCACACAATTTGGGTGCATAGATCCTAAGAAATCAGTACCTACAACAACCACAACAGGCCGTAATAACGGCCTTGATACACCTGGTGATTGAGTCAAACAGAGCTTGGATGGCGTGTACAGGTACAGCTGCCCATGCAGCTTCAACACCATACCACAGTTCATCAAGAGTAGTGACTGGCGTATTGTGACGAGCCAGCTGCCAGGCCACCATTGACCGGACGTTTTCAAATGGTGAGAGATCTGGAGAATGTGCTGGCCAGGGCAGCAGACGAACATTTTCTGTATCCAGAAAGGCCCGTACAGCACCTGCAACATACATTCGTGCATTCTCCTGCTGAAATGTTGAGTTTCGCAGCGATCGAATGAAGGGTAGAGCCACGGCTCGTAACAAACTGAAATGTAACGTTCACTGTTAAAAGTGCGTCAATGCGAACAAGAGGTGACCGAGACGTGTAACCAAAGGCACCCCATACCATCACGCCGGGTGATACGCAAGTATGGCGATGACGATTACACGCTTCCAATGCGCGTTCACCGCGATGTCGCCAAACACGGATGCGTCCATCTTGATGCTGTAAACAGAACCTGGAGTCAAGCGAAAAGATGACGTTTTGCCATTCGTGCACCCAGGTTCGTCGTTGAGTACACCATCGCAGGCGCTCCTGCCTGTGATGCAGCGTCAAGGATAACCACAGCCATGGTCTCGGAGCTGATAGTCCATGTTGCTACAAACGTCGTCGAACTGTTCGTGCAGATGGTTATTGTGTTGCAAACGTCCCCAACTCTTGACTCAGGGATCGAGACGTGTCTGCACGATCCGTTACAGCCATGCGGATAAGATGCCTGTCATCTCGACTGCTAGTGATACTAGGCCGTTGGGATCCAGCACGGCGTTACGTATTACCCTACTGAACCCACCGATTCCATATTCTGCCAACAGTAATTGGATCTCGACCAACGCGATAAACCGCAGTCGCGATAGCCTACAATCCGACCTTTGTCAAAATCGGAAACGCATTTTTCCTCCTTACGCGAGGCATCGCAACAACGTTTCAGCAGGCAACGTCGGTCAACTGCTTTTTGTGTGTGAGAAATCGGTTGGAAACTTTCCTCATGTCAGCACTTTGTAGGTGTCGCCACCGGCGCCAACCTTGTGTGATTGCTCTGAAAAGCTAATCATTTGCATGTCACAGCATCTTCTTCCTGTGGGTCAAATTTCACGTGTGTAGCACGTCATCTTCGCTGAGTAGCAATTTTAATGGTCAGTAGAGTATATCAACATAATACAAGAAGCAAATTCTGTAGAAGGCTTTGTAAGGTTGAGTGGTCGAATTGACCAGTGTCTTGAGGCTCATAGATAAGACAGTAACGATAATCAGGTAATACGTGTGGCTGTTATATTCATGTCGTGCAACTCGCCCCGCCGGATTGTGGGTTCCGTGCTGCAGAGATACGCGTTGCGGGGCAACGGGCTATTGAACCTCCTAGTCGCGCTGCATTGCCCGCGTCTGCTAGAACAATGGTAGGATCACGCGGAATCTGGACACGCAGCCGATGTTGACTCTGGCGGCGGCGGATGTCGCGGCCATTGGCCGGCCACCGCTGCGGCGGCGGGGGCGGCGGGGGCGGCGGGGGCGGCGGCTGCGGGGGCGTACGTCAGGTGGCGGGCCGGCCAGGTGTCGCGGGTTATCTGCGCGGCACACGCCGGCTCCGGGCCGCACAATGCTCTTTCCGCGCCACGGGTCGCTTTCACGCACCGTATTATCACGCACCCAGGCCGGCCTCACTCTCCACACACCAGACCGCCCCCCGCCCCTCGACCCTCCCCCCTACCACCAGCCCCACCCTCTACACGCACACACACGTCGCCACTGGCTACTGGTCGCGGCAGCGTATCTCTCGCCAGAGCGCTTCGGAATGTACGTGGCCCTTTGATCATTCCGCTACGGGCGTTCGCGCTAAATGCGCAACAGCCGGCTATACGATTGGAATACGTGTGTGCATATATATGTGTGTGCATATGCGTGTGTGTTCTGCACTTGGCTAAAACGAAGAGAGACGGGGCAAAAATGTTTTGGCCGCATTCAGCGGAGCTCACAGCGGAATTCAGACAATTAAGGACAAAGTATTTCTATTCGAACTGACAAGCAGGCCGAACTAAAGTTTTCCCGACAGTTCGGCGGGGCGATATTTTCTGGCTGCCTAGGGGTGAACGTAATACGGTGAGGCACATGGATATAGAGGCAGTAATCTATCTGAGTAGCATTGCTGTATTTTATGCTTCTGTCGTACTCATATGTATCTAAACTATAATATAAATCCAGAAAATGTTCTCCGCTTTCTTGTTGCGAGTAGTGTGGGGGAGTGGGGAACGGAGTAGTTGCTGCTTTCAGTCCAGAATTACATCAGTGTACTTAGATCTGGGATAGCGAGTGAACTACATTGTGGCGAGAGGACCTGCATAAGAGAATGAAAGGTTAACATTTGTTAACTGAATAATGTGTTTACATTTCAAGTGACAAACGATGTTCGATATCAGACCGCCTCTATCAACGACAGCCTGGAACGGCACAAAAGGTTCACATTTCTCAATTGTCTGCAGCAATTTTCGAGGTGGCATGGTATGTTCAAAAATGGTTCAAATGGCTCCTAGCACTACGTGACTTAACATCTGAGGCCAGCAGTCCACTGTACTTAGAACTGCTTAAACCTAACTAACCTAAAGACATCACAGACTTCCATGTCCGAGGCAGGATTCGAACCTGCGACCTTAGCATCAGCGCGTTCCGGACTAAAGCGTCTAGAACCGCTCGGCCAAAGCGGCCGGCCATGGTATGTTCAGCTGTCGTGATTGCTTGAAGATCGCACATTGCTTGCACTATTTTCCGCCATGCAGTAACTTCAACATTTGGCCGTAGGCTTTTTCTGTGAACACTTTCAAAATCGCCATTTAATTGAAACTTCCGGATCATGTTCTTCAACGCCGTTGCCGAAAGAGGACTTTTCCCTGTTTCTTTAATGCATCCACATTCACCAAATTCTGCAGCACTGTTCTTTTGGTAAAAGAGTACAGACCTGCGCACCTTCTCCGACCCATGTCTGTTGCCGGTAAGTGTAACACGCACAAATGTTTGTGTTTCAACCATTTGTCGCCGTAGCTGTATCGACACCTAATGTCATGATGCGGCGGCTATTGTCAAGTCATGAGACTAACACTACTAAGAGCATAAATCCTGCAGCGCACCGTCTGAACAATATTCCTATAAACTTGGGTACCATTACGATAAATAGTTTTCAAGTAGCTAAAGCTTCTTCCTCCGCGATCACCAGGCCCGGACCAAATTGTAGATTTGAATGGTTTAACAATCTTCTCTTCTGAAAGGAAAATTATAACTTGACATTCGGATTCTTTTGTTTACATGAGGGCCTGCCCACGTGGATTGGCTAGCTGTCTGACCACACGTAGAGAACATGCCATCCAGGAAAAGGCGTACTTTCGCAAACTGATAGTGTCGGATGCCAAAAATAAATCCGAAAAGATTAATGAGCACAAGAGTAGAACTAACAAGCCACAGGACGTTGACTAAGGTAACTTAGAACTACTTAAATCTTAATAACCTGAGGACATCACACACATCCATGCCCGAGGCAGGATTCCAACCTGCGACCATAGCAGCAGCGCGGTTCCGGACTGAAGGGCCTAGAACAGCTCAGTCACATCGGCCGCTGTGACCGAGCTTTACAGTCTAAATTTTGATGTTATGAAAGTGGACATGGTTAGTTGCTATTAAATGGAAAAAAGATAAAATGAAAGGACACTACGATCAGGCTTTGAAGATCACTCAGTAGCCGACCGACCGTCGTGTCATCGCGAGTCATTCATTATCGTATGCGGTATGGAAAGGTATGAGATCCGAATACGACACTCCCGGCCGTTGTCGACTTTCTGACCTTGGATTCACAAGCTTTCGATCAGGTAGTTCCTCAGGTAGTTAACATTACAAGGCTGAGTACATCACGGTTCAGTTCTACCAAGGAAAAATTCCTGGCAGTGCCGGGAATCGAAATTGGTTCCCTACATGTGGGTATGTCGGGTTGACCTTCTGGCTACAGACAAGGACTGTTAGTTGCTGTTACAGTCCCTAAGGGAAATGAATTATAAGTACAAGTTTCGTGTCCTGGGACAGGTCAAAGTTAGGAAATAAAGTTGATGTGGTGTGAGTGGCACATTCAGGTAGTTCACGACGACAGTATTTTCCTGTAATAATACTGTACCAACAGCCGTTATTTTGATATTCTTTTTAGGCAACCAGTTTAGACATTCCAGTCACGTCATCTTCAGGCGTGTCGCACGAACGACACCAAGTGTCGTTCCTGCTTGTGCAAGTCAAGACAGCAATACTCGTATCTGGTTATGTAGATACCCCAGCTTCATGAGCATGTGTGCCCTTCAAACATGCTCAATATGTTCGGATATCTATGGAACTACGTGAGAGCATTGGCACGTTGCTTTGTATATGCACGAGGTTACCTGGTGTTATTCATGCGACAAACCTTGGTGAAAGGACTGAACCGCGATGTACTCGGCCCCGTGATGTCAACTACTTGCGGAAGTACTTGACAGAGACGTAGTGGCTCCAAGGTCGGAAAGTCGACGACGGCAAGGAGTGCCATGTGGGGACCCCATGCCTCTCCGTACCGCATACGGTGACTCAGGATAACACGACGGTCGGTCGGCTATTGCGTGATTTTCAAAGCCTGATCGTGGGGTCCTTTCATTTTATCTTATTCTCCCATAAAATAATAAAAAATAGCGAAGTAACGGCTGGTGGTACAGTATTCTTACATTTCATCACCGGCCGCTGGTCCACGCTCCTGCTTCACGGTTTCAGTTTGGTGCTGCGGAACAGAGGCGGATCTTTGAGAGCGTTGGTGGTCTGCCAGAGTAACAAAAAGGTACAAACTCTTTAAATAACTTTACACATATTTATAATGCGAGGTATATGACAAACAAACCCACTAACACAGATACATCAGCTAGATTCTGTTCTATTACATATGGGATTACCACAGTCAAGAGACAAGACATCTTGCATCTTGTTCTAATCACTATCTGAGGTACCTAACACAGAGAAAAGAGACATCGTTGTCACTTGTTCTGCATTCTGGAGAATCATAGGTCTCTTGGCCTAATTACTAAATTACTGGTCATACTACCGAATTATTAAATTACTTGGAACTTTGGCCTAATTCACAGGACACATGTGCTATTCAGCTACTTGGTTCCAATAGCAAGGGACATCCGTCACACTACTATCTGAGACAGAGGCACTATTCAATGAAACACAGACAGCATGTAACAGGTGCAAGTACAGGTTTTTTATTGGTGACAGAACAGTGTAATAAGCTACACTATATCGGTATTTACGACATTTGCAGACTAATAATTGTAGCTATTACGTCGTATGTTATTAGGTTGGTTAGCAACTCAAAGTACATGTGGCAAGAGCAAGGCGTTGATACCTATTTTCCCGTGGGCAGCAAGTCAAGTGACGAAATGTGGATACGTCGATCTAAATCGGTTGTCTGTACTTACAGGCGTAGTCCATTCAATGAAGCAGAAAAAAATCAGCTGGTAAATTGCGTGATTTGTTTTTGGGAAGTCAGTTCGATACAGGGAAAGAACACCCAACACCGTGACGTGAGTAAACATTAAGGCTGCTCAGACTGAATGGATGATTCATAGATACTCTCACCTCTGACCTGAATTATTTCACGCGATAATTGAGGGTGTTTTACACTCGGTTGTGAGGGCACACAATGATCGTCATGATATGTTTAGCCTGCTGGAACATACCTTCACTATGTGACGATCTTGATTTCGTCCCGTAGAAAAGGCTCCAGGACAGATTTTTTCTATCATGAGCACAGCTGCGAACCTACGTCTTCTTTGTCATCTGGAAAGTGCTACCAACGAAGGCTGACATTTAAGTGATAACGCAATGGAAAGCTGGGTCCAAACTCATTATCTTTGCCAAATATCCGGCCCACCATTCCGTCTCCTTGCAGCTACACAGGCCCGCCCATCCAGGGCTAAGTCGAGCACACTGGTCTTTTCACCTTATAAGATGACATGTAACTACACTCCTGGAAATGGAAAAAAGAACACATTGACACCGGTGTGTCAGACCGACCATACTTGCTCCGGACACTGCGAGAGGGCTGTACAAGCAATGATCACACGCACGGCACAGCGGACACACCAGGAACCGCGGTGTTGGCCGTCGAATGGCGCTAGCTGCGCAGCATTTGTGAACCGCCGCCGTCAGTGTGAGCCAGTTTGCCGTGGCATACGGAGCTCCATCGCAGTCTTTAACACTGGTAGCATGCCGCGACAGCGTGGACGTGAACCGTATGTGCAGTTGACGGACTTTGAGCGAGGGCGTATAGTGGGCATGCGGGAGGCTGGGTGGACGTACGCCGAATTGCTCAACACGTGGGGCGTGAGGTCTCCACAGTACATCGATGTTGTCGCCAGCGGTCGGCGGAAGGTGCACGTGCCCGTCGACCTGGGACCGGACCGCAGCGACGCACGGATCCACTCCAAGACCGTAGGAACCTACGCAGTGCCGTAGGGGACCGCACCGCCACTTCCCAGCAAATTAGGGACACTGTTGCTCCTGGGGTATCGGCCAGGACCATTCGCAACCGTCTCCATGAAGCTGGGCTACGGTCCCGCACACCGTTAGGCCGTTTTCCGCTCACGCCCCAACATCGTGCAGCCCGCCTCCAGTGGTGTCGCGAAAGGCGTGAATGGAGGGACGAATGGAGACGTGTCGTCTTCAGCGATGAGAGTCGCTTCTGCCTTGGTGCCAATGATGGTCGTATGCGTGTTTGGCGCCGTGCAGGTGAGCGCCACAATCAGGACTGCATACAACCGAGGCACACAGTGCCAACACCCGGCATCATGGTGTGGGGAGCTAACTCCTACACTGGCCGTACACCTCTGGTGATCGTCGAGGGGACACTGAATAGTGCACGGTACATCCAAACCGTCATCGAATCCGTCGTTCTACCATTCCTAGACCGGCAAGGGAACTTGCTGTTCCAACAGGACAATGCACGTCCGCATGTATCCCGTGCCACCCAACGTGGTCTAGAAGGTGTAAGTCAACTACCCTGGCCAGCAAGATCTCCGGATCTGTCCCCCATTGAGAATGTTTGGGACTGGATGAAGCGTCGTCTCACGCGGTCTGCACGTCCAGCACGAACGCTGGTCCAACTGAGGCGCCAGGTGGAAATGGCATGGCAAGCCGTTCCACAGGACTACATCCAGCATCTCTACGAGCGTCTCCATGGGAGAATAGCAGCCTGCATTGCTGCGAAAGGTGGATATACACTGTACTAATGCCGACATTCTGCATGCTCTGTTTCCTGTGTCTATGTGCCTGTGGTTCTGTCAGTGTGATCATGTGATGTATCTGACCCCAGGAATGTGTCAATAAAGTTTCCCCTTCCTGGGACAATGAAATCGTGGTGTTCTTATTTCAATTTCCAGGAGTGTAAAATATTACCTTTTTCCCGACACATCCCTCCAAAAGTAATGTGCACAACACAAATTGCCATTAAAACATTAAAATATTTAAATGACTAACTTACAGCACCCTGGAAGAAAACAGCGACATATTATAATTACTGTCTAGTTTGTATGACTGCTCTTCCATCGGTATCTCTGGGACGCCTCTAATGTATCACAGTTTCTTTACTTCTCTCTATTACTTGGAGAAGCAACCTAGGCGGCTCTGGGAAACTCATTACAGGTGTCCTCACACAACTGGAATACCAATAGCTACCTTTTGCAAGTTTCTTGGACAATTTATTATACAAATATTTGGAACAGTTACCTTTGGAATAACACAAATATACAACAACAATCATAATTAAACTTACGTATGTTAACTGAACTATGTCTAGTCCCTTTCTTACTATTAGTTATCTGTGAATTTGTCAGTTTCTTGCAGTCGCCTACCAGCTGTACTTAAATCACCTAGATTCGATGTAACACTTATACATAAACTCCTATCCAATGAAATCACTTTCTTGCCACAATTATTAGATAAGTACTTTCCCCTTAATAACTCACTTCACAGGCTTCTTGGGGATATATCGAAATTATCATAAAGGTTTGCACCCAGATTTTCTTCCTTTTGTCCGTCTGTTTACATTCTAATTGATCAGTTGGTAATTTCATGTATAATTTATAACAACTATCTGCAAATAAATTATCTTTCTCTGGCAATATAATACATATTGTTCCATCGACACTTTAACTGCTAAATGTAACATTTTATTTAAATTGAAGACCATATTCTTAATTAATGGAATATTAATTGTGTACCTTACACATCATTGTTTACTATTACATTAAAATCCATTATTTCCCGTAGCACATTTTCGGTATACATATTCTTTATTAGAGGTATCAGAAACCTTGCATTTCTGAATTCATCTTGAATCAGCTTTGGGCATTTTATAATAATTACTGGATTTACAATATGCCTTTCTGTGTGTGATCTATAGCAGTAACTGATTGTTAATATCGTATGCGTAATTCGCTAACTAGAATTTGTCACTTCATTGACCGACATGAAAGCTGCAATTCTCTTTATGCTCAGGTCTGTTGTTTTTAAAGAATACTTGATGAACTTCTCTAAATTTGTCATTCCATATCTAAGAAACTGCTCATCTGTGGTGGTCAAATCACCAACTGATTCAATTTAGACAATGTGGTGGACCTGACTACAACTAATTGATCTTCAGATAATCTCAGTCGTTATTCTCTCTTAAGGGTCCTCCATATCTAAGAGCATCTGACGATACTCAGCATCCGCCCCATCCAAAGTTCTGAACAATAGTTTTCTAATTTTTCCTATCAAATTAAGAATTCCTATTTTCTTTCTCCTAACCTTGCTATCAGGTGTATTAGGGAATTCGTAACTTGAAACCTCCTCTACATTAACTGTGACCGCATCAATCAATATATTACATCGTATTACATGGTATTTTACTGATATTTAGATTCTGTAGTTTATCCTTACGCTGTTCAACTATCTTTAAAATTCTTTCGTTACCCTATTAATATTTCATCCATTATTATGATATTTACATCTGTTACCGACTTTCGGATTGTACTGGTAACTTCGATTTCTTTACTCCACTGCTAATATGGTTTTACCCTATTGGGGGTGTACCTTTAACTCGTGTCTCTTACTTGCCTTAACTACTACATTAGGCAATGCTACATTTATTGCTTACTTTGCTTCCCTGAACTGGGGATCAAGCTTCTTTGATCTTCCCTTCGTTACTCTCTCATCATACAGCAGTACTTCATCACACATCGAAAATGTTTTTGAGAGCTCTGTTTTATCATAATGGACTTCGCGAGCTTTTTTGACTCTTCTGTTTTATCTTTCGCCACTCCATGCGCTTCCTGCTTTTTTCATACACATAATCATCATTATTGTAGCTTATTGTAGCTCTCTTTTATTGTAATACTTGTGGTCGAGTTACTGTTCTCCCCAATATTAAATAGAAGGATGTGTACCACATGTTGCTATGTGGTGTCGTTTTCAAAACGAAAGCTGTGATCTTCATTTATGGAATGTCTCCAGTATTTCACTAACATTCTGTGATTTCTTTTTAACACCACATTTGTCAGGGCGGGAGAAGCGGTCATCTGTAACTTACATATTGTCTTAAATACTTTACTTAGAAAATTAGAACCTTGTTCGTTTAATATCACTGATGGATCTCCACAAGTGAATACAATTTCTTCTACAAACTTTTTCTCTGGTGTATCAGTGTCTTGACATTCTAAGGGGATGACTAGTATGCTTTTTCTTAAATCAACCTGAAATATCAAAATACAGGGTGAGTCAGTAACTATTGACATCTAGAATAACTCCGAAAGTATGATAGCAGGTAATAAGTTTCTGGTCCGCAGCTCGTGGTCGTGCGGTAGCTTTCTCCATTCCCACGCCCGGGTCCCCGGGTTCGATTCCCGGCGGGGTCAGGGATTTTCTCTGCCTCGTGATGACTGGGTGTTGTGTGATGTCCTTAGGTTAGTTAGGTTTAAGTAGTTCTAAGTTCTAGGGGACTGATGACCATAGATGTTAAGTCCCATAGTGCTCAGAGCCATTTGAACCATTTGAATAAGTTCTTTTGGGAGAAATGTTGCATAGAACAACAGATGCGTAAATATGAATTTGGTTCTTTGTTAATGGTGGTGTTAATGGTGGTCTCACTTCAGAAATATGAAGGTAAATTGTTTTTTAATGGGGTGCTATAGCTTGGTTCTTATTTCCTGACAGCGGCTATCGAGACGAATCCAATTATGTGTAACAGTAAAGTCTTTGAAGGTCAACGAAGGTCGAAAAGGTGGAACGAACGTCCGTTTACAGAAGGTGTTCGAAGTGACGACCATTGGTATAATGCAGTGCTGCAATCTTATCATGTATTGAGTGGTATTTATTATCACTTCGCCACTTATCGAAGCACGTGCTCTGACAACTCTCTCTCGAATATCGGGCAAATAGTAAATATTTTCCGAATGCGGCGTATCCATCTAACGCGCCATTGACATTTAAACACCATTCGACGGTTTCGAATACAACATTAATAGGAACAGTAAGACTAGTATCGTCGAAGAAAGCGAATGTGAGTGATGTAGTCCTTCGAAGAACAAGTCGATATGCTTCTCATTTAGAGAGAACGCCAAGGAAATTCAGTGAGAGCTAGAGACTTATACGCTGAAAGATGTCCTCCACACGTCATACATCAAACTGCTTTCTATCTACAAACTGAAAGCTGCATGATATCATTCACTGAGTTGAGAGATTTCGTGCATCGAAAAGTAATTCACGCGTGTTGACATTCTGTATGAAGCAACTTTTAGGGCCACTGTTTGAAGTCTTACAATCCGAGTCGGAAGTTTGAAATTAAGCTCAAGTTTGCCTACGACCCTCCTCTGTAATTTTGTAATAGCGTGTGGCACTCTGCGACATCATTGTCGGCGACACTTCAAACAGCAACGTGTCGACACACGTAGAAAAAAGGCCAGTGTCCAAATGTTCGTGAGGACTATCAGGTAAGTTAATGAAGTCACATTAGCAAAAAATGTCGCAGAAATTCTGCCTAACGCCACCGTGGACACGTCACATGATGGCCACACTTCATCCCTTCACTCCTATGCAATGGAGGTCATAAACGCCATGCCTAGGGTTGAAATCACTCATTCTTCCTCTGGGTGTATGGTTGTACAAGGAAGATACACTCCTGGAAATTGAAATAAGAACACCGTGAATTCATTGTCCCAGGAAGGGGAAACTTTATTGACACATTCCTGGGGTCAGATACATCACATGATCACATTGACAGAACCACAGGCACAGAGACACAGGCAACAGAGCATGCACAATGTCGGCACTAGTACAGTGTATATCCACCTTTCGCAGCAATGAAGGCTGCTATTCTCCAATGGAGACGATCGTAGAGATGCTGGATGTAGTCCTGTGGAACGGCTTGCCATGCCATTTCCACCTGGCGCCTCAGTTGGACCAGCGTTCGTGCTGGACGTGCAGACCGCGTGAGACGACGCTTCATCCAGTCCCAAACATGCTCAATGGGGGACAGATCCGGAGATCTTGCTGGCCAGGGTAGTTGACTTACACCTTCTAGAGCACGTTGGGTGGCACGGGATACATGCGGACGTGCATTGTCCTGTTGGAACAGCAAGTTCCCTTGCCGGTGTAGGAATGGTAGAACGATGGGTTCGATGACGGTTTGGATGTACCGTGCACTATTCAGTGTCCCCTCAACGATCACCAGAGGTGTACGGCCAGTGTAGGAGATCGCTCCCCACACCATGATGCCGGGTGTTGGCCCTGTGTGCCTCGATCGTATGCAGACCTGATTGTGGCGCTCACCTGCACGGCGCCAAACACGCATACGACCATCATTGGCTCCAAGGCAGAAGCGACTCTCATCGCTGAAGACGACACGTCTCCATTCGTCCCTCCATTCACGCCTGTCGCGACACCTCTGGAGGCGGGCTGCACGATGTTGGGGCGTGAGCGGAAGACGGCCTAACGGTGTGCGGGACCGTAGCCCAGCTTCATGGAGACGGTTGCGAATGGTCCTGGCCGATACCCCAGGAGCAACAGTGTCCCTAATTTGCTGGGAAGTGGCGGTGCGGACCCCTACGGCACTGCGTAGGATCCTACGGTCTTGGCGTGCATCCGTGCGCCGTTGTGGTCCGGTCCCAGGTCGACGGGCACGTGCACCTTCCACCGACCACTGGCGACAACATCGAGACCTCACGCCCCACGTGTTGAGCAATTCGCCGGTACGTCCACCCGGCCTCCCGCAAGCCCACTATATGCCCTCGCTCAAAGTCCGTCAACTGCACATACGGTTCACGTCCACGCTGTCGCGCCATGCTACCAGTGTTAAAGACTGCGATGGAGCTCCATATGCTACGGCAAACTGGCTGACACTGACGTCGGCGGTGCACAAATGCTGCGCAGCTAGCGCCATTCGGCGGCCAGCACCGCGGTTCCTGGTGTGTCCGCTGTGCCGTGCGTGTGACCATTGCTTGTACAGCCCTCTCGCAGTGTCCGGAGCAAGTGTGGTGGGTCTGACACACCGGTGTCAATGTGTTCTTTTTTCCATTTCCAGGAGTGTATTTAAGACACGATGCCGCTCGGAATCGACACAAGCCCCCAGAAAAAGATATAAAAGGCTTGAATGAAAGCACCCCTTCAATTGGGGCTTTAATTCCCATACATTTTGCTGTCTAAAGCGTCAGTTCGAAGTGCGGTGAGCATCAGGGCGACGTTCTTAACCCCCACCCCCTGCCCCGGATAATTGAACCTTTTCCTAGGGACACCAGGGGCTGGAGCCTAATGCGTGGGACTGGGGTAGGGTGCGGGTCGATATTGACAAGCACGTGAATGAAATAGCAAGCGGTCCTTCTAAGAGCCCCCATCCGTACTCCACGAATTTGGCATCACGCCTGGCACCATACGAACACATTTATTCAGCACTATAAAAATGTTTGGTATCCATATATACTCATCACCGATCGCTACCCGCAGCTCGCCCAACACTAGCGACTGCTACCCACATGTGAATTCACAGCATTGTTGAATGCGTTGTCTATCTGGTCGGTGGACAGAGCTCTTTTGATGTGTGTCTCTGTTAAGAGACATGTTGAAAGTGCTCAACAAAGCAGCGCAAATGATACCGACTACGTTGCCGAACTCTTAGAAGGACCCTTTACCATTTTATTCAGGCACGTTTCAATGTCGCATCCCCGTCAAGTCTACCCGTGCTCATGCATCACTAGCTGGCTAAAGAGGAGGAATGAAAAAGTGTAATGAAGGATTTTTGTTTCGAATCAAGTCAGAATTCATCGAATGTTTTTTGACGATCTCTATTCGTTCCATCTCGTATATGATTGGAAAATTTGTGGTCCATCTACATTCGAAATGGATGACGTCAGGTTCAGTGGGTTGCTGCACCATAATATTCACAGAAAAGGGCTGAATCGTCAGAGGTACATTATCGATGAGAAACATTGTCAAGAACCTCATCCTGTTTGCCGATCACGCATAAGAAAACCGCGTGATCTGAGTTCCATCGCAGATGTGTCAAACGAGGAGGTCAAATGTAGGTAAGAGGGAGGAGGGTGTGGGGGTGACGACAGTCCCATCCTGTGACACGTACGCAGAGGCGTTGGACCGAATTGAGGCGAACATAATTAACACACCTTAGAACTCACATGAACTTTAGAGCGCTGGCCTCTTTTTTCGCATGTTTCGTTTCGTCTCTGTCTCAAGCTTCGTGTAACACTAGTGTAACGTCGCAGGCCGCCACACTTGCCCTCATCTCGTGGTCGTGCGGTAGCGTTCTCGATTCCCACGCCCGGGTTCCCGGGTTCGATTCCCTGTGGGGTCAGGGATTTTCTCTGCCTCGTGATGGCTGGGTGTTGTCTGATGTCCTTAGGTTAGTTAGGTTTAAGTAGTTCTAAGTTCTAGGGGACTGATGATCATAGATGTTAAGCCCCATAGTGCTCAGAGCCATTTGAACCATCACACTTCTGCATCATTACAGAGGAAGGTTTTAGACAGCTTTGAGCCAAATTTCAAACTTGTCAGTCGCATTGGAAGGCAATGAATGGGAAGAAAAAGGCGACCATTTAATTGTGTTGTGCAGTTTAGAAATTATTTTATATACAGGGTGACAATTATTGAACTATATGACAAAAAAGTAAATAAGTTACAAACTATTGCGTTCACACGCTTTGTTCAACATGTAAACGCCACTACAGATATTCGGATTCGGGTATGACACGTTCTATATGCCTGCCATCATTGGTGATCGTTCAAATGGCTCTGAGCACCATGGGACCTAACTTCTCAGGTCATCAGTCCCCTAAAACTTAGAACTACTTAAACCTAACTAACCTAAGGACATCACACATTTCCATGCCCAAAGCAGGATTGGAACCTGCAACCGTAGCGTCCTGGCGATTCCAGACTGTAGCGCCTAGAACCGCTCGGCCACTGCGGCCGGCCATCATTGGTGATGATGTGGCGCAGACGAATAGGGAAATTCTTCATGATCTGCTGTCGACGACCTCCTGAATGGCTGTCTTCAGTTCAACAATGGTTTTGGAGGTATTGCTGTACACATTGTCTTTAATATAGCTCCACAAAAAGGATTCGCGTGTGTTCAGATACGGGGAATATGGCAGCCAATCGGAGTCCATGCCAGTGGCCTCTGGGTACCTCAGACCCAGAATGCGCTCCCCAAAGTGCTCCTCTAGGAGATCAAACACTCTACTGCTTCGAGCTCCGTCTTGCGTGAACCACACCTTGACGAAATCAGAATCACTTTGGGTAATGAGGATGAAATCTTCTTCGTACCGTTCGTTAGTCACTGTACCACCAAGAAATATCGCACCAATTATTCTGTGACTGGACACTGAACACCACACAGTCACCCCCTGACGGTGAAGTGACATCTCAATCGCGAAATTTGGATTCTCAGTCCCTCAAATGCTCCAATTTTGCTTATTGACGAACCCATCCAAATGAAAGTGAGCTTCGTCGCTAAATCAAACCATGCGTACCCAACTAATTCCCATCATGCAGTGTGGCCAATCATGTAGTTATAACGTCCTAATTCCAAATAGACGAAACGTACTCTTTCTGTCTTTAGAGAAGGCGGTCCATTCTTGTTCCCTAACTGCGACGAGACAGACTGTCGCAGTACGAGGCTTGGGCACCAGGGCAGCAGAAACGGCAGAGTCAGTGGATGAGAGGGAAGGCCAGTGCAGAGGGAATGGGTGGGCGGCACCGTTTCGCTGAGGAGCGCACATCAGTGGGTGGTTAGGCTGCAGCCAGAGCCGCGCCGCCGGACAAGCCCCAAGGGATCCGAGCCGTCGGTATTGGCTGCCGGGCGGCGGATAACAAGGCCGCGCCGCGATGCCAGCTGGACAGCCGTGGCGGGGGGGGGGGGGGGGGGGGGGGGCGGAGGGCGAGGCGGCGACAAGAGGCTTTAGGGACCACACGGATAGCCACGGGCTGAGGAGGCGTGAGGCCCGGCATAGTCTGTCTGCAACCTGGAGAGCGGAGGGAGTTCTTGGCGGTGGAAAAGGGCGCTCCCAGGAGAACAACCGCCAGGCAGGCACCCAAAGTGCATAAAAGCTGAAGCTCCTTGAGACCCTTTTCAGATGATGCTGTTGTGTATTACAGACGAATCACAATCGTAAAATGGAGCTTTGAAGTCAGACTCTGACAGATCTTCAGAGGACTTCCAATCATACGCTGTTTAAAAGAATAAGGGGAAAACGTGAAGCAAAGTCCGGTATGTTAAATCTACGTATTTTTACACACACGCTATCTGTGGTGTCAATACATAACTTGAGATAGTTGCTTCCAATGTATGCAATAATTAAAGTAATCTGTTGGGGGTTTCTTATATTACTGTGAGGTGACTCCTCAGAAGGACGAGAGCACCAGCGCAGCAGGTTTTTCTAATTTAGTACAAAGAGGATAATTTTCATTTGTGGACGTTGTATTCAACGAGGCACATGCAGTGCGACATCTTAAGGCAATACAACTTGCAAGGCGGTTTGTTTAATCTAAAAGGAATGGAGTTTTCGTAGTTTTGCTCCACCTGCCGTCCATAGCTTGAGGACACGCTACAGGGAAACAGGTCAGTACACAAGGCTGGTTACACGAAGTCACCGACGTATTACAGCCCCACGATACCCATCCATGTGTGAGCTGCGGGTCGCACGGACACCGACAGAGTACTGCAAGAAGATCTCAGAAATGCTGTTTGAACCACTTTGTACGATCTGACTGTAATGACCAGGTTACGAGAAAGTGTCTTACGACCCAGACGTCTTGTTCTATCACCCCACTTAACACGAGATCTTGGAGCACGCCCTCATTTCTACAACTGGCAACTTCGTTACTGGAGAAACGTGTAATTCACAGTAGAGTCCAGATACCGTCTGACGCAAGATGATGGCCGTATTATGTCGAGAGGCATTCCTCCCGGATGTCGCCCAGGAATCGACAGATTTTCCAGGTAGTAAATCGAACAGACCCTGAATGAGATTTTCACTCTGCAGCTGAGTGTGCGCTGATATGAAACATCCTAGCAGATTAAAACTGTGTGCCGGACCGAGAATCGAACTCGGGACCTTTGCCTTTCGCGGGCAAGTGCTCTACCAACTGGGCTACCCAAGCACTTGACCGCGAAAGGCAAAGGTCCCAAGTTCGAGTTTCTGGCCGGCACACAGTTTTAATCAGCCAGGAAGTTTCATAACAGTACACACTCCGCTGCAGAGTGAAAATCTCATTCTGGAAAGGTCCCTCAGGCTGTCGCTAAGCCATGTCTCCGTAATATCCGTTCTTCCAGGAATGTTTGTTCTGCAAGTTTCGCAGAAGAGCTTCTGTGAAGTTTGGAAGGTAGGAGACGAGGTACTGGCAGAAGTAAAGCTGTAAGGACGGGGCGTGAGTCGTGCTTGGGTAGCTCAGTTGACAGAGCACTTGCCCGCGAAAGATAAAGGTCCCGAGTTCGAGTCTCGGTCCGGCACACAGTTTTCATCTGCTAGGAAGTTTCGAAGAAGAGATCCTGTTGGACCGTATGGTGGTTGGTGCATCCTGTGGTGGTCCTGAAATCTTTCTGATGCGATGGTCCATGTGGCGGGCGTCAGAAGGGATCTATTGTGAAATCTGAACATTGAAGTAATGGAGTGGTCGGCGGTGAGTCACATCCTAAGTCTGTCGTGCATATGTAGGACACGCATGACAAACGTGTTCTTGGTCTTTATGTTGTACTACAGACACTCCAAGAACTCTCGTGGCTTCTCATTGAAGAATGGAAACAGATGTCATAGGGTGACCTTCGTAGACATACTGTAAGTAGGCTGTTTAGGTTTTTTATTGGTAACGCCGCCGCCACGTAGCGCTCTGTATAAAAATCACTGGCTGTGCCGTGTGCAGTCTGTGGCTGTTTTGCATTGTTGTCTGCCATTGTAGTGTCGGGCAGCGGCAGCTGGATGCTAACAGCGCGTAGCGTTGCGCAGTTCGTGGTGAGCCTCCAGCAATGGTGGACGTGGGGAGAGAGATGGCGGAGTTTTGAAATTTGTAAGAATTGGTGTCATGAAGTGATATATATATATATATATATATATATATATATATATATATATATATATATTGACTATTAAGGTAAATACACTGTTTGTTCTCTATTAAAATCTTTCATTTGCTAACTATGCCTTTCAGTAGTTAGTGCCTTCCGTAGTTTGAATCTTTTATTTAGCTGGCAGTAGTGGCGCTCGCTGTATTGCAGTAGCTTGAGTAACGAAGATTTTTGTGGGGTAAGTGATTTGTGAAACGTATAGGTTAATGTTAGTCAGGACCATTATCTTGTAGGGATTTTTGGAAGTCAGATTGCGTTGTGCTAAAAATATTGTGTGTCAGTTTAAGCACAGTCTTGTATAAATTTTACTAAGGGGACGTTTCAATACGTAGCATTCGGTGTTAGGCAGTGATAAACGCTCTAGGAGGACCTACATTCAAAGTTCAATTAAAAGCACCCAGGGTGACACGATGAACTATCGCTTCAACACGTCTGTGATATAGCAGTACTTTTTATATAAATAATGGAAGATGTAATGATATTTTGTTGTGTATTTAATTTGTAAACAACGAAGGTATAATTTGGTAAAATACTCGGTCCTCAATTATTGCTCAATAGAATATGGCAGACGCGCAGAGTCTTGTTCCACTAATTATTTTTAGCAGTGTATAAGGCGGGTGACAATGATAGCGTTTCTTCACAATGTCCGTAATTACTGGGGGACGCAGCAACCAAACGACTGCTCCAGCTGGTGTGTAGAATCTATGGGAGTGGAGATATTCCATCAGACTTTCGAATAGTATTATCCATACAACTCCGCACATAATAAAGGCAGACCAGTGAGACAATTATTGCAGAATTAGCTTCGTGCTGCTGAAAAGAAAAATATACAGAAGAATGAGTAGGAAAATTGAGGAACTGTTAGCTTAAGATCAGTTAGGACTTATGAAAGGTAAAGGCACTAGAGAACCAGTTCTGACGTTCCGCTTGATTATTGAAGCAAGAATTTGGAGAAATGAAGACACGTTCATAGCATCTGTCGACTTAGAAGAAGCGTTGGACGATGTAAAATGGAGGACCTCTTAAAATTCTCATAAAAATGGTTTAAACGTAAAATCATGCGGCACGATTGTAAAGGTGTTTAGTTACCCTTTTGCACCTTCGTTCTGTAAGTGTGAGGCATGTATATGTGTATCTGTTACGTTTGGATGACTGTAATGGACGTTTGTGCGTGTGCGTATGTAGTGTGGTGTCATGATCGCGTTGTATGATGACGAGGGAACGAAGATTCTGAAACTGAGTGCCACCACACAACCTACTCCTCTCACATAGGACTAAGAGGACCGCCGGGCTCAACATCCCCATCGGACTGACAGTGTTGCATGGCCACATTCCACGAGACTTTGTGCACAGATTTGGAATTTAATCCAAGACATTGGCACAAATTCTGGTGACCAGGAAACTTACGTCTCCACTATCCCTCCCGTCCTGTTCGCCCGATTTGCAAAGAAATAACTACCAACAGTGCGTGGCATACCCGGACGGCTTACTCATCCAAGTATCTGCCACGGACGACTTTGCGGAACTTCAATAACTCCGCTGATCTGATGGGAACGGGCTGGATATTTTTTTCATTTTGGATCAGTGACCTACTGATTTTTTGTTAAAGGCGGTCTTTGGGGGCTTGGGGTGCAGAGCGAGCAGGTGCCGTCGAACCCAAGGCCTGGTCACAGTATGTTACCTCACCACCATCGAGCCAGTTGGGTATAGGAAACTGGAGAAACAGGAACGTCTATTATTCGAAAAAGACTAGTATATCCTGGAAGGAACCCGCTATCGTCAGACAATGAAGCAGGAAAATAGCAAAGAGGTGGAGCCATATCTGACATCCTTCAACAATTCACAAACACAACTAAAAACAAAACTGAATGCCTCGCAGCTGTTATCTTTGCGCAACTATCTGGCAAGTCTGCCAAAAAAGTTACTAAGAAATTTGGATGTGCCACAACGCCACGTGACATGACTCGACTAACGTCTGACTTAGTGCTGAAGGGAACGGACCCTATGAAACCTACAGGGCTGTCCACAAATCCGTAAGAGTACGAGGGGTGGAAATCTCTTCCGAACAGCACGTTGCAAGGCGTTCCAGATATGCTCAGTGATCTTCAAGTCTGGGTAGTTTGGTGGCCAGTGCTTAAGCTCAGAAGGGTGTTTCTGTAGCATCTCTGAGTATGGGGTGTCGCATTGTCCTGCTGGAAACGCCCAAATCCGTCGTAATGCACAATGGACACGAATGGATGCAGGTGATCAGACAGAATGCTTACATACATGCCACCTGTCAAGAGTCTTATCTAGACGTATCAGGGGTCCCATATCAATCCAACTGAACACGCCCCACAGAGACTCCACCAATTTGAACAGTCCATTGCTCACTAGCAAGTTCCATGGATTCATGAGGTTGTCTCCATCATCTCGATACACTTTGAAACGAGACCCTTCCGGCCAGGCAACAAGTTTTATCAACGGTTCAATCTCGGTGTTTACGGGTCCAGGCGAGGCGTAAAGCTTTGTGTTATGCAGTCATCCAGAGTACACGAGTGGCCCTTCAGCTCCGAAAGCCCCTGTCGATGATATTTTGTTGAATGGTCCGCACTCTGCTACTTGTTGATGGCCCAGCGTTGAAATCTGCCGCAATTCACGGAAGGGTTGCAGTTTTGTCATGTAGAACGATTCTGTTCAGTCTCGTTGGTCCCGTTCTTGGAAGATTTTCTTCCTACCCCAGCGATATCGGAAATTTGATGTTTTACCGGATTCCTGATGTTCACGGTACACTCGTGAGCGGTCGTACGGGAAAATCCCCACATCATTGCCACCTCGGAGATGCTGTGTCCCACCGCTCGTGAGCCGACTATAACACCACATTCAAATTCACTTAAATCTTGATAAATTGTAATTGTAGCAGCAGTAACCGATCTAACTAATGCGCCAGACACGCGTTGCCGATCGCAGCGCCGTATTCTGTCGGTTTATATATCTCTGTATTTGATACGCATGTTGGCGCTTCAGTGTACGACGTAATAGAATTATTACCTTCGTACTTGAGAGAACTGTCGAAGATGAAAATTGTGGTGGAAGACAGAGAATGGGATGTACCCGACAAGTAATTCAGGACACTTGGTGAAATTTTTGTGGCGAAGAGCAGAGTTTAATGAGATACGGAAGTCGTGGCGGGCTGCATCAAGGAGAAGACTAATGAAATTGAAAAAAATTTAAATGTGACACATTCAGTGGCCTGGGAGGGATCGACTCATTGTGAACCGATTGTCAGTTGTGTTTCGAAATAGCCAGATGTAGCGTAAATAGGTGGAAAGAATCTGTATTGTTTGATTACACGATTAGTGAACAATAACAGGAAACGATGAAGGAAGGAAGGACGAAGAGAATTTAATATCCCGTCAACGACTAAATCATTCGAGTCGGAGCACAGCCTTGGACTGGGTAAGGATGGAGATGGAAATCGGCTGCGTCCTATCCAGAGGAACCATTCTCTCATTTTTCGTGAGCAGTTTGGGGGGAAATAGAGAAAACTAAATCTGCATGTCCTAACGGAGAATGAAACGCCGTCCTTACTAAAGCGAATAGAGTATCTTACCAGTGCGAAACACAGATCCATCAACGATCGGGGAGTATCCGTGCAGAGATATTTAAGACTACATGAAATTAATCGTAAGAAGAATCGTGGAAAAATCAGCCTCGTTTATAGTCTGCCGACGATGGAGGTAGCTTACGAAACCCTCGTTGAGCTTCTTCCTCAGTCTGAGACATTTATCAGGTACAACTGAGGCCTTACAAGAGAGGTGCTGTGCATTTTAGTTTGGTTGTATGCTTTACTATCGAAATTCCACGAGCCAAAGTTGCTACAAGAATAAAGAAATTACTTCCTTCTACACACATTTCTAGAAAAGGTTGTGAAGGTAAAACTGAAGCGATTCGAGACCACACGGAGAATCATTCGTGACCAAAACAGAAAAGGACAGTGACAGTAAGACACGAAATATCCTCTGACCTACCACGAGGTGTCTTTCGAAGGGTAGATGTAGATGGTTATTTACCCTCCTGTATTGTTTTATAGCTCGTGGTGGTAGGGTAAAGTATTTACATGTGCACCTTTTTTGTCACTTTAGCGTACTTCTTTAACAGTTTCATAAATTTGACAGTTCTGTAATTAGTGAATTAGTTGGTCAGATAATCTTTAAGAACCGGTACGCTGTTATATTTGACGTGTTGATAGACAATCTTTTCACCTTGCAATAAAATGAGAGCGATATGAAAAGAAGTTACATGCTTAATAAACAGCGTTGATTGATTGCAAGACTTTTTTTAATATAAGATATTTTACAGTCACAAGTGGTGGAAACACTAATTACCGCATCCCAAAACGCTGGGTAATAGTAGAGGGCTGTTTGCCTGGGTTGTCTGCTAGCGTAGTGAAAGGTGTTTGCTACTACAAGGGGGGTTTGGTTTATTTTCGGATCTAATCTCGATAGAAGCAGATAGACTATCAGTAAAGCAATTTAAATAAATTTTTCCGCCCCCAATACGTTTTATTGCTACCTTTATTCTGTACCGGGGTCCTGTGGATGTCAATATGAAACTATTGTAGAATTTCACACTTGTTACTGCCTACTTCTTTCGCTTCTGTAAATAGCTGAATTGACCTATGTGTGGCACTGAATGATTTGTAACTGAATTTCGTTATGAATCTTCACACATTGCTAAATTTGCACACTTTCATGGCAGGTCAGCAATGGTAATCTACACTCCTGGAAATGGAAAAAAGAACACATTGACAACGGTGTGTCAGACCCACCATACTAGCTCCGGACACTGCGAGAGGGCTGTGGAAGCAATGATCACGCGCACGGCACAGCGGACACACCAGGAACCACGGTGTTGGCCGTCGAATGGCGCTAGCTGCGCAGCATTTGTGCACCGCCGCCGTCAGTGTCAGCCAGTTTGCCGTGGCATACGGAGCTCCATCGCAGTCTTTAACACTGATAGCATGCCGCGACAGCGTGGACGTGAACCGTATGTGCAGTTGACGGACTTTGAGCGAGGGCATATAGTGGGCATGCGGGAGGCCGGGTGGACGTACCGCCGAATTGCTCAACACGTGGGGCGTGAGGTCTCCACAGTACATTGATGTTGTCGCCAGTGGTCGGCGGAAGGTGCACGTGCCCGTCGACCTGGGACCGGACCGCAGCGACGCACGGATGCACGCCAAGACCGTAGGATCCTACGCAGTACTGTAGGGGACCGCACCGCCACTTCCCAGCAAATTAGGGACACTGTTGCTCCTGGGGTATGGGCGAGGACCATTCGCAACCGTCTCCATGAATCTGGGCTACGGTCCCGCACACCGTTAGGCCGTCTTCCGCTCACGCCCCAACATCGTGCAGCCCGCCTCCAGTGGTGTCGCGACAGGCGTGAATGGAGGGACGAATGGAGACTTGTCGTCTTCAGCGATGAGAGTCGCTTCTGCCTTGGTGCCAATGATGGTCGTATGCGTGTTTGGCTCCGTGCAGGTGAGCGCCACAATCAGGACTGCATACGACCGAGGCACACAGGGCCAACACCCGGCATCATGGTGTGGGGAGCGATCTCCTACACTGGCCGTACACCTCTGGTGATCGTCGAGGGGACACTGAATAGTGCACGGTACATCCAAACCGTCATCGAACCCATCGTTCTACCATTCCTACACCGGCAAGGGAACTTGCTAGTCCAACAGGACAATGCACGTCCGCATGTATCCTGTGCCACCCAACGTGGTCTAGAAGGTGTAAGTCAACTACCCTGGCCAGCAAGATCTCCGGATCTGTCCCCCATTGAGCATGTTTGGGACTGGATGAAACGTCGTCTCACTCGGTCTGCACGTCCAGCACGAACGCTGGTCCAACTGAGGCGCCAGGTGGAAATGGCATGGCAAGCCGTTCCACAGGACTACATCCAGCATCTCTACGATCGTCTCCATGGGAGAACAGCAGCCTGCATTGCTGCAAAAGGTGGATATACACTGTACTAGTGCCGACATTGTGCATGCTCTGTTGCCTGTGTCTATGTGCCTGTGGTTCTGTCAGTGTGATCATGTGATGTATCTGACCCCAGGAATGTGTCAATAAAGTTTCCCCTTCCTGGGACAATGAATTCACGGTGTTCTTATTTCAATTTGCAGGAGTGTAGTATGACTGGTCTGAAAGTTGACGCAGACTGTTTCACGGCCGAATGTGCACAATATTTTGCTACTTTCTGGGGTACTTTGTCTTACTAAAAGAGTTATATTATCTCGATAAGCTGAAATTCATTTTTATTAGTACAGTTCATACTAATTAGCTCTTATTCTTTCATTTATATCTTATATTTACGTGTTGTGTCCAACACACTAATCAGGATTACCATAATAGAAAACAGTCTGACAAAGGTCGGATAGTTTTTCAATTTCACGACTGTGCATCGTATCACTTGGTACCCTTGCCTGTGATGCTGTGTAGGAGACTTTAAAACTGTGCGGATCAGCAGAGCGGAAATGTGAGGGGTCTCGCTCGTTCGGTCCACGACTGTACATTCATTGAAATGTTAAATGATTTTTTGATGTTCCTAGTGCCTAACTATCTATTCAGGTATATATGTGCGAATACCTTTGTGGATTTGGCTCATCTGAAGATGGTTAGTATCTGCCAAAACCGGCAATGTGAATACTTTTTATATATCTAAGGGACCTTTGACTTTGCAGGTTGTTATCTTTATTGCCCAATTTGAATGGAAGAAGGGATTAGTTAATAGGACTCATTCTGAGGCATCAAGCAATTTTCAGTTTGTTTTTGGAGGTAAGTGTGGGGGTAAAAATTCTAGAGAGAGAGAAAAAGACTTGAACGCAGTAACCAGATACAAATGGATGTACGTTGCTGTAGTTACGGCGAGGCTTGCACGGGATGGACAAACTTGAATAGCTACATCAAACCAGTCTTAGGGCCGAAGACCACAACCGGCAACTGGTTTAACTTTTATATGAATTGTCTTTGCTGCGACAGGAATGATGACCCTTACTTAGAATACATGGGCAGTTACATAAACTGTACGTTTACTGTAAAGGTTAATTGAATTGTGCTATGTATAGTTTGAATAAACATTGAAATCTAAGCAGTAACCATTTCATGTGTCTTACATGAAAGTGACTAGGTGGAAAACACTATAAGACGCTTGGGTGTAGTGGTGGTATAATAAAGAAATGCATAGTAGATTTTTCTGGTAGTATGCTGCTGAGCTGAGCTGATGGCATGTTGGAGACATACATGCCTTTCCAGTAGTGGGTTAGTGTCCGTAAGCATGGCGAGAGCGTAATGGGCGCGCAAGCGACAGAAGGCTTACATCGGCCGTTCGGTTCGTACAGTTCATGACAGGTGTGTGGAACACCGCCGTCATACCAGCCTACAACAGCCGGAAAAATCTGCAGCAGCACAACACTGCTTAAATCAGGGACACGGTATGAAATTTGACGAAGCTCTTATAAGTGCCAACACTTGCGGTTTTTGGAACAGTGTCTATAAAGAGACAATTGAAACTAGATTCACGGATAGTTTTATTAACAGAGACAATGGGTTTTCTCTTAGCAGGAAGTGGAATCCTGTGCTATGCCGCATCAAATCAAAACGCTCTTCGGTGAGGCCAGTCCGAGTGGTCAAAAATTGTCCCTGAGTGCGATATATCGTTCTGTAAAGGGCGGCGGCACCTGTCCAGCATTGGAAAGCAGCAACTGTGATGGGCGGCGCATGAGGCGAGTACGGCACGGAGGCCTGTATAGGACGTGGATTTGCAACGTGGCGTCAGTTCTCAGCGGGACTCATCAGCAGAAGCAGCATTCTCCTGAAGGTGGTGATTATTTGGATCTCCGAACTATCGAATAGAGTTGATTTTAGGATCCGGTAGCAAACCCGAAGAGACTTTTAAGACATTCTTAAACGCCGAGCATAAAAATGGTGTTTTTCCGGGGTTCATTCATAGAGCTCTATTGCTGATAGGGAAGCAGGGCAAGTGGTCTGAACAGCCCTTGGATTAGGGACTATTTGTTTACCCAACAGAAGGATATTCTTACTGTAACTATCCTGTAGCACACGGTGAAAGTTTACACACTCCAGCTTAAGCAAATGGAGCAAATTGTTGTTTCTTTCTGCGTTATATGTGGTCGCGGTGTGCTTTAAGGGACTTATGGAGGTACCATTTAGTTCGTGTGCGGTTACTGAGGAAACCAAAAAGACGGAATTTGGGTATTAAAACCGAACCGCGGACTAAGACAGCTTTGCACAACATGCAGCTGAATTTTTTTTTTCTTTTTTTTTTTCTTTTTTTTTTTTTTACAGTTTGCTCCTAAGAGCAAGATTTGGAATAACCTTGAAAATTTTCTTGATAGATTCACCCTTTTCCGGGATACAGAGGTTCAAATTTACTCTGCTTGTGAAGTGCGTAACTACTAGACGGTGTTAGGCGCAAATGTAGTATATAAAGTTACGTGACCCAGAGAAATATACTGTAAAGTATCTCCGTTATCATCTGAAGTGTCCTGGGAACCATATTTTGTAATACTAATGCACATTTAGAATTTTTGTACACCTCAAGTCCTATTGTGTATTTCAATTTCTCAGAAGCTATCGAATATGTACGGACCCCTAAGTTCATCTCATGGAGTGAAATGCATTGCTATAGCTGGCAAAAGAAAAACAGGTGTCATACGCTGCTGGTTTAGAAGGTTCTGAACAGTGAGGTATCAGCTGACTTATTTTACCTTCCTCAGAACCTTCAAAAACTTTAAAACTGGGTAACAAGCCAGCATTCGAAACGGTTACTAATGTACGAGCATGTAAGTGTTTTGCGTAGATTTTTAGGTGACAAGGATATCATTTAAGCGACTTAACAAACGAATTAGTGTAGCCCACACAACTTTTATTATAACTTCAAAACATCGGACACTGTAAGATAAAGACCATTCTCATATACATTAATTATTTGTCTAATCACCCTGAAGCAACTTGACTTGTGTTTTTTTTAAAACTTTTTTTATTTTCTTTAATTGTAATTTTTATTATCTGGTACGTTTCCTGCGCAACCTACAGAATGAGGCTGTTGCCCTCTTGACCACCGCCTGAGTTTCTGTACATTTTGCTGTGAGTGCGGTAGTATTTCATTTAATTCAGCATTGCAGAGCCATTACTTGTCCTGTTATTGTCACATAACTGCGCAAACGACGCTATTAACCGCCGAATTCAATTTCCGAGAGAACGAAGGCCGCAGCGATACAATGCAGTGGAGACTAAAGCTGGACTGCAGAATTTCTGGGAAGTCTAATACTCGGGCGCGTTTAGTAAGGAATTCACTTCCCACACGATTTCACTAGAAACTGTCATACGACGTTCAAATCCTTTTGCATTGTATTAAGTATTCACGTCGCGTTCCATTTTCATCCCGCATTTACAAATCTAGGAAGAATACCAACGGGGAATGAATAATGAACATACGGCGGGGTTGACACTTGTGGAGCAGCTTTTCGGTCGATAACACACATACTATATAAAAGATGAAAGAAAAAGCAATTTTTTAAGGATGTTGTTAGTGTGGTTGGTAATTACCAACAGACACGTGTACTGAGTGGTTGAAAGTATTGGGAAGGCTCTGAATGTGTGGCGAGCCACTCCTCCATGACCCGTTAAAACTATAGTTACACGTCGAGGCATGCATTGTACGAGGGTCTGCTCCGGATAGACACTGATCCACGCATCATGCCGTGGGTATCACTTGCTTCCCATAAATACTTGATTTGGCTAAGGCAGGCGATCTAGCAGCAGAAAGGGGAGAGGCCTTGAGGTTGGGGCAAAAGTTATGGTCATGAGTTGATTAGAGTGCTCAAGAAGCAATTTACATGAACAAAAGAGCAGTTACAAATCGTATTGCCCTGTTGAAAACTGTCATTGAACATGGCCGTGGTGGCCTATTGGTTGCTCTCTGTAGGAAAAAGAAAAAGTTATTAATAATGTATTCAACGATGAACCTGAAGGGGTGTCATGTGACGTCCGCCCAGACCAAATGACAGGGAAAAATAAAAGCGTGTTGAGCACTGGAATCTGATCTTGGAGATCCCAGGTTCGGTTCTGGATATGGACGTGGATTTTCTTAACTCTGCAACCACCAACCTCGGCTCTAAATTGCTCGTAAATTTTTCTTTTACTAAATTTCATTTGGCAACGTCGAATGTGAGTTTTACAGTGTGTTGTTGAGAGTCTAATTGTAGAGTTTCATTTTCATTGTTGCTTACTAACCATTAATGTTAGCAATTTGTCACGTAGAGGAAACGCCTTTTTGTAAAGTAAATTTCGTAAAATGAGTTATAAAGGTTTGAGCGACGCAGATATTCTTGCTGAACTTTTAGTAGACAACGAATTATCAGATTTCAGTGATTTTTAATCGGATCACACAGAAGTAGAAGAGAATTCAAACGAAGGAGCGGAGGACACTGAAGAAACAAACCTTGCAGGTAACCCTCCAAACAAATATGTTACAAGTTCCGTTAGAGATTATATTGCAGAAGCACCAAGGCATTGTAAAACGGATTTTACCAGCAAAGTCCGTGAACCTAAAGGAATAACTACTGCTGGAAAACTAACAAGTATATGTGCATTATTCAAGAAATTTTTCACTTCTGAAACAGAAGATTGTTTTCAATATTGATTGAACTCCTACATGTGATGCATATTACTCAGTCGACTTTTCCGGTTCGCTGAGAGAAGCTGCAATCCTCTGCCGCTAGATGTATCCGAATTGGTTTGTATAACATGGCGGTGTGTAGCGTAAATATGTTGCTGCATGAGAATCGAGGAGAAAACAGCTGGTTCCAATGTCGCTTATCTTCATCCGTACAAACCCGTTTCATCTATTTCCAAAACTTGTAGAAGACCTTCGATGACTTCACTTCCACAGTGATGAAAAGGTGCAAGCAGGAGTGAGGAGGTGGCTCCGTCAACGTAGTCAAACATTCTACAGCGACGGTATCAACAAACTGGTCTTCAGTTGAATGAAATGTGCTTGTCGCCAGGGTGCCCATGTTGAGAAATAAATATGTAGACAAGAAAAGTAAAGATGTGGAATGTTAATAATGTTGTTTAAGACCGAGCGAGGTGGCGCAGTGGTTTGCACACTGGACTCGAATTCGGAAGGACGACGGTTGAATCCCGGGTCCGACCATCCTGATCTAGGTTTTCCGTGATTTTCCTAAATCGATCCAGGCAAATTCCGGGATGGTTCCTTTGAAAGGGCACGGCCGGCTTCCTTCCCCGTCCTTCCCTAATCCTATGAGACCGATGACCTCGCTGTTTGGTCTCTTCCCCCACCCCACCCCTCCACCCACAAACAATACAATCCAATCCATATGTTGTTTTATTTAAAAAGCCTGAAGAATTCTCACATACGAAATTGGCAGGATAGCTTCTCAGAACGCCCTCATATTTTACAACGTTTTCCCTGTACTTTCTGATAACAGTAAATACAAAAAATACGATCAGATTTGTACTCAGTATAATATTCATTACTTGTCTTTTCTGGCCTCATTTATCTGCACTATACCCGAGTCCCAAAACCACTCGATACTACTCTACATCGCGTTCCTTGACTGTAATACGTTTATTCAATCCGATGATCCCTTCATGTCGTCAATGGAATTTCTGGTGTGGTGGTGCCATTCCACCAGTTCTGCAGTAGTTATAGATAGTTACATCCGAGCGTTTTGCTCGGAGACTGTTACCTGACATTCCACAACTACGCAATCCACCTTCCAAAAATCTAACTATGTTTTGGGCTGACACGACTTAAACCAAACTGGAACCTTTCTACTAACCAACCAAAAGAGCGTGTAGAGCACTGGACTCTGGTCTTGGAGATCCCAGGTTCAATTCTGGATATGGACGTGGATTTAGTCCACTGTCGACGAAAACTACTAAAACCACCATCATTAATTCATATAAAACCCTCATCTGTCACACTCTCAGGTATGTCATTCTAGCATGAAATTTCACTCTTCAAGTTTCCCGCTTTCTACATCTGACCGTAACCCCCTCCCCTCCACCCCCCCCCCCCCCACACACACACACGCCGCTTCCCATGTACTCTGTAACATGCTCATTAAGTTCTCTCCTCAAACACAAAGCACACCTTCGACTCTCCTACATCTGTAGTAAATTTCAGTTATAGCGTCTTGCAGTGGAGCCCAGTTTTGAAGATTCTCGTCTGCTGCACGTGAATACGTGTCACCTTCTCTTGCTCTGCAATCATCCTATGTCGTCTCCCGTTGTAATTTCAATCGCCGTAGCCACCCATACCATGAGACCAGCACTGAAATCTATCATTCCTCCAAATGTTTCCTTCCCTCAATCTCTGTTGGTCTATCATGGACAGAGGACCAGATGTTTAAATAATTGTCAATATGACCGAAATTCTTCAGCAGCCGAGTAACTAAGATGTTAATTTATTTTATTTTTACGACAACCAGTTTCCGCATTCCACTATGCCTTCTTCAGGCCTCATATGCATCTCTCAAAATAAACCATATTGCCATACAGTGTCATATATCCGTGGATTTCGTGAATTCAAACCGTTTCACAAGCGCTTCATGCGAATACTTAGTAGCAACTCTATCCTACCCTCGCCAAGTGAAGACCAACCTACCATTTCCTTGTTCAGCTGTCATCCTACCAATCTCTATTCTTTTCCACGTATCCCACACATTTTTTGACACATACTGTCCGACAATAAGAGTGAAGTACCCAGAATGGAGGAGCAAACTAGATGTTATTTCAGTGATTACGAAATCGCGTCAAATTTACGAGTAGTTTGGCGGTAACAACCTATTTATCAGTAAGACTTTGCTGTCTCTCTGACCTGGACACATCGCTGATTCTACTGCGAAAGGTGTCATAAAACCTTTGTACCTTCACCTGACGAACCTGGCCCACAACCACTGTTACTGGTAATTGATATTCTGGCACTGAGACAGAGTTTACGATTCAGCTGGTCCCATACTTCTGGGGATCTTTCCGACCTTGAGAGAAACTCCACGTCACTCAGTCGGTTCATAAAGACAGCAGTCGTTGTGGGTAAGGTTTGTACTATAGAAATGCGACAGTACGATTTTGGCTCATAAGAGGTAACATACGAACACGCTGGATGTCCATGACGCACCTAAGTGCGTCATATTTCGCTCAATTACTACCACTAGTGATCTGAAGTGTCCAAACAAAGAAGCCGGAATCAACCGCCCTGTGCTATGCAAAACATTACGGAAATGTGATGCCTTCCCAGGTTGCCACATACTTACCGATGATGGTCTTCCTGTGCAATATGGAGCGCTCTCCATCACAGGACACAATGTGACGCTGTTCATCAACAGTTCACGTTTCCCGTTCACGGCACCGCTTGGAACGCAGTCGTTGGTGCTGTGGTACTAACTGCAGCCTAAGTGTAGGACAGTAATCCCCTAGGTTAGCTTCTGTCAGTCTCCGACCAATGGTGCAGGATGATACAGAATGTTTCAGGAAGTTCAGTAAGTGGAAATAAATCAAAAGCCAAGATCACTTAAATACTGATTACTGGATAACCGGTTTCAACACAATAAAGGTGCTATCACCGGATCCGTGTGTTGAAACCGGTTATTCATTAAACAGTATTTCAGCGATCTTGGCTTTACAATTATTTCTACAACAGAGGGATCATCCTACAACACACTATGTGTTAACTGCAGTTCAGTAAGTTTTTACGGATAGCAAGAGCAGATGTGAAGAAGGTGCAATGTGCATGGTGCTCAGTACGGCGATTCAGACGTGCTCGACAGAACTCTTGATGACGAGTAAATTTGCCCTCGTCTTCCCACGCAGACCAACGCCGCGCCACTGTCACATCTGAATGCCCCACAAATCTGGATATTACACGATAAAAGAAATCCACGGTTAGGGTCCTTTCAAACTCTGTCAGTTACTGATATCGTCCCACGCGAGTACTTGGGACCTCGTCTGGCCTTCGTAGTGGGCACTCGCCATCTGCCGCTAATAACGCCCCTTCTATACGCCATCAGGCCTGGTGACCACATTAAACACGAACAACACCAATGCACTCCGGTGTCAGCTCTACATGTCGCAAAGAATTGCAACATAGACATTGACGAACCTAGTTTGATATCGAGCATGTCGTCTGACTGTTTCGCACGTTCTGCACGTACTATAATATTTTGTCTAACAGTCCTCACGTCAGCTTCGATGCCCACAATTAGCAGGCCCTACTGTAAGACATATATATTCCTATTGTCTATTGTCAAACCACAATTTATGAAAGATGTTTATAGTTTATTAATAGGATTAAGTGTCTGTAGTCAAACTACAATTTATGAAAGATGTTTATATTTTATTAATAGGATTAAGTAGGAATAATTAATATTTGTCAAGTTGGAAATAATTGTGGTAGCAGGCAGTGTCTGCACCAAAGTATTGTTGGCGGGAGAGACCGCACATTGATATAATTTGTGAAATGACGGGAGGGACCGCGTTTGGATACATTTTAAGAAAAGAGCGGGAAAGACCGCGCATTGATACATTTTGTAATGGTAGCAGGGATTGTCTGCACCAGAAAGCATTGTTGGCGGGAGATACCACACTTTAGCGTTCGTAGGAGGTCAGTAGTAAGCGAGATGTGAAGCGAGTCGGTAGCAGGTCTGAAGCGAGTGGTCGAGAGGAGCGGTGTGCCTGCCAGCCACCAGCTATGATTTACAAGAGATTATAAATGAATGTACAGAGACATCAGCTAACTATTATCATAAGAGGAACTAATATTGTTGAATTATTTTTTTGAGAAACTCAAGACTACTGAAGATATATTTGCGCAATGCTAGTTGTAAGATTATTGTAAAAAGTAAGTCCCATTTGAACGTTTGTAAAATCATTTCATTCAGAATATAATTAATTTTTGCCAGCAATATTGCATTACTGATTATAATCCATTCCAAAAACCATCAACGTAAAACTTTATTTATTTATTTATTTTATTTATTTATTTAAAATTTTATTGTTGTCAAATTAATTAAAGAATAACGTCAGCTTTGCTATTAAAGAATAACGTCCGCTTTGGTAATAAATACAGCCACTTATTATGACAGCCCACCAGCAGCTAATAGAGTATAGTAAAACAGAGTAAGTATATTCATGTCACAGTTCCATGTAGCAGTCAGATGGCGTTCCAGAAACAGTAAAAAAGGTAAGGAACAGTTTTGGGTTACTGCAGGTAACGACTGAGTGCCACGGCGACGACACATTCTATATTTCATCTAAATAACCAGAAAATCACTTTTAATAAGCAACATTTAAATTTGTATGAGAAGATTGAGAAAGATAATTAATTTCAAAGGGAAGATTTCATTTGTTATTATTAAGCAAGAGATAGAAATCCTAAGGGAAGGTTTCATAGGTTATTGTAGAAGTGAAGGTCGCTTAACAACAGATGTAGAGGAGACGGGAAGGTTTCACTACCATATCATGCTCGTAATGTATGAGGTTCATTCAAATGAAACCTGGTCAGTGCGTCTACCTTTGCCTTACACGTAAGGTGGCATCACATAACTGCTTGTATGGCCGTGTCAACTGTTGGTAGAGAGACTGAGGCCTGCGCACCTTTTGATGTTGCATAGCGCAATGTTCTTCACACGGAAGAGAAGGTGATCACACAAGTTATCGTCCACTACCGAATACGCAGGCGAGTAAGCAGGAACAACGAGGAGTGATTAGATTTTTGGCGGCGGAGGGAGTTGGAGGCCGTGAACTGTATTGACGAATGAAAGCTGTGTACTGTGTATACAGTCTGAGTCGTTCAAGTGTTGTGGAATGGAGTGAACAGTTCTTTGAGCGGCGCAAGTCACTGGAAGACGATGCTCGTCCTGGACAGGCTTATCGTGTCATCAGACCGGAAATGGTTGCGGAAGTGAGTGCTTTAGTGTTGGATAACAACAGAATCACCGTGGACGAGATCCATCGGTTACTGGGTATTAGCGTGGGCACCGCTCACACCATAATGCATCAACACTTGAACTTTCGAAAAATCTGTGCGGAGTGGGTTCCCCACCAACTGATCGCCGAACTGCGCTGTCTTTGAGTCATCTGCGGAGGAATACGGCTTTCTGTCGCTTATTGCAACAGGTGACGAAACATGGTGTCACCGTTTTGAACAGGAAAGCAAGCGTCAGAGCAAGCAGTGGAAACAGGTGAATTCACCACCTCAAAAGAAATCAAAAGCCGCCCACACCAGTTGCGGTAAGGTCATGATGTCATTCTCTTTTGACCATAAGGGCCCATGCTTGTCGAGTTCCTGGAGTGGGGAAGCACCATCAATGCCCAGCGTTATCAAGCCACTATACAGAACCTTAGACGAGCCATAAGTCGAAACGCCGAGGCATGTTGTCCAATGGCGTTATCTTCGTGCATGATAATGCCCGCCCACATACGGCCGATGCGGTGAAGACGACATTGCAGTAGTTTCGGTGGGAGACCATGGAACAACCTCCGTACAGTCGCGACCTTTTACGGTTTGACTGCCATGTGTTATTCAAGTAGGCTATTTAGGTTTCCTTATTGGTAACGCCACGTAGTGCTCTGTATGAAAATCACTGACTGTGCTGTGTGCAGTCTGTGGCTAGTTTGAATTGTTGTCTGCCATTGTAGTGTTGGGCAGTTGGCTGTTAACAGCGTGTAGCGTTGCGCAGTTGGTGGTGAGCCGCCAGCGGTGGTGGATGTGAGGAGAGAGATGGCCGAGTTTTGAAATTTGTAAGATTGGATGTCATGAACTGCTATATACATTATGCCTTTTGAACACTATTGAGGTAAATACATTGTTTGTTCTCTATCAAAATCTTTCATTTGCTAACTATGCCTACCAGTAGTTAGTGCCTTCCATAGTTTGAATCTTTTATTTAGCTGGCAGTAGTGGCGCTCGCTGTATTGCAGTAGTTTGAGTAACGAAGATTTTTGTGAGGTTAGTGATTTGTGAAACGCATAGGTTCATTTAGTCAGGGCCATTCCCTTGTAGGGATTACTGAAAGTCAGATTGCGTTCCGCTAAAAAAAATATTGTGTGTCAGTTTAAGCACAGTCCTGTACAATTTTTCTAAGGGGACGTTTCAGTCTGGACCTCTAAAACAAGCTATTCGCGGACATCTATTCGCAACGGACGAAGAATTGTGTGACTGGGTCCAGGCCTGGATCCGACCACAGCCTACTAGCTTCTTCAAGGATGGAATCGACCGGCTCGTGCCGCAATGGGATAAATGTGCCAACAAATGGTTCAAATGGCTCTGAGCACTATGAGACTTAACTTCTGAGGTCATCAGTCCCCTAGAACGTAGAACTAGTTAAACCTAACTAACCTAAGGACATCACACACACCCATTCCCGAGGCAGGATTCGAACCTGTACCCATAGCGGTCGGCCAGTTCAAGACAGTAGCGCCTGGAAGCGCTCGGCCACTCCGGCTGGCTGTGCCAACAGTTTTGGCGACTATTTGTGAGTATGTGTACTGTGTATAACTACATTTTTGAGTTAAAAAATTCGTTACCGATACCTTAAACTAATGACCGGGTTTTATTTGAATGCTCCTTATACATTAATTGACAATTATGTTGTCAGTAAACATCGTCACATGTTTTAGAGTGTCCGCAGCTCGTGCTCGTGCGGTAGCGTTCTCGCTTCCAACTCCCGGGTTCCCGCGTTCGATTCCCGGCGGGGTCAGGGATTTTCTCTGCCTCGTGATGACTGGGTGTTGTGTGATGTCCTTAGGTTAGTTAGGTTTAAGTAGTTCTAGGTTCAAGGGGACTGATGACCATAGATGATACGTCCCATAGTGCTCAGAGCCATTTGAACAATTTTTTGTTTTAGTGTCCAGCATTTCCATAATACAATTTTAAAATTTACATGACCGCAGTGCTGACATTACGTCCGCATGAAGACAATAAGTGTAACCCAAATAAAAAGTGAATCCATTTGCCTTACACGCTTATATCTCGTTATTTTAAAATAAGAAGTACAAGCAGGGTAAGTGGGTCAGTCCGAAGCGCAGTTCAAACGCAAGCAGCATTGGATGAAAACCAAGAACAACAGGAGACTTGTCAAAGTCACCGGTAGCATTAAAATTCTCCCCCGGCATACAGTTCCTCGATTTTATCGCACGTGGAGCTGCGATATAGGTCATACAGCTAGTGTAGCGAAACCGCGCAGAGTTGAATACAAAAACCGAAACCGTCACGACAGCGAGGCCCCGCCCTGAGTTGAAATTATGATTGTATTTTGCTTCTTAAGAACAATATTTCAGCAGGCGGGCGGCTCGTGCTTATCTAGAGCTATATATTTTATGAGCTTATCGGGCGGCCGAGCAGGGAGGGGGCGGTTCACCACGTCCCCGATTCCGAGCAGGGAAACTTGAGACGTGGGAGGAGTCGTGGTAGGAGGGGGTGGAGCGGGGGCGGGAGAGGGGCAGGACGTGCGCGCCGTGCCGATAGCGGCGACACGGAGGCGCGTGGGGGCGGCGGTGTCGCGTGTCGCAGACCCCGGGCTGGCGAGCGTGTCGTATCCGACTCGCACGTGTGAGTCACGTGGGCAGGAGACGAGAGCGCTGCTGCGCGAGATCTTGTGACCCACTTACGTACTTTATCCTCAGTAATAGACATGGTGCTGCAGAGGGGACAGATCAAAGTAGGAACGGGCTACGTACATACTTATTATGCTTTACTGGTTTCAGCACATACCTTTTTAGGAAATACAGTTGCGTAACATTATATGAAGATGAAATGGGAGATACGATACTGCGTGAAGAGTTTGACAGAGCACTGGAAGACCTGAGTCGAAACAAGCCCCCGGGAGTAGACAACATTCCATTGGAACTAATGACGGCCTTAAAAGAGCCAGTCCTGACAAAACTCTACCATCTAGTGAGCAAGGTATATAAGACAGGTGAAATACCCTCAGACTTCAAGAAGAATATAATAATTCCAATCCCAAAGAAAGCAGGTGTTGACATATGTGAAAATTACCGAACTATCAGTTTAATAAGTCACAGCTGCAAAATACTAATACGAATTCTTTACAGACGAATGGAAAAAATGGTAGAAGTTGACCTCGGGGAAGATCAGTTTGGATTCCACAGACATGTTGGAACACGTGAGGCAATACTGACCCTACGACTTATCTTAGAAAATAGATTAAGGATAGGCAAACCTACATTTCTAGCATTTGTAGACTTAGAGAAAGCTTTTGACAATGTTGACTGGAATACTATCCTTCAAATTCTGAAGGTGGCAGGGGTAAAATACAGGGAGCGAAAGGCTATTTACAATTTGTACAGAAACCACATGACCGTTATAAGAGTCTAGGGGCATGAAAGTGAAGCAGCGGTTGGGAAGGGAGTGAGACAGGGTTGTAGCCTGTCGCAGATGTTATTCAATCTGTATATAGAGCAATCAGTGAAGGAAACAAAAGAAAAATTCGGAGTAGGTATTAAAATCCATGGAGAAGAAATAAAAACTTTGAGGTTCGCCGATGAGATTGTAATTCTGTCAGAGACAGCAAAGGACTTGGAAGAGCAGTTGAACGGAATGGACAGTGTCTTGAAATGAGGATATAAAATGAACATCGACAAAAGCAAAACGAGGATAATGGAATGTAGTCAAATTAAGTCGGCTGATGCTGAGGGGATTACATTAGGAAATGAGACACTTAAAGTAGTAAAGGAGTTTTGCTTTTTGGGGAGCAAAATAACTGATGATGGTCGAAGCAGAGAGGATATATAATGTAGACTGGCAATGACAAGGAAAGCGTTCCTGAAGAAGAGAAATTTGTTAACATCGGGTATAGATTCAAGCGTCAGGATGTCGTTTCTGAAAGTATTTGTATGGAGTGTAACCATGTATGGAAATGAAACATGGACGGTAAATAGTTTGTACAAGAAGAGAATAGAAGCTTTTCAAATGTGGTGCTACAGAGGAATGCTGAAGATTATATGGGTAGATCACATAACTAATGAGGAGTTATTGAATAGAATAGAGGAGAAGAGGAGTTTGTGGCACAACTTGACTAGAAGAAGGGACCAGTTGGTAGGACATGTTCTGAGGCATCAAGGGATCACAAATTTAGCACTGGAGGGCAGCGTGGTGGGTTAAAATTGTAGAGGGAGACCAAGAGATGAATACACTAAGCAGATTCAGAAGGATGTAGGTTGCAGTAAGTACTGGGAGATGAAGAAGCTCGCACAAGATAGAGTAGCATGGAGAGCTGCATCAAACCAGTCTCAGGACTGAAGATAGCAACAACAACAACATTATAATATAAACAGGGCATTTGTTTGACTTCATTACCAACTAAAAAACACTATGTATTACTTATCAAAATTACGTAAAGGTTGGCTATCAATTGTCTGATTAATTACTCTCCAGGTACAGGGTGACACACGGGAGACGGACGGTTTTGATCTGCGTAGTACTGAGGGCGCGGTGTTGGGAAGTGGTCATGGTGGGAATAGTTGTGATCCACACAAGACGCCATTTCATTTACTCAGTGACTATGGAGCAGTGCGACTTGCAACGTCAAGTGTTGGTCAATGAGAGTTTCGTGAAAAGTGGTGAGTCTGTTATTGCTACGCAGCGATTATTTCGTGCGCGGTTTAATGTCGGTCGATATAGAGCGCTTGCGAGCCGTAACAGAATCCTCTGATGGGTCGAAAACGTCAGATCAACTCAAAACATACTGGATAAGAAGCATCCTGGCCCGAGACGCAGAGTAACGACACCATAAAATGTTGAAAGAGTAAGGCAAGTGGCAGTCTGAAGGCCAGGGCGGTCAGCTAGACGTCATGCTAGTGAGTTACGAATCAATCGTGAATCGGTTAGACGAATTTTGCATAAAGAATTACAATTCAATCCCTACAAAATGCTCATTGTCCAACAATTTAAGGGGGGTAGGATATAAAATGGGCTGTCTTGGAACAGGAGAGGCACCACAGGACATTTTAATTTCCACTGTCTATACTTTTACGAGTAAATTTATAAAAGTTTCTCAGCCTGACCAGGGAGGATTCAGGATTCACACTCATAGCAGTGGAACTTCAAAAACACAACAAAATAATTTTTTTTTCATGTGAAATTTCATTATTTGTCGAATTACAGTAGACTGCATTTGTTGCTGTAGGTACACTTTTCTTCATAAATAAGAGAGATTCTTCACAGCATAGAAACCATACTAACAGGTGTATGAAACACTAGAATATATGTAATTTATGAAAAAGTGAATGAGCTGTTACTTTTTAAATTTCATATTTAGAAAAAACTCTGATTTTGTAATTAATTATCTCAGTTTTTACAACGGTTTTTAATAGAGTTGGAAAATTCTACAGTTTCATACACCTGTGTGTATGGTCTGTATGCTGCGCAAAATTCATCGAAGAACCTCTCTTACTTATGAAGAAAAGTGTACCTATAGCAACAAATGCAGACAATAATAAGTGAAAAAATTATGAAATTTCACAAGTAAAAAAAATTATTTTGTTATGTTTTTGAAGTTCCAATGCTATGATTGTGCATCTTGAATGCTTCCTGGTCATTCTGAGAGAGTTTTATGAATTTACTTGTAAAAGTATAAACAGAGGAATTTAAAATGTCCTGTGGTGGGTCTCCTGCTCGAAGTCAGCTCGTTTGGCGTCCTAACCCCCTTAAAGAAACTGATTTTGCTGTACGAGAATACTTTGCTTACAGAATGCAAGTGGTTTTGGGACCGAATGAAAATGAAATTTTATTCATGAGCGATGAAGCTCATTTTCATTTAAACGGGACCGTGAATAAGCAAAACCTACGTTACTGGGCTCCAGAGCATCCACACCTTATCCACCAGCGTCCTCTACACTTAGAAAACGTAAGACTGGTGTGCTCTGGGCTCTGTTCGCATTATTGGACCTTTTTTTATTTCTCACGAGAATGGGGCCACAGTTACTGTTAATTCCGTTTGTTACATTCGTATGCTTGAAACGAAAACTAAAAAGACGACGAATCCCTTTAAAACGCGATTGGTTCCAGCAGGATGGGGCAACATCGCACACCGCAAACACTTCAATGACAGTTCTTAGACGCATGTTTTCTGGCCGGATTATTTCACGTTTTGGCAATGTTCCTTTTCCTCCCAGGACTCCCGACTTGTCTGTATGTGAATTTTTTCTGTGGGGGTAGCTTAAGAACTGTGTCTATAACCACAAACCACAATAACTGGACGAGTTGAAGAATGCAGATATTCAAGAAATTGCTGCCATCCCTGGAGAGATTTTTGTCCGTGTGATGGAGGATTTTGAGAAGAGACTTGACTTGGATTCTTAATGATGGACATCACCTTGACGACATTATTTTTCACAAATAACTTTGTTGACTAATATGGCAAATAATGAGCTCTGATTTTGTGTAAATAAACACGCATTAATTTTAAAGTTGGCTGAGTGTTATTTCATTAAAAACCGTCCGTCTCCCGTGTGTCTCCCTGTACATTAGTCCGACTGTATCAGTACAATAAAAAACCACAAATTAATGTAAAATCTAATTAATTATACATACAGAAGTACACATACTGAAATACGGAAAACGCTCCTTGCTATGATCTAACAAAGACGTTAAATAATGAAAGGACCCAATCAACAGGCCCTAGTAAAAGGACTGGGTAATAAGTTGAACATCGATTGGCTTTTTTTTTATAATAACGTCATGAAATTCATTATCACAATACAGTTCTCCAATGTGTTACAAATATTCTTAAGTTTCTTTATTTTGAGAATATATCTTTTATGAGCCGCAGAAATTAAAATTTGTCTGTTTAAAGCACGCAACGTTCAGAAAAGTTCATCTACATTAAGAATCCAAAGTTTGCATTATGTTTCAAAAGCATTAAAAACAGTTTACTAGGTTCTAGCATTAAACATTTCCCTGTTAAACAGTTATGCCTCCAAAATTTCATGCAAAACAGTTTACTCAAAGAAGTTCGTCAGACCACAATAAATTGTGAAGAACCAATCTGGTGTGAGATCAGGGTAATAGTCTGCAGACGGCACATGCAGTCCAGGCAGATCTCGGGCACCCGATCCTCGACGACAAGACATGTAGTTCCTACTGCCTTATCTACAACATACATAAAACCCCTCTTAAGCAAAGCAGCGATAATACAACAGTTCATTGGCCCATCCCAAAAGACACTGTGCACAAGGCTAGAGCGGAAGTGGGCACGAGAATTTTAATAAGATCAAAATACAAACATTAATCTAAAATAAAATCATATAGTTACACAAGTGCACCACACAATACAAAGTGTCTTTTCAGGGTGCAACGCACGGCGATCTGGTTACTTCGACGGTGAATAAATGCTCGTCTAGTAAATGTAAGTTAACCACAACAGCAAGTAACAAGCACTTTAGATTGTCCGAACAGCTATTCATGCAGTTATCAACGAAAACTTGGCCAGAATTACAAATTACTAAAGCTTCCGTACAACAGTTGTTATTACTAACAAGGAGAGCTCCCTTTTTGATAAGCAAACGTTAGACAGTTAAAGTGTAAAACAAAAAATACAGGTCGCAAGACCCTTTAACCGAAATTAAACACTAAAACACTAGAAAGACCTAACCTAAAGCGATCTCCCAGCGGTATTTGCCTTTTTAGTTTAAGGGAATATGCCATTGCAGTTTAAGAGGAATCTGCGTTAGTAAGACCAGTAGTTTGTCTACGAGGGAGAGGATTGAGCATACGTGACGAAGGTTCAGAAACAGACATTACCAAAACAGGAGAAAACATAGCTGAGCACCAAGCAATCAATACTCACAAAACCGGTGCAACACAAACAAGAGCAGCCAGCTGGAAGGAGCTTCACAGAAATGTCAAAGAACGCTCGCCGTTAAAACAGATACTGGCAAATTCCAGGCTCTGTCTACGACCAAGCATGGCAAACAAGACGGGCCAACGTCTGGTCGAACTACTCGACGGAATACACTAGTAAGGGCTGCCACGCCGCAATAACTGCCGCAGAGCTCTATTCTGTCAGCACCAACACAGAGCCCACTGCTGCAAAGTATGCACACCACGAAAGCTGGCCACAAGTGACTTACATAAAAAAGTTAACAGTACATGTAGTCTGCAAAAATCAGCAGAGTCCTCTAACTGGGGAGGTATTAAGAATGGTGTCCCACAGGGTTAAGTCTTAGGTCCCATACAGTTCTTAATATATATTAATAACTAGCCACCCTATATTCACGAAGATGCAAAGCTACTTCTTTTTGCTGATGTACAAGTAAAGTACTCACACTCAACAAACAAAAATCAGCTGAGGAAATTGTAAATAATGTCCTCAAAAAACTGTTAAGCGGTTCTCTGCAAATGGATTGTCATTGAATTTTGGGAAAACACAGTTCATACAATTCTGTACAGTAAATAGCATAACAGCATCGATAAATATTGACTATGAACAGTAGTCTGTTGCTGATGCGGAATATTCAAAATTTCTGGATGTGTGCATTGATGGGAGAATGAATTGGAAGAAAGACATCGATGATCTGTTGAAATGGTTAGGTTCAGCTACTTAGGCTATTAGGGCTGTTGCAAATTTTGGTGATAAATATGTCAGTAAATTAGCCTACTATGCCAATTTTCATTCACTGCTTTCATATGGCATCATATTTTTGGGAAATTTGTCATTAAGAGAGAAAAATACTCATTGCACAAAAGCTTGTAATCAGAATAATACCTGGAGCCCCGCCGCCCCTCCCCAAGATCCCCTTGCAGTCATTTACTTAAGGAACTCGCAATGTTCACAGTACCTCCGCAATACATACATTCAGTTGTGAAATTATTACTAACCCATCCGAATTCAAAAATAACAGCATAGTTACACCACAAGAAAAAAGAATGATCTTCACTATTCTGGATTAAATATCACTTCGGCCCACAAAGGGGTGAACTACGCTACCACAAAAATTTTTGGTCATTAGCCAAATAGCATTAAAAGCCTGACAGATAGGCAACCAACATTTAAATGAAAATGAAAAGAATTTCTGGATAACAACTCTTTCTACCGAATTTTTAGATATGAAGAAGTTAATGTATAAAAATACACTCCTGGAAATGGAAAAAAGAACACATTGACACCGGTGTGTCAGACCCACCATACTTGCTCCGGACACTGCGAGAGGGCTGTACAAGCAATGATCACACGCACGGCACAGCGGACACACCAGGAACCGCGGTGTTGGCCGTCGAATGGCGCTAGTTGCGCAGCATTTGTGCACCGCCGCCGTCAGTGTCAGCCAGTTTGCTGTGGCATACGGAGCTCCATCGCAGTCTTTAACACTGGTAGCATGCCGCGACAACGTGGACGTGAACCGTATGTGCAGTTGACGGACTTTGAGCGAGGGCATATAGTGGGCATGCGGGAGGCCGGGTGGACGTACCGCCGAATTGCTCAACACGTGGGGCGTGAGGTCTCCACAGTACATCGATGTTGTCGCCAGCGGTCGGCGGAAGGTGCACGTGTCCGTCGACCTGGGACCGGACCGCAGCGACGCACGGATGCACGCCAAGACCGTAGGATCCTACGCAGTGCCGTAGGGGACCGCACCGCCTCTTCCCAGCAAATTAGGGACACTGTTGCTCCTGGGGTATCGGCGAGGACCATTCGCAACCGTCTCCATGAATCTGGGCTACGGTCCCGCACACCGTTAGGCCGTCTTCCGCTCACGCCCCAACATCGTGCAGCCCGCCTCCAGTGGTGTCGCGACAGGCGTGAATGGAGGGACGAATGGAGACTTGTCGTCTTCAGCGATGAGAGTCGCTTCTGCCTTGGTGCCAATGATGGTCGTATGCGTGTTTGGCTCCGTGCAGGTGAGCGCCACAATCAGGACTGCATACGACCGAGGCACACAGGGCCAACACCCGGCATCATGGTGTGGGGAGCGATCTCCTACACTGGCCGTACACCTCTGGTGATCGTCGAGGGGACACTGAATAGTGCACGGTACATCCAAACCGTCATCGAACCCATCGTTCTACCATTCCTAGACCGGCAAGGGAACTTGCTGTTCCAACAGGACAATGCACGTCCGCATGTATCCTGTGCCACCCAACGTGGTCTAGAAGGTGTAAGTCAACTACCCTGACCAGCAAGATCTCCGGATCTGTCCCCCATTGAGCATGTTTGGGACTGGATGAAGCGTCGTCTCACGCGGTCTGCACGTCCAGCATGAATGCTGGTCCAACTGAGGCGCCAGGTGGAAATTGCATGGCAAGCTTGTGTCAATAAAGTTTCCCCTTCCTGGGACAATGAATTCACGGTGTTCTTATTTCAATTTCCACGAGTGTATATTAATTAATTATTTTTTGTAAAGAAAACTTATTTTAAAGAACCACGTTCCACATTATTATGAAACAAAATATTCATGATCTATGGAACAAGTATTAATGTACGTACATAAGCCGGCCGGTTTGACCGAGCGGTTCTAGGCGCTACATTCTGTAACCACGCGACCGATACGGTCGCAGGTTCGAATCCTACCTCGAGCATGGATGTGCGTGATGTTGTTAGGTTAGTTAGGTTTACGTAGTTCTAAGTTTAGGGGACTGATGACCTCAGATGTTAAGTCTTATAGTGCACAGGGCCATTTGAACCATTTTTGTATGTATGTAAACAAATACTTGCACTCTGTCCTCTCCAAGACTACCTCTAATCCTCGGACCGACTCTCACCTCCACAGTTCCTCCCAAAGGCTCTAGCTCCCTGTATACCCAAACAGGTGCTCAAGTTTTCCGGGTAGAGGAATCGACCATTGCACACGGCCCACTCCTTTTACAAATACTGATCAAATGGAAAATAAATTTGGTATCAGGGAAGGAATAAAAGACAAAGTTATGACAGAGCATGATCGTGATGGTTGGGACGAGAGAAAAAACGTTTATTTCAGTAACGGAGGAAACATTATTCACAAAACACAAGATGAAAAAGTATACTTGGAAAATATCTGGAGACACGGGACGATACCCGCTGAATTACATCATCATGAGGCAGAGTTTCCGGGATCAGATATTGAATTGAAAGGCATAACCAGGAAGAAGAAATAGACTCGGATCACAATTTAGTAGCGATGAAGCGTAGACTGAAGTTTAAGAGAAGCGTCTGTAAGAATCCATGTGGAAAGAAGTGGGACACAGAAGTATACGCGAATGTGTAGATGCATTTGAAGTTCTCTAAAACTGTAGGTTCTGTGTCAGTGAAAACCACCATAGGCTGTTCAGTTAAAGACGAATGGACATCTATGAGAGATCAGTCACAGGAACTTGACAGACAAAACATAGATTCTGGGACGGTAAATGGGAAGAAAAACGAACAACATAATAAGCAGTGTAATAGATAGAGCGAAATAGGAAGCACTAAACTGTTCAAGAAATGACAGAAAGCAATGTAAGTGAGTTATGAATAAAATGAATTGAAAGTGTACAGAAGCCTTGGTGAATTGGCTGCAGGAAGAAAAGCAAAAGATTTAAAAATAATTAATAGTAAGGGCATCAACGTTAAGAGTGCAATCTGTGAACACAAAGGGGAGAGCAGATAGGTGGAAAGGGCACGCCAAAGGGCTTTAGAAAGTGAAGGATTATTTTGATGTGGTAGAAGAAGAACTGGTGGTCGAAAAAGAATACTTAAGGGATTCAGTATTAGAATCAGAGTTTAACAATGATCAGACAATTGGAAGACTAGCGATCAAATAAGGCAGAAGGCATTTATTACATTCGTTGGGAATGTCTAAAGCCGTTGACGGAAATTACAACAAAACACAATTCAGTTTGGTATCCAGAATCTGTGAGACTGGAAACATGTCCACAACATTTAGAAAAATATCATACATAAAATCCCGAAGACAGTGCAGACAGGCCAATGCGGGAACTGTCGCACAATCACATATCATAACACACTTGTATCCCAACTAACTAACACGAATAATGTACAGAAGAAAGGAAAATAGTGTTTAGTATCTAACTAATGCGTAGCAATGTGGCTTTGAGAAAGGTAAAGGCACTGGACAAGCAGTTCTGACGTAGCTATTGATTGCGGAAGAAAGAATTACGCATAATTAAGATCCCTTCACAGGATTCGCCGACCTAGAAAATGTAAAGTGGTGCAAGATATCAGAATTTTTGAGAAAAATAGGAGTAGGTACGGTGCAAGACAAGTAACTCACAATATGTACAGGAACTATGACGGAACAATAGTGATGGAAGACCAAGATCGAATTTCTCAGATTAATAGGGTGGAAGACAGGGATGCAGGTTTTCGCCGCTAGTGTTCGATCTATACATCAAAAAAAGTTCAATAATACATTTGCTAGGTCGGCGAATCCTGTGAAGGGATCTTAATTTTGCGCAATTCTTTCTTCCGCAATCAATCGCTCCGTCAGATCTGCTTCTCCAGTGCCTTTACCTTTCTCAATGTCATCTAAACACCAAAACTAGTGACCACGAAGTAGACGAATATCAGGAATTCTCTTGTCTTAGAAGTAAAAATAACTCATGACGGAACTAATAAGGATGTCATAAAAAGCGGACTTGTACAGGCAAAGAGGACATTCCTGAGCAAAGGATGTCTGCTTGTACCAAACGCAGGCCTTTATTTGAATAGGAAACTTCTAAGAAACTACATCTGAAGTACAGCGTTATCTGATGTGAGTCATTAACCGTGGGAAAAGCTAAGAAAGAAGAAAATCGTAGCTTCTCATATGTGGCGCTACAGGAAACCTGGAGACCTGGTAAGATTATAAATCAGGACTTTCTCCAGAGTTTTGTTGATGAAAGGAGTATATAGAAAGCACTGGCAAGAAGGCGGATCAGAATGACAGGAGAAGTCTAAAGTTATCAATGGATAACTTCCGTGATAATAAAGGGAGCTGTAGATAGTAAAGACTGAAGGGGAAAACAAAGTTTGGAGTACATCCAACAAATAATTGAGAATGTCTTGTGCGAGTACCACTCTGCATTAAAGCCAGGCATGTGTGAGGAACTCGTGGCGGATTGCTGCTTACTTTTAGTGTATTATCTACGTTCTAAAACAGGCCTTATTTTGCAACTCCGTGTTACGTAAAAAACCTGCATACCATGGTGTGTCCCTCTAGAACACGGATTTATGCTCAACGTAGAAGTCACTCTTCATCGTACTGCAAGACTGTACTATCGCCAAATGCTGTACTAAAGCTTTTGTAATTTATAATTGTATGCTACATCACATGTCACTACGCCACACTACGGTACTGGATGTAAGAGCTATTACTGATTTTCACATTTGATATTAATTGTTAAATGAGTGTTGCTGCAGAGCAGCTTACGACAGGTTCTGAACTGGCATCGCCTCTTCATGCATCTTTCCGCTTATGAGAATGTACGGACTGGGAAGGTGAATATTATGGTCTCGATATGTTCTTCCTGAACTTCCCCGAGGCTCGTCTCCGGAAGGACTTCGTAGTTGGGTGTTATGTCTCCGTTTGTTTCGTTGCAACCTCTGCCGACCTGTCTTTCGGCGAGATCGACAAACAGTTCATATTCTGACATTTTGCCAGTTAGCATGTTCAGCGAGTGTAATAGATACTCAACCCTCATTATGCAGTAGACGGTTGATGCCGAACAGACTTTTGTCTTTGTGTAACCTCATACAAGGTACCAGATGGTGTGGTTCCGTTGAAGTGTTCGTCGTGCTTTGACATAACCATAGCAAATACGTCAGTGTATGAATCACTAGATAGTGTGTTCCTCCAGTGGTTGGCGAAAACTATGACACTTATTATGTTTCCTTTATTTAGAGTGAGGCCGAACTCCAGAGACAAAATTCGAAAATTGTTCAGAAATATCTTCTGGCTGGTTTGGTACAAGGGTAACAAATAATGTATATATTATTGCTCAGTTTGGTTTGTTGTCGGTTCGCCGTATCTGACGTATTTCTTAAACAAAATGAATGATTGAGGTTTTATTTACCACTAATGACGAAAAACATAATTACTTTAAGGTTATTGTTTGCGTTAAAAGTCTTCATTTTGAAGACATATTTGTGAAGACAATGTGGAAAGTCCGGTTTATTGATTATCTCGCTAACATGCATCACTGATGTTCCAGTTGTTTATATTCTTTACGCAGGCCTCGTCTATAGCGTGATTTCTGTCATACACGTCAACGTAAAGAATTTGGAAGGCGCCGTCTATTAACCTAATTTTACGATCAGGCACAGCAGAGGTTGGAGTTGTTTGCTTTCTTTAAGTAAGCATTGTGTACTCCGCAAATAAACTGAATTACATCAACGTTCATCGTCAAAGATCAGTACCGTTTACCTTTATAACTTATTTTATTTAATTTTTAATTCGGCATCGTTTTACAGCGTTTTCAACGACACGTTACACTTCTCCTAACCTCAACAGCATTAACGGGCATCAAAATTCCTAACACCGTTACTATAATCATTATAGTTTTATGATTAACATATTCAGTGCCACAGAAATCAATGAACAAAATGTTTGAGAATTCTATTCAACGGCGATTCTATGTACAAAATGAAAATGCCATTTCCATTTCGCTACCTGGACGGCAATAGTTTACCTCATTTCTGATTCTGTCCAGGTGGAAGATATAAACAACGTCCACTTGTATCGCGTAGAATTTTCAACTTTTTAAATCCGTCCGGTTTTCCATCTCATCAACTGCTTTTAAAGAGGAATGCTACTATTATAATAATTTGCAATCTTAACGCTAATCTGGCATTAATTATCGTTGTAAGATTAGTGATAACTCACTTAGGCGAGTACGTCATCACTGCTAAATTCATTGACTCTGATAAAACTGTGCTCATACCCCGCGTTAATCTCACATCTTCTAATCCAAGCGCGGCTGCCCCCGTCGGAGGTTCGAGTCCTCCTTTAGGCATGGGTGTGTGTGTGCGTGTTGTCCTTAGCGTAAGTTAGTTTAAGTTAGGTTAAGTAGTGCGTAAGCCTAGGGACCACTGACCTAGACAACTGGTCTAATAGAACGTACCACAAATTACCAATTTTTTTAAATCCAACAACATTTTTCCAAATGGTAACAATTCACAGTAAAGGTAGCCTTCCCTATGAACATAAATAAAGTATAAAGCCAGAAGGTTCATAGGTTAGGACTACATTTACCAGAACCTGTTTTCTCGCTGGAGCGTTAGATGTGGCTTTTTCACGAGTTCATACATTCAATGATATTTATTTTTGCGCTAAAATAATTAATATTTGCATTGACTTATTTCTGCAAAACTACACGAGGCGTTCAATAACTAATGCAGCAGATATTTTACCCGGCCAATTTTTGTTGAAAAAAAAGGCAGAATTTGTAGTGGGACATAGTGGAATATTCCTGCTTCAAGCCTTTTAGTTTAATGTAGTTCTGATGGGGTTGGTGGCGCCAAACGCTGCCTCCAAAATGGCTGTATTGGAGATGCGTTCCAAGCAAAGAGCTATAATTGAGTTTCCTTTAGCGCAAAACCATAGCACCTCATATATTCTTAGGCGTTTGCAGAATATCTACGGAGGCCTGACAGTGGAAAAAAAAGCACGGTTAGTCGTTGGGCGAGGCTGATGAGCAGTGTACCGGCCGGCCCCACACCTTCTCAGGAAATTGGAAAAACGACTTCAGCACATTCGTCACCACAAAATGCAAACGAACTTCTTTCCCATGACAACGCAAGGACTCACGTAAGTCTGCGCATCCGTGAGGGCTCACAAAACTTGACTAGACTGTTCGTTATCATCCACCCCACAGCCTGGATTTCCCATATTCCGGCACTGCGCTGATGCTACGGTCGCAGTTTCGGATCCTGCCTCGGGCATGGATGTGTGTGATGTCCTTAGGTTAGTTAGATTTAAGTAGTTCTAAGTCAAGGGGACTGATAACCTCAGATGTTAAGTCCCATCTTCCGACTTCAATCTGTTCGGCTGAATGACGGATGCACACTGCGAGAAGCAAAACGTGGATGATGGGTAGGTTATTTGTGTAGCAAGACATTGGCTCTGACGTGGACTAGTAGAATTGTACTAAGCAGACATGCAGGCCCTCCCTGTAAGGTGGTGTAAGGCGGTCACATTGAAGGGTATTGCAGCCAAAGGAATGGAGCATAATACGGTGCACTGAAATCCTGAATAACACCAACTTACATTACTGGTCATGAAAATTGCTACACATAGAACAAATGCAGATGATAAACGGGTATGCATTGGACAAATATATTACACTAGAACTGACATTTTCACGCAATTTGTGTGGATAGATACTGAGAAATCAGTACCCGTTACAACCACCTCTGACCGTAATAACGACCTTGATACGCCTAGCCATTGAGTCAAAAAGATTTTGGATGGTGTGTTCAGGTAGAGCTGCCCATGCAGTTTCAACACGTAACCAAAGTTCATTGAGAGTAGTGACTGGCGTATTGTGACGAGCCAGTTGCTCGGCTACGATTGACCAGACGTTTTCAATTGGTGAGAGATCTGGAGAATGTGTTGGCCAGGGCAGCAGTAGAATATTTTCTGTATCTAGAAGGGCCTGTACAGGATCTGCAACATGCGATCGTGCATTATTCTGCTGAAATGTAGGGCTTCACAGGGATCAAGTGAAGGGTAGAAAATGGTTCAAATGGCTCTGAGCACTATGGGACTTAATTTCTGAGGTCATCAGTCCCCTAGAACTTAGAACTACTTAAACCTAACTAAGCTAAGGACATCACACATACCTATGCCCGAGGCAGGATTCGAACCTGCGACCGTAGCGGTCGCGCGGTTCCAGATTGTAGAACCACCCCGGCCGGCGAATGAAGTGTAGAGCCACAGGTCGTAACACATCTGAAACATAACGTCCATTGTTCAAAGTGCCGTCAATGCGAACAAGAGGTGACCGTGACGTGTAACCAATGGCACCCCATACCATCACGGCGGGTGAGACGCCAGTATAGCGATGACGGTTACACCCTTCCAATGTGCGTTCACCGCGATGTCGCCAAATAAGGATGCGACCATCGTGATGCTGTTAACAGAACCTGGATTCATCCGAAAAGATGACGTTTTGCCATTCGTGCACCCAGGATCGTCGTTGAGTACACCATCGCAGGCGCTCCTGTCTGTGATGCAGCGTCAAGGGTAACCGCAGCCATGGTCTCCGAGTTGATGGTCCATGCTGCTGCAAACGTCGTTGAACTTTTCGAGCAGGTGGTTGTTGTCTTGCAAATGTTCTCATCTGTTGACTCAGAGATCGATATGTGGCTGCAAGATCCGTTACAGCCATGCGGATAAGATGCCTGTCATCTCGACTGCTAGTGAAACGAGGCCGTTGGGTTGCAGCACGGCGTTGCGTATTACCCTCCTGAACCCACCGATTCCATATTCTGCTAATAGTCATTGGATTTCGACCAACGCGAGCAGCATCGTAGCGATACGATAAACCACAATCGCGATAGGCTACAATCTTACTTTTATCAAAGTAGGCAACGTGATGGTACGCATTTCTACTCCTTACACGAGGCATCACAACGACGTTTCACTAGGCAACGCCGGTCAACTGCTGTCTGTGTTTGAGAAATCGGTTGGAAACTTTCCTAATGTCAGCACGTTGTAGGTGTCTACACCGGCGCCAACCTTGTCTGAATACTCTGAAAAGCTAATCATTTGTATTTCACAGCATCTTGTTCCTGTCGGTTAAATTTCGCGCCTGTAGCACGTCATCTTCGTGGTGTAGCAATTTTAATGGCCAGTAGTGTACTTTCAGAAAAAAAGTGATGCATTACTTACTGAACGCCCCTAGTATATTACCAGTAGGTGACTGATCAGGATAGAGTGTGAATTATTTGCACGAGTGAGCTAGATCAGATTCATTCCGTTTTTTGCCAGAGTTAGCTATGTTTCTGAAAAACTACTTTCGCAACAGTGAAAACGTCTGTAATATGGAATTATTAAAACGTATAACTCAAAAGACATAGTAAATTAACGACCTTCCTCTACAAAATTATTGCGGTGTGGCTGCCGTGTTGCAGGAACATCTCATCATAGCATCGTTGTGCCTCTCTGCCACTTCTTACCTGAATCCCCTCACGAACTGCATCTCTACCAACTTCGTCGTTTAACTCACCCACGTGGTGATATATCAGTTACTGTTAATGTACGACTGACTCAAACCCGAGACGGAGCCGAGCAGTAATGAAAGCAAATTTTAGAGCGAAGCGCTGTTGTCAAGCAGCCTACTCCTCATCTGAGCTTGTGCCCCGTATCTAATGACTTCGGTGTTGACTGCTTGTTAAACCATGATATTCCTACCTTCCTTTGCTCCTCGTTACAGCCATCTTCCCTTAGAGCAATCCCAATCTATATTTTATGCTCATCAGGTAACTCAAACCGTCCTCGATTGCTCAGAGTGTAGCAATATGAGCAGCGAGTCTTATCAATGACATTCTTTTGCCCTGCAATTATCACTCTTGAACTTTGTCTTCTTTTCCATGACCGATTCTTCGATGCACGGTTGAACAACAAGGGGAAAGGACAGTGTCTGTAACTTACACTCACTTTAATCAGAGAACTTGGCTGCGGGTCTTTCATTCTTATTGTTACCTCATTCTTTTTAGACAAGGTGGGCATAATAAAACTGAAGCGGAAAACGAGACCGACGGGAGATCGAATCTCGCTAACGAACGTTACAGAAGGTGCTGGGAATGGCTACTGTAGACGTCGATCCAGCACTGCTCGGTTTAACAACGTGTGAGACACGCGCATTTACACTCCTTGAGAGTTTGCAGCAATAGGTATTTCGATTTTCGACGTTCTCTACGCACTGTATTTTGCGTAGTAGTCGACAACGAACAAGCGCTGTTTTATAACGATTACCATTGTGTGTTGCACTCATCTGCGCACTAAAAACGTCCATTCCTGTCACTCACTCAAACGTAATGACGCAACGAAGCGCTCTGGACAGAGTACGCGGGGTTTTCGAATGTGTAGACATACGTTGCAACCTATTGGTATATCTAAATCACGACTTCCAAAAATCCCTGTGAGGGACAGATCTCCTATATAAATGGCCAATTCCACGTCATTTTTTATAAATATTTTCCGTATAATTTTTATTTCGTCCACCCCCGTCTCTCTCTATAATTTACGCCTATTTCTCTGAGTCTTTCAAAATTCTACGTTGTTGAACGCTGTTCTCAGCGATAAATCTTGTGACAGTGTCTTGATTTTTCTTAAGTCTTTCTTCCATTATCTATCACAACGTTATAACTGTTTCTCTGGTGCCCTTAGCTTTCCTAAAGCCAAACACTTCGTTAAGTATCTAACAGATCCTCAGTATGATTGGTTCGAAAAAGTTAAGTATTCGGGCAAACCGTCACTAAAATAGCGAACAAGTTACAGCACTGTCTACAGGTGGAGTTTAAGTCGATTTGGTATCTGAAAATATAGGTGAAGAGGACAACCATCGAAATATCCTCCTCATCGTTGTGTGGAAAGAGGGAATAAGTCCTCACATAAATTATCTCGTTGCATAAAATCATTTCTACCCCTAATGGACCCTTCTGAAACGAAATATTCCTATTCGGATTACAAAAAAGGGTGAGTGGGCAGAATAGAAGCGAATTTATAATGAAATAATAAACAGACAGTTGGATAAAAGAAATTTAATTTCTTTACCGGTGTCGGGGACTTAGTGCCCTTCTTCAGAACGCTATGCCTTTGGCAATTGCGAGTGTCAATAATAAAGTGTAGACAGCAAAATGGCATGGTCATGTAGTTAACAGTGTAAGAATAAAACTGACTAATTTACATCTACATCTACATCTACATGACTACTCTGCAATTCACATTTAAGTGCTTGGCAGAGGGTTCATCGAACCACAATCATATTATCTCTCTACTATTCCACTCCCGAACAGCGAGCGGGAAAAACGAACACCTAAACCTTTCTGTTCGAGCTCTGATTTCTCTTATTTTATTTTGATGATCATTCCTACCTATGTAGGTTGGGCTCAACAAAATATTTTCGCATTCGGAAGAGAAAGTTAGTGACTGAAATTTCGTAAAAAGGTCTCGCCGCGACGAAAAACGTCTATGCTGTAATGACTTCCATCCCAACTCGTGTATCATATCTGCCACACTCTCTCCCCTATAACGCGATAATACAAAACGAGCTGCCCTTTTCTGCAGCCTTTCGATGTCCTCCGTCAATCCCACCTGGTAAGGATCCCACACCACGCAGCAATATTCTAACAGAGGACGAACGAGTGTAGTGTAAGCTGTCTCTTTAGTGGACTTGTTGCATCTGCTAAGTGTCCTGCCAATGAAACGCAACCTTTGGCTCGCCTTCCCGACAATATTATCTATGTGGTCCTTCCAACTGAAGTTGTTCGTAATTTTAACACCCAGGTACTTAGTTGAATTGACAGCCTTGAGAATTGTACTATTTATCGAGTAATCGAATTCCAACGGAGTTCTTTTGGAACTCATGTGGATCATCTCACACTTTTCGTTATTTAGCGTCAACTGCCACCTGACACACCATACAGCAATCTTTTCTAAATCGCTTTGCAGCTGATACTGGTCTTCGGATGACCTTACTAGACGGTAAATTACAGCATCATCTGCGAACAGTCTAAGAGAACTGCTCAGATTGTCACCCAGGTAGTTTATATAGATCAGGAACAGTAGAGGTCCCAGGACGCTTCCCTGGGGAACACCTGATATCACTTCAGTTTTACTCGATGATTTGCCGTCTATTACTACGAACTGCGACCTTCCTGACAGGAAATCACGAATCCAGTCCCACAACTGAGACGATACCCCATAGCTCCGCAACTTGATTAGAAGTCGCTTGTGAGGAACGGTGTCAAAAGCTTTCAGGAAATCTAGAAATACGGAATCAACTTGAGATCCCCTGTCGATAGCGGCCATTACTTCGTGCGAATAAAGAGCTAGCTGCGTTGTACAAGAGCGATGTTTTCTGAAGCCATGCTGATTACGTGTCAATAGATCGTTCCCTTCGAGGTGGTTCATAATGTTTGAATACAGTATATGCTCCAAAACCCTACAGCAAACCGACGTCAATGATATAGGTCTGTAGTTAAATGGATTACTCCTACTACCCTTCTTGAACACTGGTGCGACCTGCGCAATTTTCCAATCTGTAGGTACAGATCTATCGGTGAGCGAGCGGTTGTATATGAGTGCTAAGTAGGGAGCCATAGTATCAGCGTAATCTGGAAGAAACCTAATCGGTATACAATCTGGACCTGAAGACTTCTCCGTGTCAAGCGATTTGAGTTGCTTCGCAACCCCTAAGGTATCTACTTCTAAGAAACTCATGCTAGCAGATGTTCGTGTTTCAAATTCTGGAATATTCCATTCGTCTTCCCTGGTGAAGGAATTTCGGAAAACTGCGTTCAATAACTCCGCTTTAGCGGCACAGTCGTCGATAACAGTACCATCGGCACTGCGCAGCGAAGGTGTTGACTGCGTCTTGCCGCTTGTGTACTTTACATACGACCCGAATTTCTTCGGATTTTCTACCAAATTTCGAGACAATGTTTCGTTGTGGAACCTATCAAAGGCATCTCGCATCGAAGTACGTGCAAAATTTCGCGCGTCTGTAAATTTTAGCCCATCTTCGGGATTTCGCGTTCTTCTGAACTTCGCATGCTTTTTCCGTTGCCTCTGCAACAGCGTTCGGACCTTTTTTGTGTACCACGGGGGATCCGTTCCATCTCTTACCAATTTATGAGGTATGAATATCTCAATTGCTGTTGCTACTATATCTTTGAATTTGAGCCACATCTCGTCTACATTCGCATAGTCAGTTCGGAAGGAATGGAAATTGTCTTTTAGGAAGGCTTCTAGTGGCACTTTATCCGCTTTTTTAAATAAAATTATTTTGCGTTTGTTTCTGATGGATTTGGAAGAAATGGTATTGAGCCTAGCTACAACGACCTTGTGATCACTAATCCCTGTATCAGTCATGATGCTCTCTATCAGCTCTGGATTGTTTGTGGCTAAGAGGTCAAGTGTGTTTTCGCAACCATTTACAATTCGCGTGGGTTCGTGGACTAACTGCTCGAAATAATTTTCGGAGAATGCATTTAGGACAATCTCGGAAGACGTTTTCTGCCTACCACCGGTTTTGAACAAGTATTTTTGCCAACATGCCGAGGGTAGGTTGAAGTCCCCACCAACTATAACCGTATGAGTGGGGTATTTATTTGTTACGAGACTCAAACTTTCTCTGAACTGTTCCGCAACTGTATCATCGGAGTCTGGGGGTCGGTAGAAGGAGCCAATTATTAACTTAATTCGGCTGTTAAGTATAATCTCCACCCACACCAATTCGCACGGAGTATCTACTTCGACTTCACTACAAGATAAACCACTACTGACAGACTTAAACACTCCACCACCAATTCTGCCTAATCTATCTTTCCTGAACACCGTCTGAGACTTCGTAAAAATTTCTGCAGAACTTATTTCAGGCTTTAGCCAGCATTCTGTACCTATAACGATATCAGCTTCTGTGCTTTCTATTAGCGCTTGAAGCTCAGGGACTTTTCCAGCGCAACTACAACAATTTACAACTATAATTCCGACTGTTCCTTGATCCAAGCACGTCCTGTAATTGCCAAGCACCCTTTGACATTGCAGCCCATCCCGCACTTTCCCGAGGCCTTCTAACCTAAAAAACCGCCCAGTCCACGCCACGCAGCCTCCGCTACCCGTGTAGCCGCCAGCTGAGTGTAGTGAACCTATTCAGCGGAACCCGAAACCCCACCACCCTATGGCGCAAGTCAAGGAATCTGCAGCCAATACGGTCGCAAAACCGTCTGAGCCTCTGATTCAGACCCTCCACCCGGCTCTGCACCAAAGGTCCGCAGTCGGTTCTGTCAACGATGCTGCAGATGGTGAGCTCTGCCTTCATCTCGTAAGCAAGACCGGCAGCCTTCACCAAATCAGATAGCCGCTGGAATCCAGAGAGAATTTCTTCAGATCCAAAGCGACACAAGTCATTAGTGCCGACATGTGCCACCACCTGCAGCTGGCTGCACCCTCTGCTCTTCATGGCATCCGGAAGGACCCTTTGCACATCAGGAATTACTCCTCCCGGAATGCACACGGAGTGCACACTGGATTTCTTCCCCTCCTTAGCCGCCGTATCCCTAAGGGGCCCCATTACGCGCCTAACATTGGAGCTCCCAACTACCAGTAACCCCACCCTCTGAGATTGCCCGGACCATGAAGGCTGAGAATGATCCTCTGAAACAGGGCAGGCAGGTGCATCTGGCTCAGCCAGAGACAGTGCCTGAAACCTGTTTGTCAGACGCACCGGGGAGGCTTTCTGATCAGCCTCCGGGGACGCCTTTCGCTGCCTGCCACGCCTTTGTGCTATGGGCAAAACCTTGTGAAGAAGAGCACTAAATTCCCGAAACAGGTAAACAAATTAAATTTCTATCATCCAACGACTACAGTTGCTGAAGATCGATAAAATAGTGAAGGCGAATTTACAGTGAAATCTTTTGTTAATGACTCCAGGAAATTGTTCACATATGTGAAATCGGTAATACTTCTTTGTGTATGCGATTCAGAGTGAGTTCAGGATGAAATTGTTAACGAGCTGTCATGGAACTGATGACTATCGGGCCGTCATCCAAGAAAAATATCTTTCATCTCCGTGCTTGTCAAACTGAAGCTCTCAGCACTGTATGTGCTACACAATCTCTGCAGCTGCAGATTCAATCACTTCACGATCATGAAATCGATTCGACTCTTGCTGTATCTTATGTTTTGTGAGGAACATGTTAGTGTAGCCCTAAAATATTGAGGCGTCGGATCAGGCTAAGGGGTTACAACAGCTTCGAAATTAGACACTTGGTATAATCCTGGCTCAATTAATGGAACGCACTACATTCATAGCTCGTCTAGGCCAGAAAATGTGATGTCTGAATTATTTACCGCATTTTCAATCTTGACCTGAAACATTACGTATGAATCAAAAGCAAAATATTTTTACACTACAGCAAGTTTTTCTCGAGGATAATCAAATCCCTTCTGACTTTTTACATTTCTTCCTTCTGGTAGGGACAATTTAGTAAACAATATTCGACTATGTTTTAGACAGCGCAAGAGCCGTCAAGTTAAATACGTATCTTCTTTTGTTAAGGTGACACTTGCTCCTGTAACAACTTAACACCTGAAAAGATTTCGAAACTTGTCAGAGTATGGTATTAAATCTTCGTTTCGGATTCTGAACGTCAACCAGCGATCTATAAAGAGATTCTACAGCTGATATAGTCTAGCTACTTTCTCGACTTCAGCCTTGTGTGATAGAAGTGAAAAGCGTATTTGATACACCAGAACAATCAGAGTTTGTTAGATAATTTGGGTAACTAAAGCTTCCGATTTGGGCAGAAATGAATTTATTGCACTGGCTGCTTAGTGTCTGTATAATGCATATTGAATATGGAGAACACGTTTCATGCAAGCGAATGCATGACTTAGGAAAACGGTCGTAAACACACGTTTGGCGTAGATCGGCGCCCCGAGTTTGGTGGTGGAGTCTTATAATCTACGGTGTTCCTAACTTGGTGTTGCCTGCGTAACTGTTCTGGAACAATTTCCCTGAAAAGACAAACGCCAACAACAAAGAGTTAATTGGAAGAGAATAATTTTCTATTTTTCTCATAAATAGAAGTGATTTTCGACATTGCGACTAGTTTTCTCACGGTCGGTCTGTTCAGAGTCATTCTGTGTTCCAAGTTTCGACGAATTAAACTTTTAAAATACCTGTAAGTACAGATCGGAGGCCATTCTTTTACGTATAATAGTCCTCAAAAGTTCGCAACCGGTAACAAGCGTGCTTCTGTTTGAACAATTAATTTTACTTTTCTCATCATACTTGTGGAGCACTTTTGATCATTATCGGGAAGCGCGGTCGGAACGGAGGGCTACCGTGTTTTGAAAGTTGGCGGTCCAATGAAATATTACAAGCGGCGGCCGGCGTCAACCTCGGTAGGAAATAAATTACCACCCTTTGTTTCCGTCATGTTGGCGGTGATTTATGTTCACGCTTGAACTCGCAGGTCGCTGCGCCTCGCTGGCGGTCGGCCCGTTCCTTGCGGCCGGAATAAGTTTCCCGAGAGCGCCAAGAACTCGATGCGAAACGAAACCGCGGCGCCCTTCGAAAAATTCTGCCGCCGGTCTGTGGCCGCGGAATTTCAGAGTTCAGCTCACTCTGAAACGAAGTGAGAGGTGCGAAAGGGAAAATTTTTTAATGGTGCACTGGTGGTTTGGTTAAGGACCACCAGTAGGTGGAGACTGAATAACGAGGGACTTGCACACATCTTACGTAATGAAGGAGTTGAGAGATTTAAGGGCAGGATACCTTGCGTTGAGGAGATTTTGCATGGCAGATTATAACGTCTCTTCTGTTTTTCAAGGTCAATTCTCATAATTGTGGCCACCGCCTGTGTTCCACGCCAACCAAGATAACCACTCACAGACGGCAGATGGCAGCACTACCTGTTCAGGGTATACACTGAAGAGCCAAAGAAACTCGTACACCTACAAGCACGCAGAAGTGCCGCGACACGACGTGGCGTGGACTCCACAAGTGTCAGAAGTAGTGCTGCAGCAAACTGACACCATCAATCGTGCAGGGCTGTCCATATATCCGTGAGAGTACGAGGAGTTGGAGATCTCTTCTGAACAGCGTGTTGCAAGGCATCCCAGATATGCTCAATAATGTTTATGTGTGGAGAGTTTGGTAGCCAGCAGAACTGTTTACACTCATAAGAGTGTTCCTGGAGCCGCTCTGCAGCAGTTCTGGACTTTTGGGGTCTGGCATTGTCCTACTGGAATTGCACAAGTTCGCCGGAATTCACAAGGGATATGAATGGATGCAAGTGATCAGGCAGGGTGCTTACGTAAGTGGCACCGGCCAGACTCGTTTCTATAAGTATCGGGGGTTCCCATATCACTCCAACTGCACACTTCCCACGTCATTAGAAAGCCTGCACCAGATTGAACAGGTCGATTCATGAGATCGCCTCCATACCAGTACACGTCCATCCGCTCGATACAATGTGAAACGAGACTCGCCCGACCAGGCAAAATGTCTCCAGTAATCAACAGTTCAGTGTCGGTGCTGACGGGCCCAGGCAAGTCGTAAATCCTTGTGTCGTGCAGTCATCAAAGGTACACGAATGGGTCTTCGGCTCCGAAAGCATACATCGGTAATGGTTCGTTGACGGATTCGCACGTTGACACTTGCTGAGAGAACAGTAGCCTTACAAGACGGAGCGCGTCATTTCGTTTATACAACTTTTAATGCATGTAGAGCTCTAGCTGCATGTTTCTTAATTAAACATAAGTCACTGTATTACACAACGTTTCTGAATTTGAATCTGAAACAACGACTGAAATTGGATCCCGTGACACCTTCGTGTCCGGAAAATGCAAGTACACCTAGCCATCGCAGAGATCCCCATCATAATGACTTGTGAGCGGTGGCATCCCAGTCTCTCGGCAACCCGTGACTAGAAGTTTTCAATGGATGAGAGATTTAAGGAATGTGCTGATTGCTGATAAAGAATACCAAGGAGTTTAGGACGATAGGGCACAGCCACCGGCCTTAACACCTCAGAAATGCTGCGAACCCAACACGTTGCAAGTGTTGGTTGTAGTCATAACAGTGTTCTGTGTAGTAGTGAGTGTATTATTCCGGAGCTACCCGATCGAACTTGGACAAACTGTTGGTGCTATCATAATGGGTGCTTCCTTAAACGAGGCAGCCAAAGAGTGTGGTGCTTCAAGAGGCAGCGTATCTAAGAATTATACGGGGAAAGAGGGAATACATCATTTGCTTGTTCACAACGTGGACGGAAGTATCTGTTGAGTAATCATGACGACGATCATTGAAGAGGATTGTGACGAACAATAAGAGGACGTCAGCTGAAAAAGTCATTGTAGAACTGAAGGTCGCACTCGAGAATCCTGTCCGCAAGAAAACAACAGGGAAGGAGCTCCAGGAACAGAGAACTACAGGACGAGATGGAATATACACTCCTGGAAATGGAAAAAAGAACACATTGACACCGGTGTGTCAGACGCACCATACTTGCTCCGGACACTGCGAGAGGGCTGTACAAGCAATGATCACACGCACGGCACAGAGGACACACTAGGAACCGCGGTGTTGGCCGTCGAATGGCGCTAGCTGCGCAGCATTTGTGCACCGCCGCAGTCAGTGTCAGCCAGTTTGCCGTGGCATACGGAGCTCCATCGCAGTCTTTAACACTGGTAGCATGCCGGAACAGCGTGGACGTGAACCGTATGTGCAGTTGACGGACTTTGAGCGAGGGCGTATAGTGGGCATGCGGGAGGCCGGGTGGACGTACCGCCGAATTGCTCAACACGTGGGGCGTGAGGTCTCCACAGTACATCGATGTTGTTGCCAGTGGTCGGCGAAAGGTGCACGTGCCCGTCGACCTGAGACCGGACCGCAGCGACGCACGGATGAACGCCAAGACCGTAGGATCCTACGCAGTGCCGTAGGGGACCGCACCGCCACTTCAAAGCAAATTAGGGACACTGTTGCTCCTGGGGTATCGACGAGGACCATTCGCAACCGTCTCCATGATGCTGGGCTACGGTCCCGCACACCGTTAGGCCGTCTTCCGCTCACGCCCCAACATCGTGCAGCCCGCCTCCAGTGGGCCCGCGACAGGCGTGAATGGAGGGAGGAATGGAGACGTGTCGTCTTCAGCGATGAGAGTCGCTTCTGCCTTGGTGCCAATGATGGTTGTATGCGTGTTTGGCGCTGTGCAGGTGAGCGCCACAATCAGGACTGCATACGACCGAGGCACACAGGGCCAACACCCGGCATCATGGTGTGGGGAGCGATCTCCTACACTGGCCGTACACCTCTGGTGATCGTCGAGGGGACACTGAATAGTGCACGGTACATCCAAACCGTCATCGAACCCATCGTTCTACCATTCCTAGACCGGCAAGGAAACTTGCTGTTACAACAGGACAATGCACGTCCGCATGTATCCCGTGCCACCCAACGTGCTGTAGAAGGTGTACGTCAACTACCCTGGCCAGCAAGATCTCCGGATCTGTCCTCCATTGAGCATGTTCGGGACTGGATGAAGCGTCGTCTCACGCGGTCTGCACGTCCAGCACGAACGCTGGTCCAACTGAGGCGCCAGGTGGAAATGGCATGGCAAGCCGTCCCCCAGGACTACATCCAGCATCTCTACGATCGTCTCCATGGGAGAATAGCAGCCTGCATTGCTGCGAAAGGTGGCTATACACTGTACTAGTGCCGACATTGTGCATGCTCTGTTGCCTGTGTCTATGTGCCTGTGGTTCTGTCAGTGTGATCATGTGATGTATCTGACCCCAGGAATGTGTCCATAAAGTTTCCCCTTCCTTGGACAATGAATTCACGGTGTTCTTATTTCAATTTCCAGGAGTGTAAAACCACTTATCAGTGACGCAAATTCCCGTAGCAGAAAAACTGCGCTGTTGATCATTTAGCCAGGCGAGTCTTGTTGCACACTGTTTCCCACTTCTGGCCGTTTACGTTACAAGAGAGAAACATTGCGGGGTTTCTGGAAAATTTGGGCTACATGGTTACTCTGCATTTCGCATTATTGCCAAGGGTTATGTGGTCATTTTCGTCGGTCAGGTCCATCCCATGGTACAACGTTTATTCCCGCAGTGTGATGGTAGGTTCCAAGAAGACAGGGCCCACGTTCCCGGCGAGAATTACAAGACACTAGTTTAGTTTCGGGAGAAGAGACCTGTATGTATACATTCAGATACGACTGGAAGGTGTTTTTAATATCAACAGCTTTGCTGCATCATATCACACACGGTAATAAGTTTCTGGTATTTCTGAATTTTGTCCACTCCCTACACGTGACACAGTTTACTATCCTGCTGGGAAAACACTATATCTGTCCTTTCGGGCTCCTGTTTGTTACACGGGGTCATTGAGTTCATGACCGGCGGATTGTGAGGTCCTGTCGAACTCATTTATCTGATATTCGCTTGACAGTTGCGGAACTCTACGATATCGCAGAACGATAAATCGCAGTCTCGAATGGCCACGGTCGTGCCAATGTCGAAATCCGACAAGTGCTGGAAGGCATGTTTTTCTTAAACGAGGCATAACACAATCTTGCGACCAGGTGACAGGAAAGTAAACATCTTAGCCAAAACCACTTGCAAATAACCTTTATTGTTGATTTTGTGTCAGCAGAGGAGCCAACACCGTGTTACGAGCGGAGGCCGAAATGCACGCGTTTTAGCTCACGCAGGCTGGCGTGAGAAGGGAAGAACTATACTGACGTGAGGTCTGGAACATGACAAGGAATGGGAATTCAGAACGCGGACGTAATTAGTTTGATACTTAATTTTAATCCATTAATGATGAACGTCGCTCTTGACGGTACGTGGTTCACAATATTATCTGTTCAGAATACATTCTTGAAGATAGTAAGTATAGCAACTGAATATGGCGCCTTGCTAGGTCGGAGCAAATGACGTAGCTGAAGGCTATGCTAAACTGTCGTCCCTGCAAATGAGAGCGTATGTAGACAGTGAACCATCTCTAGCAAAGACAGCCGTACAACTGGGGCGAGTGCTAGGCAGTCTCTCTAGACTTGCCGTGTGGCGGCGCTCGGTCTGCAATCATTGATAGTGGCGACACGCGGGTCCAACGTATACTAACGGACCGCGGCCGACTTAAAGGCTACCACCTAGCGAGTGCGGTGTCTGGTGGTGACACCGCAGTTGATTCCCCGAATTACTCAGTATATTCTAATTTTAACTTAAACAGCAATGAAGGCTGTTTATAAGCGATGTTGGATAAGAAATTCAGCTTCTCTCAAGTAATTATCGCAGATAGCCTCTCACAACTAATGATGAGTAAACTGATGGACAAGATTATGAGTTTCCTATTCGTAATCTGCGTCTGAAGATGACGAGTAGGAAACTAGTGGAAACGTTGCGGCAACACGACACCACTACTGAGCTGATAACCCGAGAGGAATTCATTAAGGAAATTCAGAGAGAAAGGGTACATTCCCAACGTTGAAATCTGATTTATGTATGAGAAACTCTCTCCGTAACCTTTTCTTATTGCGGAGAATGTAGAACTTTCGCAAGTATAAGCATGTAGCACAACACGTGCCAGTTTGACGATTGTTACAGGCCACTTTCATGCTGTAGCAGTATTGTGGTCAAGGTCTGAAGAGAAAGCCGCATCTAACGCCAAAGAGACTAGTCTAGTTTTTTTTTTTCTCAGAACGTAGTGTTGAGGCAGAACACGCTACAAACGTGCACGCAGTCGGTACCCCTTTGTCAACGGCCGCTCGGCAAGCGCCGTGCCGGCGGTGCTCGCGTAGCCCCCCGCGGCCGGCGGCTGACAGGAATATACGCGCGCGCGCAGCCGGCTGGGTAATTACAAGGGGGGCCGGATGAAGCGAGTGCGCCCAGACCGGGAGCCGCTGGAACTCTTTCAGACGGCAAGTGGGGGACGCGGCGCCGACATTTGTTAGCGTCCCGGCGCGGCGCGGCGAGTGGCGGTTTCCTGCAGGCTGAGTGCTCGCCTGTCAGCCGGATTTCCGCGCCAAAGTATGCTCGTCTCTCGCCGCGCCGCCGACGGACGGCACGGGGAAGTTGGGAGTGCCTGCCTGCTCAAAGTGCGCGCAGACTCGGCGTCGTTTACGCCACGCTACTTCTACGGTGGCCCGGCTTCCGATAAGCGGCATAATTTTCGCCGTCTCAGATGCTTTCGCATATTCGTCTGATTATCTGTTCTGCACAGCAAACGTTCAGTAGCTGCAAGCGTGGGAATGAAGTGGCAGCTGGTCCTGTTCCTCGCGCAGTGATACCGTATACTTGTTCCATTCCCCTGTTTATCGACGGCTGTAACGTCAATGAATCGAGCTCTACAATTACCGCGTGAAATTTGTACTGTCCTTACTGTCTGCCAAATTAAGAAAACTTTCGGTAATACATTTGTCTACGTAATGTATTTGAGTGATTCACATTGCGAGATCACATCGACTCGTGCTACACCTTGTGTTGGGATTGCATTGGTTTTCCTTTTCTTCCCTTGACATGTTTGTTTGATATGTTATCTGTCATTAAGTGGGTGCTTGGTTGTCTTTTCTCTCTGCTATCGATATCTGCTTTCTAGCGTCCGGGAAACTGCTATGGAGGAAGTGAGATCTCTGACCGGTGGTACCTTTGTGTGGTGGCGCGGAAGTAGGGGGTTGTGTGCTGAGAGTGTGGTAGACACGGGAGGGCAGTGTTGCTCTCCAGCGCGAAGCAGGCGTGGTCGGTTGTACCGAGTCGCCACGTGATGTATGTCGAATGTGTGTAACGAGCGGGTCGAGTGGACGAAAGAGTTCCCCGCAGGTTGGTTGAATACAGAATCGCCCCACGAGTAGTTGCTGTTCATTTCACCTTGTTGGAACGTTAACAAGCTTCTTTAAGTCATCCGTTTCAACACTGGAGTTTAAAAAGGAGACACCTGACGTGAAGGTGCGGTCACTACCCGTCAACGTTGCAGAGAAGACGTGAACTCCGGTGACAGAGCGTGTTGTTGCGTGACTGTGACGTCTTGGGTACGCTGGCGACGCGTGCGCGGTCGGATGTGTGGATCCTTGCCATCGGAAGTCGTTTACTTCATAATTGCAAGTTAAGTTAGTGTAAGGTTTAATCATTGAGAAATAAGTTTGCGTAACCAATGTGTCTTCTGCCTTGTGGCCTCCGGCGATCGTATTTCCTGTCCCCGGCACCGGTGTAATTGAAGACAGTGATATTTCCTCCTCCTCTCGTTACTGCCCGATGGGAGGTGTAGTTTTGGCAGTTTAATTGTTTCGCTATTCTGTCGTGTGTTATGAGTAAATTCATGCTTCTTGTTGGTTGATCATGTGGTCGGTCATTCGGGACTGTGTGGTGTAATGTTTCCTTGCACGAGGTTAGCTCTAATTCTGTCTTTTTTTTTTATTTTTTTAAGGTGTTTTATTGCTATAAATGAGTTGACTGCCGTTTTTAAAACAAATTTTTGAACTGTTGCATTGCTGTAAATTACTTGATTGCCGTTTGCGGCGTGTTTAAAAGGCTGTTTATTGCCGTACTGCTAGTTTCTATAAATTATGAATTAAACATTTTTGTGTGAAAATGTCAACTCGACAGTAAACTACTAGAAATTTGGCCCCGCCTCCAGCTTGTGGTGTGGCTTGTAGTAACCGTAACCACTGTGTGTGTAACACATGTTAATGTAAGCCACTGAAAATTAGCAATGCTGGTCCATTAATAACCGGCGTAACCACCGCATTGTTGAATGCAAACATGAAAACGCGCTCGCATTGTGTTGTGCAGGTCTCGGATGTTAGTTTGTGGCATTAAGTTCCACGCCTATTGCCCTTCGTCGGTCAGTAAATGGACGATCAATGCTGTTCGTGGATGACGCTGGAGATGTCCGATGATGTCCCACATCTGCTCGACTGGAGCAGGCCAATGCGACACTCCGTAGGGCTTGTTGAGTGAAAACAGTAGAATCTAGCGAGCGTGATCCTGATGGAAAGCACCTCCTGGAAAGATTTTATTAATTGCAGGACAACATATTGACTTCCAAAGGCGTAGTCAGCTTGCTTGGGATACCCGCGAGAGTGCTTCTGCTGTCATGCTAAATCGCATCCCTTTCACTTCGTCATCGGAGCACAATCGCTGGGACCACAATTAACCCTCACAGGTACTGTGAGACTCTGAAAAAACTCAAACGGGCAATTCAGAACAGTTTCTCACTGTTCTCATTTCAGCTACTACTCATTACTTTCGTCTTTCTTCGATTCACCCTCAAACCATATTCTCTACTCATTGGACTGTGCATTCCATTCAGCAGATCATGTAATTCTTCACTTTCACTCATAACACCATTGTCATCAGCGAATCGTATCATTGATATCCTTTCATCTTGAATTTTAATTCCACTTCAGTACCTTTCTTTTATTTCCATCGTTCCATCATCGATGTACAGAACAGCAGGGGTGAAAGGCTATATCCTTGTCTTACATCCTGTTTAATCCTAGCACTTCGTTCTTGTTCGTCCACTCTTACTGTTTCCCCCTGGCTCATGTACGTATTGTAAATTACCCGTCTCTCCGCATAGGTGACCCCTATTTTTCACAGAATTTAGAACAATTTGCAGCTTTTTACATTGTAGCTTTTCTCAAGTCGACACATGCCGTGAACGTGCCTTGATGGTTCTTTAGTCTTACTTCCAAAATCCATCGTAACCTCAGAATCGCCTCTCAGATGCCTTTATCTTTCCTAAAGCCAAATTGGACGTCATCTAACCCAACCTCAATTTTCTACCACCCGTGAATTAGTGTCTTGCTAACCTCTGTATGTCACTTCATTGGTATCTCCTATAAGGGAGAGGGCCTGTTACTTGACGCCAAGTTTGTTCTCGTTCCCTCCCATTTGCTGAAACTACTGTGAGGGATGGGATGCTGTTATTTACGTCTGATATCATGGGTTTATGTGCTGCAAAGGACTATCATGCTCTTGTTAACCTCTTAGATTAAATGTTATACATTCCATAAGTTCTTGTGTTGAGTTTTCTTTGAATACGTAAGGTTTAAAGCGCCAGTTGTGCCGGTATAACCGCACATTTCGATGTGTTACAAGTGAACTTATGTACTCGCTGAGTATGTTCTGGTGTTAAGCTACATGAATGTTCACTTTAAACCATTTGTTGAAATAATTGTCTCAATAATTTCAGGTTTTAAAGTGGCCTATAACACTCAGCTTATCACGTTTCATGTATATTTGTTCCTCGATCATGTGTAATCGTCTTATTTTGTTATTTGTTGTTTCAATATAATCAGTGTGAGAGATTATTCTCATACGTTCTGATAAGAGTTATAACATTAAAAATTTGTAGTCTTGGAGCCAAATGTAATAATTTTTTTGGAGATCTGACTGTTGTGAGCAGCCACTGTGAATTCGGTTCTGCAGTTACATCTAAGTTCAGTCTGGTTTCTGTCAGTAAATGATGAATTGAAGTTTGTTCGCGAAAAGTACCAGCATCTTCCATTTCCCCACACTCCCAAGCTCCCTGCAGTTTCAAGTATCATTTAATTAATAAAAATCAAAAGTTATATTCATATAATTTAAATTTTGATGTGCTAACTTGTTTAGACTCCGGGAAACTTTCTGACCAAAATTTATGTGTTTCATTTCGTTGGTTTGGGCAAGGAAAGGTATCAGTGATGTCACCAGGCGTTGCTGTAGCTATAGTTTCATTCTGGTGGTATCATTCGTTAAGTCATTAATTGAAATCCAAAAGAGTCTGGGTTATGAGAAGCAGCCGTTGCTCGTTTGAAAGCGGTTACTACACTGAGGTTCTCCTATCCCATGAACAGTGGATGCTAAATGAATGCAGTTCGGACGAACCCTCCCGGTTACGATAACGAGCGACGTGGCGCAGTGGTTCGTCCGGAAGACGCGCATTCGGGAGGACGACGGTTGAAACCAGCGACCATCCAGACTTAGGTACTCTGAGATTTCTGTAAATCTCTCGAGACAAATGTCGGAATGCTTCCTTTGAAAAGGCACTGCCAATTTCCTTCCCCATCCATGACATCCATCCGTAAATTTTTGTAGGTATTATTACTTATATAATGTCGGTGTACTATAAGGACATTAACCGTCTGAGAAAAATAATATTTATTTTAACTGCGGTACCAGTTACGGGATAAAGATAAATAAATACGTAACTGTGCTTTGTATTATAATAGCAATACGTTTGCTTTCAGTAATGTATAATAATGAATAATTACGGTATAAATCGTATATATGCGTTTCTCACATTAATTGAAAATAATGAGATTACAAATTACAACGTATATAATGCGAAAACAATGAATATCAATCACTCTGCACTTCCATTTGCCCATCTTCACTTCGAAGACAGCAATCGCTAATTACTTGACGTTTTGAGTGGTTCTTACACACAAAATGGTTGCATATCGATCAGCGTACAGTAATTTGTTATTAATGGGTGGTCCACATTTCTGGCAAGGAGCTCCTCTTTCTTCATTGGATTGTCCTCTCGATTCGGTATTAGTGGGTTCTCGGTAGTCTGAGAGAGATAAATATATATCCTTTGGTGAATTCTTAAGTTTTGCACGGTCTTTGTAGTGTTCAAGACGCCCGAAAGCTTAATTTTCCAGGAAGTCCTGTCTACTATGTGTTTGGTCTATATTATTCCATATCCACAATATGTGTGCATTTATTCGTGCCTTGTTCAAAAATCTGAAGAATATTGTAAATGGTCACCTTCACGTTTTTCCTGAAGTCGAATAGAGGGAGCACCTTCGCTCAGCTGCTTTCACACCCCCCTTTGTATTGTTACAGTCCTTTATTGGAGTTATTGGAGTACGTTTCCCCGTTTATGTGTCTATTTCCTCACAATCATGCACTTTAGATAAGAGGAAGACAGATTTTTTCATCTTTGGCATATTGGACACCAGGATGCTATCGTCTTGGAATCCAAATAACAAAGAGCCCCTTCCTCGGCATTTCAAATCCAGAAAGTCTGAGGCGATTTTTTAAATTCTTTTTCATCGTACGCAGAAATGTTACCATTCTAGAGATTTGTGACAATGGATAGCTAGTATAGTAGTGGTCGGTGGTCACATTTCTGTGAGAACGTAAGATGGGATGAACCTCTCGTTTGTCTTTATAGAACGCTTTGTTCGATGTAAAGTAGGGACCTTCCCCTTGATTGCCGCAGTACACCTCAAAGCTGTGCGCATAACATGTTCCACTGTCGCACATGGCATACAGTTCCAGGCCTTACTCCACTGGCTTGGCAGGCATTTATTGCATGAAACTACACCGACCTTGAAAGTGAAGCAGCATTTCATCAATAGCCACAGATATTGACGGGGAGTGATTTTTTTACAGCTACTTTCAAAGTCCCTGTATATCTTTCATATTAACAGAGCCCAAATCAGATTGTTCGGCCAAAATACAAAAATACGCCCAACCACATCAGAGGCAGGCTTACTACTACTTCACTCTGTAGTAATAACGAAATTCCAAAGGGTTCACGATTTTTATTGACAAATAAATTTCTGTTGATTTCGATTATCATTTCAGAAATGAATCCAGAAATAAACATAGTAAACAGTTCTAGATTGAGTAATTAATAATAGAAAATTTAAGTCTGCCAAATAATACGTAATTTCCAATGTTTCTAAAAAAAAATACTTTTACGGGACTTTCAGAGCCAGTACTTATCGACTGTAACATCTAAAATAAGACAATTCCGTTACATAGATTTTAGCTTGAAATATGACATATTGTGTATAAAATTATATGCAGGTTTTCAGAAGAAACAGCTGAGACGGAAGTGACCTATTGAAAATTCAGAAAATAATATTGGTATCGACAACTATTGTAGAGGAAAAGTAATGCAAGAGAAGGATGTCCCGTTACAACCCTTGAGTAGTTTAGTAGCGTTCAGAAATTTTTCTTTTTTTCTGTCACTTGCAGTTTGCGCTTCGGATCGAACTGTTACGTTGATGCTTAACATAACGCTATCCCTTATTTGAAAATCGATAAATAATTCGTGAAAGAGTGTAGAATTAGTGTTGCAACGTTCATAGTAGAGTGAACACCTGCTGACAACGCATTATCTATGCAGTATTTCCAGTGAAGTCTGAAAACGTGTCACCTGGAGGTAAGTGACTCTCGCTAGGAACAACACCCAAAAAGCTGCATTGTAAACGTTAAATTTTCATTACCTGTTCCCGTTGTTACGATTATGACACACTAAAATCGACTTGGTTACGTCAGTATAGAATTTGTGACAGTTGTTAATGGCGCGAGAAAGACGCAGCCGCTTGTGAATAGTATCGTGTCGCCACTGAGAATAAAAGGACGCTGAACGGGCACCAGAGTCATAGCTGATGCTATCGGATGCGCGTAACCGTACAGAATGTCGCAACGTTGACGATGAGTGTTGCATCAGGAAGTGCAGCCATCTGAACGGCGGCATATGGCCGATCAAGTCTGTTAGGTCGGCGAACAGCGCTGCGTATGGACCATAAAGTCAACTCGGTGACGGCGCTATTGCTGTCACGGAAAACACGGCACGGTTATAGCTGGAAGAGCTGCAATGCAAAACGCGATGGGCGACGCATTCCATGTCCTGTTGCAGTCGACCGCGCATATTGTCTTGTTTCTATGAGGTCTGCGCGTTGTGTAACATTAATGAAATAAATATTATCGTTAACAACGTAATCAGCACCGATTTTTCTACTTCAGGAAAGCGTAGTGCTCCCCTTCTGTAGTAGAATATACAGGCGGTATTGGGAAAAAGTGCAGATATTTATTTTCGTCACTAAGGACGATGTATTGCACTACATTAAATCAGCATTTACTTTATTTCTGTAAAAGTCGTAATAGGTCTTCCGGGTAGTATGTTTTTAGGTTGGTTAGTAATTACACGTATACGTCAAAAGGGCAAACCATTAATGCTTATTTTCCCCTGGGCAGCAGATCAGGTCTTCAAGCGTTGGCACACTGACGTAAAACGATTACTCTATTCTAAGAGTTGTAGTCCACTTAAAAGAGCAGTAACAGCCATGCAGAAAACATCATGTCTTAAATCGTAGTGCTCCTCTTCTTTTGTAGAATGTACACGGTGTAACAGGAACAGGTGCAGATATTTCTGTCGGTGACTGAGACCGGTGTACTGAACAATTTTAAATCAGCATTTACTTAATTTCTGTACTAGTAATAATGGCTATTAGGAATAGTATGCTTTTAGGTTGGTTAATACCTCATTGTTTATGCGGTAAGAGCAAGCCATTAATGCATAGTCTATTCTGAGAGGTTTAGTCCACTCAGTGGTGCAGTTACAGCCAAGTGAAAAACATCAAGCTTGTGACGTGTTTGTGGGAAGAATGCTTTATGCAACGAAAAAAAAAAAGACCGATGTATGTACATAATAAGGTACCTGTTACAACTTGTATTTCAACAAACGAATCATATATGAATATGATACATTGAGATTGTGAAATTTGCTTTTCAGCAACTAACTGCTGCGATATAACTTTACGCTAATATTATACTACATTTCCGTTATCAGCGATTATTGCCAATAATCCAGAAAATACATTTGAAATTGATAGTTTAGCTAGTTAATCTGCTCGAGAGAATTTTGAATGGCGCACGTAATTTAGCTCTTACTCCTACGATTTGACTTCATTATTGGGGGTTGTGTATGTTATAAGAACTGTTGACACTACTCAGCCGCGTCATGCGATGAACGTAAGCCGTCTTCATACAAGATGTTTTTCTCATTGCCGATCACGCCAGATGTTGCATATCCGACGTATTTGCTACATGCTCTCAAACGACTTGCACCATCTCACGGAACGTGCTTCTCTTCGTGATTTGCCACCGTAGAGCTTTCCAGCGGCTGTTGTTGGCTGTATTTGGTACACGAATAACACAGTTTGTTTACGAAAATACACGCGTGTGAAATGAATGCGTTAACTATTTTAACGATTTTGGAAGAAGAGCGGAGGGGCGCGAAGGAGATTCTGGAGTAGTTGATGGCTTGAACAACAAATTTCTGGTAGTATTCCTCTACTACAGATGCCGCATAACGATCTGAGGAACACACTGGAAGAAGTTAACTCAACTGAATATACATGAAATTATCGGTTTGGGATTGAATGTAAATCAAGCTGAGTGTCGTTTTGCACATGCATAATGCTCATACTCTCGACGTTGTATTAACTACTGTTACTCTGAGAAAACATACATGTCACGTACATTTCAGGGTCTAAATTCGTCGGAAGAGGGAATTTTTTCGAATCTGCTCATCACATTTGAAAAACGTATTCCGTAGAAAGGTAAAAACATGCGGTAATCTGAAAGTCCAGGAGATAGGTATATACGTTTTACGCAATACGTTTTACACAAAGTATCATGGTAGCAAAAAGTTCCGTTGTCTAACTTATGTTTACTTTCTGACAGACTGGAAGTCGCCTTAAGATCCCTGGTAATTATGGAAATAGTTCAGTCGTTGCGTTATGCAACAAAAATTACAGTACCAAAATAGATAGCATCGATTATTACAGTTAATACTGCTGTTGAATAAATAAGTAAGTTCCAGAATCTTTTACGGTACTAGAGGTGGAATAAAAAAAATAAAAAAACCTAGAAGTCTCTTTAGAGTTTACCACATTATCATCTACGCTACTTATTTTCGCCAGCCATAAAATCTCATTCAGTGGTGCAAGCCTGTAACTTTCATTCGGAGTCTTCCTCAATGAATTTGTCCTGAAGAAACTTCGTCTGTATTGCTGCTGCAAAATACACTCCTGGAAATTGAAATAAGAACACCGTGAATTCATTGTCCCAGGAAGGGGAAACTTTATTGACACATTCCTGGGGTCAGATACATCACATGATCACACTGACAGAACCACAGGCACATAGACACAGGCAACAGAGCATGCACAATATCGGCACTAGTACAGTGTATATCCACCTTTCGCAGCAATGCAGGCTGCTATTCTCCCATGGAGACGATCGTAGAGATGCTGGATGTAGTCCTGTGGAACGGCTTGCCATGCCATTTCCACCTGGCGGCTCAGTTGGACCAGCGTTCGTGCTGGACGTGCAGACCGCGTGAGACGACGCAACATCCAGTCCCAAACATGCTCCATGGGGGACAGATCCGGAGATCTTGCTGGCCAGGGTAGTTGACTTACACCTTCTAGAGCACGTTGGGTGGCACGGGATACATGCGGACGTGCATTGTCCTGTTGGAGCAGCAAGTTCCCTTGCCGGTCTAGGAATGGTAGAACGATAGGTTCGATGACGGTTTGGATGTACCGTGCACTATTCAGTATCCCCTCGACGATCGCCAGAGGTGTACGGCCAGTGTAGGAGATCGCTCCCCACACCATGATGCCTGGTGTTGGCCCTGTGTGCCTCGGTCGATGCAGTCCTGATTGTGGCGCTCATCTGCACGGCGCCAAACACGCATACGACCATCATTGGCACCAAGGCAGAAGCGACTCTCATCGCTGAAGACGACACGTCTCCATTCGTCCCTCCATTCACGCCTGTCGCGACACCACTGGAGGCGTGCTGCACAATGTTGGGGCGTGAGCGGCAGACGGCCTAACTGTGTGCGGGACCGAAGCCCAGCTTCATGGAGACGGTTGCGAATGGTTCTCGCCGATACCCCAGGAGCAACAGTGTCCCTAATTTGCTGGGAAGTGGCGGTGCGGTCCCCTACGGCACTGCGTAGGATCCTACGGTCTTGGCGTGCATCCGTGCGTCGTTGCGGTCCGGTCCCAGGTCGACGGGCACGTGCACCTTCCGCCGACCACTAGCGACAACATCGATGTACTGTGGAGACCTCACGCCCCACGTGTTGATCAATTCGGCGGTACGTCCACCCGGCCTCCCGCATGCCCACTATACGCCCTCGCTCAAAGTCCGTCAACTGCACATACGGTTCACGTCCACGCTGTCGCGGCATGCTACCAGTGTTAAAGACTGCGATGGAGCTCCGTATGCCACGGCAAACTGGCTGACACTGACGGCGGCGGTGCACAAATGCTGCGCAGCTAGCGCCATTCGACGGCCAACACCGCGGTTCCTGGTGTGTCCGCTGTGCCGTGCGTGTGATCATTGCTTGTATAGCCCTCTCGCAGTGTCCGGAGCAAGTATGAAGTGTCTGACACACCGGTGTCAATGTGTTCTTTTTTCAATTTCCAGGAGTGTATAAATTAAAACACTTCTATGAAATTTTCATAGATACTAAAGAAATATATAAACACCTCTTGGAAAACGGTTAACAGACAAGGTGTACAGATGCCCATAAGTATGTAAATCAAAGATGCTCCTCAAAAACAACGTATCAGTTGTGAATAAACGTAAGGGTAGACCATTATTTGGTTCAAATGGCTCTGAGCACTATGGGACTCAACTGCTGTGGTCATAAGTCCCCTAGAACTTAGAACTACTTAAACCTAACTAACCTAAGGACATCACACACATTCATGCCCGAGGCAGGATTCGAACATGCGACCGTAGAAGTCGCACGGTTCCGGACTGCGCGCCTAGAACCGCGAAACCACCGCGGCCGGCGACCATTATTTTGAGGCCACTGAATTTAGAAGGTGCCATACTTTTTATGGTTTCTCGTTAGCATAAATGAGTCACCGAAGTAAAAAAAAGAAATTCTTTTGAGTGACCCTGCAACGAAGAAATAAACTTGACCTTTTTTATGAAGCCATGAAAGTTATATTGTATATTATGGAGAAATAATCAGGACTCCAGCGTGGTAGGCAATGAAATGCTAGTGTCTCATTATTTAGTGGATTGTGAGGAACGGTGTTATAGTCAGTTATAGTCACTAAATATTAAGGCGTCTTGTCATAGGGCGTTAGACTTACATTTGGGAAGATTTGCATCCACTCTTTATATATGGGTTGCTGTTTTAAGTTTGAAAGCTTTGATGTTGTGGTTTGTTGAAAATCTAATAGTGAAGGCTCGAGCTACATGTTGGTAATTTAAAAACTGACAAAGTACGTCGTTCACAACGTTGGTGTGAAGGGAATAGTCCGTTTTGATGAAATATCTTAAGGTTATTTGTGATTCACTACATATGTTTATGTTTGCTATATTTTTCTTGCTGTATTCTTCTTGCAAATTTACATTTGGTCCCGGCACACAAACTAGTGTGAGGGTGAAGATACCAAACTGCTCTTTGAGCATAATGGACTTTGGCTCAGATTAATTTTGTGTAACATTTCTCTGGTGGTGATGGTGTTAATGACCATCTCACACCAGGTCGCCTTATTGTGCCATTGTTACACGTGGCTGTGAAAGTTCTTCTAAATGTTATTATTTTTTCACGAGGTTGTAAAAGTTCTTCTAAAAGTTATTGTATCTGTTCTGTCGGCTTTCTTAGTGAGTTTGGCGTTTTGTTGTTGGATGTTTAGGAAGTTGCTACAGGTATCTAAGCTACATAGAATCACGTCTGACATACTCAAGTTCTGAATTCATTGGTGGGAGGAAGTTGGAAAGCACAAGTGATGTGAATAAAAATTTTGTTATGACTTTGTAATTATTTTGAATAGTCCTTAATATCTGTTCAATAAACAAAGTCGTTGATTGTGCCTCCCTTTTTTTATATCTAAAGACCCTTTGGACAGCTATAGACTGGAGAATTAAATGTGGCTTTGAAGTTTTGCCTCGCCAGACACACCGACAAGACACGGCATGAATTATGTAGCGATCTCTGTAAAAACTGGTAATACTGTAGCTACGTAATTGATTTCTGCTCTTTGCAGTCTGCCTAGTGTTTTTAAGTTATTTTCTTTGGTTTTAGGGCGCACTGTGTTGATTTTATTCGCCAAATTTGCCTGGCCCACCTCCCTGGAAATGGAAAAATTAATTAAGCCTAATTGTTTCCTAGTTTCTACTTGGTGGATCTTATTTTGTTTTAAACTGTTAGTTTGTTGTTCCATTTCCGTTATTTGGAGTCTACGTGGTTTGGTTCTCGTTCATGTGGCGTCACCGACTCTTTGAACAATCCATTTCGCTGTCTCAACTCCTCCGCGGTGTTCATGCCAAAACAGTCATCATCTGCGTGCGTTCGACAAACAGCCTTGGTGTTCAGGATCTGGTGGTTTTGGAGTCTTCAGTGTAGATGTTCGACGCATAGTGCGTACAGGATTAACAAGGATATCCTTGATGAATTGAACTCTTTATGGGTTTTGGAGCCGTGATTTGCCCGTTAAGACTAATTTTCGAGTAAGGCTCGGTTAAAATTTTGATGTATGATGCTAGTGAATTGATCGTAAAAGCCAGTTATTTAAGTTGTGTTTAATAAGACCTTGTGGCTAATTGTGTCGTGTCTTGTCGAAGTCTAGAAAAATAAGAGATAATTTACTCCGTCTTATTGATGTAACGTTGACAATATCTCTGAGTTCTGATAATAGATTCGATATACTTCTATATTTTTCAGTACTGTTTTGGTATGGGCTTATGAGCTTATTGATTAACGGTTTTACTCTCCTGTGTAGCAGTCTCGCAATAATTCTGTAGTCGCCATTAGGTAAAGTTACTGATCTAAATTATTGCAGTGTTATTCAAAACTTAATATCGGCGTGGACGTTATGGATTCAACGTAGCAGTAGCGTAATGCCTTAAGGTCACTACAAATGTCAATATCTGATATTTAACTATGACCGAAAACTAAGCATATTTGATTAACTGTCATTATGCTGTAGCATCATTGTGCTGTAGCACTGAAACAGTACTCTTCCATGGTACAACAACAGAAGGTCAAACACGAACACACCGATTTGTAGTTTCCTGTCATTTTATTACAACAAATTGTACCAAAAATGACGTTTTTTCGGGAGAGCTACACTGTGCTGGAGATTCGAAACAACTTACATTCATACTAAATACGCTGTAATATAAGAACCACCAAACGCAGAGTTCTACTTGTGACATAAAACCGATGCTACAACTCATTGGCCACATTCCTCTCCAGGGAGCATAAATCTCCTATGGAAAATTATTCCTTACGCGTGTCGCAATGTAGTGGAACGTGGAGTTAAGCAGTGTAACGGCGCCAGATCCTCGTCCATGTACGTTTACCACGTCACTTGAGAGGACGGTCTTGGACGCACTGAGTGCAACTACAGTATCGCCAGAGAACAGTATGGTTAGAACATTTCGGGATGTTTCTTTATGACATGTAGTGACGGCTCGAGAATGTATACGCTGCTTCGAAATTTCGTGGCAGATTAAAACTGTGTGCTGTAGTTGGACTCGAACCCACAACTCTGCCTTTGGCGGAAAATGCTCGTACCGACTAAGCTACCCAGGAACGATACAGGAGCCGCCTGAAATAGACAGACTGCACCTCACATGGAAGCATTTGAACCAAGTTGTTCAACAGCATCCACCATTTAACTTCAAATACGAATATATACACTCCTGGAAATTGAAATAAGAACACCGTGAATTCATTGTCCCAGGAAGGGGAAACTTTATTGACACATTCCTGGGGTCCGATACATCACACGATCACACTGACAGAACCACAGGCACATAGACACAGGCAACACAGCATGCACAATGTCGGCACTAGTACAGTGTATATCCACCTTTCGCAGCAATGCAGGCTACTATTCTCCCATGGAGACGATCGTAGAGATGCTGGATGTAGTCCTGTGGAACGGCTTGCCATGCCATTTCCACCTGGCGCCTCAGTTGGACCAGCGTTCGTGCTGGACGTGCAGACCGCGTGAGACGACGCTTCATCCAGTCCCAAACATGCTCAATGGGGGACAGATCCGGAGATCTTGCTGGCCAGGGTAGTTGACTTACACCTTCTAGAGCACGTTCGGTGGCACGGGATACATGCGGACGTGCATTGTCCTGTTGGAACAGCAAGTTCCCTTGCCGGTCTAGGAATGGTAGAACGATAGGTTCGTTGACGGTGTGGATGTACCATGCACTATTCAGTGTTCCCTCGACGATCACCAGAGGTGTACGGCCACTGTAAGAGATCGCTCCCCACACCATGATGCCGGGTGTTGGCCCTGTGTGCCTCGGTCGTATGCAGTCCTGATTGTGGCGCTCACCTGCACGGCGCCAAACACGCATACGACCATCATTGGCATCAAGGCAGAAGCGACTCTCATCGCTGAAGACGACACGTCCCCATTCGTCCCTCCATTCACGCCTGTCGCGACACCACTGGAGGCGGGCTGCACGATGTTGGGGGGTGAGCGGAAGACGGCCTAACGGTGTGCGGGACCGTAGCCCAGCTTCATGGAGACGGTTGCGAATGGTCCTCGCCGATACCCCAGGAGCAACAGTGTCCCTAATTTGCTGGGAAATGGCGGTGCGGTCCCCTACGGCACTGCGTAGGATCCTACGGTCTTGGCGTGCATCCGTTCCTCGCTGCGGTCCGGTCCCAGGTCGACGGGCACGTGCACCTTCCGCCGACCACTGGCGACAACATCGATGTACTGTGGAGACCTCACGCCCCACGTGTTGAGCAATTCGGCGGTACGTCCATCCGGCCTCCCGCATGCCCACTATACGCCCTCGCTCAAAGTCCGTCAACTGCACATACGGTTCACGTCCACGCTGTCGCGGCATGCTACCAGTGTTAAAGACTGCGATGGAGCTCCGTATGCCACGGCAAACTGGCTGACACTGACGGCGGCGGTGCACAAATGCTGCGCAGCTAGCGCCATTCGACGGCCAACACCGCAGTTCCTGCTGTGCCGTGCGTGTGATCATTGCTTGTACAGCACTCTCGCAGTGTCCGGAGCAAGTATGGTGGGTCTGAAACACCGGTGTCAATGTGTTCTTTTTTCCATTTCCAGGAGTGTATTTATCGTAACTACTTAGAAAACACCAATTCAATTAAACAATTAATCGTAGAATGACTAATTATTAAAATCAAAAATCTAGGTTCACAGGTTGGCTAAAGCTCACAACAAAACTGTATATTAATTTTTTTGTTCTATAAAAACAAATCAAATTCCTTTATTGTGGGAAACCAACCCCTTAAGTACAACTAGTTGAATACAAAATTTCACTCTTTAAGAAGAGTAACTGGATCAAAATTACAAGAAAAATTAACATTTTATCAACAATACTGTCTGAGAGTCAGAACAGTATATACTTAAGTGAAGTTTAGGCCATTAAAACTATTAATAAACACAGTAACAGATCAGTAGCCAGAACGTTAAATAGTACAGTGAGCAACTAATTGCGACATGAAAAACGAATGCGTTACAGTTATTACATTGAATATTAAAGGTCCAAGACCAGTTTTCAGCCATAATGAACAACAACTTAACTTTGAAGATTACTTGAGTGGATTACTTACAACAGGCACAATATTCAGACTGTGATACTCTGGTATGGTTACAGTCAACAAGGAGTGTCGCTTGATGTTCAGATGTCCTTTCCGGATCGCAGACGTGTGGATTGCCTAGCACGAACCTCTCAGCAACTCGATCATGGAAGGTAGTCCCACACTAGCAAGTATATTGACAGCTAGAATGGGAGACAGAGCTAGAACCAAAAACTTATTAGTCGAGATACAAGAGGGAACATTCGCTTTACCTACACAGAGTAGTAGGCTAATTTACACTAAAACATGAATATTAAATTTTCTTTAGCAAACCCTTGCACTAGACCACTACCGTTGGTACTGGTACAAATTTAAGCTATCTCCCGAAATTCTTGCACCTTACTACCTTCAATCCTCAATAAAATGGACAAGCTTACAAACATGATAAAATGCAATTAATCTGTTGAATGCACAGCACAAGAAATTTACAGAAATATTAAATACATAATTTGGAAAAAGTATTAGCTAGGTCACCGATTTACATCAGCAAGACCTGTGACGCTGCGCAACAAGCTACACGTAAAATTCCACAGTTTAAAATGAGGCGAATTAAGTGTCAATAGCCCATAGTTTACCACAGTTCCAACAGTGAGCCCATGTGTAAATAATAGGTCATGTACACCATGCAGAAGAATCGTACAGAAGAAACTTCTAGAACATCGACTTCGTTCTTCTCAAAAACGGCTTTAATGGACAAAAGGAAGGCGTCAAATGTCATTTCTGCCTGTCTGCCAACGCCCAGCCCAAAATCCACTGCAGAATTCTTTCCAGTGCCCACAGCCCGCGGAGACATCACTGATGTCTAGCACGCTGAACAACACACGCTTGCTCGTAAACGGTCTTGCCAAGCTGGGTACACTCTCCTCACTGCTGCTACGCCAATTCTCCATCGCTCCCGGTCCCGGAGCGTCACTTAGCCAGACGACACGGCAGCGAACCAAAGATACACAGTGAGCGATGGATCGACCCGAAAAGAGCACACATGGCTCCAACTCCCCCCTCCCCCCCCCCCGCGCCATTATAGATCTACTTTCGCTACAATCATAGTCATGGACGATGCCGGTTCGCTCATGTCGCACGGACCGGGATTCCAAGCGAAAGCTGCGGAACGCAAATACAGCTGCTTTACGCTTGAGGAAAGAGATTACCTTGCAAGTTATGTCTTCCACTTACTTATATAGAATTCGTCACTTACCACCATCAACGGTTGCGGCTCGCAACAAATTCAACAGAAACTCATTAAATAACTCGCTACAAACACATTTAAGATTCCCACTGCTTGCGACATTTGCAGCTGACTGCTCAGAGCACTGCTCAACGTTCACTGCCTGTCAGAGACCTCGTGACATAAGTACGCAAAACGAGCCTAAACTCGTCCGTCATCATTCGTGACTCCAACGACAATACCTCCTCCTACTTTCGAAGTTTAACCTGTGTTCTCCAGCATTCCGCGAGGGACTAGAACTCGAGGAACAAAGGAGAGCCAAGCCTCAAATTTATGCAGGATACAAACTACCGAAATGTGCTTTACATTACGGAGCTGTACCTGAAGTCAGGCTGAGATTTCAGAACGGTAACCCCACGTTCTGAAATTAAATTCTCTAAGGGTAATGGTATGTACTGAAAGAGGATGTGTATATGTTCCAGGTGACTTGATGTGAACGCTTTCTGTATGCGAAGTCATTAGGTAATATTTGTTGTTGGGGTCTATGATAAATATCCGGCTAGCTGTGTGCTATAGATACTGGATAGGCTTTGACCTAGTAGACAGTGTCGGAAGTTCCACGTGGCTTTTCGCGGTTGATGCTGTAGTATACAGAGAAGTTGGAGCATTAGAAAATTGCAGTGAAATGCAGTAAGATCTGCAGCGGATAGGCACTTCGTGCAGTGAGTGGAAACTGATCCTTAACATAGACAAATGTAATGTATTGCGAATACATAGAAAGCAGGATCCTTTATTGTATGATTATATGATAGCGGAACAAACACTGATAGCAGTTACTTCTGTAAAATATCTGGGAGTATGCGTACGGAACGATTTGAAGTGAAATGATCATATAAAATTACCTGTTGGCAAGGCGGGTGCCAGGTTGAGATTCATTGGGAGACTCGTTGCAAAATGTAGGCCATCAACAAAGGAGGTGCTTTACAAAACACTCGTTCGAACTATACTTGAGTATTGATCATCAGTGTGGGATCAGTACCAGGCCGTGTTGACGTAGGAGATAGAGAAGATCCAAAGAAGAGCGGCGCGTTTCGTCACAGGGTTATTTGGTAAGCGTGATAGCGGTACGGAGATGATTAGCAAACTCAAGTGGCAGACTCTGCAAGAGAGGCGCTCTGCATCGCGGTGTAGCTTCCTGTCCAGATTTCGAGAGGGTGCGTTTGTGGATGAGGTATCGAATACATTGCCTCCCCCTACTTATACCTCCCGACGAGATCACTAATGTAAAATTAGAGAGATTCGAGCGCGCACGGAGGCTTTCCGGCAGTCGTTCTTCCCGTGAACCATACGCGACTGGAACAGGAAAGAGAGGTAATGACAGTGGCACGTAAAGTACACTCTGCCACTCACCGTTGGGTGGCTTGCGGAGTATAAATGTAGATGTAGATGTAGACGCGAAGGTCACGGAAGCAGAACGCTTCCAAATAGTTAACTACGTATGATGGGCTTATTTCAGTAGTGGTACAAGTCCGTTTTTGTTCATTTCGAGATACAGAGTTCTAAAGTGAAATGAGCGCGGAAAATTCTGCAGTTGAGTTACCAGAAATATTAAAGGAGATGGCTTCTTGCTAGAGATGAATTTTATTTCTGTTTGTTTGAATCATTAATTTCGGCAGCTTTTTAGACAGGAAAGTGGAGGTAATGGACTTGTACCACTATTCAAATTAGCCCTTCATATGGCAGAGCACGACCTGAAAATATCAAAACGTTAGCGTAAGAAATTCCTCATCTTTTTATTTGCTAGCAACATCTCCACTGCTGCAGTCAAACAACAGTTTCCTTCAGACAGCTTAGGATTTTAGAGCAACACCACAGCAAATGCGACGTGCTGGAACTCAGAATCCTGAAAATCCGGAGTAGGACTCCTTCACGGTCACAAAGAAGGGTGGACAACCTCAATATCATTCAGCCCACTCTGTGGTTCATCTGGTTCGTATAGTGTCTGTGCTCCGTGAATGTGAGGTTGAGCAGACCGCTGACCGTTTTTGGCAGTGTCACATGCAGTGCCGTTTGCCACGGTGAACTTAGTAATCAGTGCACTTGGGGTTACCAAGTGCTAGTCTGCAGTTGTCTAATACAAGTAATGTGTATGTGTTGTTCTTTGTCAGCTTTGTATCCATACATTGTAAGTTCCAGAATGAGATTTTCACTCGGTAGTGGAGTGTGCGCTGATATCAAACTTCCTGGCAGATTAAAACTGCGAACCTTGCATCGCACACTCCGCTGCAGAGTGAAAATCTCATTCTGGAAACATCCCCCAGGCTGTGCCTAAGCCATGTCTCCGCAATATTCTTTCTTTCAGGAGTGCTAGGTCTACAAGGTTCGCAGAAGAGCTTCTGTAAAGTTTGGATGGTAGCGGACGACGTACTGGCCGAAGTAAAGTTGTGAGGACGCGCCGTGTGTCGTGCTTGGGTAGCTCAGTTGGTAGAGCACTTGCCCGCGAAAGAGAAAGATCCCGAGTTCGAGTCTCAGTCCGCCACACAGTTTTAATCTGCCAGGAAGTTGTTTCCCTTTGTCCCTCTAACTCAGTTATTAAACTCAACAGCATCTTTTACTGATCTGGATGACATGTCGGTCATCCCGTAGTCTGGTCGCGTTGTACCGTTGCGTACGATCCGCTTCCACTCGCACTTGCTTCGGCCATCCTGCGTAATCATGCCTCGCAGATACGAGAACTCTTTCACTTCTTCCCCTACTGTGTCGTTTCGAGTATCTATGTTAAGGAAGTCTGCATCCTTCTTCCTTCTAATCTTCATAAGCTATGTCTATTTTGAGCTTCTGTAACTCAGTAGGTAAAAACCGAACCCTTACAGAATCACTTTGTTGGCCGTTTCTCTGTCTGTCGGTGTGTCGCATTGATAAAAACTCATTCTGTCAGGAACCGGTATATGCATAAGTTGAAATTTCTGTGCAATACTAAGATCTACAGTACCTTCGCGGTGCAAGAAATGGTAGCTCTTGAGTCAGTGTAGTCAGGAGATTCGGCCATTTACGTCACATATATTCATACGCGAAAATTAACTAATCAGAAGTTACAATTAATTAACACTAAATTTAGCAAGAATCAAGATTTCAGGGTACATATACAGGAAAAAAATCTGCAAATTTGTAATATGTAAGTACACTACTGGCCATTAAAATTGCTACACCACGAAGATGACGTGCTACAGACGCGAAATTTAAGCGAAAGGAAGAAGATGCTTTTCAGAGTATTCACACAAGGTTGGCGCCGGTGGCGACACCTACAACGTGCTGAATGAGTAAAGTTTCCAACCGATTTCTCATGCACAAACAGAAGTGCACCGGCGTTGCCTGGTGAAACCTTGTTGCGATGATCGTGTAAGGAGGAGAAATGCGTACCACCACGTGTCCGACTTTGATAAAAGTCCCTACATTTCAGCGGGATAATGCACTACCGCATGTCCTGTACGGGCCTTTCTGCATACAGAAAATATTCGACTGCTGCCCTGGCCAGCACATTCTCCAGATCTCTCACCAACTGAAAACGTCTGGTCAATGGTGGCCGAGTAACTGGCTCGTCATAATAAGCCAGTCACTACTCTTGATGAAGTGTGGTATAGTGTTGAAGCTGCATGGGCAGCTGTACCTGTACACGCCATCTAAGCTCTGTTTGACTCAGTGCCCAGGCGTATCAAGGCCGCTATTACTGCCAGATGGTGCGGCTGATCCCGGCGGAGGTTCGAATCCTTCCTCGGGCATGGATGTGTGTGTGTGTTTGTCCTTAGGATAATTTAGGTTAAGTAATGTGTAAGCTTAGGGACTGATGACCTTAGCAGTTAAGTCCCATAATATTTCACACACATTTGAACTTTTTTTATGAACGGCCTGAGGTGGTTGTTCTGGGTACCGATTTCTCAGTATCTATGCACCCAAATTGCGTGAAAATGTAATCACACGTAAGTTCTGGAATAATATATTTGTCCAGGTTTTTGTTGTTGTGGTCTTCAGTACTGAGACTGATTTGATGCAGCTCTCAATGCTACTCTATCCTGTGCAAGCTTTTTCATCTCCCAGTACCTACTGCAGCCTACATCCTTCTGAATCTGTTTAGTGTATTCATCTCTTGGTCTCCCTCTACGAGTTTTACCCACCACGCTGCCCTCCAATACTAAATTGGTGATCCCTCGATCTCTCAGAACATGTCCTACCAACCGATCCCTTCTTCTAGTCAAGTTGTGCCACAAGCTCCTCTTCTCCCCAGTTCTATTCGGTACCTCGTCATTAGTTATGTTATCTACCCATCTAATCTTCAGGATTCTTCTGTAGCACCACATTTCGAAAGCTTCTATTCTCATTTTGTCTAAACTATTTATCGTCCACGTTTCACTCCCATACATGGCGGCATTCCATACAAATATTTTCAGAAAAGACTTCCTGACATTATATCTATACTCGATTTTAACAAATTTTTCTTCTTCAGAAACGATTTCCTTGTCATTGCCAGTCTACATATTATATCCTCTCTACTTCGACCATCATCAGTTATTTTGCTCCCCAAATAGCAAAACTCCTTTACTACTTTAAGTGTCTCATTTCCTAATCTGATTCTCTCAGCATCACACGACTTAATTCGACTACAATCCATTATTCTCGTGTTGCTTTTGTTGATGTTCATCTTATACCCGCCTTTCAAGACACTGTCCATTCCATTCAACTGCTCTTCCATGTCCTTTGCTGTCTCTGACAGAATTACAATGTCATCGGCGAAACTCAAAGTTTTTATTTCTTCTCCATGGACTTTAATACCTACTTCGAACTTTTCTTTAGTTTTCTTCATTGCTTGCTCAATATACAGGTTGAATGACATCGGGGATAGGCTACAACCCTGCCCCACTCCATTCCCAACCACTGCTTCCCTTTCACGCCCCTCGACTCTTATAACTACCATCTGCATTCTGTACAAATTCCAAATAGCCTTTCGCTCCCTTTATTTTACCCTTGCCACCTTTAGAATTTGAAAGAGGGTATTCCAATCAACATTGTCAAAAGCTACAAATGCTAGAAATGTAGGTTTGCCTTTGCTTAATCTTCCTTCTAAGATAAGTCGTAAGGTCAGTATTGCCTAACGTGTTCCAACATTTCTACGGAATCCAAACTGATTTTCCCCGAGGTCGGCTTTTACTAGTCTTTCCATTCGTCTGTAAAGAGTTCGTGTTAGTATTTTGCAGCTGTGGCTTATTAAAATGATAGTTCGGTAATTTTCACATCTGTCAACAACTGCTTTATTTGGGATTGGAATTATTATACTTCTTGAAGTCTGAGGGTATTTCACCTGCCTCGTACATCTTGCTCACCATATGGTAGAGTTTTGTGAGGACTGGCTCTCCCAAGGCTGTCAGTAGTTCTAATGGAATGTTGTCTACTCCAGCGGCCTTGTTTCGACTCAGGTCTTTCAGTGCTCTATCAAACTCTTCACGCAGTATCAAATCTCCCATTTCATCTTCATCTACATCCTCTTCCATTTCCATAATATTGTCCTCAAGTACGTCGCCCTTTTATAGACCCTCTACATACTCCTTCCACCTTTCTGCTTTCCCTTCTTTGCTTAGAACTTGGTTTCCATCAAAGCTCTTGATATTCATGCAAGTGGTTCTCCTTTCTCCAAAGGTCTCTTTAATTTTCCTGTAAGCAGTATCTATTTTATCCCTAGTGAGATAAGCCTCTACATCCGTACATTTGTCCTCTAGCCATCCCTGCGTAGCCATTTTGCACTTCCTGTCGATCTCATTTTTGAGACGTTTGTATTCCTTTTTGCCTGCTTCATTTACTGCATTTTTACATTTTCTCCTTTCATCAATAAATTCAATATTTCTTCTGTCAGTCAAGGGTTTCTACTAGTCATCATGTTTTTACCTGTTTGATCCTCTGCTGTCTTCTCTATTTCATCCCTCAAAGCTACCCATTCTTTTTCTACTGTATTTCGTTCTCCCATTCCTGTCAATTGTTCCCTTATGCTCTCCCTGAAAGTCTGTACAACCTCTAGTTCTTTCATTTTGTCCAGGTTCCATCTCCGTAAATTCCCATCTTTTTGCAATTTCTTCAGTTTTAATCTACAGTTCATAACCAATAGAGTCCACATCTGCCCCTGGAAATGTCTTACAATTTAAAACCTGGTTATTAAATCTCTGTCTTACCAACATATAATCTATCTGATACCTTTTAGTATCTCCAGGGTTCTTCCATGTATACAATCTTCTTTCATGATTCTTGAACAAAGTGTTAGCTATGATTAAGTTATACTCTGCGCAAATTTCTACCAAACGGCTTTCATTTCTTAGCCCCAATCCATATTCACCTACTATGTTTCCTTGTCTCCCTTTTCCTTCTGATGAATTCCATTCACCCATGACTAATAAATTTCGTCTCCCTTCACTGCCTGAATAATTTCTTTTACCTCATCATACATTTCATCAATTTCTTCATCTTCTGCAGGGCTAGTTGGCATATAAACTTGTACTACTGTAGTAGGCGTGGGCTTTGTGTCTATCTCGGCCACAATAATGCGTTCACTATGCTTTTTGTAGTTTACCCGAACTCCTATTTTTTTATTCATTATTAAATACCCGTTCATCAACTGCATTTCTTTTTGGTGTAGCAATTTTAATGGCCAGTAGTGTAGAATTTGTCACTTTCCACCATCATCAACGGTGGCAGCTTGCAACAAATTCAACAAAAACTCATTAAATAACTCGCTACATACACATTTAATTTTCTCACTGCTTGGGCAATTTACAGCAGAGTGCTCAGGACACTACTGAATGCTGTCTGGCTGTCGGAGAAAGCGTGAAGCAAATGCGCAAAACGAGCCTAAACTCGTCCGTCATTATTCCTAACTCCAACTACAATACCTCCTCCTACTTTCGAAATTTAAAATGTGTTCTCCAGCATTCCGTCAGTGGCTAGAACTCGGGGAACAAAGGAGTGCTAAGCTTCAAATTTATTCAGGATACATACGACCGAAATGTGCAGAATGGAGAATGATTTACATTACGGAGGTGTACCTGATGTTATGCTGAGATTTCATAACGGTAAGTCAACGTGCTGAAATTAAATCCTCTAAAGGTAGTGAAATACACTGAAAGAGGATGTGTATATGTTCCAGGCGCCTTGATGTGAACGCTTTCTGTACGCGAAGTCATTAGGTAGTATTTGTTATTGGTCTATGATAAATATCCGGTTAACTGTGTGCTATGGATACTGGATAGACCTACGCGAAGGTCACAGAAGGAGAACGCTTCGAAATAATTAACTATATATGGCGGAGCATGACCTGAAAATATCAAACGATAACGTATGAAATTCCTCATCTTTTTATTTGCCAGAAACGTCTCCTCTATTGCAGTCAAACAACGTTTAGTTGAGACATCTTAGGATTTTAGAGCAACACCACAGCAAATGCGACGTTCTGGAACTCAGAATCCTAAAAATCTGAGGAAAGTCGCCTTCACGGTCACAAAGAAGTGTGGACAACCTCAATATCATTCAGTCGACTCTGTGGTGCATGTTGTTCGTGTGGTATCTGTGCTCCGTGAATGTGGGGTGGAGCAGACCGCAGACCGTTTTTGGCAGTGTCACATGCAGTGCCGTTTGCCACGGTGAACTTAGTAATCAGTGCACTTGGGGTTACCAAGTGCCCGTCTGCAGTTGTCCAGTACATGTAATGTGTATGTGTTGTTCTTTGTCAGGTTTGTATCCATGTATTTTAAGTTCCAGAATGCGATTTTCACTCTGCAGCTGAGTGTGCGCTGATATGAAACTTCCTGGCAAATTAAAGCTGCGAACATTGCATTCTGGAAACATACCCCAGGCTGTGGCTAAGCCATGTCTCCGCAATGTCATTTCTTTCAGGAATGGTAGTTCTACAAGTTTCGCAGGAGAGCTTCTGTAAAGTTTGGAAGGTAGGAGACGAAGTACTGGCAGAAGTAAAGCTGTGAAGATGGGGCGTGAGTTGAGCTTGGGTAGCTCAGTTGGTAGAGCACTTGCCGCGAAAGACAAAGGTCCCGAGTTCGAGTCTCAGTCCGGCACACAGTTTAAATCTACCATTAAGTTTCATATTATAAGTTGTTTGCCTCTGACCCAGACATTAAACTCAAGAGCATCTTATACTGATTTGGATGACATGCCGGTCATCCCGCAGCCCTGTCGCGTCGTGCCGCTGCGTACGATCTGCTTCCTCTCGCCCTTGCTTCAGCCATCCTGTGTAATCATGCCTCGCAGATAAGAGAACTACTTCACTTCTATCCCTACTGTGTTGTTTCTAGTTTCAATGTTAAGGAAGTCAGCATCCTTTTTCCTTCTAATCTTCTTAAACTTTGTCTGTTTTGAGGTTCCGTAACTCAGTAGGTAAAAACGGAACCCTTACAGGATGATATTGTTGTCCGTCTGTCTGTCTGTCGGTGTGGCGCATTGTTAAAAACTCATGTCGTCAGGAACCTGTAGATACATCAAGTTGAAATTTTTGCCCCATACTAAGATCTACAGTACCTAGACGATGCTTGAAAGTGAAGATTCTAAGACAGTGCAATTAGGAGATACCGGCATTTATGTCACATATATTCATACTCGCAAATTCACTCATCAGAACTTATAGGTTAATTACCATTAGGGTACAATTATTAAATTTAGAAATAATCAAGATTTCACTTTACTGATAGAGGGTAAAAATACTAAAATTTGTAATTTGTAAGTATATAAGGCAATTTTTTTGTTATTTGTTATCTGACAGTCCGTCCGTGCGGTAAGATCTCTTTTTTCTCAGTAACTAGTAGACGTGTCAAGTTAGTCTTTGTCGTATACCATGCTCTATTCTCCGTTGGCAGTGTAAAATTATGGAGTTTCTAAGTCAACTCAGTCAGAAGATATGATCATTCATGTCGTACATTTTCATACTGGCGTAATTACTTAACAAAACCTATAGTGAACAACTAGGGGGAAAAATTCAAAACTGTTATTTTGCCATCGAATCACAAGAAAAAATATTTATTTCTCTATTTTGTCAAACTGGTTATCTATCCCTTCACTAATAACCCATTTTTGTCAGGAACGTGTAGGCATATCAGTTTAAAATTTATGTGACTTACTTAGATCTATGGTTTCTTGTCGGGTATAAAAGTAAAAACTCTAAGTCAGTGTAATGAGAAGATACGGCCATTGATGTTACATAATTTTAAACTCGCAAACTCACTCCCCGCTGACCTAGAATAACGGAATTTTGTAATAAGCAAGATTTAACACTACAAGTAAAGGGAAATATAAGAAAAATGTTAAGTTGTTTTTATATCGCACGAAAAAATATCTATTTTGTCATTCGTTGTTCCAGTTCGGAAATAACTTTAATACATTCTCGATATTTCGTAAGAATCAATGTCGTCCACAGGACAAAAATGTTGGCGCGGTTTAAGGCCCCATGTCACGGATTGCATGGCCTATCTCGCCGGAGGTTCGACTCCTCCCTCGGGAATGTGTGTGTGTGTGTGTGTGTGTGTGTGTGTGTGTGTGTGTGTGTGTGTGTGTTGTTCTTAGCATAATTTAGTTTAAGTAGTGTGTAAGTCTAGGGACCGATGATCTCAGCGGTTTGGTTCCCTAGTAATTCACACACGTGTGAACATCTCCGTTCCCAGAAAGGATAAACTCTGTATATAATTAAGTTTGTACGGAACCCTAAGTGCGCGACTCCTACTCACACGTGGTCACTTCCATTTTGCTGAAGCCATATTTTACACCAAGCATCCTGTCCGTTCCTTTGTTCAGAAGGGTTATGCCGGATGCGAAAATGAACACAGAAATTTCTGCATAAGTTTCCTCTTCAGAAATATTCATTCACTTCCTCCAGTTTCTTCTTCAGCACTGGCGTCAAGGCATAACCGACGTCTGCGTGCAGCTTCACCTGTATCCCCCAGTCATGAGATAGAGAGGTGGGTGAGCGGCGGCCCAAACCTGCGCCGCGGATTAACAACCGTTCAGGTGATACACCGGATTGCCTCAGAGTGATTTTAGTATAGTTTTCCAGTCTTCTCTGATCAAATGCTTAACAGGTCGTGGATTTCTGTCTCATAAAACACACGAACACAGGTTTACATTCAATAATACAATTTCAGTAGCTTCCTATGGGTTTTCTGGTCTATTTTCTTTTCCGGGGTCTCTGTTGACCAGGGATCGCTCCTGCTTGCTATCACCGATTTTATCCATGTTACGTCTGCCACAGACGGCCTCTGCCAGGCAGACTACACTCAAGATACCCAAGTGTACCACATAACATACTCAAGCACTTGCAGGCGCAACCAAGAGGAAAACACTTTTTCGAAATAAACGGAACTTGTTAGAGACTAATGCGAACCTTTTTCTGCAGAGGTCGACCTCACAGACACAGGGAAAGTTAAAGTACTCAGCCGGCCTCCACCGGCTTTATAAGGCCAGAGCAGCAGCAATACAGCCAGTTCTTCGCCGAGCTAGGACCAGCTCCGACGGACCTAACCGACGCTCTTGATAAATAGTCGTCTACATGTTAGTTGTTTTTTTTTTGTGTGTGAGTATATTGATTATTCGAGAAGTGTAGTTCAGTATCAATAAATGACATTATTCCGAGTGTTCTACAATACTGAGTATTCTTCAATCCAAATTTAAGATATACGCATGCCTGTGATAGAAATAAAAGTGAAAGAAGAAGAAGCTCCGCATGACCAAGCGTTCACAAAAAAATAACATTTTTGGTGGAGGCCGCGCGTCTTATGCACATTCGTGTTAGCGTAGTTTCTCAGGCAGCGGTTGGCGCAGTGGGAAGAGTACAAGACGGTAAACAGAGGGTTTTAAATTTTTTTCTTTCAATTTTACCGTACTTAGACTGTAAATAAACCAATGTTCAAAACTTTGTCGTAATTAATATTTTTACGAAGGGCTTGAAGAAGAAAGGCAAAGGAAAATGTGGTGGGTGACCACGTGCAAAAATGTAGAAATGTTGTCACTACGTCATAAAAATCTGGAAAACTTACAAGAACTTCATATAAACTTTTTTGGGCGCATGTACTGAAGCAATACGTGTAGGAGAACGAATTTCTTCTGGTAATTGATTCTTGAGAGGACAAACAAACGCACATTTATATGACGAGATTTTTGATGAGAAAAAGGATTGCCATCATGGAGTATTATAGTGATTCCAGCAGTCTGCCCCCCCCCCCCCCCCCCCCGCCACCAAATACACACGCTAGTGCAACTCATTTCTATCGTCGGATAAACAGTTTGATCAAAATGCTTGAAAACTACTCATACCTCATCGAGAAAGAAAGATATCACATTCCGAAAAGAATGCACAAAAACAGATTTCAGTACGATTATTTGGTGGAATGATTCATTACGCCTGGTTCCCTGAAATACTGTGTAGTAATAACCTCTATGAACGTAAGCCAAGCTAATGTTTCTATAGTAACTTTAAAACCACAATCTCATTCTCGAAATGCTTCCTTTATAACGTAAGCAAGAAGTCAAGAAAATTATTACCCGCTAGGCTTTTACGATAAATATAACCACTGCCGATTTAAAGCAATACTTTAAAATTACAAAAGTAGGTTTATGTAAATTGATACAAGAGGTACTCGTGTACCAATTAACATCCTTCCTGAATATGTATTTTCAGTTCCATAAACTTCGTTGACATTTCCTGGTCATACCTTTTATCAAAATAACCGTAAACACAATGTATTGAGCATTATTTCGGTTTATACGCAGTTCTTGTTTTCCAGTTCATGTTACTTACAAAGAGAAACTAGAAAAAAAGAAGAATGTTTCAGCAGAGAGGCCCACGACTCCAGAGTTACCATTCTGCACTCTTTCCGCTACACCGACCCATATCTGGTAACTACATCAAAATAAATGGATCTTGAATAGACTGTATCACGCCAAAAACGTTTTTTCTATGGGCTTAGTCTTCTGGAGGTCCGTCGTTTTCGTTTTTGACCAAGTCCTACATACACCACAAATGTCAGCGAAATCAATGTAACATGTAGGCACTGTCGCTTTGTATGATATTACTTCACAGATTTAAAAACAGCTGTTGTTATTTGCACCTTACAGTACGAGCCATGAATGGCAGTCATCATCGAGTGGATTGCTCACGACTGTTTCTCTCATGCGGTACGTGAGGCTCCCCGCGACAATTTGTTGCCGGTAGAGGTCATATCTTAAGGTATTCGTACGTACTGTTGGGCTTTCATGGCTGGCAGCCAGAACGGTCCAAGTTAAAGACCTTCCTCTAAGTTCGTGTTGTTAGGATGTTTTAATATTTCAATGATTCTGTGCATTCTACACTTCATCATCCATATTTTTTCATCTAGGAAGAATTTCTCGCTACTTTTGTCTCATCACTGCCGTCTTTCTGCAATTCAGGGGCCACTTGCTTGTTGTGTAGCTTAAGCTGAACGTATTGAATCTCTCTCTGGGTTCAACTCACTACTAGCCCACCGAGTGCGCCTCTGTGGACTGCTTCACGTTCACGATCCACCGTCCACATCAACAACAACAACAAAAATGATAACACCGAAAAATTATTAATGTAAAGTAAGGAAATTTCTGGAATACATTTGGCTAGGCAACATATTTAACTGAACAAGAGTGCAAGATCACGGTTTAATGTAAACGCAACATAGGACACTGCAGATGTGTGATACTGGTACATTAATAGCCGGTGCAACTACTGGAATGTTGAATGCAAGCATACAAACGTGCATGTATTATGTTTGCACAGGTCACTTTCTCCGATGCAGTTCCATGCCTGTTGCACATGGTCGGTCAATAAAGAGACGGTTAACGATGCTTGTGGATGACGCTGGAGTTGTCTTTCGATGTGCCCATATGTGCTCGATTGGAGAGTGATCTGGTGATCGAGAACCATAGGTTACATGTCGACACTGTAGAGTATTATGGACTACAACAGCGGTATGTGGGAGAGCGCTATCGTGATGGAATACACCCCGTAGAATGTTGTTCATGAATGGCAGCACAACAGGTCGAATCTGCATGATGATGTACAAATTTGGGGTTAGGGTGCGTGAGATAACCACGAGGGTGCTCCAGCTGTCATACGAAATCGCACCCCGCCAAGTACATATGTAGGTGCATTGTATCCAGCACACAGACAAGTTCAATGCAGACTCTCAACTGGCATTCTTCTAACCAACACACGGCCGTCATTGGCACTGAGGCACAATCATCTTACAGCAGGAAACACATCTCATAAAAAAAAAGTTTCTTCCGGTTGTGACTGTTCATTTTCATTTTTAAACACAAAGGAACTTCACCCCCTCCCCACCCCCCACCCCCCCCCCCCCACACACACACACACACACACGAGGGCTCCCTCGAACCACTGATGTTGCAAATGACGGTAAAATTACTAAAAAACAGTCTATCGCACAGTCACTTGTTAAAATGTGACCGGCTTCGGCAGCTGGTAGTGGGTCACCGTCAGATAACTGACTATCCGCCTGACGGTGATGACGCTTGCAGCAGTTGTGCTAACATTTTTACTATGAGGACAAAAGACATCAGTAGCACCCGGCTGGCTGCATGAATTTGTGCGCGTAATGGCCTTATTAATTAATTTCAATGGTAATTATCTCGGTAACGGAACAAATTATCGTTTTTTATTAACAGTTATTTCGCAGTACAACCTAACCTGGAACATACAAACTTTTCAGACTGTTTCTGATTTCCCTGCATACGTTGGAGAAGCAATGACCGAAATAAAACAAGGATACGAGAGTGGGATTAAAACTTTGAGTGAAATGGTATGAACGGTAAGATTCGCTTAAGGCAATTCTATCCTCAGTGGAAGCGGCGAAGAGTTACAGCATCTGTTGAATGGAATGAATAGACTAATGAGTATATAATATAGACTCAGAAAGAATAGAAAGCAAAGCAAAGGTATGAGAAGAGGAAATAACATCATACCCGTAATGGGTGATTGCTAAGTAGACAAAGGTAAGGCATTTTACCTTCGAAAAGAAACAACTCTTGACGGACGAAGCGAGCAGACTGGCACCGGAACAGAGGCATTCCTGGCCAAAGGAAGTCCACTGTTGCAGTAACAAACAAGAAGGGGCAGGATGACAGGACGCGTGTTAAGACATCACGGAATAATCTCCATGGTTCTAGAGGGAGCTGTGTAGGGGAAAAAACTATAGGGGAAGACAGACACTCGAAAACACCAAGAAAATAATTGACGAAAATAATTAGCTAGTGTGTTCAGGTCACTCACACAGTAAACATTACAGAAGGTTCAGCATAGCGGACATCTGTTTCTGATACCTTCTTTTTTGTGTCGTTCGTCTCCTGACCGGTTTGATGTGACCCATCACTAATTACTCTCCTATGCAAACTTCTTCATGTCAGAGTAACATACGCAACCTACATCCCCAATTATTTGCAGTTTGCAGAGCGTATTCCAGTCTCTGCCTTCCCTTACTATTTTTACACTCTGCAGCTCCTTTCAGTGTCATGGAAGCTATTCCTTGGTGTTCTATCACGTTGGCTCTTCATCTTGTTGCCCTTTACCACATATTCCGTTCCAATTACGATTGTGCGGAGAATCTAAGCATTCCTTATCTTAACAGCCCAAGTTATTTTCCCTTCTGTTCGGGTTTTCCCGCAGTGTGTATTTCAGTAATTTACAATGCTACGCTCGAAACGTACGTTCACACAAATTACTTCCTCAAATTAGTATCTGTGTTTGATACTAGTTGACTTCTCTTGGCCAGAAATGCCCTTTTTTCAGTGCTAGTCTTCCTTTGATTTCCGCCTCACTCAGTCCGTCATGGGTTATTTTGCTGCGTAGATAGCAGAATTCCTTAACTATGTTACTTCGCGGTCAACAGTCCTGATGTTCTGTTTCTCACTGTTCTCATTTCTGGTTACTTCTCATTACTTTCATCTCTCTTCGATTATCTCTCAATCAGTATTCGGTACTCAATCGACTGTCCGTTCCATTCAGCAGATTCCGTAATTCCTCTTTATTTTCACTGAGAATAGCAATGTCTTCAGCGAATCTTATCATTGATATCCTTTCCCCTAGAATTTTGATCCCAATCTTGAAATTTTCATTTAGCCGAGCGGTCTTAGGCGCTGCAGTCATGGACTGTGCGGCTGGTGCCGACGGAGGTTCGAGTCCTCCCTCGGGAATGTGTGTGTGTGTTTGTCCTTAGGATAATTTAGGTTCATTAGTGTGTAAGTTTATGGGCTGATGACCATAGCAGTTAAGTCCCATACGATTTCACACACCTTTGAACTTTTTTTATTTGAGATTTCCTTGTATCTCCGTCATTTCTTCTTCGATAGAGAAGTAGGGGCGAAAAACTAAAATCCATTCTTACACCCTATTTAATCCGCGCGTTTCATTCTTGCTCTTCCAGTTTTACTTTCCCTCTTGGTTCTTGTCCAAATTGTATATCACCTGTCTTTCTTTATAGCTTATCCTATTTTTCCGAATTTTCAACATCTTGTACCATTTTACATTGTCGAATGCTTTTTCCAGGTCGACAAATCCTATGAACATGTCTTTAACATTTTCAGTCTTGCTTCCATAACCAACCACAAAAATGGTTCAAATGGCTCTAAGCACTATGGGGCTGAGGTCATCAGTCCTCTAGGAACTACTTAAACGTAACTAACCTAAGGACATCACACACATCCATGCCCGAGGCAGGATTCGAACTTGCGACCGTAGCGGTCGCTCGGTTTCAGACTGAAGCGCCTAGAATCGCTCAGCCACAGCGGCCGGCTACCAACCAGAACTAAAGAAGTGTTTCTATGGTGCTTTTACCTTTCTTAAAGCGCTACTAATAGTCATCTGACCGATCCTTAGTTTATTTTTCATTCTTCTCTACATTATTACTCTCAGCAGCTTGGATGCATGAGATGTTATGCCGATTAAGCGAGAGTGGTCGCAATTCTCGGCTCTTGTTACCTTTCCGAAAGTCTGATGGTACACCTACAGTGTCAGATATTGTTCACACAGTTCTGCACACGCCGTATTGTTGCCCCTTCTCCAAGTGAGATGAATAATGATTATTACTCTGTATCCACAAGACCACACTGTATCATATTAGTGCCTTAAGATAATCGACTGGAAATAAAATAAGAACTATAAGTGCAGCTGAAGATCGTCCCAACAATATATGGTAGCCTCTCTTATAAAATACCTCGTAGAGCCAGAATTGCTATGCCTGTTCCTATATGTGTCTCCTGCACAAATGAGAAAAGGAAAAACAAATGTTGTGTGGCGACGTCGCAGGATGCACACAAGTAGCCAGGTTACTGTATCTCTACGCTGTACCAGCGCACAGGAATTTTGGAGCGAGGCAAAGAGTAGGAGCGGAAAATGCGCATTTGTGTGGGCCGCAGCCGCCATCTCCACACGGACAGAGACGGTGGCTGGCAGTGTGGGGAAACTGCCCCCGCGGCGGCAGTGGCGGTGACGCGCCCCTGGGGGAGCAGGGAACAGGCTGCCCGCAACACAGCATGCAGAGTGCCGCGTCAGCGGCTAGCGCGCGATCCCGCGAGTGCACTAGCCTACATTCTCCTCTCCATGCTAACCACAGACACACCTCTTGCCGTCTCGTCTTCAGAAACAGGACAATCACAATCTCTCTCTCTCTCTATCTCCGCTTCCACCTGCGTCCCTCCCTCTTTCCGTCCCAAGCGCCCTTGTCCGCTGCCCTCTCTCTCTTCTTGTGAAGCGGTGGTCTCTACATCTGTCATATGCCCCTCCCCCTCCTGATGTGTTAATTTAAAATGTAAAAGAAAAGAAAACGAACTGCTCAATGAAGTAGGAAAGGTAACAAGAGGGAGATCCTTTTTTTTATTAATGTAGCTTTAACATTGTGTTGAATGTTTGAGACGTGGGACTTAGGGGAAGCGGGCAAAAGTGTGGACGGGGCCTAATCAGTTCCCATTGGTTGCAAAGTAAACACATACACTTTATTTAAGGAAATGATTTTTAAAAACAATCATTTAAAAAAAATTGACTGCAACGCAAGCTACACTTACGGCAGAAGGCCTTATTAAGACAGTATTCAAAATTGTCAGCTGAAGGCCACAAACAGTACTTCAGAACAATTAATGGCTGAAGGCCTGAATCACAAATGAGGAAGACAATTACACGTTAAAAATACCAAAATAAGTTTTTAAACAATATTTTTTTTAAAAAGTTGACTGCAACACAAGCTACACTGACAGCTGACGGCCTTATTAAGAAAGATTTCAAAATTACTTGTCGGCTGAAGGCCACAAGCAATACTTCAGAACAATTAGCGGCTGAAGGCCTCAATTACAAGTGAGAAACACAACTACACGTTGATAATACCAAAATAATTTCTAAAACAATCATTCAAAAATTGACTGTAACACAAGCTAAACTGACGGCTGAATGCCTTATTAAGAAGAATTCAAATATGTTTAAGAAATAGGAATAATTTAAACAAAATATTATTTTTAAACAACAGACCCAATCAGACTAAATAAAAAACGGGAGTGATCCACAGACAGTGCTCCAAGGATGTAGCTGTAGATGTAGATGTAGATGTAGATGTAGATGTAGATCTACCCGAGAAAAGACCCTACAACTGGGTAAGTGGTGAAACAGGTAGCCAGGAGTTATGCTCACTTAACAGTATGGCAACTCAAACTAGGGACAGTTTAAACGCCGATCAATCCTCTCACCAAATCTACCTAACGTGTCATAACCAGTACATCGATGGAATAATTCAAGCAAGGGCAGAGTGACAGATAGCACTGCATCTTCAGAACCGAGTGTTTAAAACATCGAAAGGCAGAAGGAACCACTAGAACCAAGGTAATCATAAGAAATCACAGTTCAGACCGCAATCAAGGAGGCTCTCGAACTACATGTCACGCGGGACAGCATCGGAAAGATGAATAAAAGTACACTGGCGCAAAAATATGCTAACCTCCTGGGCAGGTAACTGGGGCGTTAGCGGCCACAAGGCAGTAAAATACTGCTGGTTGCACTTCACCAAATAATAATACCAAATTTGGTCCAACAATGGTTCAAATGGCTTAGAGCACTAGGAGACTTAGCTTCTGAGGTCACCAGTCCCCTAGAACTTAGAACCACATATACCCAACAAACCTAAGGACATCACACACCACCATGCTCAAGGCAGGATTCGAACCTGCTACCGCAGCGGTCGCGCGGTTCCAGACGGTGGCGCTTAGAACCGCTCAGCCACTCCGGCCGGCCCACCAAATTTGAAAACTAATAACAGATAGTAGAAGATGGCCAATAGATTCCGCCAACTCCACACGCTCCACTTGCTGCTGTTCATCTCATGGTGACCCTCGAGCAGCAACACACGAGCAGATAGCGTGATCATAAAAATGGAGATGTCACTACTGGATTAATGTTCACTCAACTCACTGTGCTGGGTCCGGTGGAGAACGATGTTGTGGCCTTCGCAACTACAGCCCCTCGATTCGGCAATACCTGCGTGCCGCCAGCAGTCCCAGCATGTCCTCGCGCTGCCGGACCTCTCTGCTGCTCCGTCCCAACTGAACTACCCACACATCCGACCTGGAAAACACATCACGTCCTTCCAGAGATAGTGTGGGTACTAGATATCGATAAACGCTGCTGCTGCCACTCGCAGACAGACAATACAAGCAAATGTAGTGGCGCCAGTAAATAGAAAAAGAAAACGAGATGCCACTATCCCTATTAAAGGATGCCAACCTACCAATGGCACCAACTCGAGCAGCGCACGGTTCAATGTCCGAGCTGCCATCCAGTACCGCATTCTGCAGAAAGAAAAACTCTAAAATTTATGTAGTTACGGCAGAGGGAGAGAATAACAGTCTAGGAACAACAGATTATGTACCCATACCCAGCCATTACCTTATCAAGAATGAAGAAAAAGATTTGTAATATAATCAGGATCTGTATTGCATATATCCTGTTTATGGAGCCGCACGTTGCATTTATCGTTATCCGTTATGGAAGGTGTTACGGAAATTAGTTCCGCAAGGTGGGGTGTCTATGATATCTTTAGGAGGACATGCGTTTTTAAATGAGTGCTCGATATTTTTTGCAGAGTGTACTGATGTGAAGGTGTGTTCATTTTATTTCCAGTTCCTGTGATTACAGTTTAACTTGTAAATCGTTGCAGGAACTACAATCAATAATTGTTCCATGAAACTGTCAGTTCGTTTTCAGTTGATTTGTTAATGGCACCGGAGTGGCGTGTCATTTTACTTAAAGTCAGAAGCTGATTTTGGACCACATTTATGTCTTCTACACTGACTGAGACTATTCCCCCATGGGATTATTAATCGTCACACTACCAATGTTGGGGAGGGTGGGGGCGGAGGTTCTTTGTGCCACCTGTCGAAAAAAAATGATTTCTTATACCAGATACCGTAGTTATTTTAAATTGTTCAGTCAGTTTTTGTAGTATGTGTCACTTTCCCCAGTGAATGCCATATTCAACATTTTCAGTTTTAGTACGTTACTCACACATCAGTATCTCTTTAAAAGGAGTTTTGTGAGTAAAAGTCAACAACAATTAAAGACTTTATTATTTAAATTTTTTTAGCGTGTGCACCGTGTGCATAAAGTTGCTGAAAGTGAGGTGATGTTGCTTAGAGAGTCCTAAACGGTTTTTCCGTGCTCAGTACAGTAACACCTGTGGATATGTTTAATAAATTGTTGTTAATAAAAGCCAACAACAATTAACGAATTTTCTGTTTTACACAATTTTTTTTAGATAGACATGAAGTCGTCGTCGTCATTGTATCCCCCCCCCCCCCCCCCTTCGCCCGCCACGCAACCGAGGAAAATTGAGAAAGCCTTCGTTTATGCTGGTAATTGCCTTAATAGGAATGCGTTGAAGAAACAAACAACACAGAAATTTGAACTGAATAATGAGTGTTCACTATTTATTATTATGTATGATGTGAGGTCAGACGAAATGCAAAATAGGTTGTAATAATATGTATGAAAAGAGTTACGTTTCGAGAGCTTTTGTGGACTGTTATTAAATTCCATTAAGAACGTAGTAGCCACTTTTCGCCAAGCCGGCATTTACTGTTAAAACTCCCTGTAAACATCACGATTGCTTCGGCCGTTAAAAGGCATCAGCATCTGGCAACCTTCACACGCTTCTCAAATCCACAAAAAAAGAAAGACTGGCTGCACAAAGTCACACCTTTCCGGACAGTTGACTGTTTCCTTTGAGTGCCGAGGTTTTAAATAGCACCCAAAGCTAGTGGTCAGTCTCATTTTGCTGATCTACCGGCGACACACTTCTTCCTAGGTTAATACAGTCAGCCTCCAGCCCACAGAGAATCACAGCTCAGCCACCATGCTGCAGTAGTCTGCCCGAGTGCCTCAGGCCTCGGAATTACTAGAAAGGCTGCCGGTTTTGTCGAGCAAAATCCTTTACAAACTCGTAGCTGCTAGTCACGTCGCGACAATTATATTTGATTTACGACAGTAGCTCGGAGTTACCGCCGCCGCGGCGGGTAAGATTCTAAACTGAAGGTGTCTCGCTTGTGCTCATTTCGATATTTTGTTTCTCTGTTGATATAAGTTCCACGATTCCCTTGCGTATTGGCCGAGCGATATCTATTGGTCTCAAACAACATTTCCGCTCAATAACTTTATACCTGTGGCTCTATGAAATAGATATGTTTCCTTCAAGACACAAAGGAACTGAAGACATTAGCTGCCATTGATTGAAATCAATTGGGAAACTTGAAAATTTGTCCCAGACGAACGTGAGTCTCCTGCTTACTGGGCGGATGCTATAACTTCCTTCCCCGTCTAAAATTTCTGTTTAAAGTAGTATGACTACATAATATGTAGTTACTTGAATGGAAGCACTTTGGCGAGAGAAGTAGCTTCCCTGGTACTTTTTCGCCGCTATTTTCCACACTTTCAGGCAGAAATTTTGCTACTATTTTCAACTCTTAAGTTTATAAAACAAAATGATAAGAAGTTGCTGTCCATAATCGTACTCTGACTCTCGTCGACGAAGTTAGAACCTGGAATAAAATCCCGGTGGCTCTGCAGAATTCCGGCGATCGTTGACTCTGAAAATTCGTAAAATAATCAGAGGCACAATTGTACGGCGTGGGGAAGCCCTCTTGGGTGCTATGACGTACTCACTCTACACCACCAGAATAGTGTCCAAGTTGTGTATCAGTTTCAATAAAATCCAGAGTTTAATCCCTTAAAATAGAGCATAAATGACCGTGGGGCAGGCTCTACTGATTTCCCAGGATACAAATTTCCCTACGAGTTACGACACACCAAATAATGTTCCGAGCCACAAACAAGGGAGAAGTTAAAATAACCAAAGAACTGAACGAACCATTTCAATTGATGAAACTATAATTTTCCATAAAAGATTTCCCTAGCTGCATTCCAGTATACATTACCCTCTTGTATGAGATTAAATGTTATTACAGTTAATCCAATTTTGTTCCTTATTCAGCTTACAACAATGCCGCTAATTACAGTCTCACGGCGATCTTACCCTCTGCAATTCTAAATCCAAAGCATTCAGTCCATTTTACAGTTAATGTCCCACATAATAGTCAGAAAGTCTTTAAATTACGAGTAAGAGATTATCTGCCGCTCGCAGTCATAAGGAGTCTTTGAGCCCTATGAACCACTTGCTCGGTAATTCGTCAGTCTTTGCGCTATATTAAACTTTACTGTAATGCAGTGATTATCGCAATAGCATGGGCTACCGTAGTGCGCGCTTGCCGTTAGACACAAAATCCAGTTATCGACACACTACTGCTGTAGTTTCCGTTGCCCATTATCACCGTTACTCACAGGGTTTCGACAATTCCCGCAAAAGTAAGAGCTTGATGCGTACCTGTACTGAACGTATCAATGGATACCCTTGCCCTAATTATACATGTGGTATGTGTTCTTTCAGACACGTCCGAAAGAACAGACGCCAATTATGTATGTTCAATTTTCTCTGCAGTCAACTCTCTCTCTCTCTCTCTCTCTCTCTCTCTCAAGTAATTCTTCTGATGTATTCTTCGTGTCTAATTTGGAACGATTCATAATACTGTTTATAAAAGATTCATCCTATTGGACAACAGAATATATTATGGATTAATGGAGATAAGAAACTAAGGTAATTTTATCTTCATTATGCAAGTACAAGGTATACTGTTTTTGAAAACAACCATCCGATTTCACAAGGTTATATCTTTTACGTGCAGCATGCGACTTGAGGCATTTTTTATAATTAGTTTTGACATGAAAGTTTTCATTTAATTTCGCGCAATCGTGCACCGTCCACACTTTGAATGCCCTCTCCTTCACCTTGACAGTACCAGACAACACACGAGAACTGCGATGTATTCAGCAACCCGGCGCCTTGGATTCACTGTTATCGATAATCCGCCGCAGAATCCGGATTTGGCCCCATCCAATTTTCAGTTGTTTCCAAATTTAAAGAAAACTTTTGAGAAGTTAACTTTGATACTGACGAACCGGTGCAAGGAAAGGTGAGGTTGTGGCTCCGTCAACAAAGTCAGACATTCTGCAGCTGTAAGCAACACCCAGACCTTCACATGTCAGACACTGATTGGTACCAAACGTTGTATGTTGATAGAGTATGAACCAAATCTCCGATTTAGTTCATGCTGTGCTGTCGTCCAGTAGAACATACGTAAACGTTACCGTAATTAAAAGTAACGCCAGAACTGAGGACCACAGGAGAGGCGTGTCTGTGAGTGTCGGTTTTGTAATTCTCGCTGGGGCGAGCTGGTCGAGCATGACGTCATCGTACCAAAGGTCCCGCATTCAAACACCCACTGATGACAATTTGTTGTAATTGTTGACATGCGAAATGTTATGTGGTATAACATTTTCCTGACATATAAATTACTTTTCAGAGTGTGTAGCAATGTACTCTTGGTAGTCTGCTTTCGCTTCGTTAGCTGAAAGCACCAAACGTATACAGTATATTTATTCAGATATGCGTCGTGTTCTGTCGGGCACCACTCGTGATGAGGCAGCGAGTGAATTTGTAGTTTCACTGAATAACCATAAACAGTTGGAACAATAGAATAAATAAACTATTGTATCTCACTTGGAGAAGTATAAGTAGTGCCATACAACACTTTCACGCATAATACAGTAATAAAAAAATTGTTGTCGTCATTGGGGCGTGAACCTACGACCCTTGGTACGACGCTCTAACGCTCTATCAGATTCCTCACGGAAGCTATAAGTGCTAGTTAGTCAAAGTTATCCTTTTTCTACGCTACGTGTTTCTGGTGTTAACTTTTAACTAGCGTTTACGTCCGTTCTGCTGGACGGCAGCACGTAGTACGAACTAAATGCGAGATTTGGTTGGTGTTCTGTCTACAACGCTTGGAACCGATGTGAGTGCTGACATCTAGAGGCGTGGGTGTGAGTTGCACCTGAAGAAACGGAGGCCGCAGAACTCTTTTTGTTGCTGTGTCATGATGGACGAGCAAGCTAGTGAGTGAGCTAGATGCGCCAGAGGGCCACAGCGGGCAAAAACGTGAACCACTTTACAGCTTCAGCCAAGGTTAGCTCTTAGTTTTGATGCACAGATTAAAATTTACCCCAAATTTCTGTCTTCACGTAGAAGATACAGTTTTCTGACAGACGAATCATTCTGCAAAACGCTGTGTATGAGCTAGGATAGTCTTGACTAAAATCAGTACCCGTAGACCAATGAGACCAAGTATTCACCACCGTTTTTCTTCAATTGACGCCCTCGTACTTTGCTTTTTGTTTCGTGAACTGCAACATATATCGGTGATCTGTGTGCTGATTATGGTTTTCATAAAACACAACACTTTCAAGCTTCCAGAGTGAATTTTTCATTCTGCTTTGAAGCTTCTGCTGATATAAAACTTCCTTGCAGATTAAAACAGTGGCAGACGGAGACTCGCACTCGGCAAGTGCTCCACCAACTGAGCTACCCAAGCGCGACTCACGAACCGTCCTCACAGCTTTACTACCGCCAAAAACCTCACCTCCCAAGTTCCAAACTTTACAGGAGTCTTCTTGCGAAACTTGCAGGACTGTACTCCTGGACGAAAGAACATACACAGTTTTACTTTGTCAGGAAATTTCATTTTCAGGGTTTTGTTATTCCCGAAATTTGATGACAGATATATCATGACTCTACGACTACTCGCAAAAATTTTTAGGATAAAACACGGCCGTGAACGACTGCTTTAAGGTAGTGAATTTATTAAAAATAATCACTCGGAAGCAGCAGCAGCAGTTAAATATAAAAGAAGAGGCAAAGTGAACAGCAATAGGAATGCAAGCTGATCAGTAATAGTTTTTACTGTCACTCTACTTCTGCCAGCGTTTAGTTCATATTTACATTTGTGACACTGTTATCCATTCTCCCACATCTATTGGTACGTAACACATAGAATCCTCCTAAAAATTAAATTTTATCTAAACACTTTGATATTCTTAGGTGACCTTTTCCGTTGATTGACGCGGACAATGGGTAAACTGACAGCAGATCATCTGTGTCTGCATTCTGTAGGAGAAATCTCGCCATTCGAGATACCAGAACAGGTCACCTTGCCAAAGTGCCCATAACCGGAGTGTCAGTAAGTGATGTTTTATCTAAAATGATGATTTCGTTTGCTCCCCAAACCTCTATTTCGTTCGCACTGGTAAATTTCCCTTTCGGTTCTGACTTTGTTAAATATTGTTGTCTCGCACGACTTCCATTACGTTATTTTACGAGGGCGTGCTGAAAGTGACGGCTCCTAATTTTTTATGTGACACCTCCAAAAGCTTTTCAAGTAAAACCAACGTTGTTGACGTTCTATATCTTTGTTTCTCATGTCTACACAATAGCAGCCATCTGCCGCTAGAGGACTCCGAAATGTAGCGCGATGTATGTCAGTAAGGAACGTAACTATTTGAGTGGGAGAGAAACAGCTTGATCTAATGGAATTTAGAATTCGAAGAGTTCGCCCACACTTGGAATACCCTCTCCTTGATCTTGACACTATCAGCAACACACGAACACTGCGATGTATTCAGCAAACCAGCGCCTTGGGTTCACTGTCATCGATCATCCCTAGCGGAATCAGGACTTGGCCCCATCCAATTTTCAGTTGTTTCCCAATTTAAAGAACTCTTTTGAGGACTTAACATTGATAGTGACGAACCGGTGCAAGAAGAGGTGAGGTTGTGGCTCCGTCACCAAGTCAGACATTCTACAGCGACGGTGTCAACAAACTTGTCTGTGGTTGGGAGAAATGTGTTCGTCGCCAGGGTGTGTGTGTTGAGACATAAATATATAGACTAGAATAATGAAGGTATAGAATGGTAATAACGTTTCTTTTATTTAAAAAGCTTTTTGAGTTTTAACATAAGAAATCGCAGGCATTTCTTTTCAGAACGCTCTCGTAAATGTATGTTACATTTACTAAATATTTATGTCAAACGTGTTCTACGAAACTTAACAGACACCACTCTTTTCATTACAGTACCGTAGTCACAAGTCTTCAGAATCACATATTTGTTGACATCTCCTCCTTCTACCTGGATTTTGTGCTTCTGTTCAGTTACGACAAGCGCATTTTTCATTTCCTGAGAAAAAATGCAAGGGCACAGATATTATCTTTCCAGAAAACAACGTACTCACGGATGTTCTCTTTATTTCACTAAAGAGTGAACTACGCAAGCTAGTACGAAGATTTTGAATAATTTTCCGTGATTTTGCTTCACACATGGAACTATGGGAAACTGTCATGCATCAGTAGCGTCTAAGACTGTTATTATTGGATAAACTTCATTCCCTGCCCCATTTTGTTGTGAGGACTAGGTAATTGGTTTGCCCTGTTCATCTTTTTATTGTGTCCGTTACTTTCGATAGTGAAGTGGTGTTTTGTTGAAATTCCGAGGGTAGCCGGTGGATGAGATGTAGAAATGCGTTGAAGATAGGATATGGATGCAATTGATCATTAGGGTACCTGCACTCAACATAAGAAGGTATGACGTGGGCAGTTGAAATATATTTTCCAATACATGTTCTGGCTTCGAGGACGATCTAGCAAAACAAGAAGATAAAGGAAACTGACCAGAAGTGAGCTGGGGAAAACGGATGTTTAAGGCGAGACGGAGAGCTAGTCGCCGAGGAACTCAAGGGACTTTTGGAGGAGATGGAGATATATGCAAGAATGGACAACATGAAGTAATGAAAGTTAGGGAAGAAATTGAATGCTGCAATAAGTTCCTCAGATATGTTAGATTACGATTAGTTTGCCTATAGGAAAGATAAAGGTTCTAGAGAATGAGCTATGATATTAGTCTTGATAATGCAAGCCGGTTCCAATGGCTCTAATCACCATGGGACTTAACATCTCAGGTCATCAGTCCCCAATGCAAGCGAGACTTTTAAAAAATGTTAAATGATTTGCTTAACAGAATAAACATTTGACATCGTAAAGTGATGCAAGATATCTGAAATCCTCAGAGAAAAATATTTGTGCTATACAGAAAGAAGCATATTATACAAACGCAAAAGTACTGTGAAGAACAGTGGAACTTGAAGAACAAAACAGAAGTGCCAGGATTTAAAAAAAGACTGAAGGCATAATTTTTGTTTCCCACTGTTCCATCTGTATATCGAGGAAACGAAGAAAAAATAAAAGAAAGTTCTAGAAGTGGTATTAAAATGCATGGTGCAAGAATACCATTGACAAAATTCAGTGATGGCATCGTGGAAGAGAGGAAGAATAACCCAAACTGATGAATAGAGTTAACATACTACGAACACAGGATGAGATTAAATCAAGAAAGAGTAAATTACTCAGGAGTAGATTAAATAAGATAGCAGTCAAATATAGCATCAAATCTGGAAATTTAAAAGTGGTTGAAGTGAAGGAATTTGCTACTTTCAAAGCAAAAATACGCATGAAGGACCACGCAACGAATGTATAAGTAACAGACTAGCCTAGGCAATGAAGTCTTCCCCAATAAGTGAAGTATGAAACATAGGTCTTAATTTGAGAAATAAACTTCTGCGGTTGTATGTTTAGATCATAGAATTGTATGGAGATCAATAATTGACTGTGAGAAACTAGGAAAGCAAGAGAATCACAGCACCTCAGGCCTGTTCTAGAAGCATCCTGAACATAGATTGATATGAGAATAAATAACGCTCTCCGCAGAGCAGACGAGGAGAGGAATGTACGGAAAACACCAAATAGGAAAATGGTAGGACATACGGTAAGATATTAGGAAATAGCTGTCATGGTGAGAGGAGTCAAAAAGAAATAAAATTGTCAAGGCGGGCGGAGTCTGTAATATATTCAGAAGATTATTGAGTAAGTTGGATATAAGAGCTACCCTGATATGAAAAGGTTGATTAGGATAGAAAATCGTGGCAGGAAACCAATCAGGATATTGGAGTAGATACTAAATTTTTTATCAACATTATTTACCTTGTCAATCTCTACATCTACATCTACATGACTACTCTGCAATTCACATTTAAGTGCTTGGCAGAGGGTTCATCGAACCACAATCATACTATCTCTCTACTATTCCACTCCCGAACAGCGAGCGGGAAAAACGAACACCTAAACCTTTCTGTTCGAGCTCTGATTTCTCTTATTTTATTTTGATGATCATTCCTACCTATGTAGGTTGGGCTCAACAAAATATTTTCGCATTCGGAAGAGAAAGTTGGTGACTGAAATTTCGTAAAAAGGTCTCGCCGCGACGAAAAACGTCTATGCTGTAATGACTTCCATCCCAACTCGTGTATCATATCTGCCACACTCTCTCCCCTATAACGCGATAATACAAAACGAGCTGCCCTTCTTTGCACCCTCTCGATGTCCTCCGTCAATCCCACCTGGTAAGGATCCCACACCGCGCAGCAATATTCTAACAGAGGACGAACGAGTGTAGTGTAAGCTGTCTCTTTAGTGGACTTGTTGCATCTTCTAAGTGTCCTGCCAATGAAACGCAACCTTTGGCTCGCCTTCCCGACAATATTATCTATGTGGTCCTTCCAACTGAAGTTGTTTGTAATTTTAACACCCAGGTACTTAGTTGAATTGACAGCCTTGAGAATTGTACTATTTATGGAGTAATCGAATTCCAACGGATTTCTTTTGGAACTCATGTGGATCATCTCACACTTTTCGTTATTTAGCGTCAACTGCCACCTGACACACCATACAGCAATCTTTTCTAAATCGCTTTGCAGCTGATACTGGTCTTCGGATGACCTTACTAGACGGTAAATTACAGCATCATCTGCGAACAACCTAAGAGAACTGCTCAGATTGTCACCCAGGTCATTTATATAGATCAGGAACAGTAGAGGTCCCAGGACGCTTCCCTGGGGAACACCTGATATCACTTCAGTTTTACTCGATGATTTGCCGTCTATTACTACGAACTGCGACCTTCCTGACAGGAAATCACGAATCCAGTCGCACAACTGAGACGATACCCCATAGCTCCGCAGCTTGATTAGAAGTCGCTTGTGAGGAACGGTGTCAAAAGCTTTCCGGAAATCTAGAAATACGGAATCAACTTGAGATCCCCTGTCGATAGCGGCCAATCTCTGCTCCCTAACATGATTTTAATAGCAAATTGGAAAGTATAAGGAAAATGTCTCTCAATGATATTAATTATGAAGGTCCACATGAAACCTCCCTCATTTCCAAATGCAATTACGACGTCTTGTGATGTAACTCAATAACTCCAACATACTGGGGCGATGGGGGCTATCGCATTCAAAATTCTTCTATGCAGATCCCCAAAGTCACAAAAAACGAGATACAAATGTGTTTAAAATAATCCCAGGAAGAAATCAAGAGCAGCTGTAGCCACTTGTTTAGCTAATCACGTCCTATCCATCGCTGCGGAAATGTTCGGAATGTTTCAAATGTGCTGTCTTTTATCAGCGTACACCACATATCATGACTGTTCTCCGTCCCGCAAAAGGCAAAGGTCCCGAGGCCGAGTCTCGGTGCGGCACACAGTTTTGATCTGCTAGAAGGCTTCTTAGCTTCTAATGTTTTGCGAGGAGACCCTAGAAGGGCGCAGCTTTGCGACATTCGCACATGCCAAAGGCCGGCTCTCTTTACAAACCACCATTAGTGGGTGGCGGATGGTACACTGAACCGTTACTAGTTGTATCCTTTACTGTTCCAGTCGTAGACACAGTGAGGGAGAAACGAATGTCTATAAGCATGTAAGAACCTCAATTTCTCGTATCTTATCTTTGTGGTCCTTACACGCAATGTATGGTGGCGACAGTAGGATCATTCTGTAGACATCTTTGAAGCTTGAAAACCACACTGGAGTCGTATTTGCCCATGCTGTGACGCCTGGAAGTTGTTTTGAATGCCAACAGGTTTACTACATTGAGTTCCTGGTGTTTCCATACTTTCTTCGACTGTCTGTGGCAGCCGGCCGGGTTGGTCGAGCGGTTCTAGGCACTACAGTCTAGAACCGCGCAACCGCTACCGTCGCAGGTTTGAATCCTGCCTCGGACATGGATGTGTGTGATGTCCTTAGGTTAGCTAGGTTTAAGTAGTTCTAAGTTCTAGGGTACTGATGACCTCAGAAGTTAAGTCCCACAGTGCTCCGAGCCATTTGAACCATTTTTGAACTGTCTGTGGCACATGTATGGGTGTGTGGTAACAAAATATTTGTGTCATTCCAAGAGGATTAGGAGGTAACTACCAAATACCCGTCCGTAAAAGGTGACGCAATGGATAAAGCATGATTAAATTTTGATACAGTGGGGACTACACTCCTGGAAATTGAAATAAGAACACCGTGAATTCATTGTCCCAGGAAGGGGAAACTTTATTGACACATTCCTGGGGTCAGATTCATCACATGATCACACTGGCAGAACCACAGGCACATAGACACAGGCAACAGAGCATGCACAATGTCGGCACTAGTACAGTGTATATCCACCTTTCGCAGCAATGCAGGCTGCTATTCTCCCATGGAGACGATCGTAGAGATGCTGGATGTAGTCCTGTGGAACGGCTTGCCATGCCATTTCCACCTGGCGCCTCAGTTGGACCAGCGTTCGTGCTGGACGTACAGACCGCGTGAGACGACGCTTCATCCAGTCCCAAACATGCTCAATGGGGGACAGATCCGGAGATCTTGCTGGCCAGGGTAGTTGACTTACACCTTCTAGACCACGTTGGGTGGCACGGGATACATGCGGACGTGCATTGTCCTGTTGGAACAGCTAGTTCCCTTGCCGGTCTAGGAATGGTAGAACGATGGGTTCGATGACGGTTTGGATGTACCGTGCACTATCCAGTGTCCCCTCGACGATCACCAGAGATGTACGGCCAGTGTAGGAGATCGCTCCCCACACCGTGATGCCAGTTGTTGGCCCTGTGTGCCTCGGTCGTATGCAGTCCTGATTGTGGCGCTCACCTGCACGTCGCCAAACACGCATACGACCATCATTGGCACCAAGGCAGAAGCGACTCTCATCGCTGAAGACGACACGTCCCTCCATTCACGCCTGTCGCGACACCACTGGAGGCGGGCTGCACGATGTTGGGGCGTGAGCGGAAGACGGCCTAACGGTGTGCGGGACCGTAGCCCAGCTTCATGGAGACGGTTGCGAATGGTCCTCGCCGATACCCCAGGAGCAACAGTGTCCCTAATTTGCTGGAAAGTGGCGGTGCGGTTCCCTACGGCAGTGCGTAGGATCCTACGGTCTTGGCGTGCATCCGTGCGTCGCTGCGGTCCGGTCCCAGGTCGACGGGCACGTGCACCTTCCGCCAACCACTGGCAACAACATCGATGTACTGTGGAGACCTCACGCCCCACGTGTTGAGCAATTCGGCGGTACGTCCACCTGGCCTCCCGCATGCCCACATACGGTTCACGTCCACGCTGTCGCGGCATGCTACCAGTGTTAAAGACTGCGATGGAGCTCCGTATGCCACGGCAAACTGGCTGACACTGACGGCGGCGGTGCACAAATGCTGCGCAGCTAGCGCCATTCGACGGCCAATACCGCGGTTCCTGGTGTGTCCGCTGTGCCGTGCGTGTGATAATTGCTTGTACAGCCCTCTCGCAGTGTCCGGAGCAAGTATGGTGGGTCTGACACACCGGTGTCAATGTGTTCTTTTTTCCATTTCCAGAAGTGTAGATGCGTGTTACACAGCCTTTAAAGAATTTCGTGTGAATACCGGATCTTTCCTTCAAACGGCCACAGTCTGTTCTCTTCAGATAGCTACCCAGTCCTCGCTACTGCTCCTTCGCTGCACACCACAGGTCGACTGGGCATCAAACACTTAACTTCTGCACTTCCTCCGTTCATTAACGACACTACTGGCCGTTAAAATTGCTACACCACGAAGATGACGTGCTACAGCCTCAAAATTTAACCGACAGGAAGAACATGCTTTGATATGCAAATGATTAGGTTTTCAGAGCATTCACACGGGCTTGGAGCCGGTGGCGACACCTACAACGTGCTCCCATGAGGAAAGTTTCCAACCCATTTCTCATACACAAACAGCAGTTGACCGGCGTTGCCTGGTGAAACGTTGTTGTGTTGCCTCGTGTAAGGAGGAGCAATTCGCACCATCACGTTTCCGACTTTGATAAAGGTCGGATTGTAGCCTATCTCGATTGCGGTTTATCGTATCCCGACATTGCCGCTGGCGTTGGTCGAGATCCAACGACTGCCAGCAGAATATGGAATCGATGGGTACAGAAGGGTAATACGGAACGCCGTGCTGGATCGTATCACTAGCAGTCGAAATAACAGGCATCTTATCCGCATGGCTGTAACGGATCGTGCAGCCACGTCTCCATCTCTGAGTCAACAGATGGGGACATTTGCAAGACAACAACCATATGCACGAACAGTTCGACGACGTTTGCCGCAGCATCGACTATCAGCTCGGAGACCTTGGCTGCGGTTACCCTTGAAGCTGCATCATAGACAGGAGCGCCTGCGATGGTGTACTCAACGACGATCCTGGGTGCACGAATGGCAAAACGTCATTGTTTTGGATGAATCCAGGTTCTGTTTACAGTATCATGGTGGTCGCATCCGTATTGGGCGACATCACGGTGAATGCACATTGAAAGCGTGTATTTGTCATCGCCAAACTGGCGTATCACCCAGCGTGATGGTATGAGGTGCCATTGGTTACCCTTCTCGGTCGCATTGACGGCAGTTTGAACAGTGGACGTTACATTTCAGATGTGTTACGACCCGTGGCTCTACCCTTCATTCGATCCCTGCGAAAACCTCTATTTAAGCAGGATAATGGACGACTGCATGTTGCAGGTCATATACGGGCATTTCTGGATACAGAAAAGTTCGACTGCTGCCCTGGCCAGTACATTCTCCAGATGTCTAACCAACTGAAAACGTCTAGTCAATGGTGGCCGAGCAACTGACTCGTCACAATACGCCAGTCACACTACTCTTGATGAACTGTGGTATCCTGTTGAAGCTGCTTGGGCAGCTGTATCTGTACACGCCATCCAAGCTCTGTCGTTGTTCTGGGTACTGATTTCTCAGCCTCTATGCATCCAAATTGCGTGAAAATGTAAGCACATGTCAGTTCTAGTATAATATATGTGTCCAATGAGCACGCGTTTATGATGTGCATTTCTTCATGGTGTAGCAATTTTAATAGCCAGTCGTGTAGATTCTAATCGAAAATCATACGACTTCTTGCTGCGTATTACTCAGCCATTCACTAGAGTGTGACAGCTGCTTTCCGTAGTGGTCCGCCTCTCCTTCTACCCCCGGTGCAGCGCCCAGTAGAAAGAAAGGAGGCCAGGGCGTCGCTGCACATGGTGATCGCCGCAGGCGCCGCAGTGTTCCTCGTGCAGCGGAGCGCCACGCGGCGGGGCTGACTCGCGGCGACCCGCCGCCGGAAATCGCGTTTGCGGTGAACGCGCAGGCGGCGCGCGCCGTCGCTTTCGCCGCTGTTCGCCAGCCCAAATCCCGCCCGCCGGCGCTCCACATTCACGGCGCCGCCCGGTCCCACAGAATACCCTGAACGCCGCAACAAATGCAATTTTCTGCGGAACCTGTCGACAGAACGGTGGCTGCCGTAGCAGCGGCGGTGCGGGCCTTCCCCTGTATCCAGACTGCACCGTGTCGCATACGAGTGTGTTTCTTTGTCCGGAAATAGATACCGAGTTGCAGAGGACACCTCTATGCAGGATCGTGTTACACTACATGCAGTGTGGTAGAAGGAACTCGTGATTAAATTTATAGGTAATTTGGTGACAAATGGAGTGCGAAATGTAGTAATAGAGCTATAGCATGTGGCAATAACAACGGCTCTAACCTGGCAGGTCATCGAGGATACGTAAGAGCATATGGACTATCAGACCAATTGTGTGATTGAATTGAGGAGTTCCTAGATAAGAGAACGCAGCATGTCATTCTCAATGGAGAGAAGTCTTCCGAAGTAAGAGTGAGTTCAGGTGTGCTGCAGGGGAGTGTCATAGGACCATTGCTATTCACAATATACAAAAATGACCTGGTGGATGAGATCGGAAGTTCACTGAGGCTTTTGCGGATGATGCTGTGGTATATCGAGAGGTTGTAACAATGCGAAATTGTACTGAAATGCAGGAGGATCTGCAGCGAATTGACGCATGGTGCAGGGAACTGCAATTGAATCTCAATGTAGACAAGTGTAATGTGCTTCGAATACATAGAAAGATAGATCCCTTATCATTTAGCTACAAAATAGCAGGTCAGCAACTGGAAGCAGTTAATTCCATAAATTATCTGGGAGTACGCATTAGGAGTGATTTAAAATGGAATGATCACATAAAGTTGATCGTCGGTAAAGCACATGCCAGACTGAGATTCATTGGAAGAATCCTAAGGAAATGCAATCCGAAAACAAAGGAAGTAGGTTACAGTACGCTTGTTCGCTCACTGCGTGAATACTGCTCAGAAGTGTGGGATCCGTACCAGATAGGGTTGATAGAAGAGATAGAGAAGGTCCAACGGAGAGCAGCGCGCTTCGTTACAGGATCATTTAGTAATCACGAAAGCGTTACGGAGATGATAAACTCCACTGGAAGACTCTGCAGGAGAGACGCTCAGTAGCTCGGTACGGGCTTTTGTTAAAGTTTCGAGAACATACCTTCACCGTAGAGTCAAGCAGTATATTGCTCCCTCCTACGTATATCTCGCGAAGAGACCATGAGGATAAAATCAGAGAGATTAGAGCCCACCACGAACAATACGAGACTGCAATAGAAGGGAGAACCGATAGAGGTACTCAGGGCACCCTCCGCCACAAACCGTCAGCTGGCGTGCGGAGTATGGATGTAGATGTAGATGTAGATAAGTCAGATTGTGTGACTGGTTTGACGTGGCCCTCAACGAACTCCTCTCCTGTGTCAACCTCTTCATCTCAGACTACATAAAAAAAAATGGCTCTAAGCACTATGGGACCTAACACCTAAGGACATCAGTCCCCTAGACTTAGATCTATTTAAACCTAACTGACCCAAGGACATTACACATGTCAATGTCCGAGGCAGGATTCGAACCTGCGACCGTAGCAGCAGCGCGGTTCTGGACTCAAGTACCTAGAACTGCTCGACCACAGCGGCCGGCCTCAGGGTAGTACTTGTGACCTACGTCCTCGGTTACGCTGAAGTGCTAAATAAACTGATATAGGCATCGGTATTTAAATAGGCAGAAGACGGCGCAGCAGTCGGCAATACCTATAAAAGACAAGTATCGGACGCAGTTGTTAGATCGATGATGATGATGATGATGATTATGTCTGGTTTGCGGGGCGCACAACTCCGCGGCTATCAGCGCCCGTACAAATTCCCAACCTTTGCTCAGGCCAATCTCGCCACTTTGAAGAATGATGATGAAATGATCAGGACAGCACAAACACCCAGTCATACCGTGGTGGGTGAATATCCCTGACCCCGTCGGGAATCGAACCCGGGACCCCGTGATCGGGAGTTGTTAGATCGGTTACTGTTGCTACAATGGCATGTTATCACGATTTAAGTGAGATTTAATGTGGTGTTGTAGTCAGTGCACGAACAATGGAACACAGCATCTCCGAGGTAGCAACGAAGTTGAAATTTTCCCGTACGACCATTTCACGAGTATGCCGTGAATAACAGGAATCCGGTAAATCTCCGACATCGCTGCGGCCATAAAAAGACCCTGCAACGACGGAAGCAACGACGACTGAAGAGAATCGTTCAACGTGAAAGAAGTGCAACCCTTCCGCAAATTGCTGCAGGTGTCTATGCTGGGACTTCAAGTGTCATCTTGCGAACCATTCTACGAAACATCACCAATATGGGCTTTCGGATCACTCGTGTACCCTTGATGACTGCACGAAACAGAGCTTTACGCCTCGCCTGTGCCCGTCAACATCCACATTGGACTGTTGATGACTCGAAACATGTTTGCTCGTCGAACGAGACTCGTTTCAGTGTATCGAGTGGATGGACTTGTGCGAGTACGGAGACAACGCCATGAATCCATGGAACCTACATGTCAGCAGCGGACTGTTCAAGCTGATGGAGGCTCTCTAATGGTGTGGGGCTGTGCAGTTGGAGTGATTTGGACTCCTAATACGTCTAGATACGTCTGTGAAATGTGTCGTGTACGTAAGCATCCTGTCTGATCACCTGCATCCATTCATGTCCATTGAGCATTCCGACGCACTTGCGCAATTCATGGAGTCAATTCACTCTAGTACTAACTCAGACATCAGTCGAGTCCATGCCACATCGTGTTGCGGGGCCCTACAAGTTATTACGAAAGAGTGTCAGTTTCTTTGGCTCTTAAGCGTATAAAAGAAGGGTTCAAGAGTACCATAAAATTCAGTCTAAGCACATTGATATTCTCAGTCAAACTGAAGTATTATAGTTATTGTTGAGTGGAATGAACAGTTGAATGAGTACAGAACAGGGACTGATCATAAACTTAAGAAAGACATCATCATCATCATTTAAGACTGATTATGCCTTTCAGCCTTGGGTCTGGTGCATAGCCCCTTATAAAATTCCTCCATGATCCTCTATTCAGTACTAACATTGGTGCCTCTTTTGATGTTAAACCTATTACTTCAAAACCATTCTTAACCGAATCCAGGTACCTTCTCCTTGGTCTGCACTGACTCATCCTACCCTCTACTGCTGAACCCATGAGTCTCTTGGGTAACCTTGCTTCTCCCATGCGTGTAACATGGCCCCTCCATCTAAGCCTGTTCGCCCTGACTGCTACATCTATAGAGTTCATTTCCAGTTTTTCTTTGATTTCCTCATTGTGGACACCCTCCTGCCATTGTTCCCACCTTCTACTACCTGCAATCATCCTAGCTACTTTCACATCCCTAACCTCAACCTTGTTGATAAGGTAACCTGAATCCACTCAGCTTTCGCTCCCATATAACAAAGTTGGTCGAAAGATTGAACGGTGCACAGATAACTTTGTCTTGGTACTGACTTCCTTCTTGCAGAAGAGAGTAGATCATAGCTGAGCGCTCACTGCATTGGCTCTGCTACACCTTGCTTCCAGTTCTTTCACTATGTGGCCATCCTGTGAGAATATGCATCCTAAGTACTTGAAACCGTCCACCTGTTCTAACATTGTTCCTCCTATTTGGCATTCAATCCGTTTATACAGGGTGATTCAAAAAGAATACCACAACTTTAAAAATGTGTATTTAATGAAAGAAACATAATATAACCTTCTGTTATACATCATTTCAAAGAGTATTTAAAAAGGTTTTTTTCACTCAAAAACAAGTTCAGAGATGTTCAATATGGCCCCCTCCAGACACTCGAACAATATCAACTCGTTCCACACTCTCTGTAGCATGTCAGGCGTAACAGTTTGGATAGCTGCTGTTATTTCTCGTTTCAAATCATCAATGGTGGCTGGGAGAGGTGGCCGAAACACCATATCCTTTACATACCCCCATTAGAAAAAATCGCAGGGGGTAAGATCAGGGCTTCTTGGAGGCCAGTGATAAAGTGCTCTGTCACGGGCTGCAGACAGTGCTTGAACCAATTTCAGACGATAAGGTTTCATAACTAACCTTTTTCGTAGGACTCTCCATACAGTTGATTGTCGAATTTGCAGCTCTCTGCTAGCTCTGCGAGTCGAATTTCCTGGGCTGCGAACAAATGCTTGCTGGATGCGTGCTACATTTTCATCACTCGTTCTCGGCCGTCCAGAACTTTTCCCTTTGCACAAACACCCATTCTCTGTAAACTGTTTATACCAACGTTTAATACACCACCTATAGGAGGTTTAACACTATACTTCGTTCGAAATGCACGCTGAACAACTGTCGTCGATTCACTTCTGCCGTACTCAATAATACAAAAAGCTTTCTGTTGAGCGGTCGCCATCTTAGCATCAACTGACGCTGACGCCTAGTCAACAGCGCCTCAAGCGAAAAAATGTACAACTAAATGAAACTTTATAGCTCCCTTAATTCGCCGACTGATAGTGCTGAGCTCTGCCTTTTGTCGTTGCAGAGTTTTAAATTCCTAAAGTTGTGGTTTTCTTTTTGAATCATCCTGTATTTCTTTCCCACTGACATTACTTTCGTTTTGGAGATGCTAATCTTCATGCCATAGTCCTTACATTTCTGATCTAGCTCTGAAATTTTACTTTGAAAACTTTCAATCGAATCTGCCATCACAACTAAGTCATCCGCATATGCAAGACTGCTTATTTTTTGTTCACATATCTTAATCTCATTCAGCCAGTCTATTGTTTTCAACATATGATCCATAAATAATATGAACAATAGTGGAGATAGGTTGCAGCCTTGTCTCACCCCTGAAACTACTCTGAACCATGAACTCAATTTACCGTCAACTCTAACTGCTGGCTGACTATCCATGTAAAGACCTTTAACTGCTTGCAAAAGTTTGCCTCCTATTCCATAATCTCGTAGAACAGACAATAACTTCCTCCTAGGAACCCGGTCATATGCCTTTTCCAGATATATAAAGCATAGATACAATTCCCTGTTCCACTCATAACACTTCTCCATTATTTTCCGTAAGCTAAACATCTGGTCCTGACAACCTCTAAGCGGCCTAAACCCACACTGATTTTCACCCAATTGGTCCTCAACTAATGCAGTTTCCTTTCAACAATACCTGAGAACATTTTACCCACAATGTTGATTAAAGAAATAACTCTGTAGTTGTTACAATCTTCTCTCTTTTCATGTTTAAAGATTGGTGTGATTACTGCTTCTGTCCAGTCTGATGGAACGTGTCCTGACTGCCAGGCCATTTCAATTATCCTGTGTAGCCATTTAAGACCTGACATTCCACTGCATTTGATGAGTTCCGACTTGATTTCATCCACCCCAGCTGCTTTATTGCACTGCAATCTGTTGACCATTTTCTCCACTTCCTCAAATGTGATCCTATTTCAATCACCATTCCTATCCCGTTCTATCTCGAAATCTGGAACATTGCTGATCGCATTTTCACCTACATTGAGCAATTGTTCAAAATATTCCCTCCATCTGCCCAAGGTATCCACAGGATTCACCAGCAGTTTTCCTGACCTGTCCAAAATACTTGTCATTTCCTTCTTACCTCCCTTTCGAAGACTGCTAATTACACTCCATAATGGTTTTCCAGCAGCATGACCCACAGACTCCAACCTGTTTCCAAAGTCTTCCCAAGATTTCTTCTTGGATGCTGCAATTATCTGTCTGGTTTTGTTTCTTTCCTCAACTTAACTTTCTCTGTCTACCTGAGTTCTAGTATGTAGCCATTTTTGATACGCCTTCTTTTTCCTTTTACAGGCTGCCTTGACTGTGTCATTCCACCAAGCTGTTTGCTTCATCCTACTTTTACACACTACTGTTCCAAGACATTCCTTAGCCACTTCTAGTACTGTGTCCCTGTACCTTGTCCATTCCTTTTCCAATGACTGTAATTGACTACATTCAACTAACTGGTACCTTTCTGAAATCGCTGTTACGTACTTGTGCCTGATTTCCTAATCCTGAAGTTTCTCCACTCTTATCCTCCTTCATATGGACCTGACCTCCTGCACTTTCGGCCTCACAATCCCAATTTCACTGCAGATTAAATAATGATCAGCGTCATCAAAGAATCCCCTGAATACACATGTGTCCCTCACAGCCTTCCTGAAATCCTGATCTGTTATTACATAGTCAATGACAGATCTGGTTCCCCTGCCTTCCCAAATATACTGGTGAATGCTCTTATGTTTTAAAAAGGAGTTTGTGATTACTAAGCCCATACTGGCAGAGAATCCAATAGTTGTTTCCCGTTCCTGTTGGCCTCCCTATCCTCTCCAATTTTACCTATAACCTTTTCATACCCTTCTGTTCGATTTCCAATCCTGGCATTAAAGTCACCCATTAGCAGAACACAGTCCTTGTCCTTTACTCTAACAACTACATCACTGACTGCCTCATAAAAACTATCCTTCTTATCTTGATCTGTCCCTTCACAATGCAAATATACTGACACAATGCTAATTTTCTTGCTGGACACTGTCAAATCTATCCACACCAGTCATTCGTTTACATACCTTACTGCAACTGCGCTGGGTTCCTTTTCTTTCCTGGTGTAAAGCCCTATACCCCATTGTGCCATTCCTGCTTTGACTCCTGACAGGTGGACCTTGTATTCTCCCACTTCCTCTTCTTTCTCACCACTTACCCGAATGTCACTAACAGCTAAAACTTCCAGCCCCATCTTACTTGCAGCCTCTGCCAGCTCTACCTTCTTCCCAGAGTAGCCCCCATTGATATTAATAGCTCCCCATCTCACTACCATTTGTTTGCCAACTCGTATCTTAGGAGTCCCTGGTTTGTCAGTTAGAGGTGGGACACCGTCGCCTCCAAAGGTCTGAGGCATTTTGCTCTGATTGTTGCCAGCATCATATTTAAAGTATCAGGGAAGCAGGTTGCTAGCCTTACTTGCCCCGAGTCCCATTGAGTTTTACCCCTAACGGTTGAAGGACTAACCGGTGGATTTGGTAGTCTTTGCCGTATGAGCACAAAGGTGACCACGGCTCAGAATATGTCCGAGATGCCCAGCCTTATTCCAAAGTAACTGGTATTCCGACTGTCGGGACCACTTACTTGCCCACTCATACGTTGCCCGCGGTTCATGACCTAGGACATGACTACAGGAACCCACACCATGAACCACAAAAGTAATGAAAGGTAGGTGACATGAGAATAGTGAGAGAATAATAAGTATTACCATGTAGTCAAGAAGGACACAAAAACGAACTAACGCGAGCTAAGAGGGCATTGCAGGCCAAAAGACATCTGTTAATATTATAGGCCTTAATTTGAGTAAGACATATCTTAGTTTGTAGAACTGGAGCAGAGCATTGTATGGTGGTGAATCGTGGACTGTAGATAAACAGGAACAGAAGAAAATCGAAGCATTTGCTATGCGATGCTACAGAAGAGTGTTGAATATTATGTTTTCTGAAAAGGTATGGAATGAGAAGATTGTGCGCAGAATTAGGAAGGAAAGAACATATGGCAAACAGTGATAAGAAGGTGGCACACAATGATAGGATATGTGATAAGACACCAGGAAATATCTTCCGTGGTATTGGAGGGAGTTGGAGCGTGTAAAAACTGTGGAGGAAAACACAAATAATTGAGGGCGTAGTGTGCAATTGCAACTCTGAGATGAAAGGGTTGGCACCGGAGAGGAATTCGTGGCGGGGCGCGTCAAACCAGTCAGAAGACTTGTTACTCAAAAAAATGCCCATTCGATTCTTGTGAGAGAAAACACTAGTTTTTGTTTCCCTGGACACGCCATTTACCAGCTGTACTACCACAATTTTGCTTTAAGAAATGTTCTGTCTAGTTTCTCGTACGTTGGGTTGCGTTCTGCATATCGCAAAGAGTGAGAAGCTATTTGTTACAAAACACGCAACTCGGTATTTATGTGAGACGTTCAGAGAGGCTGCTGATAAATCACAACAGTGACATGGTGCAATTTTTTTCGACCTTTTGTTTATTCAGCGACTTTCTGCTACATATTTACCTCCATATCACAGAAAACTTATGTTCCGGTTTCAGGTCTGTTGTTTGTGACACGGCACACGTACAGAGAGTATATTTATTGATAGTCCGTTCGGATACAAGTTCCATAAAAAAAAATATGATATACTAGCCTCAATGCCAGAGTGCATCGCAACTGGAAAAGCCGAGCAGGAAGGAAATTGTAGTAACGGTGACGTTACCATTGCTAATGTCATCCCTCATTTCATTTGGTACAGTGCACCATTTCCCTATCTTTTGCTAATCATTTCATCAGTATATAACTATTAGATGCAACTTCTACAATAATATTATTTTCATATTTGTGTATTTGTAAGCGGTGGGGAGAATGTCTTCTGTGGTAATGACCTGCAATACACGATGAGGGACCCAGATGAACCATTCGGGATTTTGCAGAATAGCAGTTTACTAAAGTTTTGTGACGTAATACAGTTGAAGTTTACCTAGTGTTATCAACTAGGCTTTTACTCTGAAAAGTGTATTTGTTCGATGGCAAAGTAAAGTAACTTATTTGCTTAATAACTGTGTTATCCACCTTGGGACAAGTGACGAAGCTTCTAGCTATGAATGATTTTTTTTTTCTTTCGAGTCATCAGTTTTCTGACTGATTTGATGCGGCCCGCCACGAATTTCCCTCTTGTGACAACTTTTATATATTCAGAGTAGCACTCGCAACCCATGTCCTCAGTTGTTTGGTGGATGTATACCAGTTTCTGTATTTCTCTACAGCTTTTACCCCTTACAGCTCCCTCTAGTAGCATGACAGTTATTCCCTGATGTCATCACAGAATTCCTGTCATCCTGCTCCTTTTCTTGGTAGTGTTTTCCATATAGTAGTATAGACTGAATATTAGGGACGAAAGACTACTCCCCTGATTCTACCATTTTTTGATTGAGGACTTCGTTCTTCATCTTCCAGTCTTATTGTTCGATCTTCCGTCTTGTATATATTGTATACTGCTCGTCTTTCCCTATAGCTTGCTTCTATTTCTCTCAGAATTTTTTACATTTTGTTCCATTTTACGTCGTCGAAAAGTTTTCCCAGGTTGACAAATCCTATGAACGTGTCTTGATTTTTCTTGAGTTTTGCTTCCATTATCAACCACAACGTCAGAAGTGCCTCTCTTGTGCCATTACCTTTTCTTAAGCCAAACTGATCGACATCTAACAAATCTTAGATTTTCTTTTTCATTTTTGAGTATATTATTCTCGTCAGCAACTTGGATGCATGCGCTGTTAAGATGATTGCTCCATAATTCTCGCACTTGTCGGCTCTTCTGAATTGTATGACTGATGTTTTTCCGAAAGTCTGATGGTATACACGTTCTGCATACGTTCTATATACGTTCTGCTTACCAGCGTGAAAAGTCGGTTTGTTGCCACTTTCCACAATGGTTTTAAATCCCGATGGAACGCTATCTATTTTTTCTGGATTATTTGATCCAAAGTCATCCAAAGCTGTTTTAAATTCTTGTTCCAGTACTGGACCCCTATCTCTTCCTTATCGACTTCTGTTTCTTCTCCTGTCAAGTCCAGACAAATCTTCCCATTGTAGAGGGCTATGCTGTGGATGCCGATGAGAACAATCTTAACTGTTCGCAGTAGCTCTCTCGCTGCATCACCTCTTCTTTTATAAACAAATCTACTCCTGTTATATCGTTTTCCGCTGCTGTTATTACCCTATAATCGTCTAACCCGAAATCCTTGTCTTCTCTCCATTTCACTTCATTGGCTTCCGCTATATGTGGATTGGGCCTCTGCATTCCCGTTTTCAGATTTTCTAGCTTCCCTACCGTCTTCAAACTTCTGATATTCCATGGCCCAGACCGTAGAACACCATTCTTTCAATGGATATTTATTTTTCCGATGTTCACCTCCCCTTTGGCAGTCCCTCCAGAAGATCTGAATGGGGGAGGTCATCATGAAACTTGTTTCAATCGCAGGACACGTATCATGTAGACACACATTACATGTTTTTAATGCAGATGTTTCTATGGCCATCTTCAGCCTCATGCCGTTGGGCGCTGCTGTTCTGCCATTCAGGGGAATTTACCACTCGAAGAGCAAGGGAGTGCCCTAAACTATCCGCTCGTTCACCCTCTGTGACACAGTCGTTGACAGAACGAGGTTGCCCCTTATACTGGAAGTCGTTGACCAAAATTTAAGCACTGGTTGGATTTGAACCTATGACCAATAACATTTTGCTTACTGGTCAAAGACACTATTCGTAGACCATAGGTGGATGATGCTACAAAAACGACTTAACTATGTGATTTCTGCATTTTGGACTTGATGGGTGGTTTTCTGTTTTTAATCGGTGGGTTTCACAAGAACACCCAGTTACTTTTCTTAACTCTTAACTACTCTAGTGAAATGCTCATACGCTAATACTCTAGTCGGGTCTCGGAGTACACCAATAAGTTAAACGAAACTGTAATTTAAAGAAATCTTATTTTGAATTGCATATTTATCACTGAATATTTTAAACACTTCTATGCATTTGAGATATTATTACAAACTTTTTGGCACACTGAAAATCTGTGATCGGGACAAACAAATTTTGAGCATTTTTCACGCACTATTTTTGCTTCCTTGTCCGTATTTCTTGCACACATGTAGCATCTTGCTTTCCTCATGGGTTCTGGCTCTGGAGATGTTGAGGAAAGAGGAGTACCACCAAGTTTAACAACAACGTCTCTCAGTTCACGAGAAAGGGGTAGAACATCTCGACATTGTATATGCGGTTTTACTGTATCCGTTCCAAGCCTCTGTAGCAATTCTCTTCTTTTCATATCATCAGTGTCATCAAGTTGTTTGGTGCACTGAAGCAAGACAGCAGCATTGACTCCTACTATGTTTAGAAAGGCATAAAATACAGACATTGGTCACCTGCGAGTTCGCCCTGATACTGAACACTTGGCGCACATTTGGTACAGTGCGTCCACTCCTCCTTTTGTGGCATTGTAATCTATGATCATTTCAGGTTCTCTCTTTTGAGTACTAATTTTCTGATCGTGGTGCACAGATGAGAGCAACAAAACATCTCGACCTTTCCGAGGAACATAAGAACATATTGTGTTTCCTTCGTTATGCCCAAATAATCCAGATTCTACTGTTTGGTATTAATTGTTCTGGGAACTGCGGTTTATTTAGCTTTAGAGTGCCTAAGACAGTCATCTTTCTGGCTTCCAATTGATCACAGAGTTCAAGTACAATGATCCAGTTGTCTACTGTCACATTTCTATTGCTTTACTCAATTGGTGTTATTAATTCCAATTTCTTCGGATTGGCAATATGCTTTATTGTCCCTTTGCATGTGCAGACAAATGCATTCCATAAATAGAATGTTCGTGAATCACAAAGGTCCATAACTTTGAGGCCGTATTTGGCTGTCTTCTTAGGCATATATGTGTGAAATTTGCACCTACCGCGAAATGGTACTAACACTTCATCGATTGTCACAATCGCTCCTGGAGTATTATAATTTTAATATTTCTGTATAAAGAGTTCCCAGACATCCCTAATAACTACAAGTCTGTCATCAGCCTGCCTTGCATCTCTTCTAGCAGCACAATCGAAAAGCAAACAAGACGAAAATGAATAAAAATCTCTGAACGCTTATATGGCTCGAAACACATCTCGACGAGTTCCAACATTAGCAAAAAGTCCAACAACATTTTCGTGACTAGATTTCATTACTCCAGATGAAAAGAAAGCGAACCTATAAACGCTCTCAATTCTATTATATCCAGCGGCTTTATGAATGCTGGTTGAGGAGCTCTGTATTTGTTTGACACGTCATATATCTTGGCGTTTGTATTGGTGAATATTAGTGGTAATATGTCAGTTGAATCAAGCGAAGTTGCCTCGCGTCTAGCATCTGGAAGGAGACTAACTACATTTTAAGGACGGGTACGAGTTGTAGCAGGAGCTTCTATTAACCACTTGCTCCTGCTTAAAAAAAAATTGCAGCTGAAGGCCTAATACACGCCTTTTCATCTGATTCTTCACAACTGCTTTCTGATGTATCTTCAGAGGTGGAATCATGATCACATAGTATAAATTCATCTTCATCTGCTGTACTCTCCTCATCAGATTGCATAAACGCAGGATCATTCACTATTCTTTGCAACTCATCATCTGTTAATGATTTCGATGATGCCAATCTGAAAAATAGTGCACACATGCTCACATAACCTTAAAAATTGACGTGATCATTGAAATTTTGGTCTTTTCGAAGTATTCTAAGACTTCAGTCGCCTAAAACACTAATTGAAATAATAAGAAACAACTTACGTTAATACTCTGTTGGGGTATTCTGAGACCTCTTTCTCTTTATCTCACAACATATTACCGGAAACACCGTATCCAACACTCTGCGTTATACGGCGTCATTTGCCTGAGGACTAACAAAAACACAGGCACCTGGGGTTCTCCAGGACTCCACTAGAGCAGTTAAGGGTTAAATGAACATTTATTGTTAGCTTGTAAATTTACACATTAGTTCAATATTGTAAACTAGGGAATGATTTGACACTTTATATAATACCTTCTGAATAGCAACAAAACACTGCTACTTTCTTGCCTTTTTTGTATCTGCTTTGAAATAATCTTGAAATTATTCTGCTGCACTTCCTCCAAATCAAATTACATCAGTGTGTCAAACTTTTCACTGCATGTAGACCTACGTGCGGTGGCCAGTTACACTGGGCAATAAAATTACACTTGTTGTGAATTAAATGTTAACTGAAAAGTAATTTACGTGGAGTTTTGTCTACTTATTTCAAATGTGTTAACAGGATTCTCTTCTAGGAATACATGTTCCTAACGCATACAGTTAAATTCAATGAAATTATGTATTTAGTTAGAGCCGAAAAACGTAACATTTTCCTATACAATGCCTAGTGCTTATAATGTAAATTTCTGTGATAATTTGCGGTATCTAGTTTGAGGTTTATCCTTTTTGAGAGTTCAACAGTAGTCAGTTAAGATCCTTGTGCTCCATTACGGGTTTCCAAAATAGATATTTCCTCTTGCAAACGTTCATCACAGTCGTCACATATATGGCCTAGGTTAGAGGGGAAAAGGTCCAAATGTGGGCGCGAGAAATGGAGTTTTAGAGATATATTACAATCACGTTTCTTATAATTCAAAGAATCTCTTTATCTCCTTGTGATTTCCTAGGAAGTTTCTCAAACGTTTTCTAAGGATCTCCATGCAGCTGCCTCAGCTTCATTCAGACTTCATTTCAGTGGAGGATCATTCCCATTAGTTCCCTTATCTGTGTACCAATTAATATGCCCTCTTTGATCTTGGCGTCGCTGTTACCAGGAAAATTAGGTTCTGAGGATCTCAAAGCCATTGCCAGTATGATCCATTGCTTTTTCAAAATTCTTTATCAACACTAGATTGATGTGTAGAGCTGTAAGATAAACATTCTCTGACTACACATGTGGTTAATAAACTAAATTTTTCGTTCCAACAGTGCAAGTTTTTCGGTATGGCCATTGTTTCCGAAGTTGGTGGTTTTTCTTTTGTCCCTGCTGGTCAACTCCCAAAGGGAACGACAGAACTTTGTATATGCTAGTTGTAGCCCAAGAAGCAGGGCTATCACCTCGAAATCATAACATACATGGCATACAAAGCCATCACATTTTATGTTATCTAGCACAAGCTTCATATTGCCAAATGATACCTTCATATAGGCAGCATATGCAAGAGGGATTGCCGCGTGGGGTAGCCGCAGGTCCTGAGGTGCCTTGTCACGGTCCGTGCGGCTCCCTCCGTCGGTGGTTTGACTCCTCCCTCTGGTATGGTTGTGTATGTTGTCCATAGCGTAAGTTAGTTTAAGTTAGATTAAGTACTGTGTAGGCTTTTTCCAAATTTCCAAGAGGGATCGAAGGATATTGGTTGCCACTGTGCAGAAGGAATGCTTTGAAACTAATCTTAGAAAAAATTAATGAGAAGTCGCCATTCATTGGGATTGTGCGGATTTTCCATGACTTTAAATAAGCTTTTGACACCTTTACAGAACACGAAGCTATGTTGTTGGAAGAAAAGATTTTCGATCTATTGTTGTCTTACACGACAGAAACATACCCTTACATATTCATTCACAACATTCCATCCTTTCAACCTTGTAGCCACAATCTCAATTTCTTGTTTTCTTTTTCTTTTTTTGATAAGTCAGTTTCACGAACCAAATCGTTTAATTCAGACTGTGTAATCACATGAGATTCGGTTGAAATTTTTGTGTCGAAAAACAATGGATCCTCTCTTTCACTACCAGAATGCAGCTCAGCCTCGGAAAATTACTCATCCTAGGTCTCATCAGTATCTATACTCTGCGTTTCTGGTCTTTGAGAAAGGACAGGCTTAAACTGTGAGACAGAGGGCTTCTAGCTGAAGCAAATAGCAATGCACATTATAGTGGATTCAAGAGGTCGCTATGTGTGCATTTGATTATATTACTTTACACTGTTACTAAATGATTGTGAGACTAATTTTAATCATAATCTTTAAGTTGGATTGTATATTTACATATCGGTGCTCCGTGAATTTAATTGTTTCCTTGCAATTGCATACACATGTGACTGTTTGACATCTCTCTCACATAGTGGTAATTCTGATTAATTCACAGAGTGTAATTAGAGTCGTGGACTACTTTAACTCATATTGAACTTCATGCGTACTGTATACACTAATATTACTTGGTTTTCTGCTTTCATTGCCATTCAATGTAATAGAGTAAATTAGATTTTTATTTTATTTTAATCATTACTGTCTATAGCATATTTTGTGCAGCAGAACTCTGTTTGGCTTTCTGCTGTTTGAAGTAGTCTAAATTCAGTATATAGTTTTAATAATTTTGATTATTACTTCTTTTATTATTTGTGGTTGTGGATGCACCACTTGCGTTTGGTCTCTATTCAGGAAGTTGTTTTCATGGCTATCCAGGTGATGGATTTATCATTAACACCAAATTCAGTGAAATTCTGTAAACTCAGGTGTTCTGCAGCCAGTAAATAAATGATTAAATTTATATGTTCAGTCATGGCTGATACAAGTCGTAACGCTCTCACTGTCACCGTTACACTGTAGTAACAGAATATGGTTGCTTGTGTAGCGAGCTGTGGGTGACAGACCAAGTTTTGATTTTTCTTTGATGTGACAGTCTGGATGCCTTGCCATTGAAAATAGTACTCTGTTTCATGTTTGTTTCAGAATGGCCAGATGAGAGGTGACAGGATTAATGGACCTACACAAGAAAAAGTGAAGCACGGTTTGGAAATTGTCAATGCAGACTTCGCAGGAAGTGCAGCTGAAACAGTGCAATTACTAAGCGAGGTACGCAGCTGATACATGTGAGAGGTGCCATCTTCCATATACCGTTGATATTATCATAGTTAGCTTCACAGTCACGTTGTTAGGAGCCAGTGAACCATTGAGTTCTTAGTTCTGTTGACTTTGGTCATGGTTGTAATATTTTATGAATAGATATGATGATTTTTGTAGAATCAAAAACGGAGAAAAACTTTAGTAATATGAGACTTTGTTACAGAAGCACGTAATGGGTTAACGTTTTTGGGTAAGATTTCAGAGCACCTGTCAGACAGTGAAAGATATTATGGGAACAACATAAGGAATAATGGAGATGTCTATCCACTTACATTGAGTGATGGTCTGAGTTAATTACTAAGTTTACTAATCCCTTAGGAGGATTTTTAAGGGAATGATGTGTCCTACCAACTCAAGCTAGCGAGGACATTGACTAGAGACGCTGCAGTTTATTCTCGAACTGTAGGATACAGGAGACGTATTAGAGTTGAATTACTTCCAATTTTATCAGATGTTGGTAGCAATGGTCTCTCTGCATTTATAATAGGTCTTTTGGTAGGCTATGGAGAAAGGAAAATGCCAAGTGCACAAAATGTCATTTACTTTGTCGGTGTGTTTAATGGTTAAAGGAGCGAAACCACTTTGCACTGGTTAAGTGTATGGTTGTGTGTGTTTTAATTGGTTACTCTCCACTAAGAGCGTTACACAGGGCCAACAAGTCTTAAATGTAAAAGGGTAAGTTTAGGTGCTGTTGGGTTGCTTTTAATGGGGAACCAATAGACGCTGCTTTGTTTGGGTACATGGAAGCATTTTATGGTTAATATCCACTAAGAGACTGTTTGGTACTTTCAGGCTATGCTCAAGAGGGAACCAATTAGCGTTGGTTTGTGTGGGTGCAACTATTGTTAGTTCCTATATGAAGGTAAATGCTCTGACGATTATCAAATATCTGAAAGGAAATATGGTACTTTGGGACCATAGGAAGGTGGATACTTCCTAGCATGGATTGAACTAAAAGTTTGACACTGCTGTCTGAACGTGCGCAAGGATACTCAAGCCAATGTGATATTATCATTGAAACTCAATTCGCTCCTCTGTGATCAGTGGGCTTTCAATGACTGATGAGTGGAGAAGACTGACACTGCATAAATTGTGAAGATGGAAAGCGAAACTAGGAAAAATTAGAAAATATGTCCCAAATAATACTTGTTAAAATATTTGTTGCAGTGAGTGAGGGGGGACTGATTAGGTCATGGACGAAGTTTTGCTGCATTTCAGAGGACCTGTCCAAATTGTATGAGTCTTCACTCCAGTTATCTTGCTGGTAAGAGACCCAAGAGAATACATGTTTTTATAGTCCATGTCTCCCAGACGATGCCATATGTGGGCAGACCATATCTTAATGTAAATAGGATTGTACCTGAACTTCCTTATCGTAGATATTCCTTGGAGATCTTGAACCACAATTTTCCATGGTATTTAGTGGCACAGTTTGAACAAATTAAAAATCTGTTATGTAGTCGTATACTTCTTATCCTATACAATCTCAAGGCGGTACAAGTTTTGTGGAAAACTGCAGACTTTGTTTTAGGGTTCATGAGCATGTCCATGTACCAGCCCCACCCCTTCCCCTAAGAGCCTTCAGTTTTGTGGAGGGGTAGTAGACAACTAGGAAGAAGAGCATCTTATTGAATGGAAGCAAATACTACATGTTTGGTCCAGTTTCCATGTAGCTTGACTGTAACAACTTTGGTTAGGTTTCGAGCTGTGTGGTTGTGTGTGTGTGTGTGTGTGTGTGTGTGTGTGTGTGTGTGTGTGTGTGTGTTTCATATATGTCAGGCATAGTGGCAATTCTGATTAATTCACAGTGTGTAATGCATCAGGTCTGTGAGCTCTATTAACTGATGTGGAAGCTCCTGTATATTGTACAGTGAAATTTTATTTGGTCTCTGTTTTCATCTGGATTCAAGGTAATAGTGTAAAGTAATTTTCCTATTTAAGTATTTTAATTATTACTGCTTTTACCCTCAGGGGGTTGTGCAAGCATTGTATGTTTCAATTAGTTGCTCTTGTCTCTTGCATTTGTCTTCTATTGAGGAACTGTTTTGTTGTCAAATATTCTTGTTGCTTTTCGGCCATCCACATCAATGATTCAACATAAAAGCCATTCTTAGAGAATTATTTTAAACTGAGATGATTTGTAGTTAGCAAGGATATTATTAAATGCATATGATCAATCACAGGTGAACCCCATCCCAGAATTGCCACTACCACCTTTACAATTACCACCTCATAAGTTTGAAGTACTCAAAACATCCTACGTAATAACTCTGCATTATTGTGATGTTTTCCCTCTCTAAAGTGGAATTCATAATGACACTCACTTAACTTTAAACACAGCACATGAAGTGATTGCTAATGTCTTTAAAATTCAATAACTGCAACAGGACATTGTGGTTCCTGATCCCAGTGAACTTTCGATCCCGCAAAAAAATATTTAAAATATTAACTTTAAACGAATTGCTATAAATTTCTTCTCCATTGCACTATAATTAAATTCAACGTCTACAGACGTAACAGACCTGATTTTATTCGTCATTGTGTTCCTGCAAATTAGTAGCATTACATAATGATAAAAGCGGTTTTTCAAAATCAGGGTATATTAGCAAAGAGGAACTCATCAAAACACCTGTTTTATTGTGCTCTTGTATTCTGCAGTCCATTTTCAACAATTTTATTGTTTGGTTACCGTGCCATTAGTCCTTGACCAAACAATGATAATGATTCTCTAGTTCAAGAAAACTCTACGATTTCTGCACATTAGTGGGTGCAGGAGAATTGTCTACCACGTCAATTTGTCACAGGTTTGGCTATATCCCAACTGAGCTGAAAATATGCCCCAGATATTGAACGTGCAAGTCCACAAAGCAAATAATCATTTTTCTAAATTTAAAGCCAAATGTGCACCTTGGACTCTTGACAACAGACTTATCAGTCATTGAGCATGCTGCTGCGTTGTCTGATAAAACACAACACTGGCATCTAAATAAATTAGCAAAATTGTTGGCAAACCCTTGAACAACAAATACTCAAGTTGCTGGAATGTAATAGGCACTTCCCTTACGTGAAAAAATATCCTCAAAAACTCAAACAGGCCAGAAGGCATTACAAAAGTATGTTTCAAACTGTCTTGGGGCAACAGGAATCTGATGATAGTCTGATTCCATATCAAGAGTAGTAAAATACTTGCAGTTTCCCTACCTGCCTAGGCTTTCATCTATACAGGGCAGAGGTTATGTGTCAGGTGTTGTGACATTATTTTTCACCCTCACATTAAAACATAGGTAACAGGATAACTTACCTTTAACTGAGTTTTGCGAACAATTGGTTTTGATGAGGCCTATGGACTGGTAAAGAGCTGTACAACTCCGTTATTAAGCTGTGGGTGAATAATTTCTGCCAGTGTTGACTGCTAGTAATACAGGATTTGAAATGACCTCTGTGCTATCAATCTGGTACACCTCATTGGAGTTCTGTGGTATGTTAAGTCAGTAGCTAGCAAATTCTGCCCTTCCTCAAAGTACCACACAAATTTTTCTAGTACTGGATAAGAAAGGCTTCGACCTGATTCTGACAAATGCGACAACTTTTGAGGGATGATATGACTGTATAATATTCTGTTCTGGAGGTCGTTACTCCTCTTTATTTTCCTTAACATATTTCGCTCCGTTGGAGGTAACTCATCACTAGATATCTTTTGTTTACTGCCCATTGTAGTTCCACATGACGCTGTGACATTTTTTCATTCAATGTCCACACAAACTGAAATTCATAATGTTCCATCTACCGTCTGAGTCTTAGAGAGATCCTATTTTACGTATAGCTGGTCAGGAACGCCGTTTGTGATGAATATGTAATCCAGAAAGACATTTCTCCCAGGCTCTTGGACTGCCACCCAGAACGTTTCTCCCGTAGCAACACTTATTGTTGCTAGGCTGCCGGCATTCAGCAACAATATATGTGGCTCTGTGCGGCCTTGCGTAATTCTCTCAATGCGAAAATGATGAGCTGCTTTGCCTCATCGAAAAGTACGTGATGGGTAGCAGTTATACATCGAAATTGGACCAGAAAATCATTCCCCAAGATTACACTGACATCAGTTTCTAGCTTGGTGGAATATGTTCGCATGGGTTTTATTACTTCAGCATCGAAACCACTAGCGAGGAGCCAAGTCAGCTCTAGCGCCCACTTGTTCCAAGTGCGCAGAAATTACATAACTTCCTGTTTCCGTCAAAATTATTACGTTTCTCTTGTGCTTGTTTCCATTACCTCCTCTATACCTCAGAATTTTATGAGATTTATTATTGTTACTGAGGGTGGAGTAGATTGGCAGTCACTGCCCTAAGTGTCTCTCTAATTAGGTCTCCAGTTTTCTCTGTCAATTTAAGAGCCAAATCGACCATGGTATCGTCTATTGCAATTCCAAGGGCAGTTTGTGAACATATGTCCCAATTATCTACAATCAGGGCAGCAGGGAGCCTTTCATCTGTCGGCAGTATGGCCTGCAGGCCTACATCGTTTGCAGTAAGTTTCATTAATGAACATATGATATGCATGAAGGAATGAAAACAAATCGTTGTGCTTCTTCATGTAACAGTACTAAGTGGACCACTTCATGCAAGATGAATTGTGAAGCCACCTTGTTTTTGTCACCAATTTGCCAGTTTCAGCATGAATGTCATAATAGAGCCTCATCCAGCACTACCTCATTACGTGTTGCATCCCTACGTAGTATGTATGTCTGGCAAAAAGAGGTTCTGATGTGGTCCGAAAACGCCTCAAAATTTTTCTGTGTTCTACCTAAAGCTGGAAAACTTACCACAGTAAAAGCTGTTTCCCCTCTCATCAGAATACCACTTGGCTTTTCAAGTCTCTCTGTTCTACTGGTTCCATTGACATACACCCTCCCCGCCAACCCACATACGACTGCAACTACACCACACTGAACGAAAACCATACTGTCACGAACAAATGCGAGTCACACCGCAAGTGTTCTGTGAAAACGTAGACATGTTTTCAGAAGGTCTCCCCGAGAAAGAAAATAAGAATGTAACTGCCAGAAGAATGCAGATAATAGCAGGCTGTGAGATAGCTATAGTGGCTTCGGCTTTAGTAGGGAATTCCAGAGAGGCCTGAACATTGGAATCTTTGGTACAGCCCGTATTTGGACCCCCTCAATGTTCTCCTTTAAGGGGGGTACGACGTCAAATGGACCGAATTGGAGCAGGAGGGGCAGAACAGGACATTTACATTCCCACTATCTATACTTTTACAAAAAAATATTCATACGATTTTGTCAGCATGACCAGGAAGGATTCAGAATTTACTCTCATAGCAGTGGAATTTCGGGAAAATAACGAAATAATTTTTTTACGTGTGAAATTTCATAATTTTTTCGCTCCCTAATAGATGCATCTGTTGCTATAGGTACACCTTTCTTCATAAGTAAGAGAGATTCTTCGATGTATTGTGCACAGCATACAAACCATACTGAAAGGTGTATTAAACTCTAGAATTTTCTAAATCTATTATAAACTGTGGTAAAAATTGAGATAATTAACTATAAAATTTGTGTTTTCCTAAACACAAAGTATAAAATATAACAGTTCATTCCTTTTTTCATAAATTAAATAAATCCTAGAGTTTCATACACCTGTGAGTATGGTATGTATGATGTTCAAAATTCATCTTAGAATCTCTCTAACTTATGAAGAAAAATGTACCTATAGCAACAAATGCAGCCATTACTAAGTGAAAAAAATGATGAAATTTCACACGTAAAAAAATTACTTTTTTATGTTTTCGAACTTCCACTGCAATGAGTGTGAATCCTGAATTATAGACACTGGAAATTAAAATGTCCTGTAATGCCTCTCCTGCTCCAAGTCGGCCCGTTTGACGTCCTACTCCCCTTAACTCCACGTTTACAAGGGAATTTTCTGTACCTGATCCTGCAGAGCTACCGCTTTCAGAGGCGCTGTCCTGCTGTCACAGGCGCCGCTACGAACAACGGACCTATGAATTTATAACAAGGATAGTTCAAGGAAACCAAATGAGTAATGACAAATAAAAGGAAAACTATTCCCATGTCGTCACTGCAGCTGTGCCAACATAGACATCTACCAAGAGATCGGTGAAAATAGGCAGAAAAGACAATGTCTGTGGTCACTAACATTACAAACACCGGTGGCGGCGATGGAGGGACAGAAGCCACGAGCCATGAAGAGAACGTAACTTGGAGTGGCAGTGAAGAAGACCAATGGTGGCAGGGACTCAGCATGACCGTAAGCAGCGGCGACCAGTGACGTTTGCGCTCACACGTAGCGTTGTTGAGTGCACCAGATGACCAACTGTAGAAGAAGGTATTAGGTGTCACAGACAAAATTCATGACACACAGCACAGCAAGGCACACCCATGTAATAAGGACTGCGTAGCAACACTATGGCTTTCGCCCGTTGACAGCGTTCTCATACTGCCGCCCAGCTTCCAAAGGGCATCTCTGTAGTGGTACCAGACGTACAGGGTGAGAGAGATTAGGGTTGCGAGAAGTCATTCAATGTGAGTGTTTTAAGTAAAATAGAAAAGGCAGCCACAGCCTTGATACGTCATTTTGAAAAGATAAAATGGCTTTAGCTGGAAGTCATTCGACTATTTGCATGACCGGCTTTTCAGCATTTTAGCTGCATCATCTGGTGCAATAAAATCATGTCATGTTCTGATCGAGTAACAGTATCTGGTGAGCTAGCGCAGTCCCCATGTAGGAAATAGTGATCACAGCACGGACCACATATGATCATCTACGGTGTAACGTGAAATCTGCGCAGCTAACGGTTCCTCATTATCCCAAAGGAAGCTCGTGCACTGGATGGTGTACCAACAGGTAGCGTGTCAAAAGACAACGGCGAAAGAGCCAGATAGCGACGTGCACGTCCGAAAATTTCACATTGTTCCGTAGATGTTCATATATGATCTGTGATTTGATAACTGTTTTCTTATGTGGAAACTTTACTAAATCACCAGGTGCTGTTACCCATGTTATCATGGGAGGGTTCTATCAAATTTTACGTTTGACTTCCGCTACTTAGCGAAAAATCGCTGATGATGAATGCTGGGTTCTGCTCTTTTCTCTATCGGAATATGACTTGATTTTATTGTACCTGATGAAGAAGCTAAAGTGTTGTGGAACCAGTCATACCTATAAATAAAGAACTTACATCTAAAGTGATCTTATCTTTCCATAATAAAATAAAATAGCATCGTTTCATCAAATTGTCATATTTATTTCACATCAAGGTACATGCACACGCACCCGTGAAAGATTCCAGGCATTTGAAAGGCCATTACAGCGTAAGTACGGAATTATTCATAGGAGCATAGGAAAAGGAAGCGTCTACCGGTCGATAGCAGCAGGGAGAGTAGGCTCATTCTGCCTTGGAATCCTGATATCCGAAACCGATCCTTTTCCTATGCTTCTACTGGTCTACGATGCAGGCTTCACTCGCCACAGTGTGTGTCTGCCAGCAGTCCGTATCATTTGAATCAAGCTAAGCCCAGGATAAATATCTGGCACCGTGTGCAAGCGGTGGGAACCATCTCTTAGCTAGCAGCAACTCTCAACAGAGGTAAGAAAATCTTCCATTCGAAGAAAGGTCACAATAATTTTCATCCTGCTCCCTTCGAACGGGTGGCTGTGTGTTCAATTACATTGTGATCAGTCACAGATTCCGAAATCAGATATTGGGTGCAGGTGGACTTAGACGCACAACAGACTCGGATCACAATTTAGTAATGCTGAAGAGTAGTCAGATGTTTCAATAAGTCGTCCGGAAGAATCAATGCGGAAAAAAGTGGATTGCTGAGGTACTGTGCAATGATGAGATACAATTGAAGTTCTCTAAGGTTTTCAATTTCACGATAATGAATACTACAGTAGGCTATCCAGTTCAAGAGTACTAGACCTCTCTGGAAAGAGCAGTTTCAGAACTTGTACAGACATACACAGGTACAAGGAAGGTAACTGAGAAGGAAACCAAGTACAGAAGAAATACTTCTACTGATGAGAGTAGGGAGCAGAAAGATGTTGAGAGAATGACTGGTATACAGTAATGAAATTCACTTAGAAATACAGTATATAGGAATGTTAAGGAAGCGGTAAAGAAATTGGTTCAAATGGCTCTGAGCACTATGGGACTTAACATCTATGGTCATCAGTCCCCTATAGCTACTTAAACCTAACTAAACCTAAGGACAGCACACAACACCCAGCCATCACGAGGCAGAGAAAATCCCTGACCCCGCCGGGAACAGAACCCGGGAACTCGGGCGTGGGAAGCGAGAACGCTACCGCACGATCACGAGCTGCAGACGAAGCATTAGAGAAACAGTTGCAGGAAATACGAAGAAATCAAAACGAAATAGTCGTCGGGTCGGCACATTCATAATATACGAAAGTCAAAATAATCTGTGGTCGAGTAAAAAGCAAGGGCATTAGCATACAGAGTGCAACGGGAATTTCACTGCTAAACGGAGAGGAGAGAGTGGATAGGTGAAAAGAATACTTGAGGCCTTTACTAGAGGAGGGTCTTGTCTGATGAGACAGAAAATGAAATGAGAATCAATGTGGAAGACACAGGGGTTCAGTATTAGAGTTTGACACAGCTTTGGAATAGCTGCAATTAATTAAGGCAGGAGGGATAAATAATACTCCTATGCAACTTTGGAAATCATTTGAGGAAGTGGAAGATATGAGACTTCTGAAGTTGGTGTGTAGAAACTATGACTCTTGATACATATCGTCATCTTTCGGAAACAAGTCATCCACAGAATCCCGAAGGTAGTAAGGGAAGGTAATTGAAACAGTTATCGTACCACCAGATTAATGTCTTATGCATCCAAGTTGCTGATAATAATAAGACATAAAAAAAGTCGAGGAACAATAATATGACGATCAGCTACGATTTATGAAAGGTAAATGCAACAGGAATGCAAGTCTGACGTGGCACTTGGTAATGGAAGGGAGATTTACTAAGAATCATGACACTTTCAAAGCATTTGTTCACCTAGAAAAAGCGTTCTGTAATCTAAAATGATGGAATACCGAATTTCTTAGTAAAATAGATGTAAGGTAAATGGAAAGGTGAATAGTACACAACATATGCCTCAGCGAAGGGGATACAATAAGAATGGAAGACCAAAAATGAAGAATGTTGAACAGTGTGGTCGACTTTCACCCCGACTGTTCAATACATTAAAGAATAAATGACGGAAACGAAGAAAGTTTCAAGAGTTCGATTAAAACTCAGGAAGAAAAGATATCAAGTTTAACGTTTTCTGATGGCATAGCTGTTTTGACTGAAAAACTCTAAAAACTGCAGAATATGCGTTGAAAGTGAACCATAGAAAGATGGAAATAATTAGAAGTGACTGGAACGAGATTAGTGGTGAACTTAACATAAAAAGTGGTGAGTACAAAGGACACGAAACTGAGTAGTACTACTACCTTCGAACCAAATGATTCATGGGAGACGAAGCAAAAATGCTGTGAAAACACACCAAAGGAGTCTAACATCGGCCTTAATTCCAGGAAAAAATCTTTGAGAATGGGCGTTTGGAACACAGCTTTTTATGGAAGCGAAGCATGAACTATAGGAAAACCGAAAGAGAATCGATGTTTTTGTAATGTGGTGCTACAGAAGCATGTTGAAAATATGGTATACTGATGAAAAGAATGAGGAGGTTCTCCACAATCGGTGAAGAAAGCAACACGTGGAAACCAGTGACAAGGCGACGAAGCAGAATTGTAGGACATGCGTTAATACATCTCAAATTATCTGCCTTGTTATACGCAGAGGATAAAAACTGTAGGGAAAGATAGAGATAGAAACGCATACAACAAATAATTGAGTCTTGCACTGGTATGCCTAAGGTTGTAAGATTTTTTTCTAAATTTGACCATTACTACGTGCTGCAAGAACTTGGCCCCCCATTTTTACACACTGTGTATACGAATCAGTGACAACATTTTTAAAATTTCACTGTGCATTAGTGTGTACGCTGCTTCGCAACTCCCTTACCGTGTTGGGCTTGAACCTGGGATCTTTGTTTCCGCGGGCAAGTGCTCCACGGGCTGTTTTTGTTCTGTCTGTTTCTTCAATTTTCGTCATAGTTCCTGTGCCGGTGTCATACCTCTGAAGTTCCATTATTGACATTTACACTTGTTTTTTTAAATTTTTTATTACAGAGGATTCTCATCCTCTGACCAAAGATTGTGAGCTACCGTGCAGGCTAACCCACTCACCTATCCAAGACGACGGACAACCAACCGAGTTTTACTTCTGCCAGTTCCTCTTCTCCCACCTTTGAAACCTTCAAAGATGTATTGGCAACAGGGTAGCTGTGAAACCGGTTGTAAGTCCTGCATTGTAGCTCAGTCGGGAGACTGCTTCTCCGCGAAAGGAACGGTCTCGGGTTCGATTCCCGGTTTCAATGGGCGATCTAGATGAAGATGGTAACATTCTTAATTTTTCCCTCTTTTTTTGTATTAAACCTATGTTTTATTTTATTTATTCAGTGGTCTCAATACATCTTGTTTCCGGTTCACTAAATGCTTGGATACACTGGCACAAAACGTTGCTAGTGGCAACGCCATGGCAAGTAGCAGGCTGTTAGGGGTGTAGGGCAAGGCAATTAGACCGTAATACGTCAGGCGGCACGGGAGCTCTGTGATTGGCAGGCAGCAACAGCGGTGCCAGGGGCAGGGCCACGCTCTCGCCCCGACACTTGCTAGCACGCGTGCCGGGGTAATCGGCCGCCGACCGTCCACGCGTGTACTGCGCCTCGCACGCAGTTCACCAATCGATACACGCAGTCTGCCGCTGGCCACTAGTCACGCCTTTTTCAAGTCCTGCCCGCTATCCGTCTAACGGAAGTCACAGCGGACACAACGACTCAACAGAATGCAGCCGCACTTTACAGTGCACAGTCTCCCACCGATATTATTGTCTGTACACTAGGCAAGCAGCAAAACGTCTAGAAGCAACATAAGAGAAAAAGTAAACTGGGCTGAGCACAAAGCTGCAGTGTGCAAGGCAGCTGCATCTCGTCATGGCATACGAAACTACAAAGAAAATGTCTTCCTCCTGACAAAGAAGATCATCAACATCATCTCCTTCCAAGGATTAGGTGTTGCAATCACCTGTTCCGATCTCTATCATCCATCCATCTCTTACGAGGTCCACATACATTACTGGCCATTAAAACTACTACACCATGAAGAAATGCAAATGATAACCGGGTATTCATTGGGCAAATATATTATACCAGAACTGACATGCGATTACATTTTCACGCAATTTGGGTGCATAGATCCTGAGAAATCAGTACCCAGAATAACCACCTCTGGCCGTAATAACGGCATTGATACGCTTGGGCATTGAGTCAAACAGAGCTTGGATAGCGTGTACAAGTACAGCTGCCCATGCAGCTTCAACACGATAACACAGTCCATCAAGGGTAGTGATTGGTGTATTGTGACGAGCCAGTTGCTCGGCCACCATTGACCAGACGTTTTCAGTTGGCCAGAGACCTGGACAATGTGCTGGCCAGGGCAGAAGTCAAACATATTCTGTATCCAGAAAGGCCCCTATAGGACCTGCAACATGCGGTCGTGCATTATCCTGCTGAAATGTAGGGTTTTGCAGGGATCGAATGAAGGGAAGAGCCACGGCTGCCTGTCTCACCTCACAGACCTGTAGTCACCTTCCTCAGGTCGATCCAGGGAATACTGTGTGTGGATCACCCCATCTTATTTGGACAAGTTGTCACAAAAATTTACCCAATTTTTTTAATTTACATTTCAGCTAGTTATTGCCTTCCCCACTTATAAATCCGGCCTTCAGCCGTTAATTGTTTGTAACACTGCTTGTGGCCTTCAGCTGACAAATTATTTTCAATTTTCTCTTAATAAGACCTACAGCCGCACTATAGCCTGTTACAGTTCGTTAAGATTGTATTAGAAAGCTTTTAGTATTTTAACATGCAACTGCCTCCCTCAGTTGTAATTCAGGCCTTTAGTCGTTGAGTATTCAGCAAATTGTTTGTGGCCTTCAGCCTACGAATAGTCTTCAACCTTCTTAATCAGTCATTCAGCCATTGATTGTGTATCATTGTTTGTGGCCTTCAGACGACCAATAATTTGCAATTTTCTTAATTAGGTCTTCAGCCGTTACTATAGCTTGTTAAGAAGAAAATATCTTAGTATTTGTTAATAACTGCCTTCCTCACTTGTAATTCAGACCTTCAGCTGTTGTCTATCGTGAAATTGCTTCTGGCCTTCAGCCGACGAATAATTTTGAACCCACTTAATCAGGCATTCAGCCATTGAGTGTGTGTAACATTGCCTGTGGCCTTCAGCCGACAATAACTTGCGATTCATCTAATAAGGCTTTCAGCCGCCAGTGTAGTAAAATCTTTAAAAAACGATTGTTAAGAAGTTGTTTCTTAAAAATAAAGTGTATGTGTTTTCTGTGCAACCAACGGTAACTGATTAGGCCCCGCCCACACTTTTCCTGCATTCCCTAAGCCCCAAGTCTGAGTCATAGTTAAAACTAATATCACATCCTAGATTAACGGAAGTGGGATACTTGTTCTGAAATTTTCTCATTTATTAATATTCTCGATCTGACAAGATTCTTGGTTTTTAGTAGCCATTATCTTTAGACAAATGTTGTTGTTGTTAAGACAGCAACCCGCCAACAAATTTAAGTTCGTTTATTCAGAAAGTACCGTTGCCGGTTTCGAAACATTTCAATACATCGTCAGACGGCTTTCATGCTTTCATTAGAACATGTGGTGCGTTTTTTATTGATCAGTTGCCCTAAAATATAAATAATACATAATTATAAGCACGCCACACAGATGGTTGCGTTAGATTTGCAAGTCTCATCCCAATACAAATCTGTAACTTAACCATGTGTGCGGGATGCTTACAATTATGCATTGTTTATATTTTAGGACAACTAATGAATAAAAACACCACATGTTCTAATGAAAGCCGTCTGACGATGAATTGTAAAGATTCGAAACCTGTAACAGTACCTTTTGAATAAAGGAAATTAAAATAAATTTGTGGCTGGTTACTGTCTCAACACCATCAACAGTTTTCTTAAAATAACAGCCACGGTCTCCAAGCATATCACCATATGACAAATTTGCCATTATCTTTGTCTTATTTACAAGTATGAAGTACTTCTTTGCCTTTTGGCTCTATATATGTACTGCTCTTTGTAAATTGTCTTCTATTTCTTGTATAAGTATCTGGCATCAATGTCTAACACAGTATTTAATGGTATGCTAGATCATATTTTAGTTCCAAAGCTTATTTCATCTTTCCACTATTTAGCTTGGTCGTCAGTAAATAAATTAAATAATATGCTTGATAGGCTGCACCCGTGATTATTTTTTAGAATTTCATCTGACATTTCTTAACATCAACTTATTTTTGTATTTACTTTAGGCTCTTTATTGTGTTAATAAGATTATTAGGAATACCTTTTATTTCCAATATTTTCAACAAAAGAAGTCCTTTTACCTTATCAAAGGCTTTCCCAAAATCAATAAATGCTAAATGCATCTCTAGTCCAAATTTTCCAAAGATTTTCAGTAATTTTACTTTACAGAAGCTCTTCTGCGAACCTTGCAGAACTAGCACTCCAGAAAGAAAGGACATTGCAGAGACATGGCTTAGTTTGGAAGGTAGGAGACGAGGTACTGGCAGAAGTGAAGCTGTGAGGACGGGGCGTAAGCGGTGCTTGGGTAGCTCAGATGGTAGAGCATTTCCCCGCGAAAGGCAAAGGTCGCGAGTTCCAGTCTCGGTCCGGCACACTGTTTTAATCCACCAGGAAGTTTCATATCAGCGCACACTCCGCTGCAGAGTGAAAATCTCATTCTGGAAACGTTTTGTCATTACTACTTCCCTATCTAAGACTTCTACTTCGATCTGTAGTTCCATGATATTCTGATTAACTACCTGTTCTGTAGCTCTGGGATGCCGCCTTTCTTTTCCAGAGAGTTGTCGTAGTAGTAGTAGTTCATTATTCAATACGTCCTTCTCTGAACTTGCATTCTGTGTAGTGTGGCAATCACTCACGGGTTTGTGCCCTTTTCTTAACCTCTTCTGTGATGTCGTTCACCCTTCGAATGTCTTCCTCATCAGCAGTGCGAAATATTGTTTTCACAAGCCGACCTCCAGCGTCGATCCAACCGCTCTTAATTGTCTAGTGGAATAACCCCAGCACCTGGATCATCTCACTCCTTAATTTCTGGTACTCTCCATGTACTCTCCCACATACCCCCACACTTCCTTTGAGTACCCCATGCCTTTCCGTCCCCGGACGGAATTTGTCGAATGCTTCATCCAATCTTCAGACCTCGTAAAAAACCTCGCTACGCAGGTTAAGCCACACTACAAAGATTACAAGCTCAGAGAAGGACGTATTGAATAACGAAATACTACTAAGACAGCTCACTGGAAAAGAAAGATTGATTCACACAGCTGCAGAACAAGCAGTTAATCAGAATATCATGGAATTACTAACCGAAGTATAAGTCTTAGACAGGGAAGTAGTAAGTACTACCCTAAATGATCCCAGGTTTTTGTGCTGTTTGGGAAAGTGTAGGCGTCATTTGTGGTTCTCGTGTTACTCTCCCTGCAATAACAAAAAAGGTATGATTTTTTTTTTGGTACGACGACTATTAATGTCCCTATGCACTATTACTTTCTTCCATTACTCCATCCTTCAGCTGTTGATTGATAAATTCCTCAAAATTGGCTACAAGTATCGAGGTGTTCCGTATGGTTAGTGGTAGACCGATAATTCTTTTGCCGTTGGTTTGTGGTGTTGTGTGTTATGCATAGCTGGCCTTTTTTGGAAAAAGATGTATCCTTAAATTCCGAAAGTAAATTTTTTCCATGCGATCCCAAATGCTTCTTCTACATCCTTCAATTCTGCTCATAATGCAGTTTCAATATAGTCTGTCGATTGTCCATGGTTGACACTCTTCGTGTGTTATTCTTCCTCCTCCTTCGTTAGTATTGTATCCTCTGTGCTAAAATTATCTTTAAAAGCAGATACTTCATTTTCGCCATTTACTTCTTGTGCATGTACAATACCTCTTTTAACTAAGCATCCTGCCTGCTACAATACTTCATTCACTTCTAACTGTTACAGCATACACAAAATTCCTACCGAGATGCGTCGGACCCAAAGTGATTTCCCAGTAGCCTTAGGAACACAGTCCTGCGAATCAAGTCTTGGTGTGATCGTTTGCGGTTTAACAGGTGAGTCTTTCGCAACCGACCCCCCTCACGGCATCATTACGCTGGCAATGGCTTTCCCTAACTGAAACATTTTCCCATAAAGTTCCACCCTATATTGCCAAAGATTGATTGTAGCCATCAGTCACGTGTGGTACAATATGTACACATTGTTTAAATTGAACCGTATCCAGGCAAAAGTCTATGTCCACCGATCCTAATGGTGTGACACGTTTATTCCCAACTCCAAGCAATCTGCACCGTACTGGATGCCCGATCACTACTAGTGACAGACCCATGCGCCTGTGTCCAAAAATTTCCTGCAACCCTTTTTCCTAGTATTCTGCTCTTCACACAGATCAGCTCTGCATAAGGTTTATTAGCATCCAGTTACTGGGAATGACTGTAATAGGACCTGCGGTTCCTATTGGCATTCGATACCTCATGATTCCCAGGTCCTCTACTTCTAAAACTATTACTTCCTCTTACTTTATTCATTGCATCCTAAGGCTAGCGACACTGCCAACTTCTATGCCCGATTCGACTACACCTAAAATATTTTATATTAGCTGCAAATATTGTCCATTTACCCTGCATTCCAATCGAAAAATCGAGCTTCTCACTCACTATAGCCAACTACACTGCTATACGAAATCCGTCGGACTCCCTTTCTGTAGACGTCTTGACATTTTGGCATGTCACCCTCTTACAAATGCATCGAGTACTCTCTGCTTAGCTTCTTGCAAACTAAGTTTATTCACTGCTGTATCCTGTCCTATTTATTAGGTACAACCATCAATTTTCTTTATCCTACCGAAAACTGTTCCACGGTTTCCGTATTTTTCTTAGTTATTACCCTCTAGCTGTTCCCTATAGTGTCTGGCAGTATTTCGTTCCGTAAGTCACTGAATTAGCCCTTCTTTATGTTCTTCGAAGGTCGTGGCTTCCTTACGAGTTTGTGTATACCCTAAATAGGTTTTAGCTTCTCAGTTTTGCAGTTTGCAGTTTTGCAGCACTCAACAATTCCTCGTCAGACCAACCTTCTATCGCAGTCAGATTGCCAAAATCTTCGACGAAGGCCTACACATCCTCAGTTGTCTTACCAGAAAAAGGAGCAATTAAAGCTGCGGCTGACAAACCTACATCCCTTTGTGACGAACGTGATTCCTCCAAGGCACGGAGTTCTGTGTCATCCACTATTAATTGTGCTATCTTTTCGAACAATATGTCTACGACGTCCGGCTCCGACACACCTTGCCGCTCTGGTTCTGTCAAAACTTTGTCCTTGACAGTAGGTATTTCAGAAGTAATACAAGACAAGATAACCATAAATTAATTTCATTTTTACATCTAATCATGAGTCATCTCGACTTAAGGCACAGCCTAGCAATATACCACTAATGATTACATGTACTTCATTTTGCTGGAACTAAGTCCGTACATGGTGCTCAGTGGCCCTCAAAGTTACATTGAGCAAATCTAGCAGACACTGACCAGTCGTGACAACCATTACCTCTCAGACTAGACGAATCCCTGGTTCTCTACTCGCAATGAAGTCTGCTTTACAAAATGCACAACCGTTAAACATCTTCTCCATGACTAAAATACGATCAGAATTTTTTACTCATTGTATAGCCTGTAGGTTCATTTGGTCTAAGAAGGCGAGGTCAGCGATCTGATACCAGCATTAGATGACCTATCGATTGTGAACCGTGGAGAGTGAAATGAGTTGCCAGTTCGACAGTGGATCTGCTTAATTATTTCCCTCTCAGCTGTAATACATGAGGTACAGCTTGGCGGAGGCATCCAGTTGTCTCTCATGTGAAACATCTAGCTATTTCTGACAGCGCTAAGAGCGGGGCGAGCTTGGCGTTACTCTAATGCAACTGAGAGTGATGTCTCTGGCTGCGACTGTGATGAGAGTGTGGCAACGCAGTCGGCAACACCATGGAGCCGACCATGGCCTCCCTCCAGGGAGCAAGCGGCTTTCTGCTCTGGCGGCTGTTCTTACGTGACTCAGGGCAGGCTGCTCTGTACCGTAATAGTGGACCCCTGACTGCATTCCACGATGTTGCTTCATGTGTCACAGGCTAGTGGTGTAGATTGTGACAATGAGACAAGTATGTTTTAACACACTAATGGCTGAGTACTTATGTTCGTTTAAGGGTTGAAGCCCACACTCTAAACACTTCCATGGTGGCAAGTGAGGAATGACTTACGTCCTTCCATTAACATATTGCAGCATCAGCTGTTGCTGTACTGCCCCCAGATGTCTCTCCTTCGCTGTGTTTTGTTACGTGATGCATAACACTCCTTCCTGTCGGTGGTTGGCTCTGTTGCAACTCACTTTCTCTCTGGCTTGCTTTTTGACCGAATACGGACGTCATACTACGACATAATCCCATGGATGATCATATTAGGTCGGGTTTTGAACACTTTTTCGTTGTATGGGAACCTGTTAGGTCATCAGATACTGCAGCCCATACTAAACTGAACAACTCCCGAACAGGCCATGAAGGGCCAACGGTACCGATCGGCCGCCGTGTCATCCTCAGCCTGTAGGCGTTACTGGATGCGGATATGGAGGGGCATGTGGCCAGCACACTGCTCTCCCGGCTGTATGTCAGTTTCCGAGACCGGAGCCGCTACTTCTCAATCAAGTAGCCCCTCCTTTCGCCTCACAATGGCTGAGTGCACGCCGCTTATCAACAGCGCTCGGCAGACCGGATGGTGACCCATCCAAGTGTTAGCCCAGCCCAACAGCGCTAAACTTCGATGATCTGACGGGAACCGATGTTACCACTGTGGCAAGGCCGTTAGCAGTGTAACTCATGGTTAGTAGAATTTATTTTATCTGACAGTATTTTATTAGGAATTCCTCGTTTTTAGCTTTCGTCATTTCTAAGTATCAATGGGGCGTTCTAAGTTATTTTACGCTGTTTTTTGTTTGATCTCCGTTACTTGGCGAAATATTGCTATGAAAGCTGTGTCATGGCATAGTGTTTTCTCAATCGGAACATGGCTCGCTTTTATGAGCATGTTAATCCTGTATATCTTTTCATGTTAGTTACGTTTTCTTGCCTTACATGAGCTTTTTTCTATTAACTTGTACTAATAGTATCTGATGATGCAACATAAATGCTGTGAAACTTGTCGTGCCTATAAATAAAGGACTTAGAGCTGAAGCGGTCTTATATTCAAATGGTTCAAATGGCTCTGAGCACTATGGGACTTAACATCTGAGGTCATCAGTCCCCTAGACTTAGAACTACTTAAACCGAACTAACCTAAGGACATGACACACATTCACGCCCGAGGCAGGATTCGAACCTGCGACCACAGCAGCAGCGCGATTCCGGATTGGAGCGTGTTACATTCACAATGATGTATCCAGGCTGTGGCTTCCCGGACAACAAGGTCCGCCTCAGTTTTTCATTAAAGCTAATGGTACCTGATACGTCCTATATATCTCTGAAGTTGGACTCATTAATCATATTTCACTACTTCAGGTGCAGTAATTCGGGCTACATGCAGACAAGTGCAGAGATTCCCGTACTTCATATCTCCTCTACCGTCTGCTGTCCATCGTATCTCTCCTCCACCTTGGCGCACTTGTCTGAACAACAGAGCAAAAATACTCATTCCCCTCAGAGAAAAATACTTTCTGTCCCAGTCCACCACTCAGCCGCTTTCTCATTTTTCAAGATGAAGTCCGACTATGGAATGATTTCCCTCATTATACAAGGCAACGAATTACAGCTCCAGATTCTAAAGACAATTAATGACAAATCAGCTAAAGAGACAATAATGTTATCCTTCTTTGCGCTACACAGCCGCTACCGCATTATAATAAAAGATTCATTACAAGATCTTCCTCATTTTTCCAAAACTCTTGGCTGCTGTAGTCCACCTAAACTTCTCTTCCTCAGAACTTGTTATGTCAGGTAGCATCACTTTTCTACATCTGTGAGTATTCTCTTATTTTGTACCTGGATCTAACACATTATTATTATTCTATACGGTAGTGGGCATTACCAGTGCTAGTTTTAATTATAGTAATGGAATTAATTTTATCTTTATATACACATTAATTAGTCTTCATTCACTATCAGTTTTGATAAATTTCGATGGCCTTAACCAAAAATATAGTGAAGATCATGAAAACAATAAAGTAATACAAATCTCAGTGTCACTCACCTGAGGATGTCACATTTTTCGATTTACTGCTATTTGTAATATTAAAATTGTTGTTATTTCGCAACTTACTATGTGTAAAACCTTGACCAGTATAAGAGAGGATCTGAATGTCATAACATGACATTTATATATAAAAATATAAATAAATGAAGAAAACTGAAGTTTGAAAAGCGAATTAAAGTTTAGGGAGATGAAATAAAGATGTTGAGATTCGTGACCGTAAATCTGTCATATACGGCAAACTAATTGGCAGAGTGGTTCGGAATGAATACTGTACTCAGAATAGGTTAAAAGATGAAATCAGCAAAGTAAAACGAGGGAAACGGAATACAAGTCATTTAAATCAGACGATGCTGAGAGAATTAGACTACAAAATGAGATATCAAAAGTAATAGATGAGGTTTGGTATTTCTCCAGAAAATAACTGGAGAAGGCCGAAATAGAGAGGATATAAAATAGAGACTGGAAATTAAAATAAAAGCATATCTGAAAGAGTAAAATTTGCCAGCTTACAACTGAAATTTAAATGTTAGGGATTCTCTTCTGTATGTAATTCGAGTGTAGCCTCGTACAGAAGTGAAATGGACGATAAACAGTTTAGACAAGAAGGAAATGGAAATATTTGAAATGTGTGCTGCGTACTGAACATTATCTGGGTAGATAGAACAGATAATCAGGAGATACTGAATCGAGCTGAGGAAAAAAGAATTTTGTGGCACACCTTGCTGAAGGAAGGAACCGTACAGGGTAAAAAGGGGAGAATAGCTAAGGATACTATACTTTACCACACATTGACGGGAAAAATCTCAGTACCAAGAATTAAATAATGTTGAATAACGAAATTTCTGGAGTACAATTGTCTAGGTAACGTATTTAAGTGATTAACTTTGCAAGACCACAGGTTAATTTAAACGCGAGGTAAGCCACTGAAAATGTGAAATGCTGGTACATTAACTACCAGAATGTTGAATGCAAGCATGCAAACGTGCGTGCCATGTGTTATACAGGGCCGGATGTCTGTAAGTGGGATGGAGTGCTAAGCCATCTGCACTTCGCCAGTAATACAGCGACGGTTAACGTTGTTTGTGGCAGATGATGGAGTTGTCGTCCGATAGTGTCCTATATGTGCTAGATTGGAGATAGACCTGGATATCGAGAAGGCCAAGACAACATGTCGACATTCTGTAGCGCATGTTGGGTTACAATAGCTGTACGTGGACGAGTTTTATCCTGTTGGAAAACAGCCCTTGGAGTGCTATTCATGAATGGCAGCACAATGTGTCAAATCACCAGGCTGACGCACAAATTTGCAATCAGGGTGCGTGGGAAAGCCACGAGAGTGTTACTGCTGTCATTTGAAATCGCAGCCTCGACCGTAACTCCAGGCGTAGTTCCAGCGTGTCTTGCACGCAGATAGGTTGGTTGTAAGCACTCAACTGGCCTTCTAAAGAACATACTTGCACTGAGGCAGAACCAGCTGTCATCAGAAGACGGAACAGAGCTCCACCCTCCCCTGCAATGAGTTCCAGTTCGACACCACTGAAGTCGCAATTTGCTGTCGTTTGGGATCAGTGGAATTTACGTTACAGGGCGTTTGGCTCCGAGCTGCCCTTGAAGTAACAGATCTGTAACAGTTGGGTATATCACTGTGGTGCCAACTGCTGCTCAAAGTGCTACAGCAGCTGCAGTGTGATGCACTACGTCCATACGCCGAAAACGATGGTCTTCCCTCGCGGTAGGGCCACGTGGCCACGTGGATCCTCGTCTTCTTGCGACCGTACATTCTCCTGATCACCGCTCCCAGTAATCGTGTACAGCGATTACCTTCCTGCCAAGTCTCTGCAGTATCGCAGAAGGGACATTCGTAGCCCTATTACACGACCCTATTACACGACATCTTTCAAACCAGTGAGTGCTGATAATGGTTTCTCTGTCGTCTTAAGAGCATTCTTGACTATCATCAACTCACCACGTCCAATCTGAAAGGTAACTAACGTTGACGACAGTTACACCTTGTATTTAAAACTAGACCCTATTTGCACACTCGTAGTGGCGCTAACAGTGCACAGCTTCTTCTTGGTGTGTATAAACTGATTAAAAGACCCAGAGATTAAAGGAACATACGAGTAAACACTAGCAGGGAAGCTAAGTAAATTATAGGTAAGCGGAAGTGGTTAGATAAGGTATGGTTCAGTCAAGTGTCTCAGATGAAACTGATGAGAGAAGATTGGCTAGCAAGAGGCGATTGGAAATATGAGGTTTCAGGAGTAAAAACACAGGTACACAAGAATAAGGGAGGAAATGCCAATTACGCTAAGGCAAACAAACGCTGATGTCACCATCCTTTTCACACTTTTCTACTGCTTTTCCAACCTTTCATCAAGTTTCGTATAAGTTGTTTTCTTTCGTTTGCATTCTATTCTTAATTCTGACTTCATTAAAGCACATGCTGAGTTCTCTGCTTCTGTTTTCATACATTCGATCTCGTCTTTAATTTTAATATTCGATTTTCCGAGAAGATTGTTCATTTGGTTGTGCAAAACTTCTACAGCGTTTGTGGTACGATGGCGCAATCTGTAGCAGTTCGAAAGACTCATCGGATTTCCATCATTTTCCAACCGTCTATCTACAAAATGGTCGAAAAAGTGAGAAAGTTTGGCGATATCCGGTGCTTGTGAATGTATAATGAACCAGCCATCTCAGACATCTTCAGGTCAAAGGAACGCCAGAGAAGCGCACATGCGAATCTGTAGTCTTACTGCCGGCCGGAGTGGCCGAGCGGTTCTCGGCCCTTCAGTCTGGAAGCACGCGACTGCAACGGTCGCAGGTTCGAATCCTGCCTCGGGCATGGATGTCTGTAATGTCCTTAGGTTAGTTAGGTTGAAGTAGTTCTAAGTTATAGGGGACTGATGACCTCGGATGTTAAGTCCCATAGTGCTCAGAGCCATTTCTATTTTGTAGTCTTACTTTTTCTTTTTCTCTGGATTCGCCAGTAAGTCCCAAGTATTGCAGTTGCCTCCAGAGATATTTCTTCATATGGAAATGACAGCCATGTACTTGAACCGACGGGATCACAACTTTTAGTGCATAAATCGCAAATGATTCGAAATCAACAGTGACATAATTAGGTTTCCATTATGGTACATTATCCACGACATTACGGGAAACACGGATATGTGATTCGTTTCTTTTGTGTGGTAAGAATGCAAAAGCCACCAGATAGATGTTTGTTTCGTACTTTGAACTTCCTAAGTCTGCATGAATAGTATATTTGTGAAAATTGCTTGCTACAGCATTTGAAGGTCCCATCCATAAGAAGTCTTGTTCAGTCTTTAGAGCCCCTCTTCCTACCTTTCTGCTAAAAACTAAGATCCCATCTCCAAAGCTGTCATAACTTAAGAGAAAACTGTTGCCGTCATTCATTGTTAGTAACTCTGCCTGAAGATCAACTTCCTGCAGTGTTTCTGGCTCTTTCTGATTGCCGTGGGATTTGGCCCGGTGCATGTATAATATCCCATTCATTGCTTGCTCTTTTGGCATTTCGTAATAAAATCATACATTCGATTGCGCAGGTAACGTAACTCCTCAGTATATATTTTAGAAATAGAATTCTCTTACTCTCGTCATCTCTTCTTCGCCTGATTAAACGTCTTTTTTACTTATAAGCGAGAGTCATCGGGTGCTCGTTTGAACTAAGCACTATACAGTCTTTGATCTTAAGCATTCCTCGGCAGTATGTTGTTCTATGTTTGGAACAGCACCGTATCACAGTCCCATCTGCTTTGGTTCTATTTACGATGTACGAGTAAGTATCGTAGTGGTCACATGATTTATCGTGGGTGGTTGTTGATAGTTCCATATCGAATGTTTAAGCACACAGAGATCCAAGGCGAGCGAGCTGAACACTCCGAAAGTTAGACTCACACTGGCAGTGGCTAGCCAAGCTGTCAATCACTTGAGTGGACGAGGACATCCGGAGTGCAGGTAAGGCTTCCCGCACAGGGAACGGTTCCGGTAGATGGTAACTCCCGGGGTTGCAGGGAGGTTCTGTCCTTAAGCAGGTAGATTCCTGCAAATCTGACTGCGAATTTCACAGATTTCTGGCTGGGTGCGATGTTCCCTGGGTGCAATCGCTCTGAAAAATTTAAATTAAGGTTAACACATAAACAAAACATGCTAATCTTCGAGAGAAAGATATAAAGGAAGATATTTGGCACGAAGAGGGGCACGCAGACACAGGAGTGGAGGACAATCAAAAACCAGAAACTGGCAGACCGGTATGCACAAACTACTGTTCGAAGCATGAAGAAAACAAGATGTATGTCAGCTGGACAACTGATTAGGATGCAAGAGGAAATATTACAGTGAGTAGCATTCTCAGGGTCAGTGGAAAGCAGAAGGGGCCCAGGAAGGACAAGATGAAGATGAACGAATGATAGAAACAGGGATACAAAGCGATGGGTGTAAGAAAATGAAAACTGACCGCGAAAGCAAGGAACAGAAGTGATTGATGGAGGAGACTAGAGAACGCATGATCTCCCAGGCCAAAGTGACAAGCAAGAAGATGAAGAAAACAATGGGGTAGGAGGAGATCAATGGTTGAATACAGTAAGCCCGCTATTAAGAAGTATCAATTTGTGGGCGTTGCTGCAGCGTATATGGAACCAACAGCTACTCAGGAGCTTGTTATTAAGCACTGACATCGAGGCAAGGGGTTCTTACTGCGTTCGAACGAAATCTTTTTGATTCCCCCTGCCCCTTATGTATGTACGTTGCAGTAGTTACGTGGAGGTGAAGAGGCTTCCAAAGAATAAAATGGCTTAGAGAACAGCAGCAACACAATTAATAGTGAAAACTAAAACAAATGAAACTGTTCGTTAGTGGAAACACAAACATGAGAGTAAACATAGACCCTAAAACTAGCCGTTTGCGAAATAACTCGGGATGTGTGGTTAGTAGCTCCCATCGACTTCAGTGGGAAGTGTTGGCCTGGTTAATACGAATTTATTTGAAATCTGAGCGTTTCGATTAACTTCTCATTTAAGTGTGCTCAATTTTCACTCAAGGCTCATGTTTTGGGAATGCGGTACGATCGTGACGTGACACTGGTACGTGTTGCTGCCAAAGTAAGGTGACCTCTAGCGCACCAATTTGATCCAAGATGCATAAATCGAACTGGGACTGCTCCTTGGCCTCTAAGATCAGCTGACCTTAGTGCTCAGAATTTTCCGTCTGCTGGCATCGAGAAAGTGATTTACCCCGTCTTTTCAGTACTGATATGATTAGGGTCGTTTCAAAAAAATGTAACGTACTTGCCCGCTAATGGAAAGACGGTGTATGGAACACCTTATACGTTGTGTGGTATCTAATTTTGACACACTTCCTGACTGGTGAATTTCGCGAAAGGATGCTAAGGTTAAGCTTGCTGGTGCTTAGATAATTTGAATCACTGATGTTTGTTGCAAGCATAATTTTCGCTCTGTTCCTGTCCTCCTGAATTCAGTGTCCGTTAGTGACAACGGCCCAATTTGTTCCACGAGATTTAGGGCATGTAGCGATAGAAACCTTAATTCAACTGATAGTCCGACCATAAGTGTTTCGGTTATCTTCTGAGAAAGTTCAAATCAAATGGTTCAAATGGCTCTGAGCACTATGGGACTTAACATCTGTGGTCATCAGTCCCCTAGAACTTAGAACTAATTAAACCTAACTAACCTAAGGACATCACACACATCCATGCCCGACGCAGGATTCGAACCTGCGACCGTAGCAGTCGCGCGATTCCGGACTGAGCGCCTGAACCGCTAGACCACCGCGGCCGGCAAGAAAAATGCAACGAGAGAAATCCACTGTCAACATTTTAGCTGCTAAGACGCTTGATTTTACTTATCGCCGATATTTTCCGCGATATATCGATATCGAAGTGGCAATTTCGAGTCCTATATTTTTATTTTAATAGGTATTTTTTTCTTTTTTTTGCAATTTTCGGTAAATGTATGAAATTGTTCTTTTGAAATTGTAGTAGAACATAATTTTACTTTCGCTGTGTGTAGGTACTACTTTTGGGGTCCCCGCCTCGTCCAGTCTTTCTCTTTTACTGTGTGAAGCATATATAGGTGGCGCAAAGAAGAAGTTCAATTGCTTGGGGGGGGGGGGGGGGAGGGGCTTGTGGAGGGGATGAAGGAATGGAAAAACGAGATTTTAAATTTCCAATGTGAAGAAATAGCACGACTCTGCGTTGAAAAACAATTTTTAGCGCAACTAGTGAGCTATTTCTTCACCTTGCTATTCTGCAAAACAGTTGCTGAAAAAGACAAGATTTTTTTTTTTTTTTTGCAATGGTTGGAGGCGTGTGAAGGAATATGCTGACGTAATCGGCGCTTGGCCCTGCTGCAATGTTTAACTTCACAACGCAGATTTGACACTACAACTGCTAGGTCCTGGCGTTTTCAGAAATGGAAAAACAGGGAAGTCGGCGTGAAGTTTTTACAGATAAATTCAATATGTGACGAAACCGAATGAAGGGCACATCGGACACATTTCATTGTGTCACTTACATGCAGGTCCCACTATTAGTATACTGGTTTTCGGCAAGCGTCAGTATGCATTATTTTCCTTTCAGTACTTGCTGTGAGGGGTATAAGCAGGCAGCTAGCTTCCTGATGTACGTATTACCTGCTAGCAAGTCAATACTTAAATATATGGATCTAAAACTGCAAGTATATTTACATTGTGCAGCCGATGATTTTAAAGGCCGCTGGGTCGATATTCGTGTCAGTATATCAATATGTCGATAGTTTATCGATGTATCGAGAGCATACAATGAGTTTTTTTTTAAAATATGGTTACATCGAATTCACGATATTTTTAAAAATATCAACATTCGTAATGTGAAGCACCAATACCACACAAAAATGTCACCTAGTTTTAGTGTTTCGAATAAGGAGCAGTTCATATCGACAGCAAAACTGTTGCATATAGAATCTTACCAAGATCACTAGCAGAGGAAAAACAAATCAAGCCAGTGTTTGGTATTACATTAGAAACGATTTCCATCAATCTTAACTTTCATTTCAATGAAATATTTCTTGTACATAGAGAATTTTACAATGATTTTGTAGCATAGTTTTGATTGCAATTTCTGAGTAATGTAAGTTTTAGTAACAATGAAATAGTTCCGTATTTATTCCCCATAGTCATCACAATAGAGCAACGTGTCATTTTAAAGACGAAAGTAAAAATATTTCTTACGCAGGTCGCACCTGACGAAATAAAAATTAACGTTTTCAGACATTTCATAGCAATTATTAGTTTTATTCAGACAGAACTGCGGAGCAATAAGAAATGGTCATCGCCGTTCCTCTGCTTATTGTACTGCATACCGAGCATACTTAAAGCGATTCGTAAAATGTACCGATGCAAACAGATAATGCAGAAATTACTTAAATTTAAGAATACCGTTCTCCTAATCAACCTCAAATGACATGGAGATATTGAAAATTACATTGCCCCAAAAATTTCTTAAAAATTCTTTACGCAGTGGAAAAAATTCTTTATCGATTATGACACTGTGGAATCTAAATTATACCAACACCCTTTTCGTCGTTCTCTTGAAAGACAAAGGTAGTTTTAAATCCAGTAAAAGACCATTTCGACTGAAGTGTTAAAAATAATTTTTTTTTACTTCTCCAGATTTTGAGAGGTAGATTATAAGATGTCTGCCACTGAAGAGCCCTTCTTTTAATTTTTGGTTCTGACATGCCTTGAGGTTCCTGAAGAGAGATTTAAATCTGCGGAAAGAGTAATCCACTCTTACTTATCACGTTATATGCATATTCCATAGCATTAATCGATTGCTCAACAGCCTGTCTTTTATCGGCACGAAATACTGAAGTGTGATTTGCTCATAGTTCTTTTAGGAAACCTAAATGATCGGCGTTAGACATAGTAAATGTGGGGGATCACGGAAAGCTTCGTATTCATATCAGCTAGGAATTAACGGCATCTCCGCTGCTTTTACTTGAAATAGAACTAATCTTCGTTGTGTTACGACTTCCTATAGTGTAAGGTTTTTGGAACTGCATAACCAGGCAGAAGAAGACTTGGAATAAGCAATGTTCGTCTCAATTGCGATTTGGAGGGCTCACTGTCATAAATCTCCATTGGTAATGATGCAATTCCTCTCATAAGCAGCTTTACATTGTTTGTATATCGACAAAACGTTTCTAAAATAGCACTTATTTATTCACTTCTAGGTTTTTGTGTTGGTTATTAATGATGGTAACGAGAGACTGTGGCTACAATGTACAATGAAGTTGTAGAATAGTTTTTCTTTCACAGTTCTGCGAGTGTCATTTTGGCTGCTGACTACTGTTCCGATTGAGAATGAAGGCATAATATTCTTCAGAGGTGAGTCACACTAAATTGAGTCACCTCAGGTCAATAATTACTTCATGTCAGATTGTTTTCCCTTTATACAATTCACGATCAGATTTTGTAAAACAAAAGTCATTTTGTTCATTGCTTAATGTGAATCGTTGAGCATAATTAAATTTACTTTGGTCTCATTTCCCTTTTTAGCACTTACTGCACCACAAAAGCTACTTGAAATTATTATGGATAATAGAGGAATTCCAAATTTGAGTGAATAGTAATGGCAGACAATTGTTTCAGAGAAACTATTAAGCAAAATTAAAATTCGCTTTACAAACTGCAATCGCATCGAGAAGTGTTATCTGTATACCGATGCACTGTCAACCAAGGATACGTGCCTGCCATGTTGAAAATGTGTGATGTGCTACGGCTCTGGTTGTGGCTACGAATTCGGCAATTTTCAACAATAAAAAAAAATCCTTACAGTGCGTCTTAGTAGCAAAACGTTTGCGTGGGTCTTTCTTTTGGTGTATTCTTCCTATATACAAAATTTCACCATGTTTCGATATATCAGATATGACCATTCCAATGTAAGTATTACTGTGGTACGAAAGCTTTGACCGAAATTCTTTGCCTGACTTTGCATACACTAGTGTTATAAACCTAACCGCTTAAAGTTTCCCATCCTAAACATTATGTGAGACCCTTGTTGACATCTGTACCGTCTGAGAACGAAGCCGCAATATTGTTCATAAATGAATCACCACTTAATTAAGTCAACTCGCATCATTTATCCTACATCTACTTGTAGGCAACGTTTATCGGTAATCAGGTTACAGTACGATCCCTGTTTGTTACTATAATTTTGTATTTGATATTTTTGGTTGTCTTTGTCACATCTTTTATTTTTGTATTTGATATTTTGGGTGTCATTGTGATATCTTTTTATTAACATGGACATTTCCCCTAGCTCTTTGGGGTAGTAGTAGTAGTAGCTTAATTCATCTGTAGATCTCCTTTTACAAGGATATAGTACATGTCAAAGTTGAGATGTGCATGGCTGATATTCCCACCATAATGTATTTTACACCCTATTTTTAACATACTTCACCTCACTACGTTAATTTATATTACTACTGTCACTGAGTTCCTGCTTTACCCGACTGTGACCGGCGCTAGCAGCGCGTATCGACATATCCCCTCTCGTAGCATCTTTATTCGACTGCTATTACTTAGGTATTAAAATCAATAGAGAAGAAATAAAAACTTGGAGGTTCGCCGATGACATTGTAATTCTGTCAGAGACAGCACAGAAATTGGAAGAGCAGTTGAACGGAATGGACAGTGTCTTGAAAAGAGGATATAAGGTGAACAGCAACAAAAGCAAAACGAGGATAATAGAATGTAGTCGAATTAAGTCGGGTGATGCTGAGGGAATTAGATTAGGAAACGAGACACTTAAAGTACTAAAGGAGTTTTGCTATTTGCGGAGCAAAATAACTGATGATGGTCGAAGTAGAGAGGATATAAAATGTAAACTAGCAATGGCAAGGAAAGCGTTTCTGAAGAAGAGAATTTTTTTATATCGAGTATAGATTTAAGTGTCAGGAAGTTGGTTCTGAAAGTATTTGTATGGAGTGTAGCCATGTATGGAAGTGAAACATGGACGGTAATAGTTTGGACAAGAAGAGAATAGAAACTTTTTAAATGTGGTGCTACAGAAGAATGCTGAAGATTAGGTGGGTAGATCCCATAACTAATGAGGAGGTATTGAATAGAATTGGGGAGAAGAGTTTGTGGCACAACGTGACAAGAAGAACGGACCGGTTGGTAGGACATGTTTTGAGGGATCACAAATTTAGCATTGGAGGGCAGCGTGGAGGGTAAAAATCGTAGAGAGAGACTAAGAGATGAATACACTAAGCAGATTCAGAAGAATGTAGGTTCCCAGTAAGTACTGGGAGGTGAAGAAGCTTGCACAGGATAGAGGAGCATAGAGAGCTGCATCAAACCAGTCTCAGGACTGAAGACAACAACAACATTACTTCTTGGGGGTGTCTGTCATAAGAAGTTCGGGTCGTGTGTTCGGGTCGTTTGTTCGGGTCGTGTGTTCGGGTCGTGTGTTCGGGTCGTGTGTTCGTGTCGTGTGTTCGGGTTGCTAGTTAGGTGGAACATGTCTGGAGCTCAGTCCAGACCTGCCAGTTGGGGAATTGCAATGCAGCATTAGTGAAGTCAGGTTGGAGCAGCGAGGTCTGCGTCGACATGGCTGTCCCTACCATTGCTGCCACGCATCATTTGAGAAGTGCCACGGTCTTGATGGATCGTCAGTTGGTCGTCCTACCGGACGACGCATTTTGGCTCGCTGATCGTTCATGAGTCGGCTGTGTGTGTGTGTGTGTGTGTGTGTGTGTGTGTGTGTGTGTGCGCATCGACTCTTCGTGTACGTTTATTTACTGTTGGGTATCATTCGTTCAGGTGTTTGTCAGGCTTTGTGTGTAGTTGGCATTATTTACAATGACGACTATTTTAGTAGTTGTCGACATTCTGAGGGGAGTCAGTCGGTCGTTGCGGACCAGGGAAGTTATCTCCACGTGGTGCAGTCGGCTGGGTCCGCTGGCGGTCCCTGCTCAGTGTCGGACCGAGTGTCGAGCTGTCCGATCGCTACGAATTTCGTGGTTCACCGACCGTGGACGTCAAAGTTGAGTAGTGGTTTCAAATACCCAAGCCACGTCCATTCATGTTGTGTTCTTCGTTTCATTGGTTCGCTGTTGGGGAGGTTTTCCCGTAAGCAACACAGTGTTTCTGAAATTTGGCCGCCATGCGGTGCAATTAACTTTACTGGTTGAGTACAATTCGAGTGCACCAGCGGAATTTTCTGTCTAGTTGCCGTTAGCATTCTGGTTACCTGCCCTGGCCACTAATGTAATTTCAGGCAGCATCGTTTCCTCACCTGTTGTTGCTATCCAACATGGTGTGTAGTTTTGACAGCGAATACCTATTTCATTGTGGATAATCACGTTCGTAAGCTTTTGCGTTTGAGTTCTCATGTACTGGTTGGTGGTAAGCAAGTTGTTGTGTCAGTCAGTTTGTGGCAGTCCACTGGTTGGGTTTAGACGGATCAAGTGTAGCTTGGCTCACCACCCGTTTCACTTAAGTGAACGAGTCTCCCATAGCAAGTCAACTACAAATTCTAGTTTTTATTGGAATTAATGTACACTCCTGGAAATGGAAAAAAGAACACATTGACACCGGTGTGTCAGACCCACCATACTTGCTCCGGACACTGCGAGAGGGCTGTACAAGCAATGATCACACGCACGGCACAGCGGACACACCAGGAACCGCGGTGTTGGCCGTCGAATGGCGCTAGCTGCGCAGCATTTGTGCACCGCCGCCGTCAGTGTCAGCCAGTTTGCCGTGGCATACGGAGCTCCATCGCAGTCTTTAACACTGGTAGCATGCCGCGACAGCGTGGACGTGAACCGTATGTGCAGTTGACGGACTTTGAGCGAGGGCGTATAGTGGGCATGCGGGAAGCTGGGTGCACGTACCGCCGAATTGCTCAACACGTGGGGCGTGAGGTCTCCACAGTACATCGATGTTGTCGCTAGTGGTCGGCGGAAGGTGCACGTGCCCGTCGACCTGGGACCGGAACACAGCGCCGCACGGATGCACGCCAAGACAGTAGGATCCTACGCAGTGCCGTAGGGGACCACACCGCCACTTCCCAGCAAATTAGGGACACTGTTGCTCTTGGGGTATCGGCGAGGACCATTCGCAACCGTCTCCATGAAGCTGGGCTACGGTCCCGCACACCGTTAGGCCGTCTTCCGCTCACGCCCCAACATCGTGCAGCCCGCCTCCAGTGGTGTCGCGACAGGCGTGAATGGAGGGACGAATGGAGACGTGCCGTCTTCAGCGATGAGAGTCGGTTCTGCGTTGGTGCCAATGATGGTCGTATGCGTGTTTGGCGCCGTGCAGGTGAGCGCCACAATCAGGACTGCATACGACCGAGGCACACAGGGCCAACACCCGGCATCATGGTGTGGGGAGCGATCTCCTACACTGGCCGTACACCTCTGGTGATCGTCGAGGGGACACTGAATACTGCACGGTACATCCAAACCGTCATCGAACCCATCGTTCTACCATTCCTAGACCTGCAAGGGAACTTGCTGTTCCAACAGGACAATGCACGTCCGCATGTATCCCGTGCCACCCAACGTGCTCTACAAGGTGTAAGTCATCTACCCTGGCCAGCAAGATCTCCGGATCTGTCCCCCATTGAGCATGTTTGGGACTGGATGAAGCGTCGTCTCACGCGGTCTGCACGTCCAGCACGAACGCTGGTCCAACTGAGGATCCAGGTGGAAATGGCATGGCAAGCCGTTCCACAGGACTACATCCAGCATCTCTACGATCGTCTCCATTGGAGAATAGCAGCCTGCATTGCTGCGAAAGGTGGATATACACTGTACTAGTACCGACATTGTGCATGCTCTGTTGCCTGTGTCTATGTGCCTGTGGTTCTGTCAGTGTGATCATGTGATGTATCTGACCCCAGGAGAGTGTCAATAAAGTTTCCCCTTCCTGGGACAATGAATTCACGGTGTTCTTATTTCAATTTCCAGGAGTGTATTTTTGAAGTTTGGAAAATCAATTGTGGGCCTTAAGCCGCTTATAACCCTATTTTTGAAATTACCCTTTAAGCAAAAACATTGCCGCCTTCTGCCTTAAAAGATTATAGCAATCTATTTCAAAATTTTTACACTTAATTGTGGCCGTCAGCCGCTTGTATTGCACCTTGCATATGTTTGTTCTATCTACCTCTGCCTTGAGACTTGCCAGCCTAGCTGTGATACCATATGTATTTTAATTATTTTCTTTGCTATTTTAACTGCATTTTTTATTTTGTTGACTTGTAAGATTTCTTGTTTGGAGGCCTTCAGCCGTGAAATAATTGCCTTTTTGATAATCGTAGTTCTAAAGATTCGGATATGTGCCGTTTTGGTTTCAAGGTGTTATTAAATTACAATAAATTACAATTTTGAGGGAACCTGACCGACACCTTATTTGGGCCTTTCCACAATCCTAATCACCTGTTCTGCCCTGCGGGTTTAGCGGGTGCCTCAAGAGTATTTACAAACTTAAATTAATTTAAAATGAGCTAATTCGTATACACATATATTTACAGAATTCTAGTTAGAGACAATCATTAGATTTATTCCTGGTATACAATAATTTTTTTACAAGTAACTTATTACATAATATAATTCCACATTGTACACTCATATCTCACAGTACATCGCTGCACACACTACACACACAGTGTTTCATAACACCTCACGCACTACATACACACACTCACACACACAAACACACACGCGCTCGCACATACACACTGGTGATCTCTGTGCCATTTTCTGTACCGCAAATTCCGATTTGCTTTCCTGAAAAACTGAATTAGCATCCCTCCATAATGAGTGAGATGTTGAGCTCAGAAAGAGGAAGAGGTGTTAGTATTGTGCCATTCATAGCTTGGGGGTAAGTATTTCTAGAAAGGGAAAAAGAAGGAAAAAAATAAAATGAAGGTTTTAGACGGAATGTTGGGTATTTTATGATCATTATTATTATTATTATTTATTTGTATAACATTTTTTTATCAAACCTCTAGTGTTTCAGGTAAGTAATCCTTCTGTGTATGAAATCTGTTGCGTAACAGGTACTTTCTAGCTGCGTTTTTAAATATGTGTCTTTTCGCAATTTCTTTAATCTCTTTTGGTAATTTATTGTACAGTTTTATTCCTTGGTAGAATGTGCTGTTTTGAGTTTTATTTTTATTTTTTATTGGTAAATATGAGTCCATCTCTTGTTGCATCGTCACAGACACAGCTGTTTGTGCAGTAATTACCAATGTTATTTTTGACGTGTACAACTGACTGGTTAATGTATTCACATGGAGCAGTTAAAATCCCCAGTGTTCTGAAGAGATCTTTACGATGAGTTCAACTAGTACTTTTGGTTATTATTCTTATGGCTCTTTTCTGGAGTTTGAAAAATGTATTCATATTCTGTGCATTTGTTCCCCAAAAAAGGATGCCATAGCTAAGAATTGTGTACATACGAATAATATGTAACTAAAAGACACTGCATGTTACACACTGATGATAGAATTCTAAGGGCATAACATAGTGATGACATTCTTTTTACAAGTACCTTTGTATGTTCACATCACTTCAACTGAGAATAAATATTCATTCCTAGAAATTTTGCACTTGTTACACAGTCTACAGAGGTGCATTCTACATTTAATTTAATTTAACATTCTCATGTTACCTCTCCGAATTGAAATTCACGGAATTACTTTTCTTTATCTCCAATGTCACTTTATTACATATTGACCAATCATAAACTTCGTTGAGAGCTTCATTTGATTTCTCGGCAAGGAGTTCTCTTGTTTTCACAGAGACTATAATATTGCTATCATCAGCGAAGAGGATTTTTTCACCATGAGTAACGCTTCTGGGAATGTCATTGATGTGTATCAGGAGCAGTATTGGTTCTAATTTGCTACCTTTTGGAACCCCTATATTAATTTATTTTGGTTCCGATAAGTGTTTTACTAAATGTTTGGATCTATTTGAAGTATGTGTTACCTCTTTGTAGCCTATCTGATAGGTATGATCGAAACCAGTCATTAGCTACCCCTGTTATTCCTAATGCTTTTAATTTATTTAATGGAATCTTGTGGTCGACTGTATCAAACGATTTAAAACATCCAAAACTTTGTCTGTGACACACTCATCTTTATCAAGAGCAACTTGTGAACTGCTTTCAGTATGATTATACAGTGTATAACACGAAGGTATGACCAAACTTTCAGGAAACATTCCTTATACGTACAGAATAAAATAAAATATTTTCAAGTTAGAGTTCATTTTCTATTTCTCTTCACAATCACATTAATCATTTGAAACAGAGTTGCTTTGAATCATACTTAAGAAACAGAATGCCAAAATGTATGCTGAGTAATTTAAACAAATGTAGGAAGGAGAAAAAAATATTAGTGACAAAGAATAAATCACAAAGGGATTCTCACATGGATCAATTATGGATGCACTTCTATTTATTATAATGGGCTGTCGATAAAGTTCACAAAATTGTTTAGTGCCATCAACAATGATTTTCTGTTAATGTATGTATCGTTGTTGTTGGGGACTGTTTTGTTAGGGTGTCATATTGTTCCACCCAGGCTGAGCTGAGAAACTACCCATACTTTCTTAGAGAATAGTCTACCTGTTGTGATAGAACATGGGTCTCTAAGAGTGCTTCAAATATGTATTGCATGCACTATGTAGCTCCAGCTCGTATCAGTATTAATGATCGTAGATTTCTAAATAACAAATTCCATGACCCCCTCCCACCGGAGGTTTGAATCCTCCCTCGGGCTTCGATGTGTGTGTTGTTCTTATCATAAGTTACTTTAAGCAGTGTGTAAGTCTAGGGACCAATGACCTGTGCAGTTCGGTCCCTTAGGAATTCTTACACATTTGAACATTTTTGCGATTCCTTGACAAATGGATGGGTAGAAGTGGACAAATTCCTTTTCCTCCAAGCTCTCTGGACTTAAAAAATAAATGCAAATGCTATATGACTAGGGCCTCCCGTCGGCTAGACCGTTTGCCTGGTGCAAGTCTTTCGAGTTGATGCCACTTCGGCGACTTGCATGTTTATGGGGATGAAATAATGATGATTAGGACAACACAGAACCCAGTCCCTGAGTGGACAAAATCTCCGACCCAGCCGGGAATCAAACGCGGGCCGTTAGCGATGATATTCCGCCACGCTGACCACTCAGCTACCATGGGTGGACTCTGGTACAAGCTACATTACACTCTTATTTTGTAGACGTTTGAATGCTCTCGAGTGTGGTACTCTGGTACAAGATGTACGGAGTCTTCTTGCCCATATTGTGGATGGTTGTAGGCAATACGCAGTTCTCCAAGGATATATCAGCGTATTAGGAATTCAACGCGATGGCCGGTTGATTCACGTATCCTTGCTAATGGATGGCAAATTCCATTTAGGAAGGTATTTCAGACTGTGCTGATACATTCTTTTCATAGTCTTTCCCATGAGTATTGTGGTAATGAAGTATAAGGAGCAGCAGAATGAAAACGAGACAGTTGGTGTAAATTGTTTATTATTTCAAAGGTGACCACCATAACTGTTGTACATTTATCGTACTGAGAGACGAGATGGTCAATGCTTTCATGGAAAAATATTTGTGGTGGTCTACGGAATCGCGATTGCACCCAGACATGCACTTCTTTGTCTGAAGCAAATCGAGGGCCACGAATTTATTTCTTCAGGACTCCACAAATATGGGAATTGCATGGGGAGAGGTCGTGTCTCTGTAGAAATTGTGTTAGGGTTTCCCAGCGAAACTTTAGCAGCGTACTCTAAACAAGGTTGGCAAGGTGTGGGAGGACATCTTGTTGGTATGTTGTTTCGACTGGGTTGCAGTAGTCTCGCATGGTAGCCGCAACACGTCCTCGATTAAGTCCTGATTTCCCTCCAACCGATATCCATATTTTTGGAATTCTCAAGAAAGATATTCGTGACCGTCGATTTGCTTCAGACGAAGAGATGCACACCTGGATACATTCACAGTTGCTCAGGCAACTGGATACATTTTCTATGAATGCATTGAATTATGAAATACACATGATGCGAAGAATACGAAGTGGCTTGCCATTATTACTTTCCTAAGGTGACATTAAGAGTACTCATGGTGAAAGTAGCCTAGTTTCCGGACCTAACAATTACTTCCTAGGAGACCAAGAGCTTGGAAATGACAAAAAATGAACAGCAGGCAATTTAATACCTCGTTTTCATCCTATTGCTACTTTTGCTCTAACTTAACGAATGTGCAGAGGCCCATTAACGAAGAAAGCTAATTCTTGAGCATTATGATGCCATACGCAATGTTAGAGACAGCAGTACACCTTGTTAACAGAAGGCTTTCTAACCGTCGTTCTACGACGTTACTCTTATGGTCTTGCTGCTACTCTTCACGTCGTGTATCCCTTTTGATACAAGTAATTACCATGCAATATTAAGTTCCGCCAGAGTGTGGACAATGAATGGCCATTAACTCTGAGTGTGTCTCGCTATCGTCAATAGGGGCTGATCGTAAACCGTCGCTCTATAAGTCAACAATACAATATCAAGAGCAAATACTAGCTGCGAGACATTAATTAACAATTTAATGAAAGATGTACTAAAATTTGATCTGTTGGTTGAAATCTCGAAGAATAATAATATGTAGCTCATAACATATTCTTTTTAACTTTGATATAAATCACCCCCTTTTCTTTTTCTTTTTCTTTTTCTTTTTTTTTTTTTTTTTTTTTTTTTTTGCAAAGCCACGAATGATGGACATGACATAAAAATAATTCATTGAATAACTCTTGAGTATCTACAACAATGCTAAATCTGGAATTTCTTTGTACAGACATGGCAGCTACACCCAGCAGCATGCGCTAAATGATAAAGTACATCAGCGCAATAAACTGTCAAAAAACGTTCTCGGGCATGAGCTTTAGCATTTACATATAATCTATATTTTATAGCCATCAATGCTGTTCTTCCTAAAACAGTTCAACTCCATCACAATATGAATCCTTTAAAACACAAATCTTCTTCACTGGTTCACATCTGCGATGAAATACAATACAAACTAAAGTCACCCGTGAGATCTCGCTACTAACTTGCGTAGAGTGGAATCAGAATCCCGAAATCTACATGTCATCATATGCTCCCGCTACACGAAAATAACATTCGTGGCAAACACCCTGCCCAACTTTACCGAAACAAATGAGAAAGTATCTTACCAAACTCTGGTGGGAAGACAATGGATGAATCAAGACTCGGTCACACGATCATTTCTAGATTCAGCACAGATACTTTCATCCTGATCACCATTCATAATTTTCACAATAATTTCATACATATCATAATTCATTATCATTTCCTGGGGCCTTTGTCTCAATTCAACTTGGTGTCGGCCTTGTTACTACGGATTTGGTGATGTTATTGTTGGAGGCTGGGCGGATGCCCTTCCTGCCGCCACCCCATACCCCCCCTCCCCCCCCCCCTCCCCCCCCCCCTCCCCCCCCCCCCCCCGGGGATGGAACTAATGTACCCCAACTGTCACCATCTAGTATAAACCATGTAGTAGTGCGAACATTTTCAAATATCTACGAGTCGTGTAACTGAGCCGGAACATGGGGACCAGCCCAGTATTCACTTTTGGATGTGGAAAACTGCCTAAAAACCACATCCAGGCTGGCCAGCACACCGGACCACTTCGTTAATCCGCCGAGCGGATTCGATCTGGGACTGGCGCTTCTACCCTAGTCCAGGAAGCAGCGCATTAGCGGTCTCAGCTGACCTGGTGGGTACAATAATTTCCTACAGATACTTATGATAAGACATGTAGAAATATTTTCATTCATTTTGCAACCTCTTAACAAACTCACTTATGGTGTATTCCAAAGACTTTATAAAATTGAGATGTATACAAATAGCTACATCCGGCACTCGAGTCAAAACAATAATGTGTCCTACTTTAGAAAGTAGAACTATAATGAAATAAACATCGAACTTTATTGTAATATTACAACGGGGCAAGTCATGACAATAAGATCATTTGTCTGTTTGTTGAAAATTCCATAGTTAAGACACTATTTATGTTAACAGGCTTTATCCTCTTTCATGTGGTGTGGCTTTCGTGATGGGTTCAGTTGTTTCAATTTATTATAAACTGTAATGGTAACAATGTGAATAACTTTTTAGCTTTAAAGTTGCACACATGAATTTATGTTCCATGAGTTCGTCACACTGCCGCGGTTTCACAGCTTGCACTCTTTTCTCTCTAGGAAGCTTTCAAGGAATTTTACGTGTTTTCATTATAACATATTAGTGGATTTCAGTGGCGACATACCAAGTCACAGGCCCTTCCATCTTACCTCGTCCCGTGCCACGCCACTGCAACGCATCCCGATTTCTGCCTGGGAAAACCACGAATGAAACTTCCTGGCAGAGTAAAACTGTGTGCCGGACCGAGACTCGAACTCCCGAGTTCGAGTGTCGGTCTGGCACACAGTTTTACTCTGCCAGGAAGTTTCAGTATTTCAGCTTTCTGTCGACAGGGTCAGCTTTCACTGACAGCACCAAACGTTGATTCCTTGCAGGCCTTACCACATTTCGTTCCAATTCTAAAGACAGAAGCATCGTCCACAGACTCTCGGCCTTGTAACACTCCCATGAAGTACCCCCGAAATTATTTCAACGTCTGGTGATACGTTAAGAAAAAAGTGTTATTTTCTGTCTGAAAGGAAGTCATGAATCCAAACAAATCTGTTCTGATGCTCGGCAAGCTCGTACTTTGTTCACTAAAATCTACACGGGTTCATTAACACGCAACGACAAATTGTTAGGCCTTACGCTACCGACTTTCACAAATTATATATTATGACATGCGGCCACTCAGACATTCCTAAAACACAAGAAGGATTGAGATCAAGATTTACCATACCGCCAACCAAGAGGTCACTTTGAGATGGAGCACAAATTCCTAGCGAACTAGAATGAGATACTCTTCAGACTGTGTCCTTTTGAGAGGAAACAACCCTTATCAGGTAGTTACGAGAAACCTCTTATAAAAACACCTACCGGATCTCTGCTCTAGTATCTTAACTACAACAGCACCTTCTTTTATCTGAAAGTGGGATATATGTTGATCGATTTGTATATGACAGGGTCTGCAACAAGAGCCAGCTCAAAGGATTTTTCCACCTCGTCTGAAAATTTAAACTGCCCTCCCCCTCCCATCCCCAGCCATCTCATATCCGCCTTCCATATTCAGACACTGGCAGTGTATCCACGATGTCCTTCATCTATAGTATCGTATTTTCGCACATCACATGTACTCGACTCAGAATAGACTTTTTGACGCGAATACGTCTTTCCACGTATGGGCCACTACTCAGTGGAACTGATGTGAGACGTATACAGTATAATATATTTCGAATTATAACTCCAAAATTATTTCCAAAAAAATTAAGTTATGTCATTCGCAGAGTATATAAATAAAATCCATTCACGTTTTCTTTTCTCTCAGCAGATGCTCGTAGGATGCGAGACCTGTAGGTGCCAGCACAGCTGAGTAATACGTAGTAGGCGGTATGGACGGTGCTCATGCTGTACGAAGTATAGGGTAATAGGACAGCGAGTGATTTACACACAACTGTTTTAATTTTTGAAAGCAAAAGTGTGGATATCGCCAACACCTATTTTCTGTGTCCACATTATTCAAAGGAAAAGCAGCTATGATCGGATATAGGGAAGGCGTGCTTGCCGACTTGCCACCACCTCAATTTATGGCTCAAAACAAACAGTTTTGAAAGCACGTTCATTTATTGCAGCGACAGCTAGCCGTTAAATCCCAAATGAAATTATTGGAACGCAAACAGAGTGAAATACGATGAAACTGGCTAGAAAGTTCGTGCAGTGCAGTTTAGGTGCGTCAACACTGGTTTGATAGGCTTTTTGACTTCTTCTTCCGTAGTGGTCAATCCAAGGATTGGTTTGCAACAGCTACAATGGCAGCTTGTCTCCATTCTGTGCGTCTTTCAGCTTTTATCTTCATTTCTTTATAGGTGTTACAACCCACATCATTCACGATTTGATCCATTTACCTCAACCGTGGTCTTCCTCTTGGTCTTTTTCCCTCGACATATCCCTCTATGATTGTGGTCAAGAGTCCTATATATCTTAATAGATGGCCTGTAAATTGCACTCTTCTTTTAACAATGAAGCTCCAGAAGCTTCTCTTCTCACCTGCTCTTTCCAGAACCACTTCGTTTGTGGCCTTTTCGATACATTTTATTTTGAGCATGTGACTATAGCATCACATTTCAAAAGAATTGAGCTTCTGGTCTTCCTCTATCCCGAGAGTCCATGTTTCACACTCATAGCAAGCCACACACCACACATATGATTTCAAAATCTTTTCTTGATTTCAAGGCTGATGCTCTTAGATGTTAAGATGTTTTTCTTTTTGTTAAAAGCAGCATTTGCTTGAGCCAATTCTACTTCTCACTTCTGCCTTGCTCCTTCCATCCCTGGTAATATTTCTGCCCAGATAAATAAATTTATCAACTTGTTCAAGCAGTTCATTGCCTACACGAACTTGGACATTCACTTGATCTTTTATGTCGCATGCAATTACTTTTGTTTTTGCTTTATTTATTCTCATATTATATTCTTCCCTCATAACTTTATCCATTCTGTTCAGTAGGACTACAAGAACTTTACTTTCAGCCAGTACAACTATATCATCTGCGTATGTTATCATATCTATTCGCTGGCCATGAATTACTACACTTACTTTTTGACTATGCTTTTAATATTAATATGTACTGATTATGGCGAAAGCATCGGTAGAGAAAAGGGAATTGAAGTTATAGACAAGGCAGAAAAAATTTGTATGCAGGAGCGTGGCAAAGAGAAGAACAGCTTAAATAGTATTAATGACTGATGGGGGGTGGTGAGGGTTCCATGCAGCTTTCCAGGTGTAAACGCCGTCTAATCACTATGTCTGGATTGAAAAGGGTATGGTGCGATACGGACAGTACCTCTTTTATTTATTCTATATTTATTTACTTATTACACGGTATTTTCTCAGGGGTATTGCTCTTTTTCCAACTCGAAATGGGGATGGTACGGGAACCAGTAATACACGATGTGCAAACAGTTTTTGTTGCAGTGTCATAATAATAATTACAACCCTGAAACGAAATATTTTTATTTCTGCATTTATCTTTACCTCGTTATTATGAATTTTTTCTTCTGTAGGGCATTTTAAGCTGTTGTTGTGTAAGCGCCTGGTGGAAAATAAGATGTCAACACTGCCACCAGCAAGCATTTCATTTTTCACCCATTTCACAACACCATATACAATTTCCGGTAAAACACTTGATTTTTTAAAGAATGATTCGTTTCTCTAACTTATTCTCACTTTTCTTGATTTATGCAAGACTTTCATACTCTTGTTTAACTCACAATAAAACACTTTATCAAAACTTTTCTTCAGACAGTCCTTGTAAATTTGTTTTGATGCTTGAAATTGGGCAAATTCAAATAAATGCGAGAAAATTACCAATCAATCATGAATATTTGCAACTTAAACAGTTTCTTGTTAAGGCGAAAGCGTGGCGTTGAATACCACTTAATTTCAACAAGGCACCATATGAAATTCAGCCATTATTAGAACACATGTTTGAAAGAAAAAACACGTCAATTATCATCGTTTGAGTTGAGACCTGCAAGTCCGGCAGCTGAATCTGACAGCCAATGGGCAGTCATAATACACTCCTGGAAATGGAAAAAAGAACGCATTGACACCGGTGTGTCAGACCCACCATATTTGCTCCGGACACTGCGAGAGGGCTGTACAAGCAATGATCACACGCACGGCACAGCGGACACACCAGGAACCGCGGTGTTGGCCGTCGAATGGCGCTAGCTGCGCAGCATTTGTGCACCGCCGCCGTCAGTGTCAGCCAGTTTGCCGTGGCATACGGAGCTCCATCGCAGTCTTTAACACTGGTAGCATGCCGCGACAGCGTGGACGTGAACCGTATGTGCAAGTTGACGGACTTTGAGCGAGGGCTTATAGTGGGCATGCGGGAGGCCGGGTGAACGTAACGCCGAATTGCTCAACACGTGGGGCGTGAGGTCTCCACAATACATCGATGTTGTCGCCAGTGGTCGGCGGAAGGTGCACGTGCCCGTCGACCTGGGACCGGACCGCAGCGACGCACGGATGCACGCCAAGACCGTAGGATCCTACGCAGTGCCGTAGGGGACCGCACCGCCACTTCCCAACAAATTAGGGACACTGTTGCTCTTGGGGTATCGGCGAGGACCATTCGCAACCGTCTCCATAAAGCTGGGCTACGGTCCCGCACACCGATAGGCCGTCTTCCGTTCACGACCCAACATCGTGCAGCCCGCCTCCAGTGGTGTCGCGACAGGCGTGAATGGAGAGGACGAATGGAGACGTGTCGTCTTCAGCGATGAGAGTCGCTTCTGCCTTGGTGCCAATGATGGTCGTATGCGTGTTTGGCGCAGTGCAGGTGAGCGCCACAATCAGGACTGCATACGACCGAGGCACACAGGGCCAACACCCGGCATCATGGTGTGGGGAGCGATCTCCTACACTGGCCGTACACCTCTGGTGATCGTCGAGGGGACACTGAATAGTGCCCGGTACATCCAAACCGTCATCAAACCCATCGTTCTACCATTCGTAGACCGGCAAGGGAACTTGCTTTTCCAACAGGACAATGCACGTCCGCATGTATCCCGTGCCACCCAACGTGCTCTACAAGGTGTAAGTCAACTACCCTGGCCAGCAAGATCTCCGGATCTGTCCCCCATTGAGCATGTTTGGGACTCGATGAAGCATCGTCTCACGCGGTCTGCACGTCCAGCACGAACGCTGGTCCAACTGAGGCACCAGGTGGAAATGGCATGGCAAGCCGTTCCACAGGACTACATCCAGCATCTCTACGATCGTTTCCATTGGAGAATAGCAGCCTGCATTGCTGCGAAAGGTGGATATACACTGTACTAGTGCCGACATTGTGCATGCTCTGTTGCCTGTGTCTATGTGCCTGTGGTTCTGTCAGTGTGATCATGTGATGTATCTGACCCCAGGAATGTGTCAATAAAGTTTCCCCTTCCTGGGGCAATGAATTCACGGTGTTCTTATTTCAATTTCCAGGAGTGTATATAGATAAGCCTTAGGTAAATCGAAAAAGGAACACTTCAAAGTTTAATGTAAAAGTGATTAAGGCCGGTCTCATAAGAGTGTTTAAATAAAATTTATGCATTAACAACGCCCGAAGACTTCACGTAAAATTAAAAGCAGTTAAAGTAACCAGAGTACAAAATTAAATGACACAAAGGCAGCACAAATGTTGTTAAACTAGCTTACACACCCGGCGTTGATAGGGTATTCACTTTGCCAGTTTTCTATTAGAAACGTAAACAAACGACTTTTGTAGTGAATCATCGGAAAAATTTCATTTACACGTATTTTGAAACTGGTGGTAAGGTCTTATTGAACCAAACTGCTGACGTCATCGTCCCCTAAGCTTACACACTCCTTAATCTAATTTAAACTAACTTACGCTATGGACGACGCACACACCCATGCCCGAGGGAGGACTCGAACCTCCGACGGGGGAGCCGTTCGGACCGTGACTAGAGGCCTGAGACCACACGGGTAGCACGCGGGGCTGAAATTATGGAAGAGTTGTACAAAGACATATACAAATGTACAAATGCGTAAGTACAGTGACGAAATAAGGAAACGTGGTCCCGGACAGTCTCGGTACGGTGGGCACAGCGGCTTCGAGTGTCTAGAACGCGATTTTTTGAACGTTTCTATGGCAACGCCTCTTCATACCTCTGTAGTCTGCTATTGTTTACATCTACAATCGTTTGCGCTTCGCAGTTCAAAGCCGTCAAAGGCCCTGCCAGGTATCAGTGGTTTCCTTGACTCGACTGTCAGAGTGCCTTAATAGCAAAGATTAAATGTATTAACACTTCATACTTCAGGCAGTATTTTTTCACGAATCCCAGCATTTATGACGTCATATCACTTGAGTTATATGTCGTACAATGATATATTCGTGTAGGTACATTTAGCAGATACTGTGGATACTGTCAGCGAAGTACATTATGAAGGAAATTAGTAGCAAAGAAGTAATACGTTTAAACTTCATGCATAATGGCGCACTTTCACACACGCTTTCTATTGATTATGACGTCATATCTCCGGAACTGTGGTAGGTAGATGGTTCTTAACCTCCGAGCGACTATCGATTGGCAGTTAGAGATACACTATGTGATCAAAAGTATCCGGACACCCCCAGAAACATAGGTTTTTCATGTTAGGTGCATTGTGCTGCCACCTACTGCCAGGTACTCCATATCACCGACCTCAGTTTTCATTCGACGTCGTGAGAGAGCAGAATGGGGCACTCCGCGGAACTCACGGACTTCGAACGTGGTCAGGTGATTGGGTGTCACTTGTGTCATACGTGTGTATGCGAGATTTTCACTCTCCTAAATATGCCTAGGTCCACTGTTTCCGATGTGATAGTGAAGTAGAAACGCGAATGTGCACGTAGAGCACAAAAGCGTACAGGCCGACCTCGTCTATTGCTTGACAGAGACCGCCGACAGTTGAAGAGGGTCGCAACGTGTAATAGGCAGACATCTATTCAGACCATCACACAGGAATTCCAAACTGCATCAGAATCCACTGCAAGTACTATGACAGTTAGGTGGGAGGTGAGAAAACTGCCCATAAGCCACACATCACGCCGGCAAATGCCGAACGACGCCTCGCTTGGGCCGACCAGTGTGGCCGAGCGGTTCTAGGCGCTTCAGTCTGGAACCGCGTAATCGCTACGGTTGCAGGTTCGAATTCTGCATGCATGTGTGTGATGTCCTTAGGTTAGTTAGGTTTACGTAGTTCTAAGTTCTAGGGGACTGATGACCTCAGAAGGTAAGTCCCATAGTGCTCAGAGCCATTTGAATCAGCCTCGCTTGATGTTTAGAGCGTAAACATTGGACGATTGAACAGTGGGAAAACGTTGTGTGGAGTGACGAATCTCGGTATACAATGTGGCGATCCGATGGCAGGGTGTGGGTATAGCGAATGCCCAGTGAACGCATCTGCCAGCGTGTGTAGCGCCAAAAATAAAATTCGGAGGCGGTGGTGTTACGGTGTGGTCGTGTTTCTCATAAAGGGGGCTTGCAGCCCTTGTTGTTTTGTGTGGCACTATCACATCACAGGTCTACATTTATGTTTTAAGCACCTTCTTGCTTCCCACTGTTGACGAGCAATTCGGAGATGGCGACTGCATCTTTCAACACGATCGAGCAACTGTTCATAATGCACGGCCTGTGGTGGAATGGTTACTCGACAATAACGTTCATGTTATGGACTGGCGTACAGAGTCCTGACCTCAATACAATAGAACACATTTGTGATGTTTTGTAACGCCGACCTCGTGTCATGCCTGAACAACCGGCATCGATACACCTCTTCAGTGCAGCAGTCCATGAAGAATGCGCTGCCATTCCCCAAGAAAACTTCCAGCACTGATTGAAAGTATGCCTGCGAGAGTGGAAGCTGTCATTAAGACCAAGGGTGGGCCGAAACCATATTGAATTGCAGCTTTACATATGGGGGACGCTACGATCTTGTAAGTCATTTTTACCCAGGTGTCGGGATACTTTTGATCACATAGTGTAGGTATACCAAGTTTGTTTGACAAAGGCCCGACGGTATGGGAGGAGATGTTTAAAGCACACACACATGCACGCACGCGCGCGCGCACACACACACACACACACACACACACACACACACACACACACACACACACACACACACACACATAAGGTGTGTCGGTTAAAAGAGCCAAAATCATAGCCGCTAAATAGAAATGACTACCATGTGTAGGAATAAATTGTCAGGAACGTATGTTAGCCGCTGGTAAAATAGAAAATTAAATTAACTCAACCAAAAAACATGTAGCATGTGGATCACAGAGGATAGTTCGAATGTTCCTACGGTCTACATGCACCTGAGCTCTCCAATTACGATTCAGTGATTCCAGCTTGACCGTGAATTCTATAGCCATAAATATCAGATAAAGTCGCAGTGCCATTATGCATCAAATTCGAGTGACGTGCTTTTCGTGCGTGTAAGATGATAGAATATAGCCACTCACTCATACGAGATGATATTCGGTTTCTGCAGTTACTCAGTATGTCCATGTTCCATATGCCTGCCAGCAGTTGCCCCTGTACGGCCATCCTCTAACTGTCGGTGGCAAAGTTCAGAGAGCTAGCTGACGTGGACAGCCAGTAAGTTAGCACGGCAGAGCACACAGATGCCCCCTGGCGAGACGCGAAGCATGCCCTTGCTACAGACAATGAGGTTATATGGCGCTTTCGGGTACATCTCGAACAGCCACGAGTCAGCAATGTGGAGCTAAAAATATTAGCTTAAGATAGGTAAAAGTGGTGCTCAGCAATAGACCGATCGAGGTAATGACTGCAAAGAAAGAGTAAGATTAAGACCATTACTGTACCAAATGTTTTTTTAATAGAACAATTTATTTACTATGGAATTTCTCATGTTTCACTCAAATACAATAACGTTTGAAGAAAGTCATTACCATCGTATGTTGCTTTTTTGAAAAACAAAAACTAGTCGTTAGTAAGGTATTATTCACCAAAACTAGGATATGGTGGTAACAAAGATTTCTTCAAATGTACAGTGGCTGATAAACAAAGTGAAGGCCTCAGAAAGCGAGGAGGAACGAAATGGAACTTCACAGCTCGAGAGCATATGTGTTGTTAATGCATTGATTATTAAGAAACTGGACGTTTGAGCCTACTTGTAGGATCACGTCCCCCGTCCCTTTGGCCAGGATGCAAGTACTGTTTCGGTTCGGATGCGTGTCATACAATCATTTCATCTTCTCGTGAGGCAGCTGTTGTAAATGGCGCGTGATATCTGGATGACAACAGCCTTGCCTCAATAGTAATACCGGTTCCCGTCAGATCACCGAAGTTAAGCGCTGTCGGGTTGGGCTAGCACTTACATGGGTGGCCATCCGGTCTGCCGAGCGCTGTTGGCAAGCGGGGTGCACTCAGCCCTTGTGAGGCCAACTGAGGAGCTAGCTATTTGATTGAGAAGTAGCGTCTCTGGTCTCGTTAAGTGTCATACGGCAAGGAGAACGGTGTGCTGACCACTTGCCTCTACATATTCGCATCCAGTGACGCCTGTGGGCTGAGGATGACACGGCGGCCGGTCGGTGCCGTTGGGCCTTCTAAGGCCTGTTCGGACGGAGTTTAGTAGATACCGGAATTGGGAGTAATTGATGTTCGTGCTGGTCTCACGTATTTTTTTATCATGGACAGATCTGGGTATCTTATTGGCCAGACGATTACCTCAACCAGTTCATGGAGACATGAGCCATCTGTGGACTAGCATTATTCTACTAAATAAGAGATCCACGATACTGCCACATGACAATGTGGCTTTATTGACCTCTCCTTTACGTCCGGGGAGTTCGGTTTGCAGCGGAATGTGGTAAACCGGTCCTGGTGCTCTTCAAAACACATGAGCTGTGTCATGTTGCACTGTCCAGTCAGACACACCTCTTGGCTGATATACATCTACAGAGCGGCATGTTGTTTCCCTTTTTCTGTGTCTTCCTCGAAGTATATTCGTTAAAGTTAGTGTGTGTTTTCCTGTTCTAAAAGTTTTTGCAATAGGAAATTCATCCAGATTGTAGGGCAATGGTTGCTCACAGAACAACGTAGCACATTAACCGATAAACTTCCGTTGGTGGCAATCGGGAGGGTAGCAATTTGCATGTCTAGGATTCAGTTTGCTCTGATAGTTTACTTCTTCAGTCAGGGGTGCCCTGCACAAAGGAAGCAGCTAATTGGGCAGCAGAGTACTTATGGAGTGTGAGACGTGCTAAAAAAAAATTGTTGCTGTTTTGAAGAGCGCGCCGCAGCGCGTAGTGCGAAGCAGTGGCCCTTCGTTTCTGGCGGTGGCGCCGCTGTGGTAATCGCAGCTTTGGTGTCTCCCTCTGCTGGGAAAGCGGAAAGGTTGCCTGTTCACGTGCATTTAAGGGGGCTATGAGCTCAGTAGAGGTGAGTCGGTCAGTCGAGGCGAGTCTAGTCAGTTGGTCAGCCGGCTCAGTGTGTGGCAGTCAGTGTATGTCTTTCGTTGGAGTGCGAGTATGTCTGTCGTTTGGATCAAACTTTAAGTCAGAAAATTAGAGTCTTGCCACTCCATCAGTAATAGAACTTAGGTAGTGGTCGCCCTGTCGGGGCTGAGTTCCTGCATCTAAGTCTGCCCGTTAGGCCGCCAGTCTGCTCGAGTTGCTCGGGTAACAGTCATTGGCAGTTGGATTGGTCGTTTGGTTGGTCGCGCACTAAGACACGAAATGTCTTGTCTGCCTTGAGCGTCGGCGCATCTGAGGTCCCCACGTGAGTGCAGTGGTTTGGAGGCTGACAAGAGGGCAACAGGAGCGGAACCACGACATCGGGCTGGGCGGGGCGAGCTGCGACGCCGTGCGAAGGGAGATCGGCGCGCCTTCCTGCGTCCGTTGAAGCGGCTGGCAACGGACGGTTCGGGAGAGAGTTCGGGGATGCTGCGCCAGGTCTTCTCCATAAATCGCAGTTTATTAGAAGTTACGTGATTGGAGATATGTTGTTTCATTTCCTTGTTAAATTCTACTTGTTTTCTTGGTGAGGTCACCAACCGCTTTGTTTTGGGGTCGTCCCACGATTCTTCTCCGTTTGCCCACCCGCGGGAAGGTGGTTATTGTGAATAGGGTGGGCCGTTTTTCCCTTGAGGAATTGGGGAGGTTTAGAGCAATCTGCGGTTCGGGTTGTTTAGTAACCCCCCCTCCCCCTCTGTCAATCTGCCATACGTTAATAGCTGCCTCTGTCATTTTTGTCGGATTCGGTGTTAACGAATTTATTGCTTAAAAGGACGAATTCTTGAAACATGTTTCTATCTTGCTTATCATCTTGCGAGGTTGTATATGTGTAATGTAGAGTAAGTTGTACATTTTGTGTAAGTCTGTATTTTATGGGTTATATTTAAATAGTCATTTTAGGTTATAAGCTTGCCACCCTTCCGCCGTAAGAGTCCTTTAAAAAATAATAAAAAAACTGATTGCACATTCTGTGGTAAATAATTTGAGGGTTGTACCAATTCCATTCCTCTTACGGGGTGCATAGTTTACATGTTTGTATGAGTTGTTAAAAATTTTTGTTTCAAGTAATCTGGTGTGTTGCAGATTTGCACCTGTGTACTCTTTCAGATGTTGTTGTGAGCGGTCTTGACTGTAGTCATGTTGGAAGGGAGCAGGCAAGCTTCTAAGCCTGAAGGCTCCTACTGTTAATATTGTTCTTGCCTCTAAATAAAACTGTAACTTGATATTTCGAGGGTGCTTTTCTGCTTATAATTTTATATCTGTTTTGAAAAGGCTTTAGGAATAAAATTCACATTTGTTAAATTGCGACTCGATATTTGGAGTGTGCTTTTCTGCTTATAATTGTAAATCTGTTTTGAAAAGGGCTTCTAGGAATAAATTCACATTTGTTAAAGGTAATTTTCCATCAGTTACTTCCTAGAAACTACTTCCATGCTCAACTAGTGTGACTAAATGAGTCATTGTTCTTGATGAATCGCCTGTAAATAAAGTAGATTATTTAAGAAAGGATTTTGAAATTAAATACACGGTTTAGAGTACACATGAGGATTTTTTAGGGTAGTCGGTGGCTTGATGTGTTCCGATGAACAGTCGCCAGAGGTATGGAGCAAGGAAAGCCGACTGATAAAATTTTATCAGTAAACTGTCGAAGTATTCCTAATAAACTTCTGGAATTTACATTTACTGCCCTCCAGGGAACTACTTGCGCTAAATTTATTGTTGGGACAGCGAGTTTCGAAACGTATATCGGAAATACAGATTAGAGGCCACGTGAGGGGGAGCGTTCATTGCAATTAACAACAATATTTTCTCTATTGAGGTCGAAGTTGAGTGTGACAGTGGAGTTATCTGGTCTCGTATAGCAGATGTAGGTGAAACGAAGTTAATTGCTGGATGTTTCCACAGGCCACTCGATTCCGCTGTGACACTTCTAGAGTCATTCAAAGTCAGTAGCACGTAAACACCCAGATCATGCAATATTAGTGGGAGGCGACTTTAACCTATGGAGTAGAGCCTGAGATGTCTATGAAATTTTTGCGAAGGTACAGATGGACAGTAATACGAAATATATTTGAACTCTTTTTGTGAAAACAGTTTTGAGCAGCTACGTCGACAGCCCACACGCATTGGAAATATCTTAGACCTTGTAGCTACAAATAGGCCATACGTTATTGACAGTGGCAGTACATATAAAAGGATTAGCGATCATGATCTTACTGCAGCGACCATAGTTACGAAAGTTTATAAATCTGTCAAGAATGTTAGGAGAGTATTTCCGCTGGATACAGCAGATAAACAGTTGTTAGCATCTTACTTAAACAGTGAACTGATATCTTAGTTCCACTAAGATGAATAGAGAGGAATTGTGGGCAAATTTTAAGCAGATTATAAATCGTGGTCTGGAGACTTACGTGCTTACCAAGTGGATAAAGGATGGAAAGGATCCTCCATGGTCTAATACTGAAATTTGGAAGATGCTGAGGAAGTAGAGGCTATTGCACTCTCGGTGAAAAAGAAAACGTACAAATAACGACAGAAAAAGATTGTTACAGTTTTGTGCAGCTGTAAGAAGATATATACGCGGAGTATAAAACAACTACCACCGTCATACCTTAGCAAATGATTTCGTAGAGCACACTAGAAAATTTTGTTCCTATCTAAAATCACTAAGCGGATCTAAGGGTTTCGTTCAATCCCATGTTGACTAGTCTGGTGTGGCAGTTGAAGATAGCAAAACAAAACCCAATGTTTTAAATTTCACGTTCAAGAAATAGTTCACTCAGGAGAATCGTACTAACATACCGTCATTTCACTATTGCACGGGCTATCGTGTGGACAACATAGAGATAAGCATCCCTAGCATAGAGAAATAACTGAAAGATTTGAAAGCAAATAAATCACCAGGTCAGGATAAAATTCGAATTTGCTTTCACAAATGAGTACTCTACGGGATTGGACTCTTACCTAGAAGACATTTGTCGTGAATCCCTTGCCCAGCACAAAGTCCCAAGCTAGTGGAAAAAAGCGCAAGTACTCCTGTGTATAAGAAGAGTACAAGAACGGACTAGCAAAATTTCAGAGCAGTATGCCTAACTTAGGTTTTCTGCAGAATCCTTGAACATATTCTCAGTTCTAATGTAATAAACCTTCTTGAGATTGAGAAGCTCATGTCCACAAATCATCAATGGTTTTAGAGAGTATCGTTCTTGCTAAACTCACCTTTCCCTTTTCTTCATATCATATATTGCGAAATGTGGATGAAGGGCAACAGGCAGATTACATATTTCAGTGTTTTCGATAAGCGTTTGGCATGGTGCCTAATTGCACGCTGTTAACGCAGGTACAAGCATATGGAATAAGCTGGAAGTTATGTGAGTGGCTCAAAGATTTCTTAAGTAATAAAACCCAGAATGTGAGTATTAATGAGACACAAGGTTAACGTCAGGAGCACCTTAGGGAATTGTGATAGGGTCACTGTTGTTCTCTGGATACTGAACTGATTTGTTGGTCAGGGTGGGCAGCAACATGCAGCTGTTAGCAGATGATGCTGTGGTGTGCGGTAAGGTGTCGAAGTTGAATGACTTTAGGGAGATACAAGACGAAATAGACAAAATGTCTGGTTGGTGTGATGTATGGTAGCTAGCTGTAAATGTGGAAAAATGTAAGTTAATGCAAATTAGCAGGAAAAACAAACCTTTCATGTTCGGCTACAGTATTAGTAGCGTCCTGCTTGACACAGTCAGTTCGTTTAAATATCTAGGCGTAGCGTTACAAGGCAGTATGAAATGGATAAAATATGTGATAATTGCGGTAGGAAGCTCGAATGGTCGATTTCAATTTATTACGAGAATTTTATGAAAGTTTCGTTCACCAGTAAAGAAGACCGCATATAGGACGCTGGTGCGGCCCTTTCTTGAGTATTGTTCATGTATTTGGGATTTGTATCAGTTCGAAATGAAGGAAGACATGTAAGAAATTCAGAGGCGGACTGATAGATTTGTTACTTGTAGGTTCGAACAACACGCAAGTGTTACAGATATCCTCGGGAACTCAGATAGAAATCCCTGGTGGGAAAGCGACTTTCTTTTTGAGAAACACTACTGATAAAATTTAAAGAACCGGCATTTCAAGCTCACTGCCGAACGATTCCACTGCTGCCAACATACACTGTCCGTCAGAACGACGAAGATAAGGCACGAGAGATTAGGTCTCACTTTTATTTATTCATTTCTTTAGTTTTTAGTCATCAGTTTTATGACTGGTTTGATCCGGCCCGCCATGAATTTCTTTCCTGTGCCAACCACTTCATATCAGAGTCGCACTTGCAACTTACGCCCTCAATTATCTGCTGGATGTATTCCAATCTCTGTCTTCCTCTACAGTCTTTGCCCTCTACAGCTTCGTCTAGTGCCACAGAAGTCTTATCAGCCTGTCCCTTCTCCTTCTCAGTCTTTTCCACATATTCCTTTCCTCTCACATTCCGTGCAGAAAATACTCAATACTTACCTTATCATTCCACCAAATTTTCAACATTCGTCCGTTGCACCACATCTCAAATGTCTCGATTCTCTTCTGTTACGGTTTTCTCACAGCCCATGTTTCACTACTATACAATGCTGCGCTCCAAACCTGTATTCTCAGAAATTTCTTCCTCAAATTAAAGCCTATGTTTGATACTACCAGTCTTCTCTTGGCGAGGAATGCCCATTTTTCTGATTGTATGTCATTCTTGCTCCGTCCGTCATTGGTAATTTTGCTGCCTAGGTAGGAAAATTGCTTGACGTCATCTACTTCTTGACTATCAATCCTAATGTTAAGTTTGGGCTGTTCACGTTTCTGTAACTTCTCATTGGTGTTCGCGGAAGCATTGAAAGCAATGTTTATCTACTTCCGTATGCTAGTGTATTTTTTCTGTTCCTGTGACGGCCTTCGATTTACTCTCAATCCATGTTCTTTACCCATTATATCGTCCATTCCATTCAGCGCATCATGTAATTCATCTTCACTTTCATTCAGGATTGCAATGTCATCAAGAAATCGTATCATTGATATTCTTTCACCTTGAATTTTAATTCCGTTTCTCAACCTTTCTTTAATTTCCATCATTGTTTTTTCGATGTAGAGATTAAGCAGTAGCTGCGAAAGACTTAACTTCCACCTATTTTTCTCAGAATTTCGAACATCTTGCACTATTTTACATTGTCAAACGCTTTTTCTAGATCGACAAATCCTATGAACGTATCTTTATTTTTCTTTAGCCTGGCTTCCATTATCAACCGAAACGTCACAATTGCCTCTCTGGTGCCATTACCTTTCCTGAACCCAAACTGGTCGTCCTCTAACACATCCTCAATTTTCTTTTCCATACGTCTGTCTAATATTCTTGCCAGCAACTGGCATGCATCAGGTGTTAAGCTGATTGTGCGGTAATTCTCGCACTTATAATCTCTTGCAGTCTTCGGACTGGTGTGGATGACATTTTTACGAAAGTCAGGCAGCGTATTGTCAGAGTCTTACATTCTACACAGCAACGCGAACAATAATTTGGTTGCCAATTCCACTACTGATTTTAAAAATTCTGATGGAATTTTACCAATTCCTTCTACTCTCTTAATTTCTGATTCTAATACTAGATTCAAAATCTCTTCTAAATCGACTTCAGTTTCTTTTTCTATCTCATCCGAGAAATCCTCCTCCTCAAAGAGTTTTTCAATGTAGTCTTTCCACCTACCCGTTTTCTCCGCTGCATTTAGCAGTGGAAGTCCCGCTGCACTCTTTATCCTACTACCCATGCTTTTAATGTTACCGAAGATAGTTTTGACTTTCCAATATGCTGAGTCTGTCCTTCCCACAATCACTTCTTTTTCGATTTTTCCGCATTTTTCGTGCAGCCATTAGCTTCCCAGAACTTCAAGATTATTTCATTCATCAGATACTTTTATTTCTGTATTTCTGAATTTCATGAACATTTTTGTCCTTTTTTCTTTCATCGATTAACTGGAGTCTATCTTCAGTTACTCATAGTTTCTTTGCAGTATCCTTTCAAGCTGTGTTTTTCTTTCCAGCTTCTATGATTTCCCTTTTTAGAGATGTCCATCCTTCTTCAGCTCTACTGCTTACTGGACTACTCTCTATTACTGTATCTATAGCTGACGAACACTAACAATAATCTCGTTTATTGAAACTGCTCTACACTTCTCAAACAGTCACTATGTACACACAAAGAAAACAAATAACATGTAGACTACTATTCATCAAGAGCGTCGGTGAGGTCCGTCGGAGCTGGTCCTAGCTCGGCGAGGAACTGGCTGTACTGCTGCTGCGCTAGCCTTATAAAACCGGCGGAGGTCGCCGGAGTACTCCAACTTTCCCTGTGTCTGTGAGGAGACCTCTGCAGAAAAAGGTTCACATTAGTCTCAAGTAAGTTATGTTCATTACGAAGTACTGATTTCCTCATGATTGCGTCTGAAAGTGCTTGTGAATGTTGTATGATAGACATGGGTGTCTTGAGTGTAGTCTGCCTGGCAGGGGCCGTCTGTGGCAGAGGTAACCATAGCCTTAGAGAACTTCAAGCATATCTTAGCATTCCTTACTACTTCCATACCCCAATTCTTTGAGTATTGATTCTTCCCGACTAATCTTTTAAACTTCAGCCTACTCTTAATCACAACTACATTGTGATCTGAGTCTATATCCACTCCTAAGTACGCCATACAATTCAACACGTTTTCAGAATCTGTCTGACCACGATGTAATCTAACAGTAATCTTCCCTTATGACGTGGCCTTTCCCAAGTATACCTCCTCCTCTTCTGTGCTTCTTGAACAGAGTATTCACTATTACTAGCTGAAATTTAACACAATTAGTCTTTCTCCTCTCTCATTCCTTGTCCCAAGCCCACATTATTTTATAATCTTTTCTTCTAATCCTTCCCCTACAAATTCTCCCACGACTATTAGATTTTCATACCGCTTAACATACTGTGTTACAGTATGTAATCAATATCTTCATACACTTTCTCTATCGCTTCTTCTTCAGCTTGCGACGTCGATATTTATAACTGAACTATCGTTGTCGGTGTTGGTTTACTGTCGATTTTTCTAAGGACAACCCTATAACTGAACTGTTCACAGTAACACACTCTCTGTCCTACCTTCCTGTTCATAAAGAATCCTACTACCATTCCCTGCTGCTGTTGATATTGCCGTATACTCATCTGATCAGAAATGCTTGTCTTCTTTCCATTGCACTTCACTGACCCCTGCTACGTCTAGCCGGTCAGGGTGGCCGAGCGGCTCTAGGCGCTACAGTCTGAAACCGCGCGACCGCTAAGGTCGCAGGTTCACATCCAGCTTCGGGAATGGATGTGTGTGATGTCCTTAGGTTCATTAGGTTTAAGTAGTTCTAAGTTCTAGGGGACTGATGACCTTAGAAGTTAAGTCCCATAGTTCTCAGTGCAATTTGAACCATTTTTTTGGTATATCTACATTTAGCTTCTGTATTTCCCTTTTCTGATTTTCTAGTTTCCTTACCACGTTGAAGTTTCTGAAGTTCCACGCCCCGACTCGTAGAAAGTTATCCGTTCGTTGATTATTCAGTCTTTTTCTCATGGTCACCTCCTCCTTGGCAGTCCCCTCCTGGAGATGCGAATGGGGGCTACTTCGGAAACTTTCAACAAAGAATACCTTTTCAATTGCACACCGCGTGTCGTGTGGATTCACGTTTATGTGTCTTTAATGCAGCGGTTTCCATTACCTTCTGCAGCCTCATGCTGGCTCTTCTGGCTTTAGGGGCAGTTTACGACTCCAAGGGCAAAAGAGTGCCCCGTACACGCATCCGCCCTCTTTGACAAGGCCGTTAGTAGGATGAGAGGGTGACCAATACTGATTATTAATCAAAACTTAAGCGGTGGCGGGTTTATAACCTGTCACCGAGAACCTTTTGTTTATGAATGAAAGACGCTACCCCTACATCATGGGTAACATACAGAGACGCAAATAGACAGTCGTTTTTCCCTCTCCCTATTTTTGAGTGGCCCAGGGACCGTCCTGTGGCTTGCGGGGTATTTATGTAGCTGTAGCTACACATGTAGATGGTATGATGCCATCATGCCAAGGAAAAAGGGAACTGCTTGTAAGGGCCGAAATGGTCCACAAGAATAGACGCACTATTTGTGCCTTCGTGATTGATGAGCTCACTCTGCATATTGAGCAAGCAGTAAAGGAAAGAAAAGAAAAATTCGGAGTTGGTATTAAAATCCATGGAGAAAAAATAGAAACTTTGAGGTTCGCCGATAACATTGTAATTCTGTCAGAGACAGCAAAGGACTTGGAAGAGCAGTTGAACGGAATGTACAGTGTCTTGAAAGGAGGATATAAGATGAACATCAACAAAAGCAAAACGAGGATAATGGAATGTAGTCGAATGAAGTCGGGTGATGCTGAGCGAATTAGAATAGGAAGTGAGACACTTAAAGTACTAAAGGAGTTTTGCTATTTGGGGAGCAAAATAACTGATGATGCTCAAAGTAGAGAGGATATAAAATGTCGACTGGCAATGGAAAGGAAAGCGTTTCTGAAGAAGAGAAATTTGTTAACATCGAGTATAGATTTAAGTGTCAGGAAGTCGCTTCTGAAAGTATTTGTATAGAGTGGAGCCTTGTATGGAAGTGAATCATGGACTATAAATAGTTCAGACAAGAAGAGAATAGAAGCTTTTGAAATGTCGTGCTACAGAAGAATGCTGAAGATTAGATGGATAGATCACATAACTAATGAGGAGGTATTGAATAGAATTGGGGAGAATGGGAGTTCATGGCACAACTTGACTAGAAGAAGGGACCGGTTGGTAGAACATGTTCTGAGGCATCAAGGGATCACAAATTTAGCATTGGAGGGCAGCGTGGAGGGTAAAAATCGTAGAGGGAGAACAAGAGATGAATACACTAAGCCGATTCAGAAGTGTGTAGATTGCAGTAGGTACTGGGAGATGAAGAAGCTTGCACAGGATAGAGCAGCATTGAGAGCTGCTTCAAACCAGTCTCAGGACTGAAGACCACAACAACAAACGTAGGGAAGGAGACGACTAGTAGTGCTACAGGGTAACCTCCGGCATGCACGGTACTGTGGCTTGCGGAGTATTTATGTAGATGTAGCTACAGATGTAGATGGTATGATGCCATCATGCCAAGGAAAAAAGGATACTGCTTGTAAGGGCAGAAATGGTCCACAAGGATAGACGCACTATTTGTGCCTTCCTGAATGATGAGGCCACCAGGGGAATGCCAAGAAAACAGTACCCAGAACATAATGCTCTCTTCTCCAGCCTGGAGCATTCTGGCTATTGTTATAGGGTATTTGCTATCTGCCATTTCGCGCCGTCCACGCCAACAGCTACCAGTTGCACGTGGCATAAAACGTACTTCGCCTGAAACGTCCACCTGTCGCTACGCAGCGGATGTCCAGCTGCGTTACTTGCGTGGAAGTTCCGGTCATCGTCGCCGATAAACAGAAGTTAGTTTGGGTACTTGAACCAGGAGGCAATTGAACCAGGAGGCACATACGTAGCATCGGTCATTGGTAGTCCGTTGGTTCATCTGGCCAGTCATTTGCTCAACAGTTGCACGTCTATTCGCCCGAATGTCTCCGCAGCTGTCTTTCACCCATGTCATCTATAGCCCGTGGTACCAAATAGTTGGCGCGGCGCTGCTTTTGGATAGCGTTATTTTGTCGTGGACGGTATAATTTTACCAACATACCCAGTTCGGAAATTCTTTCATTGTTGTCCCGAAAGCCAAAGATCATGCAACTTCTAACGTTAGTTAAATCGCTCTATTTCCACATTACAAAAACTGCACTGCTACCCATTCTCCCACACATGCTAAATATATCCTTCACTACTGCTGTTACAACCTGCCGTTGGCATCGAACATAGGCGATGATTACATTATTGTGATTGGACGGTAATAAAAAAAAAGGACCTTGGAACAAATCCGAATAAAACAGGAATTTCATCCTCCTACCTAAATAAATGTCAGTTCCACGTGTAACTGAGAATATTCTACGAAGGAATCATCTTAAAACATAACACGTTCCTTAGAAACTTAGGAGCAACACTCGATCGCTCTGCATGTCTTTCTAATCCGATGACTTAGATTTTGGTCTTCCATCATTATTGTACCTTCTTGGTTCTTGCACATATAATGTACTGTATAACTTGTCTTTTCCTGTACCTTATTACTATTTTCTTCACAAACTGCATCATTTTACCCTGAGGGCGCGGTACATAGGACAGCGATACGCACATATACAGATGGCGGAATACCGTTGCAGAACTTCCATGAAACTTACTCCCACATGTAATAATAGATGTCCTGCCATCCTGACCTTTTTTCTTGTATGTATTTCCCGTACACTTCCCTGCTTGCTGATTCTATGACAACCTGCTTATTCCTTACCTTATCAGTCTACCCAATTTTCATATTTATTTTGCAGCACGACGTCCCAAATGCTTTGATTCTCTTCTTCTCCGTTTTTCCCTCGGTCTATGTTCCATTACCACACAATACCGTGCTCCATAAGAACATTTTCAGAAATTTCTTCTGAAGATAGCAATGTCGTCATCGATTCTTGTCACTGATATCCTCTGACTTCGTTTTCTAATTCCACTCTTAAACCTTTCTTTTATATCCGTAATTGCTACTTAGAAGTACAGATTAAGAAAGAGTTGCGGAATACTACATTCCTGTCTTACTTCGTTTCGTATTGTATTATTTCGTTCTTGATTTTCCACTCTTATTGTCTTGTTCGTATCCTGTATTACCGGTCTTTCCTAATAGCTTACTCTATTTTTCTCAGAATTTCGAACTTATTGCATCGTTTTACATCGTCGAACGTTCTTTCCAGTTAACAAATCCTATGAACGTGTCTTGATATTGCTTCCATCATGACCCGCAACCCCAGAATTGCGTCTCTGGTGGCTTTACCTTTCCTAAAGAAAAACAGAGCGTCATCTAATACATTCTCAGTTTTCTTTTCCATTCTTGGGCGCATTATCCTTGTGAGCAACTTGGATGCATGAACTGTTAAGCTAATTGCGCATAATTCTCGCACTTGTTGGCACTTGCAATCTTCGAAATTATGTGGATGATATTTTACCGAAAGTGGGATGGCGTATCGCCAGGCTCATACATACTATACACCAACGGGAATACTCCTTTTGTTGCCACTACCCTCAATGACTCTAGGAATTCTGATGGAATGTTATCTATCCCTTCTGCCTTATTTGGTCTTAAGTCTTCAAACAGTCCGATAAATTATGTTTTCTATACTGGTTCCCCTATCTCTTTCCTATCGATTCCTGTTTCATCTTCCATCACGTCATCAGACAATTCTTCCACTCACAGATGCATTCAGTGTATTCTTTACACGTATCATCTCTATCCCTTGTATTAACATTGAAATTCCTGTTGCACTCTTAATGTTACCACCCTTGTCTTTAATTTGACGGAAGGTTGTTTTGACTTTCCTATATGCTGACTAAGCCCTTCAATCACTTGGTTTTCGGTTCATTCGCATTTTTCATGCAGCCATTTCGCATTAGCTTCCCTGCAGTTGCCATTTATTTTATTCTTCAATAACTTGTATTTCTGTATTCCTGAATTTCCCCCAACATTTTTATACTTCCTTCTTTCTTCGATCAACTGAAGTGTTTCTTCAGTTACCCATAGTTTCTTCGCAGTTATCTTCTTCATAATTATGTTTTACTTCTCTCTGGGAGGCATCCATTCCTCTTCAACTGAACGGCCTGATGAGGTATTCCTTATTGCACTATCCGTAGAATCTGAGAACGTCAAGCGTATGTCTTCATTTCTTAGTACTTCCGGATTCGACTTCTTTTTGCACTGATTGTTCCTGCCCAGACTCTTAAACTTCACCCTACTCTTCATCAGTATTGAATTCTTATCTGAATCCATATTTGCTCCTGGGTACGCCCAACAATACAGTATCTGGATTTAGGAATCTCCAAGTGTAATCTAACTGAAATCTTCCCATTTCCAAGTACACCTCTTCTTCTTGTGATTCTTGAATCAGAGTATTCGCTACTACTACTGCAGAACTCAATTAGTCTTTCTCCTCTCTCATGCCTGGTGCCAAGCCCATAGTTTCTGGTAATCGTCTGTTTTGCTCCTTCCCCTACAACACTATTAGTCTTTCATCTCGCATTACGTACAGAATTACCCTTTCAATATCCTCATATACTTTCTGTATTACTTCACCTTAGGATTGCGACGTCGACATGTATACCTGAGCTATTGTTGACGTATTGGTTTGTTGTCGATGCTGACGAGAACTCCCCATCACTGAAATGTTCATGGTAACCCACTCTCTTCCCTACTTTCCTATCATAACGAATCCTACTCTAATCATACCATTTTCTAGTGCTGTAAATATTATCCTATTTTCATCTGACCAGAAACTCCGCTGTTTTCCTTTACTTCTGAGTACTGTGCCCCTGTTTGGGTTAAGAGCCACTAGACAAATCTTGTTGATGTCCACTCATCCAAGTTATGAAATTAGTTACAGGAAAAATCAGGACAACTATCACTCAGTGGCTACCAGTTCTGAGCACTACAGCGCCCCTGAAAGCCTACGTCTGGTTGCTCATAAGTTACAGCTTCAAAGTCATTCTAATAAGCCAGCACTGCATATTCACGCCAATTCTTATGAATGTACTAACGACTATTGCAATGAAGAGCCAAAGAAACTGGTATACATGCCTAATATCGTGTAGGGCCCCTCAGGGCACACAGTAGTGCCGCAGCACAACGTGGAATGAGCACTTCTGATGTCTGAGGTAATGCTGGAGTCAACTGACACCATGACTTCCTTAAGAGTACGAGGGGTGGAGCTCTCTTCTGAACAGCACGTTGCAAGGCAACCCATGTCTGGGGAGATTTGTGGCCAGCGGAAGTGTTTAAACTCATAAGAGTGTTCTTGGAGCCACTCTGCAGCAATTCTTGATGTGTGGGGTGCCGCACTGTCCTGCTGGAATTGGCAAAGTCCGTCGGAAAGCACAATGTACAAGAATGGATGCAGATGATCAGATAGAATGCTTACGTATGTGTCATCTGTTATAATCGTATCTAGACGTATCAGGGTCCCATATCACTCCAACTACACACGCCTCACACAATTACAGAACGTCCGCAAGCTTGAACAGTCCCCTGCTGACTAGGGGTTCTTACCACACCCGTACACATCTAACTACTAGATACAGTTTGAAACAAGATTACTCCGACCAGGCAACATATTTCCAGTCATCAACAGGTCCATGTCTGTGTTGAGGAGTCAAGGCGAGGCCTAAAGCTTTGTTTCGTGCAGTCATCAAGGGTACGCGAGTGGCCCCTCGCCTCCGAATGCCCGTACCGATGTTTCTTTGAGTGGTTCGTACGCTGACACTTGTTGATGCCCCAGCATTGAAATCTGCAGCAATTTGCTTCTGTCACGTTGAACGAGTCTCTTAGGTCGTTGTTGGTCCAGTTCTTGCAATATCTTCTTCCGGCCGCAGCCATGTCGGATGTTTGATGCTTTACACGATTCCTGATATCCACGATACACTCGTGAAAAGATTGTCCGCCATCGCTTGGACGCCGACTATATCACCACGTTCAACCTCACTTAAATCTTGGTAAGCGGCCTATGTAGCATCACTAACCGATATAACAAGTGCACCAGACACTTGTTGTCTTATATGGTCGTTGCTGATCGTAGCACCCTGTTATCTAATTTCCGTTATTTTATTGACCTTTCTTCCCATTTAGGTCGGATTTAACAACTAAAAGCAAATAATAACATAGATATTTTCCCTTTCTCACTTGATTGACCTATTTCTGCCCATTTACGTTTCCTAACTCGTTACATATGGAAGCACTTCTAAAGGTCTATCTTGTATTCACTGTGTCAGATTTGCACCTGGTAGCCAACTTTGGAACTAATTTTTTCCAGAGTAAATCGCATCCGCACTAAAAGATTATAATGTCCACCAACTTTCGCTGTAAGACGATAATTACAGACCATATGCGACCTCTGTCAGTAGCTGCATTCTGATTATAATTAGCGTATGAAGCGAGAGCTCTGAACAAACGAATTTCTTAAATATAGTTTTTCTTTGTCGCATATTTTAAGGGGAAACAAGTCGTAACCATAACTGTAATTGCATTTCAAGTTGTAATTCTATCGTATAATACGTTCCTTCTATATTTGCACATGAAACGGACTGATGGAGGAAGATATGTTATTCCATCAAGGTAATAGGTTTGTTAAGAGATATAATGACTGTTGTTTTAGAGCATTTAAAGGCTCCAGCGAGGCAATTCTGAAGTTATTAATGGGAGCAACATTTTAAAAATTGAAGTACCTGTGTGTAGGATTTATCGACATAGAAAAAGCGTTCGACAATGAAAAATGATGGAAAGAGTTCGAAAGCCTGGGGAAAAGAAGAGTAAGCTATAGGAAGACAGGTAATGCCTAATAAATACAAAAATCTACAGCGAAATATAAGGATACGGTTAAGAATGAAGCACTCGAGTTAAATAGGGATGTATCCTTTCACCTGGACTTAATTACATACATCGAACAAGCGATGGCGGTAATAAAATAGAGGTTCGGGACTCGAACCAGAATTTAGGTGAAACCCCTATCAATGAAAGGTTCGCTGATGCCTTTGCTATCTTCAGTAAAAGCGCAGAAGAGCTGCAGAACTTGTTGAATACAATGAACAGCCTAATGAGAACACATTCTAGATTGAGATAAAGCTTAGGAACGTCAACAGTAATAAGCACACAGAAAACGAGATTAATCATAAACGTAAAATAAAAATTGGACAGTATGATGTAGAAGAAATGAAGCACTTCTGCTACCTGACGTAATAATTTTATGTGTATAACAATGTCGGCGATCTGACCACTCTGAAGTTCTATTTTACTCATATCGTTGTACTGAATCTACTTGTGATTTCTTTCCGAGTATGACCTCTTTTGAAAACGTAATAAGAAGCGTAGCTTCCTTCTTATCACTCTCTTGACTCACGTCTTGCGAAATATGAGCATGCAATTTCCTTGTTCTCTGCAATCTTATCGCTCATTATAGAAGTAATTACACTGAGCTATGTTGTTACCTATTAAAATGCAACACTGCCCTTCACTAACGACATTTAATGCCAGTCCTGGTGTTCAAATTTTCCAGAACCCATTACATGCACATTTCCCTTCTTCATAAGTCAGTCCTTGCATTATGAATTCGTTGCCACAAAGTTAGAAATTTGTCCAACAATTGTAATGATATCTATTTCTTTGACATAGTCCATAGTAATTTCAATGGAAATCTAAATTCTAATGATATTTATTTCTTTTAATTATCCTAACATGGTCAATGTTATGTATCCACTTTTGAACAATTAGCCATCACAAGACTTCAGTGCAAGCATTTCATTTCATCCATTTTTTGTAAATGGTTGCACTATACTGGGAAGCAAAATAGCTCATGACAGACGAAGCAAGGAAAGGGGGGGGGGGGGGTATAATAAGCAGAGTCTCCCAGGCAACGACAGCTTTCATGGCCAAAATACGTTTACAATATCTCACACGTGCTTAGTTTGAGAATGTACTACCAGAGCACAACACTGTAAGGAAGAAAATTATGAACTGAGGGAAAACTGAAAAAATTTACTTGAAGTACTTAAAATTTAGTTCTCTTGAGAATGTCGAAAATTAGGAAGACCGATAAGAAATGAGGGGGATCAACGCTAATTGAACGAGGCGAAGAACATGTGAAAAGTGACAAGAAGAAGGGGCTGAATACTAGGACATTTAGTAAGAGTTTTCAAAATACCATATCTCGTAAACGAATCGCACTAGAATACTGCAACAAACACCACTGACATTCTAGGTTACCCTGCTTTTAGTCTGTTAAAGTCATAGGCATTGTTCCATTTAGAAAAGTGCATGTTTGCACAAGAAATACACTTTCTAAATATTATTACAATCTGTTGATTGGCTAACAATACGAGACCATGACTACCACTGCATTCTGTGAAGAAAGCATATCAATAAGCACTTTCCATTTCCACTGTATTTGTGATCCAACATGTATAATATGAAGAACAGTATTGGGCGCACTACAGTAACCTATGTTCGTATAATTTTTGTCTCACAATTGTTTTACTAAAAATTTATTATCAGTGTACATGTGAATAATCTCCATCTTCTGCACCCTATTTTGCAAGTAAGACTGAAACCACTCATTCGCTGTTCTTCATATAACTAACTCCTCTAGCTCACTCAATAGCATTTTATAGTCAACAGTGTCAAATGCCTTGGAAAATTCTAAGAAAATGCCTTTAAAGCGATCACCCCTATCAATAGATTCGAGTACCATTTGTGAATTCTGCAATGGCCGATATGCTGCTCCTTCCACTTCCGTAACCAAACTGTGCTTAGTTAAAGAGTTAGTATTTACTCGTATAACTGACTAATACCCCTTTCGGGATTCCTTCTATATGAAATTTAGAAAACTTAGAATCTAGATTGCTTCCCATATACATTTCGTCGCAGGTTTGATTTCGAATGAAGGCTGTAAATCTCTACTGCACTCACATCGAAGCACACAATAACCATTTTACCTAACATATAGTAACATCCAATTAATGGGAAGCTGAAATTTTATTTCACCGATATATAGGAGATTAGCTACAGGGAAATTCCTCTAAATACCCTGAGATAGTTGAGGTACAACAGCATAGAACGTTAACAAAAAGTTCCAGTTACATAAAGCTAGTATAAAAGAGAAGCGGTGTGATTAACTAAACCGTTAGTAACTTTAATTTAGCCCAGTAAAACAAGCACACACACAGTTACTACTTACCAAGCCCATGCCTTTGCGCGCAGTTTGCAACACTCTTGAACGTGGACACACAGTTGACATCACACAAACAAGCATGCAACAAGGCTCGTACGTTTGATTGTTGTGCACTGTTTGCGACGAACTCCGGGTTCCGCACAAAAGCTGCATCGATAAACATGCATTTGCGACATCAGATGACAATAAACACTGGACAAATAAAGTGTCTACGGCACAGAGCGAAACATTTTCAAGACAAATTTACTTAAAGCTTAATACCAGGAACAAAGAGAAATTTTTTAATCTGCGACCGTTCAAAGTGATATCAGGGACACCATGTATAGGTTTATTTAGAGATGGGATACTACCTTTATGTGTGTTATGAGTTATATGTGTATGTTGATATTACTTTGAACTTTGCTCAGGCTGAAGGGAGCTGTGCAGTCTTGACGCAAATTTTGCGGTAAATGAGCCGAGTGCGAGAAAAACTACAACGAAAACGCATCGCTGGCCTCGGATATAAACCAAAGCGAACGGGGAAGCTGCTTTAATTTAAAAAAGGAAGAAATAGCTCTGTACATCCTTGACCTATCCTGATAGTTTTTTCCGGAGTTTCTATAGTTTGTTAAAAGAGAGTTCACTGTAGTAGAGGTGTTCGGGAATGTACTCATACAGTTGAGTTTAGGTAAAGGTGATAAAGCAGTGTTACTCAGAACGTGCTTTCAGTAAATTTCACAAGATAATACACTGAAGAGCCAAAGAAACCGGTATATCTGCCTAATATTGTGTAGCACACAGAAGTGCGACAACACGACATGGCATGGACTCAAATGATGTCTGAAGTAGTGCTGGAGGGAACTGAAACCATGAATCCCGTCCATAAATCCGAATGAGTAGGAATGGGCGGAGATCTCTTCTGAACAGCACGTTGCAAGGCATCCCAGATATGCTCAATAATGTTCATGTCTGGGAAATTTGGTGGCCAGTGGAAGTGTTTAAACTCAGTAGAGTGTTCCCGGGGCCATTCTGTCACAATTCTGGTCGTGTGGGGTGTATCATTCTCCTGTTGGAACTGCCCGAGTCCGTCCGACTGGACAATGGACATGATGGACATCAGACAGGATGCTTACACACGTGTCACCTGTCATAGTCGTATCTTGACGTATCAGGAATCCCATATCACTCCAACTGCAAATTCGCCACACCATTATACAGCCTCCATCTGCTGACATGCAGGCTCCATGAATTCATGAGGTTGTCTCCATACCCGTACACGTTCATCCGCTTCATACGATTTAAAACGAGGCTCGTCTGACCAGGCAACAGCTTTCCAGTCATCAACAGCTCAGTGTCGGTGCTGACGGGCGTTGTTTCGTCATCAAGGGTACACGAGCGGATCTTCGGCTCCGAAAGGCCATATCGATTATGTTTTGTTGAATAGTTCACAGGCTGACACTAGTTGAAGGGCCAGCATTGAAATCTTCAGCAATTTGCGGAAGGGTTGCACTTCCTTCACGCTGAACAACTCTCTTCAGGCGCCGTTGGGGACCTTCCTGTAGGATCTTTTTCCGGCCCCAGTGATGTCGGAGATTTGATGTTTCACCTTCCTAATATTGACGGTACCACTGTGTCGTCTACGTGGTGTTATAGTTGGCGCACGAGCGATGGGACACGGCATCTCCGAGGTAGCGATGAAGTGGGGATTTTCCAGTACGACCATTTCACGAGTGTAACACAGTGGAAAATTGGACGGGAAGATTAATGAGTGGACAATAAATTAAAGAAGTAAACAAAAGATTTACTTAACTTGTATTTCTCCAAGCATATAGCCATCCTGTATAGCGACGGCAGAGGGTGATCAAAGCCATGAGAACTGGAGACGTGGCTCCACAGGTGCGCACCACTGGGTCCGCCAATATCGGTGTCTGATGGAAAAAAACTAGCAGATCTATTGCCAACATTGATGCCTGTAGCGTGGCATCGATACGTGGTACCATAATAACAGTAAACACATTGCAGTTTCCACAATTTAAAGAAAACTGAAAGCAAACAACAGTAATTCATAGTTTTTAAAAACCATTCAAAAGCCAAGATCTTACAAAATATTTTTCCTTCAAGACAACCTTTTTCGACAGTCTTAGCTGTCATCTTCAGCTCTTAATACAATTTTTAGTAAAATATTTTCGTTTTACGCTGGCCTCATACACAAGCCTTCAAATGGATAACACTCACCATATTATATATGTCTGTCATTGTTAAAATATTTAGAAATGCACAGTATCTTGTCCAACAGGCCATGTCCATGTACGTATTTTATCATGTAACAAGGACCTGTGAGCAATATATGTGTGGGCATGGCGTTTTGGGCAAGATATTTTGTATTTTTAAATATTTTAGCGATGACAAACGTTGATAATTTGCTGAATTTCATCCACTTCACATCTTGTGAATGAGGTTAGAATGAACATGTATTACTACAAAATTGTTTAAGATCTGAATATGATATCTAAGACTCTTGAAACCAGTTGTCTTGAATAAAAAATATATCTTCTGCAGTCTTTGATTTTGAATGGTTTCTAACAATTAAAACAGATATTCAATACACTCATAAAAAGAAAATTCAAACTATAACTCAGCAAAAATAAATAAGTGAACAACCCAGAAGACATAATTAGGTTAATGATGTTGATGCACGTTTTTCTGGAAGAGTACTATATGATAAACAATCATAAGTGGATCAGGGTACTATAAAACCCTGAAAGCTGTGACTAAATGATAATTATTCTGTAGGCGAATGAAATTTACGGTCACAGGTTGCTCATTCAGAATCCTTGGCTAAGACCAGTCTGGGAACACTATGTGTTCCAGTCACAAACAGTTATTGTTATAAGCAAAAATCGAATTGAATTGCCAGTCCGACGCAGTTGCTACAGCCACCGTAAGTGCAGCAGGTATTCCCTACTCTATCGTTCACCAGTGTCTTTCTGTGTGATGTAGCACTTAGAGTACATACGAACTGATATACACTAATAGACTGTGAAGTGATGGATTAGGCCAAGAACTTATGTTACACATCAATTATTTAGTGGTACATCCCACTGAACTAATTAATCATAATACCACTGTGGGAGAGCTTGGCATTTACTTCGTAGAATTCCCATATGTTTTCTGCGATTTAAGTAATTCACCGTTATTGTACTGGGACAAAGATGAATGGCATCTCCACCTACGTGATTACTCTGCTATTCACAATAAAGCGCCTGGAAGAGGGTTCAATGAACCACCTTCAGTCTCTCTACGGTTCCATTTTCGAACGGCGCTCGGGAAAAACGAGCACTTAAATCTTTCTGTGCGAGCTCTGATTTCTCTTAGTTTATTGTGATGATCATTTCTACCTATATAGCTGGGTGCCAACAGAATGTCTTGCAATCGGAGAAGAAAACTGGTGACTGAAATTTCATGAGAAGATCCCGTCGCAACAAAAAACGCCTGTCTTTTAATGATTGCCACTCCAATTAACGTATAATGTCTGTGGTACTATCTCCCCTATTTTGTAACAATACAAAACGAGCCACCCTTCTTCGAGCTTTTTCAGTATCATCCGTCAGTCCCACCTGATGCGGATCCCACACCACACGGGAATGCTCCCGAATACAGCGGACAATTGTAGTGTAAGAAGTCTCATTAGTAGATCTGTTGCACCTTCTAAGTGTTCTGCCAATGAATCGCAGTCTTTGGTTTGCTCTACTTACAATATTATCTATGTGATGTCCCAATTTAGTTTATTTGTAATTGTAATCCCTAAGCATTTAGTTGAGTTTACAACGTTCAGATATCTGTGACTAATCGCTTTATCGAAATTTAGCGGATTTATTTTAGTACGCATATGAATAACTTCACACTTCTGTCTATTCAGGGTCAATTGCCACTTTTCGCACTGCACATATATCTTATCTAAATCATTTTGCAATTAATTTTGGTCATTTGATGACTTTACAATACGCTAAAGGACATCATCATCGGTAAATAATCTTAGAGGGCTACTACGATAATCTCCTATGTCGTTAATGTAATCAGGAACAATAGAAGGCCCATAACACTTCCTTGGGGAACGCCGGATATTACTTCAGTGACCGAACTGCGCATGTAGTGATATAATCCCCGACTCTGTGATTAGTTTTATCTGTGATTGACTTGCTAGTCAGTCATTTGTGCTGCACTGGGGAATTATTATTTGAGTTATTGTGGCGTGCAGTTGAATTTTTTCAGAGAATGCGATTTGTTACTTGTGAATCTGGTAGAAACTATCTGGAACACTTTATTATGGAGATGAAATTTTATTTGTAATACTCTCCCATTCTTGATATTGAAGGAGAAGGTTTTGGAGGAATGTTAAAGGTAACAAACTTATCTGCAAGAATGAAATATTTGTTTATCAGAACTTTTAACTGAAGGAAGTCTTTGTCTGTCAGATAACTAAAAACTTCCATAATTACTGTTAATTTGATATGTTTGTTTTTTATTATGTCATGAATAATACAAGTGGGTGAAAAGTTATTTTTTATTTTTGTAGTGAGAGAATTTTGTAATTTTTAGGCTCTTCTGAAGCTGTGCAGTGTTTCTATAAATAATCAGAATTTGATTTCTCAACAACGATTTTCTTTAAAGTAAAACCTATCTCCATGATTCATACTTCAGTTTTCAATATTTCGTTGTGCGCACGTTCGACTTCAGCCACACAAAATCACAGACTGCTTCTGACAAGCAAAAATGTAGAGATTAGTAGTGAGTAGCTTACCTTCCTTTAGCAGCTGAATCTGTTGATTTGTACGTGCTGTCGTGAACATCAGTACTCCACAACCAAAATCAGCATGCTGAGCATAAGGTTATGTCACTTTTATTTCAGGGCAGACCTCGCCTTGTATTCTCGAGCAAACAGTGTGTAAACTGGATTGTGGGCTATCCCGCTAGGAAACAGATTAATTTCCAGTCAACAGTGCTTGTAATTTTAAGCAGTTTCTTTCTTACAAGTAGAACAGTAATTTACTTTTGTGGATATTCCAGACTCAAAATTCATACGACGTAACTTTCATCATGTACTTTGACACTGAGTTTTAGGCATATAGTTTTCACTGGGATGACAGTTAGCTCCTTTTCATTTAATTAGACTCATTTTCAATAGTTCAGATTTTGAATTTCATGAAGTTTGAAGTTCTATTTTACGACAGTGTTTATATGCGTAAGACAGGGCTAAACAACAATCCGTTTTGCTCAGCAGTTGAATAAAATAATTTAACTACATATTACATGAGGAGAAAGATTTTTGAAATCAATATATTCAGTTTTTCACACACAGTCAGTTTTTGAGACGTCGACCATTTTCGCCTAGGATAGTCCTCTGGTTTATTTGTGATTACGTAACTCAGTTAGATTACAGCTCAGATTTTCGAAACCAAACTTGTGTATATATTAAAATTGGTATTTTCTCTTTCAGGTATATCAATTGTCGTTGTCACTTTTGTGTCTGATTTTTCGTGTGACATTTTTATGATTAGTGAAAGCTGTTATGTGCAATGACAACATTGTACCAGTAGTACAAATTTTGCGTGCAATTTATGTGGTATACAGGTTTCAAGTTCATTTCTCTTGAACTTGCAGAAACATTTAATCTTAACTCTTTTGTGACTGGTGTGTGAAAAGAATTTGTTTTGCGAGCGACAGGAATTTTGAAATAGCTGATATTTGTTACGACTTTGTACTACTTGTTACTATGCCTTCTTCTGCACGAACTGTATTGTGTTGCCTTCTGTCGATTCCTGTGTTGAATCTGTGACCGCAGTTATTGTAAGATTGGCGCTACAGTTAAAGAGGAGTATGAAGGAGAATAATAAATTACGGAAAGAATGTATTAGAAGACTACGAGAGAAGACTACGGCACGGAAAGGAAATACTATGCCACAGGTAGAAATTACGAAGAATCAGAAAGAAATGATTACGACATGGAGAGAACAGGTAGATACAATTCCAAACAAAATTGACGAAGTGACCACCAAAGCGACATTTTTGTCAAACAATGCAGACAGAAAATCTGACAACGTTTTACTGGTTCACTTTTCGAATACAGTAGAATACGAAGCTTTGAAACAATGAAATGTTGATCAGATGCGAATCAAACGATAGCAGAAACCTGAAATAAATACTAGCACAATATTAGCCAACACTAGTTCAATAAATCGGTGCAATGTTGAACAACTCTCGAAAGAAAGGAATGTAATATTCTGTAACATTACAGTTCATAGAGGACAACAGATAGAACATCTTTCTGTGAAGAACACGGACAAACTGCTGTCATTTCGAGTGACATAAGTATATATTTCGATAACATTTTACTAGTATGTTCTTCACGTAGAAAGATACGTAACGCTTTGTAACAGCATACAGACGATCGTGTAATAATAGTGGAACAACAACTTACACATCGTGAAAGAAAATGCAAGAGTCAATATTTTAGTTATTATTATTTACCTTTTGGCACATCCAGTATTTGTATGCATTCATGGCATTTCACTCCCATCTGAAGCAGTGAAAAGCCTTGGCGGCATCCCTGAGAAGTTTGTGGGTATTGAAGGGCTACACTCAGGATTACAAACATTTTCATAAGGTCAACAGGGGCTCTTATTATCCTGTTAAGGAATGCACTTGGGCAAGAGACAGTGAACAGTGCGCGAGGCGTTATAGTGAGCATTTGAGCAGAAGAATTACGGAAAGAAGAGAGGATCTGAATTCCATACATTCTCCTACGTTTAAAGGGAGGTAGGGCGTCCACTGTATTTTTCTGGATACATCGACTGGTGAAAGATTCCTCCGAGAGCTATGTGTTTACTATTTTTCAGTTTCTTGGTACACTTGTCTTCCCCTCCTGTCTATCTTAATATAAACAAGTTGAAACTAATTCTAATGACTGTGAGCTATGATTAAGAATGTGTTATTGGCTACAAAAGTATTTTTCGACACTGACAAAGTGAAAACTTCGATTACAAGCATTTCATGAAAGAAAATAAATTGACCGGTTAAAACCGTTAAGATGAAAAATTACTCACATTTAATGAACAGTTGATTCAGTAAGGAAATGATGTAAAGAAAAACAGGCAATTTCACTGAAGTTCGACCGCAGCACAACACGTGACAGAAGTGAACTAAAGAACAGTGAGTTACAATTCGACCAGTAAACAGGGAGTCACATCACACAGAATATGCTGCTGCTACAACACTAATCTTTGACCACTGAAAGAAATATCTGATAAAACTTACTGTTCATCCTAATCACAGCGTTAAAAATACCCGTCTCACACAAAAATATGAATGGTAATTTCACTTAACTTTTTCAACAAGACATTTTTGGAAATGTAACACAGGTTGGCGAAACATTTTTACATACAGCAATTATGACTTATAACACAAAAGACAGTACTATATTGCGCATCATTTATGTTGGCGGCCGAGTTTAGGTTCGTTCTGCGCATCTGGCGTCACAAAACACAGTCAGCCAATGAACAGAGAACGACGTTGCCAGATCTCGAATGCAGTGCAGAGCATGGACGAGTGTCTTCAGTTTTAGAAACGCTCAGTGATAAATAAAGTAATAGAACAAAAGCAATGTCTTGATAGCAGACTTTCTTTTATAGAAAGTTTGGAAAAAGCATTCTTTATAGTAATTGCGTCATATTCTATTAATTAATTAAACCAAACAAGCTATAAGATTCCAAATTCAGGCGAAAGCAAGGACAGGTGTTTGTATCAATCTCACGAACCGCTTTTTCGCAATAAAGAACAGCGGTAAATGTTTGTTTCCTATCGTACTTCGACGAAGCGTGAGCAATTCTTGGTCATACCAATAGTGTTTGTCAGTATTTTGCGTACTGTGTTAAAGTCCTCATCGACTGTGTGATGCTTAATATTATCATTATTTAAAAACAATATCGAAGAGCCTTACTTCACGAATTATATTCATTTGAATGCAATTTTTTAAAATTTCTAGTGCTTTGTCTGTTCATTAACCCTTTCGCTGCTTCCGACACTTGCTACCCGTATTCCGCGCTGTGCGCGATTTTGTAACCACTGCATTGCTCGCCTCTGCAGACACATGGTGTTCCCACTGCTTTGACACACTTATCATTCCATTTCACACAAAATGTTTGGCCCAAAAATTTGATTTTTACACATCTTCTTGAGTGATACCTTCCCCCCCATAAATGACTTAATTTTGTTTCGATGTTCAACGCATTTATTATGCAGCATTAAATGTAGTGAACCATTGCATGAAATTGTGAAGAGTTTGCAGGGGTAAAAGTCCGTAGGGTACACTTTCGGTATCGTCGATTTTAGTTTCCACAGTATTGAGACTGAAATGTGGACAAGATACTTAAATTTCATATAAAATTTACTGTATAACAATATCTCATTTAATTTAATTACCACATTAGGTGTCGTATGTAATATTGAGAAATATTCCGTCTTTCGCGACTGTAATAAAAGTTTTATTTACACCGGACACGTTTGGCTTTATTTTAAAGCACTTCAATCAATGAAAGGTATGGCACATACACAATGGTACTCACGTTCTCTTTCTTGTTTTTGTTCCACAGTCGCAGTTTTACCAATGGTATTGAAAAAATATTCCTCTTCTGCAACTGTAATAAGCGACGTATTTAGACCAGACGCGTTTCTCTCTTTTGAAACATCTGCAGCGGACTGTATTTTGTCTCCTCCATTGCCAAGTCACCTTTCGTAGTTTTGTGCTGCGGTAACACAGTATTCAACGTTTGTGTTGGCTGATCAGTGTTTCAGCAAATAAATGTTGTTTGTGTGTGCCATGCACAAAAATTATATTTAACATAGCTCAGAGCACTTCACTGATAGACGGTATATTCAAGTCCTAATGTTTTTGTAAGTCCACAGTTTTGTTTAATATATTTTGTCTACTTCCTTCTGATTGATTGAAGTGCTTTTAAATAAAGCCAGAATTGTCCAGTGTAAATAAAACTTTTGTTAGAGTCACGAAAGATGGAATATTTCTCAAAATTAATTAAGACACCTATGTGGTACTTAAATTAAATGAGATATTGTTATACATTAAATTTTATATGAAATTTAGGTATCTTGTCCACATTTCATTCTCAACATCGTGGCAACTAAAATCGAACATACGGAGTGTATACTCCATGGACTTTTACCTCTGCAAATTCTTCAAAATTTCGTGCAATGGTTTACTATATTTAATGTTGCATAACAACTGCGTTGAACATCGAAACAAAATTAAGTCATTTAGGGGGGGAAGGTGTCAGTCAAGATGACGTGTAAAAATCTAATTTTTTGGCCAAATAGTTTTTATGGAATCGAATGACAAGAGTGTCAAAGCAGTCGGAACAGCATGTGTCTGCACACGCGAGCAGTGCAGTGACAAAATCGCGCACAGCGCGGAATGCAGGGAGCACGTCTTTGTAGCAGCGAAAGGGTTAATGCGGCCCTGGTGGCTTTACTTCATGAACTGCGCGCTCCCCCATAAACGTAAGATTGCAAACTATGGTATACTATGGCGCTGCTTCTCTTGGCGCGTGCGTCTTGTGCAGCTGGCAACGCAGCAATCTCCCGCGTCTGGGCGGGCATGCGTGAGCCGCCAAGATAAAAGAACTGAACTATAGTTATCACGAGATATACAGATTATTGAGATTATAGTTGTGGTATCATAATGTAACTTCAGTTGTGTAAATAGTAGTGGTATAGACGAATTACAAATATATGAAATATTTTCTACCAGTTCAAGGAATAATTACAGACTGATAAAGATAAGATCGTGTTGTATGAAGGGAACTATCAGTGTCCGAGGTAATATGCGTTTTTAATAAAATAAAGCCTGGACTATTTAGTATTTATTATTTACTACATATGAGTATATTATATGAGGTTATTATGATGATAATTAAATAGAAATAAATATGTTGAAGATGAAATCATTATTACTGAAGATGACAATATGATTGGACGATTCAATACTTAGAAATTTAGTGATTGTAATATATTATGAGGAACGAGTAAGTAATGGTTAGGGCATACATTAGGGGCGCTGTTACCCTTCAATCTGCTTGTTTTTCTTTGAGTGGATATATTTCATTAGCTTGCAGGTAGTGAAAGGAAGGTGATGAACAGTTGTAGGGTTTGTAGCACAACAGAGATCTGAAATGGCAAGTAACGCCAATAGGATAAAAGACAACACAATTATTTTTATATGATGGTCCTTTGGTCACCACTTACAACTGTATCGTATTCATTTCTGAATTATGTTCTTTATGATGTTTTCTTTTTCCTTGCTGCATGTGGCATATACTGGCATTATACTGTTGAAGTACACCCTTTTTGCTTTTGTAACTACCTACCTACCTTTTTGTCTTCAGGTCAGATTATATATTAAAACGAATTTGGTTACTATGCATATATTCCAGATTTATGGGACGTAGTTGCATATATGATGCATTCTTGAGTACATCCTAGCTAGAGGTAGAAAACATGAATGAAAAGAAAATTAATCGAAATACAGATATATTTTGTGGTCAAATGAGTATTTTAATGAACAATTTTCCACTAATCTGTATCGATATTTCTTTTTTGCATTTAACACTTATTAATTCATTTTCTTGCCATGCCTTAGGTTATTGTTGTGAAATGTATATAATCTAGTTGTATAATACAACAATTGCTTAAAAGAGCCATTGCCTTATATAAACTCATCTATTCACAATTACTAGTGCACCAACAACTGTTTGACACTGACATGCCATTGGAATTGTCCGATGACACCAGTATCCTGGATTTTTAATAAAATGCTTTTCCTTAACTACTGCATTGCTTTTATGATGAAACTTTTGTGTATGATTTGTCTTAGCCTAGAAGTATGTTCCTCATTTTGTTTATTGATTTACCATAACAATTTTTTAATGCATATAAGCAGCATAAGATATTTTGCTGCACTGACTTCCTGATTAAAGGTTTGTCTTGTTTACACTTGTATAATAATGAATTGGATGCATTCCTTTTTCTGTGAATATCTTTATGAGTAAAAGTATATTGTGGCACTTACAGTTTTATGAAAGTTCACTTTTGAAAAGCACGTACTCTTGGAGTGTATGAATGAAGTAAATATCATGACATAATCGAATCATGAAAAAAGGCATAAATGAGAAATAAATGTGTATTAAAAATCGTGGATGTTGTAAAATGTGAGTGTAGACAAGTCGAATTAAACTGCATATACACTATTGTTGAAGAATGCTGTTGATTGTTGAGTAGAAATTTAAATGAGTTTAGGTAAGTTGAATAAAGATTATATTATGTGCCCACGACGATGTGATAACGAAAAATTTAAAGAAAATTTGAATGTAACGTTTTTGGCAGATAAATTGATTTAATACTTCGGCATGTAAATTCAGATGAAATGTATTAGTATGTGGGTATGATATTCTCTGCATGTGAATTGAGATAGAAGGAGTTATGAGAAAAATATGGGACTTCAGTGAATGTATAGCATGCATCCAGAAAGTTGATCAGTACAGTAGAGTTCTACTAGACACTAGGATAAGATATCACATTGACTGACTGAGACTTTGGCTTTGAAGTGCACTTAATACCCTTTCCTCTTCCTGTACATGAATCATGATATATTTCTATGTTTGTCCTTTACTTCTGGTCTATAAACTTTCTTCATCGCATGTGGCGTGTGTGTTTCTCATGTATGTACATTTATTACCACTGTTCCTCCGGACTGACAACTAAAATGTAAAACATAGGAACGAAATATTTTCTGCAACCTAAGCTCTCTTAATGTGTGCACACAGATCTTCCTGTACATTTTCATGGCCATTTGTACCAATAGAAGTTTATGGTGCCTTATCTGTTGTTCCTCTTGTTGACTTTACTTTGTACCTGGCACAGAATGCTGTATAATTTTCTCTATACATTGATGTTTCCCGATGTCGCTAATTATTGTAATCTACAAATATTCTTGTTTTATACATAATCTTCATCTTACACATTCATGCAATGCTCCTGTACTGTTTCAAATACACTCCTGGAAATTGAAATAAGAACACTGTGAATTCATTGTCCCAGGAAGGGGAAACTTTATTGACACATTCCTGGGGTCAGATACATCACATAATCACACTGACAGAACCACAGGCACATAGACACAGGCAACAGAGCATGCACAATGTCGGCACTAGTACAGTGTATATCCACCTTTCGCAGCAATGCAAGCTGCTATTCTCCCATGGAGACGATCGTAGAGATGCTGGATGTAGTCCTGTGGAACGGCTCGCCATGCGATTTCCATCTGGGTAGTTCACTTACACTTTCTAGAGCACATTGGGTGGCACGGGATACATGCGGACGTGCATTGTCCTGTTGGAACAGCAAGTTCCCTTGCCGGTCCAGGAATGGTAGAACGATGGATTCGATGACGGTTTGGATGTACCGTGCACTATTCAGTGTCCTCTCGACGATCACCAAAGGTGTACGGCCAGTGTAGGAGATCGCTCCCCACACCGTGATGCCGGGTGTTGGCCCTGTGTGCCTCGGTCGTATGCAGTCCTGATTGTGGCGCTCACCCGCACTGCGCCAAACACGCATACGACCATCATTGGCACCAAGGCAGAAGCGACTCTCATCACTGAAGACGACACGTCTCCATTCGTCCCTCCATTCACATCTGTCGCGACACCACTGGAGGCGAGCTGCACGATGTTGTGGCGTGAGCGGAAGACGGCCTAACGGTGTGCGGGACCGTAGCCCAGCTTCATGGAGACGGTTGCGAATGGTCCTCGCCGATACCCCATGAGCAACAGTGTCCCTAATTTGCTGGGAAGTGGCGGTGCGGTCCCCTACGGCACTCCGTAGGATCCTACGGTCTTGGCGTGCATCCGTGCGTCGCTGCAGTCCGGTCCCAGGTCGACGGGCACGTGCACCTTCCGCCGACCACTGGCGACAACAACGATGTGCTGTGGAGACCTCACGCCCCACGTGTTGAGCAATTCGGCGGTACGTCCACCCGGCCTCCCGCATGCCCACTATACGCCCTCGCTCAAAGTCCGTCAACTGCACATACGGTTCACGTCCACGCTGTCGCGGCATGTTACCAGTGTTAAAGACTGCGATGGAGCTCGGTATGCCACGGCAAACTGGCTGACACTGACGGCGGCGGTGCACAAATGCTGCGCAGCTAGCGCCATTCGACGGCCAACACCGCGGTTCCTGGTGTGTCCGCTGTGCCGTGCGTGTGATCATTGCTTGTACAGCCCTCTCGCAGTGTCCGGAGCAAGTATGGTGGGTATGACACACCGGTGTCAATGTGTTCTTTTTTCCATTTCCAGGAGTGTATTTACCAGCAATAATGTCATTTCTTAGAGATACTATACTGCATGTGCAGTTTACATATTTGAGCACGCTAAATATCTCACGAAATAAGCGTCAAACGAATAAACTACAAAGAACGAAACTTTCCTAGCTTGAAGGGGGAAACTAAATGGCGCTACGGTTGGCCCGCTAGATGGCGCTGCCATAGGTCAAACGGATATCAACTGCGTTTTTAAGAAATAGGAACCCCCATTTTTCATTACATATTCGTGTAGTACGTAAAGAAATGTTTTAGTTGGACCACTTTTTTCGCTTTGTGATAGATGACGCTGTAATAGTCACAAACATATGACTCACAATTTTAAAAGAACAGATGGTAAAAGGTAGTTTTTTAAATTAAAATACAGAACGTAAGTACGTTTGAACATTTTATTTCGGTTGCTCCAATTTGATACATGTACCTTGGTGAACTTATCATTTCTGAGAACGCATGCTGTTACAACGTGATTACCTCTAAATACCACATTAATGCAATAAATGCTCAAAATGATGTCTGTTAACCTCAATGCATTTGGCAACACTTGTAACGTCATTCGTCTCAACAGTGAGTAGTTCGTCTTCCGTAATGTTAGCACATGCATGGACAATGAGCTTGACGTATGTTGTCAGGTGTTGTCAGTGGATCACGATAGCAAATATCCTTCAAATTTCCCCACAGAAAGAAATCCGGGGACATCAGATCCGGTTAACGTGCGGGCCATGGTAAGGTGCTTCGACGACTACCCTACCTGTCATGAAACATGCTATTTAATACCGCTTCAATCACACGCGAGCTATGTGCCGGACATCCATCATGTTGGAAGTACATCGCCATTCTGTCATGCAATGGAACATTTTGTAGTAACATCGATAGAACATTACGTAGGAAATCAAAATATGTTGCCCCATTTAGATTGCCATCGATAAAATGGGGGCCAATTATCCTTCCTCCCATAATGCCACACCATACATCAACCCGCCAAGGTCGCTGATGTTCCACTTGTCGCAGCCATCGTGAATTTTCCGTTGCCCAATTGTAAGGCGTCAGGCAAATCCAACACCTTCCATGAAAACCCTGACATGATAAGCAAATCCAGTAGTACGTCACATAGCTCCGAATAAATCGTGACATTAAATTAACCAAAGTAATACGAGTAATGAGTGAGCAAATGGAATACCACAGACTAACACAAGAATGCCTAAGTACATGTCGTACCTTCCCACCGTGAGACCGACACAGTTCCGAGGGGAGAAACGAGAACAGAAGCCGAGAGCAGAAGCGTGTTAAGCTAGAAGGCCCTACGATAAGAGACGGACTGGAGTCCCACGTCGTAAGCCTACCTCTAAAACTACCACCCGCACGTTTCAGCATGAGACTTTTTCGCGTCTCTGTTAAGTCAAGGACAACCCCCCAGCCCATGTTAAAAGCTAGAGGTTTCCAGAAGAACAGTATAGATCTTACGATAACGCTAAAAGGACCACACCAGCTGCAGGTTTTAGCGTGAGACTTTTTCGCGTCTCTATTACGTTGCAAACTTTAAAAACATTGCCCCACAACGAAAAGTATAACGTTTCTCATTGGATGGACAGAATTTTTGTAGGCGGAGCTTAAGGATAACATTGAGACCCTGATTGGTCCTATGAAAACACATTCAGATAGATTTTTTTTTAACCAACTTCGGTAAATTGTAGTAAGGAGAAGGAGAGTTGCTTCCGAGATGGCGAGGTGAGCGGAGCTGTGGTGCCCGATGCTGCCCTAACGCTGCCTAAACACCGACAAGGTAATGAACGCAGGCGATGCCGCATTTTTGAGCGCATAAAGCTTCATTCAGAACTGCAGAAGTCTCATTTGTTACACCTGTTTTTGCGGAATACTAGTGTCGATCGTTAATTAAAACTCATGGTGTTCACATTTGCCACTTGAAGAACACATCTGAAACGCGATGATTTTTCTTTTATATCGTTACGGAGAAGTCACATCAGCCACTGTAATTTACAAGTTAGATAAGTAATTATAGATAATTGAGTGTCACTGTAGACCCTTTTTATAGTTTTCTCTTTTGTGAAACTTAAATTAAACCTATATTATAGATGTGATATGGCATAGGTCATCCTTCGATCGATTGTAGAACTTGGAAACCCATTCAGGGAACATTCGTTCACATTTTTGTTGAACGCAGTTGGTTTTTACCATCCTGTATTGAAACATTTCCTTTTATCAATAGTGCAATTTATAAACGTTGTTTTGTGAGTAGAATAAAATTTCCAATGGTAAACTTAAATTTAGTTAGCATTAAGATTCTTTTACAGGGAGTGCAGTGGAGCTGACGCTGAGATCATTTAGTATTTGGTTATATCATCGCTAGTCTCACTGAACTCTTCTGAATTCTACATGTCATGTGTGGTCTGGCGACTCCTCACCAGCAACAGGTCCCAGGTTCAAACTAGTTAATTCTCTAAAAAACATGCTCAGAGCTTTGTTGCGCGAAAGTGGTAGGGAGACACGATATAGTACTAACAGACACCACCATGAATGTTTAGAAAATGGCCACCCTGCCAGGATGGTAAAATACCATGGTTGGAAGTCGACCATGTGCCTAACTAGGTCAGAAAAATATCCTCCTGAAAAATTTTCGTAAAAAAAAATTTTCTAAAGTTATACATAGTCGAAAAACAGTAGCTGCAGCGATAGATAGTAAGAAAGTACTCAATAAATAGAGACAGTCTAGCAGAAACAATAGCATAATTAAGTTATGAATTTTGAAACTTGTTAGAATTAAGTTTTCTCTCCAATTCAAGCGCAGGTGGCTGATACATCGTTGACAAGTTGGTTTTGACCCAACAAGTAAATTAATGGTTTGTCAAGTCGTGTGAACAAAAAATTTATGAAACGTGTGAGATCTAATGAGCGCATGTTGACCCGAAGTAGGGCGCGTGAATTGCGTTTAAAACAGAAAATAAGTATTCGGAAAGATTAGCAATGGCAGATCGAGATCTTGGCCGAATTGAGGTAGAGACCCAGCATGAAAATGGACAGAGAATAAAGAACAGTACAACAGACGATGCAGTATCGCGAGAAATAGGACAGATAACGCACCATAACGAGGATAATGTACGCCAAGGCACAGAAAACCTAGGTCAGCATACCTCAGAGGAGCAGGAAAGTAGAGAGACAGTCTATGAGGATTTTAACGTGCGTCTTGAATACGTAGAACCCATAGTACAAGTAATCAGAGCTCCCTCACCACACAGTACAAAGAATGCGAGCAGAAACGTGTCACAACACAGTTCAATGCAATCGGGTGCGAACCGACCCTTGGGAGAAACCACAGAGCGTAGGACGTCGGAAGAAAACACAATAGGATCCACCAATCTGGAAGAACTATTACAACAAATTACGGAAACCATCACAAGGCAAAATAAAGACATAGCGAACCAAATTCAAATTCAGAATGCAGAAACCACGAGACAAATGCGTGAGATTAAAGAACAAAACAATAAAATTCAGTTACACCTAGGTCATATTGAAGACGAGGCAAAAGAATCTCGAGAAGTGATAGGAAACTTAATAACAGGTAACAATCAATTGAGAACAGACATTGTCAAGGAACAAGTGGACGTACAAATATTGCGTAATGTCACTCAGGACGAGATCAAAACATTACGAAACAACACCCAGGGAGAAGTCAAGAAACTAAAGAAACAGATAAACGTAATTACTAGACAAGCAGCAGGTACAGCGCGTGAAATTGTTGAGAATAGTGTTTTACACAAACGTTATAAAAAAGCAGCGTTGAAAAGATATGATAACCGTATAGTCAAAATAGAAGCGCAAACGAAGCGACAATTTTAGAAATTGCGAACAGAGTTGTTTCAAACCATTGAAGAGCGTAGTGAACAGGATCGAACAAGCACAGAATCTGCAACCACATCCGTATCTGTAACAGCACCGGAAAAACAAGCAATTAACGAAGATATTACGCATTTGCGATTCCAATCACAGGCGGAAAGTAACATACGTGAAATCAGACAGCCTGCACAGCAGCAAACAAGTTTCGAAATTATTGTTGAACAAACGTCATCACAAACACATGCGGAACCACAAATGTATGTGTCAAGACAGTTTGGATCGTGCAATGAAGCGGCAAGGTTAGCCAGACAAGATACCCAACCAATACGAGACAATGGAAAGCCACGTCGCGAAGAGTACAGCGTAATGCATTCAGCTACACGTTCACAACCGATGGAAGAAAATTATTGCGTACCACTCCAACGATACTACGCAAGGGTAGGAGAAAGTTACAGTGGACAATATCCAATGGATCTACCACAACCGGAAAGAACGACGGGAGAAATGATCAGAAACAAAAGTGGCGAAGAATCGCGAATTTCATATGGAACTATGACGAAGTACGACAACGATCATTTCCTCACAGTCAGAAAATTTCAATACTTTCTAGAAGGAAATTCATTACATCCACCAACTTTTATGGATCAATTACGAGTAGGAGTACCAGAACACTGGACGCTAGCACACAAATGAGACTTTATATGTGCACACATGTCAGGCCCCCCTGCGGGTCCGGGGGTTAGAATAGGCCCGAGGTATTCCTGCCTGTCGTAAGAGGCGACTAAAAGGAGTCCCTCCCCCTCAAGGGGGTAGTTAGCGCCTGCGTCCGGAGACGAACGGTTTCACGACCTATATTTGCCATCATCTTAGTTTTTCACTTCTTCTGGTTTCTTCCTGCCTTTGGTTGGTTCCTTTCTTTCTTCTTCTCCATCTCACTGTCTTACTTACTCTTCTCCTTGCCTTCTTCTCCTTGCCTTCTTCTCCTTGCTTTCTTCTCCTTGCCTTCTTCTCCTTCTCTGGTCTCCGCTTCGGCGTTTGAGACAGTATGTCCTTTCTTTCCCTCTCTCCTTTCTTTTTACTCTTCTTTCTTCCTCCCTGTGCGTGCCTGAAGGCCGACCCACGCGTTCGCACGCGTAGCCGGTGACGGGGTAACGCGTAATTCCCCGCCCTGGGTAGACAAGTAAGGCACGCACGTACCCCTGGTAAAGGCCAGGCCCAGTGAGGGGTGATTGCCTGAGCTGACACCTTCCGACCATGCCGATTGGCCCCTCCGTCCGTCTCTTGGGAGGTGTGACCTGAGGTGTGAACAATCACCCAAGGCGGGAGTGCCCTCTGAGAGGGTCCCCACAAGGAAGGAGCTCGCCATCGGAGACGCTAGCAATCTTGGGGGATTCCTCCGCAATGGATTTCTCTTCTTCTTCTCTCTCGACTTCTGCCCACAAACGGAAACTTGTCCAGCCACCAGTGACAAAAGTACTACCGCCCGCCCCACAGTTCCTCGTAGTTTCTCGATCTGAGGACGGAAAGGATTTTTCCTCTGTCAACCCTTTCGTTATCCAGAAGGGCGTAGATGCCATAGCCGGATCTGTCAAGTCTTGTACCAGGTTGCGTAATGGTACCTTGTTACTAGAAACTGAGAGGGCCTTTCAGGCACAAAAACTGCTTCGGGCCCCACTCCTGTACACGTTCCCTGTCCGGGTGGAGGCTCACCGCACTTTGAATTCGTCTCGTGGAGTGGTCTATACTAGATCACTCGACGGATTGACTGACGAGGAGATTCAGTCTTTCCTCGCTGAGCAGGGCGTGACGGCTGTCCATCGGGTCATGAAAAAGGTTAACAATGACCTTGTACCGACCCGGACACTTTTCTTGACCTTTGACAGTGTTCAGCTGCCGTCACGCATCAAGGCGGGCTATGAGGTTATTTCTGTTCGCCCCTATGTCCCGACACCTAAGCGCTGCTACCAGTGTCAGCGTTTCAATCGCACTCGCCATTCTTGTTCCAATGCGGCTACATGTGTGACTTGTGGCAGGGATGCCCATGAGGGCGACTGTCCACCTCCGTCTCCTCGTTGTGTGAACTGTCGCGGGGACCATGCAGCGTCCTCCCGCGACTGTCCCTTTTACAAGGAAGAACGCTGTATCCAAGAAATTCGGGTCAAAGAGAAAGTCTCCACCTCGGCTGCTCGCAAGCTATTCGCTAGCAGGAAGCTCGCCTCTCCTCGGACTACCAGGGAGGTGGCGACGCAGACATGCGATCTGACCTTCAGCACTACGGTCGTCCGTTCGGCCAGTGCTAAGATCGCCCGGTCCACGTCTCCTCTTCCTCCCGTCGCCCCTCCGACACAAGCATTTTTATCAGCTTCTGCCAGGACGAAGACCCAGAAGTATAAAGCACGGGCCTTCAAGAAGGAACCGTCTCGTGCACACCTTCTACGTACCTCGAACCCTCAGCCATCGACCAATCCTTCCACAAAACGGCCTTCCAAGAAGGCTCATAGGAAGCACAGTTCTCCTTCCCCGCTAGGGCGCATTTCTCCTCCTGCACCCCCCAGCGGTTGCCGCCCCAGGCCGTCATCCGTTTCGCCTGGCTTCACCGCTGGTAGCCGAACATCTGGCCGTTCACCAGCGGAGGAAGCTCCCCCTTCCGGCCATCTTCACAAGATGGCCGATGAACCTATAGAGACAAATGGACGATGACTGTCCGCCTACTGCTAGCGGCGGCAGTGCTCGCTCGAAGCCGGGCCCTCAGCGGCCTTCGAGGTGACCCCTTCTTGCATCTTCTTCTTCTCATGATGGCACTTATTCACTGGAATATTCGCAGCATTCGCTCCAACCGAGAGGACTTGAAACTGTTGCTCCGCTCCCACCGTCCGCTCGTCGTAGCCCTCCAGGAAACGAAGCTACGCCCATGCGATCAAATTGCCTTGGCACACTACACCTCTGAGCGTTTTGACTTACCCCCTGTGGCAGGTATTCCGGCTCATGGAGGGGTTATGTTGCTGGTCCGGGATGATATCTACTATGATCCCATCACATTGCACACCGGCCTGCAGGCAGTTGCCGTCCGCATTACTCTCCCCAATTTTACATTTTCCATCTGTACCGTTTACACTCCATCGTTGTCTGCCGTTACCAGAGCAGACATGCTGCAAATTAGTGCTCAGCTCCCTGCACCATTTTTGTTAACTGGAGACTTCAATGCTCACCATCCTCTTTGGGGCTCTCCAGCATCCTGTCCGAGGGGCTCCCTGTTAGCAGACGTTTTCAACCAGCTCAATCTTGTCTGCCTCAATCCTGGCGCCCCTGCTTTCCTTTCAGACACCTCTCACACATATTCCAATTTAGACCTCTCTGTATGTACTACCCAACTTGCACGCCGGTTTGAGTGGTATGCGCTTTCTGATATATATTCGAGCGACCACTTCCCTTGTGTTATCCATCTCCTGCATCATACCCGCTCTCCGTACTGAACTAGTTGGAACATCTCCAAAGCACACTGGGGGCTCTTCACTTCCAGGGCGACCTTTCAGGATCAAACCTTCACAAGCTGCGATAGTCAGGCCGCACACCTCACGGAAGTCATTCTCACTGTTGCTGAATATTCCATCCCTCACACTACTTCTTCTCCACGCCGCGTACCGGTCCCCTGGTGGACCGCAGCATGTAGAGACGCCTTACGTGCTCGTCGACATACTTTACGCACCTTTAAACGTCACCCTACAGTGGCGAATTGTATCAATTACAAACGATTACGTGCGCAGTGTCGTATTTTTAAAGAAAGCAAGAAAGCCAGCTGGGCTACTTTCACAAGCACCTTCAACACTTTTACTCCTTCTTCTGTTGCATGGGGTAGCCTGCGCCGGCTATCTGGCACTAAGGTCCACTCACCAGTTTCTGGCTTGACGGTCGCGAATGACGTCCTTGTGGCCCCTGAGGATGTCTCACATGCCTTCGGCCGCTTTTTCGCAGAGGTTTCGAGCTCCACTCATTACCCCCCTGCCTTCCTCCCCCGAAAACAGGCAGAGGAGGCTCGGCCACCTAATTTCCACTCCTCGAATTGTGAAAACTACAATGCCCCATTCACCAAGCGGGAACTCGAAAATGCACTTGCCCGGTCACGGTCCTCCGCTCCGGGGCCTGATTCTATTCATATTCAGATGCTGAAGAATCTTTCTCCTGCGCGTAAAGGTTTCCTTCTTCGTACTTACAATCGCATCTAGATTGAGGGACATGTTCCCGCATGCTGGCGCGAGTCTATTGTTGTACCGATTCCTAAGCCGGGGAAGGACAAGCACTTGCCTTCCAGTTATCGACCCATCTCGCTTATCAGCTGTGTCTGTAAGGTGATGGAGAGAATGGTTAACTCTCGTTTGGTTTGGCTGCTCGAATCTCGACGCCTACTTACCAATGTACAATGTGGATTTCGTAGGCGCCGCTCTGCTGTTGACCATCTGGTTACCCTGTCGACTTTCATTATGAATAACTTCTTGCGGAAGCGCCCGACCGCGGCTGTGTTCTTTGATTTGGAGAAGGCTTACGACACCTGTTGGAGGACGGGCATTCTCCGCACCATGCATACATGGGGCTTTCGCGGTCGCCTCCCTCTTTTTATTCGTTCCTTTTTAATGGGTCGACAGTTCAGGGTACGTGTGGGTTCTGTCCTGTCAGACACCTTTCGCCAGGAAAATGGGGTGCCACAGGGCTCCGTTTTGAGCGTCGCTCTCTTCGCCATAGCGATCAATCCAATAATGGATTGCCTCCCAGATGATGTATCAGGCTCCCTTTTCATGGACGATTTTACCATCTATTGCAGCGCGCAGCGTACATGTTTCCTGGAGCGCTCTCTTCAGCGTTCTCGTGACCGTCTTTGCTCCTGGAGTGTCGCCAATGGCTTCCGTTTTTCTGCCGAGAAAACGGTCTGTATTAACTTCTGGCGCTACAAAGAGTTTCTCCCACCGTCCTTACGACTCTCCCATTCGTGGAGACGACAAAATTTTTAGGTCTTACATTTGACAGGAAACTTAGTTGGTCTCCACATGTGTCATATTTGGCTGCCCGTTGTACCCATTCTCTAAATGTCCTCCGTGTTCTCAGTGGCACGTCGTGGGGAGCGGATCGAACCGTCCTACTTCGCCTATATCGGTCGATCGTCCGCTCCAAGCTGGATTATGGGTGCTTTGTATACTCTTCTGCACGGCCGTCCATCTTACGCCGCCTCAACTCCATACAACATCGGGGTTCACGGCCTGCGATCGGAGCGTTTTATACTAGTCCCGTCGAGAGTCTTCATGCTGAAACCGGTGAATTGCCACTCACCTACCGGCGCGATGTGCTGCTTTGTCGTTATGCCTGTCGGCTTTTGTCAATGACCGACCACCCAGCGTATCGTTCCTTTTTTGACGACTCTCTCGACCGTCAATACGGGTTGTGTGTCTCTGCCCTGCTACCCCCTGGAGTTCGCTTTCGTCGCCTCCTTCAACACCTTGATTTTTCACTCCCTGCAACCTTTAGAGTTGGCGAGAGCCACACGCCACCTTGGCTCCAGGCTCATGTTCGCATTCACCTTGACCTCCACTCGCTCCCAAAGGAGGTTACCTCCGGTTCAGTATACCACTCCCGTTTTCTCGAACTTCATTCAAAGTTCATTAATATGACCTTCATTTATACAGATGGCTCTAAGACCAATGACGGGGTCGGGTGTTCTTTTATTGTCGGTGCACAAAGTTTCAAATACCGGCTACATGGCCATTGTTCGGTCTTCACCGCTGAGCTCTTTGTCCTCTACCAGGCTCTTCTTTACGTCTGCCGCCACCGACATTCTGCTTATGTCATCTGCTCAGATTCTCTGAGCGCCATCCAGAGCCTCAGAGCTCCGTATCCGGTTCACCCTTTCGTGCACCGGATCCAACGCTCTCTTCAGCAGCTGGTGGACGACGGGTCTCCAGTTAGCTTTATGTGGGTTCCTGGCCATGTCGGTATCCCTGGGAACGAAGCTGCAGATGCCGCGACCAAGGCGGCGGTCCTCCAGCTTCGGACGGCTTCTTGTTGTGTCCCTTCATCAGATTGTAGCACGATCATTTGTCGGCGCATTTTATCGCTGTGGCATGCCGATTGGGCTGCACTTAGGGACAACAAGCTTCGGGCCTTGAAATTGCTTCCCGTAGCTTGGACGTCCTCCTCACGTCCTTCTCGGCGGGAGGAGCTCGTTTTGGCCCGGCTACGAATTGGACACTGCCAGTTCAGCCATCCCCATCTGCTGACGGCAGCGCCGGCGCCGTTCTGTCCATGTGGGCAATTGCTGACGGTCCGCCACATTTTAACGTCCTGTCTGGATTTTACTACGCTGCGTCTTGATCTTGGCCTACCATGTACTCTGGATGCCATTTTAGCGGATGACCTAGGAGCTGCTGCTCGCGTTCTTCGTTTTATCAACTTGACACACCTGTCTAAGGACGTTTGATTATGCTGTAGTTTTTTAATCCTATGTCTGTTAATACGTCTTTTATAGTGTTGTCCCTTTTAGTTGCTGTTTTAACCTTGTGCCTCGCGGTACATTCCTAAATTAGTCAGGGCGCTAATGACCATTGTAGTTATGCGCCCTAAAACCACAAAAAAAAACCACATGTCAGGAACAGTCCCAGAAATCATACAGAATGCTGCAGCGGCATGCCAATCGTGCGAAGACTTCAGAGAGAAGTTTCTCTCACGATATTGGTCCAGTGAAGCACAGAACAGAGTGAAGTACGAATTATTACAGAACCCATATTATGAAAATTCAAGAGACAAGAGTCCGTGAAATTTTTCGAACTAATGGCAAAGAAAAATCAATGCTTAGATGTACCGTACAGTGACGGAGAGTTGATTAAATTATGCGCGATGAAGCTACAATTGAAATACTAGCAATCATTAGGAGGTCGCGGAGACAATGACGTCGAAGCATTTAAAGGTATTCTAAGGGAACTAGAGTTCATATTTTCGGAAGATGACGCAAGAAAAAGACCAAGCGCACGTGACAACGAAAGCAAAAAGCAGTGGAATCCACAAGACACAGTACGAAGAAACAATAATTACGAACCACGTGATAACTTCGCACCAAGAAACGACAATAGATTTCAACAAAGAACCGGTTATGGATTTACAAGAGAATATGGCAATAATTCACCCAGGAACGGCAATAACTATTACAGAGGGAATAACGACAACCGGAACGGGCACTGGAAAACCAATAGACCGACAAATTATCAACAAAGAAACCACGATCAACAAGCTGAACAAGAAAAGCGAATACAGATAGAAGAGATGGAGGTAGGACCACCAAACCCCTATAAACGTTCGAATTGACAGCTAAGTGTCCATGCCAAAGAGAATGACTCACCGACCCAGGACAATTGTAGCACCTTGAACAGAGAAGTTAAAATCTTATCACGAGAAGAGAAGAAGGAATAAACAAATCCGCAGGGACTAGATGAAAACGAGGACAGGAAAATAACAATATCGTGTTGGGACGAAATTTATTGAGAGAATACTGACGAGGAAGATGAATTACCAGAGGCATGCACAATGAATGTACAGGTCGGAAGAAAGGATGAAGTAGTGAGTATTGCAGAGCTATTTGAGATGGAAACCAGGGAAAGCAAATTAAATGAGGATAACGCACAGTCGACAGAAGTTGAAAATAAGTTACGAGTGGGCACACAACCCTATGTATATAATGAAGGAAGTTATGAAGCGATAATTAGAGCATTTAAATGCGGTTATGTGGAAGTAGCGACGAAGAAGGAGGATGAGGAAAAGGTAGAGGATGTTAAAGAAAGCGTAAATGAAGGAAGAAATAGAGAAGAGAAAAAAAAAGAGAGAGAAGTAGCAGTCGAAGCTTATCCTACAGAAAGTTCGAATTCACAAGGGAAATTCCTAAAAAGACTCATGTATGATTCAGTGGAGGATTCGTTGATGCAAGACGAAGAAGAAGAGAACCAACCCTTTCAAATTCAACCAATTGTGAAGGCCATGGTAAAGCATATCCCAGTCAACATTGTAATTGATAGCGGAAATGAGGTGACTGCGATCTCATAAAATTTATTCATGCAGTGTAATGCCAGTGGCTAATTGCCACTTCTGAAAACTCGTAAGGTTAATGTAAGAGGTCGTATTAGAAACAATGCTGCAGAAGTTAGGAGACAAACAAGGTTAACTCTTTTGTGCCAAGGTCAAAAGATCGAAGCCAACTTCGTGATTATACCTCAACTAACTGTAGATTTGATTATAGGTGCAGATTTTTTAAATGAGAGACGAGCGATAATAGATATGGGGAAAGGTAGCGTAACATTCGGGAATGTCACACTTCTCTTTGAGCAAAAGCTAAAATTAGAAGAAATACCAGTTATAACCAAACAATTAAGAATGACACGAGATAAAGAGGATGAAGAATTAGAATGGTATGCACAAAAGAAGGAATCGCCTCAACTCATGTTAGAAGTCTATAAAGAAATCGACGAAAAATTACAAGAAGTTCAAGGTATTTCAGAACACAGTAAAAGAGAATTAGAGGGTATTTTACGAGGTAAAGCAGAGGTATTTTTACCTAAGGCTGGCAGTATTAAACACTTTCAGTACAAGTTTGAAGATTAATTTTATTACTGTTAAATAATCAGCACAATATTTCAAGATTATGTTGCAGATAAGATCGTCAGGAGAAAGAAGAATGAAGAGAGAGGAAGGCAGGAAAAAGAAAGTAGTTTCAATAATAACACCAATAGTACCATAGATTAAGGTGAAGGGATAAAGCATAGATAGTCTAACAGCATGAAATACTAAAATGCTATACATCATGACACTACACAAAAATAAAAAACGAATTTGAGGATTCTTGAGTAGACGTTAAGACTCCAAATATCTTAGAATTGTAACATGGAAAGGACGCCGAAATTTGTAAAGCTTTTTAAGAAGGCGCAAAACAATGTATCTACTGATTATATGTAAAACATTTTGTAAGAACGATTGTAAAAACTCCAAAAAATACCAGATGCAACGACCCACAAGTTGCAATGCTATATGTATCAACAAAGAAAAGGACGTAATTAGCAAGACACGATTCCTACATAGAAGGAGCGTCGAGAGAAGGGAAAGGACGGTGATACCAACAGAAGGCCCTTGTATAGAAAGTGGGCAATATATTTGCCCGCTAGGAGGAACCCTGCTGGGATGGAACAACGAGCCGCACAGTGATTGACTGCTGCAGAGACGCAACCGAACGCCGAATGTCAGAAGCGACCCATGCAGGGACACCGGATTTTCACCGCTCGTAAACCCCGGGGCGCCCCCGACACAGCGGAGCGAGCAAAAAACGGCCGGTCGAGAAGACCGCTTGGGCAAGCCACCACTGGCAAAAAAATATGCATTAAAAGTCACACTACTGCTATTAAAGATCACGCTGATGCACGAAACTGAAGAAGAACTTCCACAAAGTAAAAATGACACGCACAAACAATTTAGCAAACTGTTACTAGGAGGAGAACTTAAAGGCGACTAGTTATCAATAAATATTTCCATATCCTGCCCAGAGAAGAACCAAGCAGCAAGTAAGAAGCAGAGATAAAACAGGAAGAACAGAAGTTGAAGATTCGCAAGATTGAGACCAAGAAAGAAGATGGGTGAAGAATAGACGACATACCTTCCCAAATCCCTATCCTATTGTAAACTAGTCGTCTGCAAAGTATTACAACGAAAAATAACCGCTTTCAGCGACACATGACGATGACTGTCACGCCTACAAAGCCAGTAAACCACGAGATTCTGCACTCACAGCTCCATTCCATTATGGGACCTCCACAACAGCAACACACACTTGCAAAGCCAACAAGGTACAACGAACGAAGCTATACTTGCCCACATCCATCTCGCTCAAGTCCAACACCTTCGTGCAAAAACATTCGCCAACCTCATGCTTAAACATTCATATGATTGTGTGAATGTGTGAAATCAAATTATGTGATGTAGGAATTGTGCAAAAGAAACATGTGAAAAACTAAATAAGTTAAGCACACCAGACAGCTAATAAACTACAAAATAACAGTCATTGACTATGGACTGAAGTGAAAAATAGACTATTCAAAAAATGAGTCATTAGTTCTGAAATGGACAGTATATAAAGAAACAATATGCCACTTATTTTCTCTACATAAAAATAAAAGAGTAATTATATTTTACTCATTTTCTCCTTATAAAAACAAAGAACAAAAAATTATCTTGTTGGATGTTTTCCCTTTTTTAACATTTGTACCATTTGTTAGGATAATATCTCAATACTTGTGTATGTATATTTCTTTGTCAAAGCAATTCTTGGAAATAATTCTTATTTGTAATTCTAACAATGTTGGAAAGAGTGTCTAGAAACAAAAACATTTTACTTGTACATGATATGTGTTAGGAATAGATACTTAATTACTACATTTATAAAAACAATATTTCTAAGAAAATCGATGTGAAAGACTCCTCACTTTCCATAACAAACTTCTTAAAAAACAAACTTCACACTTAAATAAAGAAAGAAAAAAATTAAAAATTAATAATACTATAAAATATTCTTCTCATGTCATTTTTAATTATAATGTGGAAGAATATAAAAATATAAATTAGTAATACAAACTAGCATAGAACTGAATAATGTGTCTGGACAGTACACAACAAAATTTAGATAAATTAGAAAAATTTTGACTGACTTAGACAACGATTCAATCATTGCCTAAATTCAGTGCAAAAATTAGGTTCGAAGGGTGGCGATATGTAAGGTGTCAGGCAAATCCAACATCTTCCATGAAAACCCTGACATGATAAGTAAATCCAGTAGTATGTCACACAGCTCCGAATAAATCGTGACATTAAATTAACCAAACTAATACGAGTAACGAGTGAGCAAATGGAATACCACAGACTAACACAAGAATGCCTAAGTACATGTCGTACCTTCCCACCGTGAGACCGATGCAGTTCCGAGGGGAGAAACGAGAACAGAAGCCGAGAGCAGAACCAAGCTAGAAGGCCCTACGATAAGGGACGGACTGGACTCCCACGTCGTAAGCCTACCTCTAAAACTACCACCCACACGTTTTAGCGTGATACTTTTTCGCGTCTCTGTTACGTCAAGGACCACCCCCAAGCCCATGTTAAAAGCTAGAGCCCTCCAGAAGAACAGTATAGATCTTACGATAACGCTAAAAGGACCACACCAGCTGCAGGTTTTAGCGTGAGACTTTTTAGTGTCTGTTAGATTGCAAACCTTAAAAACATTGCCCCACCACGAAAAGTATAACGTTTCTCATTGGATGGACAGAATGTTTGCAGGCGGAGCTTGAGGTTAACATTGAGACCCTGATTGGTCTGATGAAAACACATCCAGATAGGTTTCTTTTAAACCAACTTCTGTAAATTGTAGTAAGGAGAAGGAGAGTTGCTTCCGAGATGGTGAGGTGCGCAGAGCTGTGCTGCCCGCCGCTGCCCTGACGCTGCCTAAACACCGACAAGGTAATGAACGCACGCGATGCCGCATTTTTGAGCGCATAAGGCTTCACTCAAAACTGCAGAAGTCTCATCTGTTACACCTAATTTTTTGCGTAATACTAGTGTCGATCGTTAATTAAAACTCATGGTGTTCACATTTGCCACTTGAAGAACAGATCTGAAAAGCGATAATTTTTCTTTTATGTAGTTATGGAGAAGCCACATCAGCCACTGTAATATACGACAAGTTAGATAAATAATTAAAGATAATTGAGTGTCACTGTAGACCATTTTGATAGTTTTCTCTTTTGTGAAACTTAAATTAAACCTACATTATAGATGTGATATGGCATAGGTCATCCTTCGATCGATTGTAGAACTTGGAAACCCATTCAGAGAATTTTCTTTCACATTTTTGTTGAACGCAGTTGGTTTTTATCATCCTGTATTCAAACATTTCCTTTTATCAATAGTGCAATTTATAAACAATGTTTTGTGAGTAGAATAAAATTTCCAATGGTAAACTTAACTGCTTTTTCGACGTTATTTTACCAGCTAACTAAAAATAGGAAAGCCTTGAACCCTTTCCACTAAATTTAGTTAGTATTAAGATTCTTTTACAGGGAGTGCAGTGGAGCTGACGCTGAGATCATTAAGTATTTGGTTATATCATCGCTAGTCTCACTGAACTCTTCTGAATTCTACATGTCATGTGTGATCTGGCGTCTCCTTACCAGCAACAGGTCCCAGGTTCAAATTAGTTAATTCTCTAGAAAACATGCTCAGAGCGTCGTTGCGTGAAAGTGGTAGGGAGACACGATATAGTACAAACAGACAACACCATGAATGTTTAGACACTAGTGCATATTATGCCGCTTTTCGTTACCTCTGTTGGTGAATGACGCTTTGTCGCAAACAAAACGCGTGAAAAAATAAAACCCGTAATTTCTCTTGTGCCCAGTGGCAGAACTGTACACGACGTTCAAAGCTGTCGCCATGCAATTCCTGGTGCATAGAAATATGGCATTGGTGCAATCGCTCTTGATGTAGCATTCTCAAGACCGACGTTTTTGAGTTTCCCGAGTCTCGCGCAATTTGTGTGCTACTAATGTGAGAATTAGCGGCGACAGCAGCTAAAACGCCCAGTTGGGCTTCATAATTTGTTGAAAGTCGTGGTTGACGTTTCACATGTTTCCTTAAAAGACGTAACGATCTCGTGAATGGTCCGGCCACTTGTATGATGTCTTCCAGGATACCGAGCAGCATACATAGCACACGCCCGTTGGGAATTTTGATCACAATAATCATACATCAACACGATATCGACCTTTTCTGCAGTTGGTAAACGGTCCAGTTTAAGACTGGTAATGTATCACGAAGCAAATACCGTCCGCACTGGTGCATTGTTACGTGATACCACGTACTTATACATTTGTGACTATAACAGCGCCATCTATCACAAAGCGAAAAAATGTGTCCAACTAAATCATTCATATTTCTTTACGTTCTACACGAATATGTAATAAAAATGGGGGTTCCTACTTAAAAAAAAAAAAACGCAGTTGATATCCGCTTGACCTGTTGCAACCCCTTCAAGCTAGACAAGATTCGTTCTTTTTAGTTTTTTCTTTTGACGCTTATTTCGTGACTTATTTGGCCCGGTCATGATCAGTGGACCACATTATCTAAAGTATATGTTATGTCAGGACGAAGTTTTTTGAAATCAATTATTCGGATTTTTCAAATAAAATTTTAATAGGTATCTTACAACCTATCTCTAACAAAATGTGGTAGGCCTATTATGTGTGATACAAGGAGAAATATTATTTCCTGAAGATACATTCAGACTACAACCAAAAAATACCCGTTTCACTATACAGAACACTTACTATCTTCCCATCACTGTGACCAGAAGCATTACTAATATTCTTCCCCTATAATTTAAAAACTCTAATGGTCACTGTCCAAGTAATATTTATTGTTGGTATGAGTTAAAAGGGACACTGGCAGGTGGACAATGGTAGGGGTACTTAGCGCATGTTGTAACCAGACGGCGATAAGTCCGTGGAAAGTTGTAGCTGACTTTCTGCGCACAGAACTCGTCAGTTAACACCCCTCAGTGAGGTCGGGGTGTGCTGATGTGGAAGGAGATGCTTGTCTTTTCTCTTTAGTAATACTTGAAAGTAACCAGGTTACTGTTGCTTATTACTACTAGCCACAGACAGTCATTACACTCAAAGCCAAAGTATTGAGCAACCTCCTCTCTACAGCAGTCTCTCCTGAAGGCTCACATGAGAATCCCTACACTATGACGATCGTTTCTCTTGCTTTATACACAGTATGCTGCATCTGACTGTTCAGCTTTCGCTTGCCGGTTAAATTCTGTGACAGCAACTTTAGTCGCTGCTCCATAATGGACATACTTAAAAGGATGGGCGCGCGCGTGCACACACACACACACACACACACACAAACAAACAAACACAGTTTTCATCTCAGAGCAGTCCTTCATTTTCTTTGAGTTCCTCGGCTACCTGCAAATTCCAAGTCCGGCGAAGCATTCATTCAGCTCTGTATTTGCAAACCGCCTTTGTGGTAGAAATGTCTGACCCGGTAGCCAGCCAAAAACAAATTTGTCGGTGTACACCTATCTCATCAGACAAGTTTGCTTTAATGCCCTCCTGTGGTAGCTTTCACAGTATGACTCTAAGTTGAAGAGTGTGGCTTCACTCTCAGCCCCCCCCCCCCCTCTCACCCTCACCCATGTGGTGTGAGCTGGCTGTGCATCTCATCTGAACCTGGGTATCCTGTCTGAACAATATTTTACAATCTCAATGAAGGACAAATCAAATTCAATTTGGCACAATCCATGAAGTGGACAACACGAATGTTCATGTTTGTCTCATAACCTAAATAACATTTTTATCCTACAAAACGAAATTGGGCGACTCTACAGGGGCCTTCAACTGTGAAATATACAGGGTTTGCTCAGGTCTCATATCTCTGTAATAAAAAAAATAGCACAAAAATGAAATGTGATGTATTCAAGGAGCCCCTGTCCCTGCAATTCACTGTCCAAACGGCATCTTTGTATCTATTACGGCGGTGGAGATACATGAGTGTTATGACTTAGCTGCCTCACCCTGTATACTGCTAACGTTGGCTTTTTAAATGTTTCTGTATATTTTTTTCAATTTTTTGTAGTAGCAGTTAAGGAGCTCTTTCTTTCGCTAGGTACTGTTTTCCTCCGATTTCTTTGAATTCCTGTCCACCTTGTACTCAGGGGTTTACTTTTTGTGTTATGTTTGTATTTCTATGTGTTTCTGTCCCTCTAAATAGTTGCTCGTGTTTATTGTTGTAACTTTTAATATGTCGCTGTGTCTGTTCACAAAATTTGTGATCCTCTCGGTGATGTTTCAGTTCATTCGCATGCGAACGTTGAATGTTTCCAAATTTGCCTGCTCTGAATGGTGCCTATTTATCTGTTTCTTATCGTTGCTTTCATTTTCCTTTGTGAATCGTGTTTGATCTCTGAGATTTCAGTCTGACAGTGTCGCATATCGTTATTTTAATTATGAGCATTTGTTTCCCTTACTCATTAGACTATAACTGACATCTTCCACGTTCATGACGTCAATTACTCTTCGATTTTTTAAGGCGTGAAGCTTCGCTTTTCAGTGGCGTATGCCCTTATTTAGCGTTCTTGTACCCCGACAGTTGTTTAAACATTTAAACCCACAAAACAACGAAAGGAAAAAGTTTAGCGCTTACTTCATGCTCGCTGTCATGCTCGCTGTCGCATGAAGTAGAAGGTTTTATTCATCATTTCTTTGCTAGTAACTGGTTTCACGATACATTTTACAGAGGATATTCACATATACTTCTGAATGTACCAGAAAAATTATTTCATTGTACGTCACACACTTGAAGAGATGTAGCGTGAAATGATGTGCAAAAAAATCACTAGCCTATTGGGAAGAGGGTGATAACGTGGGAAAGTAAGGGAAGAGCTGGAAACGGACAGAGGGGAGAAGGAGAAAAGTAGGTGGTGGTGGACAGAGGGGGAGGAAAAAGTACACGGAGAGGGGGAAGAGGAGGTGAACAGAGAAAGGAAAGGAGATGGACAATGAAAGGAAAGAAGATTTGGGCATGGAGAAGTGGGGAAGGGAGATGGACAGAGAGAGGTAAGAGGAGGAGATGGATCGAGAGAGGTGTGAGGGAGGGACAGGTAGGGTGAAAGGCAGACAGACATGGGCAGAAAGAGAGCGGGAGGGGCGGACATAGAAGGGAGGGGTAGATGGAAAACGAGAGGGCAGATAGGGGGAGAGGCAAACCGATAAGAGGATGGACAGACGGAGGAGAGAGAAGGAGATGGATAGAGGGTCATGAGGAGGTGGACAGCCAGAGGGTTGATGATGATCAGAGAGAGGATGGAGGAGATGGACACAGAGGGAGAGGGCGGCGGGAGATGGACTGAAGATGAATAAATACGTACTGGGCAATGCTGGGTACTCAGCTGTAAATTAAGGTAAATTTACAGTAGTCTCCGAAAAACTTTCATTTACCTGCTCAGAAGTCGGTACAGAAAGCAAGAAAGATCTATTCGTTACTCTCAGTAGCATGGAACACTTACCTCCTCGTCAATAAACTCGGTACTCGTATCATGCCACTGATATGTTGAATCAATTAGTTCTGAAACACGTGTTACAAAGATCTCAAGATCTCAAAACAATGAATACAAGACATACAGACTACAAGCCACCAGTCTTTCACGCAATTTGACTACCAAAAATACATATGATATGTCTAGCTAATAATCTATCAGATGTCACAGTAGAACCACTCACAGAGCAGCTAATACCTGTTCCCAAACACTTGACCAGGAACACATATGCCTACCAAACTCACTACAAACCCACTCTGACTACAGACTGTCGGTGTTTGCTGCATGAAAAGAGAAATAACTCGCTGTTCATCGATAGTGACCAAAACCAGCCAGTACCTTCACATTTCATAAACAAGTAACTAAGTCATGTGACAGCTTACAGAACAACTCAAACACACTCCCACGTGAGAAGCGTATCTCATAGCATCTGTGCGCATGTTTTATTGCACATGACTGAGCTCACTCTTACAGATATCTAATACAGTATTTCAGTCGGATTGTGCAACTCAGATCTCAGGATACATCTGATATAATCTTTTGAGGACTAAACCTAAAAATAAGTATATATTATATTACGAAACATCCGAAAGCAATACAAAACGATTTCACTATGGCTGATGCCTAAAGAAGTCGACAGCACACATGCTCACCGGTGCAAAACAAGAGACCGATAAATAATTAGTTCACCAAGCGGTTCGCACACCAACCAGAACATGTATTCTTAATCGCTAACCACACATCGTTTGCTAAACCGCTCGCAGTGGAGCCAACGCATTTCAGAACACGTGATTCATCACACATTACACACAGCGCGAAACCACTGAGGCGTCAGCTTGCCACTCCCTGCAAGGAACAACTCTTACTACAGTTGGTGGTATGTAAGAATTGTATACGATGCTTCCAACATTCGCCAAAGTGCTAGCGGCAACACTAACACCAGTTTCCATCAGATCACCGAAGTTATTCGCCGTCGGGCTTGGTTAACACTTGGAAGGGTCACTGTACGGGGTGCACTCGGCCCTTCTTAGGTCGATTGAGGAGCTACTTGACTGACAAGGGAACCTTCCCATCGCACCCTCTCAGATTTAGTTATAAGTTGGCACAGTAGATACGCTTTGAAAAACTCAACACAGATCAATCAAATGGCTCTGAGCACTATCGGACTCAACTGCTGTGGTCATCAGTCCCCTAGAACTTAGAACTAATTAAACCTAACTAACCTAAGGACATCACACACATCCATGCCCGAGGCAGGATTCTAACCTACGACCGTAGCACCAGCGCGGCTCCGGACTGGAACGCCTAGAACCGCACGACCACCGCGGCACAGATCAATCGAGAAAACAGGAGGAAGTTGTGTGGAACTATGAAAAAAATTAGCAAAATATACAAACGGAGTAGTCCATGCGCAAGATAGCAACGTCCGATGCGAGGGAACTGCGCCGTAGTATGGGGACTCTACACCTAAACAAACATCGAAACACACGACGTCAGTCGACTACAGCGCACGGAAGAGAGAGTATTCCTGCTAACGATGCTCCCTGGCTGGCAGTTGCATTCATTTGTTGCAGTTTATGTGACAAACTCTTACGTTTTCTTCACTTTTGTGGGTTTGATTATCACATCCACAAGAAAACCTACATCGGGTAAGGTAGAAGAATCTTTTTACCCATTGGCCAAGTGTACAAGTTAGATTGGTGGACAACATATTCCTGTCATGTGACGCACATGTCGTCACCAGTGTCGTATAGAATATATCACACGTGTTTTCCTGTGGAGAAATCGGTTGACCTATGACCTTGCGATCAAATGTTTTTGGTTCCCATTGGAGAGGCACGTCCTTTCGTCTACTAATCGCACGGTTTTGCGGTGCGGTCGCAAAACACAGACACTAAACTTATTACAGTGAACAGACACGTAAAGGAACGAACGGACAGATCATAACTTTGCGAAAATTAAGAGAGTAAACTTTTCACTCGAGGTAAGACTTCAACCAAGGACCTCTCGTTCCGCAGCTGCTCACGCTAACCACAGGACCACGGCGGTCCTGCACTTACACTACCCTTGATGTTGCCTGTCTTGCGCATTGACTACTCAGTTTGTTTATTTTCCTTATTTTTTTCATAGTTCCACAAAACTCCTTCCTGTTTTCTCGATTGATCTGTGTTTCTCAAGGCCTATTCACTGTGGCAACTTATAACTAAATCTGAGGAGTGTGTGATGGGGAGGTTCCCTTGTAAGAAGCAGCGGCACCGGTCACGAAATCTGACAACGCCATGGAGAGAGGTGTCCTGACCACATGCCCCTCGGTCTCCACATTCGATGACGCCTAAGGGTTGAGTAGAGTCATCCTCCGGTCGGTACCGTTGGGCTTCCAAAGCCTTTTCTAACAGTGTTGTTGTTGTTGTTGTTGTTGTTGCTTTCAGAATTCGACAAATGAGTGACCACGATTGAACAAATGGACCAAATAATTTAAGCACTTCAGCTGCTTGGAAGAATACTAGACAGTACACAACTCCACTATATTGCCCAATACAGTGGCAAGGAATGCCTGTCACATCAACTTCCAAATAGATGAGTTGAGGCCTCGGTGATACAACGAGGAAAATCTATCACCGCAACGGCCAGAGGCTGCCAATAGTGCTGGCTAGTAAGTTCGTCACTACCACACGTCGCGAGACAAGACCAATGTCCCTGCCCGGTGCAAGCGCCACCCTGTGAAAACAGTCGCCAGGGAGCGTCATTTTGACACACAGTACCGAGGACGGTAGGTGGCGAGATTTTTAAATCCGAGCGAGGCATAACCGCACGGCACACCTATAATCATTTGGATTCTGAGGAAATCAAGAAAACAAATTTCTCCAACTTTGCAAACCATATGACAAATTCTTTTCTGTGCATGGGTAAAGCAAAACTCATAAAACTGGACAAATCTGTCAAAATGTTATAACTGTTCATCACGAAGAACACTAGGTCCGTCTGTCTTTCTGACGAAGTTAACTCCACTTTCAGTGTCTTGTGCCACTATCTTGTCCTGAGATGGACGCATTGTTTGTGAGATTTAGTATTCCCATTTTCCGAATACCTCATTGAACATAAAAAATTTTATCGCTGCCAAAAGTAATGGGTAAAGGTTATATAAGTCCTTAAAAGAGAATTAAATGTCACAGTACATATTTGTATACATTTATAATATGTGCTTCAAGTGTCCCATAGATGTGCAGGTCTATGGTAAGTGCACAGGGGTAAACCTAATGCTCACCTTAACAAGAAGATTCTTTTAAATTTCACACTAGTGTTAGATAAAAAGCCAAAGACCCACTGAAGATAAACCTCTGAATCTGTAGTTTGCAATGATCCAATGACCAGCCAAGAGTATTTCAATGCGTACATGGGAGAATTAAAAAAACTCCGTTCGAACGGGCTGTGAAATGCCCAACGGTACCGACCAGCCACCGTGCCATCCTCAGCTCACAGGCATCACTGGATGCGGATATGGAGGGGCATGTGGCCAGGAAAACGCTCTGCCGGTCGTATGTCAGTTTCCGAGACCGGAGCCGTTACTTCACAATCAAGTAGTTCCTCAGTTTGTCCGACAAGGGCTGAGTGCACCCTGCTTGCCAACAGCGCTCGGAGACCGGATGGTCACGCATCCAAGTGCTAGCCCAGTCCGACAGCGCTTAATTTCGGTGATCTGACGGGAGCCAGTGTTACCACAGCGGCAAGGCCGTTGGCATGTGGGAGAGTAGTCCACAAAATTTACGAAAGATTATCGTAGTATGGTAGAACTTCACATTAGATATGATATCAGGAAGGGTTGCTGCTTATCATCACCATTATCAACTTGTATATCGGAGAAGCCGAGGAAGATATTTTCAGAGCAGTAATAAAAATGTGGTGGAGCGTTCATAGTTATAGTATCAGAAGCTACGCAACACGTAGAGGAACTTTCAGATAGAACCATCAACACAAATAGTATAGAATTTGTGTTAATAGAAAACAAAAGTAAGGTATAAGATGTCCATAACCATTAGGGAATGTGCAGAACTAAAAGCAGTGAAAAAACACTTAAGAGTGTAACTTTATATATGCAAGTTTTCTAGTTTATTTTCGGTATTCTGGGGAAGTTATCTAATCTCTGTTTTCATTCAATGTTTCATGTTCCACATGTGCATACTGTATAGTTTTCAAACAGCAGTTTTCGACAGTCGATATGTTACGTCATTACCGGATCAGTTTAAGTGAAGTTAATTTCGGATTCCTTTTCATGTCTTGACAGTTATTCTCGTATTGCAGGGTTACATTTGCTTGTGTGTATTATTCAGAGTTTGGAATTTTTTCAGTCAGAATGCGTACGTAAATTCACAGGACATTTTAAGAGAAACATTTTCATTATTCATTCCTCCAAAATCTAGTTTGTAACTTATGTAGAGCTTTATTCTGTTAACCTCGACTGTTGGAACTGCAAGTCACGTATTCTGACGAACCGCACTCTAACACTGCTCGCTCCTGAAAAATGCGTCATTTCACAGGATAGTTTATTTAGTTTACAGTTTTGCTTATCTAATTACTTTGTTAATTAAAAATAGTTATAAAATTTCAGTTTGGCGATTTATTTACCACGTAGAGTTTCCGTAATTACACCACTTGTAGTTCTCAGGATAACAACTCAGATACATGAGTATAAAGAATAGTAGTTCAGTATACTGCAGTAATAGTAAATAAAAAACAAAAGCTAGTAGAAAAGTTACACACCATATAGATAAAGGGATGCATTACGACTCATGAAGGCATGGAAATTTATATAAACAGCCTTACTGACGTCAGGTACTGACAGGTAAGTTTAGAACAGTTTTTTAAGGAAGTTTGACGTGTACATTTTGAAGGCACACTATGAAATAATTTGAAATAATAAAAGTGTGTTGGTATTGAATAAGATTTAAGGACAAGTCTATAGGATTAAGTATGATATGTACAAATAATGGAATAAACACTCGAGCACAGAAATCAAATAAGGTTTCCAAAATGAAAGTAATTATGCGCTTCGAGGGTCATTAACTGAAAATGTTTAGTAGACTATTCAAGTATGTAATTATCTAGTGCTACATACACAAAAATTTCCCTACGTGACAAATGAAACGGCCCGAATGAGGCATTTCTGCTTCTGGATAAATTTAGCATTCGTTCGATGTTTATAAAATCAGGTAAGTTTTCAAAACCTTTTGTAAGGGCGTTATTCATACTCTTTCCTATGGAACGTGGGATATTTAAGAGTGAAAATAATACTTCAAAATCTCTAATGGCCTCGTTGTCGACGGGACGTTAAACACTAACTAATACCTCAAAGTAGGAAGAAATAATGGACGTTATCAGTCGAAAGAATCGTGACAGGTACCAAGACTTTCGACAGGTAGAGACATTTCCCATTTACGATCACTCTTATGTGCCACGGCACCGCGTATCAAGCTAGTTTGTGCGGACAGTAATTTTGCACCCCCCGCCATGATTTTACGATACATTCGGTAATGTGTTGGTTTCAGTCAACAGTTTCGGTATGAGTGTCTTGGTAGTGTCTTTATTCGCACCGTTTGTGATAAGGGCAGCTAAACGTTTTCCGTCCTTTCATCATGCCTGATTCTCTATGTCGGAAGGTACTGCGGTGAGACTAGTTCACTTTCCTCTTCAAGTACAGAAGAATATGAATGATGTACTTTCGGTGCCGTTCTGCAGGCTGTTCCTAAGCTCGAGTCAAATTTCTGTCCATTATCTCAGAGCACTGCAAAAATGCTGATGAGTCAATCAATACTAAGTTGCGTTGCGCAGGATTTACCCAAATCTTCTCCGTGCCCCGCTTCTCAATTTGCGTTACTCCTTTGTCCTTGGTGACTTTAGGCAGATGAGCTGTCAGGTAGAAAATCTCCGGCAAGTGATCAAGGGAAGAGATATGGCAGACTTGATGTCGAACTGGGAATAAGAGCACCACTGCTGTGCCAGTAAGTGGTATGTCATCATGAACCCACATAAAGGAGATTCCTCTTCCTGCTGTTCAGAGGAGGTATTTTCCACTGCTTGTTGTCGCCAACAGTCTGGCTACGAGCTTTGCATTGGGATTGACAGTAATGGCTGCTTGTCGCGCACCGTGATGTAATGAACATCAAGTTGACAGCGGCGGTTGGTAGCTGGGAAACGGGGTTCGGAGGGGACAAGAGATGGAGAAATCTTGATGTACCTTCTACAGTTTCCCTTTCAGCTGTTGCCTGTTCGTAGCTTTAGCACTTAAGGCGAAACATCCCTCAAATATGCGTAATTTTAAAATTGGTGGCCTGGTAGACCTCGTTACATTTTTTGTCACATAACTCCACATTTGCTGACAACAATTAAGTGAACAGTCAACTATATCATAATATAAGTAGATGAAATACTATTCAGCGGGTGTAAGGACGTGGTTCGTTACGTTACTCAAAATGAACATCATGAGCATGTGCAATCATTTAGTACGGGTCTTGAGATTTGGTAAGCATTTACGCCAAAATTCAAGCTTTGCGTTTAGTTCAAGAAGTGCTCCTTTCAAAACGTTCCCACGTGGAATTATTATCTTTACCATGAAAGTCTCTATTTACTGTGAATAGTTACCTGTGGTACACGTCACAACAGTTCTTCTAATAAACCTTTTTCTTCACAAATATCACAGTGTGTTTCATAGTGACCATTAGCTATCACAAAATTAGAATCAGAATTATGAAAAATTTCGATTTTCCTCTTGCACTCAAGATTAAGTATTTGTATTAAGAGCTGACATCTTATTCCTATGAGGAAGTCACTTCGTGCTACACTGAACGATAACAAATTCACCCATGTAATAAAATGCTATAAAATAAGAAATTCTGAAAAAGCAATTGAAACGAAAATATGTAGTAATTAGAAACAAGAGGTCTAATGGACTTACCACATTATTACACATAATGTGAAGTATGCCGTTAGGCAGGCACCCAATTTCACTTTCCGTTCTAAATGATACACTATACCATTAGAATGACAAGGTCAAAATCGTAGTTCATGTTGTTTTACATGCGGCAGGCAATAAAACGCAGGTACTTAAGAAGAGACCAGTTTCTGCAGTGCTAACACATCCGGCATTTAAAATGAATGATTGGTCTCAGTGACCGTTGTTTCGAGCTAAGGTCGTTACAATGCAACAATACTGTGGCCTGTCATTACCAGTCGATCTTTTACCAACTTGCAACCTCATCCCTACGTTCGTACACAGATACTCGATGTGTTTCTATGTTGGGACAGACTGTCAGTTTTTTTTATTTTGTCGTAGATGCACGTCCATTTTTTTATAAAATCTGTTTTAGCTAATATCGCATTTTTTTTCTACGCAATCTTGGCTAATACAGATTTTACAAAAAATCGACATTCCTTGAAATAACAGATCGGCGTCTGTACACTGACAATGTCAGCTAACTCTAATTTATGTAATCTCTTTAAAAACCTCTTGGCCACATTTGTAGATGAAGAGTCGGCGTACCAATCTCCTAGGCGGACGACCAGAGTTAAATTTCCGGTACTGCCTTTGAATTTTTGTTCAGGGTAGTGGAAGCGGTGTCACTCAGAGATGTCAAATCACTTGGAGAAATAGAGTTTAAAGGCCTCGAAAGCTGACAATGGCGAGGAGAGCGATACGCTTACTTCGCGTCAAATGTGGAAAAGTTTGACAAGGCGGCGGGTCCTCTGAGCATGATCGCAAAGTAACTTGTTCAAAAGCTGTTATCGTCTGGTCAGGAAGAATGATCCCAAAGCAGCCTACTCGTCTAATATTGTACATAATGAATTTTACTTGCATCTAAAATCAGATTACATTTTGTATCTATCGATTGTAAACTTGCTACTTCAACCTAAAACATTCCTTTCCGTGTTACCAAAATTCTGGGAACACAAATAATTTAACTGTTACTATCTTTGCTACTCTCCTTCTCATATTAGCTCTTCTTCTAGTCAGCACACTGGACTCACATTCGGTAGGACGACGTTTAAAACCCGTGTCCGGCCATTCTGATTTAGGTTTCGCGTGATTTCCCTAAATCGCTTCAGACAAATGCCGGGATGGTCCTTTGAAAGGGCTCGGTTGACTTTCTTCCCCATCCTTCCCTAATCCGATGGTCCCCTTCCCCAAGTCAACGAACCAACAAATCTTCTAGTCATTTAATTTGTTACAGTCGCGCTTTCAGTTTACAACTGGATTCCTCCTCTATTTTCACGCTGTTATGCCGAATGATCGATGTAGTTGCCAGTGCCGTAGTATTTCATGCACTTGATTGCTTGTAGTTGTGAAAGGTGACGACAAAAGGATAGACTCCTCCAACCGATCCTTCCATTGTGCCTTTTAAGTAAGTGTGCTTATGAACTATTTCAAGGGACAGAAGCAATGGAATATATGAGACCTGTTAGAGACATAAAACAATTCATAATTGAATACCGTACATATACTTATGATCTTTGGTAAATAACGATTGGACCGATGCCAACATGCAATTAAAACATTAAATATGTAGTAATACGAGGAACCGAACAGTTATATTGGTCACTCTGCATAAGGATTACCTGAACTTCATCCACGCCAAGAAGCAGTCATCATGATACTGTAATACGTGTAAGGGGTAGTCAAATGAAAACGAGACACATGGAAAAAAGTAAGTGAAACATTTGATATTTCTAAAGAAATCACCATAACTGTTAACACAATTATCCCATTGTCGCACACGTCGGTCAATCCCTTAATGGAAAAACTTTGTGTTTGCCTGCGAAGCCATGACTGTACACAGGCGAACCCACATCTAGCCAGGGTTTCGATTCCGTGCAGAAGTTTCGCTGTGAAGCTCTTACACATCCTCCACACAATCCCGATTTCTCTCCATGCTAATCCCACATTTTGGAGGCCCTTAAGAGAGACATTCGTGGTCGTCCACTTGCTTTGGTTAAAAAGGTGCACGCCTTTGTACAATCGTTGCTCCGTAGACAACCACAACATTTTTTCCCCCCTTGAAGGCATTGATCGTCTTATCACACAGTGGGTTCTATGTACTAACATCTAGGGCGATCACTTTTGAAAAAATAAACAGTTCAGTTACTTTTTCCCATCTGTCTCGGTTAAGTTTGACAGCACTTCATACAAGGTGTTAAAAAAGTGTCGATTTTTTTGCTAGCCTGTGGTACCCAACAACATAAAGAGAAACTTATAGTAAACATTCGCTCTAAAATGCATTGTCCAAAAGCTATTAGCACGTGATGATCTTAGATACTGTGAAACACATCTCTTTAACTATAGTATCTTTGTTTTCCATACTTTGGTAGAAGGTCGTGTGAACCAAATGAATAAAAAAAGTCCAGGAAAAATGGGCTCTAAAGTGCGTACCTTAAGCTCTATGAGTACTTCTTCGGTAGAAGATGAACAAGTGCTCATAGCTCTTAAGGTATGCGTTTTAGGGCCCATATTTACTGGACTTTTTTATTTCTACCACCTCTCAAAACAATGTACAATTTTTTTGGACACGCTGTTTACGTGTGCATGAACCGTTGACGGACATTCGTAAAAGAATAAGGCAGAATGTGTTAAACCAAGCAGAGACATGGAAACTGTCTGAAAAAATTGGCACTATATCCTATCAGTCTGAATAAAACTTGCAGAATGTAGTCTGACGGAGGCCAATGAGCATAATTCGAGTCAGAAGAACATGTGTCATAATCTCAACAGAACCGTAGAAGTGCACCCTTTCTCGACATTAAGGAATTCTGGCTCCTGGGCAAGCAAATTTCGCAATAGATATTGCTAAGGTTTATAGCACAGAAGTGAGTGTCAAGCACTTGCCGCAAGAACATAGGCGTTTACACATGGCATCAGAATAAAGTGAACCACCCGGAAGAAATGTGGTCATGCCAATGTAGTTTCGTACACCTACAGAACATCGCCGGGTATACATGATGGCCCATTGATAGTGACCGGGCCAAATATCTCACGAAATAAGCATCAAACGAAAACACTACAAAGAACGTAACTTGTCTGGTTTGAATGGGGAAACCAGATGGTGCTATGGTTGGCCCGCTAGATGGCTCTGGAATAGGTCAAACGGATATCAGCTTCGTTTTTTTTTTAAATAGGAACCACCATTTTTATTACATATTCGTGTAGTACGTAAAGAAATATGAATGTTTTAGTTGCACCACATTTTTCGCTTTGTGATAGATGGCGCTGTAATAGTTACAAACGTGTAAGTACGTGGTACTTGCTTCGTGATACCCTTTTTTTTTGTCATCAGTCTACTGACTGGTTTGATGCGGCCCGCCACAAATTCCTTTCCTGTGCTAACCTCTTCATCTCAGAGTACCACTTTCAACCTACGTCCTCAATTATTTGCTTGACGTATTCCAATCTCTGTCTTCCTCTACAATTTTTGCCCTCTGCAGTTCCCTCTAGTACCATGGAAGTCATTCCCTCATGTCTTAGCAGATGTCCTATCATCCTGTCCCTTCTCCTTATCAGTGTTTTCCCCATATTCCTTTCCTTTCCGATCCTTCGTAGAACCTCCTCATTCATTACCTTGTAAGTCCACCTAATTTTCAACATTCGTCTATAGTACCATATCTCAAATGCTTCGATTCACTTTTGTGCCGGTTTTCCCACAGTCCATATTTCACTACCATACAATGCTGTACTCCAGACGTACATCCTCAGAAATTTCTTCCTCAAATTAAGGCCGGTATTTGATATTAATAGACTTCTCTTGGCCAGAAATGCCTTTTTTGCTACACATTACCCGTGTTAAAACGGACCGTTTACCAATTGCGGAAAAGATCGATATCGTGTTGATGTATGTGCTCAAAATGTATTGTGTTCAAAATGCCTCACGGGCGTGCGGTATGTATGCTGCTCGGTATCCGGGACGACAGTTCGTCAGATAGTTACGTTATTTAAGGTAACAGGAAGTGTTCAGCCACATGTGAAACGTCAACCATGGCCTGTAACAAATGAGGATGCCCAAGTATGCTGTCGCGGATAATCCGCACATCAGCAGCAGACAAATTGCACGAGAATCGGGAATCTCAAAAACGTCGATGTTGAGAATGCTACATCAACATCGATTGCACCCGTATCATATTTCTATGCACCAGGACTTGCAAATTGGGTACAAGAGAAATTACGGGACGATGGCGGATTTTTTGCAGGCGACCTATTTAGCGACGAAGCGTCATTCACCAACTGCGGTAACGTAAACTGGCATAATATGCACTAATGGGCAACGGAAAATCCACGATGGCTGCGACAAGTGGAACATTAGCGACCTTGGCGGGTTAATGTATGGTGCGGCACGTTCACCGGATCTGACGTCCCCGGATTTCTTTTTGTGGGGAAAGTTGAAGGATATTTGCTATCGTGATCCACCGACAACGCCTGACAACAAGCGTTAGCGCATTGGCAACGCAAGTGCGAACATTACGGAAGGCGAACTAGTCGCTGTTGATAGGAATGTCGTTACACATATTGCCAAATGCATTGAGGTTGACGTACATCATTTTGACAATTTATTGCATTACTGCTGTATTTACAGGTAATGATGCTGTAACAGCATGCGTTCTCAGAAATGATAAGTTCACAAAGGTACATATATCACATTGGAAGAACCGAAATAATATGTTCAAACGTACCTACGTTCTGCATTTTAATTTAAAAAACCTACCTGTTACCAACTGTTCGTCTAAAATTGTGAGCCATATATTTGTGACTATTACAGCGCCATCTATCACAAAGCAACAAAGTGGCTAGCTAAAACATTCATATTTTTTTACGTACTACAGGAATATGTAATAAAAAATGGGGCTTCTATTTAGAAAAACGCAGTTGATATCCGTTATACCTATGGCAGCGCCATGTAGCGGGCCAAACATAACGCCATCTAGTTTCCCCCTTCAAGCTAGACAAGTCACGTTCATCGTAGTTTTTTAGTTTGACGCTTATTTCGTGAGATATTTGGCCCGGTCACGATCAATGGACCACCCTGTATAAGTGATGACAGTTACAATTGTCTGTGTCAGGAAGAAGGGCCACCATAGAGCACCAATATTGGTGTTTAATGTTGTTACTGGTGTGGTAAGACATACTGTATAACTGTATGTTAATTATCTCTGTGCCCTAGCAGTGGATACCACGCACTCGTCTGATACTGTGTTGTCAACCACCAGAGTTCAGACGGCGCCTCATTTTGAAGCTCTATTTGTCTCCTTGTTCCAGTCTTGCAATATTTACGATTTTGGGGCATTTCGATGTGACAGTAGCCTGATGTTGGACTGTCTGGGAACGAGATGGCAGGATCCGGTTAACCACGGCCGACCACCAGAATTGGACATCGCTGCAATGTGCACTAAGCACATGGTATCCCCTCCACAATTGCACGTGCTACGTTGTGCATCACTCATCATCGAAGGTCAAAGTAGTAGCAGGCTGGCTAGAAAATGATCGTCCAGTGCATAGGCTGACCTTAACAACACAGCGGAAGAGTGCTGCCGTGAAGATGAACTGCTGATGAATGACGTCACATTGCATTCCGCAATTTTTTTCCCCCCCTTGTTCGTCCAGACATGACACTCGTCTCTGTAAATAGTCTGCATGAGCTTCAAGTACTTCCCTGGCCTAAAACATCCCTATGTATATATCCCGACACAGCAAACGTGTCAACTAGGCGGGGTTCCCAGTCCCGATAACTAGGATATCAAGGACCAGTTACAGCGGTTGCGTGCTAGCTTGTCTCACGGAAATATAGAACTTTTTTTCTTTCTTTTTACACATTTCCTTATTGAATCAGAGTTTTAATCGAGGCCAAAAGTGGGCTCACACTGCTAACTTTTTTGTAAGTTTCAGTGATTTGTAATCACCGAAATAACTTTATATACCCTCAAAATCTGTGAAGTTTAGAAGTTTAGTTCCGAACTTCTGGGTGCTTCCGTTTTCCTGCAGGTACTTTATATATACTAACAAATACACACGTCTCCGTATCCGAACTGATCCTCTACTGCACCCAATACATAATACTGTAAAATTTATACTTATTCTTCCGCATTCTGCATACCGCTACCATCGTATCAGTACCTGTTGATACAGCACATGATGGCACTGGAAAAATACAAACACTTTAATCAAATTATCACAATGCACAGGGTGATATTCATCGATCCGAAACGCGATTCCAGTGCTTCACTCTCTGATGGAACCTCCAACGTTGATTAACGCTTACAACAGAAATACATAATCGCGTGGGCAATGACTAGCTGCTCGATAACTCAACAGCCAATCTAACTTTTTTTCTTCTTTTTTGGAGTCGTCAGTCTTCTGAGTGGTTTGATGCGGCCCGCCACGAAACTATCTCCTGCACCAACCTCTTCATCTTGTAGTAGCACTTGCAACCTACGTCCTCAATTATTTGCTTGACGTATTCCAATCTATGTCTTCCTGTACAGTTTTTGCCCTCTACAGCTCCCTCTAGCATCATGAAAGTCATTCTCTGATGTCTTAACAGATGTCCTATGATACTGTCCCTCTGAAACATATTCGTTTCCTATCTGATTCTCCGCAGAAACTACTCGTTCCTTACCTTATCAATCCACCTAATTTTCAACATTCGTTTGTAGCACCACATCTCAAATGATTCGATTTCTTCTGTTCCGGTTATCCCACAGTCCATGTTTCACTACCATACAATGTTGTTCTCTAAACGGAAATTCTCAGAAATTTCTTTCTCAAATTAAGGCTAATGTTTGATACTAGTAGACTTCCTTTGGCCAGGAGTGTCCTTTTTGCCAGTGCTAGTCTGCTTTTGATTACCTTGTTGCTCCGTCCACCATTGGTTATTTTGCTGGCCAGGAAGTACTACTAGAATTCCTTAACTTCATCTACTTCATTACTATCTAACGAGATGTTATGTTTCTCGCTGTTCTTATTTCTGCTATTTTTCACTGCTTTCATATTTCTTCCGTTTATTCTCAATCCATATACTGTACTCCTTAGAATGTTCATTCCATTCAGCAGATCTCGTAATTATTCTTCACATTCATTCAGCGTAGTAATGTCATCAGCGAATCGTACCGCTGACAACCTTTCACCTTGAATTTTAATTCCAGTCCTGAACCTCTCTTTTATTTCCTTCATTGTGTCTTCGATGCACAGACTGAACAGTAGGGGTGAAAGAGTAAATCCCTGTCTTACACCCTTTTAAATCCGAGCACTTCGTTCTTGATCGTCCACTCTTATTATACCCTCTTGGCTCTTGTACATATCATATATTACCCGTCTCTACCTATAGTGTGCCCCTATTTTCTCAGAATTTCGAACATCATGCTCCATTTTACATTGTCGAACGCTTTATCCAGGTCGACCAACCCTATGAACGCGTCTTGACTCTTCTTTAGTCTTGCTTCCATTATCAACTGCATCGTCAGAATTGCCTCTCTGGTGCCTTTACGTTTCCTAAAGCCAAAATGATCGTCATCTAGCAGATTCTCAATTTTCTTTTCCATTCTTCTGTAGATTATTCTTGTCAGCAACTTGGATGCATGAGCTGTTAAGCTCATTATGCAATGTTTCTCACACTTGCCAGTTCTTGCAGTCTTCAGAATTGTGTGGATGGTGCTTTTTCCGAAAGTCAGATGTTATCTCGCCAAACTCACAACCAACAAGAATAGTCTTTTCTTGCCACTTCCCACATTTTTTTTTTTTTAGAAATTCTGAGCATATGCTATCTATCCCTTATGTCTTATTTGATCTCAAGTGCTGCAAAGCTGTGTTAAATTCTGATCCTATCTCTTCTAAATCGACTCCTGTTCCATCTTCAAACACATCAGACAAATACTCCCTCAGAGGCCTTCAATGCAATCTTACCACCTACCTGATCTCTCCTCTCCATTTAATAGTGTAATTTTCATTCCACTCTTAATGTCAACCCCCCTCCCCCTTGCTGTTGGTTTCACCGAAGGTTGTTTGATTTTTTCTTATGCTGTGTCAGTAATTCTGAAATCATTTCTTATTCGATTTCTTCACATTTTTCATGCAGCCATTTCGTCTGAACTTCACTGCAGTTGATATTTATTTGATTCCTCAGCGTCTTATATTTCTGTATTCCTGAGTTTCCCTCAAAATTTTTCTACTTCCTTCTTTCATCAATCAACTGAAGTATTTCTTGTTACCCACGGTTTCTTATTAGTTACCTCCTTTGTAACGATGTTTTTCTTTCCATCTTCTGTGATTGTCTTTTTCCGAGATGTCCGTTGCTCTCCAACAGTACTGCCTACTGAGATTGAAACGCCTGGTTAAATCTGCAGGAGAGAACAGGTAGCTGGAATTGTGGAAAGAGGCCAAAAATGAGCGGCTGTCAGTTACACTCGAACACATATAACTTTAGTTGTCCAAGCATTAGAGCGCAAATTTCCAACCTAAACTGTCGACTAAATATTTCACACAATCTTAAGGCACAACCTATTTAATTTTTAAAACAGCTGAAGGCCCATGATTTAAAACACAACTACAATAAATTTTCAAAACACAGAAAGCGCAATGTTTTATCCTTAAATAATTTTAAAAAAGGAGGCTGAAGGCCCAAACAATCTAAGAATTGACAAGTAAGGAATTTTAATTTTAAGTCGGCCTTTATTGTTCTCTAACCTTTTCTTCTACTTGTTCCCCCACAACGGCATTCCAGTCCCCCATTATTATTAGATTCACATCTCCCTTTATGTAGTGTATTACCCTTTCAATATCCTCATATTCTTTCTCTTGAACTTGCGACGTCAGCATGTACACCTATACTATCGTTGGTTGTTTTGTGTTGCTGTTGATTCCGATAAGAACAACCCTATCCAGAGGTACTCAGAGTAACACACTCTCTGTCCTACATTCCTATTCATATCGAATCTGACTCCAGTTGTACCATTTTCTGCAGCTGTTCATATTACCCTATACTGATCTGATCAGAAATTCTTATCTTCTTTCCATTTTACTTCACTCCACTGACCGCTGCCGTATCTAGATTGAGCCTTTGCATTTCCCTTATCTGATTTTCAGGCGTCTGTACTACTTTCAAGCTGCTGACTTTCCACTCCCCTCCTCGTAGAACGTTATCCTTTCGTTAGTTATTAAATATTTTTCTCATGGTCACCTCCGCTTTGGCTGTCCCGTCCCGGAGTTCCGAATGGCCGACTTTTCCGCGATCCCTAGCCAGTGGATACTGTTTCAGGTACAGACCATATGACCTGTGGATACGCGTGGTGCAGTGGCCTCCATTGACTTCTGCATCCACATTCTTATGCCAAATGTCTTCCGCAGCCAATGTTGATTACTAATCAAATTTGAAGCCGTGGCGGGTTTCGAACCCGGGATCGCTAACGATTTGATTACTGATTAAAGGAGCTACCCCACCCCCTTTGTTTTTAAATCAAATTCTTTTCGTAATTGTTCGTTGCATTAGTTCAGGGCGGACGTCCCACGACACTAATTCAAGTTCATTGTCGATCCACTTCCTCAGGTTTTTTTTTTTTTTTCCGGATAGCAGCCAACCCTCTAACCGAACAGGCTGAGCTTAATCTCCGGCTCCACTGAGCACACTAATTGCGCTAGTCCACTACTGGTAACATTTTGAAACTCACCAATTATTACTGCCACTTATTTCAAGCGATTTTTAATAAACACCCTCCATATTGTTCGACGGCACCGTACGTCTGCAAATGAGACATTTCAGGCCTTGGTTTAGCTTCTGTTGTCTCATCGCGTTTCCTCTTGTGAACGGGCTTCAGAAAGCCTACCAAAGGAGACTATGTGGGAGGGCGTCGTCTCAATCTTTTTCCAACCCCACTCCAGAAGCAGGTTCCTCTAATAAGGTGGCAGGGGTTTAAAGTCGTTGCTGTCGTTGTGGTCAGCAGAGAGACTTTGCCCACCAATGTGAGGCCGGCGGCAAGGAATGTCCGAAGAGCTGATGCCAGAAGAGGGCCCGTCGTGGTACCGGTTTAGTGTAGGTGAGTCAGTATAATAAACGTCAAGCGGTGGCCAACAATTCTGTCTCATTTGTTTGCTTTTATGTTAATCATGAGCCGTTGTATGCTTTGTTGGACTCGGGTAGTAGTGTCTCGCTAATGAGTCGTCGGTAGTATTCCAGATCCCAGGACATTTGGAAGCTCCCAAATATAAAACCAGTAGGCATATCATTCAGGTCGTTGACGGTCAAGCTCTTCCCAACATTGACAGTGTGCGCATTTACTATCTTGTCCTATGGAAGGTTTGGTGGCGGAGTATCTCAGTACCGACCTTTTACTGAGATGCGATTTTGTTAGTCGAACTGTTGCACCCGATTTTATTTTGGGTTTCATCACGAAGTGAAGTTATGGTTGTGCCAACATTCTAAGGACATAAGCCCGTGTAATAACCATAGTTGTAGTACTGAAATTGATGTAGAGCACCTGACTCCCAGTCAAGCTGAGGCCTTGCTAGACATGTTGCGTGGTTTTCCCGAGATGTTGGCTGACAAATTACGAGTTACCAACGGTACTGAATACCGTATTTTGTTGTCTGATTAGATACCAGTCAGACAGTACCAGTTGTCTCCGTCTAAAATGAGGATGTAGCGCCAGTTGGTAAACAAAATGCTCGTGGAAGGGGTTATACGGCCGACCTCTTCCTGTGCCTCGCCATCATTTTTGATCGTGAAGAGTAATGGTGGGCGGGGGGGATTCCAGTTGGTTGTGGACTACGGTGTTTTAAATCAAAAGGTCGATTAAAACTACTGAATTTGTTTCTTTATTTAATGCTCTCACTGAGTGTTATTTGCGAAGATTGGTCTCAGCTTTCTAGGTGGCTGCTGTAAGGCGTGGGATTTGTGGCGGCACGCATTTTTATAAAAATCGGTTCATTTCATGTGCCACGCCATGCGTATACTGTTACTTGGGCACACAGTTTCATTTATTGTCTCATTGATTGTTAACGATAGCCATCTTACGTTTTTTTATTGTTAGTAATGATGGGGTCCCTTATTAATAACTATTAATTCTCATTGAGGGTTTGGTTTTGCGATTGTTACTACGGTGTTATACGTTCCTGTAATATTACTCAAAAGATTATGTTCTGTCTACTGTTAGTCAGGTGCGCGTTTGCCAACCAAACGCATTTGCTTGCGGCTTAGCGCTCCGCTCCGCGTGACGGTTACTTGTTTAGACCTCGCTCACGTCGCGCGTGTTTGGTACAATTTGTGGTTGGCAGTCGAATTTCCTACTTGATAACTGTATTTGGGACTAGATTTTGGCCGCCTTACAGATTTAGTTGATTTGACTCCTGTAACGCATGGGAAATTATTTACTTGTTTTCTTGTAGGTGTAATTTTGACTGTCGTGCAGCGGCGTTCGGCGTGTAGTAGACGCCTGACCCAATTCCTGTAGTAAATTCCGTGTTCCTCTGTTGACTAGGCTATCATTTCTGGTTTTTTTTTGTTGGAACTTGGGTGAAATGTGATAGAACAGGTGCAGCGTCCGAAAGAAAGTTGAAGTCCGCACTAGATCGAATATCCAGCTGGAGCAGGTGGACCTGCACCACTTAATCTTCCTTAATCCCGCTACGCCTTGCCAAGACAGCGTCGTATAATACGTCGATGTACTTATTTGTGTCTCTATCATTGTGTGGCTACTGCAGCTCTCCTTTTAATTCTTTTTTATTTCTAGCATACGTAAATTGCTGAAGTTTTAACCGGCTAATTTTCCAATAGAGTAATTGCTAGATTGATTTACTTAAATGCGTTTATGCAACTGTCACTAGGCCAACTGAATGTTTTTTAATCTTACTCCTTTTAGGCACTGTTTGGTTTTGAACTGGCCTAGACACTAGGAGATTTAAATCTGCTAATTTCATGAAGGTTCTCACTGACTATTTGTACGATAATTGACACCAATTTTCTCTTGTTATATCTCTTGCGTGTCTCGTAAAAGTCCGCTATCCGACAGTTATTTTCTTATGCGGTGCTTATCTGGCTAGCATACCTCTATTCTGGATTGTAAATCTTAAAGTTTCTTGCGAGAAATAATTTTTGGCTCTTTTATTGTACTGCTACAGTTTTTATTATTGTATTTAGTGTGTTTCTTACTAGTCAGTCTGCTACAGTTTTATGAGTGTAAGTTATTCTGTTTCTTAGTAGTCAGTACGACTGGAGGTATTTTTCGAATGGATGGATATATGTAGCTTAGTGTTTACTGTAAATATAAAAAGAAATTTTTTTTGTCATGAGTCTACTGACTGGTTTGATGCGGCTCGCCACGAATTCCTTTCCTGTGCTAACCGCTTCATCTCAGAGTAGCACCTGCAACCTACGTGCTCAATTATTTGCTTGACGTATTTCAATCTCTGTCTTCCTCTATAGTTTTTGCCCTCTACAGCTCCCTCTAGTACCATGGAAGTTATTCCCTCATGTCTTAGCAGATGTCCTATCATCCTGTCCCTTCTCCTTATCAGTGTTTTCCACATATTCCTTTCCTCTCCGATTCTGCGTAGAACCTCCTCATTCCTTACCTTATCAGTCCACCTAATTTTCAACATTCGTCTATAGCACCACATCTCAAAAGCTTCGATTCTCTTCTGTTCCGGTTTTCCCACAGTCCATGTTTCACTACCATACAATGCTGTACTCCAGACGTAGATCCTCAGAAATTTCTTCCTCAAATTAAGGCCGGTATTTGATATTAGTAGACTTCTCTTGGCCAGAAACGCCTTTTTTGCCATAGCGAGTCTGCTTTTGATGCCTCCTTGCTCCGTCCGTCATTGGTTATTTTACTGCCTAAGTAGCAGAATTCCTTAACTTCATTGACTTCGTGACCATCAATCCTGATGTTAAGTTTCTCGCTGTTCTCATTTCTACTACTTCTCATTACCATCGTCTTTCTCCGATTTACTCTAAAACCATACTGTGTACTCATTAGACTGTTCATTCCGTTCAGCAGATCATTTAATTCTTCTTCACTTTCACACAGGATAGCAATGTCATCAGCGAATCGTATCATTGATAGCCTTTCACCTTGTATTTTAATTCCTCTTCTGAACGTTTCTTTTATTTCCATCATTGTTTCCTCGATGTACAGATTGAAGAGTAGGGGCGAAAGGCTACAGCCTTGTCTTACTCCCTTCTTAATACGGGCACTTCGTTCTTGATCGTCGACTCTTATTATTCCCTCTTGGTTGTTGTACATATTGTATATGACCCGTCTCTCCCTATAGCTTACCCCTACTTTTTTCAGAATCTCGAACAGCTTGCACCATTTTATATTGTCGAACGGTATTTCCAGGTCGAAAAATCCTATGAACGTGTCTTGATTTTTCTTTAGCCTTGCTTCCATTATTAGCCGTAACTTCAGAATTGCCTCTCTCATGCCTTTACTTTTCCTAAAGCCAAACTGATCGTCACCTAGCACACTCTCAATTTTCTTTTCCATTCTTCTGTATATTATTCTTGTAAGCAGCTTTGATGCATGAGCTGTTAAGCTGATTGTGCGATAATTCTCGCACTTGTCAGCTCTTGCCGTCTTCGGAATTGTGTGGATGATGCTTTTCCGAAAGTCAGAAGGTATGTCGCCAGACTCATATATTCTACACACCAACGTGAATAGTCGTTTTGTTGCTACTTCCCCTAATGATTTTAGAAATTCTGATGGAATGTTATCTATCCCTTCTGCCTTATTTGACCGTAAGTCCTCCAAAGCTCTTTTAAATTCCGATTCTAATACTGGATCACCTATCTCTTCTACATCGACTCCTGTTTCTTCTTCTATCACATCAGACAAATCTTCACCCTCATAGAGGTTTTCAATGTATTCTTTCCACCTATCTTCTCTCTCCTCTGCATTTAACAGTGGAATTCCCGTTGCACTCTTAATGTTACCACCGTTGCTTTTAATGTCACCAAAGGTTGTTTTGACTTTCCTGTATGCTGAGTCTGTCCTTCCGACAATCATATCTTTTTCGATGTCTTCACATTTTTCCTGCAGCCATTTCGTCTTAGCTTCCCTGCACTAACTATTTATTTCTTTCCTCAGCGACTTGTATTTCTGTATTCCTGATTTTCCCGGAACATGTTTGTACTTCCTCCTTTCATCAATCAACTGAAGTATTTCTTCTGTTACCCATGGTTTCTTCGCAGCTACCTTCTTTGTACCTATGTTTTCCTTCCCAACTTCTGTGATGGCCCTTTACAGAGACGTCCATTCCTCTGCAACTGTGTTGCCTTCTGCGCTGTTCCTTATTGCTGTATCTATAGCGTTAGAGAACTTCAAACGTATGTCGTCATTCCTCAGAACTTTCGTATCCCACTTCTTTGTGTATTGATTCCTCCTGACTAATGTTTTGAACTTCAGCCTACTCTTCATCACTACTATATTGTGATCTGAGTCTATATCTGCTCCTGGGTACGCCTTACAATCCAATATCTGATTTCGGAATCTCTGTCTGACCATGATGTAATCTAATTAAAATCTTCCTGTATCTCCCGGCCTTTTCCAAGTATATCTCCTCCTCTTGTGAGTCTTGAACAGTGTATTCGTTATTACTAGCTGAAACTTGTTACGGAACTCAATTAGACTTTCTCCTCTTTCATTCCTTGTCCCAAGCCCATATTCTCCTGTAACCTTCTCTTCTACTACTTCCCCTACAACTGCATCCCAATTATATTTTCGTGCCCCTTTACATACTGCATTACCCTTTCAATATCCTCATAACTCTCTCTATATGTTCATCTTCAGCTTGCTACGTCGGCATGTATACCTGAACTATCGCTGTCGGTGTTGGTCTGCGAATGACGTCCAGTCTCCCTTTGACCCAGCCCTTCCTACTACAGACAATGTGACGAGAGTGTTCCGTTGCAGGCTGGTAGTTATCACACCCCCTGATATGGCGTTGTTTCACAACTCTGGGTGTTGTGGTCCTGGCACCCATGCCACTGTCGTTAAGAGAAGAGGTGAAATGTGCGTAGAGGGGCCCTCCCTCACCGTCTGCCACGTCCTGAACCGCGCTGGGCAGAATTTAGATGTATTTCGGTGGCAATATGACATAATTAATCCACCTTGCACTTCATATAAACTTCTGATCTTTGATAATTTTTCCGCTTGTATTGACTCATTGCTGTCTGAAGTGTCACTGAGCCTAAAGATGTGGTCACAGGGCGCCACACGTTTTCAGTGTCATAGAAGATGTTCCTTCGTAGGCACCTTTGGGATACAGTTACGGAGTTTCAAAATGTGACCCTTCAGTTTAGGGGCGGCCACCCGTTGATGTGATGTAAATATACAGCAAAACAGAACTATATAATTTCAGAAAAATTGGGTGCGATGAAATGGCACGCCAGACCATAACTCTTGATCGTTGGGCCTTATGGGGGAGTCAGGTTGGTACCCAGTACAGTCCAGGCATCTCCATACATGTCTTCGGCCTGGAACTCATTGACTAGAGCAGAATTCTCTTCAGTGATGATTTCCGCTTTGAAATGAGCCCTATGAGCAGCTCAGGCGTATCTGGAAATGCCCAGGACAGCTGTAGGACAACAATCTGACTGTGTCCATCATACGGCCATACAACCAGGAGTGTCGGCCTGGGGTGCCATTTCTTTTCATAGCAGATCCTCTTTTGTTGTCATCAGCCTCACACTTACGGCACAGTGGTATGTCGCCTATATTTTAAGTTCCATTTTGTTGTTCTCCATGGAAAGCTACTCTAGACTTATTTTTCAGCAAGACTGTGTCTGCCCGCATACGCCGAGAGTTTCCACTGCTCGTTTTAGTGCTTGCCAAACCATATCTTGGCCAGCTGGTACCCGGATCTATTCCCAGTTGAAAACATCTGAACCACTTTGCTCAGGGCTCTCCAACCAGCCTGGGATTTTGCCACAGGACAGAATTTGGTACAAAAGCCCCACGATTGGAAGACACCCCACAACTCTCTGAATTAATGCAAAGCCGAATAAGTGCTTACATATGATGCCAGACTTGCACAATTTGTGAAGCACCTTCTCTTCAATAAATAACGCATTTTTTTCTGAAACTGTAATAATTCCTTCTTAGTAAAACACAATGTGTATTGCTTCTTGATGGAAGCTATTGAACACAGTTGAACACAGTCATTATTCCGAAAATTTTTTACATTCTCTGGGGGTCTCAGAATAGCCAGTTACTTTTGTCAAAATTATGGTATAATTTTCCTGCCGCTCATGCCACCTATGTTCGATAACTGTCATTCACCGAAACTAGTAGCAAATTGTGCAAAATAAAGGATAGCTGAATGTTTCAGCATGAATTTTAATAATTAACTGGCGGCTGAATACCCTCACCCGCAAACACAAAGAAACACTGTGGGCCGGAAAACTTAGCTGATGGCACATCACATGGGAAGTACAGACTCGAGCTTCACCATGTCCCATAGAGCGACTGGACTATATGCTAAACGTTAAATGAAATTAGTGTACCAACCAGTAGAGTGAGACTCGTTTTTGATTTTTTCGGAGAGAGACACAGTACAGGGCAGCTAGAAAATTTTTGCTGACTATGACATAAAATTAGTTATACTGCTGACTAATGAGTTAGCATATAATTGTGGCCCAGACGTTAATAATCGAACTTCACGTAAACGAAACGAATTCTACGACAGGTAGCGGTGGGTGGTTTGGACTTGAATGCCGATTTGTTTTAGAATCACTAGGGAGAGATTCGCTTGTGTCACAAATTACCTTTAATTCAAAAGGCATGATCATCTAGTCGAGAAAAATGAGCAACCAGAACAACATTACGATTAGTGACTAATTACCAAAACGTTGTATGACGAGGTATGGTTTCCTTAACACAACAACTCTGCAAAGGCATCGGAAATACGTTTGAAAGGTAACTCTGATGGGACTATTTAATGATTGAGTATGTTGACAAAATTTAGTGCACTAATAACATTTATTTTCCCAAAACAAGATATAAATTATACTAAACAAGTTATAGATTGAATAACCTAACCAACTAAAACGTGCTTTAATACTACGCTGGATGGATCCTGGCTGGCAAAGACAGTTTAACTAGGTGATCAGAGAGTCAAAAACTCTTGCCCTACAAATTTGGATAACGCGAGCGGAACTGATCTGAATCTGAGCAGACTTTGATTGAATAAATCTACTGAAGTTCTCTACATAGGTGCAGGTGAGAGCAAGTTGCGACTGAGATCTGTAAACCCTGACAATGCCGGAGCGGCAGTACATTACCCTGTGTACTTCGCGCAGCGACGTTACTTGCAGCTGGGGAGATGTGTGCGGCGGAGGTGAGACGTGGAGGCAGCACCTGTGAATCGATTGCGGGCACGAAAGAAATGGAAAAATCACATGGTCTAGCGATGAGGCAGATGGATCGCAATTTACTCTCTACCAGAGTCCTGAAATCACGGGAGATTTCAGTGTGTGACACACGCGTTTTCTGGTCGTATCAAGGACCAATTTGGGTCACTTATACGGCAGGACGCACAAGGATACAAAGCATCAAAACTGGTGAACCAAAAAGGAATAAGTGTGCCCTCGGCAAGCGTGTCATCCAAGACTTTTGAAGTCACACTGTCGCTACAGTAATAACTTCACCACAGGCTCCCCAGTCTTAACTACTAGCAAGTGAAGTCAGTCTCAGGACAGTTCCCAAGTACCAACCACACATGCCAGAGCTTCGACCAGAAATGCTTACCAGACGAAAGTCCCGCACCCGAGTGCTTTGCACCTCTGCACAAAAAACATCCGTTTTCTCGCAAAGTGCACAAACGATACCACCTTCAGTCCGTCTTGAGCCAGTCACAAGGGTTTAGATGCACTAAATCTCCCCTCCCACACGGCAACACAAACTCATGCCGAATCAGGGCAAGAGTTACGAAACCTACATTTCTTAACAGAAGGGAAACTTCCGATTGCTAGCTTTTTCAAGTTTTCGCATTGGGGGAAAGATGATTCTCTCTGAAGTCGTGTTTCTTCCCACAGCAACAGATACAATCTCAAATATCTTTAACTAAATAGCCTGTTCCTTGGGCTTGTTAGTCCTAGCCAAGAGGTGTAACAAAGATTCTATCTCTAAACGTTTTTCAGATGCTGGAGTTTTCTTATACATCCGAGGCTGCTGAGGGAAGTGGTTCACTGGCCTATTTTCTCTGTCGTCGAACATGGAAACATGTTAATTTTTACTACACGTGGCTCTGCACACAATGCCCGGTTTACAACTCCATTCTGTAGACACATTCCTTTAGACTGTCGCCTCAGCCCAGGCTTCTGCTGGCGCCATGGAGGTAGCACCGTATTGTTCTGCTGGTGTCCTGTCTGCATAAGGGGCTGCTCTGTCTGCCCTGTATGGCTGTGAACCTGTCCGACAAGATTTACTAAGGGATGGGCTCGCCGCTAATTGCTTCCAACTAGCAACAAACCGTTTCTACGAGCTAAGAATCATAAGAATACCTCATGCTTTTAGCGCCCTACCAGGCTCCATCAATGTCTGTTCTGGTCTTGAACTTTCTAGTCTCACTCAAGGTGCGTCAGGTTCTAATGACATCTTTAATTATTTTCCGTATGCGAAAAATAGGTGAAAGAGTAACTTGTCCACTCTCACGCTCATAGAGGAAAAAAAAGCAAGGAAATCGAGGCATGTAAGAAGGTATTATTATATTGAATATCTTGCAGACACACTTAAGAAATATGCTTCTCTGCTAACTACCAAAACCTTCGGGTTGGGTTTTTTTGGGGGGAGGAGACCACACAGCGAGGTTATCGGTCTCAACGGATTAGGTAACGATGGGGAAGCCAGTCGGCCGTGTCCTTTGAAAGGAACCATCCCGGTGTTTGCCTGGAGCGATTTAGGGAAATCACGGAAAACCTAAATCAGGATGGTCGGAGGCGGGAGAAACCTTCGGTAAACTCTGCTAAAATTGAGAAAAGAAAACGGCGTGGTAAGGAACAGACAGACGGTGAAAATTTCGGTGTTTCCAGAATCATTAAAACTCGCGAAAGTAACTCCAAAGGTCTCCTGATTCGATTGAATCGGATGAGGAAAATAGAAAGCGACAGAAACGCTACCTAACTTCACCTACACTCTGACCACCCGAGAACAGCAGAAGCCTTACTGCAATCGCGACGGCACAAATAACGGAGCAACCCACCTGTCTCTGCCCGCACGCGTTGGCCACTTCTCATATTCCGCCCCACAACCACTAGCCCAAATAACGTCATTTAGCGGTACTTGCGAGTGGGGGAAAGTAAGATACGCTACATTTGAAAGTGACCGTTGATACTCTCTCCCTCCTGTCGTAATTTTACCATCCTCTTCCGAAACTGTACTTTACTCTGTTGTCTACCTCCCCCACTCTCTCTCTAGTATTACTTCTGCAATCAAAGGAGTGGGTAAAAGCTCTTTAGATTTTAAAAGATGGATAATCAAATAATTTATACCTACTGTCCACTTCAGCACCTCAGTACTAAAATTTTATAACAGCACAGCAGTTCAACAGTAAAGATGATTAACAAAATAGCAAGTTAGGCGTCCATTTCCAAAAGGTTCCTTGTACAAGATGCGAAAATATTTTGGAAACACAGAAAAAGTTCTGCTCCCAAACCGATCGTTGTGTGCAAATAATATTTTGTACACTGATTAGTATTAACTATTAAAGTGTGTAGGTGGAATTAACAAAATAACTTGGAAAGGTGCCTTTTGGAACTACATTGTGGACAAGGGCATTTTGGAACACAATGAAATGGACGGGGGTTTCCTTTGGTTCTATAAGGTTCAGAGAAAATTTTAAGGCCTAATAAAACTGCTGTTTTGACGTCATATAAACTGATTTATTCATAGAAAATTTAGCAAAGTCTTACATTAATGTTTAGGAACAAATATATTCGCCACCTTAGTCATCAACATCTCGCATTAGACCACCCCCGTTTTCGTCCTCTGATGCATCTTCACTATCTTTTTCACAGTCTGCAAAGATGATATTTTTGTAGAACAGCAAGGCAGGTGAAGTCTGCCAATCTTCGCCATAAGGAAGTCTCAGTAATATCTTGATGTCATCTATTTTTCTCCTTCACGGGAATGCCAACTGCCGACTGCTCTGGATTAATATCTGCTACCTTCCTCTTTGGTTTGAGAACCTTTTTTGCAACGAACAAGAATTTCTGCACTCGGTGTTTTTCTTCGTGTGATAATAAATATCTTGCTTATGAAGAATTGAAAGTGTCGGTTGTTAGGTCTACTCAGAATTTCTCCTGTTGCTGCTTTCCAATTGCACACATTGAAGTCCCCACCCACCTTTAGGACAGTATCATACTTCTCAAAAACTTTGTAGTACTGTTCTGGGCTGGGCTGGATGTCGTACTGATTTTCTTAAGTTCCTCTTCGATGCGGCCAAAGACTCGGTCCGGTGGAATGAACGAATGTCCAGGAATGTTGGTGGGGGCGTCGTGTATCAGTTTCATTAGCGTAAAAGTCATAACTGTGTTTTTATTTTCCCGCCGCAACCATCACCGAACAGACGTATAACTTCAATACTTCCTAATTCTGTATTAGATAGACGATGATAAGCAGCTGAGGCTATTTCGCTTGGAGCTCGAAATTTAGCGCGAACTTCAATGCGATATGCTTACAACAGTTTCCACAAGAAAATTTGTCTCGAAACCTGGAAGAAAAACCAAAGAGATTCTGGTCGTAAGTGAAGTATGTTAGCGGCAAGAAACAATCAAAGCCCTCTCTGAGCGATGACAATGGAGATACTATGGAAGACAGTGCTTCCAAAGCAGAGTTACTAAGCACAGCGGTCTGAAATGCCTTCTCAAAAGAAGACGAAGTAAATAATCCAGAATTCAAATCGAAGACTGCTGCCGACATGAGTAACGTACAAGTAAATATCCTCGGAGTAGTGAAGCAACTTAAATGACTTAATAAAAGGAAGTCTTCTGGTGCAGACTGTATACCAATTAGGTTACTTTCGGAGTATGCTGATGCATTAGCTCCATACTTAACAATCATATACAACCGTTCGGTCGACGAAAGATCCGTACCCAAAGACTGGAAAGTTGCACAGGTCACATCAATATTCAAGAAAGGTAGTAGGAGTAATCCACTAAATTACAGGTTCATATCGTTAACGTCGATATGCAGCAGGTTTTTGGAACAAATATTGTGTTCGAACATTATGAATTACCTCGAGGAAAACGGTCTATCGACACACAGTCAACATGGGTTTAGAAAACATCCTTCCTGTGAAACATAACTAGCTCTTTATTCACATGAAGAGTTAAGTGCTGTTGACAAGGGATTTTAAATTGATTCCGTGCTTCTGGATTTCCGGAAGGCTTTTGACACGGTGCCAAACAAGCGGCTGATAGTGAAATGGAATATCGTCTCAGTTATGTGACTGGATTTGTGATTTACTGTCAGAGAGATCACAGTTCGTAGTAATTGACGGAAAGTCATCGAGTAAAGCAGAAGTGATTTCTGGCGTTCCCCAAGGTAGTGTTATAGGCCTTTTACTGTTCCTTATCTATAGAAACGATTTGCGAGACAATCTGAGGAACCGTCTTGGGTTCTTTGCAGATGACACTGTCGTTTATCGACTAATAAAGTCATCAGATGATTGCAACAAACTGCAAAACGCCACGCGCAAGACCAGGGGGATTGGGGTATAACAAACCGAACTGAGACATGCCCTGGGCTTGACGTAGGGTAGAATCTGCCAGTAGGACTTAGAAATAGGAAACAAACTAGGAACCTGCAGCGATTCAAGTCATTCTTGGCCTGTCTAGTGTCAAGGACACGTTCACCGGAGGGCAAGGACGTGCAGTGAATTTATACACTTCACTGACACACCTGTGACGTTGCAGGCAGTAGAGGTTTAGTCATAAATAGCCGTTAGAATAAGCAGAGTACTAATAACAAAAAATAAATTTCCCATTGTAACACACTTCATTGTACTGTAGCTCACCTGTAAACACTGTAATTTTGTTGCCAATAATAATGATATTCCAAGACTTAAGGATCCAGTAATCATGTGAGGTGCTGGGTCGTACATGTATAATATATAAAGATCAAGAATAAAGAATATAATTTTTAAATGCCTTCTGACAGATTTAGTATTGTTTTGTTTCATCATGTTTTGTTACAGGAATATAATATTTATGACAGGTTTTTGTTACTTTTTTTCGTTCTGCACTAGCTCGTTGACGTTTAGGAGACTCGGTTAATGCATATTTCAAAATGATATTATCGTGCTCTATTTTTAATGAACTGTAATCCATTTTTCTTGGGTAACACATGTTGTCGAACTTACGAACACCTTGAAGAATGACCTTCGAACAGTGGAGATCCTTCTGATCTTTGTTCTGGCAGTCTGGTAGTTTTCGGAGACACTTGGACGTATAAAGAATTCTTCTCTGCACATTTTTCTTCCACAACGCTGGATTTCAGTTCTTTTTTCTGCCCTTTCCTTTCACACTCGGTGTCACGGTTCCTTCTCGCCTAACCTCAATTTCACTGCATGTTGTTTTCTTCCACTAATACCTGTAAGTATATATTCTAAAACACAGACACTAAATGTTAAAGTATACTAAATTACCATGTAAAACTGCCACGATTTCTAACCTGCCTCGAGCCACGGCTGTGCTCCAGGCAATAATTCATGTAAGTATTATAAGCTTCCTGAGCGTTGGAATTCCAATGTTTAGGTTGCAAATGTTTGTGAAAGCAATGCTACCAACAGGACAATATGTATTACGGCACTGCAATAAAGCAAATAGTGAAGAATTTACCTCTGAGTAAAATCCGATGAAAGGTACCTCCCTTGATGGACAAGGGACACTTTGAAACTCTACATTGTATCATGCTTATCTTTGCAATGAGTCAAGGAACCATTTGTTGTTGTTATTACGTTAGACATACTGGATTCGTGACATTGGACAAGGACCACTTTGGAACTGCATACAGTATTCCAATGCGTTTTATACGGGTTTTGCAGCGTTTTGGAAGTGTAAGACATAATGAATTTCGTAGAGAGAGCACAGACGAAGCCATTGCTACCGAAACATCAAATTTTCAAATTAGTGGACAAGGAACACTTTGAAAATGGTCGCCTCAAGTAATGTTACTCTATATAATTTATAAAGCAGGCCCCCTGCGGGTTCGGGGGTAAGAATAGGCCCGTGGTATTCCTGCTTGTCGTAAGAGGCGACTAAAAGGAGTCTCAAACTTTTCGGCCTGATGTGATGGTCCCCTGTTGGGTTTGACCTCAATCTCTCAAAATTTTTCCGAAGAGCGAGCCGACTGGGGAAGGGCGCCTTACTTGGTGCATTGTGTCCATATTGCGTTGAGTTCTTTCGCCGGCTTATTCGTTGTTGCATTGCAGTCCTGTCTGCTCTCCATCTCTTGGGCATGGATACGTTTCTGCATGCAGCTTCCGCCATGAAATGTGCAGTGCCACTTTTTGCACTGATGGCGGCAATAGACTACATGTCACCTAAAATCCAGTACGGTAGCCAGTCCGTTGTGGTGGGGCCACCATATACCCTGTTGGTTGTAGCCCCCTGACCACACAGGGATCGCTCTGCTGATTCCTACGCCGTTTACTCACCATGTATGCCAAGGAGTAGATGCCCATCTCCCTGTGGATCAGGACTCCTGGCAATGGCCATCCTGCCAGATGGCCCTTGCTGTGACTGGGTGGCGCCCATGGGGAGGGCCCTTGGTCGGAGTAGGTGGCATTAGGGTGGGTGACACGCAATGAAGCGTGGCACATCATCTCTTGCTGGTGGCCAGCCACCAGCAGTCTCTAAACGTTCGAGGGCTCATTTTAAAGGTAACGTTTATGACCCCAAATCGTTCTCCTCCCTGGCCACACCATGGGAGGAACGAAAGGCAATGAATCAAAGTGAGACGTATTCGCCGAGGTATCTCGTCTGTACCAGAGTTGATGGGGAATCCTTTCTATCCGTGAAGCCTCACTTCTTTGTGGAGCATTTAGAGGACAAGTTCGGGGAGGTGGAGGGCTTGTCCAAAATGCGGTCTGGTTCGGTATTGATAAAAACGGCATCATCCGCCCAGTCACGGGCCTTGCTTTCTTGTAATCAGCTGGGGGATGTTTCCGTTACTACCACGCCCCATAATAGTTCAAATATGGTCCAGGGCATTATTTTCCACAGGGATCTCCTTTTACTGTCCGATGACCAGCTGCGCGCTAACTTAGAGCGACGAGGTGTCCATTTCGTCAGGCGCGTCCACTGGGGTCCGAGGGATCATCAGGTTGCCACCGGTGCCTTCATCTTGGCCTTCGAGGGTGACACATTAGCTGACAAGGTCAAGGTGATGGTCTACCATAGTGATGTCATACCTTATATCCCTCCTCTGATGCGGTGCTTCAAGTGTTGGAAGTTTGGCCACAAGTCTTCTCGCTGTGCTTCCACCCTCATCTGTCGCGATTGTGGTCGACCATCCCATCCTGTTACTCCATATTCCCCGCCTCCCACCTGTGTCAAATGAGGGGAGCATCATTCCCCTTGCTTGTTGGACTGTAAGATTCTCTAGAAGGAGCGGAAAATAATGGAATACAAGACCCTGGATAGGCTGACCTACACTGAGGCTAAGCGTAAGTTTGAACGACTGCATCCAGTACGCATGACGTCCACTTACACCGCCACTGTCGCTCCTGTTACAGTTCCCATAGTTGCACCACACCCCGTTAGCTCTCAGAGCCAGAGAACCACACCTGACCCTTGATGGAGGGGGCACTTCACTCCCTGTTGCTCCTGCTCCATCTGCTTCAGGAGCAACACCCCCCCCCCCACCCCCCAATCATCAGGGACATCAGTTCCCCTTTTCCAGGAGGAGACTTCTTTGGTTCCATTCACCAGGAAGGGGTCCCTTGGGGACCTCCATTCACCAGTTCCGACCGGTTTAAAAGTGGACACCCGCAAGTGGCTCAAACAACTACCGGCCGCTGGTCGTAGGGCCTCTCGGTCGTCGTCCGTCCCTGAGACTGCCCCAGTGAGGCGCTCCCAGCCTGAATCACCGAAGGCACGACAAGAGAAGCTGAAAACGAAAAAGGTTCCCAAGAATCCCGACATTGCGGTGGCACGCTTCCCACCTCTTCCTACAAGCTCAGCATCTGAGGACGAGGTATAGATTCTGGCATCTGCTGAAGACCTCGGTCTCGTCTGTCCCTCAGACGCCATGGATGTGACTCACCCTGGCACTGAATCGGTGGCAGCGAGTGAATGATCGGCGTAAACTGTCTTCCCAGTCCCTTCACGCCTTTCAGAGCCATGGACAATCTCATCCTCCAGTGGAACTGCAGCGGTTTCTTCCATCATCTAGCTGAGCTCTGACAACTTATCAGCCTTGACCCTTTCTTCTGCATTGCTCTTCAGGAAAATTGGTTTCCACCGATGCGAACCCCGCCTTCCGCGGCTATCGGGGTTATTATAACAACAGAGCAGCTTATAAAAGGGTGGCTGGTGGCGTCGGCATCTATGTCCTTCAGTCTCTTCACAGAGAGTCTGTCCCTCTACAAACACCTTTAGAGGCTACCGCTGTTTGGGTGTGGACGCCACAGGCTGCTACTGTCTGCAGTCTGTATCTTCCACTGGATGGTGATGTCGCGCAACATGTCCTGGCTGCGCTGATAGCGCAAATGCCGCAGCGTTTCCTGTTACTGGGCGACTTCAACGCCCATAACCCTCTATGGGGTGCGTCGGTGGCGACAGGTCAAGGTGCCACCGTTGAGCATTTATTGGCACAGCTCAATCTTCCGATTTTAAAAGATGGTGCCTTCACACACGTCAGTGTGGCGCATGGCACGTACTCCGCCATCGACCTGTTTTACTGCAGCCCTAGCCTCTTACCTACTGTCCAATGGAGTGTGCATGAGGACCTGTGTGGTAGCGACCACTTTCCTATCTTTCTGTCACTGCCACAGCGTCACTCTTCTGGGCGCCCTTGCAGATGGGCTATGAATAAGGCTGACTGTGGCTTGATTTCCTCCACTGCCGCTATTGACCCTCTTTCTCATGAAGCCATTGATATTGTGCTTCACTCCGTCACCACCAGCATAGTTAATGCAACAGAATCTGCCGTTCCCGTTCTTCTGGGTCCCCTCGGTGGAGGACTGTGCCTTGGTGGTCGCCTGACACCGATGACGCGATTAAAGATCGCCGGCGGGTGCTCCAACGTCACAAGCGACATCCCTCCATAGAACACCTCATCGTCTTGAAACGGCTGCGTGCTCGAGCCCGCCGCCTTATCCGCCAACGCAAGCAGGAGTGCTGGGAGCGGTATATGTCCACCATTGGCCTCCATGTCAGCCCATCGTAGGTCTGGGCCAAGATTCGACGCTCTATGTCTATCGGACCCCTGACAGCGTCCCTGCACTCTCACTGAATGGAGCAGTTTGTACTGACTCCCACCTAACTGCCAACCGCTTGACCGAGCATTTTGCTCTGAGTTCCGCTTCTTCAAATTACCCACTGGCCTTCCGCTCTATTAAAGAGCGGACGGAACGTCGGAGCCTTTCATTTCGCACCCACTATCCTGAATCCTACAATGTTCCATTCAGTGAGTGGGAATTTCAGTGCCCTCACCGCTTGTCCTGATACCGCTCCTGGACCAGATCGCATCCACTGTCAGATGCTGAAACACCTTTCAGTGGACTGCCGGCGACGCCTCCTCGACCTTTACAATCGTCTTTGGGTCGAGGGTGAGTTTCCATCGCAATGGCGGGAACGTATTGTTATCCCCGTTTTGAGACCAGGCAAGAATCCTTTGGATGTGGACAGCTACCGTCCCATTAGCCTCACCAACGTTCTTTGCAAGTTGCTTGAACGGATGTTGAGCCGGCGGTTGAATTGGGTACTGGAGTCTTGGGGCCTTCTGGCTCCGTCTCAGGGTGGATTCCGTAAAGGCCGCTCCGCCGCCTACAATCTGGTGAGCCTGGAGTCAGCCATCCGCACTGCCTTTGCCCGCCGTCAGCACATGGTCGCTGTCTTTATCGACATGCGCCCCGTGGTGTGTGCCTCGTCCTTGCCTTCGGTTCAAATTGGCACAGGGCCCGAAGGACTCAGTCCCTCCGGAGGCCTTCCGCCTCCGCTTTTATTCCATCTTAGCCACGTATCAGGGCTCTGGCGTGTTTTAAACTGACGGTTCGATGGTTGCTGGTCGTGTCGGTTATGCTCTAACTCTAGGGGACTATTCGGAACAACGTTCATTGCCGGCTGGCTGCAGCGTTTACACTGCTGAGCTGGTCGCCATCTTTCGCGCCGTAGAGTATATCCGCTCCTGCTCAGGTGAGTCTTTCGTTATCTGTATCGATCCCTGACCAGTGTTTCCCTCGTTCTCGTCTGGTGATGGCTATCCAGGAGTTCCTGTATACTCTTGCCCGTTGCGGCCGCTCTGTGGTCTTTGTGTGGAACCCCGGCCGTGTTGGGATACCAGGCAATGAAAATGTTGACCGCCTGGCGAAAGAGGCCACCAGTAAACCATCTCTGGAGATTGGCCTCCCGGCGACTGATTTGTGGGCAATCTTACGCCGAAAAATTTTCGATTTATGGGACACAGAATGGCGCAACCTGCCCGTGCCAAACAAACTCCGTCCTGTCAAGGAGACGACGACTGTGTGGCGTTCATCAATGCGAGCCAAAGGACTCAGTCATCCTTTGTCGGCTCCGCATTGGCCACACCCGACTGACGCACAGTTATTTACTGTGCTGTGAGCACCTGCCTCTTCGTCGTTGTATGGCGGCTTTGACGGTGGTCCACATTCTGTTGGAATTTACCCTTTTAACTGTGCTCAGGCAGACGTTTGCGCTGTCTGATACGCTCCCTGCCCTTTTAACTGATGTGACTTCCCTGGCTGGCTTGGTTTTGCGTTTTATTCGGGAAGGGGGTTTTTATCATTTAATTTGAGTGTTTCTTATGTTTTTCTTGTGTTGATTCTGGCCTTTTGCGTACGATTTTCAATTGAGTTTTTAATGTGTCTCTCGGTGGTTGGCATCGGCCAACCACCATTTTAATTCGTTTTGTCTGGTCTTTGTCTAAGTTTCTCTTTTCCTGTGTCGTCTGTCATCTATTATATTGATTGATTTTATTCTCTGTGGGTGTTTTAGTATTTGGGAAAAGGGGACGATGACCGTAGCAGTCTGGTGCGTTTAATCCCACAAACCAACCAGCCATTAAATTATAAAGCAGGTATACGGCAACGTAAAGCTTATTACCAAACTGGCAGCATAAATCTTTATAAAACAACTAATTTTCCCTTAGCACGCGGAGATGCATGAAGACTGGTGAAATTAAATGTAGGAAATTATATTATTTATAGGCTCCCTGAGGCCGATCGTGCGAAACTACATACTGTATATTCCGCTCAATTTTTGAAAGGAACTGGCAGGTCCCCTCTTTTGGAAATTATCAAGCAGCTTCATTCTTTATTCATAGTAAGATAATAGCAATAAAGCCTGATGTTAAATGATATGAAGTAGGGAAAGGTATCAGTATATAAACTGAAATAAATTCCAACATATTTGAAAACAAACTGTTTTTTATGTTTTATATTATGTTTCCATATACACCAGTATGAAATTAATGTTTCCTTTTACTTCATATGATTTCTAAGAGTACTTCTTGAAAAATTTTGTCAGCCTCTTCAGTATTTCTCCTAAAAGAATTTTTATCACATCATACGCCTTATTATACTTCCAAATCGTTTTTCACTGACCAGTTTAAGGTCGTTAAGGTGGCTACCGCAACTGCCAATGTCCTGTGAAGTTATTTCATCTTTTGTAGACGTTAATAAACGAAAGTGATAAAATTATGTCTTCAAAAGATTATAATGCAGTAGTTCAAGTTCGTCAATAAATAGTGACGTAGTATTGTTATAGTTAATGATGAACTTATCTGTGCACCACCCTACGAAAGCATAAAAAATTTTGAGATATTTCTTCCGAATAAGCAACAAATCAACTATAGCGGCTTACCATCAGTACAACATGCAACACTATTAATCAAAGGAATATTTTTTTCTGCAAAATACGATTTTTCTCATTGTTAAATAGAGCTAATCTTCTTGTATCTATGTATTTTTTTCATCAAAATTCCATGACCATTTCATTAATAAAGCGTTGTCTGCATTGGTAGACTTGTCGAAATGCATGAAAAACGAAGAGTTTTGAAGAATACTTAGAAAGGTCCTTTTTCCAACATTAAGTGCCATTTCTACAGTTCGACGCTTCCACATAGCGGCAACATTCTAAAAACTTCAGGTGTATCCAAATGTATTACTGATGAGATAATCTCTTTTATAGAGAGTGTTTTTACAGTTTCTCCAACATTAAAATTTCATCATCTTTTCAATTAATTGTGAAGTACAGTAAGTGGTAAATAATTCACCTTCGTTTGTTGCACGACGCAACGATTATCTGGTCCCTACCACCTGCTAATAGATGATAGGGACCACGTTGACCACCGCTCTTTTAAAATGTCGAGTCATCCCAGTTCTGGATCATTCTCGTATCCTTGGCCATCTAAGTATGCTCCAAAACAGCGTGCTGCTGCAGGAAGAGTGCTGGAGGACGATCGATGGATCTGAAACACTGCAATCATGTCATACGTCCTTCTGTCCCTTTTCCGTCCTGTACTTATCATGACGGGACCTTGGGCCTTCATGGCCACTTCGGGCGGAGTTTTGTTCAGTTTTTTTTCTGTTAAATCACATTGGCTTTCTGTATCGAATTGTAGCGAGACGTTTGCATTTAAATTTAAAAGCGGCAGTGGTTTTTTGTTTCCTGTTTCACGTTTTGCCAGCTCTCTCACTTAAGGACTTCTTTAGCACTGCCAAAGTAGCATTCTCTTACAGGTTGTGAGGAGAGATTATCGCGGAAGTTTGCTGTCTTTCAGGCAAGGCTCGTCACTGTAATGCTCTAAGTATATACTTTCCACGCTGGGACAGTTTTCGTTAGCATTTGAAACACAAGACTGATGATCCTGTCCGTACGGGATCTTTCCTTCCTCTGTGTTTGTTCACTCGTCAAACTCTTCAAACAATCAGACAACTGCAGTCGCACATTTGAATGAGGAATGAAGGAATATACACTCCTGGAAATGGAAAAAAGAACACATTGACACCGGTGTGTCAGACCCACCATACTTGCTCCGGACACTGCGAGAGGGCTGTACAAGCAATGATCACACGCACGGCACAGCGGACACACCAGGAACCACGGTATTGGCCGTCGAATGGCGCTAGCTGCTCAGCAATTGTGCACCGCCGCCGTCAGTGTCTGCCAGTTTGCTGTGGCATACGGAGCTCTATCGCAGTCTTTAACACTGGTAGCATGCCGCGACAGCGTGGACGTGAACCGTATGTGCAGTTGACGGACTTTGAGCGAGGGCGTATAGTGGGCATGCGGGAGGCCAGGTGGACGTACCGCCGAATTGCTCAACACGTGGTGCGTGAGGTCTCCACAGTACATTGATGTTGTCGCCAGTGGTCGGCGGAAGGTGCACGTGCCCGTCGACCTGGGACCGGACCGCAACGACGCACGGATGCATGCCAAGACCGTAGGATCCTACGCAGTGCCGTAGGGGACCGCACCGCCACTTCCCAGAAAATTAGGGACACTGTTGCTCCTGGGGTATCGGCGAGGACCATTCGCAACCGTCTCCATGAAGCTGGGCTACGGTCCCGCAGACCGTTAGGCCGTCTTCCGCTCACGCCCCAACATCGTGCAGCCCGCCTCCAGTGGTGTCGCGACAGGTGTGAATGGAGGGACGAATGGAGACGTGTCGTCTTCAGCGATGAGAGTCGCTTCTGCCTTGGTGCCAATGATGGTCGTATGCGTGTTTGGCGCCGTGCAGGTGAGCGCCACAATCAGGACTGCATACGACCGAGGCACACAGGGCCAACACCCGGCATCATGGTGTGGGGAGCGATCTCCTACACTGGCCGTACACCTCTGGTGATCGTCGAGGGGACACTGAATAGTGCACGGTACATCCAAACCGTCATCGAACCCATCGTTCTACCGTTCCTAGACCGGCAAGGGGACTTGCTGTTCCAACAGGGAAATTCACGTCCACATGGTTCCCGTGCCACCCAACGTGCTCTAGAAGGTGTAAGTCAACTACCCTGGCCAGCACGTCGTCTCACGCGGTCTGCACGTCCAGCACGAACGCTGGTCCAACTGAGGCGCCAGGTGGAAATGCTGAGGTAAAATTAGCATTGCACACCATAAAAAGCGCCAACACCGTGACGACCCAATGCCCAATAACACTACACACACGCCCAATACGTTTCCGCGAGAAGGTCAAATACCTCGGTGTTGGCTGGACAGGAAACTACTCTGGGGGAACCACATTCAACACGTGACCAACAAAGCAAACGCGAGGCTCAAACAACTCTACCCTATGCTCAACAGGCGTAGCACACTGAATAGGAGGGTGTCTAGGTCCATGTACATGACACTTATTCGACCCCTGATGACGTACGCAGCCCCTGTCTGGGCATACGCTGCGCTCACTCGCCTGCGCCGTCTGCAGCTCATACCGAACAAAGTACTCAAAATCATAAGCAACGCTCCGCGCTACACACGCATCGCGGACCTTCACCGGGAATACCGACTAGATACCATCTTGCAGGTATTCCAAAAACTCTCCACACAACTCTACAATAACACGAGACACTCGCGCAACCCGTTTATCCTTTCTCTGGGTAGCTACGACCACAACCACAGATGGAAGCAAAACAGACCAAAGATACTCCTGCTAGGAACTAGACATCTATGGTCCATAGCACGCGAACACAACAGTACTGGCGAACCCCTGCAACACAGGTACTACTGGTAACCCCAGATGTTCGACCAGCCGAAAAACAGGCAACCGCAGGAAAACCGTACTGTACACAGCACGCAGACCAATCACACACACCCCTTACACCGTCTGTGAGCCGATCTATGACCGATCACCCACTAATATACAACGACCTTGAACTGTTGCAGGGACGGAGCAACTGCAGCTAGCCCCGCAACGAGCTCCAGCAACGACAAAGGTAACGATGCACGATACCTCGCACTAACATAACCACACCTTCCATGCACTGTCGCGGATAGCAAGCCGCTACTGCGTTACTACCTGTCCTACTGTCGCAGAGGTTTTTTCCCCTTGGCGCTTGCCTTTGCACCTTTTTTCCTCTGCCCATACAACGGCTATCCTTCGATCGCTTTCGTCCACTTTCTATCTCCTGATGGACCATGTTTATGAGGAATCTAACGCAGACGCATGGATAACTTCACAGCCCGTATCCTGTGACTCCTGATTCAAAAACTAATATGTTATACGGAGGTGACTGTAGAACTTTTGGGTTGGTCACCACTTTGGTGTGGGCGTGGAGGGGCCCCATCTTTCCCGACACCTGTCGAGCCTCACGGGGCAGCTGCCCGGGATAGCTGCGCGTTGGGCATTGGCGTGTGTGTCGTCCACAGCATAAACTGGTTCAAGTTAGGTTCAGTAGTGTTCAGGCTTAGGGACCGATGACCTCAGCAGTTTGGTCCCGTAAGACCTTACCACAAATTTCCAAAACACCTTTTAACAGTCTATATGAAAGGGACCAATAAAGCATGCGGAACTTCAGCAACATTACTTTTGAAACAGAACAAGTCGCTTGGGTTCAATTTTCTTTTATTTATCTTTTTGCTGTTAACACAGGTTCCCGTCAGATCACCGAAGTTAAGCGCTGTCGTGCTGGGCTAGCACTTGGATGGTTGACCATCCGGTCTGGCGAGCGCTGTCGGCAAGCGGTGTCCACTCAGGTCTTGTGAGGCAAACCGAGGAGCTACTTGATTGAGAAGTAGCGGCTCCGGTTTCGTAAACTGACCTGCGGCCGGGAGAGCGGTGTGCTGCACGTGGCCCTCCATATCCGCACCCAGTGACGCCTTCATGGCCTGTTCGGGTGGAGTTTAGTTTGTTTCTGCTAAACCACCTTCAAACTTTTAAGTAGATACTTCTAAGATTATTTGCTTTATAACACTTTAGATTGTACGAATGTTAGTGGCATTACTCGCTAGAGCTGGTGAACTGAATCCCTAGCCATCTCGAGAGATTGCAATTTCTCACTCAGAGGTTCAAGGAATAACTGGAGACGTGAAGGGTATCTGAGAGTGCAGAAACTGAGTAATATTTTGGCTACATCAGAGCTCTCCTGCTAACAATCATTTTTCATATGAATTTAAATGTCAAGATGAGGAGAGGAGAGAGGAGGCGGGCAGTTACTGCATCACTTGCAACAACAGTAGGCTATCTGTAGTGTTTGCCGTAACTGCAGAGTGTACTGCTCGCAGTCTGTGGTTCGTTGTCCGTTCATGTGTGTATTTGTTGCAGCAGTGCAGTTCGTGCAAGTCAGATTTATTAAAGCGTTTTAATAACATGTAACACAGCCGTGTAGCAGGTTGATTTGATTCTAGCGTCCATCAGAGATGCTTGATCGCCGTGAAGCATAACTGTATCAGCGCCGGCCACGCCTGGGGGGGGGGGGGGGGAGGGATGGAGGGAGGGGAGGGGGTAGCTTCTCGGTCAGTAGGACACCGGGGCGGCAGCTGGTGGGAGGAAACACCGCTGGACAGCGACGCCCGGCTAGCAGCGCCACTTCCTGGAAGTGGGACGAACTAGGACGGTTAAGTGGAAGTTGTCGGCCTAAGTCGCTTCTGAGTTTGCAAATACGTCACTGCGCATCCATGGTCAGTGCCAAAACGGTGCTTTGGACTATTACATGCTAGATTTCTGCCACGATAATTGATACTGGTGAGCGTGTATCTCTGGGAAAATATTGTGACTGTGTTCAGACCCACGAGTTCTTGTAATGCCCGTGGCCGAGCTCTAACTTTTTTTGCTCCATGCTAGGCCGCTTCTCCAGCAAAATAGTGTATACATTGGAAGGCTGGAAAGCAGTTACAAGTTATCTTTAACTGGCTGTTTTATAGTAATACCTCCAGCAGTCCTTTTCTGAATTCGTGTGCTGCTTCAGTTGGCTTTTAATGTAAATGTACAGAACAATGGTAAAATTTTGGTTTCTGTTTTACTTTCTCAGTTCCACAGTATCTATCGAGAGCTGTGTTGCCGGCGTGGTAACTATTTTTATGTTGTTGTAAGCCGAGTGTTGCGTGGTTTCTTGTCTGTGTTCATGTGGCTCACATTAACGGTCGGACAAGTGCGTCAGATGCATGCAGCACGGTGCCATTTCCTGTCTTCGTGTTGTAGTCAGTTCATTCACTAATTTGGTTCATGTGTGGGTTATTATTAATTTTTCTCACTGTGTAACACATTTACGTCGTGTTTAGTGCATTAAGTGTTTCTACGTATATTTTCTAAAAAATCGATTGGAAGTATTGTTTTCATAGTGTTAGGCTTTGACTGATTAAATAAGTATTATGTATATTAATATTGAACATAGAAAGATTTACTAAAATGTATTTGCGTTAAGACAAGCTAGTTTTTCTTGTTCTGTCTTTTGCTTCCGCTGAAACCTTTTATTTCAAATTACGAGACACGTAGTAACTGCTGAGCTCAGTGCATTCGTCTGGTGATTTAATTCCTGTTAACGAAGAGTTGATTTCAGAATGGGTTGCTATTTCGCCAACTGTCCTTAAAAAAAAAGAGAGAAGAAACAAAACGACTCTGGTAAATATATGAGTTACAGTTTAACAAAAACATTTGTTTGGTGGGTAACTAGTCCTCGTCACTTCCCTGTCCATGCATTTACTTACCTGTCGCATTTGGGACACGTTTCATTTATCTATCATATGCCTTTTCGACATATCCATGCAATATACAGAATATCATACACGGAAACGGGCTGAAAAGTAATGCTCCGAATTCTGATGTGAAAACTCGGAAAGATTTTTAAACAATACGAACTTTATTAACGTTATACACCTATATTCTTCATTTTGAGACATTTGCGGCCCTCTGTCGCTAGAAGGATCTGAACTGTTTCGTGTATCAAGACATTGTGTAGCATAATTTTGGGAGGTGTATGAAAAGCAGCAGAGTTTCAGGGAGAGCATAAGGGAACAATTGACAGGAATGGAGAAAAGAAATACAGTAGAAGAAGAATGTTTGGCTTTGAGGGATGAAGTAGTGAAGGCAGCAGAGGATCAAGTAGGTAAAAAGACGAAGGCTAGTAGAAATCCTTGGGTAACTGAAGATATATTGAATTTAACTGATGAAAGGAGAAAATATAAAAATGCAGTAAATGAAGCAGGCAAAAAGGAATACAAACGTCTCAAAAATGAGATCGATAGGAAGTGCAAAATGGCTAAGCAGGGATGGCTAGAGGACAAATGTAAGGATGTAGAGGCTTATCTCACTAGGGGTAAGATATATACTGACTACAGGAAAATTAAAGAGACCTTTGGAGATAAGAGAACCACTTGTATGAACATCAAGACCTCAGATGGGAACCCAGTTCTAAGCAAAGAAGGGAAAGCAGAAAGGTGGAAGCAGTATATAGAGGGTCTACACAAGGGCGATGTACTTGAGGACAATATTATGGAAATGGAAGAGGATGTAGATGAAGATGAAATGGGAGATACGGTACTGCGTGAAGAGTTTGACAGAGCACTGAAAGACCAGAGTCGAAACAAGGCCCCCGAAGTGGACAACATTCCATTACAACTACTGACAGCCTTGTGAGAGCCAGTCCTGACAAAACTCTACCATCTGGTGTGCAAGATGTATGAGACAGGCGAAACACCCTCAAACTTCAAGAAGAATATAATAATTCCAATCCCAAAGAAAGTAGGTGTTGACAGATGTGAAAATTACCGAACTATCAGTTTAATAAGCCACAGCTGCAAAATACTAACACGAATTATTTACAGACGAATGGAAAAACTAGTAGAAGCCGACCTAGGGGAAGATCAGTTTGGATTCCGTAGAAATACAGGAACACGTGAGGCAATATTAACCTTACGACTTATCTTAGAAGAAAGATTAAGGAAAGGCAAACCTACGTTTCTAGAATTTGGAGACTTAGAGAAAGATTTTGACAATGATTACTGGAATACTCTCTTTCAAATTCTGAAGGTGGCAGGGGTAAAATACAGGGCGCGAAAGGCTGTTTTTGTACAGAAACCAGATGGCAGTTATAACAGTCGAGGGACATGAAAAGGAAGCAGTGGTTGCGAAGGGAGTAAGACAGGGTTGTAGCCTCTCCCCGATGATATTCAATCTGTATATTGAGTAATCAGTAAAGGAAAAAAAGAAAAATTCGGAGTAGGTATTAAAATCTATGGAGAAGAAATAAAAATTTTGAGGTTCGCCGATGACATTGTAATTGTGTCAGAGACAGCAAAGGACTTGGAAGAGCAGTTGAATGGAATGGACAGTGTCTTGAAACGAGGATATAAGATGAACACCAACAAAACCAAAACGAGGATAATGGAATTAAGTTGGGTGATGCTGAGCGAATTAGATTAGGCAATGAGACACTTAGAGTAGTACAAGAGGTTTGCTATTTGGGGGAGAAAATTAACCTGACGATGGTCGAAGTAGAGAGGATATAATATGTAGACTGTCAATGGCAAGGAAAGCGTTTCTGAAGAAGAAAAATTTGTTAACATCGAGTATAGATATAATGTCAGGAAGTCTTTTCTGAAAATATTTGTATCGAATGTCGCCATGTATGGAAGTGAATCATGGGCGATAAATAGTTTGGACAAGAAGAGAATTGAAGCTTTCGAAATGTGGTGCTACAGAAGAATGCTGAGGATTAGACGGATAGATCACATAACTAATGAGGAAGTATTGAATAGGATTGGGGAGAAGAGAATTTTGTGGCACAACGTGACCAGAAGAAGGGATCTGTTGGTAGGACATGTTCTGAGGCATCAAGGGCTCACCAATTTAGTATTAGAGGGCAGTGTGGAGGGTAAAATTCGTAGAGGGAGACCAAGAGATGAAGGATGTAGGCTGCAGTAGGTACTGGGAGATGAAGCAGCTAGCACAGGATAGAGTAGCATGGAGAGCTGTATCAAACCAGTCTCAGGACTGAAGACCACAACAACAACATATGAGAAGCAGCTTGCTGTAATCGAATTTCGAACTCGAATAGTTCGTCCGCCCATTGGACACCATTTGCAACAATCCGAAGACTTGGTTTCACAGTCGTCGATCAACTTGCATATAGTACCGACTTGGCTCCATCCTATTTTCATGTTTTAACTTAAGGAATTCTTTCGAGGATTTCACTTTGATACTAAAGATGTGGCGCAAGGTGAAGTGAGGTTGTGGCTCCGACAACAGTAAAGGTATCAACAGTAATGGTATCATGTTTGTCGCCAGGGTGACTACGTTGATAAATAATTAGGCTAGACATGAAACATATAGATGCAGAATGTTAGTAACATTTCTTTTATTTAAGGAGTTTACGAGTTTTTACAGAAAAAATTTCGGAGGCACTGCTTTTCAGCACGCCCTCGTCCAATGAATCTACAGCATTTCTTTTATTTTTGAGTCGCCAGTCGATCAAAGAGCATTCTTCTAGCACGTATCTGAAGGTCTGTGGTTCTCTGCAATTACAAGGTAGGAATGTCTGTATTGTTCTCGGGTATCCAGCTGCGTGTAGTCATTCTCGTAACAAGATATTTGGACAGTCTGCTTTGCTGTCATCTGATACAAATACCAACTGAAGATGACGGAGAGCTGTCGAAATACCGTATTACGAAAACGTCTATACCAGGCTGGACACCTGGAATCAGTACAAACAGTTCATTCGCTAGCAAAGCTTCACATCACACACAATATCTCGATGGCTGCTTATCAAATAATTCAAATGGCTCCAAGCACTATGGGACTTAACATCCGAGGTCATCTGTCCCCTAGACTTAGAACTACTTAAACCTAAGTAACCTAAGGACATCACACACATCCATGCCCAGAGCATGGTTCGAACCTGCGACCTGAAGCGCCTAGAACCACTCGGCAACAGCGGCCGGCGGTTACTTATGCCATCTGCCTAAAAAATATGCGCATTAGCTATGTTTAGCACTGAATATATTTTGTGTGGGAAATCGACCTGAAGCCCGGTAGTTTTTTGTTAACACATGTCATAATTTTGTTGTTCAGATCATTGTTAACTCCATGCATTGGTGAGGTTGAATTCATCTTCCACAGAGACCCTTGCTGAATTTGTTGGGTTTCGTCTAGAGCGGAGTCGGTTAACATCTGCATTATCGATTTCTTGGTGGATTGGTATATTTTTACCATTCAAGATCCTTTTGTACTCTTTCCTGGAAGCATCTGTGGGTCCTAGCTGAAGAGCTTGGAATGTGTTACGAGTATCCATTCCGTAAGTATGGATTTGATAACACCAGCAATCATTATCATCGTCTTATTTAGCTGCACATCTACTTTTTGTGCATAAGGGTTGTTTAGCCAAACAGCACTTGAGAAGACCCAGAGCGGAGGAACGAGGGTGCATGTTGATATTCCCTGGGTTGTAGCACATAGCTCTTGGAAGATATTTCTTGTGTTAATTTTTTTGGCTTCGTTTGTTAAATGCTCTCTGCAACATAAAGTTCTACGGAACGTTACCTGTTCTAAATCAGTGTTTTCTTGTAAAAACAGTGTTTTCTTTCCAGCGAGTTTATTATTTAGTTGTAAGAAGGAAAACTTCGTTTGCGAAAGTGCTTCCCCACTATATCGAGCCCTCCATTAGGATTTCTTATGACTTTTCAATTGAATTACACCCTGCTACAAATACCCAGTCACTAGCGTTTCGAAACGTACCTGATATTGCTTTTGGTGTAGAGTCTTGTTTCCGTAGGAAGTAACGGAGAGGATGTTACTATGAGTGGTCGGTATCCTCTTTCTACAACACAAATGCACAAATGAATTAACACAGTTCTTTATTTATAAGAACAGGAATCTACTTATCTTCAATAGAGTCGATGTGTTATGGTACAAGCTCTTCAGAAATAGACCACTTGCACACAATAGCGGTAGTAGTCACAATTCTGGTCGCTATGTACTATCGTGACCTATGACCCGCTCTGCTGGATGAGTGACAGAGGGCAAACTGGAATGGTGAGTCGAGTCAGTGACTCAGCTAGTGAGACAGTAACCGAGGCCCTCCAGTCAGCGGCGGCGCTCTATATACTAGCTGTCGAGAGGGTGTTGGCAACGTGTTGCTTATGGTGTTTCTTTGGCCTCTCTCCTGGTAGGTGCGATTGATTCATCACCTACTATCGATCTTCAAGCTACGTCTTTGCCAACCAGCGTGCTGGCGACAGCTTATTCCAGCACGGCAGCTTATGTCAGCACATTTGGCATGTCTCCAATGTAGAAGGTGGAAAGAAGTAGAACAAGGACTGATCCATGTGATACACTGTTTTCTAATTTCCTTGCGGAGTTGATGTTGGACCCCATGTGTACTTCCATTATGAAACAGCTGTAAATACCTTCTTGGAGGCAGGATGAATTGGTACAAGAGTGGGTAGTATATTTCTGACACAATCAACTGGATGGAGAAGACTTTGGGACCATCTTTCGGAGTTAAGTAGCCCTTTTGATGCTTTCAGTGGTATTTTGTTCCAGGTAACTGTATTACAGGATTTTCTGCAATTGTTGTTTAGCAAGTATTAATTTCAATATCAGGGGTGTATGAGAGTATCTGAGAATGGGATGTGCTTCGACAATAGGTTGGCTAGGACATCCAGCAATGTCTACCTTCAGACAGCTCCTACCTTACTAACGATTTAGCAGTATTGCGCTGTTGGAATATCTTAATATGGAACTGTTATCTTTTCTGCAAATAGAAAAACTCTTCCTTAATGCTAGTTATTCATACATCTTGTTCGTGCACGCTACTTTTTTAAAAATTTCTTAATTTTTCGCTTTCTTAAATCTATGATCTTTTTGTTACAGTACACGCACTAAAAACAGCCAAGTGGATAAGAGGAAGGGGTTCCATATTTCGTGTGTTTTCTTCCAGCAGTAAGATATTGAATGGGAGACACCGCTAAGTTTTTTTGTTTCATACTCGAGATCGTGAGATTAATGTGGATGCTTGTTCCATCGGGTCCACAGTGTTCTTTTCAGAAAGTATTGGATTTACCCCAGTCTCAAAGAGCATACCATCCACAATTTCGTCTAGAACTGAAGCTGTAACCAATCTTCGTATGGTACGAAAAGTATCCACTGTGGTTCAAATGGCTCTGAGCACTATTGGACTTAACATCTGAGGTCATCAGTCCCCTAGACGTAGAACTATTTAAACCTAACTAACACAAGGACATGACACACATCCATGCTCGAGGCAGGATTCGAACCTGCGACCATAGCAGCAGCGTGGTTCCGGACTGAAGCGCCTAGAACCGTTCGGCCACAGCAGGCGGCTGTAACTGCTGTGGTTCTAACACTAATTCTGCAACGCTTTTCGCCTTCAGGTGAAAATTAGCCATGCTCCGGCTCGCGTTGGTGATGTTTGTAGGTTTCCGCCTTGTGTTGGAGGCCATACTGTATCTTTACTTGTCCGCACCTGCGCTTATCGATACGTATTAACTGTTGCCCTGTCTTTGGAGCGACGTCGTTGTTTATCGGATCGTGTGAGTGTACCAGTTTGGTTTGGGAATCAGGAGGAGTGACGTCCACGCAGTGCGAGAACACCCCGGGACCTCTGGCGACGTGCATGGACTGCCGGATCGAATGCCTGTGATCACGAGGGTGTTCGACCTCGTCATAAACCGGATCCTTCAAGTTATTAGTTGAGTGCATTTAGATTCAAGTAGGGAAACCTCTACCATCATGAGATCTTGCGATTCTCCAGTGAACTTGTGGATAACATCCAAGGTTCACTGAGGCTTTTTGCGGATGATCTTGTGGTATATCAAGAGATTGTAACGATGGAAAATTGTACTGAGATGCAGGAGGATCTGCAACGAATTGACGCATGGTGCAGGGAGGTGCAACTGAATCTCAATGTAAACAAGTGTAAGGTGCTGCGAATACATAGAAAGAAAGGTCTTCTATCATTTAGCTACAATATAGCAGGTCAGCAACTGGAAGCAGTTAAGTCCATAAATTATCTGGGAGTAGGCATTAGGAGTGATTTAAAATGGAATGATCATATAAAGTTGACCGTCGGTAAAGCAGATGCCAGACAGATTCGTTAGGAGAATCCTAAGGAAATGCAATCCGAAAACAAAGGAAGTAGGTTACAGTACACTTGTTCGCCCACTGCTTGAATATTGATCACCAGTGTGGGATCCGTACCAGGTAGGGTTGAAGATCCAACGGAGAGCAGCAGTCTTCATTACAGGATCATTTAGTAATCGCAATAGCGTTACGGAGATGACAGATAAACTCCAGTGGAAGACTCTGCAGGAGAGACGCTCAGTAGCTCGGCACGGGCGTTTGTTAAAGTTTCGAGAACATACCTTCACGGAGGAGTCAAGCAGTATATTGCTCCCTCCTACGTATGTCTAGTGAAGAGACCATGAGGATAAAATCAGACAGATTAGAGCCCACACAGAGACATACCGACAATCTTTCTTTCCACGAACAATACAAGACTGGAATAGAAGGGAGAACCGATAGAGGTACTCAAAGTACCCTCCGCCACACACCGTCAGGTGGCTTGCGGAGTATGGATGTAGTTGTAGATGTAGACTTCGTGTTGCCGCTCGTAGTGTTGCCGAGGCGAAGAGCAGTGAGTGGAGTGCTTGGGGAAAGCGGATCTGATTAGTTTCCCTGGACTTCTAATTACTATTTATTGCGTTAAGTTTGTTACTATTTGTTAAGTTCAACCAGCGGTATTTTTCCTGCCTGATGGCCGCTAACGCCCCAGTTAGTGTATGTAACGGCGGTGTACGTTTCCTCGCTTTGCCGCTGCTGTCCGATGAGGCGTGTAGTTTTGACAGCTTTCTTGATTGCAGGTTGGTTGGCGAGTCTTCTACTCTGGTGGTAGTGATTCCTTTCTTGTTCTGGGCGCTCTAAGCACAATATAGTGTGGGTGTAGTCCAGACCGCCGGTTCCAGCTTCGGCATAGTTTTACATCTTTGCGTTGTGTTTATTGGACGTTAGGTAGCCTCAGCAAGATTATCATTAGTCATACAGCCTCTAGTCTGAGTTACCATCGTGTAAGTGAAGGCAAATCTTGGGTACCTATCTCATCGCTCACGAAAGTGTTTTTAGCCAGACCTACTCAGAGGTCGATTCCTGATGCACCGTCTGTGACTGGCTCTTGTGTTTTATGATTGTATTTGCTGTTTTATTGCATGTTTCTAAATTTTTTATACAATTGCCATTCTTTGCGTTACAGCAGGTTTAAATGATTCTGCTACCAAGTTTACCATCATTTTGTCTCGCCTGCTTGGTGATCAGTTGCTTGTCCTTTGAAATTAACCTTTGCTGTAGTATTTGCTTTTTTACTGTATGTTTCTTTAAATTTTTTATACAATTGTCATTCTTGGCGTTACAGCAGGTTTAAAGGGTTCCGGTACCAAGTTTAACATCATTTTGTGTCACCCGTTTGGTGATCAGTTGCCTGCCTTTTTAAATTAACCCTGCTATTGCATCGATGTTTTACTGTATGTTTGTTAATTTTTTTTTTATAATTGCCGTTCTTGGCGTTAAAAGCCTACAGCAGTGACTGTGGTTACTTGCCTTAAAATTCTAACTGCGATCGCAGTGGCTTGTTTTTAAAACATTATTCGTTGTGTCTGTATTTTATGCTCATGTGGTAAATTGTAACGCACTGAAAGCACTATTAATTACACAGTTGTTTATTCCTTCATTGATAACGTGTGATATCTTTATTTATTGCTAAATCTCGAATTACCTTTTTAAAATAAGTATGTGTAATTGCGAAAGGGAACCAACAGTATTTGATTGCGGCCCCGACTACAATCGTAACCAACCAGGTTTCAGCAACACTTCAGTAACATTCACTGAGACTTCGCCTTCAGTGCAATCATTCGGTGTGCGAACTACTATGATAGGGAAGAAATGACATTTTGATGGGGTGCACAATAATATTGGAAGCGAAGGGTGAAATATGATTTATTTAAGGAAGGGTGTCTAAGGTGTGGCAACTGAAAGGGTGTTTCGTATGCGAGGTTCATATTTTTCCAAATGGTACCGAGTGCCTAAATGTAAACTTCTTCCGTTTTCCACTTAAATCACATGACGGTCTCTTTAGGATCCGCAGGCCAGATGAGACTGACATTTCTCAGAGATCTCTATCTGATTTTCAAATAATAGGGAACGCAATAGCTTTTGTGATCGACTCTCTAATCGTTTACCAGCAGAAATATTCATGAAAGCCATACCTCAATCAAATACTTACAGTGATTCCTTCTTCTATCACATATAACTTTTTCTGACTCTAGAAAAGTGGACATCATGGAAAATGAACTGACATTATAAGCTGAAGATTTGTTCCGTTGGTTATTACTCTCGGGTGTGAAATTATTTTCCCCCATCGATAACTACTTCATAATTAAGACAGAAGCCTGTGTGCACTACTGTTTACAATTGACAGATGTTAATGAAATTTAGGCGACGTTTGTTGTTTAAGCGGCAAAATAACAAAGTGGCCGAAGTGGGAAAGATGTAAAATGTAGGCTGTCAATGGCAGGAAGAATTTAATTGAAATAGAGAAATTCGTTAAGATCTAATATCCGTTTCATTGTTAGGAAGTCTTTATCGAAAGCATATGTATGTAGTCTTGTGAGAAAGTGAAACGTTGACGGTAAGCAGTTCAGACAAGTATAAAATGGAATATTGTAAAAAGTGAAGTTACAGATCACTGCTGAAGATTAGATGGGGAAAGGAGGTGCTGAATCGAATTGGAGGAAAGAAGTTTATGGTAATCTTTGACTAAACGAAGGGTTGCTAAATAAAACACATCCTGAGGAATCAAGAAATAGTTAAGTTTGTAACTCACAGTTTGTATGTTCCGCCTGATAACGAAATCGATACCATTTCGTTGACATGTTTCTCATATCGTAACTTTGCAATGACCGTTTAGAGCCGCTGAACGGTTCGACAGATCGAAGGAATTGAACACGCAGTCTCTGCAAGCGCAGGAAAGCACTGGCGCATATTTTCTGTAGCATGGCGCCAGGAACTTTACACTCCGACGATTTCATTTGCGTGTGACACAGCATTTCTCAGATTTTTGGCGAGGCGTTTCTAATCTCCGCCTAAGATGGGAACACGTTCCACCTAGCGAACAGGGGACGTAAACACGGTCGAGCGACGCTAACTGTACTACAATTCCAGCGAATTCATAGCCCCGTAATGGTTTTAACCTGTTTTCAGAAAATGACAAGTTATTGATACTTAGGCAAACAGCACCATTTTCGGCATGCACGCTCTGTGTTAGCCGCGGATTCATCGGTATTGTTACGACCTGCGTAAAATTTTATGCTCCCCTCGCGGAGATAAAACAGGGGCGCTGGTGCCGGACTGCACTAGGCCGGTGGTGTGGGCCCCATAAAGCCCCCCCTCCCTCCCCGTCCCACAACCAACGTACACTCCGGTGGCTCCGCTCCACAGGAATCCCAGCCGGCTCGGCAAATCGCGATTTTCTGACAAAAGCCTGATCCGAGTCGCATGCTCCGCATTCTGGCCGCTGTTTTTCCCTGAATGCTCCGGTGCTCGTGGAATGCGAATTGCTTCAGAACACGCGTGTTATCGTGCATTGCGGCGGCCCGGCGTCAGCGCCGTGCGGTCCGCCGAAGGCTGTCAACCGATAAACGCGCTGCCGTCGCATTTAGCGGTGCCGAGCGGCGTCGGGAAAATTCCTGACGTATACCGTAACAGATATAGTTTATATATATGAAGACAGTAACTGTTCTCGAAAGAACAGAATACTGTTGATGACCGCGCAGGTCTTCTCTGGAATAAATGATGACTAACTGAAACCCTCAGCTGCCGACAGGTGTTGTTGATATAACTCGATGTGGACAGCTGAAAATGTGTGCCCCGACCGGGACTCGAACCCGGGATCTCCCGCAGGTTGCCCAAACTCTTACGGGAATCGCCAAAGCGTGCGCGAGTAATGAGTGACTGGGAAAATGTCCATAAGGTACATTACATACGTAGAATTGTGGACAGTTGGGAATGTGAGTCTCACGGGAAGCGTGCAAGGGATAAGTCCGTGCAGTCGCGCTATTCATCTGTGTTCGGTCAAAGGGTTAGCTGCCCTATATATATATATATATATATATATATATATATATATATATATATATATATATATATATATATGAGCAGATGCAAAGAACAAAAGCGAACAAAATGAGGTTTACCAAAAAAAAAAAAGATGGATAGAGCGTCTGCCATGTAAGTAGGAGATCCCGGGTTCGACTCCCGGTCGGGGCACACATTTTAAGCTGTCCACATCGAGCTATATCAACAACACCTGACGGTAGCTGAGGGTTTCAGTTAGTCATCGGATATAGTTTACTTTACGCATATAAACAAGTTTATACACACCAACTCACATGCGCAGAAGCATTTTCAAGGATAGTGTCCAGAGGAATGCAGAATAAGATACGAACATACTATACGGTACCGAAACCTAACGCCCGCCACAATACACAGTCGTCGTGACAGGTAGCCCAACCAGTTTTACGTTTCGATACTGCCACAACAGTGGAAGGCAAACGACGTAGTGCTACCTGAGAGGTGCGCGCTGTTGTTGGGTTATGTCTTGGTTGTTGACGGACTGGTCTAGTGTGATCATCCAGCTGCTGGCATAGGAGCAAGCAGAGAAGAATAGATAGACGTGGTTCGTTTGCCGGTGCGTGTGTGCTGGAGTAAACGAAATTCACTGTAGCATCTCCGCTGTGTGCGAAGAACACTGCATGTGCCCATGCGTGCATACACAAGTGGCGGAGGAGATACAGATAGCGGGAAGCGCGTACGTCACTGCAAGACGATCCGCGCCTGGAACAGGCTAATCGGGCCATTACCATAGATGTGATGAGGCGAATTGGTGGGCTCATCCAAGGAGACCGACGAGTCACGGAATATGAAAATCGTGTTCAGGTCGGAATTAGCCATGTCTCCGTGCAAGCCATCATCAAAGACCACATTCTTTTTCTTTTTTTTTCTCCTTATATCATCAGTCTTCTGACTGGTTTGTTGGTGCTCTCCACGTATTCCTCTCCTGTGCCTATCTCTTCATCTCCGAGTAGCACTTGCAACCACTCCCTGTCTTCCTCTGCACTTTTAGCCCTCTGCAACTCGCTCTCGCAACATGGAAGTCATTCCCTGATGTCTTAACAGATGTCTTATCATCCTGTCCCTTTTCCTTATCAGTGTTTTCCACATATTCCTTTTCTCTCCAATCTGTGCGGAACTTCCTCATTTCTTAACTTATCAGTCCACCTAATTTTCAACATTCGTCTGTAGTACTACATCTCAAATGCTTCGACTCTCCTCTATTCCGGTTTTCTCACAGTCCATATCTTAGTACCACACAATGCTGTGCTCGGAACGTACGCTCCCAGAAATTTCTTCCTTAAATTAAGCCTACGTTTGATACTAGCAAACTTCTCTTAGCCAAGAATGCCCTTTTGGTCAGTGCTAGTCTGCTTTTGATGTCCTTCTTGCTCCGTCCGTCATTGGTTATTTTGCTCTCTAGGTAGCAGAGTTCCTTAACGTCATCTGTTTTGTGACCGCCAGTCCTAAGTTAAGTGTCCCGCTGCTCTCATTTCTGCTCCTTCTCAATACTTTTGTCTTTCTTCGGTTTACTTTCAATCTATATTCTGCACTCATTAGATAATTCCCATTAGCAGATCATATAATTCTTCTTCACTTTCACTCAAGATAGCAATTTCATCTACGAATCGTATCACTGATCTTTCACCTTGTATTTTAATTCCACTTCTGAAGCTTTCTTTGTTTCTATCATTGCTCATTCGATGCACAGATTGAACAATAAGGACGAAAGGCTACATCCCTGTCTTGAACCCTTTTTAATCCGACCACTTCGTTCTTGGTCGTCCACATGTATTAACCTTAAATTTGCGCGCAGTGGGTGCCGCATCACCTGACGGAGGAACAACAGCAGCAAAGAAAAGGTTCAAGCCTAAGCCATCAGCTGTGGCATCACAGGGCACGCATTTCTGTCCCATATCGGCACAGGGGACAAAACCTGGTGCCACCACTTAGTCCAGTGGCAAGCGGCAAAGTCAACGGTGGAAATATTCCACATTCTCTCCCCCGCCATATATCTGTAAAGCAGTCCACACAAGTTCCGATAAGGTCGTAATGACCATCTTCTTCGACTGCAGGGGTCCTCTGCTCGTCAAGCTCCCAACGCGTGCAACCAGAACCAATGCGCAGTGCTATGAAGACGCTTTGTAGAAACTGCAACGCGCTATGAAGTCAAAACGCCCAGGAATGCTGTCGGATGGAATCATAATGTTGCAGCACAGCACCCGCCACCACACTGCCAATCTGACAAACCCCAAGCTTTATAAATTCGCTTGGGAAATACTGCCACGTCCTTCGTGGCGTCTGGATAATTACCATATGACTTTCACATCTTTGGCGATCTGAAGAAAGACTTACGTGGACGTTGGTTTCACTCGGACGAGAGAGTGCTAGAGTTGGTGCGGTTGTGGATCCGACAGCGGCCGAACGTGCTCAACGAAGAGGAATTAATCGTCTCTTTTCCCAGTGGGTAACTGTATTAATGAGTATGTTGATTACTTTTGAACAGGACCACTCCATGGTCGATGGTCACGTTGTAGTTGGTGTTCGACTTTCATTTGACTGCCCCTCATAGTAAACAGTTCTCGTCGGTTCACCAGTCTATTCGGGCATCTTGTGTTTCGCGAAGGATGCGCCGTGACATGTACATTATCTGATCAAACGTATCAGGACATCTATTAGCGAAAATTAATATGGGTTGCATACATCCTTCGCCTTTATGACGGCTTGATATCTTCTGATGACTCTTTCAGTTATGTGTCTGAACGTATGTGGAGGACTGGTAGCCCATTTTTCCTCCAGATCTGAAACACAAGGCAATGAGTTTAAATTTTGGGTAGTGGAGCGAAGCCTATTCTCTAGCTCAGAGGTGTTTCACTGGGTTCATATCGCTATCATGGGCAGAACAGGCCATTTTATGACTGTTCCGGTCTACCATCGCCTCGCAGATAATGTTTTATGACAGGCTGCACTGCCATGCTGATACAATCATCGACTCTGAACTCTCCATTCACTGTAAAACCAAACACGTTACCACAAAAGTTCTCACATCCTTCATCATTTCGCTTTTTCTGAAGCGCAATAAGGGACGGTACGCCCTAACCACGAAAAACGTCCCCATAATGCAATACCACCACCGCTGTACCTTAGTGTTAGCATTACATCTGATGTCAGGTAAAATTCTCCAGGCTTTCACCTGCCAGATGGCGTGGCCCCCGAAAGGAGACCACCACGATGGGTGCTCAGTGGAGCTGACTGGACACTTTATAGCCAGTTGGCCCAATTCGAACACTGTGTGAATGCTGAGGTGTGGGTGGATCATATTACCAAAATGGTCCACCGCGCCGCTGCAGCATCCATTCCACAGTCCACAGGCCACCGGAAGAGGCCACCTGTGCCTTGGTGGAGTGCCGAATGCCGCTCTGCAATCAGGACCAGGCGTGCGGCTCTGCGTCGGTTCAAGTGTCGGCCGACTGCTGAGAATCTTGCAGCCTTTCGGGTGGCGAGGGCAAGATGTCGCCATATTATTCGTGAGAGCAAGAAGAGGTCGTGGCATAAGTTCCTGAACACCATTAACCGTTCCACCAAAAGTTCCATCGTGTGGGAGACCATCAGGAGTCTTTCTGGCAGAGGAGGGAGGTGCCCCATAGTTGCTGTAATGAATAACGTCACTCTCCACACAGATCCGCGAGACATTGCCCAGACTATGGCAGCGTATTTTGCCACAGTTACTGCAACAACCAGTCAGGATCCAGGTTTCCAGCGCCATAGAGCCGTTTCTGAGAGGTGTAGTCTGGACTTCCAGTCCACCTGTCATGAAGTTTACAATTGCCCATTTTCTATGTGAGAGCTGGATTCTGCATTGTCTGGAGCTTGTGACACATACAGGTACCCTGGTCACGACAGGATCCATTACAGTATGCTATGGCACCTCACAATGCGCAACAAAGAAATCCTCCTCCCACTTTTTAATGCCATTTGGATGTCGGGTCACTTTCCTGACGCGTGGCGTGAGGCAGTTTTAATCCCTTTTTTAAAACCTGGGAAAAACCGCACTAGCCCAAGTAGCTACCGTAGTGTTGCCCTCACTTGTTGCATAGGGAAGATCTTGGAGCGATGGTCAACCGCCGCCTTGTCGGGATGTTAGAATCCCGGCAACTCCTTAGTCGCTTCCAGTGTGGGTTCAGGAGGTTTCGTTCCACCTTCGATAACTTTGCCCTCCTGGAGGCGGCTATACAATAAGCTTTCCTACGCCGTCATCACCTTCTAGGTGTAGTTTTCGACGTCGAGAAGGCCTACGATACTACTTGGAGGCGTCTCATCCTGGAGCAGCTCCCCTAATGGGGTTTTCATGGTTGTCTTCCTCTTTTTATTCAGTCTTTCCTCTCGCCACGATATTTTTGATACCGTATTGGTGACGTCCTGTCTGATCGCTTTGAGCAGGAGAACGGTGTCCCTCAGGGTAGCGTTTTAAGTGTGACTCTCTTTGCCATCGCTGTTAATAGCATTACTTCCATAGTGAAAAGTCCTGTCCAGTGTTCTTTGTTTGTGGGTGATTTCCCTTTGTTTTGCTCTTCTTCAAGCCTTGCAACGACCACTCGTCAGTTGCAACTTACGATTAGGCGTTTGGATGACTGTGCGCGGAAGAGTGGTTTTAAGTTTTCCACCGAGAATGTATGTGTTCTTTTTAACCGTTCTCGTTCGATTTTAACTTTTCCTGAGTTGGGTATGAGGGACACTATCCTTACTTTTAAAGACACGGTGAGGTTTCTGGGGCTCATTTTTGACTCGAAGCTCACGTGGTTACCTCATCTTAAAGACCTCAAGCGGCCGTCACTTAAGGCTTTAAGTATTTTAAAATGTCTTAGCCACAGTATATGGGGAGCTGACAGGACTTATCTGCTCCAGTTTTACAGGGCGTTTGTGCGATCTCGGCTCGATTATGGGTGTATGGATCTTCGAGGCCTTCTTACTTAAAGATGTTGGACGTTGTGCACCATGAAGGGCTTCGGTTGGCCACTGGGGCATTCAGAACTAGCCCCATACCAAGCCTCTGTGCAGAGGCTGGTGAACCGACACTTCATATGCGGCGACGGCTACTTACAGTGCGCCAGGCGTATAAAACTTTGTCCACGCCATACACCATGCATACCATACCGTTGCTCAGCCTCCTCTGGCACGGTTATTTCATAACCGGCAGCCCTATGTGATTCGCGCACAGGATTGCCTAGCTGCGATGTCTATGGCTGGTCTTCGTGTTTTGCGTCGCGGTTGGAGCAGATCTCCACCTTAGCTCCTCCGGAGACCCAAACTTATTTTAGATTTGACTAATTTTAAGAAAGATCGCACACTAGATTGTACATTCCAATCTCTGTTTTTTAACATTTTAGATGTTCATCACGGTTTCACTGTCGTTTACACTGATGGCTCCAAACAGGAGAATTTCCTTGGCTGTTCTGTAGTGTTCCCTGATCAAGTTACCCGGATTCGCCTCCCTGATGAATATACCGTTTTCGCAGCGGAGCTCCACGTGATCCTGAAGGCACTGGAGCAGATGAATCGTGTTCGGGGCGATCGATTTCTTCTGTGCTCCGATTCTCTTAGTGCCTTACAATCACTGCAGAACCTGCACCCGACTGAGGAGATGGTCCAGCTGATACATGACCAACTGTACTTGCTCCAACGGCGGGGTACAGAAGTATCCTTCTGCTGGGTGCCTGGTCATGTCGGCATCTGGGGCAATGAACAGGCCGATCGGGCTGCCAAGGAGGCCTGCAGAGAGCAGGATGTGGTCCAGTGTCCTATTCCCTTGCAGTCAGTCATCGCTGCACTCCACAGGAAGTGCATGGAGTTGTGGGAGGACGAATGGCTGGTGGTGACGGCCAATAAACTGCGGTTGATAAAGTCAACCACTCGGCCGTGGCGTTCCTCCTGCCGGTTGCTCAGGCGGAGGACGTGGCCCTCACACGTCTTCGGATTGGGCACTGTCCTCTCACACATAGCTTTTTATTACGGCGGGAGGACCCTCCGTTTTGTGGTGCTTGTAGTGTGCACATCTCTGTCCGGCACATTTTAACAGACTGCAATTTATACCGTGATACACGGGCAGAAGCACAAGTTGATGGGGATCTTCCTTCTGTTTTAGCTAATGATGAGACGTGTGTGCCTAGGGTTTTTAAGTTTTGTGATTTGTCTGGACTCTGGCCTAAACATTTAGGCTGGAGGTTTTAGTGTATTGCAGAGTGGCTGAGTCCTCCCCTTTTTTCCTTGCGGTCAGCCAGCCACTTCCATCTGCTACATTGTTTTAGCTCCCTCTATCATTTTCTTCCTGTGTTGTCCATGTTTTACTGTTGACGCTCTGCTTCATCCCACGCTTTGGTGTGGGTGAGCACATGTTTTTCAACAATTGTTACCCATGTTTTCTGTTTCGTTTTATATTCCGGTTCTGGGAATTTTTTTGACACCCGTCTCACTATGTTACTGAACGGGCGCTGAAGACCTTGCTGTCGTGCGCCCAAAATCCCTCTACTATTACTGCTACTAGGCTTTCGCAAACCGAATCCGTTCCATTGGATTGCTAAAGGGTATAGCGTGATAATCTATCCAAATCAATATCTTCCAATCACACCCTCACAACCAGCGTCGCTGTTTACACCTCGCAACATTCTGTCAGCACTGGCTGATGAGGAGCTGCTCAATCATTGTAACTTTTTCTTTTCAACTCCTTCTGCAAAGTTACTGTGCTAGCTGGACTACTGGTAGTACACATTCTGCTGATTTCATGAGGTTTTTATAACCACCATCTGCAATGTTCGACATTCCCTTTGCTTTAGTACATCTGGTTGTTTCTTAGCGAATCCCCTTCAGAAACACATCACCAACAGACAGCGTTGGCAGATGCCGAAGAGCTTGTGCTGGCGTAAGCTTTCGCGGCATGTCGGCAAAGAAGCTGCAAGAAGATCGATAATAGGAGCTGAATTAACCCCCTATGAAGAGACAGGCCAAAGACAGACACATAAGCAACGCGCCGACGTCCTCTCGACCGCCAGCTTTTAGATCGCCGCCTCCAACCAGAGGTTCCTGTCAGTCAGTCATTCAGCCACAGAGTCAGTCGCAGTTACTAGCTCGGTCACTAATCTAGTTGGTGTCTGTCAGTTGACGTCACCAGCTTTGAGAGTGTAATGTTTATAGTGGGACTTGTGCTTCACCACATTGACTAGATTACAGATAATTAGCTTTCTTGTTCTGGGTAGCCAGCCGCTGTGGCCGAGCGGTTCTATACGGTTCAGTCCGGAACCGCGTTACTGCCACGGTCGCAGGTTCGAATCCTGCCTCGGGCATGGATGTGTGTGGTGTCCTTAGGTTAGTTAGGTTCAAGTAGTTCTAAGTTCTAGGGGACTGATAACCTCATATGTCAAGTACCTTTAGGGTTACAGCCATTTGAACCATTTTGTTCTGGGTAAATAAAGAATCTTACCAATACATGTATGCTGTTTGTGTTGTAGAAACAAGATTCCGGCCAACAAATAATATCCTCTCCCATTCTTCCCCTGCTACAAGATTCTAAAGGGGCAAGGACAACACGTATGAGCTGGAATGTCCTAGATAGATATGTTACTAGTCAACGTTCGAAATCAATGAGTTCTCCTGACCGAGCCATGCTGCTACTACTTCCCTACTGCCAGTAAAGTACTCCTTGTGGCCCATAGTACTGCCAGGTCAGCCTCTCTGACATATGATGGCCCAATCTGTATTATATAGCGTTGCCCCGAACTTTTGATCATGTAGCATGGTGCCTGCAGGTCATGAGTGGGAGGCTCGAGGTCATTTCGAGGTCCCCGTCCATGAACCAGAAGCCGAACGAACGTTCTCCCATTATATATTTCTTCTTTCAATCAAGAATAGGGTACAGAACTCCTAGAGGCGAGAGTAAACAAGAGAAAATTGTCTAGTAAACCATACCCTATAATCTTAGCAACTACAGTACCGGCACGAATATTCGATTGTCGGAGGTCAGAACGACGTTCGCTTTGACCTGTAGACTCGGTCTTTCAGCACCAGTGTTCTTACCTCAAACCGATACATTTCTCCTTCTGCATCATATCTAAAAGTTTGTAACATCATCACGGAATCACCAGTTGTTTGAACTCAGTGGAGCTTTGTCACCACACGTCGCCATGGGGTTCCTGGGCTGATATACCGAAACCTGTTACCGGACCTCCTAATTAAAAACTTATTGTAATCAAATATGATTTCTATTATTCTCTTGAATACGATGACTGCCGTTCAGGCGTCTTCCGGAAATGGAAAAAAGAAACAAAATACAAAAAAGAATTGTGATCAGGCGACCTAGGACGTCAATGATGCAATTTGAAATTCGTACTCCACGCAAGCGAGCCACCGTTGAGGCAGCGTATTGTTAGGAAACGCTGTTATTTACGGGTGCGGTGTAACTTTTGAATGTCTTACAGTTTCAAGCAAAAACGTTCCCGGAAAACACACCAGCCGCACACACGAGGAACCTATATTTGAATCGGTTATTTATGAAACGGCTGATGTCACTTTTTGTTCAAATAAGTGTTTATCACCGAAATGGACTGTGCCAACATCCACGCATCGTTTGGTTATGAAAGGTCTCTTCTCGCACCAATACTTGTCAAGATACAGCCATTGCAAATCTGTGTCTAGTTATGAAACGGCTCATGTCAATGACGAGAGCCCTTTCTTAAATGACGGATGGTTGGCATCAGTGGTCTGGTAACCAGCTGTTTCTGTTCATTAGGCTGTGTAGTTTACAGTTCTAGTCCTCTCTCTTAATTGTGATTGTTATTGTTCTAGATTAGTTTCAAGTGATTTCTTTAACCTAAAATTAATTTAAGAATTGTTACGAAGATTTCGTGTGCACCTAAAAAATGTCAGAGTGATACTGACGTCGTGGAGGGTAATAAACGTGAAAGAAGAGTTCGCAAGATCGAGATCTACAAAGTAAATCGTATAGAAAAAACAAGAGTTCGTGGTCATGAGTATATTAATTAAAAAAGGGAATATTTCTCAAGCGCGAGAAACAGAGATATCATGCTCGTAAGTTGACTTATTTGTTTTGAAATACCTTAGATCTAGACAGTACTGTAGGTTTGTGTTATAGTTTATGATTCAATTCATTGCATTTTGTTGTTCTACGAGAGCCCTTGGGCTATATCTTCAAGTATTACAATTTTAAACTAATTTTAAAAGAAATGGGATTAACGTATTCTACATTTTGTAGTTGCAGAATGAAATGTTTCAACAGGTTTTCTGAGCAGGACCAAATTGACATTCTTAGCAGAGGTGGAGGCTTTGCAAGCAGAGATGCAGAAGACTTATTTTATCAGTCATTACTAGAAGCCCATCCAGTGAAAAGTAGAAGACCTAGGTTGAAACCTAACCCCATTGATGACAAAGAAGAGAAGTTTACTAAGCCTACGAAATATCTTGAACATGTGAGATCATTTACGTTACATGTTATGGCTGTTGAACAACGAGTTAAGGTTTGCAAAAAAGCGTTTCTGAGTTTGTGTGCCACAGGGGATAAAAAAGTTTGAAAGAGCGAACTATGGAAGGTGAATCGCCTAGAGATTTAAGAGGACAACAGAAGAACCGTCAGACTTTTCCATAAGATTATACTGAACAAATCAATGACCGTATTAAGTCAGTCCCCCTAAAAAGTAATCACTACTCATCGTAAGAAGTACAATATCTGGACGCAAGGCTTAACATAAAGGAAGTGTACAACATGTTTTAGAAAAATATCATGGTTTTTATTATAAAGTATTCAACGCACATTTTAACTAGCGGTTTTTAAGGCCCCAAATTGACACTTGCTTAATGACACAGCAAAATGAGTAGCTGTTGCACAGTTACTCGCGCAAAAAAGGAGGAGAAACAAAATTTTGTACTCCGTTACGTCAAACAAAACAATACTGACCAGAACATGATAATGCTGTACTTTTGAGTTTTGACTACCTGGTAAACATTTCTTCGCCCGGAATGTCAGTTCGGGATGTCTATTACCTTAAGTAGCTGTCAATGTATCCATTCTGTATCCATAACAGCAGTACTTCCACAGCATCCATTTAACTTGTACCATCAAGGGGTTGCAAGAAAGGGCAGCAATGACGTTTGTTCTTTTGTAATGACGTGTATCTATGATAATATACCATAAAATGTTGATCAATTGTACCTGAACAGTGCTAACTGAACAGGTCAAAACAAAAATCACACAATGATAAGTTTCCTACTTTCTCTTGCAAACAGTGGAAGATTCAAAAAGATTGAGTACAGACTGCCACAATAAAAGAAGTATGTGAAATGATATTAACGTGTGCACTACACGGAAAGCTTAGCGTTGATTTGATAGAAACAGAAAACATATTAGATTTTCAAAAATGCTGGCCTCAATTGTGTAAGTATGTACTCTTTCAGAAGAAACCAAATATGAAAAGAAGGGTAAAAGAGAATATTTTACTGTTTCTAACTACCATGAATTCTCGTTCCAGTAATCAAGTAAAGGAAAAGTAATAGTATCAGCTTTTATTAGTGTAATCCTCTACAACACATTCAAACTATCTGTCTTGACACAATCATGCATTTCATTACCCATATACAAAGCATACACTGGAAAAATACCTATACCCAAGAAGAAAATGGCTGGTATAAAGAAACTTGTTCAGTTCAGCCCTTAGGAACATGGTTTCTTTTATGACGTGGTGATTCAGTGGCCTACCGTTGATAAAGAATTGTGAAATTTAATGTCATGAGACTTTAATGTTAATTTGTGTTGGTCAAAAACCCGTTCTCATGTATCTGTTATAGCCAATCTTAATTGTGTATAGAATGTTTAATGTAAAATAAATAAATAGCCTTCATTAAGTCTCAATCAATCATTGCATTCTTTTTTTTTTTTCTTTTCTCTCTATGAATGGTCTTTTGTCAGCCCTTCATTTATGAAAGGTCTCTTGTCAGAACACTTTGATAAGCACTATCATGCAACATAAACAACATAATTGTTTTCAATCATCGTTATAATTAGCGGTTAGAAGGGTAAAAAATCTCTCATATTTAGTAATATTACGAAAATACACAGTTTTCTTTAATTTACTTTTCGTGACACGAGCCCTTTCATAAATAACCGATGAATTTCTCAGTTGTAACAACGAGAACTATACCATAGGTTGCGTATGGAAACACTCTGCTGAATGTGTTCTACGTCTTGTACAAGCATGTAGGGTCGAAGTATCCAATTTCTGTTACAAAAGCAACTGGTGTCTTAAACCACTGCTGGTGATATCATCGAATGCTTTGCACTGTATGAGTTACATTGCCAGACACTCGCCGAAAATAGCACCAGCTCAGGTGTAACTGAAACGTAGAATGAAAAACTCCTTTTGGAGTAATGTTACTGTCATTTCTAAGAACGAAGAAGTGAGCGAGATAGCTCTAGCAGGGAGAGGCACACTCAAAGCCTCATGAACCAGTCGACAATTTACATCTTGGTTCAGCCGGCCGCGGTGCTCTCGCGGTTCTAGGCGCGCAATCCGGAACTGTGCGACTGCTACGGTTGCAGGTTCGAATCCTGCCTCGGGCGTGGATGTGTGTAATGTCATTAGGTTAGTTAGGTTTAAGTAGTTCTAAGTTCTAGGGGACTAATGACCACAGCAGTTGAGTCCCATAGTGCTCAAAGCCATTTGAAGCATTTGAACCACATCTTGGTTCAAGGAAAACTGTTACTTACAATCTACCTTCATTCGTGATGGCTGTCCAGGGAAACGAACGAAAGGTGTCTCCTACGCTGACAAACAAGCTCCAGGACCTGTCTGTCGCTGATAAAGAAATGAGCTACATTCAATCGCCTACTCAGTTTCATAGGAAGCCTCTCGACCTGCAAGTTCCGACCATTCACAGAGAGTGATATTAACTGTAATTGAGAGATCCAATGTTATGCGTGTGGTGGGGTCCTTAACAGCTACGGTTGCCCAAGGAGGGCGAAAATTCCAATGTGTGCAGTGAGTGTGTATGTCGGGGAAGTCATCCTAGACGTAAAACTGGAGTTTCTGTTCTCAGTGGAGACCACAGGTTGCAGGTAATTGCAGGTGATAGCTTATGTTGGCAGTAATGATGTAGGCTACTTAGGATCGGAAGGCATTGTCTCTGATTTCCGGAGGCTATGTGAAGTGGTAAAAACTGCCAGCGTTGCTTACGATATGAAGGATGAGTTCACGATCTGTATCATGATCGACAGGACCGACTAGGAACACTGGTTCTGGGAGAGGGGTGGTTCTGAATCAGTATATCGAACGGTTCAGCGTTCTATTCCCCCCTCCTCAATCCAAATTCCCACTCACGCCGCAGACTATTTAATATTGTCCCTAAATTCGAACAGCATTGCAGAGGCTCTCCAACTGTATTGGAATAGCCCCTCAGCGTCAAAAGAAACTGTGGATTCTGCCTGAATCCCAGACACAGATACTTTAAACAAATGAAACCATATGGTTCCAAAGACCTTTTCAAGTCTCCAATATCTACGATGTTTATATGCAGACTGAAGCGACGAACGAAGATTTGTACCGTGGGCAGAGCCTCTGCAATGCTGTTCCAGTTTAGAGGCAATGTCAAATAGGTTGAGGCGAATTTGGATTGAAGAGGGTGGCATGCTAGGGTAGTCCATCCAAACATGGTGCCACGGTGGTGTAGTTGCTAGCGCATCTGCCTTGTGAACAGGAGACCCAGGTTCAAACTCCAGCATTCATACAAATTTTAATTCGTTGCTTCAGAGAGAAAAACTCGAGGCGTAAGAGAGATAAGCACTCGCATGACGTGTCTGATATTTGGCTATGCTGTTGTTGGAGAGGAAATCCAGCTGCTCTGCATTAAGCTGGAAGGGTAGTAGGGCACATTTTGTACCTTCTGCGAGCGCGAGTCCGATTGTTTTTGTTATATATTGTGGTTGGCATTAATCCTTATTTTAATTGACAGATGATAATAGTGACGGCAACCATGAAGTTGAACATCATAAGAAATGAAACGAGCACACACACTTACCAAACAATTACGGCACTGAAAAAATCATATTTAACATCAAAAAATCAAAATATTTCAAACTTTGCTCTTTGCTAATCGTCATGTAGCTTCAGACTCTCGGCGTAACACATTTGTTGGTCTTAATCTCTGTCACTCTGGATCCTATGAAGCAGAGGCCACCATGAACCAAGCTGTCAAAAATTTGGTACTCCGAAGGAAATGCTATCAATTTGACGACAAACAAATTAATTATTGATTTATAATGGCCGCAACAACTAGTTGAGGGTCCATAGTAATATAGCCGATACCAAAATATTATATGAAGCCACCGCGTTAGAGAGCACTCGTTTATTTACCAAATGATACTAAAATAGGGTCACCACAAGCTTCACATATACTTTAAAGAAACTCTATCTCAAATGTCTTATTACAAGGAAACGTAGAAACTTAATAATCAAAGGAAATAAATAGATTCTGGCATTGACTCTCAACTAGTGGAGGAAAGATGGCCATTGGATTAATGAATTGGACGTACTCTCGCAAATCTAATTATAACAGAATAACATATTTACACAGATGATTAGGACCTTTTTTCTGAGTGCTGTTACCCACTTTACCTATCTTACTGTTTATTTAGCTCCACGTTATGTAACTCGAATACATCTTCCTTGTGGCATGCCGACTCGTTAGTTACTGCAATACACGCAACGGTACAGCTGCGCTCTCACCTCCAGTGACACTAACAGATATGAATGTAATGCTGTCACAGTCCGCCTCCATCGCCCATCGATGGCGCGTTGTTAAGTCTCCGATATCACTCATTGAAAATGGCAAATGTTTGTCTCCAATTGAAGCAAATTACAGCATACCAAAAATTTTCAAAGTTCCATGAAATGTGCAAATGTTCTTTAGAAGCCCGTTTGAACAACGAGTCTGGCCTCTGTTAACAGCGGAAATGCTGTACTCCATTTTTCAAATTTCCTACGCACAGTTATTATGCTAGCTGGACTGCTGGTAGCACTTAGGAAAACAGGAAAAATTCCTTCTTCTGGTTTTAAGCAACTTTTTTTGCAACCATCCTCAGCAATACTCGACGGTACCTGTCTGTCAGCTCATGGGCTCTGCCTAATTTTGGTTTAGATGTGGTTATTCCATTTCTTTTCCATTTCACAACCATATCATCATCTAAATAGCTAACGTTAGAAGAGTGGAAATGTCCTTAGTGGATCTGTTATTCAGGTGACATCGAATGAACAGTTCAACGTTGAAATCACTTAGCTCTCCTAGCCAGCCCATTCTGCTCTTACCGCTTCTCTATTGACAACACAATATCTCTAGCCACCTTTTATATTGGTATATAGTTGTTGTATACAGCAGTGAATGGAATTACCTCTAGTAACAACGCTATAGAGAACTGAGTGCAGGGAATCTTCCAATGAACATGTCTGAATGCGATATGACACACTACAAAATGAATAAGTCTCTCATTGTGTGTGAATCACAAAATTTTGCGAGAACAGTTGGAAGCAGTCACTAGGACATATGGAGATTTGCGTCGATCTTGAAAGTGTGCTCGGATGCCCAAAGTAGTGAAGGTGATCGACCGCTCATTACATGCGAAAATCCAGGTTGAAGTCCTGATACCCCACAAATTTTCGTATGTTTTCAGTAAATTGTGTCGCTGTTGTGGTACCGTATTTGCAGTTTCCGAATACACCTTGTAACCGAAAATCTGACCTTACTCTGTGCCTTCCTTTGCCCAGAATTGATCGTAATCCGAAACAGAAAAACTGAAAGTGCGGTCTTGGAGTCTTACGGAGGGACGTTGATGAAAAACACACTCTATTTCAACAATGCACCAAATCCACAGCTTTGGAGATACGGTAATGAAATTTTGTACCACGGTTTACGTGAAAGTAACACATTTACACATAAAATCCTTTGATTATATACATATTCAACTTTTTTGAATGGAAATGGAAGTTTTATTTTCCAAAAATAATGTTCATTCCTTTTTCTCAAGGAGTATTCAAGAGATTTCTACAAAAAATTCTGTGTTTCTTTTTTTATATGTTCTAAGCATCTCTCATGAGGTTTTTGGAATTGGCCAAACAGGAAAATTTTCATAAATATTTAATTATAATTCCATAAGTACAATTTTAAATTCATGCAAAATTCCAAGAGCTTTTCACCATATCGCAGCTTGCAATCAAAATTTCAAAATTTGCTCTTGAGCCAACGTTTATTAGGTTTCCAGAAATATGTGCACAAAGTTTCATAATTTTAGCATTCATAGAATCTGAGGAAAAGGTACATAAACTTTGTAAAACAAACTTTTCAGGAAAGGCAATTTAAAGTTGACCTAACTGCTGGCAGCTGTGGCCGAGCGTTTCTAGGCGCTTCAGTCCGGAACCGCGCTGCTGCTACGGTCGCAATTTCGAATCCTGCTTCGGGCATGGATGTGTGTGATGTCCTTAGGTTTGTCAGGTTTGTGTAGTTCTAAGTCTATGGGAGTGATGACCTCAGACGTTAAGTTCCATAGTGCTCAGAGCCATTTGATTTTCAACCTAACTTTTTTCCTTGTGTCACTTCTTCAGAAATCACCACATTTGTTCTTTGGGTCGTCTATCCCTTCAAGGCTGCTCTTTTGGTTTCTTGTTGTCTGTCTTCTTCCATTTACCAAGTCGGCAACTGACTTTTCAGGTGCAGAGAAGTGCTGTAAATCTATTTTCCTCACGATGTCTTGAGTATAATGTCCTATCTTGAAGCCCATTCTTTCTAATACCTTCACCCTTCTGACGTTCCCATCATAAAATACAATAACTGCATCATAAATTGCAAATGCAAATACGTTTTGGGGGCATCGTTCCTATATGAGTGAATTTTGAGACTCCTTTGGATTTTGGGTTGTCCCCTGAACGCACTTTTTGAGAAGTGCAGGATCGGACAGAAACCTGTAAGTGGGCTTGACAAGATCCAGGGTACAATTTGGAAGCCACTCCTTGTGAATGTAGGGGTTGTTATCACTCTGAGCTTGGCGTGGCAGGGAGGCCACATGCCATTTTTAATTAATTTTCAGGCACTTAAGATTGCGAATTCAACATAGAAACTTTAAGAACTTATTGTGCATGAGTTATACTGACAAATAAAAAATAAATCGAAGGTTACATTTTTGGTCAGTTTCATCAACGTCCCCCCTTAACCTGGAAACGGATTTAACAGTTTTATGGAGCAGAAGGGAATAAGTCTAAAAGTTCTGAAGAGTGGAATACTTGGTAAATAATGTTTGGTTAATATATATTTTTTATCACGAGTCGAATAAATGTGGGGTGGAGCGGGAAAACAGGCCTGAGGAAAATAATGATTGACTGTGAGTCATTCTGTGTAACTATAAATTAATCCATCAACAACAGCAAAACGAAATTAGATTTGAGTAACCAATTTATAACTAAACGAATTAGGTACGGGAAACTGTGTTAGCAAGAGACTAACATAGGAAATTGAATATGTTAAAATTCCTTCCAGTTCAACAATTTTCTGTGTGATAATTCACTAACAAATTTCTGGAGTTGTGCTTCCAGATGGAACGTAGTCCGTTGAACATAGAAGCTACACAATTATTTTTTTTATTTTGTGGAAACCAGGTACGTCCTTGTTCACATCCGTAGTGTAATATTATTTCGTGGCTACGCTGGATGAAACAACATATGGCGAAAACTTACGAAAACGCGGGTCGTATATGTCACACCAATACGGGACCACTGCCAGCGACTATCTGTGTGGGGAGAAGTCTCAGATACTGCGGTTCCTACTGCGTACTGTGTGCTTCTGGTACGCAGTATTTGAGTCGCTTGTAATTAGAGTGGTGCACTAAATACACTGGGGTGACATTACGCATGGCTGAAACTTTGACATTTTAGTTGACGGTACTGCAAGGCTTTGAATCCCGCTCGTAGTGTCAATTTAGCTTTGGAGATGACGCGGGTAGAAAGGAATTACACTTAGCTAGTACTGGAAGGATCATTAACGTGGTACATCTGCATCTGTGTCCCGGGTGCCTAACATTGTATTAGTTACTAGGTCCTCTTCTTCACGTTCCATTTATGTGTGGAACGAGGACAGAATGATTTTTTAAATATGTCTATGTGTTAGATTACGATCAGTTTGGCTTTAGTAAAGGTATAGTTGTCAGAAAGGCAGTTTTGATGTGAGGTTCATAATGGAAGCCATACCAAAGAAAAATCAAGACACGTTCACAGGATATGTCGTCCCAGAAAAGCGTTCAACAATGTCACATACTTCAAGATGAAAGAAATTCCAATGAAAATGAGGGTAAAATATACGGAGAGACGGGCATTTTACAATATGTACGAGAGTCAAGAGGGAATAATGACAGAGGAAGACCAAACACGAAGTGCTCGAATTAGAAAGGGTGTAAGACAGGGACGAAGTCTTTCGCTGCTACTGTTCATTTTGTATATCGAAAATGCTATGATGAGTATAAAAGAAAGATTCACTAGTGGAATTAAAAATCACGGTGAAAGGATATCAATGATAAGATTTGCTGATGACATTCCTATCCTCAGTAAAATTGAAGAAGAACTACAGGATGTACTAAATGGAACGAACAGTATAATGAGTACAGACTATGGGTTCAGACTAAATCGAAGAAAGACGAAAGCAATGAGAAGTAGCAGAAATCAGAACAGCGAAGAACTTAACATGAGGATTAACGGTCACAAAGTAGGTGAAGTTAAGGTAGTAAGGCAGCAAAACAGCCAATGTCGGATGGAGAAAGGTGGACATCAAAAGAAAACTATCATTGAAAAAAGAGCATTCCTGGTCAGGAGAAGTCTACTAGTGTTGAATACAAGCTTTAATTTGGGGAAGAAATTTCTGAGATTGTAGATTCATAGCACAGCATTGTATGGCAGTGAAACACGGACTGTGGCAAAACTGGGACGAAGAGAATCGAACCATGTGAGATGTGGTGCTACAGACGAATGTTGAGAATTAGGTTTACTGATAAGGTAAAGAACGAGGAGTTTCTGCTTTTCAAGAAGAAGATGCAGGAAGATAGGATGTCTGTTAAGACGTCTGGTAATAACTTCCATGGCACTAGAGGGAGCTGTAGATGTTAAAAATCTGTAGAGAAAGATATTGTAATACACCCGGAAAATAATTGAGGACATTTTTGCAAGTGCTACTCAGAGATGAAGAGGTTGGCACAAGATAGGAATTCATAACGGGCCATTCAAACCAGTCAGAAGCCTGACGACTCAATGTAATTGTAATTAATCTAATTTTGTCCTCACAGTCCATATAAGCTTGTCCTTCTGGAAGTTGTAGTGTATTCCTAGATTCATCGTTTAAAATAGTTTCTTGGATCTTTGTAAGTAGACTTCCTCTTGATAGCTTGCATCTATTTCCAGGTGTGCAAGTTTCACTTCTTCAATATCTCTGTGACACTCTTCACATCACTCAAAGGAAGCTGCTTCCACTGGCGCTGGCCATCTCCATATACAAGGTGTGTGTGAGAAAAGTAATGGAACTGACAACACTGCGATCGATCTGGTAACCTTTAAATAGGTGTGTTCATTCCTTCCAGACTATCAGATCGACTGTCCTCCTCAAAGACAACACGTGATTTTTGAGAGCGCCATCACTGATGTTGTGTTTACGTAGTGTGTTATGAAAATGGAACAGCGGAATTTAGAGCAACGTTATACAATCACGTTTTGTGCTAAACTTGCGGCATTGGTAAGTGTAACCTTTGAAATGTTGAAGTAGGTGTATGGAGAACATTCCTTACCAAGAGCACAAGCTTTTTGCCGGTACAAAATATTTCTTGAAAGCCGAGAACACGTTGAAGATTAACAACGCTCAGAAAGACCTTCAATTTAAAAAACCGACGGAAACGTCGAATGTGTGTGTGCTGTTATGAGACTGTTCCATCAGGAACTGTTAAAAAAGGGTTTTACAAAAATGTCCATGAAAGGCTCAAGAAAAGGGTGAATCGAGCAAGACCAAAAACTGCAGACAACTGGATGCTGTATAATCAGAACGCCCCATGAGACATGGCCACCTTCCATCACAGAATTTCTTACCTCTAAACACTTTCCTGTTGTTCCACCACCCCGCCACCCTCTATTCACCTGATCTGTGTCCTTTGTGACTTTTGTTTTCCCGAAACTTGAGAAACGTCTTAAAATGATGTCATCTTGGGACTCTGGAGAACTTTCAGGACAATGTGGCCGACATGTTACAGGCCTTACCACTTGGAATCGTTCATCGCTGCTACCAAAACTGGAAACAAAGACTCCGGTGGTGAGTAGCTGCTGAAGCGAAAATTTGAAGGGACAATATTTTTATTTGAAAAAAAAAAAAAACCTTTGTTAGATAAAAATCAGTCTCATTACTTTTCTCTCACACTTGTACGTTTAATATGCCCTGTTAGAATTATTTAGTAGGAGTTCCACACACTTGAAAAAATATACTGGGAAAGGTGGCACTAGCGATTTGTAAGCAATCACTTTGGTAGAATGATCACATTTCCTTTGTATTTTGCCAATAATCTAAGGTATGGCACCTGATTTACCTATGACTGAGCCTGTGTGATCCTTCCATTCCATATCCCTATCAATAGTTACTACCAGGTATTTCTATTGACTGGCCGACTCTACGTGTGACTCGTTGTTAGTGCATTCGTTGGGTAATACGTTCTCTCGTTTTGAGACGTGCACAGTTTTACGTATCTGAACATTTAAAGTAAGTTGTCAATCGTTGCACCACTTAAACATCTTCTCAAGACCAGACTGAATAGTTGTGCAGCTCCCTCAGACGTTACTTCATTGTGTAGAGTACCGTGCCAGTTGTGAAAAGTCAGAGATTACTGTTTCAGTCTCTGCAAGGTCACTAATGCACAACACATACAGCAAGGCTCCAAATACGTTTCCCTCGTGGATCATGAAGTTACTTCTACATCTTTCGATGACTCTTCATTCAAGATAACATGCTGCGTCCTCCATCATTGCAAGAAATCAGTCTAATGAAAATTTTGCTTGGTACCCCACACGACTGTAATTTTGACAATATCCGTATGTGTGGTACTGGGTCAAATGCTTTTCGGATATAGGGAAATAATGCGACTACCTCTCTGCTATGATCAACGGCTTTCAGGATGTCATGCTGGAAAAGTACAACTACTGCGAAAACGGTGGGTTTTCTCCTACAGTGATCGAAGTAGTCTACCTAACATAATGCCTGCACTGCATAGAAAAGAGAGAAATCAGAGCCGCCTCGGGTAATCATATCTCTCATTAGACGTATCAGCGGTCACGATTGGTTTCTCTGACAGTATGACGACCAGTCAAATGCGGCTCCTCTCGCAAATATATCCTACGGCTCTTGCCTGCCATGCGTTATCCAACAGTGGCTGCGTAGTATTCTCTTCACAGATGACTCAAATCTCTGCCTGTACATTGCTTTTCACCATCTGTTCATCTAGGGTGCTTCTGGGCACGTTAAACTCTGTCAGTATTGTACAGCGTGACCAGAAATAAAAGCCCATATATTGTGCCTTCATTCGAATACGATTGCTGCAGCACTCTGCAGACGCTGCGAACAGGCAGGAGTCACAGAAAGATGTTTAATTTTACAATATAACTGGTTTCGATAACAGGTGATCATCTTAAGATCTAACAACAAGAGTTACAGTTTACTGGAACCTAGCAATACATTAGATTTAGTAGAATGAGTTCATCAACAGCACTGTTCTTAGAAACTTAGGGGGCATCTTTCAGTCGCCTGCCTCGACACCACCTCCTTATCAGCAACCCCTCACTCCCAACGGTAGCTCATAGGCTCACATGTTGTCCTAGCAGCAACGGGCGAGCAGTCTGCAAAATCTGTAAGCCGTGCAACGCCACAGTTTAGAAGCAGATGTAACTAACTAATGTTTCATCCTGTTTCCTACGTTTAGAGTTGCTTCACGTAACTCACCTTTCGTACTTATACTGCTTCATACCTTTTAAAGCTTTGTACTTCTCTCCTCTTACGGTTTTAATATTTTATTTAAAGTCAATTTTATTTATCATAACTTTCACATTTTACAATTTTAGCTCAAGTCCATCACCGTTATACAATGCTCTATAAATGTTTGACTCAGTGTAAATCCGTTACTTTCATGTCATCCAGTTCTCTCCCTCCGCCTTTTCTCGACGATCCCCTCAACCCACTTCGCAATCTCGTTCGTGCCACCCTCTCTCCACTTCCTCCACCACTTGTCTTTCGAACCATTGACCACAGTAGCATACCACAGTACTTCTATACGTACTTCCTGTATAGCCACGACGGATTGGTTGTACACGTTAATAGAGTAGGTCAGCTATGAGTTATATGCAACCCACAACTCCTTCAAAAGCCATATGTGACATTTTCATATTCTCTCGTTTGTTAGGTGCTGACTATTAGTCGTACAGAAGAAATAAAAAGGGCCGTTTTGTAGAAAAAAATTTCTGTATTGCGTTTCCGCCAAAGGCCACAGCTTTCAGGTTATTCAAGAAAAACGTGTTTGAAGGCCACCTTTATACATTGTTCTTGAATAATTCGAAAACTACGGCCTCCAGCTAAAACGTTCCCGGAACAAAATTTAACTACATTAAATTTAATATTAAAAAGCCATGCTCATTTTTTCTGTAGGCCTAATAGTCTGGTCGTATCGAGCGGGAAAATATAAAAGCGTGCACATTGTTCTTCAAGGCATTGCAGGTTGTATAAAACCCATACGTACTGGAAGCTGAATCACCCTATATAAGATTCAACAGTTATGTGAGAGACTTTTCTAGTGACAGTAGGGAAATGAAAGGTATGTACTTAGTTCTTTACCTTGTTTTCAGATTTGAAAGTTATCAACTTTGATAAAATTTGCTGAATTCTATTGCGACGATTACGCTGGTAATCGTCGCGTGAACCTTTCTCATATAAAAAATTCAACACCTGCAGCCGTCCTTTCGATGTTATTTACTACACAGCTGCCAGTTTCGGTGATTCAGTACACCATTTTCAGGCCATAACTGACGCTGACGGGGTTAAGTCCAATTGTATACACGATTCTATCAGTGGCCAACATCCATATTACGCTGGTAATCGTCGCGTGAACCTTTCTCATATAAAAAATTCAACACCTGCAGCCGTCCTTTCGATGTTATTTACTACACAGCTGCCAGTTTCGGTGATTCAGTACACCATTTTCAGGCCATAACTGACGCTGACGGGGTTAAGTCCAATTGTATACACGATTCTATCAGTGGCCAACATCCATGAAGTGGTTTCCGTAAACTATTTCTCGTATAGAAAATGAACTGTCTTCTATCTGCCGAATAATGCCCGCTTACCCTTGGCTGACTGTACATGAGTACCAGAGACTTTAGAAGTCACACATCTGAAGTCACCCGTTGCCTAGTGGAAATCAGTCAGATTGAGCGTTCGTAACACACTCTGGGTCGCAGGAATGCACCTTTAACGAGTACTTCTCACCCCCGTGAGGGAGTGTGCCTCATACTGCGGTGCGTTAACAGAAGCCGTCAAGATCAGCCAGATCCACGGTAGTATAGGCGCCTCTGTGCGTCTTGTTTTGACGTGAGGTGTGAGTAACGGTACAGTCCCCCCCCCCCCCCCCCCCCCCCCAATGTAGCAATGCTAGGAATTTTGGAGTCTCCGTGTTGGATTCTCTGTATGTTGGGGAGAGTGGATGTTGCGAGCGAGCAGTACTGTTTGCGTATCAAAGACATTGTGCTCCGAAGTTGAACACCCAAGGGGCCAGAAAGTTGGCGCAGATGGGCTTCCGCAAGCACTGAAGATACATAACAGTGCTCCAGAGGGTGATTATCCAAGCTTGCGCTCCAAATATTCTCTCATAAAATTAGAAAACAGACGTAATTACGCTCATGTGCCAAGAATTACAAATAAACTGATAAAAGAGGAACAGTAGTTTAACATTAAGACAAGCCTCTTAAATAAAAACGGAATTTTCATGTACAAACACAGAAAAATAATCTATAACGGTGAGGGCGTGTGATTGGCTTGCGGCTGTTAGAAACAATTTACTAGCAGAATGTGCCTTTTGACTATGATTATCCCTTGCTTTAGCGGAAAACTAGTGGGACTCACTCAAATCGAAGACTCAGTGGTTTCCCATCTTGGGAAATGACGTTTTGGAACTTCCTGGAAAGTTTAAGCCTGTTCTATTTTTCTGTTACAGTCAGAAGATAATACTTTGTTAGTTGTAATATAGTGAATGGGATGGAATTTTCTAATAATGCACTAATGTTCTGTAAGCAGTGTTCATAAGTATGACATGAGAAACTTAAGCGTAGAGAACCTAGTGTTTTATTAGTCTCTCGCCCAAGTCTAACGTATGAAGAATAATGCTTCCTTTCTTTGCGCTTCAGCACTGAACACTGGAGTCAACACAGATACACTCCTGGAAATTGAAATATGAACACCGTGAATTCATTGTCCCACGAAGGGGAAACTTTATTGACACATTCCTGGGGTTAGATACATCACATGATCACACTGACAGAACCACAGGCACATAGACACAGGCAACACAGCATGCACAATGTCGGCACTAGTACAGTGTATATCCACCTTTCGCACCAATGCAGGCTGCTATTCTCCCATGGAGACGATCGTAGAGATGCTGGATGTAGTCCTATGGAAAGGCTTGCCATGCCATTTCCACCTGGCGCCTCAGTTGGACCAGCGTTCGTGCTGGACATGCAGACCGCGTGAGACGACGCTTCATCCAGTCCCAAACATGCTCAATGGGGGACAGATCCGGAGATCTTGCCGGCCAGGGTAGTTGACTTACACCTTCTAGAGCACGTTGGGTGGCACGGGATACATGCGGACGTGCATTGTCCTGTTGGAACAGCAAGTTCCCTTGCCGGTCTAGGAATGGTAGAACGATGGGTTCGATGACGGTTTGGATGTACCGTGCACTATTCAGTGTCCCCTCGACGATCACCAGAGGTGTACGGCCAGTGTAGGAGATCGCTCCCCACACCATGATGCCGGGTGTTGGCCATGTGTGCCTCGGTCGTATGCAGTCCTGATTGTGGCGCTCACCTGCACGGCGCCAAACACGCATATGACCATCATTGGCACCAAGGCAGAAGCGACTCTCATCGCTGAAGACGACACGTCTCTATTCGTCCCTCCATTCACGCCTGTCGCGACACCACTGGAGGCGGGCTGCACGATGTTGGGGCGTGAGCGGAAGACGGCCTAACGGTGTGCGGGACCGTAGCCCAGCTTCATGAAGACGATTGCGAATGGTCCTCGCCGATACCCCAGGAGCAACAGTGTCCCTAATTTGCTGGGAAGTGGCGGTGTGGCCCCCTACGGCACTGCGTAGGATCCTACGGTCTTGGCGTGCATCCGTGCGTCGCTGCGGTCCGGTCCCAGGTCGACGGGCACGTGCACCTTCCGCCGACCACTGGCGACAACATCGATGTACTGTGGAGACCTCACGCCCCACGTGTTGAGCAATTCGGCGGTACGTCCACACGGCCTCCCGCATGCCCACTATACGCCCTCACTCAAAGTCCGTCAACTGCACATACGGTTCACGTCCACGCTGTCGCGGCATGCTACCAGTGATAAAGACTGCGATGGAGCTCCGTATGCCACGGCAAACTGACTGACACTGACGGCGGCGGTGCACAAATGCTGCGCAGCTAGCGCCATTCGACGGCCAACACCGCGGTTCCTGGTGTGTCCGCTGTGCCGTGCGTGTGGTCATTGCTTGTACAGCCCTCTCGCAGTGTCCGGAGCAAGTATGGTGGGTCTGACACACCGGTGTCAATGTGTTCCTTTTCCCATTTCCAGGAGTGTATAAGCATAAGTACGCAGTCATTCCTTCCACGAACCATGGACCATGTCGAGGTGGGGTGGCTTGTGTGCCTCAGTAACAGAGGTAGCCCTACGACAGTTGTAAACACAATAGAGGCATGAGAGTAATTTGTGATATCTGAAGAGAAGCAGTGTTCTATCCATCAGCAGTACAAGCCAGTCTTGATGATATCTAATGTGGATTTGTAAAATTACCCAACATGACCTTGCTGTACAAGTACTGCAAACGGCTGACAGTAAGGAAAAACCTATAGCAGTTATTTTCCAGTGGGCATGTAGCTCAACCGTATGATATTGCCTTGAGTAAAATGTTCAGGAGGTAAATAAGTCCCCAAATCGGGTCTCGAGGCGGTGAAAAGTGAGGAGAAGAGTGTCTCCAGGAAAAATGAAACGTGGAACGTTACACTCCGTAATAGGGCAAGAACTGCCTTTCTGACAGGCCTGATGCGGCCCGCTATATATGCGTACGCCTCTCTTTACACAACATTTTCATCTTTGACTATATCTTATATCTACGTCCTCAATTACTCGTAGAGAGTGTTCCAGTCTCTGCCATCTCTTACAGTTTTTATTCTCTAAAGCTCCATATAAAACGAACGAAGTAATTTCCTGTTGCCGTAATACATGTTGTAGAATCTTGTCCCTTTTACTTGTCAGCGTTTTCCATATGTTCCTTTCTTCGCCGATACTGTGGAAAAACCCCTCAAAAGGGTTCAAATTGCTTTGAGTACTATGAGACTTAACATCTGAGGTCATTAGTCCCCTGCACGTTGATCTACTTAAAACTAACTAACCTAAGGACATCACACACATCCATGCCAGAGGCAGGATTCGAACCTGCGACCGTAGCAGTCGCCCGGTTCCGAAGTGAAGCTCCCAAAACCGCTCGGCCATAGCGGACGGTAGAACCTCCTTATTCCTTACCTTACATCCATCAAATATTCAACATCTTTCTACAGTACCTCATCTCAAAAGCTTCTATTCTCTGTGATTTCCCCAAGTCTCATGATTCACAAACACATAATGCTGTATTCCATACGTATATCTTCAGAAATTTCTTTCTCTGATCGAGACCTTGAGACCTAAGTGTCATACCTGCAGACGTGTGCAGAAATCCTCTTTCTGCCTGTGCTAGTCTACTGTTACGTCGTTCAGTGTTTTTTGTTTCCAAGAGAGCTGAATTCTAATTACTTTCGGCTTTCCTCGGTTTGTTCTCAGACTACACTGTTATTTGTTAGAGTGAATTAATTACTGTTCATTCCATTCAATGTTTCATTTTCATTTTAGATTAGGATGGCAGTATCATAAGTGCATTTTGTCAATGATATTTTAGCTGCTGCCGCGCGAGATCAGCCGAGCGGTTTAAGGCGCTGCAGCCATGGCCTGTGCGGCTGGTCCTGGCGGAAGTTCGAGTCCTCCCTCGGGCATGGGTGTGTGTTTTGTTCCTTAGGATGATTTAGGTTAAGTAGTGTGTAAGCTTAGGGACTGATGACTTTAGCATATACATCTACATCTACATTTATACTCCGCAAGCCACCCAACGGTGTGTGGCGGAGGGCACTTTACGTGCCGCTGTCATTACCTCCCTAAGTCCCATAAGATTAAAAAAAAAATTGGTGCCGGTCACTGCAAAGACGAGGTAGGGCAGGCGTTCAATGTCGCTCGTAGCTACATCCTGAATTTTAATTCCACTACTCAAACTTTCTTCCATTTCAATCAATGTGACTTCTCTGTATACATGGAACTGTAGAAGCGAAAGACTGCATCCTCGGGCTATACCCATTTTAATCCGACATTTCGGTCCCCGTCTTTAATTATTATGATTCCCTCTCGATTCTTGTAAGTACTGTACGTTTTCCACATAGGTAATTCTCATTTTTTTGCAGGATTTCGAACTTGCGCCATTCTACATCCTCTAACGCTCTTTGTAGGTGGACAAATCCTATAAAGGTATTTCGATTCTTTAAATTTAAATCTTGCCTCCATTAGCAATCGCAACTTAGAAACTGCCTACCTGTGGCCGTTACATCTCCTAAATTCTCCCCATTTTACAATGTCGAACGCATTTTCTAGGTCGACAAATATTGTAAATATGATGTCAGTCCTGCTTCCATTGTCAATTGCAATATTAGAATTGCCTCTCGGGTGCCCTCACCTCTCCGAATTTCAAACTATTCTTCATCTAACATTCGTCGACCTTTCTTTCCCATTCTTCTGTGAATTGTTCTTTCAGCAGCTTGCGTGCTAGAATTGTTCCGCTGGCTGTTCTGTAGCTCTTGTACTTGCCTGCTCTTGGTGTCTTTGGTGTAGGAATTGATAATAGAATTTATTAAGGCAAATGTATAGCCTGAAACACAGTGGGAATTAGTGAAATAAGGTGACACCGAGAACATCTCTGGTGAGGTGAATGTTGCATTGTACATACAAAATCAAGTAAAATTATTGCAGGAGTGGATTTAATAATAAATAGGAATACGAGTAAGCTACTATCAACTAGAATGTGAAAGTAATGTTGTAACTAAGATAGAATTACACTCACAGAAGGCAGAACGCAGCATTTAAACTTCTGAAGCATATGAATAAACCGGAGAAAGATACGCAAACAATAATATAGTAACAGAATATCAATGGATGCACCACTGCAGAAATTTATTTTATGATGAAGAGTGTGAAGAAAGGTATTCTTTAAAAATCCATAAAAACTCTGTAGATCAAATAGACATAAAAGAACTAAAAGCAGCCTTCACTGTAACCAAAAATTGGAAAGCATCTGGCCTATATGGCATTAATGAAGAATTCATCAAATATGGAAGAACTATTACAGAAATTTGCTTCTTCCATTTTTTTAAATAAGTGTTTAAAGAACTGTTCGGTACCTAAGAATGAAACACAGCTATATTTAGAAAGGCATAGGAAAGGTACCGGTAATTATAGAGGAATAGGTTTACTAAGCGATATAAAATGTATGGGAAGATTGTTAATCAGAAGCTACAAAATATCATTGATGCAATAATCTCAAGAACAACCAGGTTTCAGAAAGAGGCGTTCGTGTATTGATAATATGTTTACAATAAGGTATATTATTAAAAACTTCGGGAATTTCGACTTAGTAACACATTTACAATTATTGATTTAGAGAAAGCGTTTCAAGTGTAAAAAGACTCATTTTGTGGAAGACATCGGAAATAAAAAGTTTTCCTAAACATCTTATTAATACCATAAACGTCTGTACGTAAATATAGAAATGCTGTAAATTCATGTTCGAAAATATCAAATGAAATTTTAGTAAATCAAAGTGTTCGACAAGGGTGCAATTTACCACCCACTTTATTTAATTTGTATACTGACGACCTATTTATGAAAGGGAAAGATGAAATACATTTAGCAATTAAAATAGGATCTAGCATACCATTAAGTAGTCTGGTATATACTAATTACCAGATAACTGTACAGGAAACTGAAGATAATTTACAAAGAGTAGTATATAGATTTCGCGAAAACTCAATATAACTCAACTACATCTGCAAATAAGAGAAAGGTTATGGTATTCAGAGAAAATAATCTGACCTGATCGATAACAATAATAACTGACAAAATTTTAAAAGAATTATCCTGCTTCAGTAATCTTGGGTGTTACTTTAGTTTTAATTACGGCAAAGACATTGGGAAGAATTGGAAGAACTTTGAGAGAAAAGCACGAAAAGGAACAAAAATGAAATTCTATAAAGTTATAGCTATACCTACTCTTGTACATGGTTCTGAATCATATACAGTAACGGAAAAACAAAATCACATACACAAGCAGTAGAGATGAAGTTCATGAGATATGAAACAGTCTGCAATAAAATGGATAACTTAAGGAATGAAACAATAAGATCAGATATAAAATCTATTGCGTCAATGGCAAGATAAAAGAGAACAGAATGAAAAGGAAGGATCGCCTTGATTGAATGACAGAGAACAGATAACCTAAAAAGATAATGAATTATCGACCGACTCGAGAGAGAGAGAGAGAGAGAGAGAGAGAGAGATGGATAATAGAGACCGGAAGAGGTGTTACAACACCTAACCCTTGGAAGGATATGATGATGATCACAGTATTATAGAAATGGAGAAGGAAGTAGATGAAGACGAGGCATATGATGCATGCGAGAAGAATTTGGCAGAACACTGGAGAACTCTGCTTAAAAAAAGGCCTCTAGATTTGACGACATTATCTGAAAAATATTCATATCCACTCGAGAGCTAATAGTGAAAAACTATTTCACCTGATGTACAAGATTAGACTGCCAAAATAATCTCTGACTTCAAAAATAATGTCATAATGTCATTTCCAAAGTAGAAAAGCGCTGATAGGTACGAATTTACCACAGTATGAGTTTAATATAAAAAACTGGTAAAAGCCTGACGATGGAAAAATCGGTTTTAAATCCTGAGAAATGCAAAAACAAGCGACGGTATGCTGTAGAAGATCGGCTATGGTGTTTTTGGAATTAAGGATAGATTTTCACAAATATTGACAGAAAAGCAGTCTCTGAAATTATGAGGGTATCAAGGATAAAAAACAAAGAATGAAAGGAAAGCAATAATTGAGAAGGGAGTACGACGAAGTTGTAGCCTATCCCCAAAGCCATTAGAACCATGCTTCGAGGAAGCATTAAAGAAAACGAAACAGAAATTTGGAAACGCAAATAAAGCTCATGGAGAAGAATTGTAAACTTCAAAGTTCTCAGATGGCATTGTAAACTGGTCAGAGAAAGAGGCTGTAAGATGAACGTCAACAAAAGGAAATTAAAATCAATGGGATGTAGTCGAATTAAATCTCTATGACGCTGAGGGAATGACATAAGAACATGAAAGTGGTAGACGAATTTGGTAATTTCAGCAGAAAAATAATTGATGAAGGCCAAAAATAAAATGCAGACTGGTAATAACAAGAAAAACTTGTCTGAAAAAAATACACACATCCAACTTAACAAATATAAATTTAAGCGCTAGGGAACTTTCTGATTTGTGTATACTGTAGCCTCGTACGGAAGTGAAACGTAGAAGTGTTTGGCAGCAGCATTCTTTTAAAACGTTTTTACATATTAATTCCGCAGCTATCCAGAGTTAAAATGCGAGCCTTCCAAGACAATCAACATGTTTTTTGTTAGGAAATGACTATCTCTGGAGATAGTCATTGATCGGTGACGCTACATTGTGTTCTGACTTCTGTTGTCGGCGTGGCATCAGCTGAAGGGCATGATGCAAGCGAAAATGTGGGAAATATGTAACGAGGGGGTTAAGCAATTCCTTCCACACTGGGTCGTGACTGAGGGGTGAAAAAGGAACGGCGGTTAGCCGCACTATCACCTATCTCCCCAAGAATTGTGTTTGGGTTTGGTCCTCTAGCCCTTCCACCCCCAATCGCAGCTCGTTAGGAGGGAGGAGTTGGAGTTTCTGCTGCATTACTGATTGCCCAAATTTGCGCTTACGAATCCTATCATACATGTGACGTCATCCCATCAACAGTTCGTAGAACATCAAGCGACATCATTTGACCAATGACAAATTTGAACACCATGAAGAGGTTGATCTTCCCGCGGCAGGACATCATCTCGTGACTAATAATGCGATTGTTACATTCGGAAGTTCGAGTTTTAGCTGAGATTGGTCTGAACACTGTGAATTTATGCTACAAACTGTTCAGACGGAAAGAGAGTAGAAGCTTTTGGAATGCGGTTTTATAGAATAACGTTGATGATTAGATGGGTAGACCAAATAACTAAAGAAGATGTACTGAATCTTAATGAGGATAAAAGGAAATTTATGGCACTTGACGAAAAGCAAAAATTGGTCGAAAGGAGATATACCAGGTTGAATGAATGTAGGTTGCAGAAGTTACGCAGAAGAGGCTTGCAAATTTTTAAATTAGTTCTATATTGCACAATTTATTTTGTCATATAACTAGCAACTGGGACCAGCTTCGCACGGAAAGCACTAAGTATGTAGTTCGAAGAATCATCTGGCATAGCAGTCTTAAATTATATATCACGTAACTGCAGCACCTATCTATGTCCAACAAAAATTATAAAAAGCCCTTTCCTCTTCACCTGAAAAAGAAACATGTACAAGCACTTATACTTCAAATTATTGATTACAGCAAGGTATTACTCAGGAAAATTCTCGGCTCCTGGAATGGTCATGATTGCCTATGTTTGTTATATCTGTGAAGTTCGACTCTTTGATCACATTACATCACCATACGCCCAGCTACCCCGGCTGCGTGCAGAAAAGCGAAGATATTTCCATACAATCTGCGTTCTCCACTGTTTTATCAACGTGTACTGTCCCACATGTCTCTCCTCAACCTTAACGTACATAATCTAAAAATCATGGTAGAACCATCTGTTCCCCTCACAGGAAAATCCTTTCTGTCTCACTCCATTGTGTAGCCACTTTCTCGAAGTACTTCTCAGTAATAGGAACTCGACTTTGGAATAACCTCTCGTAGTATATTAGGGAAGTGAATTACATCTCCAGTTTCAGAGGACGATTAATTACGTATCTAATAAAGCAATAATAATAGTGTCCCTGCACGGACTCGTCACACTTGTGCATCTTCATTACGAACCAAATATTCCTCGATTCCCATTGTTCTTAGCTGGGGCAGTCCCCTTAAATTTCCTTTCCCCAGAAGTCGCTGTATCAGAAAACTTCTACTTCGTGCACCTATAAATTCATTTCGTATCTGCCACTACCGTTATTGTTATTATTGTCATTGTCATTAGTAATAATGTAATAATATTATTATCACTGCTATTAGTAGAAACAGCGGCTGCGCCACTAATATTGCCAATATTAAATTTGTTAGAACATAGTCAGTATTTACTTACCGAGATTGCATTATAGACAGTCTAATCAATTTAATAGTATTTGCCATACTGAAACTGTTACATTTTAGGTCCTGTATGTGTAAACCCTGTTCGGATTGAAGAAAGAGTGTGATGACCGTTACTAGATGAGTTAAAATTAATAAATAAACATAAATAAATAAAATACAAACCTTGTTCGTGAAGCAGTCGGTATATATATGCGAGCCGTATCAAACTCCCTACTGCAGTGCCTCAAAGTGTGTTTATTAACAAACAGAAAAACGCAGAGAGGATTTTAATTTATAATAGGTGTAAACAGAACAGATACCTATGCAGCACGTAAATTAAGCGAAACACTTACTGGATTCTTTCGTTATGCCGAATATTTTCCGGTATCCAGCCGTGCTGATGATTCTAATTCTTTAAAAACAGTGGCTACAACTGGTGAGCTTACGTTTTCCAGACAGTGTTGTTTTTATTCCACAATTAGTATCAGAGGAAAGAAAGAGGAAGAAGTAGAAGTTCTAAGGATTAATATAATCGCCAGCGAAGATTATTTCTCTCCTCTGTTGTATGTACTTAACTTTTCTTCTACAACACGTTGACGGGTAGGTAATTAAGAATTGTCAGACGTGTTGGGTGAGGACGTGTTAAAATGATATATTGTTTTCACACACATATGAAATTGTTCTACAGTTAACGTTTTGTTACCGTTCCAGTCGCTGCTGTATGCGATTCGAATTAACGTGCTTTGTTAGAGAATTCAATATTCATCGATTGTACAGAAACAAAGTCGCAAAAACAACAGCCACCAAAGGTTACCTTTAAACTTGCAGGGAGTGACGAGGTTCGTATGAGGAAAGTTCCCTGGAAGCTCACAAAAGAGATGATAAATCGGTGTTGGATGTATGAGAGTAGCGCGAGTTCAAAAGCCATACATCATTCTGCTGCTGTCTGTACCGCTTATGAGACAAGAATGGCCCGGAGCTCACTCGCTCTAGAAAAGAGACCGAAGAGTAAAGACCATTTCTGCTGCGTAAGACGTAGCCTCTCTCTCTATACCTTACACGAAGTTTCTTTGGGATAACGTAATGTTGACCGATCGGTAATTATCAATAAACACAGTTGGTGGTGGAGTATTTATTGCTGTCATAAGTAGTTTGCCTTTTTGTGAAAGTGAAGTAAATGGTTCCTGCGAAATAGTATCGGTAGTGGCTATACTTGATAATCGGACTAAACTTTTGACTGGATCGTTTTACCGATCCCCCCGACTCAGTTGCTGAACATTCAAAGAGAACTTTAGTATCATTTCAAATAGGTACCCCACTCATACGGTTACAGTCGATGGTGACTTCAGTCTATCCTCGATATGCTTGAAAAATTATACGTTTCAAGCCGGTGGCAGGCATAAAACGTCATTAAAAATTGTACTGAATGCTTCCCCAGAAAAATATTTTGAACAATTTGTTCATGAGCCCACTCGAAGCGTAAATGTTTGCGAAAGCATACTTGACCTCTTAGCAACAAATAATCCTGGACAAATAGTGAGTATCGGGTCGAATACAGGGAATAGCGACCCCATGACAGTTGCTGCTAGGTTGAATGCCGCAACACCTACAACAATGAAAAAGAAACGCAAAGTATATCTATTTAAATAATATGATAAAAATGTTCTTTATACCGTTGTAAGACACAGTCTTACCTCCTTCCGATCTAATCATGTAAGCGCAGAAAATTTGTGGAATGATTTCAAAAGATAGTATCCACAGCCACAGATAGATATATACCACATAAATAAATAAATAAATAAATGGTACTGATACCCCATGGTACACAAAATGGGTCAGGTCGCAGGTGCACAAACAGCGAAAAAACATGTCAAATTTTAAAGAACGCAAAATACCCAAGACTGGCAAAGTTTTACAGAAGTTCGACATATAGCGCGTACTTCAATGCGAGATGCTTTTAATAATTTCCATAACGAAACTCTGTCTCGAAATCTGGCAGAAAACCCAAAGAGATTGTGGTCACTAAAGCAGAGTTATTAAACACGGTTTTACGAAACTCATTCACCAAAGAAGAAGAAATACATATTCCTGAATTCCAATCAAGAACAACTGCCAGGACGAGAAAGATAAAAGTAGATATCTTTCGTGTCGCAAAGCAGCTTAAACCACTTAATAAAGGAAAGGCTTCTGGTCCTGATTGTATACCAGTGAGGTTCCTCTCAGAGTATGCTGATACAATAGCTCCATATTTAGCAATTATATGCAACCGCTCGGTCACAGGTAGATCCGTACCTAAAGACTGGAATAGTGCTCAAGTCACATCAATACCCAAAAAGGGAAGTAGGAGTAATCCATTGAATTACAGGCCCATATCACTAAAGTCGATTTGAAGTAGCATTTTGGAACATATACTCGAACATTATGAAGTACCTCGAAGAAATCGATTTATTGACACATAGTCGGCACGGATTCAGAAAATATCGTTCTTGTGAAACACAACTAGCTCTTTATACTCATCGACAGGGAATGTCAAACTTACTTCATATTTTTAGATTTCCAGAGGGCTTCCGACATCGTTCCTCACAAGTGTCTTCTAACCAAACTGTGTGCCTATGGAATATCGCCTGAGTTGTGCGACTGGATGCGTTATTTCCTGTCTTAAAGGTCGCAGTTCGTAGAGGTAGGGGTGTAAATGTGGAAACCGAGTTTATTTTTGCTGTATAAAAAAAATGTTTACTTCTCTTTCAGCTTCAAAAATCAGCCAAAGCTAATTCATAATGTTTTAGCAATGAATGTAATATCATGAAACACAAAAACTAAATATGTTAAAAATTAAAGAAACAATTTCTGCTTGCACAACTCACTAATTTTTCAAGAAGTGCGGGTAATGTGGAAACGTCTTAAAATTGTGGGAAACTGACTATTTCAAACGAAAACTATTGAAAATGTTAGAAACTATTTTATTTTTATTAATTTTACACAAAAATATTTTTAAACGCAATTGTATTAGAAAAATGCTTCATAAGCGAAGTTCACTTGCAAAAATCGCATATCTAAATTTCTCCTTCATTTCCGGCACACAAAGAGTGACTCCACTCCTCACACACTACATACTTAATCCACAATTCTCCCCGAATGACTTTGGAAAATGCGCCTTCACAAAAAATGGAAATTGCGTCGTCTTCAGTAAGTTTCTCTTCCCCAACTACGAGATCCAAATGTGACTCTCCTGAAGAGACAGTTGGTGTATTGGGATTTTCAGCAGAATCCTCAGATAACGTCGTCCTCTTGAGAGGAGGCACTGGCATGATATCTTGTGGAGACAAACACGTATTTGATGAGGTATTTGACAACGATCTTGGCCTTCTGTTTTATCCATTTCAATGAGATACTGTACCAACTGTTTCGCAATAGAATCGGGTAGTACAAGCTTACTTCCAAGTCTCAAAGAAACACACTCTTCAGGTGACGTATCACTATGCAAAAACCATTGAAGTGTCGTCTGAGGTACACTGAAAGCTTTTACTGCTCTTCTTAACCCCACTTGCTTTCCCTTGAGGCTATCAAGCCTTAATCATGTTTTCAGCATCTCACTTCTGCACAATAACTCTTGGTTTCCGATCAGTTACCTTTCGTGGCATCTAGGTTGGTTGGTTGGTTGTTTGGAGGAAGAGACCAAACATCGAGGTCATCGGTCTCATCGGTGTTTAAGGAAGGGCGGGGAAGGAATTCAGCCGTGCCCTTTCAGAGGAACCATCCCGGCATTTGCCTGGCGCGATTTAGGGAAATCACGGAAAACATAAATCAAGATGGCCGGACGCGGGGTTTAACCGTCGTCCTCCCGAACGCGAGTCCAGTGTGCTAACCACTGCGCCACCTCGCTCGCTACAAAGTATATAGATAAATATAATAGCACAACTTACCTCGAAAAAGGTTTAGAAAATGCGCTAACGTAAATTGAATCACTGTCACGGTGTCTGTTGTTCAACTGACTTATAACGCTCTACCGTGACAGATAGGAACTATTGCAACAATTTCTGACTGCCCCACTACAGTGCAGCGCTCTGCAGGCCAGATACTAGACGTTTCCACATCACCCACACGCTTCCTCATTTATACCCCTACATCTAGTAATAGACGGAAAGTCATCGAGTGTTATGGGCCCTACATTGTTCCTGACCGATATTAACGATATAGCAGACAATCATAGTAGCTGTCTTAGATTGTGTGCAGATGATTCTGTCATTTACTAATTTGTAAAGTTATCAGATGACCAAAACGAATTGCAAAACGATGCCGGTCGGTGTGGCCGTGCGGTTCTAGGCGCTTCAGTCTGGAACCGCTTGACCGCTACGGTCGCAGGTTAGAATCCTGCCTCGGACATGGATGTGTGTGATGTCCTTAGGTTAGTTAGGCTTAAGTAGTTCTAAGTTATAGGGGACTGATGAACACAGATGTTAAGTCCTATAGTGCTCAGAACCATTTGAACCATTTTTTGCAAAATGATTTAGATAAGGTGCCTGTATCGTGCGATAAGCGGCAATTGACTCTGAATAAAGAAAAATGTGAAGTCATTCACATGAGTACTAAAAGAAATCCATTGAATTTCGATTACGCGACAAGTCATACAAATCTGAAGGCTGTAAATTCAACTAAATACTTAGGGGTTGCAATTACAAATAATCTAAACTGGAACCCTCACATAGATGAAGTTGAGAGTAGAGTAAACCAAAGACTGCAATTCATTGGCAGAACACTTAGAAGGTGCAACAGGTCTGCTAAAGAAACTGCTTACACCACGTTTGTCCGCCATGTTCTGGAGTATTCCTGTGCGATGTGGGATCCACATCAGGTGGGACTGACGGAAGACATCGAAAAAGTGCAAAGAAGGGAGGCTCGTTTTATGTTATCACTAAATAGGGGAAATAGTGCCACAGACACGATACGTGAATTAGAGTGGCAATCATTAAAACAAAGGCATTTTTCGTTGCGACGGGATCTTCTCATGAAATATCAATCACCAGTTTTCTCCTCCGAATGCAGAAACATTCTGTTGGCACCCACCTACATAGGGAGAAACGATCATCACGATAAAATAAGAGACATCAGGGGTCGCACAGAAAAAATTTAGTGTTGATTTTTCCCGCGCGGCGTTCGAGAGTGGGACGGTAAGGAGACAGCTTGAAGGTGGTTCATTGAACCTTCTGCCAGACTCTAAATTTGAGTAGCAGAGTAATGACGTAGATATAGATGCAGAACCACGGTATTGACCGTCTAGGAATGGCTGAACTGTGGACAACACGAGCCGTGCACCTCCTTCCTGGTGGAATGACTGGAACTGATCAGCTGTTGGACCCCCTACGTCTAGAGGGCGGATTTACATCTGTGGGCGTTTACATCTGTGGTCGGATTTAGTGACTTGTCTGAACAGTCGGAGGGGCTGTGTCTGTGATACAATATCCACAGTCATCGTCCGTCTTGAGGGGTTCTCGGAGCTGGGGTGATGGAAATCTTTTTTTCATGTATGTATTTCAGTCAACGTTAAGAGTAGTTCAGTCAAATAATCTAGTCCACCCCACAAAATTACTTTATGTCAGTCTCAAACGTATGTTAACCTATACATGGCGTTTTACACAGTTAATTAAAATTTCAATAGAAAGTGATGTCTCCGTACACTCAAAGTCACTAGACTCATTGTTCAGCTGTTGCCACCACGCTCTCGTTACTTCCTTTCCAAACGCTACGAATTACTGCGTGTTATTATACTACAAAATTTATCAAAAATTTTAATGTCAGATTTATTCAAAACTTCTATAGTAATTCTGTCGTTCAGCAATATTTTTTACATCTCTGTAGCGTTATTACTTAGAAGAAATAGAAAAGGTTTATATGGCCGATATTATCGTGCCTTTCACAATCCTTCGATAGAACTTTTATTTTTCGCTCTCACACGTCTGTCACTACCGTAGTGCACATTTTCTCTTATATTTTCTGTTGCTAATGTTTATTTCTTCCTGCAGCTATTAGAAATTTTTTCGCATATACTCATTTACTTTTTGGATGCACCCTTTCTTTTGGCTTTCACCACGTTTGTTATTCAGTTCATTTATCATTTGCTACAAAATTAAAAGCATGACTAGCCTGAGAGAGACGTTTTTGTTATGATATTTTTCCGAATTCTGGTATGATGCAACTCCCCAAGCTAGTCTAGATTATTATATCTGGCTAGCTGTATCCGTTTCAATCAGCTAATTGTATTGAAGCCTCGGTCACCCTCTACAGGCTTTACCACTAACACTACCATCCATTACTAAACCGATTGCTCAGAATGTGTCCCATCAACTTCCCTTTATTTTATCTAACTTCAGCCGTAAATTTGTTTTCCTCCCGTCTCGGATAAGAACCTTTCGTTAGTTATTTGAGCTACGCATCTAATCTTCAGCATTCTTCTGTAGCAACACTTATCAAGAGTTGAAAATGGGGATTGAGAATGATAGGTAATTCGTGATTGTTGAAGAAACTTCCAGGTTGTGTCAACAGTTAAATTCATTCTTATTACTTTGTCCACGTACCACTGAGCATGTGTGAGACATCTTGATCTCTGAAAGGTCTGAATTCAGCCAGTAATGCCAATAACGTTAATTTTATGGGTGACCGACAACTTTCATTAGCACACGAGCTCAAGAGTACCTTTTACTGTATGAGATGATGTGATATAGCTTGTAGTAATTACTTTGATTTCCGTTTTTTAAATATTCGATACGTTGTAAGAGCAGGTTGAAGCGTGGGATATAAATGGATTTACACCAGAAACTGAGAGAAAGTCAATGATTACAGTGCATGGGAATTTTTTTGTTCTTAAGACACTAGATTGCCATGGATTTTTACAACGGATATATATGAAGTACAGGTAAAAATGATAGTTACTGTCTTAAATACATGGTCGCCTGCTACAGTTAACAACACTAGTTAACGAAATGGGGACATTAATAGGGATGTAATTTGTTTTATATGTGCGGTTGTCATGAGGATAATATGGACATGTTCAGCTGTTCTCATCATGAAAAGCAACTCTAAATGAAACACGTTAAAAACTGCTACGTGATAAAACATCAACCCACTGCCTGCCACCGAACCGTATAAGTACTCACAAAGCCCAACAAAGAAGGCCATTTATGAAACCATGTGCCGGACTGAGATTCGAACCTTGGAACTTTCCATTTTGCTGGAAAGGGTTCTACCAACTGAACTACCACAGCACAATTATCGGTGCTACTTCCTCTCCTCCTACCCTACAAACTTAAAAGTTTAAACCTGCTATGAAGTTTCATATCAGCACAAATCCCGCTGCTTAGTGAAAATTCTTTCTGGAAACAATCCCCTAATGGTTAGGCCATGTCTGCGCAACATCCTAACTTCTAGAAGTGCTAGTGCTGCAGATCTCGCAGGGTAGCTTCTGTGCCATTTGGAAGGTGGTAGATGAGGACCTGGAGGGAATTGTGATTTGAGGACGGGTCGTAAGTCGTGCTCCATCAGCTCAGTATGTAGAGTAATTCCTGGCGAAAGGCTGAAGTCCTGCGTTCGAATTTCGATCCAGCACACTGTTTCAGTCTGTCAGAAAGTTTCTTATCTCCACACGCTCTGCTGCAAAGTCAAAATGACTTTTAGTGAACTGAATGTTCGAAACTTTTGTCGGGTTCGTCGACGCCAAGTGCTGGGAAAGACCACAACCGCTGCTCGCTGCCAACTGCAGTTCACGAGGTTGAACGGGAACTGAACGTGTCTCACGCGTCCCTCGTTTACCGTTAACCCCTCCCAACCAGAATACTGCAAGATTAGTGCGCAACATGAGTAGAGGTGTTACCGCTCTGGTTCCTCGTGGATCTTTCAAGAACCTTTAGTTCAGTTGCACGGAGATGCTATTCAGTTACTCATAAAACCATTTATTCAGCATTTACACACTCTTGAAATATGAAATACTATGTTATCGGCAACTGACACTTCTGTTCTATTAGGGATACCTGTGATTCAACAATAACATCTCCACCGTAGACGACGGTACTTTCCTAGTCGGCAGACTGTACAGTTTCACCACTGTCCATAACTTCTACAGTAGCACCAGATTCAAAATCATTTACATCATTAAAGTCAGTTTTGTCACATCTACGATTAAGTTCTTCTAACAATGCTTCCACCATTTGCAAATAAATTGACTTTACACAGTGCATACTCTGCGACAGAACGGTTACCCAATGTGAAGTCCAGGATAACAGTGATTATTGAAAAAATATTTGTGACAAAAACAATATCGTATTAGAGGTTTCAAATGTACTGAAGATTTAATGTTACAACAATGCATGTGGAGTACAGGAAATGGTTAGATTTGCAGATAAATTTCATTAACAGTTCTGAAGTACCAGTTATCGACCTGTGCTGACAAACTCATATTAGTAAGTGGTGTATCCTCCATGGGTGGCAATCGAGGCTCTGACCCTGGCATCCAGTCGATCCTGCAGGTGGAGAATACTGCTGTCCTGTGATATGTCATGTCATGCCATGCTTGGTCGCCATGGCCACGTAGTTCAGTAAGAGTTATTGGTTGACGAGTCGGACGAGTCACTCCTCGTCACAACGTATGCCACACGTGCTCGACCGGAGACAAGTCCGGAGATCATTCTGTCCAGGGAAGTTGCTGCATGTTTTTCAGAGCACATAGTGTGTAGGCCAATGCTATCGTTTTGGACCATCACCTTCTTGTTGCAAAAGCAACAAACAAACGGGTCTAGCAACATTCTATGTATACCTATCGCTGCATAGTGTCCCCTCCAGACCATAAGGCCTGGAATGGATCGCACCTTGGATCAATGCACTCTACAGGACAGCGCTCACCACGTATAAGTCGAATGCGCAAAATACCTTGACTTGCGTGCTGGCAGAGTCTGCTTTCACCACTGAAGACCACAGCGCGCCATTCCATCCAACTGATCCTATGACCCCACCAATCGAGTAGTGTACATCGATGATGAGCCTGAATGGAAGATTGGCTAGAGGTAGTCCCTCTGCTAATAACCGGTTCGCAACAGTTCGTGTTAACACGTCTGGGCACACAAGCCCTCTTATCTGTGCTATGGTAGGTGTACGATTTGTCACTGCTACCCTTATAAGATGACGATTCTGGAGGACGTCTGTATTGCCTGGAAGTCCGCAACCTCGTGTACCGGTGTGAGAATGTTCACGTGACCACTGGTACTAACATTGTTGCACAACTGAAGCGGCACACCAAACCTGTGTGGCAGTTCTAGAAAGGACCAACCCATCACTCAGAAGATCACGATGTGGCCGCTTCCAAACTCGCTCAGTCGGCTGTAGGAAATATGACTAAGTCTACGTGGCATGATTGCCTGCTTGCTTTACACGTTTGTCCCACACTGAGACTTGTGATTGTGAGTATTGACTATTAAAGGATGAACACAGATGGCGCTCTGGTAGCTATGGTACTAAGCTATCCATTGGCGGACGACGCTGAAATCATTATCAGTACGTCTGCTGTCCTCTAGATGGCGTATCCCGTCATAAGAACAAAACTGAACATCGTCATTACAGACGTACTAATTTTTTTCCGGCAGCGTATGTTCCTCATCGTTGTAAAAACCTCGTAAATTTTCACGACCTATATACATCAACTTTTCCACGATACCGTACTAAAGGTTCCCACGAACAGATACTGCAGATTTTTTCAATATATATGGTACATAAATATATACACTATGTGATCAAAAGTATCCGGATACTCCAAAAAACATTCGTTTTTCATATTGGATGCATTGTGCTGACACCTACTCCCAGGTACTCCATATCAACGACTTCAGTAGTCATTAGACATCTTGAGAGAGCAGAATGGGGCGCTCCGCGGAACTCGCTGACTTGGAACGTGGTCAGGAGATTGGCTGTCACTTGTGTAATACGTGACGACACAAGATTTTCACACTCCTAAACATCTCTAGGTCCTCTGTTTCCGATTTGATAGCGACGTGGAAACTCGATGGAACACATGCAGCACAAACGTGTAGACGCCGAACTCGTCTGTTCACTGACAGAGACCGAAGAAAGTTGAAGAGGGTAGCAATGTGTAATAGTCAGACATCTATCCAGACCATCACACAAGAATTCCAAACTGCACCAGGAAGCACTGCAAGTACTTTGACAGTTAGGCGGGAGGTGAGAAAACTTGGATTTCATTGCCTAGCCACACATTACGCCGGTAAATGCCAAACGACGATTCGCTTGGTGTAAGGAGCGTAAACATTGGACGATTGAACAGCGGAAAAACGTTGTGTGGAGTGACGAATCACGGTACACAATGCGGCGATCCGATGGCAGGGTGTTGGCATGGCGAATGCCCGGTGAACGTCATCTGCCAGCGTGTGTACTGCCAGCAGTAAAATCCGGAGGAGGTGGTGTTATGGTGTGATCATGTTTTTCATGGATGGGGCTTGCACCCCGTGTTGTTTTGCGTGGCACTGTCACAGCACGTGCCTAAATTGATGTTTTAAGCAGATTCTTGCTTCCCACTGTTGAAGAGCAATTCGGGGATGGCAATTGCGTCTTTAAACACGGTCGAGGACCTGTTTATAATGCACGGCCTGTGGCGGAGTGGTTACACGACAATAACATCCCTGTAATGGACTGGCTTGCGCAAAGTCTTGACCTGAATCTTATAGAATGCCTTTGGGAAGTTTTGGAACGCCGGATTCGTGCCAGGCCTCACCAATCGACATCGGTACTTCTCCTACGTGCAGCACTCCTTGAAGAATGGACTGCCATTCTCCAAGAAACCTTCCAGCAAAGGATTGAACGTATGACTGCCAGAGTGGAAGCTGTCATCAAAGCTAATCGTGTTCCAACACCATGTCGAATTCCAGCATTACCGATGTAGAACTCCACGAACTTGTAAGTAATTTTCAGCCAGGTGCCGGATAATTTTGATCACACAGTGTATGTAATGCAAAATGTTGAATCGTTGTGAGGAAAACTCTCGAAAAGTTCTTTACCGATATACTTAAAATTTAATTGCAATATCCAGTAAACATTCCTACAGGGGTAAGCGACATGTTTTAAAATGGAAACTGTACAAGTTTTTCGCTAAATCTCGATTCCTTTAATAGAAATAATTTGTTGTGCTTTGAAATTGTGTGTTTTAATTTACTTTCTTGCATTCAAAACTACAATATGAGAGCATTTAAACACATTGTTTCACCTATATATACACTCCTGGAAATTGAAATAAGAACACCGTGAATTCATTGTCCCAGGAAGGGGAAACTTTATTGACACATTCCTGGGGTCAGATACATCACATGATCACACTAACACAACCATAGGCACATAGACACAGGCAACAGAGCATGCACAATGTCGGCACTAGTACAGTGTATATCCACCTTTCGCAGCAATGCAGGCTGCTATTCTCCCATGGAGACGATCGTAGAGATGCTGGATGTACTCCTGTGGAACGGCTTGCCATGCCATTTCCACCTGGCGCCTCAGTGGGACCAGCGTTCGTGCTGGACGTGCAGACCGCGTGAGACGACGCTTAATCCAGTCCCAAATATGCTCAATGGGGGACAGATCCGGAGATCTTGCTGGCCAGGGTAGTTGACTTACACCTTCTAGAGCACGTTGGGTGGCACGGGATACATGCGGACGTGCATTGTCCTGTTGGAACATCGAGTTCCCTTGCCGGTCTAGGAATGGTAGAACGATGGATTCGGTGACGGTTTGGATGTACCGTGCACTATTCAGTGTCCCCTCGACGATCACCAGAGGTGTACGGCCAGTGTAGGAGATCGCTCCCCACACCATGATGCCGGGTGTTGGCCCTGTGTGCCTCGGTCGTATGCAGTCCTGATTGTGGCGCTCACCTGCACGGCGCCAAACACGCATACGACCATCATTGGCACCAAGGCAGAAGCGACTCTCATCGCTGAAGACGACACGTCTCCATTCGTCCCTCCATTCACGCCTGTCGCGACACCACTGGAGGGGGGCTGCATGATGTTGGGGCGTGAGCGGAAGACGGCCTAACGGTGTGCGGGACCGTAGCCCAGCTTCATGGAGACGGTTGAGAATGGTCCTTGCCGATACCCCAGGAGCAACAGTGTCCCTAATTTGCTGGGAAGTGGCGGTGCGGCCTCCTACGGCACTGCGTAGGATCCTACGGTCTTGGCGTGCATCCGTGCGTCGCTGCGGTCCGTCCCAGGTCGACGGGCACGTTCACCTTCCGCCGACCACTGGCGACAACATTGATGTACTATGGAAACCTCACGCCCCAAGTGTTGAGCAATTCGGCGGTACGTCCACCCGGCCTCCCGCATGCCCACTATACGCCCTCGCTCAAAGTCCGTCAAGTGCACATACGGTTTACGTCCACGCTGTCGCGGCATGCTACCAGTGTTAAAGACTGCGATGGAGCTCCGTATGCCACGGCATACTGGCTGACACTGACGGTGGCGGTGCACAAATGCTGCGCAGCTAGCGCCATTTGACGGCGAACACCGCGGTTCCTGTTGAGTCCGCTGTGCCGTGCTTGTACAGTCCTCTCGCAGTGTCCGGAGCAAGTATGGTGGGTCTGACACACCGGTGTCAATGTGTTCTTTTTTCCATTTCCAGGAGTGTATTCTTGAGCAACAATGTGCTATTTCGTGTTTGTCTTCGCAGTCAGTTTAACAGAAATGAGAAAAGTTGATTTCATTACATATCGGCCTATGATTACAATACTGCTACGGAATTTAAATGATTCGAAACTTTCTAACTCTACTGTTTTAGAAGATTAAAACCATGCGAAGTACTGTTCCTCTAACTGCTATCCCCAAAAGATCCAGCAGCTGGAGAGATCTCTCTCATACCCTGTCTACCAACGATCCCAAATTGTTTATCCATTCATTTCAAGAGACTATAGTTTCCAGTCGAGGTTTCCCTTGCAACACAAATACAAAGGTCTCAAACCTGAGAGGGAGGTGGGGATGAGGAAAGAAAGGTAAATGGAGATGAGAAGGAAGATGAACATAGAGAAGGAGAAGGCAGAGTTGGACAGAGAGAGGGAGGAGGAGGGTAACAGCAGAGAGAAGAAAGAGGAGGTAATGGACAGCTAAAGGAGGGAGGAGGAGATGGATAGAGAAAAGATGGGAGACGGAGATTAAGATGTACATCCAATTCCCATACATACTTAGCAATTGCGAATCATTGCCGGTTTCGCAAGTACTTTCATAAAAATCAAATTTAAATTAAATTTGAAAATATTTATCTTTTTCAGGATTTTTTTTTATATTTATAGTATGCATTTTATATTTTCTGTCCTTTTACCGTCGTTAGTAATTTTGCTTTCCACGTACCAAAACTCCTCATTACTTTCAGTGTTTCAATACCTAATTTAATTCCCAATGAATCACTGAATTAATTTCACTTACGCTCCATTATCATTGTTTTACTTTCATTGTCGTTCGGCTTATAGCCTCTTTTCTTGTTATCTTGCGCATTTTGTGCATTTAACTCGCAAAATTTGAACTGACATCGCAAGCAAATGATTCTACACAAGTTTTTCAAATATCAGAAAATCTGTAAAATGATCTGCTGGCTTCCAAAAAAAACTGCTGAAATTATTAATCGTATATAGTGAATATAACAGTAATTTGGATAGTACCTGTTTCAGGGTAGTGTTTCAGGAGAAATTTCTTACGCACTGAATCAGAAAATGTGCGACTTGAGTTCCGAAGTACTTGTCATGTGAGATCTCATTTATAAATCTCTTTCAGAAATGTCAAATATTCAACGAAATGTTCAATGATAATACTCTGTGATTTCTGTGTAAATTGAGAGGCTAATAAGAAAAGGTAGATCAGTTTTCTGAACACATTCTTCAGGCCCAACTTCCCCAAACTCTCCATTGCCAGGCTTCAATGTTCTCATTTTGTGAATGCTGAAGCACCGATCTAGTTTACTTCTGAAAAATTCTCTAGATTAGATATGCAGACTTTGCTGTCTTTTCATGTTTGTAATACAATGCATATACATAGAATATGTCTGACGACATAAGTTAAAAAGAATTATTTGAGATAAACGTTTTAGTTTGGCGTTACAAAAACGAAAGTGGAACTGTATATGTACTTACCTTAAAAGTGTTTGGTTGTTAAACGTATTTATTTTACGTTGGGTCTCACGTCAAGTTGTCATATGGATGAAAATCTGCAGATTATAAAACGTTTGTCATAACTAAAATATTTTAAAACGTAAAGTACCTTGTGCGAAAGAACATATTGATATACGTGTTGCTTACAAACGTTTTTTTACACCACAAAAACACAATACCCCGTAGCCCATCTGGTTAGATATGTTGTACATATTCTTAAGAGTGAAATTCACTGTAAATGACGTACAAGGTACAACTGACAGGTCGTATTACAAAAATAACATTTGTATCGCGTTACAGTCACTAAATGCGCACACGTGCGCAGATCCATTTCTGCATGGGGGAAGACGAGGGAGGGCGGGTGGAAGGCATGGAGGGAGGGATGGATTGCAAACATCTGCTCTGAACAATGACAAAGTGGAACTTGCAGTGCTTTTCTTCAGTAGATACTATCAAATTACGAAGTATCTACAAATCTTTCTGAGCAGATTACTAAATCCTTGAGGTACAATTATTCACACAGCTATATATAACGGCGTAGAATGCAAATATCATATAGTGATCCTTGCGAAATTAAAAAGGAGTGCAATTTAAGGATGACACTTGTAGAGCTGTCCTTTGGTTGGATAGAGTCTTATCTCATAAAACTTGTTATAGACATGTGGAAGACATACTCTGCTATGTTGGATTGCGCGTACGTAAGTGTAATACTACAACGTAGAAAAATATATATAGATATGTGTAACAGCGTAATTGTCACATTGTGACCAACCACAACATAAACGTGTAGTACATTTTACGTATATTATGCAAGCAGCTACATGGCTGCTTTTTATTTTTTTTTAAAAAAGAAAAGATATTGGATTATCAGGATCACAAATATTTCTAAGGATACAGTTCTCAGATTGGAGTGCAAATTATTTCTGCAATGGGTAACTGTAGGAGAGCAACTTAAGTTGCAACCTGAAGTACCGCAGGCCGGTGTGGACGAGCGGTTCTAGGCGCTTCAGTCTGGAACCGCGTGACCGCTACGGTCGCAGGTTCGATTCCTCAGACATTGAGTCCCATAGTGCTCAGAGCCATTTGAACCTGAAGTACAGTCATCTTTCTACAAAAAGACTCAGACATTAAGAAACGGAAGAATTCAATCATTTAATATAAAATAATCATGGTACACGTTTACACTGGGAGAAACGTGCGGCAATCGTAATATCACAGTTCATATAATAATATTGTGGACACATGGTAGTGGTGAATACTCTAACATGCTGATACAGCATGTCTGTCTGTACGCAAGCTACATTTTTTTAAACATACGATATGACAGAAATATACAATAATAGAATAACAAGGCTATTACCATACCTTACACTGGAAATCGATGTTAATTATCTATTGCATTGAAATACTAGTAAAGACTGGCTTCATGATTACTTTTTTTGTAATTCCAAACTAAAGTATTTATCTCAAATATAACGTCTTAACTCATGTCATGAGGCATATTCCATGTATACACATTGTTACAGACCTGAAGATGACAGAAATGTCTGTCGAAACCGGCTGTCTTAAGTAAAGGAATATTTTATACGATCTAGGCTGTTGAATATTTTTAGCATTTCACAACTCTTTTGTATCGAAACACAGAACAGCAGCGAGAGAATCTTGATCGCTTCACATTCTAACACTACAAAGCCATTTGTAACTTCTCAAACATATCGGTTTTATATGGGTAGCATTATCTACAGTGAGATAACCACAGTTTCTGAGATTATGCTTATATGCGTAGGAGTTGTTCAAGCAAAAACTTCGATACGTTGCGCCGTTTCCCATTTAATTAGCAGTCAAGGTACCCAGTCAGGTCATTATTTGCACAAATTCGAGCAGTCCGCTAGAGATAGTGTAGCCAAACGTGTGCTTCGTTTGATTTATTAAAACCGAACAAAAGAGCAATCCAAAAATTGTACGAGGGACGGTAGCAAGGACCGAACCCAAGACAGAGGCTGAGGCTGAGCAGCCTCTTCCGCAGTCACCTACGCTATGAAAACAACTGAAACTAACTGTATCTAGCGGACATCAATAATTTGGGCACATAACGGCCTGATTGGTTAACTTCAATTCTATTTAATCTGGAAACGCCGTATCGAATTCTTTTCCTAATAGTTACTTCTCATCACTTCATACCTCATAACCTTAAAAGCCCTTCAGGCTGTTTCTGAACACCCAGTATGAACAGAGTGTAATGGGTATAAATTCAAATGGTTCAAATGGCTCTGAGCACAATGGGACTTAACATCTATTGCCATCAGTCCCCTAGAACTTAGAACTACTTAAACCTAACTAAGGACAGCACACAACACCCAGCCATCACGAGGCAGAGAAAATCCCTGACCCCGCCGGGAATCGAACCCGGGAGGGTATAAGTGCAGATATATGTAACGATGACTAAAAACGGTGCACTAAACAACATTACACCTGTATTAACTTTTCATTCTTTTGCATACCAATGATAATAGTTATTATGAGTATTAAGGGAAGGCATGGCAAGACGGGGAGGTGGGGTAAGACGGGGAAGGGCTACAAGCTACAGTTAGAGTGCTGCCATCTGTGGATAGCTACGTCAACATCATCAATACAGAGGTCCCAGTGTGTTGACATTGCTGAATGTTAGTTTCGCGGCGGTTTCTTTGAGCTTTGCAAGTTACGTACAATTCTTATATTGATTTGCAATGTTTTACACCCTTCGAGGTCCTAAAATATGTGTTTCGTGAACATTTTTCCAGACTGTATATATAGCACTGAAGAGTACGTCTTATTAACAGTAAACTGCTGTGTCAGTAGTCAATGTTCACTAAATAGTTTTCATGTAGGCGTAACATAACCTGACAGCAAGGTAGGGGGCAAGACGAGGTGGCTCAAGATGGGGAGCTTCCCCGTCTCGCTCCTACTATTTGTCCAACCATTACGTTCTTATCGTCTCATGTGTTTACCTCGCTGTGGATGTTGAAAACGTATATTATACGTTGAATACAATTGTAAATAGAATGGTATTCGTTATTTCAAAGTTTCCTAATTAATTACAAAGTATGCCCTAGGCTATATGGTGAATACGAATACACAAATCGTTCAAAGTCAGTATTCTTGCTATGCTTTAACGACTATTGGACCGTGCGGTTCTAGGCGCTGCAGTGCGCAACCGCTGGACTGCTACGTTCGCAGGTTCGAATCCTGCCTCGGGCATGGATGTGTGATGTCCTTAGGTTAGTTAGGTTTAAGTAGTTCTAGGGGATTGATGGCCTAAGATGTTAAGCCCCACAGCGCTCAGAGCCATTTGAACCATTCAATGGAAGGCGCTGTAAATGCTGTTATAGAAGGTCATATGGGTTCTTTCAGGACTGCTCGACAGTTCAACGTTCCACAGACAACGATTGAATGACATGTGGCAAATAAACGTGCTAATCCTGGCTATACAGTTGTAAAAAGGTTAGGACCAATCACTAGTGTGTTTACCCCAGTGTGTTTTAGATCTATTACATACTCAATTAGACACATTCAAGTTTACGGAAGACAGAATTTTCAATTGCGATGAGATTGGTTTAACAGTCATTCCGAAAGGTCACGCAAATGTGGTTGCTTCGAAAGGGCGCACACGGGTGGGAGCAGTTATTTCAGCAGAAAGAGGCCATACTGTGACTGTAGAAATCTGTGTTTCAGCGTCGGGGTGCTACGTACCACCTATGTTAATTTATACTGGAAAACGAATGCAACAAGCCCTTGAGATTGGCCTGCCCCCTGGTGCCTGGGCAGAAGTCCAAAAAACTGGTTGGATGACGAAAGACCTATTTTTGACTTGGTTAAAGAAGTTTATTCTATTTACTGGAGCGTCAAAGGAAACATCAATACTTCTCATATTGGTCGGCCACTAAACGCACACCAAGAATTTCGAACTGATAGATGTGGCCCGCGAAAATGGGGTTGTCTTGCTGAGTTTGCCACCACACTGCTCACACCGTCTTCAACCATTGGACGTGGCATTTATGAAACCTCTAAGTATATTTTACGAAGATGAAGTAAGATCGTGGCTTCGCACTCATACTGGAGAAGTTGTTACGCTGCATCAGATGGCACGTTTATCCGGTAAAGCCTTCCTTCATTGAGCTGCAATGTCCACAGGAGTGAACGGGTTACGGAAAACAGGTATTTTGCCTGTAAACAGAAATGTGTTTCAAGAAAGTGATTACCTTCCTTTTCAACTACAGACATTCATCAAGTTCACACATCTGAAGTTACAGAAGCAGAAGACCAAATACCAGAGATGTTATCAACACCTGAAGAATTAGCAACTGACGATCAAGCCTCTTTTTCGTCTAACTTACAGGTTGTCAGCCCTGAAATGGCGTTAGCTATTCCAAAGGTGGATAAAAATAACAAAAGGAAACCATTTAACAGGCGTGGAAAACCCGTTGTTTTAACCGGATCTACTTATAGGGAACTATCTGAAGTAATTAAACGAAAAGGAGTTCCCAAACGTGCTGCATGTAAACGAAAACTCTTCTCAAAGACATTTAATAAGCCTGGGATACCACCAAAAGGACAGAATGACTACGAAAAAGTGACGAACGTTACTGACATCTTAACTGAGGTCGAATGTCAACGATGAAGAGAGTGAAGAATATTTATACTGCTATGACTTCCTTGAAGGAGGCTGGATACGCTGTATTAGCTGCGGACGCTGGGCCCACGACACTTGTGCAGGGATACAAAGTGATGTTGACGAGGCTGTCCACACGTGCGTACTATGTGAAAGTAAGAGGCCTAAATAAAACGTAATACCTGATTCTACAATTCGCAGAACCATGTTTCGAAACCTTATCGTCACATGATTTCGTTATTCCAGTCCTTATTTAAGCGTTAGAGATGAATTCATGCTAGTTCCTCATCTTACCCCGCATATGGGACAAGACGGGGAATTGGTAGATTATGTCTCGAATCGAGTACTTCTAACTAAATGTAACAAGTTTGCAAGTTTCTTTACATGCTATTGTAATTCAGTCGTTAAGTAAACAAAATGGTAATCAAACCTACCTGATGACCTCCTAATACATGTGGTAACAAAACGCCATTAATGCCTCGCTTGGTGTAACGAGCGTAAACACTGGGCGACTGAAGAGTGGAAAAACGTTGTGTGGCGTGACGGATCACAGTATACAATGCGGTGATCCGATGGCAGGGTGTGGGTATGGCGGATGACCGGTGAACGTCACCTGCCAGCGTGTGTAGTGCCAACAGTAAAATTCGGAGACAGTAATGTTATGGTGTGGTCGTATTTTTCATGGTGTGATCTTGCACCTCTTGTTGTTTTGCATGGTATTATCACAGCACAGGCCTACATTAACGTTTTAAGCAACTTATTGCTTCCCACTGTTAAAGATCAATTTGTGGATGGCGACTGAATCTTTCAACACGATCGAGCACCTGTTCATGATGCACCGCCTGTGGAGGTATGGTTACACGACAGTAACACCCCTAATGGACTGGCCTGCACAGAGTCCTGACGTGAATTGTACAGAAAACTTTTTGGATGTTTTGGAACGCCGACGTCGTGCCAGGCCTCACCGATCGACATCGAAACATCTGCTCAACGCAGCACGCCGTGAAGAGTGGGCTGCCACTCCCCAAGAAACCTTCCAGCACCTGATTGAACGTATGCCTGGGAGAGTGGAAACTGTCATCAAGGTTGTGTGGGCCTACACCATATTGAATTCCAGCATTACTGATGGAGGGCGCTACGAACTACGACATTTTGAGCTAGGTGTCCGGATACGTTTGATCATATAGTATGCATATAGTGCGAATTTCATTTATGATATGTATGTATAGATGTTGGGTCGACCTCCAGTGTATTTTCCTTGCTGCCAGTTGAGGAGCTACTTGAATAAGAAGTAAAGGCTCCACGATCTGCAAGGACGGTAAAACAGCCGGTAGAGAAATGTGCTGATCAAATGCCCAGCGATACTCTAAACATTTATGGTGGTGTCTGTTTGTTCTATATCGTGTCTCCCTACCACTTTCGCGCAACGACTCTCTGAGAGTGTTTTTTAGGGAATTAACTAGTTTGAACCTGGGACCTGTTGCTGGTAAGGAGACGCCAGACCACACATGACATGTAGAATTCAGAAGAGTTCAGTGAGACTAGCGATGATATAACCAAATACTAAATGATATCAGCGTCATCTCCACTGCACTCCCTATAAAAGAATCTTAATAGTAATGAAATTTAGTGGAAGGGGTTCAAGGCTTTCCTATTTTTAGTTAGTTGGTAAAATAACGTCGAAAAAGCAGTTACGTTTACCATTGGAAATTTTATTCTACTCACAAAACATTGTTTATAAATTGCACTATTGATAAAAGGAAATGTTTCAATACAGGATGGTAAAAACCAACTGCGTTCAACAAATATGTGAACGAATATTCCCTGAGTGGGTTTCCAAGTTCTACAATGAATCGAAGGATGACCTATGCCATATCACATCTATAATCTAGGTTTAAATTAAGTTTCACAAAAGAGAAAACTATCAAAATGGTCTACAGCGACCCTCAATTATCTTTAATTACTTATCTAACTTGTCGTAAATTACAGTGGCTGATGTGGCTTCTCAATAACTATATAAAAGAAAAATCATCGCGTTTCAGATCTGTTCTTCAAGTGGCAAATGTGAACACCATGAGCTTTAATTAACGATCGACACTAGTATTACGCAAAAAGGTGGTGTAACAGATGAGACTTCTGCAGTTCTGAGTGAAGCCTTATGCGCTCAAAAATGCGGCATCGCGTGCGTTCATTACCTTGTCGGTGTTTAGGCAGCGTCAGGGCAGCGGCGGACAGCACAGCTCTGCTCACCTCGCCATCTCGGAAGCAACTCACTCCTAACTTCTCCTTACTACAATTTACCGAAGTTGGTTTAAAAAAAACTATCTTGCTGTGTTTTCATCTGACGAATCAGGGTCTCAATGTTAACCTTAAGCTCCGCCTACAAAAATTCTGTCTATCCAATGAGAAACGTTATACTTTTCATGGTGGGGCAATGTTTTTAATGTTTACAACAACAGAGACGCTAAAATGTCTCACGCTAAAACCTGCAGCCGGTGTGGTCCTTCTAACGTTATCGTAAGATCTATACTGTTCTTCTGGAGGGCTTTATCTTTTAACATGGGCTGGGGAGTGGTCCTAATGTAACAGACACGCAGAAAGGTTCACGCTAAAACTTGCGGGTGGTAGTGGCCCTTTTTGCGTTATCGTAAGATCTATACTGTTTTTCTGTAGGGCTCCAGCTTTTAACATGGGCTGGGGGTGGTCCTTGACGTAACAGAGACGCGAAAAAGTCTTACGCTAAAAAGTGTGGGTGGTAGTCTTAGAGGTAGGCTGGCGACGTGGGTGTCCGTCCCTTATCGTAGGGCCTTCTAGCTTTACACGGTTCTGCTCTCGGCTTCTGTTCTCGTTTCTCCCAACGGAACTGCGTTGGTCTCACAGTGGGAAGATACGACATGCATTTAGGCATTCTTGTGTTAGTCTGTGGTATTCCATTTGCTCACTCGTTACTCCTATTACTTTGGTTAATTTAATGTCACGATTTATTCGGAGCTATGTGACATACTACTGGATTTGCTTATCATGTCAGGGTTTTAATGGAAGGTGTTGGATTTGCCTGACACCTTACAATACCACATCCGCAAGATGCCGCAAGACTGACGATGGTGCAGCGGCTGGTCATCATACATTTGGTTTTGAAGGCCTGGAGAATGAATTCGTAGATCCTGCAGGGATCCATCGCTGCATCTCATATTCAAACAGCGTTGTGTTATTTCATGTCTCGTATCATTAGAGGGTATTTTCAAAATTTCAAATAACAGAAGATTTCATGTGTGTAATGTAAGACCAGATGGGGCGCCCAGTTGCTGCATAATCGATGGGGAACAATAGATGCCTGCAATTGGCCAGTGAAAGCACTCACAGGAAGACTTCAGACCACTGTTGCCTGAGAGCCCATGTTTTTATCAACGCAGGGAAGCACGTAATCCATCATATGAATTTGTGACGCTTGTATGGAATGCACTCTTACGGAGATGGAATGTGTTGTTTGTTTTCTTTGCGGACTGGGACACTTCGGGTAATTAACCTCAGAACAGGGTGTTTCACAAGTAGGATGCACAGGCCTATCCGTCACTACCTGCGATGTACTACAATGGTAGGTCACTTCTTGCCCTAAGAAACATGTTCTCACATCAGTTCATTTAGAGACGACTGTGGTTGTAAATGTTGTGAAGTGGACTTCACCGAGGCCAGTAATGGGGTGCCTTTATTAATGTACTACGGGCATTAATGTGTGATGGTCGACATTATCTAAGAGTTTTATGCGAAGGTAGCCATGTTTGTATTCCAAATTAAGCAGGAAATAGGAAGAGTGCAAAAGAAACAGAAACTGCAGTTCCATCAATTTACGTCGAAGAAGCGCGGTAATTTTTCTACTGAGGCTCAACTTAGAAACATGCTTACCATCAAATGCATCACATTAGGATCAAATATAAACATTGGACGTACGCAAGGTCAGATCGATGATCGAAGAATATTCTTGCAAGAAAATAATTGGTTGGTGAATGATAGGAGCAAGATTTTGTCAGATTATAACAGGTACCAAACAATATAATATTGGTACTTGTCAGCGAAAACGAGAATTCATGTTTATCAAGATGAGAATCATTCTTTGTGGAGTTAGAACATACAATTGGGCTGTTGTTTATACTATACGTCCTTCTTACCATTTCTTGGAAGGAAACAAACACTACGTTTTCCCCCTGAACAAAAAGGGGAAACATATGATCTATTTTTAACTATTAAGATCAACTTGCTTTGATGGAATCCGATCTCTCGAGATGGAATTTGAAATCGTTATCGTCTGATTATCTAGAAGTTCGTTTAGTAAAACAGAGATTATGTGAAGCAATTATAGCTTTAATCAATGTATGTGAATACGAGTTTAGTGTTGTATCCTTGTTGTTGCCAATGAGGAAACCGAAAAAATACAGCAGTACATAAGAATATGTTCAGCTCTAGCATATCTTCCCCTGGGAATATTGGGTAGCGGTTGGCTGTCTATTCGAGAGAACGCATCTGGAAGCAAAAGCTTCAGGGCTTCCGTGACAATTTTGGGACCGGAGGCTCGCTAACAAGCATATGCCAGATGTGTGCAATTACAGTGGAAGGTGCCATCGCACAAACAACGTCTCTGAAAAATAGAACCGAAGGATAAATACATTAATATGAAAAGTTCATCGATATGTTTACTCATTAGAGGAAAATCTTTGAGACGACGCAGAGAATCACAGGGCTACAACTTTGACAGATTAACTTTAAATCTCGATGTGAAAACAACAAGGAAATCAGCAATGAAATCTAAAGAGACTACTAAAAAGGGTTTAAAAAGACTCCAAATTGATGGCAACATAAAATCATTTGATTTTTGTGGCCTACGCACAGAAGTTCCAGTGAAGAAGAGACCACCACAACCATTTGAAGTTATCTAAGTACTGAAAAAACGTTTAATGTACGGCATACCCATTGACAATATTGTAAATATTTTTGATGGGGTTCTAAGTGAGGCTGCATCCTCGTGGTTTACATTGGAAGCGACACAAAGTCGGCGACATGTCTCCTACAATTTTTAAAATATTTGCTAACGAAGACCGACAAGACTATGTCAAAGACATCATCGAGACATTCCCGTGGAGAGATTCGTAGAACCTAAATCTCATTGGGTGCAAACTGGATACAAAAACGTTGCAGCGAAAAAAGAGGCAAATGACGTGCTACTACATTCATTCACTGTCTGATGACGTGTTGTAAACAACATCACACTGTGCTATTGTCCTAAACATCTCAGTGTGCCTCTACCCTTGAAGAGCCACTAACCTCAGCTAGAGCCCCATGCTCCGTATGTCAGTCCATAGAAGCGTCCCTCTGTAAAACTGTACAGACCAATATCTCCTTACGGGCGCAGCCGCCGTTACATCATACATATCTACGACGGCGCACATTTTCGTTTGTGCTGTTCGATACATCTGTGGTGGTGGCAGATCGCAAGATTTATTAGCTGTTCTTGGCTCAAAGACGGGAGCAACCGGGCAATATGGAACCAGATGACACGCCTCAGACCTAGACAAATACAGGTACGGTTGGAAAGCGTACCCCTCACCCCAGTGGTTTGTTAATCTTCACTGAATTTAGTCTCGCGGATAAATGAAGAAATGTAACAGTGTGGCAGTAGAGTATGTTACGGGCTATATGTAAGAGGACGTGCTGAAAAGTAATGCCAACGAATTTTTATATGAAATCTTTTAAACTTTTTAAATAAAACAAATTTTATTCCCATTCTACATTTTTATTCTTAACGTCCACATGTTTATTTCTCTACTTTGTCCCGCAGGCGAAAAACACATTCCTCCCAACGAAACATCAGTTTCACGATACCATCACTGTAGAATGTTTGAATTTATTGATGAAGCCACAGAATCACCTCTTCTTCCAACATTTAATCACTTTCAAAATGGTGAAGCTAAGCAATCAGTCCTCCTTTCTTTCAGGCTCTAGCAAATCAAATCTACATTTAGGATAGTAACTAGTCATTATCAAACAGCACTTCAGGCGCCTGATGTTCGGGTTCCTCTCACATTTCATTCAAGACTTGTCTTGACTTGTCTTGAATGAAAGGTGTTCTTTAACTTTGGGAAACAGATGGAAATCGGATGGGGCCTAGTCGGGAATGAACGGATGATGACCAATGACAGTGAACCCTGGTGTCAGATTGTTGCAGATGCCGCAGCGCTCCAGTGTGCTCTGGCATTGTCATGCTGAAGGAGGAATTGTTCCTGAGTACCGTACTCTCTCAGGCACCGACATTGTTACGTTACTCACCGCAATGTTACACTCCACAATTCGGAGCCCTATGGTGGCACAGTGTACTGAACGAAGATATAGAAAGTAAATAACAATTGTTTTATTTAAAACCTTCAATAGCTTTCAGATATAAATTCGGAGTCATTACACTTCAGAACGCCCTCGTAACAGCAATAGAAGCCCAACACGGCACACTCATCATACGTCGCTGTTAAGCAGCATTTGAAGACACAGTGTCTATACCTTAAAAAGTACAGAAAACGAAGGTATAGTACAGCCTCAGGAAAAGCACAGGAAACCAGCAATAGACTTTCATCAGCAAACTCCTCAACACTCATTTTGTACGATTCATGGAACGGAAGTGAACAATAAATTAAGGCGATTTAAACATCACTTCCGTTATTCTGATAATTATTGTATTATTCTTGATGCATAATTAACACTACTCATATTAATAAGTAATTCCAATTTTCGTGATTTTCCAGTAACCTTATCACTGAAAGTGCTTCCACTCTAAAACATCTTTAGTGTACTGGCTGCACACAAGTTTAACGCGCTTGTAGCGTCTTACCTAGCTCTCCAATGGCAAGGTTCAAAACCGCCCCGTCACACTCTGCAGAAGACGATGCACGCACAAGCCAACCAGTAGACACCTCATATATGCTTCCAGGTAAAATGAACAAATACATGTACCCAATAGAAAAGACATGTGAAATAAATGAGGCAGCTTCTATAACAGTGGCTACCAGACTCTGTTTGACTTGATGCTGTGCTATCCGTTGCGTTTTGAAGGCGGCTGCGAGAGATGCTTTTTGCGAGAGAAGGATTCCACAATGCACGGACGTCTACTGTACGTTGAAAACAGCGATGACAACGGCTGCACTCTACACGTTGGTGGTGTAGAGGGTAGGTTCCACTTCAGCATGTGGTCTAAAATCAATGAAGGAGACCAGAACTTCCATGCTCTAAGAAATAAGAACCGTGTCATCTGATCAGAGTGCAAGATAGATTCACGTTTTTGGTGAAAACGTAGCTGCGGTACAAGAACTGTGTGTTGAGGGTGCTCAACGAGTATTAGCACCTAAATTCCATCCTGAGCACGGACGAGAAAGCTGAGGCTGTCGAGGTAAAACTGTATCAAATGAACAACGACGTAGCTTGTCTTTGTATACGGAAATTAACTGAGCAATACGAAGTACCACATCTAAATACAACGTTTCCTTTAAACGTTTGATGAACAGTGTCAAAAGGGAAGAAAATAAAAGACAAAGAAAATATATCTTTTTTATACATTTAGCACACAAAATTGATGCATGTTGCTACTGTTTGTTATGCATATTCCGTATCGCATACCATAAGTCTTCTTTAGAAACGGAATATCTCCGACAGTCGCATACCGTTATTAACTTTCAAAGTAGAATACTTGATTGTAGTCATCCATAAGACGTCATCGAGGGTCTCTTTTCGATTCAATAAAAGCATTGAGAGTAAAGAGTCTATATACTGGATCGAAACTGTAGTATCAGGTCTCCATCTACGGGATGATAATTGCAGAAAGGTATATCACAGACGCAAATGTCAATGAAATCTCCATAAGTTCCCATGGCTGTTATATCCTGATCGTAAGATACTTGTGTTTCTTGCGGCCTCTACCAAGAGTGCTGAAAATGAAGTGGACTGATAATATAAGAAGTGGAGAGGTTCTCCACAGAATCGGCGAAAACAAAAATGAGTGTAAAAACCTGGAACACATGTCGTGCTCACCCAACTCATCAAATGTGGCAAATTTAGTTCAATAACCTGAGACCTATCCTGGACAGAGGGGCCAATTTTCTAGTAGCACCTCACACGGATTACAGACTCATTGCCAGAAGATGTAACGGGTCACATGATCTTTTCTGTCCCATTTGTGTGCAAACTATACGTAGTCACGGTACGTCTTCAAAGTTTCTTTTTGATAACGTAGCAAAATTCCTTGTAAGTATTTTCCGCAGTTTGAAACAAGACTTCATATTTTTCCATATTATTTCACTGAACTGTAACGACACGAATCGTAGCACTCTCTGTAGTTGGCAGAACACAGCAGAGATATCGCTTCCGATTTATGCGTTGAAGGCTTCCGTTTGTCGCTTTACATGTCCAAAGACATGTTCCTAGTTTAATATACATATCGGACTTTCACTGAAATTATTACGTTGGATGATTTAAGGGCTAAATTGAACCTCTGAGAGGATGATACCCTCTTCGACAAGCTGTAGTGAGCGCAGAGGTTAGGGAAATATGCCTAGCTCTCAGTTTCCTTTAGGAGGTTTATTGGCCAGTAGTCAATTTCGAGATACCTGCAACATATAAAGTTGGCATCAACTGCTTTTACTTAGCCTTCATTGCTGGTTGCCTATATATCACTGATTAGTTTACCCGTGAGAAAGATCTGACTCACCAGACCAAACGTGATGTTGCTGCGAAATTTCTTCGGCTATCTGTCGAATTAAACATGTAGCTCTCAACTACTATAAGGTTGGCATAAAAACCCAAAGAATTGTATTTAATTTAAACCAGCAATTAACAAAAAATATTTACAATCAGTTTGGAAACTACAGATCATTAGCAGGGATCCCGTACAATCATGGACAAGCATAAGGATGTATTACTGCATCGTCATAAATATAAAAAAAGTGATATATATATATATATATATATATATATATATATATATAAAGTATAATCTACATATCTCTGTAGTAATAGCTATTGCTGGAAAACAAGAGCAAAGTAGATAATAAAACATTATTTACATAACTTTAGTGCTCTCTCAGTAACATCATCCGTATTGCGATAGTAACTTACGAAAAGTAATTCTGCTCAGAACAATGATAAGTGTTGTTTATACTTAGAAATGCAAGAAATATGGAAATCTCAATGTTATTAATCATAAACGTTTCTGGTATGTGATGTCATATACATTGATTTTTTATATATTTTTGGAAGCAATATTAATAATCGTTTACTCAAAGTATTACTGTAATAGAACCCCGTAAGTTATCGGTATTATTGACGACGCAGTAGTATATTTGTTATGTTTAGTGAACTGCGTTTTATAAAGTATGCTGATTTTACATACTGTGTACGATAATCAGATATATCATGGTTTTTTTCAGTTGATATACAGAACACCTCATCTATCTTATTGTTGAAAATTTTTTTTGTTCAACCGGAAGCAAATTTAAATGAAACGGACATTCTTTAACACGTTGTGGAATGCAGCCTACATAAAATGTACTCATTTTAAAATAGGGGAGGGGAATTTATCTCTGGTGCTTCTAGTAAAGCAGAATCGTCAGAAATTTTCATTCGTGCATTTAATTTCTACAGAACGGTAAAGTTTCTTTGAAATTATTGATGAGGATTCCACATATGACGGGTATTCATTCATTCTGGATGTAGTAGTTGATGTATTTTTACGTGTTCGAACATCGTTTTTACTACAGAAACAGAGGGTTACAAGATTTTTCTTACAGACTGTAAGTAAGATCTTTTATCGACAGAATGAGAAAGATGGTCGACGCTATCCTAATGGAAGCATAAAGCGGTTTTAGAAGGGACGATCTTGTGTAGACAATGTTAATATCGTATGTCAGTTAACTAAAAAGCGACGGTAGTGTATCCTGGGAACTCACATTTCATTCACAGTTAATGAAAAGGCTTTCGACGGACTGAACAGAAGTAAACTTCGGAACACCATAGAAAAGAGGGATTCTGATACATTTGCTACAAATAATATAGAAATTGTATCAGTACTGAAGAAATTGAAAATGAAGATCAACAGATGAGTTTGACAATGGTGTAGCCTTTTGTCTGCTATATTCAGTACGTACTTAGACAACATTTTAGGCAGTGTAAACTGAAAGTTAAGCACAGTGTGACATTAATACCAGGACACACAAACTTAAACACTCTGCTATTCACCGATGACTAATAATTCTTCCACTTTTGCATTCCATCGTCTAAATCGTGAGAACTACCAACTTCAAAATTAAAACAGAACTAAAACAATGCCCTTCAAAGCTCCAATGTAGGACTAAATAAAGAACAATAGAACGTGTGTTACATTTACACATGTCAAGATGCAATGCTTGCAGTATATTGAAACTTAGGTTCCTTTTGATCACAAACACTTTGTTTGGCACCATTTACATATAAGGTTGACAATAAGGAACAATTATCGAATTCGACAGTCAAGACAATATCTAATTAAAAATTCTTCAGCCAAATTGCATTCAAGGCAGAAGACCTTATTGACCAGAAGTTCAAATTATTTGTCGGCAGAAGGCCCCAATAGTAGTAACTCAAGAAATCATTTGACAGTGGAAGGAATGGATAGCAAATTGTTACTCAAATATTATAAAAAAGACAATCACATTAAGATACAATATCTAATTAAAAGTTCTTAAGACAAATTGCATTCACAGCTGAAGGCTGAGACAATATATAATTAAAAATTCTTAAGACAAAATTGCTTTCATGGCTGAAGGCCTTATTGACGAGAAATTCAAATTATGTGTCGGCTGAAGGCTCCAATAGTAATAACTAAAAAAAAAAAAGAAAAGTGATTTAACGGCTGAAAGCCTGGATAGTAAATTCTTAAGAACAGTTAACTTCTAACTTCTCTAAGATATGCTAAAATATTTAAAAAAACACAGTCATCAAAATTTCACTAGTAAGAGACAATATCTAACTAAAAATTATTTAGACAGATTTCATTCATAGCTGAAGGCCTTATTGACCAGAAATTCAAGTTATTTGTCGGCTGAATGCCCCAATAGTAATAACTCAACATTAAAATACGTTTCAAATGGCATGTGGCACAATACACAGAACATTGGATAACAAGACAAGGAAGAATACAGAGTTAAAATGTTTCAAAGTAATGGTTATCCCTATTGCATTATACGGAAGACAATGTTGAACATCATGTAGCAAGGAAACCTCACATTTTAAGAAGAATAAACACACGAGCAAGGTATTAGCCCCAGCAACCGAACCTGCCCAAAAATTTCCACCATACTTCTAACAGTACTCGGGTATGGTCTTCAGAAAGAACTAGTTTTAATTTTTCGCGAGCGTCGTTTGTTTGTCACTCGCTCTGCCCCACTGCAGCCGCTTAATAGCAGAACGCGTATAACTGTAGAATAAGTGAGAGGTTTGTGAAATTCTTTCTTGATACTGCTAACATGCTTTGTTGGTTGTGTCAGAGGGTGTGGTTACTAACCTGTAGCTGATGCCTGAGATACCTTTGCTTTGAGAATTTTTGTGTTGCGGTCAACAAATGCAGTGTATATGAATAAAACGAATGAGTATGTTATTAAAGAAGCAGCGTAGCGCTATCTGATTACTAACATCACTGTCGAGTGCTATTCTCTTTGGATTCTAAAACTGACACTGAAGGACATTTGTGGGATATGCGCTTTGTTTCAAAGTGATTGACACGATTAAACTGTAAATGGAAAATCATTAACTTCATTTCATAATGATTCTCCAGTTCCGTAGGTTTTTTGATTTGATTTTGAAACATATTTATAGTTGCGGAATACAAATACAAAAATATTGTTAAAATACGGTAGAGCTTTTAAATATGTGTTTGTGGCTGACAGAATGTTACGCAAATTACTTGAATTTTTTCCTTAAAATAACACGTGTTCTCGAACAAAATTTTAAAACATGTTGGACAGGTTTGTCCACCTTGCGCTCTCCTTCCCAAGAGTTAAACAATCCGCGAATATCTGATGTCTGATTGTCAGTCCAATGCATAGTGCAAGATAGTTATAGTTAGACTTTCGCTATCGGAACCACTCTAGAACAAAACTGTTTACCGAATGGGTTCCCAGATTTATGGGAATAATTTTCAGACTGTGTGCTGCTGGAATTGTGTTGTCTCTAGTGTTAGTGTCATGACTTGCCGTTAGGCACCGGCACTGTTATAGCTACATAGGGTTGAAACGCAAGAATCAGTGTCCATTACTGTTGCAGACAGTCAAGGTGGGTCTGGAGATAGTGAGCAGGACTTTACTCGTAACACCATTTTATCAAAACAACTGCAACAGTGGAGTCGCTGTTCTCTAGTATTGACGCTTTAAAGAAATACGTGAAAGTCCTCTTTCCTAACACTGGGATTGAAGGAAACCGAATCATTGGCATATCGATCCTGACTGAGTGCCTAACAAGTTCACCAGTTTTGAACCCATGTGATTTCTGACTGTGAGGTTACCTGAAGGACAGATTTCATCTACGTGACACGCAGGAGGTTGAAGCTGAGTGCAGCGAGGGAGGAAGCCAATACCCCACCTGACATTTTTCGGACAGCAGTAGAGAAATGTCTTGGGTGGTTCCAGGTTGTCGCGAGCAACGTTTGTAACCTGGAACTTAAACGTGATAGGAAATTACAAGATGTTACCTTCTCACGTGGAAATTAGATTATTTCCAATTTTTTATTCATTATTTTCTTTCTGTGTGTCGTCAAAAATTTTTCCATAGATCTTCACTGTCGTACGTTCGATCGTTTTTCTTGAGGTTCGGGACAAGTAGCAAAAGTTTCACTATAATCACACTGCACTTCTCGGCCAGGTATTAGGCGGCTGAAGTGGGGTGGAGGGGTTGACAAACAAATGATGCGCGCGGACGTTTAAAACGATCAGAAGGCCATAACTCCATACTTTCAGAATAATAGCCAAAATTTTCAAGCGGAGTCGATTGCTAGGGCTAATATCTTGTTTACGTGCTTTTTACTCTCTAGCATACGCCGTCAAGTTGGTAAGCTAGTTAGTTAGTTGGTTGCGTGTTCCACTGATCAATCGCATGGCACGTCAGCCGTAATGATGTGGAACGTGTCAAGTGCATATTACAATAAGAGTTAAGGATTAATATTCTTACTATGTACCCCATTCCTTTGAATGGCACAAAATGGATATACTATATTTATGGATTTACTTATTCCAGTTCAAGAATTCATCAATGGTACAGAAGAGGTTGACAAGGAGATATTATTTCAGTTTGTTTTTCAAGCTATTACTGCTGTCTATCAAACATTTTATTTCATGTGGTAATTTGTCGAAAATTTTTATAGTAGCATATTTTACCCTTTTCTGTGCCAAAGATAGGTGGAGTAAAGGATAGTGTAAGTATTTCCTTTTTCTGGTATTGTAATCACGAATGTCACTGTTGTTTTTAAACTGGTCCATGTTGTTGAGAACAAATTTCTTTAGTGAGTAACTGTACTGTGAGGCTGTTGTAAGAAATCCCAATCTTTTAAAAATATGCCTACAAGATGTGCGACTATGAACCCCATATATTATTCCAACCACTTTCTTTTGAGTAGTGAATAGTTTTTGTCTAAATGTAGAGTTACCCCAAAATATAACATCAGAGAGTGAAAATATGCAAATTATATTAGCTTACTCATATCTGTATCTCAAAATTTACATTAGCCTGATTGCAAAAGTTGCTGAAGCTAGTCGCTTTAGAAGATCCAAAATATGAATTTTCCAATTAAGATTCTCACCTATATGTACACCCATAAACTTAGTATGCTCTACCCTGTGTAAGGTAAGTGCAAGCCCATTTGTAGAACACCAATTAATTTCTTTTCAAAAGACCTTATTTGCATCATTTTCAATTGCAGTTTCTTTTACTGGATTAGTAATGATGTTTGTATCATCAGCAAACAGGGTCAGTTCAGCTTCCTGTTTCAGATAGGAAGGGAGGTTCTTCACATGTATCAAGAACAGAAGGGGACCCATGATTGAACCCTGTGGAACACCTAATGTAATTTCACCCCACTTAGATGAAGTGGCAAACTTATTTATATCATTTGACCCATATAAGGAATCTTTTTTCTTCCTTTTCTTTAGGTATGATTTAAACCACTCATATGCTATTCCATTTACGCCATAGAATTGTTCACACAATCAAACACTTGGGACAACTCCCAGTGAAATTATAGTGGATGATCAAAAAGTCATTATAAATTTGAAAACATAATAAACCACTGAATAATGTAGATAGAGAGGTAAAAATTGACACACATGCCTGGAATGACATGGGGTTTTATTAGAACAAAAAAAAAAAACAAAGTTCACAAAATGTCCGACAGATACGCGTCGTTTGGTGATGATCGTGTGGTCAGCCGCCACTTTCGTCATACTTGGCCTCCCAGGTCCCCAGACCTCAGTCCGTGCGATTATTGGCTTTGGGGTTACCTGAAGTCACAAGTGTATCGTGATGGACCAACATCTCTAGCGGTGCTGAAAGACAACATCCGACGCCAATGCCTCACCATAACTTTGGACATGCTTTACAGTGCAGTTCACAACATTATTCCTCGACTACAGCTATTGTTGAGGAATGGTGGTTGGCATATTGAGAATTTCCTGTAAAGAACGTCATCTTTCCTTTGTCTTACTTTGTTCTACTAATTATTGATCAGATGAAGCGCCATCTGTCGCACATTTTTTGAACATTTTTTTGGTTTTACTAAAACCTTATGTCATTCCAAGCATGTGTGTCAATTTGTACATCTCTATCTACATTATTCCGTGATTTATTCAGTTTTAAATTTTATACTGACTTTTTGATCACCCGGTATATTGCTGTTTTAGTGGAATAGCATTTTTGAAATACGTACTATGACATACTAAGTATCCCATTACTTTTGAGATAGCTAACGACTCTTGAGTACATTACTTTTTCGAATACCTTTGAAAATGCTGTAAGCAAAGATGCTGGCCGATGATTATTGACATCTGTAGAGTTCCCCTTTTTGTAGAGAGGCCTGACAATGGCCTATTTTAACTTGATGTTTCCTCGTAATAAAAACAGGTAAATGATAGTTGGCCAATACGAAATTTTTAAGTAATTGTAATGAATTTACGCTTAGAGGACAAATAAGAAGAAAAAAGAAAAGAATTTAATATATTCCGTATAGTTAAAAAAAATAGAGTAATGATTCGTAAGATTGAAACTTCGTATCAGCAGATCAGGTTAGTCAAACAAGTAATCAATTATACACTCCTGGAAATGGAAAAAAGAACACATTGACACCGGTGTGTCAGACCCACCATACTTGCTCCGGACCCAGCGAGAGGGCTGTACAAGCAATGATCACACGCACGGCACAGCGAACACACCAGCAACCGCGGTGTTGGCCGTCGAATGGCGCTAGCTGCGCAGCATTTGTGCACCGACGCCGTCAGTGTCAGCCAGTTTGCCGTGGCATACGGAGCTCCATCGCAGTCTTTAACACTGGTAGCATGCCGCAACAGCGTGGACGTGAACCGTATGTGCTGTTGACGGACTTTGAGCGAGGGCGTATAGTGGGCATGCGGGAGGCCGGGTGGACGTACCACCGAATTGCTCAACACGTGGGGCGTGAGGTCTCCACAGTACACCGATGTTGTCGCCAGTGGTCGGCGGAAGGTGCACGTGCCCGTCGACCTGGGACCGGACCGCAGCGTCGCACGGATGCACGCCAAGACCGTAGGATCCTACGCAGTGCCGTAGGGGACCGCACCGCCACTTCGCAGCAAATTAGGGACACTGTTGCTCCTGGGGTATCGACGAGGACCATTCGCAACCGTCTCCATGAAGCTGGGCTACGGTCCAGCACACCGTTAGGCCGTCTTCCGCTCACGCCCCAACATCGTGCAGCCCGCCTCCAGTGGTGTCGCGACAGGCGTGAATGGAGGGACGAATGGAGACGTGTCGTCTTCAGCGATGAGAGTCGCTTCTGCCTTGGTGCCAATGATGGTCGTATGCGTGTTTGGCGTCGTGCAGGTGAGCGCCACAATCAGGACTGCATACGACCGAGGCACACAGGGCCAACACCCGGCATCATGGTGTGGGAAGCGATCTCCTACACTGGCCGTACACCTCTGGTGATCGTCGAGGGGACACTGAATAGTGCACGGTACATCCAAACCGTCATCGAACCCATCGTTCTACCATTCCTAGACCGGCAAGGGAACTTGCTGTTCCAACAGGACAATGCACGTCCGCATGTATCCCGTGCCACCCAACGTGCTCTAGAAGGTGTAAGTCAACTACCCTGGCCAACACGATCTCCGGATCTGTCCTCCATTGAGCATGTTTGGGACTGGATGAAGCGTCGTCTCACGCGGTCTGCACGTCCAGCACGAACGCTGGTCCAACTGAGGCGCCAGGTGGAAATGGCATGGCAAGCCGTTCCACAGGACTACATCCAGCATCTCTACGATCGTCTCCATGGGAGAATAGCAGCCTGCATTGCTGCGAAAGGTGGATATACACTGTACTAGTGCCGACATTGTGCATGATCTGTTGCCTGTGTCTATGTGCCTGTGGTTCTGTCAGTGTGATCATGTGATGTATCTGACCCCAGGAATGTGTCAATAAAGTTTCCCCTCCCTGGGACAATGAATTCACGGTGTTCTTATTTCAATTTCCAGGAGTGTAGATGAATAGGAAGGAGAGATATATGACGACAGCGGAAGAGACGCGCCATGTTGTGACATGAAGTCATAACCGAAACACAAAAGAGTGAATGCCCCGGTGTTCACAGCGGCGCCGTGGAAGCTCCTGGGTGCGACGCGGTGGGCAGATGGCGGCTGTGTGCTGGAGTGGTGAAAGGCCTGGTGGCGGGGCGCGGCGCGGCGGTGGCGGCGGCGCCGGCGGTGGCGGCGCTCCTACCTGGTCGCATGAATAATGCACCGGCTATCTGGGCGGCTACCTGCAGCCGCTGCCGCAGCCGCCGCCGCTGTCACGTCGCGCCGTAAAAACCCGCAGAGTGGCCAAACACCGCCACCCAGATCGGTGGGCGCCATGCCTGTCTCGCAACACCTGCGTTCTATGTGCGTTCTTTCTTGCCTGCTGCTATTACCGCAAGTGTGCTGCAGCCTTTGCTCGCTGTTATTCTCGTCCGACGTAATGGAGTACTGCCCCCCGCCCCCCCCCCCCAAAAAAAGAATGAACCTGTACAAAATTAGGGAAGATCTTGATAACATTTCGAAGTGGAGCAAAGCCTGATATCTTGTGTATGCATGCGTGCGTGTGTGTGTGTGTGTCTTTGTGTGTGTATGGGTGGGTGGGTTTGGTGTTTATGGGCGCTCAATGGTTATCAGCGCCCTTACACTCATTAAAACAAATGAATGTGGGTAAGATCGCAAAACTTGTTGCACACAGTGTGGAGGAAATCTATAAAATGACGTTCATTCTCTCACGCCCACCTCACTCGCATTGAGCCACACAGTCACTCGATCTCGCAGGCCTGAAGACCACTGAGAAAGTGTTGGATTAAACCAGAGGTAAAACCGTCGAATATCTAAGAGAAAGTTTGACCAGTTACAAAATAACCTGGGTGACCCACTTACCCTGTCAAGACATTAAAAACATTTCCTTAAAATTTTTGGAAACAAATTGGAAACATCGTAAGACCTTAACGACCATACCACATTCGTTTGAACGTCACGTAAAATGGAGGACAGATTTTGTGGAGCCCTTTCGTCTGAAAATAAAACACAAATATGTGGTGCACAGTGACGTGCATACTGCAGGTACCACACACTGGAGGGTTCTCTCGCTGGAGCAGCAAGCCAGGTGTCACAGGACTGTTGCTTTGCGGAAACGAATTCAGGTTCAAAAATGGCTCTGAGCACTATGGGACTTAACTTCTAAGGTCATCAGTCCCCTATAACTTAGAACTAATTAAACCTAACTAACCTAAGGACATCACACACATCCATGCCCGAGGCACGATTCGAACCCGCGAACGTAGCGGTCGCGCGGTTGCATACTGTAGCGCCTAGAAGCACCCGGCCACCCCGGCCGGCGAAACGAATGCAGAGACTGAAAGGATGTACGCCATGGCGGTGTAGCAGTCTTTACGAGATGTAGCTTACTATGTGTCCCAACCAGCCACCCATCTTTCTAGCGACACATGACTATGTCCCTCAACAACGCGGTGATAGCATGCAGGGGGATGACACACTGAACTAACTGAAAATCAAGACACGCCTCCTTGTCTGTTTCACCCACCCTTTCATTGCCCGAACAACTCATGTGCCCTGGTACCCAGCAAAAAGACACCTCCTTCTCCGACTGTTGTAGCTAGAGTAGCGATATTCTCAACTACTTTATGATCTGGGTACAAGCGTTGGAGAGAGTGAAGAGCACTCAGAGAATCGAAAGACACAATGAATTTAGCACTCGGAGCACATCTCATGTGTTTCAGTGCTCACAAGACCGTATCAGAAACAGCGAAATCATGAGGTAGTCAGACGTTAAAGACTCGGTCAGGGAAAAGAGCAAACAACAGAGTCACAATGTTTCGACCTATCTGTAAAGACAGCTGTGGAGTTGTGAAGCTCGTGTAAAATATCATAAAATAATGTATTAAAATATATGCAGGAGTGAAAACTCTCCTTCACTGCAACAAATCTAAAATTACTCTCGGCCTAGGGGCAGTAACGAGGGTGGCAGACGACTAAGTTGTATTTACTCCACACCAATGACTCCAGCATATCCCACATGCAGATCCCAAATGGCCTTGCTCATGCACGGTCGGAGAAAAGTCATTCCAGAGGTGGCCTAGCAAACAGTATGGAATGCAGGTGAATTTGTAGCTGTGGGGATCTTACATATCTGTTACACCATGAGGAGTTGGCATGGCAGTTCACCAGCCTCAGAACTGAGACTGGACATGGGGCTAGCACATGTGGGCAGTCGAATCTCCTCACGGTGGACAGCGTCAATGATCTTCAAATAACAACGGTTTGCAGGTACATGCACTGTGGATCCTTAGTTTAGCCGCAAAGGCACGAAAGCCCAATGAAACTGGTGTAGACGCTCGCTGTCTTTTCCCCAAGACCTGAGGCAAAGATACTTTAATATATTCATTCCCTTCTGGGTTCTGCTTTCATGTCTCTCGCATGTGGTAACTACAACATTATCGTTTCAAAAATGTGGCCTGAAACTTCACTGAGTCTTTAAAGTATACAATGGTATTCCTCACAAGCAAGCCAGGTAAAACGACGAAAATGACTGACATGGACTCTCACACACTTATCTGCTGAAAACTGAAAATCCGTATAGGCAGCCCGCTCCTCTAACATCCCCACTCTACATTGCAATTGACAAACTGCTTTTGCAACACTGGAGGACGATTAGAAAACAGCAAAATCGTCCACAAATATGGAACTCTGCACATTGTTATGACAAAGAGGGTAACACTTGAAACACTTTCCTGAGGAACACAATTCTTTCCTCAAATCTATTGACAGTTTGCCACCAACTCAGGACCTAAAAAATAGCTCAGGTAGGAAAGACCTTATGAAGATGGGGAATCAACGCCCTGCATGAGACTGCCGCGAATCCATGTAGTATCATATGTCTTACTGATACCAAATAATATCCTAATACACTGATGTTTAAGTAGGAAAGCCTGCTGAATAGCTGCCTCTGGCATGGTCTAGTTGTCGATGGTGGTCCAAAATTTCCAGAATCTACACAGAGTGGTTAAGAAGTGGCTAGTCTCTAACAACCAGTCCAGACGAAGGTTAACCATTCGCTCCTGGATCACTCCCACACAGTTCATTAAAACATTCGAGGAGAATGTCCTTTGATACTGCTGGTTAATGTCGAAGCATGCAGCACCAGATCTGGTCGCGACTGGGCGCACTATCACAATGTCGATTCCAGTCCTTACATGGAGGATGGCTACTTCTAAGACTTAGTATTGGTGAAGTCCGGTTCACCCCTCTCAACAGTTACAAAGTAGCAGTGAATCACCAGATCCTAGCTGTCATTGGCGGTAGTTTTTGCAAAATTTTCTGCTTGTATCTAAGGGATGTCTCTGCTCCTATTGGTAAACGACTGTGATTACCAGAAATCCTCCTGATGGCTTCCCACACTTTTGTAGAACAACTGGAACGGTCGATAGAGTCCAGGAACGCTTGCCGCGAGCTTTTCTCGCTCTCCATAACTACAAGTCGCGCCTTGGGTCTTGAAACACGAAATGCTATGAGATTCTCTGCTGTGGGACAGTACATAAACCACCGAAGAGCTGCACAGGTGCCTAGCCGGCTGAGGGGCACTCAGTGGTCCATCAAGGTACACTTTGCCTCCTGAGATGACCCCAGGACATTGGGATCGATAAATCATCGGCATGACACATCACTCTTGTAAGGTGGTAGAGCCATTCCTGAACACTGTCATGGCGTTCATCAGTTTCCTGGAATGGCCATTTCAGGTCGGAAGCAAAGAAAGGAGTGAACATGGGCAGCTGCTTGGCGTTGTGTAACTTTTAGACTTCACAATACAATGTGTACTTTCTCTTTTTATCTCCTGGATCTTCCGTTCTTCAAGGACGACACTTCAGTCCGTATTCCAGACAGGGTGATCCCCAAAGCAGTTGAGACGCTTCGGAAGAGAGGAACAGTCAACTCCATCGTGGATGGCTTTACCACTTTTGCCACAAGTGCCCTCTCCCTTACAACTAAGAGTAGCGTGCCGAAAATGCTGAAATTTAAAATAGGGCATTGGGTTTGGGAAAGAAGGCCGCACACTGAGGTGAAGGAAGCCATCCTTAATGTGGTCTGGAAGGTTTGTGCTTCATAAAGTCAGTATAAACGTGTCTCATTTCACGACTTTGCCACCAACCGCCCCGCCCCCTTTCTCAAAATGTGTTGCACGTCAACAATGTCTTCCCACGAACACTCAGCTATCAGTTCTTCTTCGGGAATGTCAACCATATTCATGCAAGTCACAGTACCCTTGATGTAATTCAACGTGTTGTGCCTTCCAGTTTCAGTTGCATAGTCCCAAATGGATTGAGCTTTCTGGAGTTTCTTCACTTGTTTGTGACTTGACTTTTCGACCAATACAGTCCCATTTCGCAAGGGCTTGACAGATTTTAATGTTTCAGCAATGCTGGCCAGACCTATATTGACGGAGTAAGGGAGACTGACTTCCCGATCCCTCTCGTTAGATTGTGTGTCGGAACCTCCCAGAAAAACACCCTTTCCACTTAGAGGATGGAGGAAACATTTGGAAGGATCTATTCCGGTCCATCGTGCAGCTAGAGAAATAGACGTTGGCGAAGACACAGCCCACGTGGCTAGGTAAGGCTTAAACCACTGAGTTGCGGCAGCTTCCCCAGAGGTTGCCTGCTGACGACTGTTCCACATCAACAGCCATGTATCTCATAAATTATTAGAGTTCCAAATCCGCGCTCCATGGTGGTCACTGAAGCAAGCCCAGACTTTATGGTGACAGAGGACTCGTGACGCATTTCAGGAAACCTGGGGTTGTCAAGCCCGTACCCAGCAAATGAACGCTGAGCCCCTATGGGCTTGGTAACTTGTTCTAAATAGCTTGCTTTACATGTACGGAAATCTAAAACTGTGCATTTCAGAAACGTAGAAAAGAATATGAAATTCGGTAATAACGCAGACTCATTCATAGAGAAAACTGGTAGGACGTCAGATCATTAATAGAATATCTCATGCGACCTGCTCTAGAATTTCTCTCACATACGCGATTGACTCTGGGTATAGAACGTATTCACATAATGATACCAGTATTTTAGGCACAATCTACGTATGGTTTGTAAACTCATATGCATAGCTCTCAAAAAATTAGAAGCCTCCATATAAAGTGATAGTAAGGTTGTTGTACAATCTTTGTGGGGGGGCAGGGGGTTCAGAGGAGACCTGCACCACGACGCCATATCGAGATTGACCACTCAGAGGGGGCAGCGTCCAAACGAAGAAATTAATTTGAATTTAGTTTGTAGACAAGCATTGAATATACATGCAAATACTGTATCAATTATGACTCTTTTGCTGTAAATGGATTTAAATGCTGTACATAGATATTAATCAAAATGGACAAGTGCTACTAATCTATACATATAAACTATGGTTTGCTATATAGTCATGAAACCAAATGCCAATAAATGTTTTGTAAAAAAAAGACAGCACAGGTGATCGCAGGTTTGTTTGACCCTCAGGGACAGTGTCGTGGACGAAAGAGCAGAATTTTCAGACACCAGTAGTTCCTCTCAAGATTACTTACAAAATTTACATAATCAGTGTTACCTGAAAAATCTAGGAAAGTGCTGTAGCTTCCCTGCCTATCGTTCCAGTGAGGGCCGCGAGAACACTTGTTGAAAAGTAATGACTCCAAATTTGTTACGAGAAAACTATTAAAGATTTTTCAGTAAAACAAACTTCAATAATATTCTAAATCTTTATTGTTCAAGTTTACTTATTTATTTTTCAGCACAGTCTCCCTGACGACGAACACAACTCTCCCAACCTCCCGAGACCGGTATGCTGACTGGTCACTGTAGAATTGTGACTTTGTTGAGGAGTCACAGCCTCACCTGTGCTGTCGCCACTCCATCGCTATCGAAGTAGAGACGTTGAAGGTGTTCTTTAAGGATTGGAAAAAGATGGAAATCGGGTGGGGCGGAACGGAAATCGTATGGAGGATGGTGGATGACAGTGATCCCAAGGCGTCGGATTGTTCCTCATTGAAGTGTGCGTGTTTGGTCTAGCATTGTCATGCTGAAGAAGAGAGTGCTCAGCATGACTACGAACTCTTTGAATTCGTGCCTTCAGTTTTCTTAGAATCTCGCAGTCCTTTTCACAGTTTAAGGTGGTGCCTTTCGGCACGAGTACCAAATGTACCACACCTCGAACATCTCAGACGCCTGCTGATGACGCAGGTTCGAATCCTGCCTCGGCATGGATGTGTGTGATGTTCTTAGGTTAGTTGGGTTTAAGTAGTTCTAAGTTTCGAGGACTGATGACCCCAGCTGCTAAGTCCCATGGTGCTTAGAGCTATTTTAACCATTTGAACTATTTGAAATCGGAATTTGCAGTTATTCCTAGAAACACTACTTACAAAGTTTCAAGAAACAACGTTACGTGAAGGACCTAGGAATCTACTGCAATTATGTAATGATGACCTCTACACGCTCTCGTGATATGCGACATTTACTTGAGAGCTGCGTCTGTGTTATCCGATGATTTTCTCTGATAAGTTCATCGACTCAGTTTCGATGAGTCTCGTTGGTTGTTCACTCCTAGCTGTGTCACACACATTGAAGTTAGCTTCACTGGCTCCTTCAATACGAGTAAGAACAACTCAACGTTGCACATTACTGATGTTGATACAATCACCACCACACATGGCTTACATTGTTGTTACTCTGGTTGGAAACTTTATTACAGCACGTTGTTTTCAACACACTGGCATAGTAACATTACACATCTCTATGTAACACGCTACAGTTCGGAGCGCTCTAGCGGCAGAGGGTTGCGAAGCGTGAAAGTCGAGCGAGTGATATGCATGAAATGTAATAATTCAACCGATATTGAGAACACAATAAAAAATTCGAAGACGTTAGCTTTCAGCAAGGCTTAGTACTAATAATGTATACTAGAAATAATAATATGCTTGTAATAATTATATTCTTCCTGCACTTGAAACGCAAATGAAACGGAAAAAAACTTTAATATAAGGTACAAGACTAAGTAACTTAGCCGTGCACTTGACAAGGATGTTCTGCTCGGCTAAGTACTTTCTCGTTAGCCGTCAACGTTTCTGGAACGTCAGTGTACATTATTGGTGCAAGATCCCCTTATGCTACACCCACTTATGGTCTCATGTCGTCCGAAGGGGGCGGAGGCCAAGTTCTTCATGTGCTTTATATACGCTCTTGGCCACCAACACCACGTCACCATAAAGGCAGCATTGATATTACGTGCGCCGGTTGATGTGGTCGAGCGGTTCAAGGTGCTTCAGTCCGGGAACACACTGCTGCTACGGTCGCTGGTTCTAATCCTGCCTCGAGCTTGGATGTCTGTGATGTTCTTAGGTTAGGCTTACGTTGTTCTAAGTCCACGGGACTGATGACCTCAGATGTTAAGTCCCATAGTGCTTAGAGCCATTTGATCCATTTGATTTGATATGAGGCATGATTCAGGCTTGGATATGCAAGTAATTAGCATTGAAACCCAAGCCCGAACTAGGTAGATGTAAAACCACCAACACTGAACAACAAAGAAAGGGTCCACTTCCTTAAAACACGGTCATTTTCTCCCAAAGCGACAACGAAATTCGAAATTTAGCACGAACGTGCAGTAAATTTCCCCTGTAATGATGTAAATGCGTGACATCACCCTATGGCTCGGCATTGCTTCAAACTGCTAGCTTCGACATGTGGCAAATAAAGGTCAGATCTCAGAATCTCAAGTGGAAGGTAAGTTAGGTTATCTAATTAATCCTGGCACCAAAACTCATGACAGTGAAGCTCAACATCATGCGGATGTGTCACATAATCGGAAGCCACACCTAATCCCTTCTCTTGAAATTTCTGAGATTGAGGTCAGAATCCAGACGCCCAGCATTGAAAGCACGCAATTTTCTTAAGTGTGGCCAAGGATAACATCTCAGAATCGACACGAAAAGTCCTCAGGAGTTGTCACAAAGGGCTCTAATGCAACTACCACTTACCTTGGGACGTTCATTTTCACACGTTTCGTGATCGTAAACGGCAGACTGCAATTTATGTCCAATAGCAAAACGCTCTTGATAGCCTCTGACATCGTTGACACCCCTAGACAATTCGACCCTTCTGACGGGGCTACGGGATTGCAACCCCCGAACGTGATTTCACCCCTTTCGGATTCCACGTGAGAGCAATTTTTCCTCAGGTATAAAGGGTGGCACCACTATGGACCGCTCAAATCCACTCGACGAAATTTAACATGACCTCAAGCAGCAAAGGATGTCAATGTTTTGTGTCCCCACCAACCTCCACGCCCTCTGGTAGCGTGTGCACAAGAAGGTGAGACATGTATGCAGTTGGGACTACAATGGCTAAGGATCACTCTAAGACCCCCAGTTCGCCAACGATGCTTCTGAGCACCTTTGCAGGGTCCTCTGTACGAAGATACCCATCCAACGATCGTCACCCTTTAGACACTAGCGCCTAGCCCACGTGGGAAGTCTGAGAGTAACGGGTTGCCTATCCCGGTGTCAGATAGGATGGATGTTTCTGTACAGAGAATAGGAGCAGATGATATCGATGATGTTGATAAACTAGGAGAAGTTGCATTTGAAAGTTGGCTGTTTGTAATAAGTTGCTGTTAAGCCCTCTCTTAGAATGAGAAACGTTTACCACTGTCTGAATTCGTCAGCAGTAGGGTCGTGATCTGTCGGGATTTCAGCTCATCGCAACCCAATATTGCTCTTCACGTTCGTCAGAATCGCGCGACTGTCAAGCGAATATGAAATCGATGGATAAAATAGGACAATACTCGACGCCATGCAATATCTCAACGGTCCCATGGAAATAGCTACCCAAAAGGACATCAGGAAAATAGTACACTTCGAATTAGTTGGCGCTTGCAGATAGGCAACCCAGTAAACAGATGGCCAAAGCGCCTTGCCAGGAAGGAACTGCACTCGTGGCTCTTACGCTGGTAGTTTTCGGCGCGTTACGAACTGGGCCCATCTCGAGCACCTCCGAGTTCGCAACTTGAGGTTATGTTCTGTCCACTGATACATGTGAACTTACTATTTGTCTTGTAGCTTTTACGTTGTTTTGTAAAAGTCCAGAGGTACATGTGAATAACATTGTATTTGATTTGATTTTGTATATACTACTGTTTTAAGTCTCCGTAAAAATACGTTGTATATAAAAATAATCGAGACTTGTCCATTGAGGCTGACGGGGTCTCAGAGCTCCACGTTAGAGATCAGGCAAGAAACGGCCTTGTTGCTCATACGACGCGTTTTGGAATTTATACATCATCACACATCCAGGAGCGAATGATGTACGTAGAAATGGCGTCAAATTGTATGGGAAACAGATACTGACAGTTCATAAAAGTCATTCACGTCCGGAAACCAATAATTAGGGACAGCACAGAAATAACAATGTAATCGGAGAAAATACATAAAAGCTTACGAAGCAGAAGTTAAAGATGAATTTGGCCATCTATGAAATGGACATTATTAGTTTATTATACTATTGAACGTAACCTCCGTACAAGGCCATAGCTGATACCTTTCTTACGCTGAATATCCATCTCCAATCACCTCATTGTAGAAGAAACCCTAATCTTGCTCTCCTATTGGTTGCACTCGTTAGAGAATTATTTTAACGATCTGATTGGTAAAAGTTATTGCAGTTCACGGCAATTTCGAAGTCATTACACATGGAATTGTAGCCTAACTGGACAAATATGGTTAAGAAACTTCCATAACGTCTCCGAAGGAACTGTTGCTGTACTTAAATATGGACCTCAGGACTCTGATTTGAATCTTTTCCATTCTCTCCAACATGTCAAACTAGGTCCCATGTCCAAACTGCATTTCTTTCAACTCAGTACGCGGTATAACGCGGACCATTATGAGCACCTTATGGACCATCAGCAGGCTGCGATCGTGAACAGCCAGAATAGACGCTCGCGTTGTGTTTGAAACAGCCGGCCTGCATTTCGCGGTGTCGACAGCCATGCCCTCGGGTGGAGCCTCGGTCGCTCCCTCACGGCGCCGGGCGGAAAGGGCAGCCTTGTCAGAGGCCATGTTTTGCGTGAAACATACATGGCCTGCCACGGAGACGAGATGTGGGAATAAAGTTGAGCTTCCTGCCATGAATTAGAGAGGCCGTTTGTTACCCGAGCCCGGGCCGGGCGTCGTTAATATTCATGTGCGAGCGTGGAGAGGCGGGCCGCTGCAGCGCCTGGCTCGAGGGGACCTCCACTCGCGTCGCCGAGGGCGAGAATTCTTGCAGGACTTTTAATTACGGCTACGAACTCCGGACGGATTCTCGCAGATCCATCAACATTTGTTTCTTCGTTGTGGTTTCACCATCCAGGACAAGCGGAAAGACACCAGAGTAAATTCAATTCTCTGAAAAATAGTACCTTTTAAGTGTTGAGAGCTGCCACGCCTTGGAAACTACAAACGACTGTACAAACACTACTGGCCATTAAAATTGCTACACCAAGAAGAAATGCAGATGATCAACGGGTATTCATTGGATAAATATATTACACTAGCACTGACATGTGATTACATTTTTACGCAGTTTGGGTGCATCGGTCCTGAGTAATCAGTACCGAGAACAGCCACCCCAGGCTGCAATAACGACCTAGATACGCATGGGCAGAGTCAAACAGAGCTTGGATGGCGTGTACAGGCACAGCTGCCCATCCAGCTTCAACACGACACCATAGTTCATCAAGTGTAGTGACTGGCGAATTGCGAGAAGCCAGTTGCTCGGCCACCATTAACCAGACGTTTTCAGTTGGTGAGAGATCTGGAGAATGTGCTGGCCATGGCAGCAGTCGAACATTTTCTGTATCCAGAAATGCCAGTACAGGATCTGCAAACATGCGGTCGTGTATTATTTGCTGCTGAAACGTAGGGTTTCGCAGGGATCGAATGAAGGGTAGAGCGACGGGTCGTCACACGTCCGAGATGTCCACTGTTTGAAAGTACCGTCAATACGAACAAGAGGAGACCGAGACGTGTAACCAATGGCACACCATACCATCACGCCAGGTGATACGGCAGTATGGCGATAACGAATACACACTTTCAATGTACGTTCACCACGATGTCGCCAAACACGGATGCGACCATCATGATGCTGGAAACAGAACCTGGATTGATCCGGAAAAATGACGTTTCTTCCATCCGTGCACCCAGGTTCGTCGTTGAGTTCAGCATCGCAGGCGCTCCTGTCTGTGATGCAGAGTCAAGGGTAACCGCAGCCATGGTCTCCGAGCTGATAGTCCATGCTGCTGCAAACGTCGTCGAACAGTTAGTGCAGACGGTTGTTGTCTTCCAAACGTCCCCATGTGTTGACTCAGGGATCGAGACGTGGCTGCACGATCCGTTACAGCTATGCGGATAAGATGCCTGTCATCTCGACTGACAGTTATGCGAGGCTGTTGGGATCCAGCACGGCGTTACGTATTACCCTCCTGAACCCACCGATTCCATATTCTACTAACAGTCATAGGATCCCGACCAACGCGAGTAGCAATTTCGCGATACGATAAACCGCAATCGCGATAGGCTACAATCCGACCTTTATCAAAGTCGGAAACGTGATGGTACGCATTTCTCCTCCTTACATGAGGCATCACAACGTTTCACCAGGCAATGCCGGTCAACTGCTGTTTGTGTATGAGAAATCGGTTTTACACTTTCCTCATATCAGAACGTTGTAGGTGTCGCCACCGGAGGCAACCTTGTGTGAATGACACTTGAAAAGCTAATCATTTGCATATTACAACATCTTTTTCTTGTCGCGCCTGTACCACGTCATCTTCGTGGTGTAGCAGTTTTAATGGCCAATAGTGTACAAGACTATGAAAGTAGTTTACGCACTGAAATACACCCGCAGGCAATGGGGTCACTGATAACGCGATCTGACTTTTATCTAGCTATCCGAAATGGCAGGATACTCAAAGAGCAACGAAGAAAGGGGAAAGCTACTTGGAAATAACATAACTGAATCCTGAACGCCTAAATGAACTGCAGACCGCGGATTGCAAGTCCTCAACGTACAGTAAATCGTACCTTATACAGAGTGTCTCAAACCTTTCGGGTAAAACTGAAACAGGGTGTAGTGGGTATACAACGATCACATTGAGACAGGGAACCAATTTTGGAAATGCATATTTATTGTGTTATGGACGTAGATCCATCCATCCCATAACAACAAAACGTAGTCCTTAGTAACTGTTCAAAGCGACCGCCGGTAGTCTCAGTGCATGTATTGCAGTTGCACCGCATTCTCGCAAAGATCCCGGGTGTCTGTTGTACACGGGAACAGGCATTGATTACGTGATTAGTAGCGTATATCACTGACCACGAAACAGGCATACTATACACGATTTAGCCCTTAGCACGCATGTCATGTGATAACAGCACGCATCGAACCGGCATATTAACCTGTTCCGCACTCACACCACTATACCTGGTGTCCATTATATCAAACAGCTTGTGATGTCTCTGTGTTGAGATGTATTTCTGTGTACAATGCATGGCACTTAGTGAACAATGGAATGGTTACTCGTGACGACAGCTGGCAGACATACATTTATTCTTCGGTGCGACAGGTTGTACTACGTGTAAGCAAGCACGTTTGTACAGACGATTCTTTCTCAACAGGCGTCATCTTATTTCGAAGAAGTTTCTGTCTGTGGATACCAATTTACGAGGGACAGGGTCGTTCACACGTTCACACCACTGAGATCCCGCCAACGCTCCGGCAAAAACATGTCCTACCATCAGGCTTCGAGAAGATGGTGATGGACCGTGTTACCGGTCACCGAACCGTAAGCTCCGTCAACTTGTCTGTGTAACGTAAACTTCCAAGTGGGTACTGGGAGAACAGTCATTACAGCCATATCGGAAAGGACATGTGAAAGCACTGGAAACAACGGATTTTGAGTCTCCGTTCACTTCTGTCAATAGATTTCCCACTACAGTGCTGTAGTGCCAACCTTCTTTCAGTTTGTATTGCTCACGGATGTGGCCTCATTCACCCATAATGATTGTTTCAGCAGCCGCACCAGTCGTGTCTGGAATGAGAACAATTCCCACTCCACCTACACCGGTTTCCACCAGCGCCTGTCAACGTAAGGGCGGGCATTATCCAAGATCACATAATGGGAACTGATTTCTTGCCTCCCCATTTGACTGGTCCACATTACCGGTGTTCCACCACACAATTCTTGGACACCGCAAGCCTTTTTGTCCGCTAAATAAAGTGGTTTCAACACGATGGTGCATTAGCCTAGTTGGATGATAATATCCGCGAGCACTTGAACAAGACGTACCCTCATCGTGGGATTGAAAGGGTATGTTCTGTCCCTTGGTGAGCGCTATGGTCGGATCTCTCCACTCTGGCCTTTTTCCTCTTGCGTTACGTCAAGATGATAATGTATGAAATCCCTCTAGAAACAGATGAAGGCCTCCTTCCTAAGGTCCAATCTGCTGTATCCTGATGTAACAGACACCAGTGATCTTTGAGAGAGGGCGACACAACTTCATGCTCCATTGCCACGCATGCATTGAGACTGGCGGTCGTCACTTTGAACAATTTCAATGAGCTATGTTGTTGTTATGCGGTGTACTCTATGAATCTCCGTAACACAATAAAAATCCATTTCCGAGCATTCGTTTCCTATATCAATACAATCGGTTGTGGACCCACTATCTCGTGTTTCAATTTGACGTAAAATGTTTGAAACATCTGTAGATCTGATTTGTCCAAGAACAAATGTTTGTGTCGTCTCTTACCTTATTTCCTAATAATGTTAAAACATTGAGCTTGATTGAATGAAATGCATTCCAACAACGTTTTCTCAACATCAGCGTCGATTTATCTGTAGTTCTGAAAATCTTTTACGATATCGTAAGTACTAGTGGAGCACGTATGTGCGTTGTAACCTTTGATCAAGTGCAACATAAGGGTAAAAAATGCGGTTCTCCATCAAAATATGTTTAAGGATTCAGACACGGAGGCAAATACATGTGGTGGACCTAGGTTGTTACAGAAAATATGTGTTAAGTCGAGATTGTAAGAGAACCAATATAATTTACAGCAGGTCATGTATATAGTTTCGCTAAGACGGCTGTGAACAAAAATCGAATCTTTGCCGGCAAATTTTCAGAATCACAAAAGAAATAACTTCAGATATCGCTTGAAAACGTAGTCGTGGGTGGGAAAAGCTGCTTGACTCACTTGAATTTGCAGATGCCTAACAATGAGTTGGATTCAGATCACGCTGTTGTATGATATGTGACCAAAGTTGCAGTCATCTGCACGTGAAATCCACATCTAATAGACATCTCGAGACGACACGATTGCACTTAACTTGAATGATGTTATAGTACGCAACCGCAAGAATACAACTGAAACGCTCGGTGCTTGCTGCGTCTCACCATTTCACCTAAGGTCGCTGATCGATTGCGTCCATATTAAACAAATGTCTGATGTTTGACTTATGGCCCACATATTTTGCCTCGCCATAAGATAAACTGCCACTTACTTGTTATGGCAAAGGTGAGTCCCTCTGGTGATTATAGGCGGCTCGTGATTGTTTGTGATCAGCAAGCTGACTTACTCTGAGCGTTGTGCCGTTCTGCGATTCAAAAAGAAGCTCGTTCCAAAACTACTACGTTCCAGTACCTGCTATCAGTCAAATTCAAAAACGTGAATCAGTTTTCTCGACGAAATATTTAAAGCCCCCGCTTAACTAGTAAGATCTTCATTAGATCAACATTTCTGCTGGAAACTAAATGAACAGTTTGTAGCATGTCACTGTGTAGTAATCCAAGCTCCATTCCGTCCTCGTGCACTTTTATGCTACTTCCATAATAATCTGTAATCCACACGAATGAAGTGCAATGTACTCGTAGTAATAATATTTTTGGTACTTTTGTGGGCCTAAATGTATTCACGAGCAAATCTGGGCTCGATTCATGCCCAGAAAGGTGCAGTATAGCCGAGTTACTGCTCTAGTTGCTGTAGAGATTTACATTCCGCCGTTCCTCGCTGACGCAACAGCGAGGAACCGGATACTTTTCGGGTTGCTAGTCTTAAAGTTTCTTGTAGTATTCACGCTGGTTGCTAACATGAATATTACGCCCAAGGCCATCTGAAAATAAATGTTATATTACTGATTCGGTGAGTTTGGGAACTAAATTTGACAGATATTACAAAAGGTTCAAATGGCTCTGAGCACTATGGGACTTAATATCTGAGGTCATCAGTCCCCTAGAACGTAGAACTACTTAAACCTAACTAACATGAGGACATCACGTACATCCATGCCCGAGGCAGGATTCGAACCTACGACCGTAGCAGTCGCGCGGTTCCGGTCTGCAGCACCTAGTACCACGTGGCCACCGCTGTCGGTAGACAGGTATTACATTAAATTTATTGTACCCAAACAATTTATGATTTCAACTCAATAATTTATGACGGATTAGTATGATATATAAAAGGTAACCGTACCTCATTAATAACGCAGAGGCCCAGGGTGGATGATCTCTATAATGGCAGGAATGATTTGAGGCGGTGTGTCAACGTCAAGAAGATGATCGGTGATTGCTCAAGGAAACATTATGAACCCTTAACTGGGCACATCATTGGCGCTGATGCAAAAGGAGGCTAGTGACTAACAATGCGGCAGCAGTACTGCCATGCAGAGTCAATGGCTAACACGCGCCGTCTCAGCGTGACACTCCGTAGTTTCTGCAGTGGAAGACAGCTTTCAGTAATGATAACCGCCTGCCCATCACCCTGGAATCGTACTGCTGACTCCCAGTCCAGAAGACGCACGCTTCATCTGGTATGAGCCTAGAGGTGGCCCACCACCTAGACGACATTAACTCCACGGCGGTGGAATTTCAACCATTGGCAGGCCTGCAATTAATGGAGGCCAATTCGCACGGTTGTTGCTTGCAGACGGTTCTCATTTTAGTCCCTATTATGGTCTTTCCATTATAGATATTACTGCCGATGCTATAGCCTTCCTACCTGTCTGCTGTATCTCACAGCTCAGCACGTCGTGCTGAAACTGACTAGTGGTGTTACTGCACTGACTTAAAGATGCTTTCTGTAGTTGTATCTTGTATAAATAAAATGGGACTGCGAGTGGTCGAAGACTTGAAAAGCAGGAATACCGACAGCCGTGATTTTATTAATTGTTTTATTCGACTACAAGTTTCGGCGTCCATTGCACCACCTTCAAGTAGATACATAAGTCATCTAAACGTCTCAATTGTTCTAAGGATCAGTAATTTCAAACGGCTGACATAGATTTCCAAAACTTCTCTTTAGACGTGGACTCTCGACACTTTTAATGTCTCTAACGTTGGATGCCTTGTGTAGCTACCTGAAGATAGTGGCAAATAAAAAATTTCTAAAATAAAAATTACAGCTTTCGGTACATATTTTGTTCAACTTCAAGGATATTTTGGGCCTGTCCGAGCGTTCCTGTTACCGCGGTCTATTGAGACAACCAAAGTAGCCCTGCTATTGTACTCCGTAGCACAGAAAAATAGTGGCAACGCTACACACCTCCCCTCTCCGGAAGATCCAGTCTCTAGACTTTGGCTCAGGGTAATAGTGCAAGGATTCTAAATATGTTCTCAAACCGGTAACTTTGTACTTTAATGCTACTTAGGAGTAATAAGTTTTTATCATGAGATTCGTTGACTGTGTATTTTGCCTATGATACCAAATCATTGATTACATGGTCCGTAACACCTTGGAACTACATATTAACAAAGTTATGGAACCAAATTCTTTACTCCAGTTTCCAGCTCCTTAACAGCTGCTTAACGGTGAATTGCCTTATTAATTTCGTGCTAAGTTACACAGAACAGGATGGAAATGGTAACACTGACACAAACCAGCGGAAATAACCACTGGCAAATCTTCGTCATGCTGTAAATTCTTTACTTCCCGTGTCTATCAGCACCCAAAAATCGCTTAAAGACCATGTCGTTACTCTCACAGAAGCACAATAGCCCGAAAGAATCTGAAAGGTAATACATCAAAAATTTTAATCACTGAAAAGCATGTTATTACCACTAATCACAGCGAATGCTAACTTTTAATACTGAAACAAGAAATATAACCAAACTAAAATCAATTCTTGAAAACTCTATTTCTCCACTACCTAACAACTCATCCTTAACTGTACATGGCCTGACTACATTGATGTATTTTGTACAGAGTCCGTTCATCCTCTATCTGATGGTTTCTTCAATCACCGTTTTGGCACCCCATGCAGAACTTTGTTACTGCGACAACAGTTCGCCTTATGTTTAGAAGGCACACACTTATGCTCATGTTCCCTCAAAATTTCCTTTCGTTACTACCACACGCAATACGCTGCTTATTTCCCTCAATGTAGGCTAATGACAGACTGAATGTCTCTCCCGGTACTAGGCTTTCTTTTAAACTGATCACATAAAGCAACTTCCTTGTCCTCTGCGTCCCTTCATGACTTTGTCCGCAGCTTAACTGGTTTAGCCCTTAGCCCCAGCGACTCTGTCTCACTGGCAATAGCTTCCCCAAACTGGAAAATTGTCCCCTGAGTTCCATCGTTGTTTTGGCATGCTACGTAAACAAGAAGTAAAGCCAAGAGATTGTGCAGTAGCATTCACCTACATTACACCCGTCATGCACAACGAACCTCCGCAGATTGCCATCTCCGTCAGCAGCCGTTGCTGTGTGCCACTCCACAAGACTGTGACCTAGTGCTTAGAGCACCATAGTCATTCGATTCTGAGGGAAACACTCTTCAAAAGATTCAATCTCGCCAGTTCGATCACTAACCTTACAAACATTTTTCCTCTTATTTCTCTTTCCAGCACCTACCGCCCCGCCCCCTCTCTCTTCCTTCCTCGGCTTAAGCGGAGGTGGCACCACCAACGGTGGTGACATTTCTGCGTCCTCTGAAATAAAAGCGTGTACACCATTTTGTTACTCACAACATATGCAACATGATCCACGTTATCGATATCGTTCTGTGCATCCGCTGCAGTATCTACAATAAAATTACTGTTCGCAGTGCCACTTTGCATGGTACAAAAATCATCAGCACGTGCACATCCCTGTGAATCTGACTCACGGTCCATGGCCTCTAAACAACAGCTATTATCACCTCTTGGTGTATATGTTGCTATCTACATATTTATTTACTTCAGTATAGCACACACTTACTTCATGTGCCACTACAGACGATTCTGGGCCTACTTTGTCACAAGATATTTGGGCTGATACTCCTACGTTACTCTCCTTAACTCATACATCATTAGTAGTTTCTGCACTTGCGCAAGTACTATCCTCTTTCCTTTCCTCATGTTCCTATCTTCCGGAATCCCATTTTCAACCATCCACTACTAGAAGTTTTTATTTTATTTTTTTTTCACTTTTTGCAACGCTTTAACAACTGCTTGTGAATTGTCTTAATAAATTCCTCTCTAAGTTACACATAAGAAAATAAAATGCTGATACTGACACATACTAGCCCAAATAACCACTGGCAAATCTACAAAAATGTTCAAATGTGTGTGAAATCTTATGGGACTTAATTGCGAAGGTCATCCGTCCCTAAGCTTACACACTGCTTAACCTAAATTATCCTAAAGACAAACACACACACCCATGCCCAAGGGAGGACTCGAACCTTCGCCAGGACCAGCCGCACAGTGGCAAATCTTCGCCATGCTGCAAATTCCTTACAGCCCTTTTCTTCTTGTGGAGCAACTCTTCTGTGCAAAGTTCTCTTACTTTCCTTAGTATTTACTTCGTCAAACAGACAGACATCGTAGGTTGCAACCGAACTGCCCCCCCGCCCCCCCCCCCCCTGCTAATAGTCGCAGCGCTTCCTCTAGGGTAGCCCCAAGTGGTACTGACACCGAAATGATTCACCCTTTACCAATTAAGCGAATAACAACTGCGACAAGAAGAAAACTGAATGACTATATGGACACTTAAATGTAAGTCTACTTAACTTCCCTGCCTGAGTGGTAACCCCTTACCATTAAATTATATGCTTACACATAGGAAGCCCTACTTCTTGTTCAAAACCATAATCCGTTCTACACTAGGACACATCTCCTAAAATTTCCAGATGCCGAAATTGCAAAAACTCTGTTCAATAAATTCAAAACAGCAACAACAAGAAAACAAAACCAAATCATGAGAAGGACACTCAATTCTCACACGATCGTAATACTTCTCAATAAAATTCAGCTTCATTTGCTGCATTGCTGCATTGCTGCACATGGATACAGTGTACTTCTAGAAAATGATGCGCATGATATGGTATTCTGGCCATAGACGAAAACTCATACACATATTTACACGTCCACATGACACTGTCGGAGTTTAACTGCACCATACAAAAATAACAATTGCACCCAAACCTCCGGCTGAAGACCCACTCACTTGCCAAAACACTTAAAAGTCTAACAACTTAAAAGGCTAATAAAAACACACACTAAGACATACTGTACTCACCTCACTACATGTTCACACTGCGAGTAATGGCTGGAGACAAGGTTCCCAGTCTAGCTATAGATGTTGATCCCACTTCTGACACCAAGATATAGATGCCCATGGTGGATGACCCATTGAGCTCATGAGATGACACCATGATGAAGACTGGTGATTTCCTGAGGATACACCATTAATAGTCATAAGTTTTACTATCACATAACAACAGCTCTCGTAGTAGGGCACTGCGATGACAACGTCCCTCCAAGGCGATTGATGACAGTACTGAGAGCAAGGGCAATGATGCAGCAGATGGCCTGCAGCTCTCTTGTCACCAGTGGGGCAGAAATGTTGACACGTTTACTGTCTCAGCACGGTCTCACAGCTACGGTCTGAGTGTGCTCATAGGCATGGTGACCCGCTGTGAGTCTTGCAGTGAAACGTACCCCTCAGCAGAGGTGCCCGTTGGTGTGATGGGAGGCATGTAGCGAAAGGATGCCCTCCCTGGCATAGGTGGTCATAGGTGGCTGCTATCCTCCACCCTACTCAAGACAGAAAACTAGCTGCTGCTGAAATGAGGCTGTAGGTGTCCCATAAACTAGAAGGCGCAGAACCAGTGGTGGAGGCCCAATCTCGTCATGGCTCCTTGCAGCATCGTGTCACTCCGGCACCTGGTCTAGTCTTCCCTTATAGAAGATGCTGCCAGACTGAGACATCCTTGCACACAGAATGATGGGCATCTATACAGTAACATTCCTGCTAAGTCTTTCTGCAATACTGCAGAAGGAACATCTAGTTTCTCTATTACACTACCTCGTTAAAATTCAGTGAGGTGTTTATAATGGCTGGTCTTTGTCACCATAAAGGCATTTTTGATTAATATCAAGTTACCAATGTCAAGATAACTACCGTTCACGACAAATTGCAGTGTATATTTAAAACAAGTCTTAATTGCATCCTTATAGTGGTGCTACTGGCACCACTCTTATACGACTGGAGCGAAAATCTCAATAGACCTCATCTTTTAGATGAGACACGCCTACCAATTTTCGATTATGTCGCACAACTTCTTCCCGGTGTTGTGATTCTTTTTCCATCAGTGTAGATTCCACGTTTTCGATTAAACAGTCTAAAGTAAAGGCTCCACATATGATTGAATCCAGTGCACCTAAAATAAACCAAGAAATTATCACTGCAGATATTTTTGTTCATATGGTAATAAAATTTGTTTGTTCCTGGAAATTAAAAATATGAAGTAGAAGGAACGCGAAAACTTGGGAAAATCCTGTTAGCTATTAACAAAAATAGCCATTAGAAATGACTCAAATTCATTATTTACAAAGTGGACATGCGGTATACAAACTTTAAAAATTCTTATTCAATCTTGGTTCTATCTAGAGCAACTTCCTTACAAATCTTCACATCATTTCATCTTAACGGATTTACTGAGATATTTGCTTCCCTTGTATTTATAATAGTTGATGTGACCTCATACATCGCCCACGAATAGCTTTCGGCTATTACGCTGAGCACCAAATATATGTGTGTCGTGTCTGTCATGATTAGCGAGGCAAGGACCCATGTGTAGTCATTTCTGTAGCGTTAGTTATTTTGACAATAAACTGGTACAGATCGTCCTGCTGGAAGTGTTTGGCCAATACATTTGTGTGGATAAGCATCCAGGTGCCTGAAACAAACACTGCATATATTTAAAAGCAAGAGGGAATAAGTTTCAGAATTCGCATTTGTTTTTGCTTTCTCCTATACTTAAGCGAACGTGCTGTAAGAGCGGAAAAAGAACGAACAACATTCTGCAAGTAGCGAACGCTGGTTAGCAGCCCCTACAGAAACATCAAATGTGGAAGCAGAGTTGTAGCTTAACGCACCCAAGACCGTAAAGCCTGGGGTGGCACCTACGTGTCTTGGTCGCATGCACTCTACGGGACAGCGCTCACCAGTTTCACGTCGTATGCACAAATGACAATTACTTTCGAGCAGGCAAGCTCTGCTTTCATTACTAAAGACCACGGTGCACCGCTCCAAGTGATCCTCTGACGGCACCAGTCGAACCATGCATGCCGATGCTGTAGTGTGAGTGGAAGACGGGATAGAGGTGTTGGTGCTCGTAGTACCGCTGCTAATAACTGGTTAGAAACAGTTCGTGTTGAACGTCTGGGCTTGCAAGCTTACTTATCTTTGTGTGGTAGCTGTACGATCTGCCCTCGTAATACGACGATTCCGGTCGGTGTCTGTGCAGCGTGGACCTCCGGAACCGTGTGTTCGGGTGTGAGAATGTTCATATTGGCAGTGATACCACCATCGTTGCACAACTGATGCAGAGCGTCAACTTATGTGTCACCTCTCCGAAAGGACTACCAACCAGACGGTGGCCACAATCTGATCCCTTTCAAACTCGCTCATCTGGCTTTAGGAAGCACGAATGCCTCTCCATGGAATGGTTGTCAGCTTGGCTTCACACGTTTGCACCACACCGAGCCTTCTAGTTGTGAGTATTCCATTTTAAGTTGGAGACACAGATGGCGCTCTGACAGCTGTGCCACAACGCTGTCTGTTGCGGACTAAGTTGAAATCATTATCAGTGATGTACAACCAAATTGGACTCGTTGTATGCACTCATGTTTTACTGTAGCTTGGGGCTGCGAGTGCTGCCTGGCATCCACTTCCTGTGTAAATTTAATTTGTATTCTGTGTGTATCTTTTAGAACATGTCGAGCCACTTTCTGTGAGGTGGGCCTAAAGTGATCCGTTACTGTAATTGCCTAAAACAGGCAGCGTAAAACGAAGCTGGCGTCATCGGGCGATACTCACAGTAGTAATTCCACACTCCTGTACGGCGGGCCGTTGCGCACCATTGCCGGCCCACGTCAGCGAATAGCATTTCCAAAAATTACTTCGAATATAATTCTGAGCATTAATTTCGCATCGTTTACAACGGAATTCTTTTAATAAAAGAAATATTTCGGTCCCATCAGTTCTGTGTCAAACGCTTTCCATGGTACATAAGGAATCCCTGACTGAGATGAGGTGAAAGGACGCGTAGATTGATAGGGCTAAGTATGCAGCGCGGGTAGTATACTTTATAGGCGGCCCAGACCGCTCAGGTCCAGTACGCTCGCTCACCACCTCCAGCTGACGCGGCCGCACTGCCGGCCCACAGCGATAGGTTGCTCAGGCCGCCACAGCCCAATGCACTGCTTGGGCTGGTCCGCCTATCGGATAGGCATCCCGCGCTGCATACTAAACTCTACACACAATGCATCCTGTTACCTCTTCCTAGTGACGGATTCTCATGAAAAGATTTTAATGCGATACTAATGGGGCCGAAATATTTTTCGTTGTTAAAAGAATTTAATTTTACACGATGCGTGTGAAATGAATGCTCCGAAATATATTCGAAGTAATATTTTGAAATGTTGTTTGCTGCTAAAATGTACACACACAATTGTTAATACACCTCATTAGATACGTTTGTTTACACGTTGAATGTATTCATTTTAATCGAAATTATGGGTTGCATTTTTATAGATTTCCCGGCCAATACAGACATAAGTTAGATTTCGACACATCCAGAACCGAAGTAACTTGCAGAATGAAAGTGCCGACGCTAGCAGTACCTGAACATTCTCCAAACCAGCACATTTTATTCTGCTTGATCGAACAAATAAAAATAAGAACAAAGCTTTTTAATGCTGATACGACTACGTTAAGTACATAATGAATATCTAATTTTCCAGAGAAGTGGATTATTGTCGTGTCAAACCAATTTATCTCGTGCTAAAGAAAAATTGGGTATGGCATTACGCTGGATCCACAGTACTATTTCATGTAGACTGATTATTCAAGTTAAGCGTCGACATGTGAAACGATTGTCACTACTCTGCTTTAAAAAAAAGATGTCATCGGCGCGATAAAACAGTCAGTATCTCGTATTGTCTACAATGCAATAATAATTCACAAATAAACAGGTTCGTTTATTTGGCGGCAACAAATCAGCATTAATCTGAGAATAGTCTACGTAAATGAAAGCCACAAGACGAACAGATACAATAATCGGCAACCGATTTAGAGAGAACAGAACGTGGTGTGAAAAAGGAGGAGTAGGGAGAGATTAGTGTTTAATAACTTTTTCATAATGCGGGGCCACAGTCATAATATATTTCTTTAAAGTCAGTAGCGCCTTTAGACTGTTCTTTATTTACAGTGTTAAATTTACACTTACACAATCATAATTTCGACTTCAAAGCGCCATTATCAAGTTTTTATACAAGTGTTATAAACTGCCTAAGATGGCATACTGTCGTATTAAAATACGCTATAAGACACATTGTTAAAAATATCGTCTCTCAGACAATGGGTGTAATAGTGCACTTTAATGCGACAGTATCCCATCTTAGGCAATTCATAACACTAGTAAAAACACTTGATAATGGCACTTTGAAGTCGAAACCATGATTGTGTAAGTGTAAATTTAGCACTGTAAATAAACAACAGTCTAATGGTGGTAGTGACTTTGAAGAGATTAGTGCTTAACGTGCCGTTGACAACGAGGTCATTAGAGAAAGAGCATATCACAAGTTGCTTCTCTTCAATAAGAAAATTAAGAAATTGCGGACAGATGAATGACATCTTTTGCACATTAAACGCATTTCTTAGCACTGTGTTCAGCATGTGAAAGGAATTAAGTCGAGAATAACTACGAATAGCAACGACAATATTGGAATCTTGGTTAGTCATCTTAGAGACTATCCTCGTGAATACTAAAGAAGATAAATCTCTCAACAATGGCTTTCTAATATTTTCACCTGTTTAGGCTCATATGGAAACAAGAAGCGTAATCTTTGGTCCCAATTAACAAAATTAGAAATTGTACGAGGTAACGATCTCTCCTTGCGCTATATGTCCACATAACGTATCTGTGATTGCTGAGAATTTATCTTTGTCCACGTAATAAATTACTTCAAGTATATCCTTTGTAAGATTTTCTCTGCGATATGTCGTGAGATAGACGCGGGGTGACGCGTAATAGGGTTTGTGGTTACTTTTCAGTAAGTCGTTGCAGTGTCGAGTAATTTCTGAGCAGATAGAGAAACCCTTCACCTTGTACACCTTCATAGGATCTCAGTTCTCGTGCACACATAGTCACGCATTTGTCATTTTGCCTTGGGCAGATTTGGAGTGGTGTTTTTGGTCGATACATGACACTTGTTTGGTAGACACACACGAATGGCGTGAAATATGCGAAGTGTCAGGTGACTTTTTAGCATGCTAGTAATGTTCATTGCACTCCACCGAAGAAACATACGAGTAGTTATAGCTGTTGCTATCAACATCTGCTATTGGATTAACTACTTACCAAATTGAGCTTTTGACACTTGGAACAATTTATTTGCCTCTATCGCAAAGCGATTGCTACTAATTGTGTTGGAGCAGCTGTCTTACGAAGCATCTGATTTAGAAGTATGAAGACGTCACAGTGTTGTACAACTGCCGCCATCCTGGTTATAAAACTCAAAATGATTAAAACCTGTGCATGGAAATGGCCAAGGGTATTATGTATCATTAGGGAAGGCAGTAAAGTAGCCGATGTGAGGAAAGATGGCAACGATCTAAGAAGCACTGTGTTGCAAAATACAGACTGGTATCTTTTGTACGAATGCTTCTGCAAAGACTTATAAAAAAAAGTCGTGCGCTCCTTTGGATTAAACTCTAAAGCGCGACTCAACGCTTTCAGATGTGATACGTATGTTTGTGGTAAGAACATAAAGATCGAAATGCCTTGAGAAAGGAAGATAGTCTCAGTCTGATGACGATCACATTGCGCGTGAAATAATATGAATATATATTAGAGGAAAGTAACCTAAAAAAGATGACGATATTGGAGAAAAGAGGGGGGGACGTATTATTGTACGACTATACATCGAGGCCATAAAAGCAATTAATTTATAATTTATGGCGGCTGAAGGTACATCTAATTAAATTAATAATAGTTTGACGTTGTAACACTAAGAAAAGTGAACATCCATCCACACATGTTTGTCAATGTTTTGACGCAGAGTCGTTAGTAAAAATAACTTCCTTCCATAAATACCGATACAGATCTCATGCAGCTCACTGAATTCACAAATAAAGCCAACACAATATTTTTGACACTGTATCTCCAGTAGTGAATTCCTCAACGCATTGCTCTGACTGAACGTATTCGTCTTTATGTTTTTAAAGAAAGAATTTTGGAACATTTGTCGATTCAGCTTCCTTTAACAATAATCATGGCCAAATTTTACTACATAAATGTGGTCAGGTTATCTTTGTTTCACACTCCATTCAATATATCATATGTTACCTATTAGATAATGGACAGTATAAAAGCTATACATAGCTTTGACAAACCTTGGTATGCTAAAATTAATAAAAGATCTAGTACGTAACTACAATGAACTAAGCGTTATGATGCGGCAGCGGCTTGTAGATGCTGCAGTTACGTCACCGCGAGGCATGTGATACTGAAACATTCTTCCCAACATAGTTTTAGTTAAACTAAGTGAGACCACACCACGACGTGTAGTTTTGATATGAAATAGAATTATATGAATTAACGCTAAAATGAAGAATGTATTCCCACTTGTGGGATAATAGGTAAAGTTATTGTGAACGGCTTCAAAATACTGTGTGGAGCAGCCTTGCCCACGCAGTGACGTCACGGTCTCGCTTCGTCTGACAGACTATCGCCCAGTGGGCCGGACTGATTTAAAGGGCCGAAAAGGCAACTCCGGCTCGCCGTACTCCAGTAGGAACAGGTGACGCAGTCCGGCCCACGCGGTGACGTCACTGGCTCGTTTCGTCCGAGGCTGCTGAAGCCCAGTGCGGATCAGTGCGACGCCCACCCCTGAGATGGCCGCTTTGCAGGACTCTGAGGAACTCACAGGGGTCGCCTAAGGGTTACAATAAGATAAGGGCCGTTCCAGGTCAAGTCTGCCATTTGTTTGAACCACCTTAAATCATAAGAGAGTATGTACTCCACTTGATTCTGATAGTAACAACTTTTTTCTCGATTATTAGTAGTATAGCATGTACCTTCAAATTTATAAGCTTCCCTCTTTGCTAAAGACACTCAAGCAATTACATGAGCTTCATAATGAATTACTTCCTGTGTTGGGTGACATCTGAGTTAATCTGGAGATTCGTGGGCTATCATGGGCGATACATTTAAATGATGCCAAAGCTCTGTCGACGGTCATATTCCTTGGTTGTAACTTTTTAAAGAAGATGAGACGTGTTCTACATTATGCAAGTAGCGAGTCAGCATAATAAAGGTGTTTAAAGCTGTAATTATATATTGCAGTAAGGAGAAATATGTCTCTTTTGAGGTCAATACTGTACTGCGGAAATTTTCCGACATATTGAAATCAGTTGTTTCAAGTAAGACTGAGTGCAAAATTCAGATCACGGATCAAATGCCTTTCTGCTGGACTACTGTCTCCTCCTACAATCAAGATGTTGCGCAAAGTCATCAGTGAATTGTTGTTGGCTGGTGTGATTAGGCCGTCAGTATTTCTGTATGCCTACTCTATTTTTCTGGTCTCTAGGCGAAGTGGTGAGGGTTATAACCTACTAGTTTATTACCAGTCCCTTAAGAAAACTTCAGTTTTAGAATCGGTGTCATTACCTGACCACCAAATTCTTTTAGCTAGTTTCTGGGATCTCGACATTTCGCCATACTAGATCTTAATCAGGCCTACCATCAGGTGCCGTAGGCCAAAGAGTTAAATCTCCTCACTGCCTTTTGTATGTACTAGAATTTGGTTGAATATAATGGTGTTCCATTTGAGTTAGCCACTGGAGCGGCGGTTTTCTAACATTTGATGGATTCATTGTTATGGGAGCTCAAATTTAAATGTGTTTATAATTAATTAGCTGACATTCTAATATACAGCAAAACCTTCGATACGCATTATGATCATTACGCCATGTCTTGCGTCATTTAGATGAACCCGGGCTGTCTCAAGCCTTCCACAGTAAATTTAGCCGACAGACCTTTTTGGGGCACATCCTATCCACATATGACATCAAGATGAATCGGGATCATATTAAAGCGATCTATCAGTTCCCTCCATCTAATGGATTTATACCATCACTGCCTGTGTGACGCCTTGAAAATGGCCTTGGGTGTCACACCGACCCTAGCTCTTCCTGGTGTCGGCTGTGAGTTTATTTTTACATACCAATGATTCTAATTCAGGTATAGTGGCCGTTTTACTCCAAGAATGTGAGCGGGAGCATAAGCGTTGTTGAACATCATGATCACATACGCCAGGCTTTGCGTCATTTACATGAAGCCAGGCTAACTGTAATGCCTTCCAAAGTAAATGTGGCCCACAGGGATATTTCCTATTTGGGGCACATCGTATATACTTTGTCTCCTGCTAATGACAAGGTCGTCGCCAGATTGACAGGGATGGTATTTCTGCTCAGATAGTCGTGCCACTGAACGAATTGCGCTGAAAAGGTGAAAAATTTCTGTGGACCGATACCAATCAATCCATGCTCGACGTCTTGAAGATGGTTTTAGGTACCGCGCTGGTCCTAGCTCTTCCTGACGTTTGAAAGTGAGTTCATTTTACAAACGAATCTTTGTAATTTAGGGATAGTGGCCGCATTGATCCAAGAATATGAATGGGAGCATAAGCTATGCCTCGAGTCCCGTCTCCCGCCGAGGTCAAGAGCTGGAAGAATTGGTTGTCATATTAGCGCTCTATTTTCAATATAAATTATTCCAGCTGGAAACGGATAATGAAGCTTTGATCTGGATATTGGCACGCCCTATAACACAGCATTTCCCATTGTATGGTTAGAATATCAGTCTTCCGCTTTCATGTGAAATATATCAGAGGATCCAACAACCAAGTGGCTGATGGTCTCAGTCGCATGCTCCTAAGTGACTCGTAAGCAGTTGAGACTCTGCAACTTAGCTTGAGAGAAAAACGGGAAGACTAAAATTTGTTTCCTGGTGGAATTGATTCCAGTAGTTTTTAAACTCTTTCATCAATCTCTGTGTGGGGGACATTGAGGTATTTATCAAACCATTATGCCTATTAAAGAACATCTAACTTGCCCAACTTTAAATGGCGACATAAGGAAGATAGTCGACCATTGCAAAGAATGTAAAATGGCTTAACCTCATTCCAATAACTGCAGGGGAGGCCTCCGTTCCAGTCAGACAGACGACACTATGGATAAGGTTTTTAGTGACTAGTTAGCCCTCTACATCGCACTAGAAGTGGTAACCATACTTGTGGCTGTTAACGCATTTTTTATTATTTTATACTTTTATTTATTTATTTATTTATTTTTGGAATAGACTTATTTCACATCTCTCGACCACCCCTAATTACCTTATCCATCATTTGGTGAACGAGTTAATTGTAGCCTGCAGTCCGCACTGATTATTTCACTCCCACTCTAAGGTCAAGTGGAATGAGTTCACCAACTGACATAACTTTTCATTACAATAATTTGTTCATAATCGTTGCTACGGAATCATCAACGACCTCTATAAATAGGAGTGACATCTGTTAACTCGTGGAGAAGTCATTGCGACAGAACACTGTACACAGAACTCTGTCCTGGTGTGCCCTGCAGGAAACGACATGTTTGATAGGCATATTTTGGGGTATACGTTGCAGATAACTCCAGAGAAAATGGGCAGTTACACTGTATTTTTGTCATTGTGAATTGTGCCGAAAGCAGTTTCAGCGTAGTCAACGTAGTCCTGCAACTAATATAGCACCATCCATTACTGCAGAAGATTGCTTCATACTACAGTATGTGAGTGGTGAGATTTTTAGTGAGACTTTGTGAGTTAAGTATCACAACGCCGAAAAAAGTTGTTTCTGGTTTATGTTTATGTGTAAGAGATACGTGACAGTGTACAGATAGACGTGGCTATGATCTTAAACCTGTCAATACTCACCTAAACGTGTAGAACCTTACGCTGTCTTAATAGTGCTGATCAAAACGTGTCCGGGTAATAATTTTGTCGGTATGGCTCCATCTACTTTAATGTCAGGATTAAACATATTAGAGCAAGTGCTTTTTCGGTCAAACAGGATGGTTTGATGAAGCTATCGCATTTACCACAAAATTCAGTTCATCGTTAAATGGGTCTGATATAGCTGGAATACCGAAATAAATGCCAACAAATCCAACGGCCCTACCGCAGTGGTAAAATCGGTTCCCGTCAGATTGTGGGGCGGCGGGTGCAGTAATTGTTAATGTTCCTATTATTTATTTAATGCTGTTGTTTGCCGTTCTCAAAACTGGCTCTCTAACTACAATATTGGCAACAAGAAAGTGATTAGCAAAACGTGAAGCCCGTAATTAGAATTACTAGTGCCCACTTCATCTGAGAAATACATTTATAGCTACAGATTATAGCTCTGAGGAATTAGGAGATTGTCTGGGATTCATAATCAAAACCCATTCTCTCTAAAATGTTCACTATATTCTGAAAGTCACAGACCAAAAAGAATCCACACAATCCAACTACCAGAGCACTTCAGAGTCTAATGCGCTGATGCAACTATAACTGTTCAAATTAAATGTTTAAGTGATTGCTCGCCATAATTTGATGATAATGTTCATCAAACGCCATGCAAATAATAGTAGAATGTCTGTCCTACGGCGGCACGAGAAAATACGACATACGCATACTAAAGATAGACCATTAACGTCATCCCAAAATTAACACTTCACTCGAAAACGATTTCATGGTTACGCGTATCCCGAGTAACTTATTACTGCATCCGAGCCTGTTTATATCATCGATACCGACGCGACGCGACTCCTGGCACAGGTGGTGTGCTAATCAGCGTCTGGAGAGAACTGGGGCCTTCTTCCACATGCAGCGTTCTTACATACAAAGCCGTGGCCCGGACGGCTAAGAGAACGCCTGATCAAATCTGCTCTCCCAATTAGCCGCTGTGATAGTAATGCACCAGTTTAAGTTATTGAATAAATCATTGCATCCTTTGCTGATGGCCGATGAAGCTCTCAATTTAAATATGCAATCAGCACACAGGTAAGTAATCATAATAAAAGTCTGACGTGGCTCAGTCAAATATTTTGGGCGAGTGAATTAATTTAATTACACTACAAGCAGTAGACGAGCTCTGAACTTGCTCTTTGGAGATACCCTATAGCTATAGTTTTACAGTTATTCTGCTGAAACTTCTCATATTTTTATGATTATAGCGGGTCTCCCTTGTACTTAAATTTAAACATCCTAGCTTTGTTTATTCGCCTATTTAATCTATCTTGCTTCCTTAATTTCTAAGACAAAAACCAGAAAATCATGAAATTCGACTAAAATATTAATTTGTGAGATCCAGAATATTGTTTCTACTAAATTATTATGCAAAAGGAATCTGAATATAAATTTTTAAGTTTCTAGCTCTTTTGTGTTGCGCCAGAGATTTTTACAGAAAAAAATCCAAATTTCGAAAATTGTTAAAGTTATTGAACTGATATCCAACTCATATTGATTTTGTATTACACCTGACATGCTAGAAACGTTTCAGGTTATTTACTTCATTTTAAAGTATTGCACAATATTTATGATGTCAGAGCTAGTTACAGCGGAGTAGGCTGGCATATAGTGGATAGACTGATGTGAATTTTATAAGATGTGAGTATGCTGCTTCCCTACATCACCCTATACTTAATTTTTTTGAATATAAAAACAAATTAATTACAAAAAGGGAAGCAAGAGTACAGCTTAACTCCCTCTGAAAATTAAAATTGAAATGTAAACATATAGAAATATTTAAAGAAAACTTATTACCTACTTCTATTATTTAAATTGCGGGCATGTTCACTGCCTCTTAAGCAACATTATCACTCAAAATTTAAGCAAACTCAATGAAACACTTTGGCAAACATATTGCCTTAGACAGACAAACACATAAAAATATGTAAAATTATGAAAATCTTAAATCCATTAAATTGTCTGTAAATATTTTTACATACACAAATTCAAAGAAAATAACACATTTATTCATGATACATAAACATATAATTATATCTTAGCAGTCTTTTCTAAACCTGAAAGAAAATTTCACAATTTCATTTTCACACACATTGTTGTAGCTACTTTTGCTGGCGTTCTACACTTCCATTCACAAGGGTATATGAGGGGAAGTTACTATGGTGTGCGTCCTTCATGTTCACTCTAAATTACATGGGGATAGGGGAGGGGTAACTGTGAGTCGTGTCCAAGTTACTCCACGCTTTCACGCAGCTACCAGGCTGCCATGATCTGGTTTGTCCTGCAGAACAAACAAAAAAGAGTGCCTCAGACTCTGTTTACTTAATATATAAGGGTGGGTCACAATGAAATGGGGATATATACATTTTATATTTCAATATGTTACTGGAACAAAGTTAACAGAACTTTTACTCTTGCAGTTACTTAACTGCCATAAAATCG